>NC_039512.1:5414539-6682456 GCF_003672135.1 Ooceraea biroi
GCATATCCGAAGGATTACTTGGAAGCAATAATATTATATATATAAAACTGTCTCATCTAATACAATAACATCAAAAACTATCATATTATTCTCTATTATCTATATTAAAGTTTTAAGTATGCTTGAGTTGGATATTGAATGACAACTTGTAATTTATGTCGTAAAGTTGTACCGAGATTATTTTGTATGTTGCAAATTTAAATTTAGTAGAGATAATTTAACAAATTAACTCTCTTCTTAGATTGAAGACAAAGCGAGTATTATACCCTTGGTTGCTGGCATGCGTAAAGATGTCCTGGTATTGATCTCTGAGGTAAGTTAACACTGTAAACATTAGAAATATAAGGCACTTATTTCCAATGTGTTATTACACTTTGTAAAATCATGTATAAATGTTTATTTTTCATTATGTTTCTTGTACATTTAGGGTATCGCGTTAGTTTGGGAAAGCTACAAACTCGACCAATACGTGCAACGTTTATCCGACGCTGTCGTTTCTTTCCAAGAAAGGGTAGAAGATCTTCTGGTCGTAGAAGAACAGCTAGATGTCGACGTTCGTTCTCTCGAAACTTGTCCTTATTCCGCAAATACGTTTGCCGATATATTATCCAAGATTCAGAAATCGGTAGATGAATTATCGTTGAAGAACTACTCCAATTTACACATCTGGGTAGCACGGCTCGATGAGGAGGTGGAGAAGAATTTGGGTGCGAGATTGGAAGCTGGAATAAAGGCGTGGACCGATGCTCTAACTGGTCACAAGAAGGAAGTAGATTTGAGCATGGACACAGACGCTCCCGTGCAACCTACGCACAAACCTGGCGGCGATCCTAAGATCCAAAATCAGATCCATGAAGTTCGAATCACCAATCAAACTATGTATCTGTATCCTAGTATCGAAGACGCGAGATTCCAGATAATGCAACAATTATTCGCGTGGCAAGCGATCGTCACGTCACAGATTCGTCTCCAAAGCTCGAGATATCAGGTTGGCTTGGATAAGCCCGAATCAGGTACATACAGAAACTTGCTCACGAAATTGCCTAGTGGAAAGCAGCCATTGGAGGCGGCATACGAAGCGGTCGAATCTAAAATGAAGGATGTTGCCGATTACGTTGATCAATGGCTACGTTATCAGGCGCTCTGGGATCTGCAACCGGGCAATCTCTACGGCAAATTGGGTGAGAATATCAACTTGTGGATGAAATGTCTGAACGACATAAAGAAGACGAGGACGACCTTCGATACCTCCGACACCAGACGCGAATTCGGGCCTGTGATTATAGATTTCGCGAAAGTGCAGAGTAAGGTGTCACTGAAATATGATTCGTGGCATAAGGAAACCTTGGGCAAATTCGGCACGCTCCTGGGTAATGAAATGGCTAGCTTCCACTCCCAGGTGTCGAAATCTAGAAGCGATCTGGAGCAGCAGTCCATCGAAGCAGCCAGCACGTCCGACGCGGTCGGTTTCATAACGTACGTGCAGTCCCTGAAACGCAAAATGAAAGCTTGGGAGAAACAAGTTGACATATATCGCGAGGGTCAGAGGATACTTGAACGTCAGAGATTCCAGTTCCCGTCTTCTTGGTTGCACGTGGACAATATAGAAGGAGAATGGGGCGCATTTAATGAAATTATCAAGCGCAAGGACACCAGTATCCAGACTCAAGTTGCATCCTTGCAGATGAAAATCGTTGCCGAAGATAAGGCCGTTGAGACCAGGACCACCGACTTCCTCAGCGACTGGGAGCGGGGCAAACCAGTGGAAGGCCATTTGCGACCAGACGATGCTTTACAGCAGCTGCAATTATTCGAAAGTAAATTCGCTAGGCTCAAAGAAGAGAGAGATAATGTCGCCAAAGCCAAAGAGGCATTGGAACTACAAGAGCCGGGCGGAATATCGACCAGCGAGGACAGAATGCAGGTGGTATTCGAGGAACTGCAGGACTTGAGAGGAGTTTGGTCGGAATTGTCGAGGATATGGGCACAAATCGACGAAACTCGTGAGAAACCTTGGCTGTCCGTGCAACCGCGAAAATTGCGCCAGCAATTGGATACGATGATGGCACAGTTGAAGGAACTACCAGCGAGATTGAGACAATACTCATCATATGAATACGTAAAGAAGATGCTGCAGAGTTACACGAAAGTGAACATGCTGATCGTAGAACTGAAGTCCGACGCACTCAAAGAAAGGCACTGGAAACAGTTGACAAAACAGCTCAGGGTGAACTGGGTACTGAGTGAGCTCACTCTTGGCCAAGTCTGGGATGTAAATCTTCAGAAGAACGAGGGAATAGTCAAAGATATTATCCTTGTGGCGCAAGGCGAAATGGCACTGGAGGAATTCCTCAAGCAAGTACGCGAATCTTGGCAAACGTACGAACTGGATTTGATAAATTACCAAAACAAATGCAGGCTGATACGCGGTTGGGACGATCTGTTTAATAAAGTGAAGGAGCACATCAATTCGGTGGCTGCCATGAAGTTGTCACCGTATTACAAGGTATTCGAAGAAGAGGCTTTAACTTGGGAAGAGAAGTTGAATAGAATTAATGCGCTGTTCGACGTTTGGATAGACGTACAGCGGCGGTGGGTCTACCTCGAAGGCATCTTCTCTGGTAGCGCAGATATCAAGACACTATTGCCAGTGGAAACGTCACGCTTCCAAAGTATCAGTTCCGAATTCCTGGGACTCATGAAGAAAGTGTCCAAGTCACCTATGGTCACAGATGTTTTGAACATACCCGGCGTACAAAGAGCACTCGAACGTCTTGCCGATCTTCTTGGCAAGATACAGAAAGCACTGGGAGAATACTTGGAAAGAGAACGAACATCTTTCCCGCGATTCTACTTCGTCGGCGACGAGGACTTGTTGGAGATTATTGGTAACAGCAAGAATGTTGCAAGATTGCAAAAACACTTCAAAAAAATGTTCGCTGGCATAGCCGCTATTCTGCTCAACGAAGATAACTCGATTATTACCGGCATTGCTTCGCGCGAAGGTGAAGAAGTTATATTCCAGAATCCTGTGTCCACGGTCGATCATCCTAAAATTAATGAATGGTTGACGTTAGTGGAGAAGGAAATGCGCGTGACGCTTGCCTCGAGCCTAGCAAAGGCGGTACAGGACATAAAACAATTCAAAGATGGAAATATAAACGCCCAGGCATTTATGTCGTGGTGTGACAATTATCAAGCTCAAATAATAGTCTTGGCAGCACAGATCTTGTGGTCGGAAGATGTTGAAGCGGCCCTCCATGAAGCACAGGCCGATCCAAGCAAAAATCCGCTCGAAAGAGTGTTGGTACAAGTGGAAGGCACGTTGAACGTATTGGCCGATTCCGTTCTTCAAGAGCAGCCACCTTTAAGAAGAAAGAAATTAGAGCATTTGATTAACGAATTTGTGCATAAGCGCACCGTTACTAGAAGATTGATCGCCAACAGAGTTTCGAATCCGAAAGCATTCGAGTGGCTGTGCGAGATGAGATTCTACTTCGATCCGAGACAAACGGAAGTTCTTCAACAACTTACGATACACATGGCAAACGCTAAATTCTCCTACGGGTTCGAATACTTGGGCGTACAAGATAGATTAGTGCAGACACCGTTGACGGACAGATGCTATTTGACAATGACACAAGCGTTGGAGGCTCGACTTGGTGGATCGCCATTTGGACCAGCCGGCACAGGAAAAACTGAATCCGTGAAAGCGTTAGGTCATCAACTTGGAAGATTTGTATTGGTATTCAATTGCGACGAGACATTCGACTTCCAGGTAAGTTAAAATAATTTTAAAATAATTTAATGAAGGGAGAAAAATATTGATATTTTACGTTATCATTGTTTCTTACAGGCCATGGGCCGTATATTTGTTGGTCTTTGCCAAGTGGGCGCATGGGGTTGCTTCGATGAGTTTAACCGTTTGGAGGAGCGGATGTTGTCCGCCGTCTCTCAGCAAGTGCAAACGATTCAAGAAGCTCTCAAGAGCCAGATGGAAGGCAAGAAAGAGGGAACCCTCTGCGTTGAGTTGGTTGGAAAACAAGTTAAAGTCTCCACGGATATGGCCATATTCATCACCATGAATCCCGGATACGCCGGACGTTCCAATCTGCCAGATAATCTGAAGAAACTTTTCCGATCACTTGCCATGACCACTCCTGATCGGCAACTAATAGCCGAAGTGATGTTATTCAGCCAAGGTTTCAGATCGGCAGAGAAATTGGCATGCAAAATTGTTCCATTCTTCAAGTATGTACTCGAATATAATGGTACCTTGTATAATGAAAATCGTCTCTTGCAACTGAATTTTTATCATTTTCAGACTTTGTGACGAACAACTTTCTAATCAATCGCACTACGATTTCGGACTACGCGCGCTGAAATCCGTGCTGATCTCTGCCGGAAACGTGAAGCGTGATCGCATACAGAAGATCAAAGAGGGTATGCAAAGCCGTGGCGAAACCAACATTGATGAGGCTTCGATCGCTGAGAATCTGCCTGAACAGGAGATACTCATCCAGTCTGTATGCGAGACAATGGTACCCAAATTAGTTGCCGAAGATATACCATTACTGTTCAGTTTGTTAAGCGACGTATTCCCTAATGTGAATTACACACGCGCGGAAATGAAAGGTAAATTATTGTTGCAACAAGAACACGTGAATCTTCATTTAAATTATTTAAGTAATATTTCTTCATGCATATATGTATTTTATCCTAGGTTTGAAAGATCAAATCAGGAAAGTATGCTCTGAGGAATATCTAGTATGCGGCGAAGGAGATGAACAAGGAGGTGCTTGGCAAGAAAAGGTAGTTTTCTAATAAAGATTATCCTAAATAATAAATTATACACGTTTGACATCGATACTAGAGTCATTAACTTTCATGTATTAACGTGCACTTATATTTGTACACATTTAACTACTCACATATACATTGTCATGTACAATATTAAAGACTAACTTTCATGTTATTTATGCGTACTAAGGAATCGATCGGTGAAACGTGGGTGGAGAAGGTGAGCTTGAATTAACTAAAGTCCTATCTGTAATTGTCATATATGTTTTTATTTGTATCTCCTCCTGCAATAACACTAGCATTGCGATCGATCATCTTGATTTTTTATCCTTTTTTCGCTCATCATATATTGTTCATTTAGGTACTCCAATTGTACCAAATTTGCAATCTGAATCATGGATTAATGATGGTCGGCCCAAGCGGATCTGGTAAAACCATGGCGTGGAAGGTGCTGCTCAAAGCACTGGAGCGATTCGAAGGTGTAGAAGGCGTCGCCCACGTAATCGATCCGAAAGCGATCAGCAAGGAAACGTTATACGGTGTGTTGGATCCAAACACGCGTGAATGGACGGACGGTTTGTTCACACATATACTGCGAAAGATAATTGATAACGTCAGAGGAGAGATCAACAAACGGCAATGGATTATATTCGACGGAGATGTTGATCCGGAATGGGTTGAGAACTTGAACTCCGTGCTCGATGACAATAAGCTCCTTACTTTGCCCAACGGCGAACGCCTGAGCTTGCCGCCCAACGTACGAGTCATGTTCGAAGTGCAAGATCTAAAGTACGCTACGTTGGCCACCGTGTCGCGTTGCGGCATGGTGTGGTTCTCCGAGGACGTGTTGTCGACCGAAATGATATTCGAGAACTACATGATGCGCTTGCGAAACATTCCACTGGAGGACGGCGAGGAGGATAATCTTGGCAAGAAAACCGATAAGGAAGACACCATATCACCTGCATTAGCGGTGCAGAGAGAAGTTGCCAGTATCATGCAGAGTTACTTCGCGCCTGACAGCTTAGTAGTAAGATGCTTGGAGTACGCCATGAAGCAAGAGCACATAATGGACTTCACGCGCCTGCGGGCTCTCAGTTCCCTGTTCTCCATGTTAAATCAAGCCGTACGCAACGTACTGCAGTACAATCATTCTCATATTGACTTCCCCTTGCCGAGCGAGCAACTGGAACGTTACATGCCCAAGTGCCTGGTTTATGCGCTCCTGTGGAGTTTCGCGGGTGACGCTAAATTGAAAGTTAGATCGGACTTGGGTGATTTCATCAGATCTATTACAACTGTGCCTCTGCCATCTCAGACCAGCATACCGATTATAGACTTCGAAGTAAACATACACGGTGAATGGTTACTCTGGAGCAACAAAGTTCCTCAGATCGAAGTGGAGACCCACAAAGTAGCCAGCCCGGACATCGTCGTACCAACTTTGGATACCGTCAGACACGAAAGTTTACTGTACACCTGGTTGGCTGAGCACAAACCGTTGGGTAAATAATTCATATTATTATTTATAACAAACGTTAATACAGATTAATATTTATTTTTATGTTACGAATATAATTGTGTTTGGATTACAGTGCTCTGTGGACCACCTGGTTCCGGTAAAACCATGACGCTGTTCTCCGCTTTGCGAGCATTACCAGATATGGAGGTTGTGGGGCTTAACTTCTCATCCGCCACGACGCCCGAGCTGTTGCTCAAGACATTCGATCACTACTGCGAATACCGCAAAACACCGAACGGCGTTGTACTTTCGCCAGTGCAGTTGGGCAAATGGCTAGTCCTGTTTTGTGACGAGATCAATTTACCCGATATGGATAATTATGGAACGCAGCGCGTGATCTCCTTCCTGAGACAATTGGTGGAGCACCAAGGTTTCTATCGAACCAGCGATCAAGCGTGGGTCACTCTAGAAAGGATACAGTTTGTCGGCGCCTGTAATCCACCTACAGATCCTGGCAGAAAACCTCTGAGTCACAGGTTCCTGCGTCACGTACCCGTTATTTATGTCGACTATCCCGGAGAAACCTCTTTGAAACAGATTTACGGCACATTTACGCGTGCCATGCTTAGGTAAGACTTATCTGTTGTCGTTATAAAGTTTTAAGATGCACTGCCTTTTTTAAATTAATAAATTATTAATTAAATTAATTAATTACATCACAAATAAGTATTGAATAACACAAAAGAAATTTTTCGTACAAAATTACAGATTAACACCTAATCTGCGTGGTTACGCTGAACCTTTAACGAACGCAATGGTGGAGTTCTACTTAGCCTCCCAGGAGAAATTCACACAAGATATGCAACCGCATTATGTATACTCACCACGCGAAATGACGCGCTGGGTGCGCGGTATCTGCGAGGCCATTAGACCGCTCGATAATCTCTCTGTGGAAGGCTTGGTGCGTTTATGGGCCCACGAAGCTCTTCGTCTATTCCAAGACAGATTGGTGGAAGAATCCGAGAGGGCTTGGACGAATAAAAACATCGACACTGTGGCTCTGAAGCACTTTATGTCGGTCGACAGAGAAAAGGCACTGGCCAGGCCAATCTTGTACAGTAACTGGCTGTCGAAGGACTACGTGCCGGTGAATAGGGAAGAGCTGAGAGATTACGTTCGCGCAAGGTTGAAAGTATTCTATGAGGAGGAGCTCGATGTGCCGTTGGTGCTCTTTGACGAGGTGCTTGAACATGTTCTACGAATTGACAGAATTTTCCGACAACCTCAGGGACACTTGTTGCTAATCGGTGTCTCTGGTGCTGGTAAGACAACTCTGTCGAGATTCGTTGCATGGATGAACGGCTTGTCCATTTTCCAAATCAAGGTATTTCTATATTATCTTATGTTTTACCTCGATGTTATATTTGTATTGCCTCGATATAGTGAACTATATGTAATGCTTAAATATCTTTCTCTGATCGATTAATATTTTTAAAAGGTGCACAATAAATATACCGGTGAAGATTTCGACGAGGATCTACGTCAAGTATTAAGACGGTCCGGTTGCAAGGACGAGAAGATAGCTTTCATTCTTGATGAATCCAACGTGTTGGATTCCGGTTTTCTCGAGCGTATGAACACGTTGCTCGCCAACGGTGAAGTGCCTGGACTGTTTGAGGGCGACGAGTACACGACCCTCATGACGCAATGCAAGGAAGGTGCTCAGCGGGAAGGCTTGATGTTGGATTCTAACGAGGAACTTTATAAATGGTTCACCGGCCAAGTTATGAAGAACCTGCATGTCGTATTCACGATGAATCCGAGCACGGACGGTTTGAAAGATCGTGCGGCAACATCGCCAGCATTGTTCAACAGATGCGTGCTGAATTGGTTCGGTGATTGGTCGGACAATGCGCTGTTCCAAGTTGGCAAGGAATTCACTAATCGCGTCGACCTCGAGAGACCGATGTGGAAATGTCCGGACTTCTTCCCGTCCGTATGTTCCTTGATCCCACCACAAATGACGCACAGAGACGCCGTTATAAACGCGTGCGTCTATGTCCACCAGACCTTGCACAAAGCGAACACGCGGCTGGCCAAGAGGGGCGCTCGAACCATGGCGATCACTCCGCGCCATTACTTGGATTTTATTAATCACTTTGTTAAACTGTATCAAGAGAAGAGAAGCGACTTGGAGGAACAACAGTTGCATTTGAATGTCGGTTTGAGTAAGATCGCCGAGACAGTAGAGCAGGTCGAAGAGATGCAGAAGAGCTTAGCCGTCAAATCTCAGGTGAGGCAAGCTAAATATACGAAAAATTCTTTTGATTTGAAACAAGTCTTTACACATTGGCATTATTTTATTTCCTCGCGTAGGAGCTGCAAGCTAAGAATGAAGCCGCCAATGCGAAATTAAGGCAAATGGTTAAGGATCAACAAGAAGCGGAGAAGAAGAAGGTACAGAGTCAAGAAATCCAGCAGCAGTTAGCTATTCAAACGGTAGCTATCAATCAAAAGAGGGACGATGTGATGGCCGATCTTGCTCTAGTCGAACCAGCTGTTATTGATGCTCAAAATGGTACGTATCTTCGGTATTTTTTATTGCGTTATATAAATTTTCGTATGCTATGCGTTATATGAATATCTTTAATATTAATCATAAGTTTTTGGTATATCGAATTATGTTCAACATTAATATTCATGAAACATGGAGGCAGCATTTTGCGTATGTATATTTATGTCGTTTTAAATCACTTTTGCTCCAACATCGCGATGTAATTGCCACTCACGTGTGCCGTGTCTTGTGCTGAAACGCTTGCAATGAGTGTAGCCGTAAAGGCGATTAAGCGGCAGCATCTCGTCGAAATTCGATCTATGGCAAATCCCCCCGCTGTCGTGAAACTGGCGTTAGAATCGATATGCCTGTTACTGGAGGAGAACGCCACAGATTGGAAACAGATACGTACCGTTATAATGAAGGACAGCTTCATTCCTACTATCGTCAACTTCAATACGGAAAACATCACGTAAGGGAATAACTACACGGGCCTGCTGAATGTTCAACACTCGCCTGGGATCCTAATATGAAACATAAGATACTTTGTAACAGCTTGATATGTACTTGGGTTTTTACAAACGTTTGTCCCTTAATTTCAGCATACTCACTTGCGTTATTACGATTGCAAGGGGAACGACAATAGTCAGTTTTAAAGTTCAGCTTTTATGAGATTTAAGAACAAGATTTGTTTTTTCGTAAACAAATATTTTATGTCTCTTTGCAAATGTAATAACGAGATGTAATATGTATATGTTTATATGTTGCCTCTTCTTCGATACTCTAACATTACAAATCAGCTACAGGGAGGCTTGCAGCAGCGAATGTCTCCTATTGCATAACTTTACTGTATAACTTTATCTAAAAAAAAATGTCTGCCCACTTTCTTCTTTGTACTATATAATATCGTTTAATTTTCGTACAGCGGTGAAATCGATAAAGAAACAGCACTTAGTCGAGGTTCGTTCCATGGCGAATCCGCCGGCGATCGTGAAAGTCGCGCTGGAGTCTATCTGCTTATTGCTCGGCGAAAACGCCAGCGACTGGAAATCTATCCGTGCGGTCATCATGAGGGACAATTTTATCAATACTATTGTCTCTAATTTTAGTACTGAGGACATTACGTAAGCATGCATTGGTTGTTTGCAATTTTCGTTCAATTTTGCGCTGTAATCGTAATATAACGATGGATCAGCTTTCACAAATTTAAATATATATTATACTTGAATAGAACTGAATTGTGTAATACAATAGTAATATTACACTCTTTAAATGCAGTTATCAGAATATTGTCTTAGAAGCTTATGATGATTTTTAAGTTCTGTTTTAAAATTGATGTGTTTGCTGATCTTATCTTTTTGAGTCTGAATCGTTAAACTTTAAACATAATATTGTGGAGATACATAATTTTCTTTATATTAAGTACAATATATAATAAGTGTATGATATCTTTATATTTTTGATTCTTGTAATTTAATTTAACTAATATATTATGACACGACTTGATTTTGCAAGCACGTTTGAATCGCTTTGGAGTACGCGATGTACATATTAACAAGTCTTGATGGCAAAAATCAAGTACAACTACTATTAATCTCCTATTGCACATTAACAATAATTGAAAAATTTGTCACTAACATTAAATTGTGTTTAAATTTTGTTCATTGGCAATAATAGTGTAACAAACGAAATGTTCTAATCAAAATTAACAGCAACAAAACACTATGAGAATAATTATTCTCATTAATATTTATACTAAGATCTGGTTTTAAATTTATTATTAAATTAGCAGTTTCTGCCAAGAAGCAAATATTATGTAAAGTACTTTAATGTAATGAAATTATATTAAAATGTTATTTAAAAAATCACGTTATTCTAAAGACAAGAAAATTAATGAAAATTTTATTTAGCGATGAGGTGAGAGACAAAATGAAGAGTCGTTACCTAAGCAATCCCGATTACAACTTTGAAAAAGTAAATCGCGCCAGTTTGGCATGCGGTCCTATGGTGAAATGGGCCATAGCACAGGTATGAAATCTAGAGGATGTATTGCTTACGTATACTAAGAACAAACTTGTAAAATAAATATTGTTTTCAGATTGAGTACGCTGATATGTTGAAACGAGTCGAACCGCTACGCGAGGAACTTTATTCTCTGGAGCGACAAGCGGATACCAACAAGCTGAAGGGTGAAGAAGTAAAGAATCTGATCGCTCAACTAGAGCAGAGTATAGCATCTTACAAAGAAGAATACGCTCAACTCATCTCACAAGCACAGGCCATTAAGGCCGATCTTGAGAGTGTACAAGCCAAAGTGGACAGATCGATCGCCTTATTGAAGTCCTTGGTTATCGAAAGAGAAAGGTGGGAGGCAACGAGCGAGACATTCAAGAGCCAAATGTCCACGATCATTGGAGATGTTTTGTTATCTTCCGCTTTCTTGGCCTACGCTGGCTACTTTGATCAACATGTAAGTTCCACTCCTTTTCAGAATTTTGTTCATAGTAATTGGATCGATCTATAACGAGAGATATTTTTCATTTTAGTACCGCCAAAACCTCTTCACTACATGGTGTCAACATCTGCAACATGCGAATTTGCAATTCAGACCTGATATTGCACGAACCGAATATCTATCCAATCCTGATGAACGTTTGCGATGGCAGGCGAATGCATTGCCAACCGACGACCTGTGCACTGAGAATGCGATCATGTTGAAGCGTTTCAACAGATACCCGTTAATCATCGATCCGTCTGGTCAAGCAACGGAATTCATCCTGAACGAGTTCATAGATCGAAAGATCACGAAAACCAGCTTCTTGGATGATTCGTTCAGGAAAAATCTCGAGAGCGCCCTACGTTTCGGCAATCCCCTGTTGGTGCAAGACGTGGAGAATTATGATCCTATATTGAATCCTGTGCTGAACCGAGAATTGCGACGCACAGGTGGACGTGTGTTGATCACACTCGGCGATCAGGACATAGATCTTTCGCCATCGTTCGTCATCTTTTTGTCAACGAGGGACCCGACGGTGGAATTCCCGCCGGACAT
Organism: Ooceraea biroi; assembly: GCF_003672135.1. Taxonomy (NCBI): domain Eukaryota; kingdom Metazoa; phylum Arthropoda; class Insecta; order Hymenoptera; family Formicidae; genus Ooceraea; species Ooceraea biroi. The sequence goes on from NC_039512.1 coordinate 5,426,408, forward strand.
TTGTTCGCGCGTGACATTCGTTAATTTCACCGTCACCAGAAGCTCGCTGCAGAGTCAGTGCTTGAATCAGGTGCTGAAGGCCGAGCGTCCAGACATCGACGAGAAGAGGTCCGACTTACTCAAACTTCAGGGAGAGTTCCATTTGAGGCTGCGACAGCTCGAGAAATCTTTGTTGCAGGCGTTGAACGACGCCAAGGGTAAGATCCTCGACGACGACTCCGTGATCACCACTCTTGAGACCTTGAAGCAGGAAGCCGCTGATATCAGTAAGAAAGTAGAGGAGACGGACAAGGTCATAGCGGAGATCGAAACGGTCTCGCATCAATACATGCCTTTGTCACAAGCGTGCTCGAATATGTACTTCACCATGGACAGCCTCAACCAAGTACACTTCCTGTATCAATATTCGCTAAAGATGTTCCTGGACATCTTTACATCTGTGTTGTCGCAAAACCCGAAGTTGTCCGGCATGTCGGATTACAGCCAACGACTTTCGCTCATCACGCGCGATCTATTCGCCGTCTGCTACGAGCGAGTCGCTCGCGGAATGCTACACACAGATAGATTGACATTCGCTTTATTGCTCTGCCGCATCCACCTAAAGGGCATTCCCACGGAATCCACCTACGACAGCGAATTTACGTTCTTCCTACGCGGCAAGGAGGGCGTACTTAATGTCCGAGCGCCACCGTTATCTAATTTGAGCTCGGAGCAGCAAGAAGCGATGATGCGTTTGAGCATAAGACTACCTGCGTTCAAGAAACTGCCGGAGAAGATCCAAGAGAGCACAGAGTTCGGTGCGTGGCTACAGTCGCCTACTCCGGAGACGTGCGTGCCAAGGCTCTGGGACGAGGAAAAACCGCTGTCGCCCACGGGAATAGCGATGCATCAATTGCTGATAATACAAGCCTTCCGACCAGATCGTGTAATTGCGGCTGCGTCCTTGGTAGTGATGTCCGCGTTCGGCGAGTCCTTTATGCCAGCCGCCGAGGCCGAGCTCGACTTTGCGTCCGTCGTAGAGAACCAGCTGAAGGCAACCGTACCGGCTTTGCTATGCTCAGTACCAGGCTTCGACGCTTCGGGTAGAGTGGATGATTTAGCCGCGGAGCTCGGCAAGCAAATAGCTAGCATCGCGATCGGATCGGCAGAGGGATTCAATCAGGCTGATAGAGCTATAAACATGGCTGTGAAAGCCGGCAGATGGGTCCTACTGAAAAACGTACACCTTGCGCCGCAGTGGCTGGTACAGTTGGAGAAGAAGTTGCATAGCCTACAGCCACATACCAGCTTCCGATTATTCTTAACGATGGAGATTAATTCCAAGGTACCAGTGAACCTATTAAGAGCCGGTAGAATCTTCGTGTTCGAACCACCGCCTGGCATACGAGCGAACCTCTTGCGTACGTTCAGCACCGTGCCCGCCTCGAGGATGATGCGAGTACCCAACGAAAGGGCCCGACTGTACTTCCTGCTCGCGTGGTTCCACGCAATCGTGCAGGAACGATTGCGTTACGCGCCGCTAGGCTGGGCTAAACACTACGAATTCAACGAGAGCGATCTGAGAGTCGCCTGCGACACCTTGGACACGTGGATCGAGACGACAGCTATGGGCAGAACGAATCTACCGCCCGAAAAAGTACCTTGGGATGCTCTGGTGACTCTTCTCTCCCAGTGCATCTACGGTGGCAAGATTGACAACGATTTTGATCAACGTCTCCTGGCCTCTTTCTTGCGCAAGCTTTTTACACCACGTTCATTCGAGGCCGACTTTGCGCTGGTTGCTAACATCGACGGTGCGCAAGGTGGTCAGAGACACATCACAATGCCGGATGGCACTAGGCGCGATCACTTCCTGAAGTGGATCGAGTCCCTTTCAGACAGACAGACACCTTCCTGGCTCGGTTTGCCGAATAATGCAGAGAAAGTGCTTCTGACCACAAGGGGAACCGATCTGGTCTCCAAGCTTCTCAAGATGCAGCAGTTGGAGGACGAGGACGAGCTAGCATATTCAAACGAGGAACATTCTTTGGACACGCCGAGGGAAGCTGAAGCGGACGGTAGGCCTTCTTGGATGAGAACTTTGCACAATTCGGCCTCCACCTGGCTGCAACTACTTCCGAAGAACCTGCTGATTCTGAAAAGAACGGTTGAAAATATCAAAGATCCATTATACAGATATTTCGAGAGAGAAGTTAATAGCGGAGCGAAATTACTTCAAGATGTTATCCACGACTTGGAAGATGTCGTATTAATTTGCCAAGTACGTGTTCCATTTTTTTGTTACATACAACATAGACGTTTAATATCTTCCGGAATTATTGCATTCTGTTTATTTTTTATTTAGGGCGAGAAGAAACAGACCAATTACCATAGAACAATGTTGTCCGAGCTAGTAAAAGGCATTCTGCCTGCTGGTTGGAGGAGATACACCGTACCGAGAGGCTGCACAGTCATACAATGGATCACCGACTTTAGTCACCGTGTCTCACAGCTGCAGGAGGTCTCCCGTTTGGTCTCTCAGGGCGGAGCGAAAGAAATAAAGGTTTGCTTCAATTCTCTGAATATTTTAGCGATGCTGGATGCCACTTTGCCATTCTCTGCAAATAAAATGATGCTCATGTTTCATTAAATTTCACTTAATTCATTCACGATTTAATTTGCACGATTCATTGTGAATTATAAATTGATTTTCAGAGTTTCCCAGTCTGGCTCGGAGGCCTACTAAATCCTGAAGCTTACATTACCGCAACGAGGCAGTGTATCGCACAAGCTAATAGCTGGTCGCTCGAGGAACTGCAATTGAATGTAACCATAGGCGATGGCGATAACATCGCCACGGACGATTGCTCCTTCGCCGTTACCGGCTTGAAGTTACAAGGCGCGCAATGTAAAGATAATCAATTGTATTTAACGTCGACTATTATGACCGATTTGCCGGTTACTATGCTGAGGTGGGTGCGATCGTCTACGGAGGATATCAGAAAGGGCAAGCTGTCCTTGCCAGTTTATTTGAACAGCACTCGTACCGAACTGCTATTTACCGTTGATTTGAACATTGCTCCTAGTCAAGATCCGCACAGTTTCTACGAGAGAGGGGTCGCTGTCTTAACATCAACTGCTTTGAATTAATATGATTACATAATAATTAAAACTGTCTAGCGCGAATTGTACTGCTTATTACTGCAGAGAGTATTATACTCATGATAACAAATATAATTTAAGATACGTTGCTGCATGTTACAGCATTTGTAAAGAAGAAAAACCGCAGTGACATGCTGTAAGTCTGAAAGACACTATATAAAGGAATATATATTTTACACGAATTATTTACAAGTATCCAAAGGATTTCGTGCCGAATGTACGATTAGAAATAGATATTTTCAGTGGATAGAGCACAACTGTCTATCATTCGTTTATAAGAACCAATATTTTCGCAAGAGAGGTTGTAATATATATGTAGTTTATTTAATTTTGTATATGTTCGGAGAATTTTAAAGTATCCCTTTCTGTAACAAAGTTACATTACGTTTACCCGAATATAAGTATCAAGATATTAGTGTTTATAACAGAATCTTAGTGGCATCTAATAAAGTCGTACTGTATAACAGACTGTACTCTATAATTTAATTATATATCCTTTCAACATGTATAGTTATTTGTAAAAGATCATAAGTTCGATAAAATTTCTATGTACTGATATTTTTCTCTCTGAAATTCATTACGCACATTTTATTTGTTCATAGCTGCAAGCCTATTCACGATACGAGCTCTCGAGTCTCGATATTTTCTATCGATTTATTATTACCGACCTATGATGGAAAATAACATTAATTTTTTTAAATTTATTAATTGTCCATTATCGAGCATCCTGTATAAACATTGATAAATTACTTGCAATATACGTGTCCTAGTTATAAACGTACATCTAAGAACTGAATAAATTAGCTTATAATGTTACGTCTTACGTTTGCTCTGAAGAAAACAATTTATCATAAAAATTGTCAAGCAGGAAAGATAAGTATTTTATTACCTGACATATTATATTAGTATAGTTAAATTAAATCATTATTCAGTATAGTTAATATTAAATCATGTCGTTATCATACTATTTGTTTATCATGCAATACTTAAGTAAATGACTATCCAGAAGCGAGATACCAAGGAATAATAACATTTTCCGAAATTTTATTTTGTATTATAATTGTTGCATTTATTAACATATATGTTATTATTTTTGTACAACATATGATAAAGTTATTTTGCCCAGGGCACACACTTCGAATATTACCCTACATTTTATTACTATAGATGCCTGAAACCAAGAGTCTACATTTGTGCTAAACTGTGAAACAACTTTTGCTGTACTTGTAATACATGACACAGAATATAAAAGTAAACAGAAACATATACATATATATATTCGTGTGCACACGTTCGAACAAAATAACTTAAATAAGAGAATTAAAAAATAATAAGGCAGAATATTGTGTTTAGAACGAAAATATAAGATTTAATCTTATGTCTTCGCTTTATTAAATGTACTAGCATGATATAATTCTGATTTATATTTATTAATGCAAAACAATACATGTATTGCAAAGACAATTATTATAATAAATTTTCCTTAAAAACTTATATGTACGTTTCTGTCCCAATTTTCCAGTGTTATACATTCACGAGAGAAAACAAAGATAATATTGTTTCTTTATGCTGTTTTTTATGATATTACAACGTATTACAGTCTTTTGCGCTCAAACTTTTGAATTTTATTACGAGTTTACGAGCCAGAAATAATGTAGTCTTCCAAAATAGCCAATTATTCCGTCACTTCGATAACCAGTTCGAAAAAAAATGATAGAAGTCCGCATATTTCTCAGCTACTGTGCAATTAATGTTTAAAAATTATATATTCCTATACCTATATAAATAATTAATTTTAAATGCACCTAATATATACAGAAAATATAAAAATTACAGATATAAATTAAATATATATTAAATATTAGAATGCAATTTCCCCAATCTCTCTTTCTTTGTATTTTTGTGCTATTATATGCATTTAATATAAACTCATGAAAAACGAAATTTTCCCGTTTATATAATCACTTTATGGATATAAACTTCGAATCTTGATTTTTATAAACGTAATTCAACTCATTCACACATGTGGAATTGCGGCAAAATAGATGTTTTAGCCTTAATTTTGCATAAATACACAGTTTAGAGTTTACCTTACGGAACACCAATCTTTCTGTGAAAGAAATCGAAAATATCCATCAATACTACAAGCTACGCCTTTTAAACGCTACCAGATATAAATGCGCTTTTCTTCCTTAATCTTAGGATTACTAAATTTAATTTGTTATTTGTAGCCCACAAAAAAATGCATGACAATGCTTATATTAAATTCCTTCAATTAATGAATTTCTTCAAGTTCTTAAAGAAATTCTTGAAGAAATGTACTGCAATTATATTTGATCACAATGTCGGAATATTACTTGTGTTTTCCAACTAAATTGTGTAATGCTGTAATGAAAGAAGCCTTGAAACTGAAAATTACAAGTTTATTTTACCAACGTTCACTTTATCAATTATCACTCTGGTTTGCTTAAATTAACAATATTCGACATAGAGTTACATATTTTACACTTATGAACAATGAACGCGTCTAATGCGAGACGAGTTACTATATATATATACCTGTAGAAACTATAGCAAGAGATTATCTTACACATCATTATAAAGAATACAGAAAGAGAATGATTGATTTTAAACTGATCAAAATTATTAGCAACAAAAAGTAAGATAGAGCTAGGCCGTAGGAAATGATTAATTGATGATGAAGAAGATGATCGAGAAAACGTATTACACATTATATACTTCTAATGACTAGACTTCGTGCCGTGTTGTGCTATTTGTACTCGCGTACAATGGCGCAGCTTTGTCTCTTTCATCTCGTCATCGCCTCATTTTTTTGTTTTTCAGCAAATATATATTGCATCGTAAATAAATATGAAATCAAAACTGTTCAAATAGCAACGTACACGTTCCGCTGCAGGTACAATCTATTTACCTCGTAATTTTAATAATCTGACCCGTGTATATTAAGGCTCCTGATCTTTCTCAGTCGGACTTTCTTTCGATTTTCATCCTGTGGTACACGAAGGATTGACAAAATGTTCTTTCGCTTCTATAACGTTATAACCCGATATAACTACAGGAGGAATTCCAAATGCCTTAAATATGTGCTATTTAACAGTTACAGTATGGAAAATTTGTGATATGTCACATGTGATATTTCACACATCGACTAACAATGCATCTAATACCGATTATACATATCCCATATATCCGCGACATGGAAACACTTATTACATGTACAACGATCATACAAAGTATATTCATCACATCAGTGTTACAGCACAGTCTTCCTCCTATGATCTCTCCTATTTGAACTTTACAAGTTAACAATGTCGTTAACAAGATTATTAACGTCAAATAGTTTGTACCTGCGGACCAGTATGCTACACACGAGTCATGTCATCTAGTTTTGTTTCCTCTTATGTTCTTGTCTTCTATCAGTCTTCAATGATAGTGAATAGAAAATAGTATATAGAATTCGTAGGTGATTTGTTACAAGGATAGGGTAAGGTAATTATGGGATGTACGCTTGTAAAGTAACTTTCACGGGCTTACGACACACACCGCATATTTTCATGTTTTTCGAGCATTCTGCGCAGGTCAACAAGTGACCGCATGGTATGAAAACCATTCGTAATTCCCTGCTGTAGCAGATCTTGCACATCCTTGCGTCTTTATCGAATTGTTTATCGGTATGCGCCTTAACAACTGGTGACTCCTTAATACTACCCTTGATGCCGCTCTCGATACCGCTCTCGACACTGCTCTCGATACTGCCCTCGACACTGCCTGCCTCGGCTGCGGATCCTATACTCTCAATACCGGTATCTCCGGAAGCAAGAGAGGTCTCAGAATTTGCTCTCGCCAAAAGCCCACTTTGCATCTGCGCCTCGTGTAGTTCACCAGCGGTGAATGATTTGAGAGAATCCTGGAACATAAGTAATTCGAGATTATAAAACTCTAACGCAACAGGCATTTGTACTCGTCGAAACACATATTTAAAAATGGTATAATTTATAATTAAATATAAATACATCTTTAATTACGCGTGAAATATTCGAACAAGCTTTTCTAACCTTGTAACAGGTTTTCCCAATTGCCTTGTTCACGAAATCTCTGCCTTTGACCGTAAGCAAATAGGGACAATGTTTGAACCATGCGGCATGCTGTTGCCAAGGCTCATCATTGGGCTCCCAGTTTTTCAACCCTCCTCCGCAGTGATAGCACAAAGTTTGATCACTATTTCCTGTGTAATAGAAGCCAGCAGACGCTAATTCTGCCTTATCCTGTCTCATCGATATCGGCCAGGTTTCAAAAGTACGCAGTCTCGCATCATAACTGGCGTACTCGGGATATTTCGGTCTCACGGCACCGATACTGTTTAAATTGAATTTCATTGTTTCCTCAAAATCCAGATCATGATCTGGGCCGGAAAAAGGCATGTACACCATTCCGTATGGTCCACACACGTCTTTGCCTTTCGGAGAAGGTGCCGGGATTGTGGTAGGATCCGCACCAATTGGAACATTGCCACAAGGAACGTTGCGAACAAATCGGCACTTGCCAGACCATCGGTGATGATCGACCATCGGATTGTCATCTCTTTGCCATTGGCATATCTCTACTGAGCATTCGAAACACTTTACTTTGTCGCTCTCGCCCGTATAATAAAATCCAGCCGCGGCGAGTCGTTCCGGCTTCATCCATGGGCACGGCCAATCTTTGTAGCTCTGCAGACGGACCGATTCAAACCGATAATCGTGAGTGCCAACCTCATCCAGCTCGTCGATAGTGAAATGAGTTCCCAAGAGCGGACTCGACAGATTTTGGGGGAAGATGTAACGCTCAATGCAATCAGTCGTCATCTTATAATATGCTTATAGCGTGTATGTTGCTCCGTTATTGTGAATCTGTAAAGAAGAAAGAACACGTTAGAAGAGATATTTCATTATGACACGTGAATGTGTGTTTACCGATTCGTCGGCGATCGTGTATGCTTAGCTTGTCAATACATCTAGATTAAAATTGAATTTTTCTTCAAGAAAATCCTTTTAAATTCAAACCTTACAAATTTTATTTTCAGCGATGATTTATTATTACTTTCGTTTCCAACGGCTTGCACACGTATTATTAATGAGAATAATAAAAATATTTCTTAGTTACAATTAAGAAAACTGTGTTCCGTCAGTTGCCATCAGCACTAGCAACGTTATTCCGCCCCATTCGCAATGTTGAACAAAACAAAGTGCGAGTAGTGGTGTCAGTTTGATAATAATCGAACACAGGCGAAATACGTGTCCCTCAAAGCGGACATGTAATCAAATGCGCAGCTCGCTAATGCGCATCGACCTACCGCGTGGAATGATTCCGCGCCATCTAACAACACTATCTTATGATTCGCGCACACGGGATATGTAGCAACGAATGTCTCATGGTGAAGCCATGCGATAGCTAATCGAACAAATATTATTTTTAGGAAGATATTGATTAGGGAGACACGATTCCTTCTGTTATGGTATTATTCCGTGCTGCGGGAAATATTTCAATTGCAGAAGAAATCGAGGCAAAAATGAGAGTAGCTGGCCGATTCGTTTACTGCTGAATTCTTTCTTTGTGTAGGTTCCACAAATCTTATCGTGCAACCACACGCGATTAATCGTACAATATACACATTAAAGAGAACGCACATTTGCGCATAGCCAATATACGTGCACGTATACCTTGAGTATTAAACCGACGAAGCCGTTGTCATAAGTTTGAAGAAACTCGCTTGATCCAACACAGAAAGAAATAGCCGTCAGCTGCGGCACTGACTATATACCGCCGAATGCAACGTTGCCGCTAACGCGCGGCCTCTATTTATGCTCCTCTTATTGCATTACGCGGAACGCCGCGTTCCAAGGAGTGAGTTGAACTCTCAGGTTCTTGTCCCTTTTAGGTAACGAGTTTTCATCCTTATCTTTACATAAATCTTACAAGATAAAAGTTCGGACGAAAACTCAGGGAGATAACGAGACATTATTCAGAAATAGCGCACATTTTATTGTATTATAATAACAGGCTCAAAATTAGAAAGTTTAGATAAAAATATGAAACTCGTGTTAAAATATTTTAATCGTTCGTAAATTTTGCTTCGGAAAAAATTGATCTGCGTGTTTGAAATAATAATGTTATTTTTCGAATGAACAGTAAGAATGTCTTCTCGTGCGATAACGCCGGTTTTCGTGAACTATCGCTACGATACTGATAACCAGAGTTCATGGTAGATTCCTGACTTGCTAACTTCTCGGAATTCCGTATGCATTGACGACATCAGAAAGGAAACGCCTTGATCACGATGACGGAAAGCATCCATATGTGTATCAAGAATCGAGAAGAATCGAGTCATCCGTTGTTGCACGCCATGCAACGACTTCTCGACTATCGCCCACACGAGTTTCTCCCGTACCCGATCTTTCTTCTCCTTATTTGACTCGCTCGTGCACTCCGCGAGGACGCCGCTCAAAAATCGAGATAAATGTCACGATATACAGGGTGTCAGTAGAATGCATGATGATGCATGCCGATTCGCGAATAAATTTCGATTGTACTCTGATTAAACGACATATTTTTGTACAATAGCTAATCTCTCTTAATATTCAAATGTTTCAAGTACATGATAAGGATTATTAATGTTTTAATCTCGATTCGCGAGACGTTATTTGTTTTCTATTGTTTCCGATTCGTAAACTATCCGTACTTTGCCCGTCACAATCGATTGTTCGTTAAAAACCAATTTTAGTTCCGTAGAAAAATAGCCTGACAAAGCCTCTCTGTGTGCAAGGCTTATAATAACATACTGATATACCGCAAATGACGCATCGAAACGCGACCGAAGTACACGTTCGTGCTAAGCGCGTGAGCTGTACCAGCGGTACCACTTATCATTCGGTGAATTACAAAATGACATCGACGTAGAACTTTTCCTTTAACCTCTCGCGTATGCTTTATTCAGTCGCGGGGAACTGGCAACAAGGCACGGCGGAAATATTGCTTACCGCCGGAAGATCGAAAGTTGATTCTACTGACGACAAGGAATTAACTTCCTGCAATTTAATCTAATCTTTATTTCTCTGGAAATTGTTGCATAAAATAATAAAATCGTTCCAAAAAATGGAATGCAGAATGACGTAAAAATATTCATAATTAAGTGCTTACTTTAATGTTGAATTTATAATCAATCTAATGGATAGACATTCCATAATTCTCTCGAATTGTTTAACCTAATTAAATACAATTATCGCTAATCAACATTTGTGGAATGCGCTCGCGATAGCGTGTGCAAGAAGAACAATAATTATTTCTTTCCAGTAAAGCATACGATGATTAATAAAATTTATCGTATTAGGTTACAACAAAAAGAGATAGATGATAAGGACTAGATCGATCAAGTAACCTTATCTTAACTTAAAAAAAAAGAGAGGATAAAGTCCTAATCCAATTAAACACTTCAGGTAAAATATCTGTGGAATTAAATCTTCAAAAGCGCAAACCCACAAGGGCGAAAGTAGCAACTTCCAAAAAGTCGCATTCATGTCGGTCTAGCCGTAAAGAATGCTAGAAGTCGAAAAACTGTGAAGTATTGCCACAGAAGAATAGAAAATAGGTGAATGGAAAAGGTGAGATACCCATGCTTTGGCCACACTTTACGTGCGAAACCAAATGAGAAGAAAGCCGCGACATGGCGCCTGACGCCAGACACCCTACATTCGAAAAGTCGAGCGAGTTACCAATACTAACAACGAACATCAGTAACTGGATCTCTGTAAATGAGATTTAATAAAATCCTTCTTACTCATTCAAAAAAGTTCCAAAAAAATATGTTACATTCATATTTCAATGTGTCTTATGAAATTACATGATATTATATAATTTACACAATTAAAATCTCTTTAATTATTCCTTCTGTGTGAGTGCGCGAAAATTATCTTTACATTCGTTTGGTTTTCATTAGAGACCCTCTAATCTATTTTAATCAGTATATACTACAGTATATACAGTATATATTAAAATGTATCGTGGACTATCTGTAGCGCGTGCGTGGCGCATTCTTAGCGAATATATATATCTTTCTCTCTCGCACGATTTTGACCAAATCGCTCTATGGCCAGACTCTTATTAGAGGGTCACTAGTTTTCATCGTCTCTCAGCGCACGTAATCTAACCGACGAAAAATCGAAATTCTGATCAAACGGTTTCATTTTTGAGATCGCGATTCGCCGCAATATTAAACTGTAAGAAAGGCATATGTATATCGTCGTGCATGAACACCTGGCGCCATACGGCTACGTGTTCGTCCATTACTTCCCGTTGCTCTCGACTTTTGTTAATACCGTGCCGACCAAGCTTTCGTTTTACTGCTAAATGTGACACCGTTCCGCTGCTTATCGTTTCGAACATATCGCAAGTGTAGACACACCCAAGCCGACAGATAAGAAACAACGCCGCTACGCCAAAGGGCACGCTGGGGGAGAGGGGGAGGGGGTGGGGGCAGGAGGGGGAAGGATGTAGTAAACAAACGTCGATCGAATCACAAAGCGCTATCAGCCAGTGCTATCGCGGGCGACTTTATTTATATCAACGCGCTTGTGCTACTTTATTATTTCAATTTTTCACGCAGGTTCCGCGTACTCGAGCGTGAGATACGAGATACGTCGGGCAACGATTCACGTAACGTAAAGACTCACCCAAATTGAATCTCGATGGGACAGTTGCGAAAACCGCGAATGGCTTTACGTGTGGTTTCCCTGACGAGCGTCCTTCGGCTCGATCGTTCAGCTTCCCTTCTTGTTCCCTTTTTACGCCTATCGTGTTTGTTTGTTCAACGAACACCTCTCGCACACATCGATGTAACTTTACGTAACGCAAGTATATTTGCGCACCGGTGAAACGGGAAACGGTTATTCGCGAATCACGACGAATCACCGTGACGATCACGCGTCACGGAACATCGGAGCAACGCCAAGCACGAACGATAGCCTGATCGACGTGCGTTCGCGGAGAAACTCGAGGTAGACTCGACAGACTGCTCGTGAATACTATGTGAGCAGCACTGGTGCTACGCTGGTAGAAGTGTAGGATACAGCCTCAAAGATGGCGGCTGGCAGTTCCCCCACTTTCGTCTAGAACCTACACACACAAATGCTCCCCCCATTGGTGTGTCGCCCCGGCACGTGAGCATAAATATACTATAGCACGAAAGGCAGCCGGCGTCATCGGCATCGGGCGCCCGCATTCCCACCGGGTTGCCCGTCTCTCTCTTATCCAATGACGTAACTAGTCGCTCGCACAGCGAGCTCGATCAGTCTCGGATCCTGCCCCGCCCTTCTGCCTTCTACTTCGACGAAAGTACTATGTTTAATAAATTAAAAAATTACGGTATCATTTTCTGTCTTCTCTACGTCTATTTTTAGATTATTCTAAATTACATATCTTTTTTACTTGCGCAGAATGTTAGATATAGAAATTAATGTTGTTAGTTTTCTTCTCTTTCCTATGACATGTATTTTACATTTAAATATCAAAATTTTAATAAAGTGTTGAAATGTTGAAATATTAATTATAAATATTTATAGAACACCATATGTTGAAACATCGCCTACTTATTTGACCAAAGACAATCTTGATTTTTGTTAAAACAAATTATCTTGAATGTCTAATTTACGTGGATCAAATTTTTATTGTATAATGTAACAATCACTTGGAGCATAAAACAGGATTACATTACTCCAACGCTTCGGATGCAGCAGAAAGAATACACAGATCAGCTGATCAGACCTCTCTTCAAATTGTTCTAGCAAACTTCAAATTATATAATATACATAAATATATAAAAGACCCTATATAAATGTTAACCGACAAGAAGAAAGGACAAAGACTTCTTCCTGGCGCCATACCCGTCTCACGACGGTACTGGTCGTCGCGGTCGGATAGGTCTGGTACCCACGCGTGTCGAGTGCGGACGCGCCAATGGCGGCGCGAAGGGAAGGCCGCGAGCGAAAGGTCGCCGCCGTCGCCGATTTCGCTGATACGCGTCACGGCGTATATGTAGCGCACTCGCCGTCAAAAATTTCGCGCACCATGCGATGCGGCCGCAGCGATCGTTCCGCTGCTGCGTTCGCGCAGCAGCGAGGAGCGGAATTTCGAACGATGTCGGCAGTTCTATCAGACGCACCCCTAGCGTGCTGAACATAGCGGTAGGTCTAGTCTAGTCTCGTCTCCCCGCCCTGGGAATGGAATGCGCAAACGGTTTCAATGGGGGACCCGGGAGGTTCTGGGAACTATGGGGCGAGAGGAGATCTACTACCTACTTAAAGATATGGTTTTCCTCTTCGACAGAGAGGTTCCACATAGCGATGTCTCGCTTTTGTGCCGGATAAGATTTCGTGACATTTGAGAACGAAATATGCAACTCTCTCACACACACACACACACATATATATGTCTTGATCGCGAGAGCATGACTCTCTCTCTCTTCCGCTTTCATTATTTGCTCGCTGGGAAAGTGACTTTAAATCTCTGTATAATTCGATCCGCGAGAATAACGGTATAAAAAATAGTATATCGTTATCTTATCGCTTAATTGACTCGTGCTAAATGTCACGATAACTCCCCCGAAATTTATCTGTCGCTTGGAACAGACGGCGGTGTTGAATTCTACGCATTTAGACGGGGCAATTTAGATCGCGGTTTCTGAGAAGATGCTTTTTGTATAGCTGCGCCGCGTGTAAATTCTGCGTCACTGTGTGATTCAAATTCTCAGGGACACAAGTTTAAAATACTTTTTTAAAAAAAGGAAACTTGTTTCTAGAATTGCGCGTATAACACACATTTTAATATTAATGTAGCATGAGAAATATTCTCATGTATCACGTTCTATAATTTAACTTGCGCGCAATATTAGAAAGGTGTTTGCGACAACGTTGCAAAATATCTGCTGAAATATTATTAACGTTTCTGGTAGCGTAGCATCTTTTTATCGCAAATCGACAGTCGAAACGGGCGAAGAAATAGTGAGAGAAATGCAAATGGAAATTAATGGTACTACTAATCATACTATATGCTAATAGTATACTACTAGTTACTCCACTATACATTATAATCGGATATTTTTCTCAGTGTGGTAATGGATGGTTTCTAGCAATGAATGAAGTAAGAAGGCGCCTATAGTCTTCAAGGTCACGTAAAACTTATGGCTGCGGGTCCTTTGAACCCATGAGAAGGGATAGTTAAGGGCTCCCCAGGCCCGTGGAGGGTTAGTCGGCTCACGACATTCCAGTCCACGAAGACAGTTTTTTCGACATTAAAAAGGGCTCAGCAATGTTGGGGCTTTCAATCACCCGGATGCTGATCTTCTATTCAAAAGCGCTGCGGGATTACTAGAGTCCTTGAATAAAGTAGAGACAATTTTTGTCTTTACAGTTATGTCTTAACATTTGATTTTTATTCATACATCCAGACATCCATGGAATTTTGGAGAATATGACAGGTAAAACATAATTTTGTAAAAAAACAAATTTTATATATTTTTTAATAAGTTTATAATTTTTTATAATTTTTATAAGTTTATAAAACAACAAAATATAAATTCGCAAAATTTCTGTTTGATGTTGATAACACTTCAACTACGTTATCTACGCAATCGCGTTGATATTAAGACAGTTCGCGTGGAGGAACAGAAAACGTATGTTTCGATGTATGATAAAGATAGAAGGATGACAGTCACGTTTGTATATCAAAAGTACACTTCTGTATTTCCGTTTACGACGCTTCATGTAAACTTGATGATGCATGATGCATGATGAGTATTGCGTTATGTTGCATTAATGAATGATGACGTCATATCAAGCAAGAATAAATTATTCTGTATAAAGACATAGACTCTAACATACACATATTAAATAAAAATCAAAAGAGAAAACAAGATCTTCTCTTTTAATTTCTTTTTTCTTCTTTCTTTTGTTTCTTTCTATTTTTTATTAATCCTGTAATGAACGTATAGTTGGAGAACCACTTTACGTGCTCTTACGTAAGTTCATCTGTCGACTGCCATTTGTACGGTATACCGTCACAATAATAACACATTGTTGCATCACTGACACTGAGTAAAATGAAATCAACTGCAATCAATGATTCCTTCTTCTGTGGGTGTGACTCGGGTCATGTCATGTCATAAAAGTCAGCAATCACCTCTCCTTGTATAGATATATGACGGATGTTTCGCACTTATTAAGTTGCCGAGCAGCATCTTGCATCTGAATCCTGCTAATCAAATCGTGATTTCTTCATCGAAGAGATTACGTATATTTTTCAGTTTTCTATGATTCAGACTATTAGTGGCTCTAAAATGCCTTTCATTTCATTCTGCATTCCATTCATTCTCTAGTTTATACTTTTCAAAGATTTGTGCGAGACCTCCCTGACGAGATAGTTTCAGGCAGGTACCCTTACGCAGGTAAAAATGTCATGATTATCATGAAATCCTAAGAGTGGTCACGCAATCCGTATTATCTATGAACAATCGTACCATTCGTCGAACTATTGCAACTCACATATTTGCACGTAGATGCAATATACAAACTGTCGAGCTAATATCTATAAAAGCTGCATAGCGAGTTTTATAAAATGTTTTCAATCTCTTTTTGGTCCATTCCCTATGTGTGTTATCTATCTTTCGGTTTAGAACAGACTTCATCTGTAAGAAAATATGTCACACAATAGGAAATCTAATATATATTGGCAGGTTCTCAGCAAATAAACATAACATAAAATAATAGAGGAATAAAATATAAGAAAGGAATTGTGAATTGTCCACAGAAGAAACATTAATGTCCTGCGTAGCGCGCGATAAGAGCACCTGGAAGCATGAAATATATCTTTATACGCAAAGTAATCGCTAAGTACCAGAAAAGTGCCTTTCGACATGCTAGAATGAGCGACGAAATGTTTCCGCAAGAGTGGAAAATTCAGATTGATATTTCGAGGAGGGTTCGGCACGTGAAAGTCGCTGTCCTGTCGTGAGTTCCTTGAAGCCTTGTGGGATCCCGAGGAGTCAGCTGCCGTTGTTAAGAATTACATCAGCATGGCCGGCTGAAAGCGTCACATCTGCCTCGCTCGTGAAACAGATTATCACGAGGCAGAGTGATCTCAGAGTACAACGGAAGTCCACCATCTGAAAGAAGAATGAACGAAAGACCACGAAGTATGAGAGAGAGAGAGAGAAAAAGCAAAGAAAATCTTCTATGTACCTTTGTAAAAGAGAGAAAAAGGAAAAAAACGACAGTATGCGTGACACAGTGTGTCTGTGTTTTATAATTTCCGTTTGCATCACTCTCCATCCGAGCGGAAATGAAACAAAGGAAAAGCTCGTTAGAGAAAGGAAAAGAGAGAGAGAGAGAGAGAAGAGAGAAAGACAGACGGAGATTCGTAAAACTCCGCGATAAGTCACGTTCCATATGATGATAAGTACATGTGCGGGGAAGCGAAATGCGATAAGAGACAAGTGGGAGGAATGCATATTCACATATTTTTGCTTTCTCCTTCTCTGCTTCCTACTTTAACCCACCTCTAGGAATTGTATAATCTATTGATGATTAACAACTGCTCTTGCGATGAACAACCAACTGCAATCGTTACGTTGCCTACTATCACTTGTGTCGTCCTTCCCGTTACGTACAGAGAGCTACTGGTGCCGCTCGTCGTCTTCTTCTGATCTCTGTGAGTACTGTGAGTATTGTCAGGTAGGAAAAAGTGAATTTCGACAAATAGGGCCAATGAATCTCTCTGACTCGTTGATTTCACATTTTTCAGGAATCTCCCTTCTTCGTCCCGCTTTCTTCTAACGTCCGTTAGGTTTTCGGCGAACTAATGACTCAACACACGTGCCATTATCGGACTCATCCTCACTTTTAGTTGGAAGGGACAGCATTTTTATTGTTTACTTCTTATTGTTGTTAGATGCGACAGAGAGAGCAGGGACTGGCCTGGCTTGAATGACGGTCATTTGGGAAAAAGCGGGAAAAGCAATCCAATATCCTTGCCTGAAGATCCCAAGTTCTATATGAGAGGGCGAAAAAAAGGCGGAAAGATAAAAAGATGATATCAGATCGAGTTTGGCATGTGCAGAACTGAGATTGAGAGAGGGGCTATCAAGTATCCATTTGCTAAGGACACAACTAACATAAGAATTGGATGACATTCAGACCATTCAGAGAAATCGTCCGCTTATGTTACATATATGCGATTAAATGCCTGGTTATCTGAGCCACTATTGAATCAACGTAATCAAGTTCTGGAACACGGCCTCATTAGAGTGATGATAATCATTAATGAATTAAAATAAAATGTTTCAAGAAATTCTTTTATTTTATAAAGTGCACAAATGACATGTACAGAACTTCGTCCGCTTACACAATCAATTATCGAAGTTTTCGCTTCACAGATATACAGATATACGGGGATATCACATTCATATTATCTTATCTGTATTCGGTGAAACACGGAATCGTTAATCTTTTCTTTTTTTTTTTCTCATTTTTTGGATAATTTCGGCGGATTTATTCTGCTAGATTTATTATGCGCCAAGATCGTACATATTGTTATTTAATGCTTGATAGTTTATTCACATTGTGACATTTGTACTCACCCACGGTAAGCGCAACAGTGGTGTGTAAATAGCTCTTTGGAGATTCTCTATCTCTGATATATATATTATTTCTGACACACTAAATTTACGTAGTCTTTATCACATTATCCAACGGGGACGTAGTTAGTGCTGAATGAGAATTGTGTCTCTTTCATATCCTGCCTCAAGTGACGTAATAGTCTAATAGTAAAAAGAACTCGTCCAACTTTAAAGAATTTTATAATCATTTGTTATTCGTTATACCAGCATAATTATTGATTGCTAAAAAGCAACGCTATTACGTGATATTTGTGTTACATTTATTTAATTAATTCATTTAATGTGTCACTTTATCCGCTATATAAAAATACTGATATAAGCACTATCGTGGACATAAACTCCAAGTTCAATAAGCAGTATTGTAGCACATTCTGCAATGCCAATAATGACAGTGATAACATCTATTTACATATAAAAATGTTTAATAATATCAAATATCAATGTCTCAGTTATCACCAGATTTCCGGAACTTTTAATTTTTTTCCAAAGAAACTCCAAGAAACTCGTCAATTTTTATTTTATAATCTACATTATTAGACGCAAATTAATATCTTAAGCATCTTACGCAATTCATGATACATTAATAACTAAAAGCGCATGTAACATAGGAAGTAAAAATAATCTGCAAAATATAAATAATTTGTGTATATTTAAAAAGTTATAAATATATATACATTCAATACCATGTAACAAAAGTAAATAAATAAATTGAATTAATATAAAATATAAATCTAATTTAATATGATCCTATTACTTTAACAGAATTTCTTATAAGGTTACAAAATTGTGAGCAAAATTTTGCTGTAAACCTCTTCATATGGCATCAAAGTATTAGTGACATCAAAATGCATCAGTCTTCTTCAATACAAATATCTATCCTTTTGAAACACGAAATTAAGTATAATTTCTCTTTTCTCTTATTTCCCCTCTTCAATTATTTTTTTATTGTTAAAATAGATCTCTTTCAAACTTTTTGCTCGACTATATGGACTTATTCAAGCTCTTTACTTTAAATTCATCTAAATATTATCATATGCCACAATCGATGCAGAATAAAACCTGAATTCAATAAAACGTCTCATTGAAACCTAATGGATTATTCAACAATTTTGTATTCCTTTTTATTTAATTTTAATTGTGTATTCATGAGAAAAAAATGATCATTATATATTCTGGCCTTCTTTCTATATTCTACTACGCGATACCAGTCTTATTTTAATATATAAATTACAAATATTAATAAAGTTAAATTCCTCTTTTCTACTCGATTGTAACGTCAGGCTAAACGCTCGCCTAAACGCATGGCTCGTCCTGGAAACTACAAATTCCTATTTATAATTATGAACACGAAATAAATAACATTTAGCTTCTTCTAGATTTCAACGAATAAGGTACTTTTACTCTACAATACTTTTAATACCTGAGGGATGTGTATGGACATGATGTGTGCGTGTATATATGTTTATCTGCTGTCTACTTCTCTCTCTCTCTCTCTCTCTTTCTCTCTCTCTGAGTGTGTATATTATAAATGTTATATATTAAACTGTTAGTCTCAGTAGTGATAAATCTATGCCTCTCTGTATCACATGTGTGTATATAACAAAATTTCTCAGCACTTTAAATATACAGATAAGTATATAGAAATAAAATACATCATATTTGTGAGTTGTACCATCGCTTTGCACAGATATAAAACGTATTTCAAAACCAATAAATATTTCAAGCAATTTCAATCTATCGAAACGATTAAAATTTTCGCAACTTGATTAGGCTTCGTTTCTCGTGTGTATCAGTTGTTACCATAATTAAAAATATATAGATATATATGTATATATATATATTTTTTGTTTACGATATGTATCTTTGAGAAACTGCGTTACTAATAAAATAAAGGCATCATCTCTATCGATACAAATATGATTCAAATGATAAATCAAGATATTATTGTCTTTAACAGAATCGGCCAACATTTAATGAGACATCATTAATGAGATATTTCGTCACACAATATGAATTTGCAACACTTCACATTATTGTCATTTAAAAATAAGACGAATATGAAGATATTCGCAAAATATATATACATAATAATGTACAGGTATCATATGTATAGGTAAGGTGCAGCGTGTCATCTCTGAAACAAATGGAAAAGCAAAAGCATTTTCTTGTAAATTTGCTTTTCCAGTCGTAATCGCCCTATACGTATCACATTCTTTCAGAAGCCTACTTAACAATGTACAATTCAATTTAAGACAAGAAGATACGAACGTTAGCTTTGATCTTCACTCTACACATTGGACAGTACGTGAGAGACGGAGCGCAGAAGATGCACGTTGCCAGGTGTCCACACGGTAAGAATACTACGGCTAGATCGCGGTCCATGCAAATCTTACATAAACGCGCCTCTTTCAGCTTCCTATTCTCCTCTCGTAAAACCGCTGAAAGCAAAACAATTACGCAAACTTCCATTTAGTACGGGATTATCCGTTATCTCGAATTTCTGGGAAATCAGATTATGTAAGCACACGTAGAGCACGTGAAAGATATACTTTTTATGTCTTTATGAACAAAAGAGAATTGCAGGTGCTGTCCGTTGGTTGGTTTAAGCGATAAACTTTTACTGATAAAAAGCTCAACGATGCATCTTATGTCGAGATATCAAGTGTATAAAAATATAAAACAATTCCAAGGAATATGACGTGTAATGATTTCGCAGTCTGCTTGAAATATCAAATCACAGCTAAGTAGCATTTAGGTATTACTTACTAATATCTGATTTATTATCCTGTTTCTTCTCCTCGGGCTTGTCTTTATCAACGAGCGCATTAGATTCCTGCGTGTTACTTTCGTAGGCTCTATTATCATCCAGATTTACATCTGATCGTACACTATTGCTTGTAGCTTCGTTCGACTGACTCGCGGGATTATTTGTGGGATCAGCCATTTGTACAGTAGCAGTTTCATCCAACAGATTGATCAATTCAGGAGACGATGAATTAGAAGCATTATTATCTAGTCTAGGTAAGAGAAGTGCATTTTATCAATGATGACTTGGTGGCAATTATTTTTAATCGCGTAATATACGTCGCGATTCAACAACGCACCTTATATCCTCTTCCATAAGTTGATCGTGCAAAACATCCTCTATAAGGTGCTCGGCATTTTTATAAGGTGTGCCAACGTCCTGCATTCTTCTTATCAACGCCCTCGTTACTCGACCTATAGATAATCCAACTTCAAGGGCGGTCTATATCGGAGAACATGTAGATTGATTATTATAAATATATAAGTGAATATAATATACAGTGATCATCACAGATTTGTTCACACTTAAATAATATTAAGAAAATATTTGTACTGTCATCCTTCAAACAATTTTTAAGTACATTTTAAATTTAGATGCAGAAAATATAACGAAATATTTGTAATCTTTCTTAATCTTTAATCTTTACGCGTGAAATACGTGAACAAACTTCTGACTCATCATCGCATATGATAAATAATTATATTTACTAGAGCTGGAAGTGTATTCAATAGCTGTTTAATCGTTCTATCCGGTACTGGTTCGTTAGGTTGTACACCTGTGGAATTAGGCATAGCAGAAGTTCCCGCAATGTCTGCATTTTCTTCGTCCGGCACACTGTTCAAGATCTGCATGGGCAACGAACAAAATTTTAAAAACTACTCATGTATTATGCAAACGTGTGTATATATCAGTAGCTTCAACAAAATTGCCTAGAACATTAGAGATAGATGATAATTACCGCAGAATCCAAGGGTGGCCGATTATCTATACAATGTTGGATAAAGCTCTGTCCACGCACGAGGATCACGTAACCGCACTTTGAAAACCACCGAGCATGTTCGACCCATACGTCATCTGTTGGTTCCCAACCTCTGAGTCCCCCATCGCAATGGAAACATCTGACTTGGTCGTTGTATCCTGCGCAAAATGCATAAGACAGCAGCTACTAAAGCAAACGTTCATCAGATAAATGTTCTATGTTTTAAGAAAAAATAAATATGATTCTGACCAACATAGTAGAAACCAGCATCAGATAACATTTCTGGGGTTTGTTTAATGTGTGCCGGCCATTTTTTGTAGGTCTGTAATCTCGCTTCATAAGTCGCATATTCCGGTCTGCTAGGTGCCATGTGCATTTGTATTCCTAAGTTTGATGCTTCTGTGCCTGTGCCAGGTAATATAGTGACGTTGTCTAATCCTGATACAGCTGTTAGGAGAGAACGAAACTTACAGTCAACAATGTAACCAATATAATATACAAATATGATATATATACAAAACCAGTCAATGTGTCTAATTAAAGTAAAATAAAATTAGGCACATTTATGATTGTTATAGGCATTATATTGAAATACTAATGTACCATCTTCTATTTCTCGTCTCATATAGAAATCACAATTTGGAAAATGTGCCCTGTGTACTCTGTCTGGATTGTCACCCAGTTTCCAGTTCATAAGAACACCTCTGCAAAATGCGCATTCCACCTGTTATTTGTACAAAACGATGTTATACCAGACTGAAGACACTCAGAACAATATACAGGATCCTATCTTAATAATAAAGACAGCTCGAACTCATATTAAGCTTACAGAAATATTAGTAAGCACTTATCTTGATCGTTTCCTTACCATATCCGCAAGTTTACGATAGTAAAACCCAGCTTCAGCCAACTCCACCGGTGAAACGACGGAAGCTATTGGCCAACCAGTGAACGACTGTAGCCTCTGCGCAACAGTACCATACTCCTGAACGAGTTCCGTGTTTTGTACAGCAGCAGACGGGCTCGGCGTCACACCCGGATTGTCCTCGGCGTCATTGTCAGGCTGCGGATCCGACAGTGACGACGACGACGGCGACGTCGCCGTCGTTCGGGCCGCGACGTCGTTCGCTGTCACCGGTAAGTATGGAACGTTACACGTAGCAACTGGATCAACGACGAAGGGACAAGCGGGTTCGGCCAACCGGTGACGGACCATGGCTTGGTCGCCGTAGTTCCAATCGGATATCCTCGTGCCGCATATGAAACACTGCACCTCCTGACCGCGTCCAGTGTAATAAAATCCGGCCTTCGCGATTCGCGTCGCGTCCACCGCAGCATTCGCGGGCCATTCGCCGAACGTCCTGAGTCTGTTTTCTTCGACGTTCATACTCGTGAAGGGCTATCGGAATGTGAACTAACGGATGTTAAGGACGGATGAATTCTCGAACTGAATGGTTCTTACCGAGAGCAAATCCAACGAGGACACTGTTGCATTTTAACCTAGCGATCCTGACGACTTCGTCTTTAGGTTATTAGAAACGTTACGGCACAACTGACTGATTATCCGATAGAAAATGTATAAAAGTGTTGAGGAATCTTTTGTTTCAGTCAATCTCACTTCGGGCAATGTATCGGTTAATGTCAGTGGCGTAACGGTCACACGCACAATGTGTACATTGTATCGTAAGAAGTATGTGCTGAGTAGTGCTATCGCATGATAATTATTCCTCCTGTCCTGTGGGAGCATGTGGTGGCGTCGCCAATCAGAAAGCGGCTAGGAAAATGTTGAAAAACAATGATAATGATAATGATTACACGTATATGACTCGGCTTTAAGTCAGTTTTAAATTTAATTTAAAGTATGACGACAATTATTGGCCATTATCGTCTTCCTCGTTCCAAATTAAAGTAGTTTAAATTATAAGAGTTCGAAAAATCAACAAATTTTATATGACTAGCGATGTCCGATGCTGATCGTTGCGAATACGCTCTTATTGAAAAACTTATTGAAAAACAATTTATTTATTATATCGCGTTATTATATCGCAAGTGTTTTTAAACGTGTATGTATCATGCTTCACTTGTGATACACATTTATGATTCGAATCTGTGTTTGATAGTTTAGCGTGAGTGAAAAATTAAAAATATAGTTGAAAAATAACTAGCGCAGCTCGTGAAACAGATTTTTTATTTATTAAATTGATCAACAGAAATAGTATTTTGGGCTTTTCATCAACGATTAAGCCGGTACATACCGAATGAAGTTAGCTGAATCTTGGCTGTATTCGAACCATGCGCATCGCGTCTATATATTTATGCTTCGTGACTGTAGCTACATGAAGAAGCGCGCACGATAATATACCTATAAGCATCTTATATTTTCTACATATATGAAAATTGACATTGAATGGCGACGAGAAATTTATAAAAGCACGATTTATATAAATTTCGAAACACATGATTTTCACTATTAGTATTTTTAATGTTGCAGCTGAACAAGATACAATACGAATATTTATAATATTTATATTCTATACACTTAATTGTATTTAATACGATTTTATAAATAGTGTAAAAAGATTTTGAAAATTTTAACTTGGTGGACCTTGCCCGGGGCAAAGGTTGCATGTTCCGCACCATTCTGCACCATTTCACGTCAGTATCTGGTGCAGTGGGTGTGCAAAGTAGTGTAGTCTCTTTTTCAATAGAAAAAATATCATTTATAATGGCAGCTGTAACAAAATTAACTAAAGTGAGTTCTCAACTAATTAAACACACAATCACATACTTTTTAAATATATATATATATAAAGATATAGAACATATGGGCATAAAGTATTGTGTTTGCTTTGCATACGTAACCTGTTTGTGTGATAATGATAATGAGCTTGACTGAAATAAACTTGTTATTCATAGATCACGAATATGTTATACTTTTCCAGTACATTTAGCCTGTTCAGGAAATCTTTATTTCAAAACTTATTATTTATAACACCATGTGTTTTATATTTTAGTTACTAGATTGCAGAAAAAGTATTTGAAAAGAATAATTTTTTCAGATGAATTTCGTAAGCAGACGTTTGTACAGTTCTAAAGTCAAATTAAACGATGTCGTGATAGTGAGTGCTGTGCGTACTCCAATGGGCTCGTTCCTTGGCTCCTTGTCAAGTATGTCAGCCACCAAACTTGGCGCAGTAGCTGTGCAAGTAAGGATTTGACACAAGAGCTTCAATTAATATTTGTAATTAATTATGTTATAAAGATTATATGAAAAATAATGCTTATGCATATAATATATGTCTACGCTGTTGCTTTAGGCAGCTATTGAAAGAGCACGCATTGCCAAAGAACAAGTTAAAGAAGCATACATAGGCAACGTCTGTCAAGGTTTCCTGGGTCAAGCACCAGCAAGGCAGGCTGTAATATTTGCAGGTCCTGAAAGGCTATTCTTCTTTCAAAGAGTGACGCGATATTCTGATTCACTGTATAACTAACCATAGAAATATATTTGTCACTAGGTCTCCCTAAGTCAACGATATGCACGACAGTAAACAAGGTCTGCGCAAGTGGCATGAAAAGTGTCATGTTGGCTGCTCAATCTCTGCAGTGCGGCCATCAGGAAATTATCTTGGCGGGTGGTATGGAATCCATGTCCAACGTGCCATATTACTTAGCACGTGGTACAACACCGTACGGTGCGGTGAAACTCGAGGTTGAATAATATTCTTTTTACGTTGCTCTATCTCAGATAAAATATTTATCATGTTTATCCGCTTATGCATCTATGATGTAGAAACAATTGCTGATTCTAATCTGATTTAACAGGACGGTATTGTTTTCGATGGCTTGACCGATGTCTACAATAAGTGTCACATGGGTAACTGCGCCGAGAACACAGCTAAAAAGCTGAACATCAGTCGTCAGCAGCAGGACGATTATGCTATCAGCAGTTACAAACGTAGCGCAGCGGCTTACGAAAATAATGCGTTTAAAGATGAACTCGTGCCCGTTAACGTGCCTCAAAAGAAGGGTAAACCGGATGTGATTTTCAGCGCGGATGAGGAATATAAAAAAGTCAATTTCGAGAAGTTTACCAAGTTGAACACGGTGTTCCAGGTAAAACGTGATTACTAGCTCATCTGAAAATTATCTGTTGACGATGTATGTTTTTTTACAAATATTCTTTTTTACATGTGCAGAAGGAAAATGGTACAGTAACGGCTGGAAACGCGTCTACTCTGAATGACGGCGCTGCCGCTCTGATTTTGACAACTAGCGAGGTCGCTCAAGGACTGAATCTCAAGCCCCTAGCTAGAGTTGTAGCCTTTCAGGATGCGGAAACCGATCCCATAGACTTTCCAATCGCTCCGGCTCTTGCCGTGCCATCGGTAAGCCATCGTCTGCCCATAAATGGTTTATTCCTATTGTTCTAAAATAGAAAAATAATATAATATCTATATCTCCTGTTTTTGTAACTGTAGTTACTTCAAAAAGCTGGAGTCAACAAGAACGACATAGCTCTGTGGGAAATCAATGAGGCATTCAGCGTAGTAGCTGTGGCTAATCAGAAATTACTCGACATCGATCCTGCCAAGGTGAACGTTCATGGTGGAGCTGTCGCGCTTGGACATCCTATAGGGTGAGTTATCCGAATATGTATATTGCTGTTGCAAATTTAGTTCTGTTATATTACTAAATTGATTGTATTATTGTCATGCTATTAAATTTGTACGGAGTGTCCTAAAATCTTCGATAGCATCTTTAAGGGCAGATTTTATGGAACAAAATTTTTAATACGAAAATATCAAGGCTATAACGGAATTTATAAATGGAAAGCGATTAAAGTTTATCGGTGACAGAACTGAAATGTTATGCGGAATATATATATATATATATATATATATATATACACACACATAAATATAAAAATTTTACAGCATGTCAGGAGCACGTATTGTGGTGCACTTGGTGCACGCTCTTAAAGCTGGAGAGAAAGGCGTTGCATCAATCTGCAACGGAGGCGGCGGCGCGTCATCGATCCTGATTGAGAAATTGTAAGTTTATAGTTAAACGGTCGCGGTTTTAATTTGCCCAAGCTGTTAACTGAGACGATCGAATTTTCATAATTAATAATATAGATTGTGTGTCTAAAAGAACCGAGCACAATTATGATATTCTTATATCTTAAATTGTATATTATTGAAACAATAACACAAAGGCGTTATAGCTTATTGAGCGATCTAATATAGTTATTTCTATATTGTAGAAAATATTTTATATTTTTCTATTGATATACATATGTACATACGAAGCTTACGAAGTGCAGTACGAAAGTGTAATAAGAATAAAACTATACTTTCTTGTAACATATACTTTGTGTTAGTATATAGAAATAAATACTTTTATACTGGCAATTAAATGGTTTTATCGATTGTTTTTATATTGAACCATATCATATCAAAGAAATTTCTCAAAGGAAGAAGCACATTATGTGATTTTTAGGTCTCATCCAGTATCTTCCCCACCAAAATTAACGCTTTACACGAAAAATCCATGTCCGCTTTGCGACGTTCTAAAGAACGAGTTGCGTACAAGTTTCGCTGGTCGTTATCAGTTGGAAGAGATCGACATCACCGCGGAAGGAAACGAACGGTATTTCGGATTATATAGATATGACATACCAGTCCTATTTTTAGAAGGTCAATATCTATGTAAACACCGATTAGACGCTGATCTGTTAAGAAGAAGGCTCAAAAAAATCTCTTCAGAGTAAGATATTTATTAATCTTGTTACATGTCATGTAAAATGTACTAAAAGCCATGTATATGTTTTTCTTGCACTGTGCAATTTTTGCCCAGCCAGGAAAACTTTGTAAATTATTTCATATTTTGTATCGTACAGTCGATAACTTATACAGTCAAATAAAACATTTTTTAAGCCATTTTCCGATCTAGCTTTTAGATCATTATCACAGTGATTATTTCCACTTCGTTACAAAAGTTAAGCAAAACCCATAGTTACTTAAATAGATATAATATCGATAAATATAAATTTTAATAAAGCGCGGTATACGCGAGAATGATCTGCGCATCGAATCGCGATTGTAAAAATATAACGATTGGCGTATACCTTCATATAGAATAACAGCAATAATAAAATAAATAGAAGTTTTGTGCAACAGAGAGAGCATTGAATATTTCGAATCTATATCGATGATATATCCTTCCTGATCCTTTTGTCTTCTCTTTCTATTGTTTAACAGCATCGCTATATTTGTCTAATTTAATTGAATATTTTCAAAACGAATCGATTCTCGCGATGAGTGTCATGCACGATTCAACAGCATGACCAAGGCAATCGTGATTCTCGCGTTCGTCTTGGCTCGTTCACCTTACCTTCTTCGATTCCACCCTCCCTTCGTCTTCTTCCTCCTTCCGACCATCGCGTCTCTCTCTCGGGCTTGCGGTGATACCCCTTTCTCCACAATAGACCGAACCCGTTTCAGTCTTCTTGTCCCGCCACCGTGCGCGCGTGCGTGCATGCGTGTGGGTGCGTTGGACGTGGCGGTGAATTGGTGGATGCACGAACTCGCGGTCCGTTCGTCGGGCGGTTCGTCGTTCTTCCTCAGTGCGTGCCTTACGCAAGTACCGTGAAGTACTCGCCTTTCGCGGAACGGTTGCGCGGCACGCGCACGCTGCGAATAGAAGAGAAACAATTGACAGAGATAAGAAAGGAAAAGAAGAAAAGATTACGTTGCAAAAGGGGAGGGGGCGAACGCGTGACAACAAAGAAAGAGCGAGCGATGGGGAAGCAGAGCTCGGCGAACGGAGAAACGTGTTAACGGACGAAGAAAAACAAGCGAGCGAGCGAGAAAAAGATAAACCGAGGGAGAAAGAGTGTAGAGCAGAGGGAGAGAGAGAGAAAGAGAGAGAAACAAGCGATCGTTCTCCCGAGGCGAACCGCCAGCGAAGGGGGCGAGTATCTCTCGCGCGCGTCTCGCGAGTGTATCGCGAGTGCTCCGTGTTTCACGGCACTTGTGCACGGATCGATTTATCGACGCCACGCACAGAGAAGAAAGAAAAAAAAAGAGAGGCCGTCCTCAATCTCCGCAGAAGAAACATTTTATTCGGAGCTACCAACCGGAAGGTTGCCGTGGATCCTCGGTGGAACGATTCTGCCAGTCATTATCGATTTCCAATATTGATCTGTAGTCGTTCGAAATCCCACCGCGGATCGCAAAGGTGCAAAACCCGCGTTGCGAAAAGTTTGTCGCGTCCGTTCGATGCGAACCGCCGAGTGAGTTGAGTGAGTCATGCCACCCGACCTGGTTTTGCTATCGAAGTGAACGTAGCGAACAGTCGAACGAGGTGAACGTCGAACGCGCGACTCGTCTGGGTTTGGCGACGAGGCGCGTTGCTTTCCCACGGGGTCGAAGAGAGCAGCCCGTCGCGTTGCATCGCGATCGATTGTGTGATTGATCGCCGCGACGATCGATCGAGATGATTCACGTAGGCGGTCCACGTACTCATAACCCACATAATCGGCGTCCGTTGGGCCGACGGTGAGGAGGAATTCGAGCGAGTGGCGCGAAGTTAGCCGCGACTCACGTCGCGGCGCGCCAATCTCGGCGGCCGTTGAGTGGCACTTTGCGACACCACGACGACGGGATCCTGTCGCGCGATACGAAAGGCAGGCTGCATCACGTAGAAAATTTCCGGTTGTCGTAATATTTTTAGACGGTCGCCCAACGGCGTGTGCGCGCGCGTGACCGTGCTTCGGCCGGCACGGACACTTTCGAAGAATTCTGACCCGTGGAAAATGGGAGACGCGTGCAGAAAGTGAGAGAAAGAGAGAACACTGGAGAACAGAATTTCTCTCTACAAGACGACGAGCGGGTTCTCGAGAGCGATCCGGGGGAGAAGAGGCGCGATCGCGTCGTGGTTCATTCCCGCGGCAGCGTTCAAGAACGAAGGAGAAAAAGAGAAAGAAGGAAAAAGAGAGTGGGAAAGAGAGGACAGAGCACGGTACGAAGGGGGAGTACGTGCACAAGGTGCTATGGATACAGCCGAGGCGAGAGCTGTACGTGTGTTGCGTGGTTGCGCTTTTTATATGGTGCTCGAGCAAGGCCCTACGTGAGTGGAACGACTGTGATATATCAACGAATTGTACACACGAAGTGCATCGGTGTACGTCGCGCGCACGCACGTTGTTTGTCAGTCGAGAACGGTGGACGAACGACCTGCGTGGAGATCATCGCTGAGATTCCGCTCGAATGTCGGATACGCGGACGCTTCGGCACCTTCACTGTCGCTACGCGGATTTCCTGCGCTCCCCGAGCGGGACACTTTTCGTGGATGTTCCAGAGTGACACGAAGGTATGTATAAAAATAGATGATACTGCATGGTCCATGTTCAAGACACGTTTACAACGATAAAAGCGCTTTCAATGTGCACCCACAGAAAAGATTTCTGGACTTAATGCTATTACTCTTTAATCTATCATAAAATAAGATCGCTATAGCGACAATCATATTTATTATTGAAAAGAAGCATATTTTAATCTTGAATAGAAAATTTGAAAATCTAGATTCAAATAATCTTGGTGCTATCTCATTAATTGTCTCAGAAGGATTTAGATAAAATTTTGTAGCAAGTTCAAAATATTCTTGATTTCAGAATATTGTGAGATCTAAAAGACATCTTATTCTATTCTTGTAAGAGAATTTGTAGAATCTGCACAAAACGGCCAATATTTATGTGTTGCAATCGGGAAAGTGTTTCTGTGTTTCTGTTATTTACAATGAATAAGTGCAATACTCTACAAGAAATATTAAAAGATATGGAAATGTCTTATCTCGAATCTTATTTCTCAAGTAAGTATATTGTATATACTTACTTACATTTCCATATCTTTTAATATTTCTTGCATTGTAAATAACAGAAACACTTTCCCGATTTTCGATTGCAACACATAAATATTGGCCGTTTTATCGGAATAAGGGACGCAGAAGCGCCGAGTCGACGAGCGACTGTGAGAAAATGATGCGTCGACATCGACAAAGCCTACTATAAAGTGGCGCTAATATCAAATTATTCTACATACAAGAATATATAAGCATAAATTTGTATATGTTACTCTTGTCTCGAGACAGTAAGACAATCTTATTTAATTCGAGAGAGAAGAATAGAAATTACTGATTTAAATAAAAAATTGTTTTATTTTCATATTTTTTATACTTGTAATACGATTAAATTAGTCAAGAATATTTTCCGTCTTGTTATCAGAAATCCTTTCTGAGGGTGTGGCTTCTCAGTCAATCAAGTGTGGTGTATTTAAGGCTTTTTTAGCCACTTTTAGAAGCGCTTTTATCGTTGCAAGCGCGTTTGAAATGTGGGCCCACGTGTACGTATGACGCGAGAGTGAGACTTTCGCAGTTGCGATCGGATCGGTTATCGCGGAGAGAATTACACGATTCGAGAGTCTGCGATAAACTTCTCGACAAACGAACGAACGAGCGAGAGGAAACAGAATCTTTCGGACTTCTCGCTCGCTTGGGAAATTACCGAGCCGGATTGAACGGTACGTCAATTCTCGGATTACGCGTTTCGCGTGCAATATTTTTTCACTTTTACTATATTTTGCGCCATTTACGGGAAACGAAACAGTCAACGACAAACGGTCGCGAGAGCGAAAGAGCTCTCGAAATGCCAGCGATGTTTATACTCCACTCGAGAGAGAGATCAGATATTTTTTCAACCTTAAACGCGACACGCAAAGCTGTTGGCTGTGAAAATATCAGTTAATATTGCAGTGAAAATATCACGTTAAAGAGATTTCACGAGTCGAGTCGGAAGCTACGAATCGTTGTGATGTGCATCATTTCGAAGAGCAGGGGGGGAGGAAAGTGGCAAATTACATGCGTTCGAAAGAAATGAATGCTCGAACCACGTTCCTGGGCGATTTTGAAAAGTGCACGCTCGAATGGCGACGCTCAGAAGTGGTTAACCTTCGAGTGTGCATCGATGATATAGGCCGGAGGCCTTAGTCGGCGATCAAGCACCGAACGACATCTTCGCAAGGTCCCTCTGGCGATTGATATTTATTTTGCCAAACTAGATATTAACTGTCCTCGTCGATCTGCACGTTACGATCTTCCTTCCACACATGGTACTCACGAAATGAACGTTAACCTCAGGTTCTGCCGCGGTATCTGCTCTTAATCGATATATGTATCTATTGCGCTAAACATGCTGCTTTCTATTTTTTTCCGAATTTATTTACGTAAAGAGCAGATTTGGATTTTCTTCAAAAAAGAAATAATTCAGACTACTTCAGCAACATTAGTTGAGAAAATAAAATATAAAACATAAAGTAAATATTGTTATTTAAGATATAAAAATATTGATGTCTCAATAAATACACATGTAATATAAATAAATAAAATAAGTAAACAAAGTGAAATAATTATTTAATGGACTTTAATTTATAACTCAATTATTTAAGTTTTAATCGTGTATTTTTCCGCGCTGCTTCTAATTACTAATTTAAAATAAAAACTACACTAATTTGATTGCTGATAATTACTTGCGCGCAGTAGCGTAAGTAAAGCTACAAGTTTAGCAGGTGATCCTTCGCTTATCACTTTGCAGTCGCGCGCGTTTAATGCTTACGACCGTGATCCGGCTGCGTGCACTATTTGCTCAACGTACCGAAACTAAATGTTTGCCCCGACGCAGTGGTTGTACGCTTGTAGCATACAAAAGTTCTATTCAACCACATTGGAACCGTTATCTTAATCGGTTTATGAGTGGTTGTATCTCTCCCTTTTTTCATTGTAGCTCTTTTAAAAAGAATAATCTCTGAATCTGTCAAAAGTCAAGTCAAAAGTTCGTCAAAAGTCAGGTAAACATTCCAACGCAGATAATATCTCGACGCTACCTTGAGCAGTGCGTGATATTTTGAAACGTTTTTTGGGAAATACTATCTGGATTGTTGGAGGAAAGTTGGGTTTACATGTTAAAATCAAGATAATAAAGACATAAAGATATAAATATATTTTCACCTTTACGTGCGGTGAATATCTTGACAAATAAAATTGTGAACGTGATAAAAGTGATAAAACAGTGATAACAGGAAGTTATTCTTCATTTAATTTTAAAGTGCTTCTCGGTATACTTCTTACTTTAATCCAGTATTTAAAGAATGACTCTCTAGCATTTCTAATGAGAAGAAGTTTATCGTTTTTTGCACATTTGTTGTAAAACAGCACGAAGAAAACTGCCAAACAAATCATTCTTCAGTCGTTTTTTCAATCATTTTGTTTGTAATTGCTCAGGTGAAAAGATCAAATATGCAAAGTAGGCAACAACTTCAGTTAGCATAAACTGTTAACTACAACCGAAAGTGAAAGCACTGTAAACGATTCTAAATCGATATATATCGAATCAAAAGTTTTTTTATAAATCTTATAGTCGAGTGTTAATTGTTTCCAGTTTTTCAAAAGGCTATAATTTTCTTTTTATTAAATTATAAACGAAATTATTTTTATTGCAAGCAACTATAAACGAAATGCTAATATTTCGTGTACTCAAAACTTATTTTATTAAAAGTGGGATGCCAAGTTCACGTAGGTACAACAAGTATCCTAGTTTCACGCGTGAAAAGAACGTGATGCGTAGTGTATCGTGGCTATTTTCGCCGTGCCATTCAAGACGATCCAATCGCGAGATGTCATTCAACGAAGAGGAAGAACAGGCCTGAATAGTCGCTAACATAGTACCGTTTAACCGTTAAACGGCCATCGCTGTCGTTGTCGCAGCTATTTAAAAACTATCAAAGCCCGTTGTATTTGTCACCGCGGTGTCACACTAATCAGTTACGATGCGTCGTAACCACGCTATAATTACGACGCATCAGCCTCTCCAGAGTATCTCCAGAGCGAAACAAAGAAATACTCTGAAGCTTTGTCCATTGGTAAACGTGACTGCCTTGGACCGCACTTTGCTGATTGTTGTTCGCATTGCGCATTGACGTCGATATTTTTACGTTCGGTTAATTATAGATCGCGGATCATTGACTTGAATTTTATAATAATATTCAAAATTTTTTAATTTTAATAATTGACCTTTAACCCTTCGTGATCACTCGGGGTCCAAAAGACCCCAACGAAAGTTTAAGGCTTTATATCTTTCTGTTCTAAATTGAAAATTAACTTTTTACTGCCATTTACCGGCAGCTTCAAGTACTCTTTTTCCGTTTTAATACTAAGTATCGCCCGCAGCGCACTAGTATAGAAATAGCAATTATTCAAATAACATTTCCCGCGTGCTGGGGTCTTCCGGACCTCCTGTGTGACCACCTTGTAATTTGGTATCAAAAATTTGGAAAATTTTGTTTTTGTGATTTTCGCACATATTATCTGTGGAAAAACGTAAGTGCAAGTTTAAAGACCGAGTAATTTTTTTCTACAAAGGTTATAAGCATTTATTTACACTTATAGATGGCATATGATTTACGGAGTCGTGAGTTTCAAAATTCGTTGTTGAATGACATTGAAAATACAAATAATTATTAACAATACTTGTAATAATAATAATGTTTTATGTTATATAAATACCCAGATAGCAGAGAGAGTTCAAAAAGAATTCACTTGTATGTCACCAATTCTGAGTTCATTTTCAGATGCAAAAAGAATTCAAAAGAATTCTAAGAACTCTTTTTGCATCTGAAAATGAACTCAGAATTGGTGACATGACAAATGAATTCTTTTTGAACTCTCTCTGCTATCTGGGTACACTTATTTTTCCATAATTGTAGATTTCATTTATCTCGAAAATGATCCATTTTAAGTCTGAAAATAAATACCTTTTTTGAAACGTGCATTATAACACTATTTTTTAAATTAAAGTATTACATCTTCACAATATGACCCTAAATTTGTATCGCAAAATAATAAAAATTTAAAGTTATAATTTTTTTAGTGAAAAACTCGGTTTTTCACGATTTCTAAATTCGTGAATTTTTTTAGTTATGTTGCAATTAAAATTTGCATAAAAAGCCTATTTCTCCTTGTTATACAAGCTTTCAAATTTATTATGTAATTTTGTAATTCAAATTGAATGAATAGTGTAAACACGGCAACCATTTAAAGTTGGTGGGGTCTATTGGACCCCATGTGACCATTACGTGATTTTCTAGAAGTGTGACCACGAAGGGTTAAATACATAAGTAAATAAATACAGAAAAATTTTCCTCCGACTCTTAATAAAACTTGGACAACGTCCAACTGTGCTGATGTTAGCTGCATAACAATTCTTTTGCGACGAGTGCAGATCACTAATTTGTATTTCTCCAAACTGCGCTTGAATCGCTGCTACGTCCGGAGAGCTGTGTTTCGCTAAAATTGAAATAGCCACGAACAATAGTAATGAGGAGTCCGACGTGCACAGGGATGCGGAAAAAGGCGCACTAGGAAGCGATCCGGCGCGGACGTAAGTGCATTCCTGAGACGTGGGAGCGCGACTCCCTATGCACCGCGGCGAAACAATGCACAAGGTGATTCCCCCGTCATCTATTTTCCTTAAACCGTACCATACACGCGGCGCTACAACAATAGTCCTTGGCTAATGAATCACGCGGAATGAGCCATTGAATCTTTCGAATAATACGGCTCGCCTTAAGTTACAAGTTCTCTCGTTAGACGAGTTTGTGAATCAACGAACGCCGCGTACTAGTCGCATCGCCTAGTCACGCGTTTCAATTAAACAAAAATTCTCGATTGAAGTTTTCAATCAATTTCACAGCTTTCGAACTGTCGACAGGTCTGAAGCGACCGATGATATTTCCTCGCTCGGGAAATATCGAAATCGAAGCGGGAGGAAATGCCGAACCCGCGACACACCCTGTACATTCAGTATTAAAAGTGCAGCTCGCGCGCACGCGAGCGATCGTTGGCTCTCGTCGGCTCTCCCACACATGGTGCAATTAAAGGTTCAACGAACCGCGTGATCCGCGGTCTGCTTGTCTCCCTTCATTGATCACCGCGACGATGAGCAGCCGGCCGGCGATGATGAATCAGATGCGAAGAGTGTAGACGGTCGGCGGAGAGTGCTAGACGGCTATTGTTCGTTGTGGCGCGTTACCTGCGAGATTTCGGAGTCGATTTCTCGCGGCATTGTCGCGTTGCGTTAATTAACGCAACGCCGCGAAAGCACTCGCTCCCCGCAATACGTGCGCGCAATAAAACGCACTAGCCGCGTCACTTCTGCCGACACCATGACGTTCTCCCTCAGCGGGAATCGGGAGACAGAGTCAGAGCGTGGCCAATTCGCCACTTTCAGCGTTAGAGCGTTAGAATCGAGTGTCGGACGCTCCTCTGATTGCGGACTTTCCAACTTTCGCACGTAGACGCGAAACTATAATTCACCAGTGAAAACGCCGTGCGTGGATCCGTTTTTTCTTTATTTGCAAACAACGGACGTTAGTTGACGCCTCTATGTCTTTTTTTCACTTTAAACAAAAAAGTAATCTTTATTTTAATACATTATGGCAAATGTGAATCGCCATCTTCTGAAAGAGTTTACGCAGTTTCCTTTTTATTAAATTATCGTGTGATTTAACGAAGAATATTTTTATTCTCCAGGTTTTATCGCAAGATAAGGTCTGTATATCTTTATGCCAAAGCGTTGAAGCCGACTGTAGAGTCCATAATGGACGATATTTCGGGATGCATCATCGCGTCTGAGCCTCCTTCAAAGTGTCCAAGTCCAATTATCTTTACTACCCCAAACAGCTGGTCGTTGTTCCGAAGCACCTTGTATGACACAGAGAGAGAGCGCGCGTCGAGGCGGCGGCAGCATCGTTAATTCGGTTTAACGTGACCAGAATGACACAGAGAGCCGACGGCCGAGTAATTGTATACAATTACATCATTTGTTTGCTTTCTGTCCGCGACCGCGGGTCGTGAGAACGCGAGCGGCGAAATGCGCCGACTGAATTTGTGTGCACATCAAGCGAATTCATCTCGCTCGTGTACTCGCGCGTCGGCGCTAATTAATTGGCGCGGACAAATGACCGGCCTTGCGGAATCGTCGCTCGTGAATTTCGTGTCCTGACGGCACGTTCGTCGGTCCGTTCATGGAATTCACGCCTCTGTTTACGTACTTTTTGAGCTCGGACTCATGAGTGACGCCGATTAGCACCGCCGTGTCAGAATTGTTAATCAGTGACGTGTGCATGATGATTTATGGTCACTTCAACGACGTATCCAGAAAGGCTTACCAGACCGCGCCGAACAAATGGAGTCTGCAGTTAAAACTGCTTCGTCTACCGTCGTAATTTATGACATTATTATGCTAACTGACGCAGTTGTCGAAAATGCAGTAGCAGTACGGCGCTTGAGCAAGTCGAGTTGACCCGAGTGTCACTGCTTCGTTAAACGAAGAGTCAAATATTTCATCTAGAATTATTATAATTTAAGCAAAGTTAATTCATCGTGTTATGAATTTATGACAAGAGTAGCAAAACACGTGTCTTTTCTACGTATCTAATAAAATTAAAATTGTAACATGTTTGTTTAGGTAAACTTAAGATTAGTTTCAAATCGACTCTGTCCCGACAAAATTTTTTTATTTAAATGCAAGTGAATTTAATGTTTTATTACTATTCAAATCAGATATTATGATGAATAATATACGATGTGATGAATAATGAAAAAAAGAATCATTGGGTTTTTAAAATTCTGGAAAGTTTGTACCTCTGATTGCAGATGGGATGCAAAATTATTTAACCGTAGTCATGAAACATCATGAAAACAAACAAATAAAAAAAACAAAATAAATTGAACAACTGAACGAATTTGCATTAATAACATCGACATCGCGACATTTTCTGATGATACATTGGATATGTAGCAAGACAGAATTCGTGAAGGTCGGACTACGATTTACGTCGTTAACGTTATAAAAAAATGATAATCGATTGCCATTACTTCATTGCTAAATGGTGCGTCGCACATCATTCATTTAACGTCTTAGCGTTAATCGTCGCCGACAATTACGAGCAGCTCAACGATGAAGCGTCACGTCGTTTTCTCCCTTGGATCACGCTTCAGTCGTTCTTGATTCGAATGGGTTTATAAACGGTGTTTACGTATTGCGAGAGAGTATATAACGCGTTCCTAATTTCCGTTGGCATGGCGAGCGTTTTGATCCGCGAGCTCCTTCGGTATATTCGAAACGGTGAGTTTATCAGAAAAGGACAAGTTAGGAAAACAGTGTAGGCGAGCTAAGGTAAAGACTCGTAAACTCGAAGTAGAACACGGTGTTGTAGCGTTGAATCGTTGAGACTCGCACTGCGTCTAGAGAGTGTGATCTACGGCCAGAGACCGTCTTGGACGGGTCAAGCGAATCTAGGACAGGTTCATAAGGTTGTGATGAAAAACTGCACCGACACACTTTATCTACGAGACGTAGCTCTTCTAATTTGGTCTGTTTAGATAACTTTTAAAGCCAGTGCGATTACTTGCTTTGAACCAAAAGAGATCACTTTACATCTCATGTGATTTAATGACGCCTATACAAGCATTTCTCTCTGTGTATATTGAATCTACAATGTTAAATATTTTTATATTTAAATAATATTGTAGTATTTAATTAATACATTTGAAATATTAGGGGTGTGATTTAGTTTTGAGGGTTTTTTTTGCTCAAAAACGCATGTATTTAAATATGATAATGAATGAATACCTTAATTAAAATATTTTCCTTCGTTTTCTATAACTTTTTCCCATCTTTCTGGCAAGAGATGGATTCCACCACGATAAAATGACTCTTCTTTTGAGTTGATCCATTCGTCGACGAATTTTCGCACTTCTTCGAAATTATGAAAGTGTGTATCCTCTAAAGCATGTTGCATCGACCGGAACAAATAATAATCGCATGGAGCAATGTCCGGAGAATACGCGGGGTGCGGTAAGACTTGCCATTCAAGCTCTAATAGTGTTTGTTTCACTGATAACGCAACGTGAGGTCGAGCGTTGTCACGAAGAAGAATCACTTTCCGTCGTTTACTAGCAATTGGTGGTCGTTTTTGGTCCAATACTTGCTTCAACTTGTACAATTGGTGTCGATAACGATCAGCCGTGACAGTCTCATGCGGATTTAACAGCTCATAGTACACTATCCCACCAAATACAGAGCATTACTTTTGAACCGTGAATATTGCGTCTCGGAGTGGATGTTGATGGTTGGCCTGGATCCACCCATGATTTTCTGCGTTTGGGATTATCAAAATAGATCCACTTTTCATCCCCAGTAACAATCCGAGACAAAAGACTCTTCTTTTTTTGCCTGGCGATCAACGAAATGCAAATGTTCAACCGGTTCGCAACGGCACTTTCCGATAATTGATGTGGAACCCATTTCCCTTCTTTCTGAATTTTTCCCATTTCATGTAAATGTTTGGTAACTGTTGTACGATCAACATTTAATGCTCTGGCAAGTTCTGAAGTGGATTGTGTTGGATTTTCGTCCAATAATCCTTGCAAATCTGCATTTTCAAGCTTTCTTGGTTGTCTTGAGCGTTCTTTGTCCTTCACATCAGTATCACCACTTTTAAAGCGTCTAAACCAGTATTCACACGTCTTAATTGATGGGGCAGAATCACCATAAGTTTCCACAAGAATTCTATAACCCTCAGCCGCAGTTTTCTTTTGATTAAAAAACAAAAGCAACGCATGTCGAAAATGCTCTTTCGGAAGTTCCATTTTTACGATGATATAAACACGAATGTTATTGCATCTATTGCTATAATGCTACTAAATGTCATGGATAATGTCAACACTGTAAGAAACAACAGTTATCGGAAACAGCTATTGGAACAAACTGACACTACAGCCATCTGTTGCAAAACCCTCAAAACTAAATCACACTCCTAATAGAAAGAATAATTTTAAATAAGTATAGACACATGGAGAATATTATTTTAGATATTTAAATATTATAACTTTTTAATTATTTAGATCTTTATTTTAAAAAGTTAAAAATATTATTTTTTAATTATTGTGACAATTATTTTTTAACTATTAATAAGAAAGAACTTTTCTGTCCCTTAACGGTATATGTATATAATTTATTTTTATTATGATCATTCAATTAATGAAAATGCTTTTTTGCAGGTGTGAATCATCGCAAAATGGCGACCAATGACGACGGTGATCTGATCGATCTCGGAAACGATGTGTGTGTTTCACGTGTCACCGTGGACGATCCGACATCCGAGGAGCAGGAGCATCTACTTGATGTCTGTCCCCCGAAACTGGAACAGAAGCTCTCGCTCACGAAACGGCAGGAGCGAGTGTTGGACAGCATGGACAAAGGCGATATTCTGGTGACCTTGGGTCATGATCAAGTGATGCCTATCCGTAAGAGAATTGACGTGGTCTCGTCAGACACGATTAAACGCGTCCGCGATATCACTCGGAATCTCGAACCGGTGATACACAGGGCTCGCTCGGGCATTAACGACCAGACCAAACGAAACACAGTGGATCATGCAGCGACAGTCGACAAAAGCAGGCGATGCTTGATGGCGAAACACGAAGATGAAACGTATGAGGCACAAGAGATTAACAACGCCTTCAATTTTCTTGCCGAGCACGATGACAACGCGGAGGACCTAGAAGCAGAGACGAGTTTCGATCACGCTAGAAACGAGAATGCCGATTATGATCGTTCCATATCGTCTATGCGTCCCCTGATTGAGGAGGAAGATGTGGTCGATTATCCATTCAATACGCCATCCTTGAATGAAGACACGATCGGTAGGAGCGACGAGGACAAGAGGAAAAACATGGTCACACGGAACAATGTTCAGTACGATGTCCAGTTGGATAATCCGGGCTTTGAGTCATCGCCGAATTCGCAGCAGCTTTCCGCGGATGTTTCGACCAAGCATAGATCCGTTTCCGTCGACCCAAAGCCGCGCACGATGGCTGCTCTCAAGAAACGCGGCCGGGAGGACATCGGCTTCGAACGCGAAAGCAAGAGGCGTTCCCTGCAGGAGTCGCATCGTAAATCATGGACGGAAGGAGCAAGCCTAAACTCGGCTCTTACCGACGAACTTCCCGGTATCGATAGATCCACTAGTCTCGAAGAACATCACTGTGCGCCGTCGACCTCCGATGCTGATCGTGGGATATCCAGCTTTCTCACGAGGTATGATTACTTGTATCAATATTTTCATGGTTCTTCTCGTACAAAGAGATCTTTTCATCATATTTGAACTTAAATAGAAGAGAAATTACATCTTGATGAGAATTACGATGGTGTTCTATCAAATAAAATATTTCCAAAGTTCGATAATCAAGTCTTAAAGCTTTTATATTTTACTAAAGTAATATTTTATATAGCCTAGTATTTACTAGAGAACAATTAGAAAATTACCCTTAATTCAGAATATACAATATTTTAAGCAGTTGATGAAAAATGAAGATATTAATTTTACGGGTAAATAACTTTAGAATTTAGAATGAGAATATTCTCACTTGGTTTCTCTTATTCATTTTTGTTATTTACAAAGTAATGAATTTTATTCGACTCGCTGATTTTCTTGAAGAATGCGATATTTCCATATAAGAATTTCTTTTTCTCATATATGACTAAAATCTTGTGGCAGCTTTTACAGCAAATAAACTCATATTGTTAGTTCAATTTGGAGATAAGAATTTATATAGATGGAGAAAGAAAGAGAGAGAGAAAGAGATTTGAATACGATGGCAGGAAAGCGGTACTTTTATGCCGGAAGTATTTACATAAACCCGACCTAACGAGCATGCAAACTGTTTCGATTCGGACACGTTCAATGAATGTACGCCTTAGCAACGAGAACGAGAAATGACATGCAATATCAATTCTTGTCGTTGATCGAAATGAGATGCTGATAATAAAAATGTAGATCTCCTTTGACAACCGCAATACATTACCACTCTTACCTGCCATCCTTATTAGCATAAGTGCATAAACTCGGGAGTTTTAGTATCGAAAGTCGCTTTCAGCGAGCCAGTCTCTCAAGTGGCTACTACTTCGAAATGAACTCGAACCACTCGTCAAAAATCATCATTCTTTATTCAATATCTGTTGGAGAGCTTTACTGAGTTCGATTTGTGCGTTATAATTTTCGAGTAAAAGCTCGATATATGTTTTGTTTGTGTAAAATCAGAGTATGTTATGATATCAATATTATAATATATTACAGATTACAAGAGCTAGGATATACAATTACATGACATGAAATAACATGAGATTTTAATAATACAGATTACAATGATCCTGTAATAATCTTTGATTCATAAATACAGTTATACGCATATAACGTTTTCTTCAATTCAAGAAAAATTTCGAGTTAAGGTTGTTTTAGATTTAAAAAGTTTATGCTCTCTCTCTCTTCTCTTCGCTCTCGAGATAAAACTTTCTAATGGCTGTGGGATTAGAACGATAGTAAACATCGTTCAGATCGATCTGAATCTATGCACTCTCACCCAACAAAAAATGGTAAAAGCCGAATTATAAAGGTAAACAACGATGCACAGTATAAATTTTCATGATGATTCGTGTAACGGTTAGACACATTCATGAATCGCGCATTCACGTAAGCACGCAGCATGCGATGAGAATTAAGTCCCGCACCGTATCGCGCGCACGGAACGCTTCGAAAAGATAGGACATTACGTATGACACGAGAAAGCGGAAAATTCTTTGTGCAGCGTGTTACCACAACGTGTGTTATGACAATTAATAACATATGTATAAAATACTTGTATTTTTTCTTGTTTCATATTTTTTTCAGAAATATATATAGATAAATATACAGGGTAAGGCACCTAAAACAGGTCACCTGAATATCTCGGCTGTTATTGGTGATAGAAAAAAATGTGTCAGACCAAACTTGCATGATTTCGAGGGACACATAATTTGTTCTAAATAGTTTTTTATTAGGTGGACGCGTAGAGGTCATATGAAGGTCAACTTCGTTTTTTTAAATGGTATGATATGTTTTTTTACGTACCATCTAGTAGAGCGTTTGAAGATGCGCACATTGATCTACGGGTCAAAATCATTCAAGGTCACTAAAGGCTAAAATTTCTAAGTGCTAGAACTTTTTTATTTCTGATTTTACGGTATTTTCAATAGCAGAGAACTCTAGGCAATATAAAAAATATAGATATCAACTACTCAGAACTTCTCGGAAAAGAAAAATTTCTAACGGCTAGAACTTTTTCATTTCTGAATTTACGGTATTTTCAATAGCAGAGAACTCTAGGCAATATAAAAAAATAATGATATCATCAACTTAGAACTTCTCGGAAAAGAAAAAATTTCTAACGGCTAGAACTTTTTCATTTCTGAATTTACGGTATTTTCAATAACAGAGAACTCTAGGCAATATAAAGTAAATTATTTTCCCTTGCAGTTGGCCTTCAGTGACCTTGAATGATTTTGACCCATAGATCAATGTGCGCATCTTCAAACGCTCTACTAGATGGTACGTAAAAAAACATATCATACCATTTAAAAAAACGAAGTTGACCTTCATATAACCTCTACGCATCCATCTAATAAAAAACTATTTAGAACAAAGTATGTGTCCCTCGAAACCATGCAAGTTTGGTCGGATACATTGTTTTCTATCACCAACAACAGCCGAGATATTCAGGTGGCCTGTTTTAGGTGCCTCACCCTGTATATCGATAAATATATATAGATTTTACAATATATTATTATTAAAGATGCATACCTGTGCAATTTTTCCATGATTTATTCGCTCTCTTTCTAAAATAAAGGATATTATATATAAAATTCATAATAACACACATAATACTAATAAAGCATAAAGTTTTATTAATATTTAAGGATTACTAATTAATTATTAATACGTTTATTAGTTTATATATTATATATTGGAAAAGGGAAAACATTTGTATGCAACAACTGTATGCATTCAGACGAGATAACAAACGGAGATTGAATAGTTTACTAATTGCCATTTTGTAACATGGTGTGATTTCTTGCATTTACTCGTCAGATTCCAGGAATGTTCCATTGATATAGGTTTAGCACGCATGATGTAATCTTAACAACAATAGCGAAGTGCTGCTGATGTTTCACATGCGAAGGAAATACTTAATAAATAATCGCGGTACGTCGTCGCGCAAATATGAAATGGTACCTCTTAATTCATTATATTAATTTAATTTATTATATTATAATAAAATATAACGAGAGTCATTTATACACTGGCACATGAGAAAGGGCATGACCGCACTTAGAAAGTCAGTCTCGGGGCTGATACGCGACCGCTGCAAAAGTAATCGGGTCATCGGGCGTTCAAACAGTCCCTCCTCTTTCTCTTCCCCGAATAGCACGCGAATTTCAGTTATTACATTGGCGAAACACTTCCCACGCGCGCGACTCGCAGCACAATAGGGTGAGAGTCGCTCCATGTCGGTCGCATTACACGTCCGGAAAGATGTGTACGGAGTTAGCCGCGCACTCTTGGAATTTTATATTTTCCTCAATTGTGCTGGGTTGTGCCACGTGCTAAGTACGAGGCCAGTAAAAATCTGTTTTTTTTTTTCATTTTTTTCTGAAAAACGTCTTAAGTTATCGACCTGTAGTTTGCATAAAGTGGCACGAACATAGTAAAAGCCAGCACAATTGAGAGAAATACAAAACTCAAAAAATGCAGAGCTAAAACTCATGCACATTCCGAAAAGGTCGCAATTATGCGCGTTGCTCGTGACGAAATTTCGCAATGCCTCGCTGTCCACCATGCTGCGAGACAGTTTTTAAAAACGGGAAATGTATAACCTAGAGATAATCACGATTATCTTAATACGAGAGCAACGAAGTCAACGCGCCCGTCGTTCTTCTCCGAGTCACTCGGAACCAACTTGTCAAGCAAGCTTTGTGTCTGCAGTAAGAAAACAACGCACAG
The DNA here is from genome assembly GCF_003672135.1 of Ooceraea biroi. Classification (NCBI taxonomy): domain Eukaryota; kingdom Metazoa; phylum Arthropoda; class Insecta; order Hymenoptera; family Formicidae; genus Ooceraea; species Ooceraea biroi. The sequence goes on from NC_039512.1 coordinate 5,471,050, forward strand.
CGCAAATCCATTCCTGGAATACTTATCTTTCTTCTGAAGCAATAATTTAGTTTATATAATCTTTAGTTTATATAATATATAATTTTGTCAAGAGCATATAGAATCTCTCAAATGAGATCCCTGAAACAATGATTCCGTTGCAACAAATGATCATTGAAACTCACAATGTCACGCATACGTAACACGTATAACATGCAACAATTTTCTTTCTCACAATTTACCTCTTACTCAAGAATTTCGAATTATCTAGGCGTGATCCCCGCGCTCGCTCGCTGAACCCAGTTTCCTCCCTCGCGAACCGCATCTGCAAACGACCCCTTGACGCTGTTTCCGCGGCGCGAGGAGAATTACGGTGCTCCTCCACCCACATCCCTGCGATTATCCCCCTGCGATTCGTAATCACGTTCAGCCAGTTCGCCGAAGAAAGCAGCACGTCCCGGGAGACGAACGTGACACACGACACGACAAAGTACGCGCTCGTGCTCTCGTGCACGCACCGCGCGCAGCTGCGTGTCCCATTATTTCTCGCCGTCTCGGTGGTCGCTCGGGACGGATGTGGGGCGCGCGGCACCCACGAGGATCGCGTGGAAACGTTTTCCAACACCCATCCGGGCGTCTGTTCCATCCGCGTTCCGTCGGCGTGGCTCTTTTATCGGGCGCTCTCTTGCCGGGCGACCGGAAGTCACGGTACATGGGGGTCGTGCGCGCAAACCGTGGAGCCCGCATCGGACCGGTGTTCCCTTCACCCCTTCACCCCCGCCGGGCCAGGCTTGGACTCCCTCGAAGTGGCACGTGCAGCTACACCCGCGGAGAACAAAGAGTTCCCGTTCGGCGATCGCCTTCCACCATGGAGATGATTTCTCCTCCAAATGATCTCCCCACGCGGATGTGCCCGCGCGAGGTCAGCCACGCGTTTAACTGTCGCGTCGTTATCGCGGCGTTTCATCTCTCATTTGCAGATGCGTATAGACGCGTAAACTGGGAGAGTGTAACAGGTCGAGGTCGTCGACCCGCTCGAGCCCCCGACAGCTCGCTGCGAAAATTTTTCAAGTACGGTGAAAGGGGGCGGGAAACCTGTTGCTTTAAAGAGAGAAGCTAGTCGAATTTGCAACGGATATTAGACGGCGCGTGCATGATTCTTTCATGTGTATTAAATATGGAGAGAATTTCATGGATAAATTTTTGATGTTATTAAAAGAGAGAGCGATGTTCACTAGCACGTCAATTATAACTGCTATCATTCTGAAAGTATAATGGAAAAAAAGTTACGCGAGTTTACGTTTTTGTTGCTCTGCTGTCATTACGCATTATTAACAATGATATGCATATTTTTATACCTGCAATTAATTAATGATCTACTAACGTTGCTGACAGTCATACAAATGTTGTAATTAGCGCGATTACTCTATTTTTATCTACCAAGGAGTAACGATTTATATCGTTGCATTATTCATCCTTTCATGATATCCACACAAAAAGGGATTTCACCGGCCACTCCGGTCGACGTTTCGCGTTCGTCGGAGCGAGACCCGCGTAAACTCCGGCGAAGATTAAACCCGCATCTCCTCGTGTTCGCAGACGGCCGCCGGAAGTGGAATCAGTGGTGGCCACCAGCGCGGAGGATGGCTGTTCGGACGGTTCCGAGGTGGATTGGTCATGGCTCGAGGAAGTGGAGTGCCTGCGGGCCGCGGAATCACCCGGTGAATGCGCCGGCGACCAGGATGAAAGGAGCGGGAACGTTTCCCCCACCAGTGGGAATACGGGGCGCAGGCGCGCCCGCGAGCGTCATGAAGCAGCAGCGGGCCGCAGTGTCGCGATGTCCGTCGGCGCGACGGCAAAGTCCCTAGCAGTCGGGGGCTCGCGTTGGCCACCCTCCAGCGGCGCGCTTCTCCTTGATCGTCGGAACAGCAACGTCCGCTGCAGCGGCGGTCAACGTTGCTGGCATCACAACGCCGATAACAATGGCAACAACAACGAGAACGATGATAATCAAGTCGCGCGTTGTAACGTCACGAATGAGGCCGTCGATCGCGAAAATCGCGACTGCACGGCGACGAACACAACCGGCTCCGTCGCCGCCACCGCAAATTCGTGGATGCGCGCCTCCATGCGGCGCCTGCGTCATCTGCGGCTACCTGAGGGCACGCAGCGCAACGGCGCCGGCGTTGTGAACGAGCCGGTCGCAAATCGGCGTACCGTGGCCGAATTCTCGGCGCCGAACTCGTTGCCGGACATCGCGCTGATCGCACCGGAGATCCTCGCGGCGCAGACCAACGGCACGACTTCCAGCACGCTGCGACCGTCGAGCGCGCCCGCTAGAAATGCTGCCGCTAACTCCGCCGTGAGCACCGTCGGCGCCGGCGCCGCGACGCCGCGCCGCGCCGGTCGACAATTCACCGGCAGGTCGCGGGCCGCGCGAAGTCGGGACGCGTCTTCGAGGCAGGACAGCCTCGTCTCCACGACCACTGCAAGCGACATCACCGCGTCCGGTACCTCAACAACAACTTGCTCCAGCTCGTTCGGTGGTGCTTCCAGCAGCCCCGCGTCCAGCACGGCGACCAGCACGCAGCAACGCGCCGCTTCGAGAAGGTCAGTGCAGTTTTGGTGTATCTGTTACGTAGTCAAGGTAGCTCACACTTTTGCTACAAGTTTAAGTATGTGCCTGAAATTCACAATATTAATAATAATATTGAGATACTCTGATAAACTGTTTAAGCGTATTTTCTATATTAAAACTAAAAAAGAAAACTCGTATCGATACATTGCACGTGGTCCGTTCTTTCTTAAAATAACAAGTCGCAATACCTGGATGTCGGTGATATAACTGCGGAAAATTCTTTAATTTTACTTCACAGCAGTTGCTCGATGTTAACTATCACACGTATCAAACTGAAACCTTTTCTATTATGTTCGACTGAAGCAGATGAAAATGCTGATCGATGGATGAGTGAAGCGCTCTGTAGTCGGGAATAACGCGGATCTAGTGATTCAAGTTTTTCTTGAAACATAAAAAAACTTAATCTTTATGGCCGGCTAAATTTCTTGGTGTCTAAATTTTTTGCTCTTCGTCTCGTCCCTGATCCTTCGCCTGGACCTCTTGCCACACTCGCCGGAAGCGGGACCGGAGTTAACGATTCGGTTTGTTACTCGTCTTGCTGCTCGTCCGAGCTTGACGCCGCTCGCGCTTCAGCTCCTCGTTTGCGCAATCGGTCGATATACTTCGCGAAGCAGACGTTAAGAAATTGGACGGAACAATTATCTCTACAACGAAATTTCTCATTAACGATCCTTAAATGATCCTTCGACGTTTTCGCTTTAGACATTAGTGATCCTTGCACACGTTTTTCTTTGGAAGAGCGATCGGTGTTCCTGAAGAATTGTAATTGACGATGTTATTAGAAATTGAACACGTTAATCATCAACGAAGGATGCTATATATTTTGTCTCGCTTGTGTGTTACTCAAATAAACGTCTCGTTACTCGTCACTCGTGAAAATAAATAATTTGATTTCAACTGGAAGGTTTAAGATACATAGAAATACAGAATTGTTTGCAGAATTTATTTTATTGGTAAATATTGGAAACTATCGCAAATTGATGCGAAAAATTGGTATTGGCACCAGCGAACTGTGGAAACGTATAATGAAAAAGAATTGCTTTTTTGATACGAGAGCAATATATACGTATGGACGATATAGACTTTCATTCGATATTTCACGTAACGGTCCTTGACACGTTACTGACTTTGTTGTCATACATTTCAATTGCAGGACTCACGTATCTAACAGCGTGTCAGGACTCGTTTCGTCACATTTCAGATTGTACTTCTATCAATAACACACGCTGTTAATAACATTGTTTTGCTTTCTTCGGCGTTTCGTATCAATTGCATCAACATCCGATCGAAACAACATCGAAACGTTTCTGCCGGAGAATACTCGTCTAATCGTTCTTGAAATTACGTCGGTAAATTATTTTTAATTATTCCAATAAATTATATCGCGCGGATCCACAGAGCGGATATACATCCGATGATAAATTTATCAATCGCTCGGAGGTAACTGTAAAGTGTGCCTCTCTTTTTCCGTCGACAAGTTTAACGAATCCTGTTTACAGTTGGTACTAAATCGCGCACGTAAAATTGCATTTATTTATCGATAACCGGCGCTTCGCGAGCAACTTCAATCGCATGGATCGTTAAACAAGTGCCACGTGAGAAACGTAATTTATCGTGCCGAGATAACGGCGGATTTATAATTGTGAAAAATTTATTACTGCTTTACCGTCTGACTTATATATTTTCGAGGTCTATTAACATAACGCTTTAACATTTGGAGCTAACTTTGTCGTACGAAAATTTCTTGTTCTTGAAAGCAGATGACGATAAACAGAATACGATTCGCAAACAATCGACATTGTACATTTACAGTTTTCCACATGAAAATAATAACAGCGTATTAATGATTACATTTTTTCAAAGATAGATTTAACACACGTATTCAGTATCCTCAAACGAGTGTGATGACTGTCTAACTGGTCTAACACATCTAACGATCATCAATAATCCGTTATTACACATACAATAAAAATATCGATGTAGATGTGTACGAAAATGTCGTCGAAGGCCGTATTCGGGGTCAATGATCTCGATTTCTTTTTGAGATTGCTTCACCGTCGATGAACCGTATAACCAGTTGCGCAATCCGCTCTCCTGTATCGAATCTGTATCTAGAAGCAAAATCTGTCGGGGCTAACGGAAGGACTTGCGACTTGCTCGCGCTCGCGTCGATTTTCTGTTTATAGCGTGAGAAAACGCAAGAATGACGTTCTCAACGGATATAATATTTTGTTGTTTTGTATGATATTTATGGGCACACCTCTATCAGTAATGAATCAATTATAATCCGGATGTGGCTAACGAGAGATCTCTTTTACCTGATCCCAATGGTATAAATTAGATGAATTAGATTCTGGAAGGACACAGAGCTGGAAGGAAGAAGAAGCTCATAGATGCATTTAATTAATGCATTTAAACCAGCAATAACTTGATCGAGATTGAAACGGAAACAATTAAAATTTCAGAGCTCTTGAGCGATACAAAGAAACTTCAATATCAATATTAATAACAAGTATTTTTAATCGATAAATGTATCCAATGAATTTATAAATATCATGCGTCATCGATCGCAAAGACGTTTCGAGAAAATCTTTGCGACTTTTACAAATGTATCGAAAGCGAGAATCTCTGTTTTAGCGAGATAAACGCGTGTGGATGCTTTTTTGCGTACTGGACAGGATTAACAGGATCGATGATCATTTGCAAACGGCGCTTTACTTTGGGGGAGGAGCGTGTAATGATCACATAATGATTTCGACCGGTTTAACGTCTAGCGAAATTCAAGAAGCCTCCTTAGCACGATGAATCCTACGAGCGGTCGCGTCGCGTTTATTGTACGCTTGCGAACACCGAAGTATCGAGTGATCGCCGGGTGCGAGAAAGTCCAAAGAAACCACCATTCTCTCAGACCGTGACCGTCGAAACGTCATCGTCCATGCCGACACACCTATTCCTTTCATTAATGCTGTAGCCAAAGGCGCGCCGCAATTTCCCTCGCGCGATCAAATCACTTGCATTGCATTTATGAATTCGTTTACGAACGCAATTTTCGTATATTATATATATATTGAAACGATAGCTTTAAATAATGCAGGGGATAAATAATAAATTTCTAATGTAACAATTGTTACTCGTCTCTAATTACTGTCCGTTCATATCACCAGTTGAAGTATCATTCACGTCTCGCTATTCTATTTAGGAAGAGGTGAAGGAGGCTCATAGAGCGAAAGAGAGAGGGAAAAAGAGGGACAGAGACAGATACATCAAGATTAAAACTTATGAGAAATGTGGCTCGATAATTTCTTTTGTAGCGTCGAAACCGGGCAAGAGAATGTTAATGCCCACTCTTGATTCTTGGTTATCGCATGACACGAAAAGGCGTTAATGAGAAACCCCGTCACGATGCAATTACATGTGCTAACGACGCGTTTTTTCGTAATTGTCCGGATTATTCAACAATGTCGTATTTAGGTCAGTTGGTTGCTATGGGAGTATCGCCAGTACCGGGTCGACGATGCACCGCCTCATGTAAGTTACTTTAACGGTACACCACAGCGTTATGGTCGCGACCATTGCGCGTCAGTGTTCTATAATCGTCGAGGATGAGTTCACCAAAGTGAGAGGAGAGTGAGCATGACGCGTATATACTTTGTTCTCCTCGTCACGTTTGTCCGTGTTGTTTCGAGAGTTCTAATGCATTGTCATCCGACGCGAGAGAGATCTTTATTTAGTTTTTTTTAGTTACGCCAGACTTTTTAACGATATCAACTCTTTCGAAGAAAGTATTATTTCTAAATTAGTTTGACTTATGTTCAAGTAATTTGTACCTGTTCGATATTTGTTGTTTTGTTTTCGAGAACGAACGTTCGCGTTGTCGAAGAAAGTGTTATTTTTTACATTAACTTGATGTACTTTCAAGTAATTTGTATTTTATTATGTTCGATATTAGCTGTTTTTGAGAACGAACGCCCACGTTGTACCGCCGAGAGTTTATCGTGTTGTTCGGTCATTGCACTTAATTCTTCGTGCATACTTGCTTCTCCCGTCACCTCTTCGCGGTAGTCCTATTGATCTTGACGAGGTGGTGTGCCGTGTCAACGACAAACGGCGGCACTTGCCTTTGCGCGTATCCAGACAGGCTCATAAATCCGAACGTGACTTACCTTTATAATCCAGTCCGCTAATCTTGATTTACGCATGTATTTTCGTTTCAAAATATAGATTGTATCTTCCAAGGCAGTTCTCATTCGATCTAAAATATAATTTATAATAATATAAAATTTACTATTAATTTAGTTATTATAAGAAATTTTGATTTTTTACAATGTTTAAAAGATGCAAAAAAATTGTTCCATTTTTTTTAATGATGCTTTCAGGCATATTTTACATCTCAAGAGTTGTGATTACACGATAACTGAAGAGTGCATTACCGAGTAGATAAATTGAAAAAGAAAGTGGAGATAAAAGACGCGAGCAGAGCTCAGAGTATTGTTGACCCGAAAATAAGGGTTCATCCTCTTCCCGCGCAGATCGTATCAGGAGGAAAAGCAATCTCTCTCTTTCATGCTGACATCTCAACGTTTGTCGCTGCGCAACGTTGATCATCATCTCCGTCTTATTGTACGGTCCAATTCAACCACTTTCGCGAATATCCTTTGTTTTTTGGAGAGCACCGTGACGCTATTTATAGAGAACTTGTGGAATGCCGGTTATCCTTTTGAAGAACAAAATTGCTCCATTCGACAAACAACGGAAAGTCCTGAGAATTCTGTTTTAATTTATTTAAAAATTTTTTAAACATGAATAAGCGCAAAGTTTCGTATCCAGAAAGCGAATTCTGAAAAAGACATGGCATAGAAAATAGATGAATATAAAAGTTACTCACTTTATTTCTAACGAAAGGAATCTCGCGTCGAATGTATCGCGGAAAAGTAGCGGTCAGTGGCGATGTCAGGTCGGTGTATACCTGTATACACCCGCACCGACTTGCTTGTCCTTATTGATTATTTCCCAGGTGAAGCGCGCTGGGTTGCCATTATTTAGGTCCCCCCAGGACAGGTAGGCACTTGTAACGGTGATTCCGAGCGTACCTAATCTCCTCGTTGACTCTAACGATTTTTCCTTATCAGTAAAGTAAGATCTGGTCCATCATGAGTATCCCTTAAAAAATATATTTTTTGCTCAGCGTTATAATTGTTGTATTGTCATTGGATCGATTAACGTTTGTCGGTGAAATAGATCTGCGGAAGTTTTACTTTGCATCAGAATCTTGTAAGTTAGAATAGTTTGATACCGATCAAGAAAATATAACGAAACAATTTAACATTCAAAGTAAGATAATTAATTAGAGAGACCAAAAATAACAAAATATCATGCTCCATTAAATTTTGATAAATAGTTATTCGTCAGTTTTTGATCATTTTAAGTTATATTTATTTGTAATAATAAAGTAAGTTAAAATTACAAGGACTCAGATTTGCGTTGTTACACGTTGTTGTGACACGTTAGAAGTTGGAATGACTATGCTACAACTCGTGCGTGTTGAAATTTTTATATGAAAGAGTTCCACATCTGTTATCGCAGTTTCGTGCGAGCATCGATGGATTGTACTTCGCATATGTGAGACATATCCGGTGTATTCCATATTCTTCACCTGCCGTGAAAACAGGTGATTTCTTGAATGAACGATGCTCACACCGGATGCCGCGTTTGTCATAAAAGTACAAGTCGACCTTCAAAGAAACGTATATGTTGGACATGTGCCGTTTTAACCAAAGTTCGCCGCTACGCAGTAATATTCAGTCATCAAGTATTTTTAAGTAATATCGATTATTTAAAAATTGCAACAGAGACACCGTTTCATAAAATATCCATTAGGGAAGAAAGGAGTCTGAATTATTCAAGAAGCTCACACGATTGCGAGTTCGGAAGCAAACGTATAGGAAACATTATTCGTTCGTTCATTCGACGCCAAGTTTTATTTTTATAATTAGTTTTCTGGATGCGCCTGGTGATGTAAGATTTCATGCTTCAAGGGTTTTCCGTATCCGCAAACTTTCGCTTTCTCAATTTCCGAACTTGAATAACTTCGCTCTTCGAAAGGCTGGAGATAGACGAAGCACGTGGAACACGAAAAAATTAATCATTCTAATAGTTGGTTTAACAGTAGACGGGCAACCGGTTTTCCATCGCACTGCACAATCCTACTTCTCCTCTTTCTACAAACTTTCCCCGCAATTTTTCGCAAATTTCTTTTTCGATCTCGATCGCGTTTCACTCTGTAAGAACCGTTGGTACTGCAGCTGAAGATTTTTATTTTCGACGATATCGGTTAATTGATGAAAAGTGATAGTTATAATGATATATGGCTTTATATGAAAACAACAACATCAAGACTGAGAAAGGCATCTCTACATTAATTAATTTGATAAAAAACGGCAACACCTAATATATCGTTGTGGAGCAGAAAAATTAAATTTCACGCTGTTCTTCCTCTTTTTTTATTTTTTTTTATTGCAAGCATGGAGACTTAAAATATGATATGCTCTACAATTTGTAAATCGTTAATATGATGCTTAGCTCTCGTTTTCAGTTCTCGTTAATTTTCGCAAAAAAAGTCTCTTTTCAATTCCTCGTTGCGATTGGGCAACATGAAAGGTATGTGAATCACTGATACGGCTGACAGTTGAATTACGATCTGAAATTTATGTGCATTTTATCACGTTCGCCGTGAGTCGCCTTGATCTCGGATAGCTTTTAAGCGCGTACCAGATTCGCGATGCGCATTTTCCGGCCATCATACATGCGACGAGAAGAGAGATTTACGCGACGTGGGTTTCCAACAAAGGCATTCACGAAGTGGCCATCCGTATTATCCGATCATGGCGCATTTCCGGACGGTATTGGAATTGCAGGCCACATTCCTCGTGAGAATTCCCAATTTCACGGAGACCGCGATTCCATTAATCAGTGAATTACTCTTCAAATGGCTTTCGATGACTGCATTTGCTTCAATTGATCTTAATTGCTACGCGAGGTGTAATGTTCCGTGCGAAACAATCGGCGTGAAATGTTCGCGAGATTGCGACACGTCTGCTTTTGGCTAGACGATATTCCGTATTCTCGTCGTTCTTGCCAGTTCATCGTATTCTTCGACGATTTCGACACAGTTGGACGCACGGCCAATTTGCCAATCCTTCGCGAAAGGCTTGTCAGTGCGAAGGCAGCGATGCATTCTCCTCGTCAGACAGCTAGTTAGAAGTCAACGTTGTTTTCAGGCAATTACCAAAGTCCGACAGCTGTGCATTGTTCGAGCGCGAATGCGAGTCTCTCTTTGTGACGTTTTCGTGTTACTATGGGAATGCTCTAACAGGAGTAAATACGTCCGTGGCGAGCCGGTCTGACGGAATCATCGGCCGAGAATGCACCGGTTAGTCGGGTTGAACGCACGTTTGTAAACCGATGTCTATCTCGCAAAGTATCCTCGCGGGATCGAGATGTTCGCTCTTCAAACCGAACCGCTTTTTGTAGCAAATAATATAAACAAACTGTGGCTCGGGTTTAAACACTGCGGAATTTAAAAGCAGAAGTTCTCTGGTATAAATGCGAGATTCTAACTCACAATCAGATAAAATAATCGGAATACAAAATCTGTATAATGTAGAAACGAAGCTTAAAAAGTTTTTTCTGAATTAAATTATCGTAGTATCTAATTGCGTTTAAGCGAAGTTAGTTCATTCGTCGAATCTCTCTTAAATATTACATTATTACCGAAATGGCTATTCAGCGCTTGGAAACGCGAGGCAACGGATGGCATATCTCAAGAGCGACAACGGATGCTCATTGAGTATTATCCTTTATTCAGGCTTTCAGGTTTTACTGTCGCGTAATCATCGCTGACCACGAAGAAACTGTACCATACAGTTACAGTTCATGATAGCAGAGCGGATGGCCGTAGAGTACGGCGGGTAATTAGAGCGCAACTGAAGAAGCTAAGCGTTGCTCTTCATGGTTTTAGAAACGCCCGGCTTTTTCCCAGATAAAATCACGCGCGTGGATCTCTCAGGACGAAAGACAAGTAGCTTTCGCCGCTCTGAACAAAATCGAAATATATCTCGAATTATGCACGTGCCACCTCGTCATCACGAGAGTCACCACATTTCGTTTCGAAATAATTGGACTTTCACAGGGACTCGATGCGGATAATAATACTTTTTTTTAAGTGCTCTTTGCTTATCTCTTCTTCGAATGACTTTACTTATTGCCTGTCACACAGGAAACTCTTGCAACTTGGGCTTCGTAAAACACTAGGCAAGACCACCTTTTCTCGTTTCGCTCTTGGATGCGCGAGCCTTTCCTTTAATGTCAGATGGATCAGGCGAGGAAGCAGTCGATCCTGTCGATTTCCTTTTTCGGACGTGACAACTTTTCAGATTCGGCGTGAGTCACTAGGCCGTCTCTCTTCGTGACTACATACTCGCGAACTCGTCTGTAGCTCGCATCTAATTTATGTTTCTCTTCTCACATAGTCGAGTTCAAGTTTAAGAGATAATTGATACATTTATGAATAAATCATGATTTCGGGCGTCGCATAATGATTAAAAAATATTTATATGTTCTAAAATTACGTGGAATAGATGTTTGTCCATTATTTCCTGTTATTAATTGCATATTATTATTACATTATAAATTCTTCATTATGCTGTAATGATTTAAACTATTATTTGTTATGAATTTAATAAATTTGATGAAAGAGGAAACATTTGTTGTATATCACTGCTTGTACTCGCATCGAGCTTAAATTCTGCATTGTCTCAGTGATCGTGCGAACGCTTCAGGAATCTTAATCATGCCGAGTCACGGCGTCTTTTGCGGCAGATAATTCGACATGTGCAATTTTGCAGCCGCGTAATTTCATGAAAGCACATAACGATGCACACTCGATGTTAATTTCTTGCGATTATGCACACACGTGCTCAATCTATTATAACAATTGTTTTATATTATCATATTATGAAAATATAAATATAATATAATATGTACTTAACATAATATATACAGGGTGAAGCACCTCAAACAGGCCACCTGAATATCTCAGCTGTTATTGGTGATAGAAAAAAATGTGTCAGACCAAACTTGCATGGTTTCGAGGGACACATAATTTGTTCTAAATAATTTTTTATTAGGTGGACGCGTAGAGGTCATATGAAGGTCAACTTCGTTGTTTTAAATGGTATGATATGTTTTTTTACGTACCATCTAGTAGAGCGTTTGAAGATGCACACATTGATCTACGCGGGTCAAAATCATTCAAGGTCACTGAAGGCTAAAATTTCTAAGTGCTAGAACTTTTTCATTTCTAAGTTTACGGTATTTTCAATAGCAGAGAACTCTAGGCAATATAAAAAATATAGATATCAACAACTCAGAACTTCTCGGAAAAGAAAAAATTTCTAACGGCTAGAACTTTTTCATTTCTGAATTTACGATATTTTCAATAGCAGAGAACTCTAGGAAATATAAAAAATAATGATATCATCAACTCAGAACTTCTCGGAAAAGAAAACATTTCTAACGGCTAGAACTTTTTCGTTTCTGAATTTACGGTATTTTCAATAGCAGAGAACTCTAGGTAATATAAAAAATAATGATATTATCAACTTAGAACTTCTCGGAAAAGAAAAAATTTCTAACGGCTAGAACTTTTTCATTTCTGTATTTACGGTATTTTCAATAGCAGAGAACTCTAGGCAATATAAAAAATAATGATATCATCAACTCAGAACTTCTCGGAAAAGAAAAAATTTCTAAGGGCTAGAACTTTTTCATTTCTGAGTTTACAGTATTTTTAATAGTAAAGAACTCTAGGCAATATAAAGTAAATTATTTTCCCTTGCAGTTGGCCTTCAGTGACCTTGAATGATTTTGACCCGTAGATCAATGTGCGCATCTTCAAACGCTCTAGTAGATGGTACGTAAAAAAACATATCATACCATTTAAAACAACGAAGTTGACCTTCATATAACCTCTATGCGTCCACCTAATAAAAAACTATTTAGAACAAATTATGTATCCCTCGAAACCATGCAAGTTTGGTCTGACACATTTTTTCCTATCACCAATAACAGCCGAGATATTCAGGTGGCCTGTTTTAGGTGCCTCACCCTGTATATATGTCTATTATATATTATATATGACTATTATGGAACGCGTGAATTCCTACGCGTTATAAAACATTTCGTGAATAGACAGGGAATTATGAAATGTTCGAGCGTGGATTATATATTGTGAGAGAAACTGGTAAGAGTAATGCCCGATTCCACCAACATCGCTTAATTTTAACCGTCGTTTAACTCACTCTTTGTCTCTTTCTAAGGCAGGTAGTTAGAAAGAGACGAAGAGTGAGTTAAACTACGGTTAAAATTAAGCGACATTGGTGGAATCGGGCATAAGAGAGAAAGCGCGTCGTTAAATTTTCGACAACCGCACGAGAGAGATAAAGATAAAACTGAATTAAATTCAAGCACGAGCTAAACTTCTGGGATTTCTACGCATGAAAGAGATGTATGTATATGCCTAGACCTGATTTTCATAAATGATTTATTCATCATTGCATTAGTATCACATAATTTGCTTAGTTTATACGTTTCTCCTTTAAAATAAATAATAAAATAAGAATGTAATAACACTATCAAATATTTTCAGTATTTAGCTTCAGTTTAATAGGCAACGAAAAACTAAAAACTAAATAAATTTTTAAAAGCACGAAAGGTCTCGAGTTTTCGATATCTAATAACATTCTGCAAATGTTGGCTGCATTTATATCGTGGCATTTTTTTAGCGATACGAGAATGGAATTTTCGCGTCAATATAAAGACTGCGTTACCAGATAGGCGCGATAGGGATGACACTACCATATTCATAACACGCGATTCTCGCACAAATTTCGCGAAAGCGCGAAAATGTCGTTTGTTTATAAATGCTGCTGTGAATGCTTCAGATCAAACAATCGCAAAGTTTGTATAGCCTCGCACGCATATATAGTATTAAGTGTATGCAAAAGTTTTAATCATGTACGTTTTCGCTTTTTAAATACATAATATACGCGATATGATCCAGTCATCGAAATATTTGTCTTCGATATTTTTACTCGATTTTTATCTCTCGGGTAAATCTCGAATTCCTCCTTTGCGAAAAAAGTTGTTTTGTATTTCAACCACGTCTCGAAAGTGCTATCTAATTAAAAAGTACTGCATCGAACAAATAGTAATCCAAGGGCGCCAAGTTGGGCGAATACGCCGCGTGCGAAAAAACTTTCCGGCCCAAATCCAAAAGTTTGCTGAATACGAAAAGCATATATGTGCATAGCTTTTCGTTACTCATCACGTTCACTATTGTTTCCCAAAGTTCTGTTTATCGTTAAATCATGACGTGTGACGTTTTACAAACTTCCACGCCAACTTCTTAAAAGTGTAAAAAAGAGAGAGTGAGAATTTATTTGAAATTTAAATAATAATATCAGAGCGCTGCAAAAAAAGAGACTAAACGTTTGCATACACCTAATACAAACGCATCGTCGACTCGCTGGATGGGCGCGAGCATTTCCCTCCGTCCTTCGGTTCGCCTCTCCCTCTTGTTCTTTCTCGATATAGTAGTCGCAGGGTGCGTGACTACGGTTCAACTTCTTCCTACGCGCGACGTAGCTTGTCGAGCCGGTCACAACTCCTCGCGTCGCACGTGCAACATTACGTGAAACTCTCTGTTCGTGGACGTGAAATAACATCGGTTACGAAATGCTCGGCGATGCGCGAAAAAGTCACTCGGCGTGTTTCTCAAAACCGCGAGCGTTCAGATTGAACGTTGTTTTTCGTTACGCAACAATTACCGCATGCGAATAATACGTCACAAAAGAATTTCTTTCCGTACATTCGCGAGTTTGCAACTTCGCACCGACTGTCTAACATAAGTATTACGTACCGTGGCAGACTGTATAAATATATTTTCCCCGTTAATGCATATTTTACGCATCATTTCTGGAACGAAGTGGGTCAGGGGCGTAATAAGGAGGTTAAATCAATCCTGCATAATCCATCCAACCGGAGTTTATTGCGTCGGGGATGAGGGAAAATTAAAACGGCAGCTCTCGGCGCCGGCAGATAGCCGTGATTTCCGCACGCGTAAATCCGATTAGGCCTAGCTCCAGGATGCAATCACGAAAATACCGTTAAACCCGGTATGAGTGAGCGACTCGTTCGAGATGGGGATACGGACGGGATACGCGCGATTTAGCGAGTCGAATCGGTGCTCCTGTGATTCGCGCGCGATTGCGCGTCTATTAAAATACCGTATTTCGCCACGTAATTTTTAGCTAATTGAATATTTCATGAGAATGCGTGATTAATTCGAGGTGGACGCGCAGACAGACAGACAAATGACACGGAAAGCGTGAAAATATGCATACACCTGCAGAGTTAATGCGTTTATTATGCGTGCGTGCGTACACAGTGTACCGGACATTAGCCGCAAAGTTTTTCACCTGCATCTTGTAAGCAGAAAAAATGCCGCGGCACGTTTTGCTAGATTATGGACGATCGCGGCCGCCAAGATGTAGTCCGTTACATGCTTTACAAGTGCAACAGAAGATAAAGAGACCGCTCGACAAGGAGAACGTGTAAATTGCAGCGATTTGCGAGTAATTAATGTTCCGCGAATTTCTCGTCTCGCCACGCGGGTGTACGGGAGCATTTAATGCTGCATAGCAATTCGATGATGTTCCTGCGGCGGTTACGCAATACACACGAAAATGAGGCAACGCTCGTGCGGGGTTTTATTTATTCGGGAGCGTTGCGTCATCGGGGTCAAAAGCATCATGTCTCGCGTACAACTGCGTCGTCTGACGTCTCGTTTGAGGGAAGTGACAGCTGCCTGAGGTTCGCACATATTGCTGCTGTCTCCACTTACAAAACAAAGACTCGGAATTCGACGAGCGCGAGCAGCGCGTGGTGTTGCATTTCTATACTCCAATTCCGCGCTGCACCGCTTGGTATCGTGTGCACTGGGTCATCGTGCATTTTAATTCTTCGCCGTGTTGGTTTGTTGGTCCCGCGCGGTTCCACGGAACTGATAACGAATGTGCAATTACGTCCGGAAACATGTTAAACTAATCATCGGGGCTGGCAAATTAATTCAGCCGAACCGAGCTGAATTCCCTTGATTAAAATGAAGCGGGATCGCGAATGTCGGGCCGCTACTATATGATAATTAATTGCATCTTTAATGTCCTCCTCCGGTTGAGCGAGGAGTTGGAACGCCGCCGATTTGCGTCAGTGACTATCAGAATAGGATCGGTTTATTGAGGAGATTTAAAGCGACGCATTTTGCGCGCACGTTCCCGGACCCATGTTCCGCCTGCCAACTGTTGCAGTGCGGGTAACGGGCTGCTCGACTACCGTTGATACTTCATCGGCCATCGTCATTCAGCGGACGGTGTCGTGGAATAATCTTCATTCTCGTCTCCGTTGGTCCCTGAGACTTATCGTCGTCTTGTCTCCATCCGGACAGTTGCAAGATTCGCCAGTTGCGCTTTCCGTGCTTGCCATTCATGGCGTTACAATGACGACGACATTGGCAACGTTTAATGTCCTTATCGCGACATGCGTCTCGATAATGCAAACACGTCCGGTGCAAGGCTGCACCCGTCGAACCGGTTGCACTGTTGCTTGGTGCAGCATGTGCTCGACGAAAAATTAATAATCGCTTACACAACGCTTCCGATTGATAGCGCGTTCCAGCGGATTGCCCTTGAAGACACATAGAACTTACGCAAACAGACTTACGCGTTAATCGATGCGATTACCAAGAACACGGCATTTCGTCAAAAGAAATTAGTGCAAATGAAACTTGTATTATATCTTGACTCACAGTGTTTATATATAGTGTGCTTCTAGTTTATTGCTTCTTGTGTTATTTTAACGCGCACATCGTTGATCTCGTTAATATCAACAGTATCATTTGCGTATTTACTTCAGAATGAAATAATCGGTTTAAAAAAAAAGTGTTTGTTCAACTGTCGCCTTGAAAACTGGAGTTTAATTGCTCCCGCGCACTCGTTACTCTCCGTTTTATTATACATACGTTCTTCTTTTATTGCTCATGCGTTATTTTTATGCATCGCTGCGTGTCTTCGCGATGAGAGTGAATGAGAGCATCATCAATGCACTTGCATCGGATGCATTTTGCACGGCCTCGCTTCTCGACTCGGCTGTTGTCCTGATACTGTGGCTGCAGCGCAGCTGCGCCGACCATGTCGCAACTGGTGTTGCGGGAAAACAACGTTCAAGCCCGAAACGAAACGGATCCAAAGCTGTCTCGGAGTATTTGCATAAATCATGACGGAACAACCTCTCGAGAGTGCAATTCTCGAGGACGCGTCTTAACGGGCCTTGATCTCGTACTGAATTTCGAATTGCGTTCTTGCCAAAATATTTGTTCAATACGTCAGCGTTTCTCGTTGCCTTACGGTAAATACGGCAAATTTATTCGCGGCGTGACAGAAAATGAGACAGAAAATGAACATGAAAAAATAAGACTCACCGTGCAATCGTAGTTGCATGCAACAACACAAGTCAGCTTTTTGATTGTCATAATACGCGAATGCGCGATTGCAGTTTGTGCGAAATCGAATGGCGCAATGCCCTCAGAAATGATTTCTTGATTAAATATATTGTATTGCATTATTTACGATGTTATATGAGCGGCAACGTTATCCAACCTGTAATAAACATTGTTATTTGTTAGACTCACTCCGTTCTTCGGGAAATCTGTTCAACCGCCGGAACTGCTTTCTCGTGGAAAAATCGAGATTCGTGTAATATCCGACTCAATTTAATTGCGAACGATCTTTTTCCGTCCTGGACATCAAAGGAAGTTTATTCCACGGATGAGATGCACTACTCGTTTCCTCAAACAATTTGTCGAGCGATGCGAGCAAATCGTATTACTGGCAGCGAACGTGACTCTCGCAGGAAACTTTTCAACGCAGCGACGCACCTATTCAACCCTCAAATTTCTCCTCTTGGTCACGTTTCCTGAATAAAACATAGCGCGCGCCTTCTCTCGCTTCCATATCCGTTCGCTCGCTCAGATTTCGCTCTTCCGTGTGCCTCCCCTTCTTTTTTTTGGTATTTATGGTATTCGACCAACGATGCAACGGTCATTGCATCAGACGATCGTCAAACAATGCCAGCAAACGCATATACCGTCCCGGAACAATACCGAGATGTGGATATGCACGTCCTTCACCGAACGCGCACTTTATGCGGCCGCTCCATGCGTCCCATGAAAAATGTAGCGAGAGAGAGATCGTTTAAAATAGAAAGGATCGCACGCGGTATTCCGTGATCGTATGAATAATTTCTAGTAGCGCGTGCTTAATAAATTGTGTGGAAAAGCTGCGTGAATATCTACTATACGAATGCGGTCCGTGTTTCGTGTGTGTTCTGAATCGCTATTATTTTTAGCGCGTTTGTTGTCCATACCATGCATGTGCGCGCGGTGTCAAAGTTGCATTCATAGAATAATGGGGGCAATCCCCGTGCATTAAACCTTCGGACTTTTTATACGCATGCGTTGATTATGTGTTTATGTAAGGTATCTAATGAGTTTCCTTCATGCAGATGAGAGAAAGAAAGGAGGACTCACGAGTTTTTCCTCGAGTCTTCACACAAGAACAAATACAAGATTACAAAATAAATCTGATTAACGGCGCTTGCTGTTGCGAAACTAGCGTGGATCCTTCTGATTGTACATCATACTTGACATTTAATTCGCTGACCGGTAAAACCGTCATTTACCGGCAAAATATTACTATGATCCTCCGCATGTACAGTTTATCTTCCAAACTCCACCTACGTTTATTGACTCAATCAATTCCATCAATCTCGTTTCACTTCTCGGAACACCGAGCCACAACAACCGCAGACGCGTCTGGCATAGATAATCAGCGTCGCGGCGAGACGCTGGGACCAGCTGGAGCTGATCCCAGTGCAAGGAACCCTTCGCTCGAGTCATCGTCATCATCGATACTCGTCAGGGTCTCTCTCCGGAAATGTCGCGGTAGGCGAGGGTACACCCACGCGGCGCGTCGTTAAATAATGCCTGAATCGCGGATCGCGCGTCGGTCGATCGCCTTCGTTCACGCGTCACGCGAAACAGTCGTCGGGATACAGTTATCCGGCGCTCGTGGCTTCGGTGGCCGGTTCTTGGATGCCGCCGTTGTGCACGTACTCCAGTACACGTACGCCGTTCCGCAGGCGCGAGTGATCATCGTCAGCCGGTGATCTTGAAGGTTCTCGCTCGCTCGCTCACTCGCTCGCACGCTCGCGCATGTAACGTGACCGTCGGCGCCGAGTCTCCCTGTTCCGGAGTGGCTCGTCCCGCCGATGACAGTTCGCCGTGGGCCGCTCGGAAGAAGCAACGCGGACACGCGAGCGCTCGCGTATAGACGTCGTCGTCGTCTTCGCGGTAAGAGTGACCACTTCTGGACGACGATCTAACGTGCGTTTGGTGGTTGAAAGTTCATCATTGAGGTACTCGCGGTTTTTGTTCTCGTTCCTGTTCCCCGTTGCGGGTCTCTGGCGCGCGACGATCAACTCGGCGAAAGGTGAATGCCAGTTAATGAGGATTAGTCCTCCTCGGCCTTGTTGTGGGAGCGGACTAACAGTATAGCGTTTCTGTAACCCAATAAACGGTATTCGTGAATTTGTCACGCGCCTCGAGGCTGGTTAAATCAGTCAGTCTCTGTGAGCCGTCCGCGATGTGAGGCAACAAGAGCAGTTGCGACGCCGTTTCTTGCCATAACTTTGTTAAGGAGTACGATGGGAGGGAGCGAAGGTGGAATCCACATTCGAAAAAGTGAATGGTTTTGAAAGAAATTTTGCATGCGCAGATTTCTGCGCAGCTACGAAAACTCCGAGATAAGAATAGAATTCACAATGATAAATTGAATGACTGTTAATTAGTGAATGATAGCGAATGACATAACGTTTCTCGCGTTAGTCGGAAACTCAAAGTCAACGCGGAGCAATAATCAAGTACGCGTGTTCAGAAATTACGATTTGTGCAACGTAATCGTGGTACGCAGCTTTCGTCATTTATGAAAAAGAAAAAAACAATACGCTTACGTTATCCTGAAGAGTTTTTTAACGTAGAAAAGAGCAATCTTGTAAAGAAAGAAATATATTTAAAAAACCTTCAAGAACTGCATGATATTGCTACAAAAATCAGTTGCAGAAAAATATAATTAATCGACCCAATTAATTTGGCTACAGATATAATAAGTTCGAAAGTAAAAAAGTCGCAAGGATTTCCGAAGAAAAAACTCTTTATTCCTTTTTCTTCGTTTCTTCCACGATATCTTCAGGTTCGCCGACGTTCGCTGCCAGCTCGTGAACGTCATCTATCGACGGTGAACGCATCAGCTGAATTCGACACACTCGCCTTTTTTTCACGTGGGATGCGGACTGGACTTCCTGTTGAAGTAAGCGGTCATCTGATATTTCCTAGATTGTTGTAGAAAATTGTACGATTCGGCGTTCAACGTGACCGCATTGCAGTGTGTATAGCAAGTACGCGTATCGATTTGCGGGTAAAGTTTGCATTGCGAACAAACTCCACGAGTTTGACGACGAAGCCGGAAGATCGACCGATCGAAACTTCTCCAGGCGCGTACTATAAGCGTCGCGACACCGCGTGTAAATTGCTCACTGCACGAAGGAAAAAGGGCACGTGAAGTAGGAAGACGGTTCAAAGAAGTGGAAAATCCATCGCGAAAGTGTCGTTATTCCTCAGGAGTGAACATAGTTGTTTTTCAAATTGCGAAATCGAGGAATTGTGGTTACTTATTTTTGGAGCAATGCGAGAATGACATTGATCTTCTTGCCGACATTGTAAAATAAAAGTTCGTTGTTATTGTATCTCTGTATCAAGATAACAAGATTAAATCATCGCCGATTACTCGGTGCACTACGCGAGGAAGAGAGGAAGAGGAAATAATCTTGGAGGCGATTGATTTTCTTTTCTGATGATCTGATTGATCTTTTCATTTAAAGTAATAGCAAACATTTCCAATCAATCGAAGAAGGATAATGTTGAAGAGCATTAAGCATTATCTTGAGTGATCCACGAATCTCGAGGCTAAAGAGACAAGAATTTCTGTGTTTCACGACTCTTTGAGCGAACGTTTCTCGCTTGTGCGATAATCTACCGCGATTATAGCTTGGGTTGCTGCAGTCTCGAGAGGAATAACGAATCGTTAAGCTCGGCTTAAGTAATCCCGGCATTGTTCCCGGCGTTCGAAACGGGTACACCGTGGAGAATAACGGATGTCCCATAATGCGGGCGTACGAAACGATTGTGTGCCATGCGGGAAATGAGAAGCGAAGAGGTGCATGAGCGAAAAAATAAAGAGTCGCGCGTGACTTCGCGACTTGCTGGACAAGAAGCAGACCAGAAGAGACTACCTAACGTCGCGGAAACACACGAACCGTTTCGAAATTCAATTGTTTTGCAGCTCGTTAAAGCTGTTGTCGGAACTTTGAGCGAAACTAATGTGCGTTTCGCGCGGATTTCCTCGAAGTATAATTTTCTTAATAGCAGAGACGCTGGAAAATCAGTAAAAGAAAAGGAAGTAGAAAACACAAGAGCGAAGAGGACAGACAACTGCTTCCGCATTGTGTGAAAGAAAAATAGATTTGAATTAAAGCATCTGGATCTTCAAGTCAGATTCGCTATATGAAATTCAATATCCAGATATTCGCATATTAATGGAAAGGAAAAAAGAAAAAGAGAGAAATCAGAAAAGCTCATTCCAAATGCAATAACATAAATTATTATGAATTTATGAAAATAAATGCAGGACGAATAATCGATCGGCACAACGAAGACATTTAACATAAGGATTATTTAACATTGGGATTTGCTTAACCAATTATGATCGGGGAAAGTAAAAGAGAAGTTCACACGCATGCACACAAGAAACATTAAGGAAAAAAACGGAATTAATCAATTGATTTATGATCCTGAACGACAGCATTGAAGATTAATTGCACGGTCAGTCGCGATGCCTTGAAGATCAAGGATACTTTACGTAACGATTACGCCAGTGCGTGACCGAGAAGGGAAAGGAAGGACGATCTAGATCGAGGAATTCGCGGTACAGCTGGTGCCTTACAGTGCCTCATTTTTATACAAGCGTCGAAGGGAAGACCGGGAAGGACGAGAGAAAGGGGAGGGATCGAGTGCAAGACGAGGGTCGTTTCGACATCGCGGCATCGAAGAAAGACGAAGAAAGACGGTCGTTGACGTCGCAGTCGCAGCGTGACATGTAACGAGGATGAACCACGATTCTACGTTCTGCCGCCAGTATTTCTACTGCAGCCAGCGTCGGTATCGCATCAGGTACTGAAAAATTTACGACACATAACAGCACGATCCGCCAATACGTGGTAGTACAGATAGCAGCGTGGCCGCTACTGTTCCGCCGTCCCGATTACTGTGACAAGGTGTGCGAGCAATATTGCCGAGAAATCGTATTTCGTTTAAATAATGAAAGCTGACTGATCGTATATTGCCGTTTGCGTTTCGATTAAGTCGCACTGGTATTATCTGTCACTATCGATTAACACAATTACAAACAACAGGCGGTTTTGCAAAACGTTTCTGCACATAACTCGATCAAATATAGAAAGCTGCATTCCACGTCTCGCGCCAGCGAGATCTGGATAGAGCAGGTTTTTGGCACCATGTGCGTACAATGTCACTCTTTATGTCGTGCGACAGGCGACAATTCAGTGCTAAGTAAATTAGCGTAATCGCGCGCACATTCGTCAGGGTATATTTTACGTGTAATCGGAGACGGTAGGAACATTGAAGAAAATATCACAGTGAGGAGCGTTTGTGCTCGGCGGAGCTCAGAGAAGCAAACTCGAGGGGGACGGACTGGGAGATAGCGACAGTAATTTATTTACCACGGTGTCCTTCATTACGGTTTTACGGTTGCTCGATTACACGCGAGATTACAAAGCCGCGGTACGATTCACTCGCTCTCGCAACGTCACTCGGTTGCGGAGCAAACAGTCGTTGCACCCGGCGTGATACCCCGGCACCGCGACGTCGACTTAACGAGCCGTGTCGGAGCAGTCGTAACGTTCACCCCCAGCGATCCGATTCGTCCGATTGTCCGATGGACGTTACAAAAGGAACCGACGCGACGTTCGCGCGTCGACAATTTGCGTCGATTTGTGGACGTATCCGGACTACGATTCGCGTTCGCGAACGATGAGTATTCATGAGATTCATTCGCAAATGTTTGTGAAAAATAAGGTTTTTTAAATTTTTATGTAAGTCAAAACATATTTAATGTGAAGTAAGTTTTTATTTAACGTTCGCTCGACGGAGAAGAAGTGTGGAAACTAGCATAAATTGCTTTCGTTAAATTTTTGCAAGCGAATTAATGATATACATATTATATAATATGTTATATACATATGTATAATAAGCGTGTCACGTGATATGTGTGTGCTTGCATTCGTGTTATCTGGATAAATGATCATTTGATGCCGGCTTAAAGATATATGCGCATAGGAGGAAACGTATTTTTCGAGAATAGTATTTCGAGAGTTTTCGAACAAGTATAATTAGAAACATTATTTCTTCAAGAAATTATCGGCGGCACGGTTCGGCCGGATACAAAAGACCGCCGATCATCAGCATCCCGCAAAATGACCACGATGTGCCTCTCCTTGAAAAACCGATGAGGCCGCGCAATTTAGACGACGTTAGGCAAAAAAGTAATGCGTGCCAAGTAAATGGAATATGCTACTTGCGGATGGAGCGAGAATGCCGCTAACTTTTTCACAACGAGGAGAATAATGAATCGAGCTAAGAAATAAAGAGTCTCATGGAAAATACACGTCTTTTACGATCGATACGAGTAATCGCGCTCTCTCGAGCACGCGATATTTTTCGTTTATTACGACGCTCTCTTACGACATTTCTTACGAGACCCTTCACGCGATGTTATTGCTCTTTCTCTTTTCTTGATATTTCTTGTCCAAGGATTTTAGGTAAAGTATGTCTATCTCGTAACACAGACAGATTGGAAAAGATTATAGGAACGCAATTATAAATATAATACAATTAAGGTAGTTAAATAAAACAGTAAGGTAGTAAAATAAAATTTATCATGTGCAAAATGCAATTTTGCGCACAATCTACACTCTCGCATAACAGAATTGTTATTCGATGTCACAAAACTCCAGCATGCAACAAGATCTTTCGTGGATTTTATTCTCGGCAGATTGCAAGAGGCTTGGCGAGGATTTTTGCATGTCTATAGGATTAGTTGATAAAGCAACTCGTATTATTTGAATTTATACTTGATATGATCTAAACGGAGTTGAATCAAATTGGATAAATCGAAATACCTGTTATATGAGCTGCCAGAGTCGAATGCGGATCAAGGTTGCCGGATCCAGCTAGGAGAGCGCTACTTCATACTGTTCGCCAGTTTAGAGAGACGTTATATTGAATATAAAAGTTAAATCGCCTTGATACAATCGCTGTTTACGGTCGGTTTAACATGTTATCTGTTATATTAAATGTATTGCCTGAGCAAAATCCGCGACGAATGAGTGATGGTTCCTTTACATATTGCGCATTTAACGTCATACAATCTAACAAATTCCAGTCTTTAGCAAACTGTCAATGTTAAATCTGCAAAAATTTTATTGTACCTAAAAAATATTAAACAATTGATTTTTCTAATACCTTCTTCAGAGGGAGACAATTGAGCAAATCTCCTGAATAAAAAGAAAAGCAAAAAGAAGTGAAATTTTTCTAGTATATTATTTAATAAAAATATTTAATATTGTTAAATTAACAATTGTGAAAAACTTTTTACTTTTTTGTGGCTTAAACTCGTATATACTACATAAATCTTATACGAGTGATGACTTCAGAGATATTAGATGGAAATCGCTCGTTTATGCAAAACCACGAGGTTATATACATATTCGTCTGCAGACATCATTGAAGATTTGGCGAACGTATTTCGAACTTCACGTGAGCGTGTAAATCATATTCAAGCAGGTCGAATTTCCTCGAGTGAGATCATCGAGTATGTTTTTGAATTAAACAGAAGCAGATATATAGGAATTGAACACAATGTGGTGAGTTATCTCTCTCTCTCTCACAGATTAAAAGGATTGTTTCCATAGCATTTTACTATCAATCGTGATTTTCAGATACGTTAACATTAACTGAATAATAAAAGTGTTCGATTGTTCGTCATATATGTACGTACTAAAAATAACGCAGTAGGCACTGTTACGCTGCTTTCTTTTTATTTTAGCACCATTTACACTTACACGATACATATGCACATTTGATGATACTATATGTATCTGGTTTTATAAAAATATAAATTGAAAACACAGGTGTAAACCAGATTTACCAGATTAAACCAGATTTTATATTTTAACTATTTTTTTTCTTTTTACATTCTGCCGATCTTTTTCAAGTGAAAAATAGAGATATTACATTACTTATTCGATTTCAGATTCTTAAGGCGTGATCATCAAGGCGTAATCATCAACATGTAACAACAAGTAAACAAATTAATTTAGTTAGCCGACTAAATTAAGCTTAAAATAAAGATAATATTAATGTTAGTGTATTAAAATACTTACCATGATTTTTGCTTTTATTCGATATGCTTTTTTTATAATTAATAGAAAGATATAAGAAAATGATCACACTCGAGAGAAGAATTTTAAGATACGCTATTCAAGGCTTCTCTAATTATGCCATCGCTATATATGGCTGATATATCCATGTGGTGGGGCATGCTTTGCCGGATCTGGTTGCGTGGCAGCGGGTGTGGTCATTAAAAAATTCTCTCGCTCTGCTCTCGTGATTGCGCGGTCGCGGCATAATCTGCGAGGCAATTTTACGCGATTTCCCAAGGAGATGCAAAGTGTTTGCGGTCGCTTCCGATATCTCGCTAGCGCGCGCAAACGGAAACGTTAACGCGCTCTTCTCAAATCCGCGCCAACGATAATACATCAGACACGTTTATCGCGCAAATATTTGTCCGCGTAATAAATAGATTCGTTTTTGCTCCTGAGTAAACGTCAGACGATTTGACAGCAAGAATAAATATGGGACGCGAATATTTATATTTGTGACGCAAGGTACAATTTTTATGATCCCATTACGAGATCGCGCAGATGTGCATTTTCCTTGAAGACCGAGGTACGCACAAAGTTTGCAAAACAATAGAAATATTTATAGCGCGGGTTTGCAAACTTCTATTTATAAATACATACACACATAGAAGAATGTAAAGCGTTTGTGTATAAATTGGGCAGATTAGCATAATGTTGTAAATATCCTTTTAAGCTCATAATTATAGCTCATATAGTAAATATGTGTGTGTGTGTGTGTGGGCGCGCCCGCGCGAAAAATCTTCATATGATTTGCAAAAGATGAGCTGTTTCAACTTGGGATATTCAAATCTGTGAACGCTGGAATGCAACATTGAATCAAATTTATTTATATAGATATATTGGAATCGTAATATAAATAAATGTAGAATTCGAATATTAAACGATTTTTAACATCAAGAATTAATTTTGTATTGCATAGTTATTCTAGTTTCGGAGGAACAAATCATTGGTATCACTTTTCCTAATTCTCATTTTTAAGATGAATCCATTTTTAGAATGAACGCATCGAATTAGGAGCCTGGATTTTACGTGTTTTTAAAGATTTATAAACTAAGTTTCATAAACTAAGCGGGCTAACATAATCAGTACGTTAATTTTTTCAAACGGATTGATAAACATTAAAATTTGTAATGAGAACGTTCCAGCTTTCAAATAAATAAATAAAATCTCGCGGACTAGGATTTTCCGTCCAAGTCGTCCAATCTTCATTAAACAAGACTAACTTTGTTTTCCAAACTTGTAAAAGCGAGTAGATAAAAATAAAAATTTCAAATATTAAGTTAAATATTCAATTAGGTATTTCAATATCCTTTATTACAGTATTTCAATCAACTTTTCTAATCATGTATGAGTTTCAACGTTCTGACAATTGACTAAATTTAACTTCTAGTTATAACGTTCAAATTTAATAGATAAAATAAAAATCGATGATAATAAATAACAAAATTAATAAAATCTAAAATTCAAAACATGCTTCTCGCGCTGATATGAAAAATAGTTTTCAGCATTTAATTGGTATTTGATCTGCATTATTTTTGAATGATCGGCTCGAGCAAAGGCACTTGGGTTTGTTGGTTTAGCCGTTTCGTGGGATATTTTAATCGACGTGACCAGTCTCGATCGATCGGGCTGACCCGCAAGCCAGGGCTCAAATCTGACCATGCCCAACGGCGGAAGAAGGAAAAAGAGACCGTGTGGTTATCGTGTCAAGAATGGCACTCGCGTGCGCATAATCGTGAGTTGCATTGGTCGGCGGAGGACCCGTTCGTGTCCGGGATTCGCGGTCATTAGCGGTGACCACAGTGCTCGTGTATCGATCTCTCATTTAAACCATCCACCTTTTGGTATTTCTATGCTCTTCGTTGACCTTTGTTTGACTTATGTTTCGTGCTGTCCGTACGTCCAAAAATATCTGTGACGTCAATCAAGAAAGACCTTGTCTCATTTTTTTTGCATCTTGCGCTCTCCCGCTAAGAATTAACGTCGAGTCAATAGGATATCGCAATCCTTACTGCTTTCCTGAAGTATTAGATTGGTGGAGAAATACTCATCTTCATTCATTGCTTCATTCGTTTCTGCGTCGAATAAAATTGAAGATCCGGATGATGCCGAGGTGACAATTTTATTTTGATTTTCTTGTACTTTCTGTTCATCTTTAATCGACAAATGGAGCAAATCCTTCTCGAGACGTCGCGCTAATACACCGACAAGCCTTGCTGAAGTCTCTGCAGAGGAACCTCCGCTCTTGGTGCGAGATCATTACGGTAATGGGCTCATCTCTTCTGTTTTGTCTCTTCAACGCGCGATAACGGTACCGATCGACAGGTCGATCTATTATCGTCATTACCGCGTGATCTCTACATGGGTGTGTCCGGCATCACTCGTGATTTAAACACCGTTGGGATAATTGCGTTAAGTACAAGCTTGCTTCGAAGCCCGCGGCGCAATTCCATGATGGATCCTCTTCGTCAGAGATCGTTTTATTGGATCTTCCGTGTGTTCTTAGCAGTATCACTCCGTGATTATCTATTAGAGTGATTATATCGGGACATATACTTTTCTGCCTCTGCTAACTTGAGCGTGGACGAAGATTTCGGCATTTGCATAAAGCAAATTCTCCGTTAGATATATCCACCTCGAAAAAACGGACTGGACTAGTAAGATAAGATCTTTTCCGCATTAGAATGGGCAGCACGCGATAAAATCGCATTCGACCTAGTTTTACCGCAGATTGACGTGACCTCAGCATCAACTTGCAAAACGCAATCGGAAATCGAGACATATATGTCACGATACAACGCTGCGCGTGATTGTGGTATTTATCATTGACTTGAATTTTATAACGGTCATTAAAATCTCTTATATTGAGATTAATATTCTCCTTATATTTTCTTTTTAAATTAAAATAGATTGGAAATTATTTCTGAAGTCAAGAAAACTTTCCATTTATTGAACATAAATATTGCTTTAAATAATTTGCTGAGAACTTTGAGATATAGATATGTATTCTTACAGAATTTTTAAATTGTATGGAATATTAAAATAATTATATATCTTTTGTGTTATGTTTTTAGGGTATGCGAAAGGCAAAGAGACATAGATAGACATAACGACAGGAGTGAGGATGATGACGAAGATGAGAATCCTCAAGGGAAGTGGCCCCACGCTCTCAGTTCGGCCCTCGCGTGTCTCGGTTGCACCCTGGGACTTTTTAATATCAGCAGATTTGCCATTCTTAGTATACAGTTCGGAGGTAAGTGTGCATGGTGTACATCAGAAATCGTAAAAATATCGCAAAAATATTGCAAAAATCTCATTGTAAAATTTCATGGGATTTTTCCAAATAATATACAAATTTAGATGCAAGACAAAATAGTATCAAATTCTTCATGCGTAGTTTTTTTAAAATATCAAAAATGGCTGAAACCTCTTCTATTTTGGTTGATTCTATTTTGGTGAGATTAAATCTCGACGCTTTTAGTACACTAGAATGTTCCATTAAAATAACATCTTTATTGTATATTTACAATCAGCACGAAATTGTGGAGATTGAACTCACCAAATTATTCAGGTTTTAATCCGCTCGCGCGCAAAAGGAGAATAGATCCTTGTTCCGAGTTCGCACAGTATAAATACAGCACTCCTCTGAAAGAAATAGAGCAATCCAATAATCACCGCTCGTTAATTGTAATTCGTATCGTAACGTGCCCGTCTTGTAAAACTAGCGATTAGTTTCGAGGCTGCTTCTGAAGGTAATAATTGATTCTCCATCGGAGAAACGGTTGATTATCCACGTTATCCCGATGTTCCATGATCACGATCGATCGCCAGTACGTTATTTATCAAGGATTCCATGTTTTGCATATTATTTTTAATTTACGATGTCTCCCTTTTTACAGCAAACTTCATTGTACAGTTCCTGATTTTATCCTTTATACTGGGCATCCCATTACTGACGTTGCAAGTATGCCTGGGACAGAGACTGGCGGCTGGTTCTGTGGATATGTGGAGAATCTCGCCGCTTTTTCAAGGTGTCGGAATAGCCCTGCTCACCGCGCAAGCCTTCATCGGTATTTACAGCATAGTCGGTATATCGTGGATGTTCGTGTACTTCAGGTAAGATTCTTTACTTACCTTTTAGAATATTTTTAGTGATGAAATAAGTTAAATGTATACAAAAGCAATGATTGAATAGGGCTGGAGATTGTAAATTTGGCTAAAAGAAAAAAGTAATAATTAAGAAAAATAATAATTGAATGGAAAATATAAAATATTTTCTTATGAAAACTGATGATAAAAATAACAGTTGATGAACGGTTGACTTTATATTAAGTTGGCTCATTCCATCATTTGTATCGAAATAACATCGTGCCATATCGAACAAGTGGGACAAAATGCGTGGTACATTGATTGCAGAGATTCGTTCATAACAAAGCAGGACAAGTATCGATGGGCGGAGCCGTTTCTTCTCTATCGAGACGACAGCCGTCCTACGCACAATATTACTACTTCATACAAATTGTATGAGACTGTTCCGGATTACTTCAATGGTGCTGTATTACAAAGACACCATTTGAACGAATCGGATGCTGGTACCATCACGTTAAAATTCCAAGTGGCCTTCAACTTAGCCGTCGTTTGGCTGATTGTATTTGTTTCACTAAGTAAAGGTAAATCTTTTTTCAGAAAAGAAACACGTATATATTTTATAAAGATTTTTTTATCAAAAATATTGTTTGCTGTAAATAATTTTCTAGTCTTTCATGATGTTTAAATTTAATGTACGTAGAAAGAAAGAAAAGATTCTGTCGAGTATCAAATTATTGGTCCACGAAATTTAATTTCTGCTATCCTTATTTTTACCTAGGATTGAGATCCTATGGAAAAGTAGTGTACGTTTTCACGCTGGTGCCCGTGTTTGGCACGTTAGTCTTATGCACGAAGTTGTTGGGACTCACACCGCCAGGCTCGATACACCAGCTCTTCCCCGCTACCGTTTGGAGCGAATTCTTCATTAATGGGAAGTCATGGGTGGCTGCCTCAAACGAGGTCTTCCTCACGTGGGGTTTACTTGGTGCAGCCGCTATGCAGGTATTGTCGTCGTCGATAATCACGCGTTGATTTAGCGATATAATTCAACACGGTATTTACACGAGATAATCATTTTTCCTGATAATTGCCGATTGATTATTTACTTGTAACATTTAAATACGATAACATAACACGAGTGACGGCTCATTAGGATACCAATGTTTCAGATAGCGGCTCATAACAAGTACAAACATCTCCTCCAGCGAGATACGAGTCTTGTCGTGATTCTGACACTCATAGTTCTCGTTCTCGCGGCTTTCCTAGCGAACACCTGCGTGCAGATCCTTAGGCATCATGGCTATATTTACATCACTAGTTCGTTCGGTAAGTACAACCGCTTTACGTTACCTCGAGCGATCGGATCACATCAGTTGTACGTTCTCACGCACGTTATCACTCTTGGAACGATTTCGCAGAGAGAATATCAGGGTATACGTTTATGAGGCTTGCCAATCAGCCAGCACCTCCGGGATACAGCAGCACACCGGAGAGATTTATGTCACACGCATCATTTCTCCTTGGCCAGCGTGTAATACGACCCGGTGCGGACACCAGTACCGAGTCGGGGTATCAAGTGTTGCGATTGTCTACCGAATTGGTGCCTGCAACGTTAGCATTGTTAGGCGCTGAGCAGGTGTCGCCGTTTTGGGCGGTCCTGTTCTACTTCATCCTCATCTTATTTGGGATCGCACAGCAGGTATGTGATTTTCCACACTTAGGAGAATCAGTGATAAATATATATAATAATAAAAATATATTTTTAAAAATATTTATTATAAAGATTTTTACTAAAATTGAATAAAATTTGACTTATTAATTTATCATAAAATATTTTATCGGGATTTCAGTTGGCGATATGGCATTGTGTAATTACTGGCATAATGGCAATCAATACAAAAATGATGAAACTCTGGGAAACCAGCATTACGTTTTTTAGCTGCACATGCGGCTACATGCTGGGATTGCCTATGGCTACGGAGGTATGCTTGAGTTCTTCATATCTTGCCTGGTTTATAGTGAAAAATTTTTTTGACAAATTTATCCCTTATTCATCTAAACATGCAACTAGCAAATCTGGGGTTAACTGTATAATTACTGATATGCAAATAATGTGTATATTATTAATTATGAGCATGATGTGCAGATACCAT
Source organism: Ooceraea biroi (assembly GCF_003672135.1). Classification (NCBI taxonomy): domain Eukaryota; kingdom Metazoa; phylum Arthropoda; class Insecta; order Hymenoptera; family Formicidae; genus Ooceraea; species Ooceraea biroi. The sequence continues at coordinate 5,502,694 of NC_039512.1, forward strand.
GTTCTAACTTGTAGGATATATTAATATAACATAAGTGGCATGAACACGTAGCAAGTAGGACAAGTGGTATCTATCTATGATATCATCAGTATCTTCCCCGTTCGCAACTGTTCTTATCAGATAGAGCGCGCGCAATCTCTCGTTTACCGGGAGAATCGTTATCAGTGCGAGTTTCAGTTCGTTTCGGCATATTACGGTGTCACAAGTGCGTACGCATCGAAACGAGAGATGAATACTAATGTTCACGCGGTGGTGCGTCGCAGCGCGCCTTGCTATTTCTGCAACGAATTCCTGGAGGAGAAATACCTGACGGAACATGTGACACACTGTGCGGCGGTCCTGGAGGAGTGCTCGAACAAATGTGGAGTTTACGTTCCCCGCAGAAGTCTGGAGGCTCACCAGAAATCGTGCAACAAGAAAATGTCGAAGAGGAATAGTCAAATAAAGGACATTCAAGATTCGGTGTGGAAGGAAAAGGTGTTCTCGGTGCTAACGTTGTTACGTTTAGCTATCGATCAGGGAGAGAAGGAGCGGATTCGCTTACAAGACGATCTCTCGAGGAACTTGAGCTTGCTGCATTCTCAGCAGGAATCTTTCGCTGCGCTGCGTTTAAATCTCGTGGAAGCGATCGAGGAGTCTCGCAGTAATAGCGCAATTCTCAATCGAAGATTGAGCGATCTGGAGACGGCCACCGACAATCTGCAGCACTGCAACGGTCTGAGCTTTCGACGGATCTCCGAACAACTGAGATTGCTCGAGGGAGAATTGACGGATGAGCAAAGCAAGCACAGAGGTGTACCGAATGATTGGCTGAAAGAATTGAAAGACCTGAAAACGTTCGTTGCCAAAGAGAGCATACGTACGAGCGATATATGGCAGGAACATCTGCGGCGCCTCAACGACTTGAAACTTGAATTGGAAATGAGATGCAAAGACTCGGGAGAATTAACGTCTAAGCACGATATCCTCTCGGAGAAGATAGATAGCTTGTTGGAAGGGATTCACAAGCATTACGAGATCACGGCCAGACAAAAATCGGATATTAAAGGCCTGAAGTTCCAAATGAAGGAAAATCTGAAGTACGTCGAGGAATTGATCGCGGATAATTGCGAACCGGCGTCCCTGCCGAACTCGTGCTCCTGCGCTCCGGAAAGCGTAGAATGCGCCTCGACCAATGGCCGTATCATATGGCGAATCGATCGTTATAAAGAGAAGATGAGCGAAGCGAAGAAAAACGATTGCGCACTTTACAGTCCGATATTTTACGATAAAGAGTACGGCTACACCTTGAGAATGGAGCTATTCTTGAATGGTAAAGGACAATGGAAGGACCGTCACATTATCGGATGCCTGCGCGTGGAAAATGGGAAATGGGATCCGTTGTTGGATTGGCCCTGCATACTCAGAGCTGCCGTGATTCTTCGGGATCAGGACAATCCCGCTAACGACCTTAAAAAGATCGTGAAGACAGTAGGCCATGACAAGAATGACTCGGACGAGTTGAACAAAGAGTCCGGCTTATACATGTTTATTCCCCATACCACACTGAGCAGATATTCCGGTTACACGAAAAAGAACGTGCTCTTTTTGGACGTACAAGTGAAGGATGCGAGGATGAGCGCTTCAACGGCATCATTAGTAGCTCAATAATTTTAACACTTCAATTCAATAATGACAAATCTAATGAGATAATAATAAATGGTAATAATTTTAGCTGGGAAAATACTGATGATACTTCTCACGATAATAAAAAATTGCAATAATTTTATACGTATGATAAAAAAATTAATATGATACATTTAATAAAAATAATAGATTATAATAATTTATAAAAAGTAATTTTTTCATACTTGAGTAAAATAATTCCATTGATAATTTTAATATGAATTATATTTTATTTTCATTACATATTATTATTACATGTTCACAGTTGGGTATTTACGTCGTCTACTATCTCGATTATACTATCGGTGGGGCGTGGTGGATAATTGTCCTATATCTAGTGCAAGTCGGTGCAGTTTTCGCTGTCCGCGGACGCCCTCACACTGGCGACGCGGTCGTCACCGAACTGTTCCCACCGACTGGACGATGCCTCAGGTATTGGGCCGGACCTCTGTTATCCTTCACCTGGAACGTCGTTCTCCCTGTCACTTTAATGGTAAATTAATCATTGTTAGACATTGGCACGACGGAGTCGTGATCTTTGTGCTTACGCACAGCACGCGTCATCGTTATTGTATGCCGCAGGTTCTCAGTATCACAATATTCAAGAGCAGTGGCTTCCGGGAACTGTACTCTTATCGCCGTACGAACCGAGATTACTGGGTAGTGTGGGCAAGGCAACTCGGCGCGTCAATTCAGTTGATACCGATATTAATGATACCGGCAGTGGCTATCATACAGACGTGCCGATATTTGAACAGCGGACCATCCGATATCTTCGATGTAAGTGTTCTTGTTGCTCTTTCTTACCGTTACATTGGCACAATCCTGCCCTGCACAGCAATCTGTACGGCATTAACATACCCCACAACTCACTAACAAGTCTTTCATATACTGTCTTTTTGTTCTTGCTGGCAAATAGAATCAGCAAGTGGAAGTAACGGTAAATCACTGCGAACAGTGTAACGGCGTAAGTTCTCATTAATCTCTCTTTTGGGTTAATGTTACATGTGCATACGGTGATACCTGTCTTAAAACCAACACCGCATATCCCTTCGCTAGAAAAGTAACATTACGTTGAGATGAAGCTGCAAGAATATTTATACATTAATGCAACGATATCCATTCTCAACAGAAGCAAACGAAATTATCGTTCCCTTCTTTCGCAGAGAATTCAGTTACTTTATCGACCACCGTTGGAGCCGGAAGATCCTCGCGACGCGCAGACTCAAATCGGAAACGACACCGATGCAAGTTTGCACGGAAATGGGATCCTACCAGCCGCGACTACCGAGATACCCTTCGAGGATCCGCCGCCGAAGTATACACCGCCACCGAGCTACACCACGGCAACCGGCGCAAGAATCGCAAAGATGCTACGACAGAGTTTTCGGCGTAGCGTGCGGAGAATCGCGAATGTGCTCGGCGAAGGCAGCGCGCCCCGACAGAGACCGGCGTTGCAGCCACCGCCGCCGGATTACGCGACCGTGTTGGTGGAGATGAACCAAACCAGCGTCGCGCCAGCGTCGCGCGACCACCAGATCGCGGTCCATGCGGAGCCGCGACCGGACGTGACGAATACCGGGACCAGTCGACGAGCTGTATCGGCTGATCGCCGGCACCGGCCGAACACCATCGATCGCACCAGCAGGATCGGCGTGGCCGACAGATCACGTGCGATCGAGCGTACCCACTCGACGTTCGAACGCGGCCGCCGGCCGTATTTGAACGGAGCGGCCACGCTGTCCGGCTCAAATCTGACAGCTGCCGACGTAGCGAATCTATTGCGCAGTAGTATACGTCGAGGTACTGCGAGAACGCAACAGTCTTTGCGTAGGAGCTTCTGTCATGAGACTGCACCGACGACGGCGGCGTCCGTCGAGAATCTAGTCGAGGCCGCCGCGCCAATCGGCGAAGACTCTCTGATCTTATCGAAGGACGCATCTCTAGTCTCCGATGAGCAGCAGATCGACGAGCAGATCTGCTGCCACGGCGACGACGATGATAACGATAACAACGATCGCAGCAATGAGAAAAAGACTGCGGGTGAAATGGAGAGTTCCGTTCCTGTGATATAGATAGTGGGAGCGACGCTCCCGTCTGTCCGTCCGTTCGTTACCGTTGATCGTTGCGTGAACATTTTCTTTTCAAACATTTCCATTTGACTCCGATTGGCCAATGCATGTTTTGTATATTATTATGCTTATATAATTTTATATAAGCCTATAATACTAATCTTGTCATCAGGTGTTTACATCATCGGTAAAATTACAAATCTATCTATGATGTAAATTTCGTGAATCAGCGTCAACAGCGATAAACCATCGACACGATCAACGGCCGGACAGACTGCAGTGTCTGGACCCCCCTCGAAATCACGATGATGACGTGTTCTCCTGCCGTGCCTGAGCAATCGCGTGCGCTTATTACTCCGAGTACTTTTGTGTTCTTGCGTTATTTATTTCTCGATATATATTATGTATATCTTTGTTATATGTTTAGGGAAAACGAAGTTTTGCATAATGTATATAGTCCCACGATACGCTTCTTGAATACGCCTCCTCCAATCGCAGTTTCTGGTGATAAAACGCGAAACGTGTATCAGGCTTCCGCATGACGACAACAATCTGTCCTAAGTGATATTTTATCACGTGCGCAATTAGCTGATCTTTTATACTATTATATTGTGATCACATATCTAATATTAAAATTAAGTATAATTCGATTTTAACGACGAATGCAATTTTCATTTAAACTAAACAAGTAAAATTTAGGCATTGGGCCGAATTTTATTTGTTCAGTTGTCAAATAACTGTGTGCACAAATTATGTCCAAAATAATTACAAAAATTATTACCATTATTAATAAAGCAATATTCAGTAATTAGAAGATTTACAATATTGGTCTCCCTCTCTCTGCACTTACTCGTTCCTCGAAAACTGTACATAAACAAAGCAACGAAAAGAATGAATTAAACAATCGGATAATCGAGAGGCGCATATATCGTGACATATATAGCTTCCATTTTTCGCTTGGGAGCTTGAGCTTAATTCTCTAAGTGTGTAGCTGTAATGTGCTTGAAATCGGTTCCTTCTCGCACGAGAGTTACAACATTTTTATCCGAGAGAAAGGACACGTGCGATATCTGTATGTAATATACCTGTATATCTATCGTGATTAGTCGATCCTGTAAATATGTGTAGCATTTTAACAGTTTCGAATTATGCTAAGTATTATATCTCGTTCGTTAATACATAAAACTTATTTCACTATAATACGAGTGTGTATAGTCCGTCCAGTGTATCGATGTCTCTGTTTTTGTTAATAAATACAACGATTGCTGCATAAACACTCCGTAATGACCACAATGAATTAGATCGATTCGTATGTCTTCTTCACTTAATTGATTGGAAGCAAGCATATCGAGCATATTCTGTCGGAACAAGTAGACAAAGAAGAAGCGCATTGCACCCTACCCATGTAAACATAGTCTTGCGTATTAGAGTATTAATATCTAGATAATATCCTTCGTAAAATAAGTGTAACTGACATACCTGATATTATGGACCATAATAAAGACCATTTTTATGTTTTTGTAAGCGTCCTATCATTGTAGAATAAGTTAACTGTTTTTTCAAAATCCAAAACTAATATATCAGAAACTATGTATATAAATAATAATAATAATAATAATAATATATAAAGAAAAATAAAGAAAGAAAGCTTATGGTAACATTGTTAATTTGCTTCACTTTGAAGAATCGGATATCTCCAATTTTCTAGAAAACAATGAATGAAATCGGAATGTGTATATATATATAATAGCGCGCGCTACATACTAGTAAAATTAAACATTTAAAGATTCATTCTCTTGTTGTGTACGGAGACGCGCGCGCAAAACAATTTGCATTTTACTCGATTATCAATTTATCATGCACGATGTTTGTTTCAGTTCGCTTTTTCACCGCTGAAACATATCGTCGCTAACAGCCAGAGAATTATCTTCGTAAGATACTTAATCCGCTTTGGGTATACAATTGTCATGTCACGTATCCTCTCGTGATGTCTCGTCCTCTAATAGAATTTTTGGAAGTATGATCTAAACGAGTGTCATGTATCATCAAATCAGGACTATCATCGAGATTCCTGCACTCCATAAATACACGTGTATTATTTAAGTACATCGATTCTTGCCTTTCGCGAGAGTATATGTGCTGTTTTGTTGTGAGACAACTACTTTCGTGACTTTCTGGGACCAAGATGCCAGAACGACTAGAGATTGGTACGTAAATTTGTTATTATTACAGTTATTCTTATTGTTAGAACAGGCTCCATTCGTAGATTTTTATATTCACGTTATTTGTATTTACACAGTACGACATAACCTAATAAGAAAGTCAAAATAATAGAAACATAGAGCTCAATAATAATTTTATCTGATGATTATACTGTCTGAGAGTCCGGCAATGATTTTAAATGATGATTTAACTATTCAGGTGTCATACCAAATAATCTGAGACATGAAGAAACTATAGTCCAAATAGCAGAAGCCCTGGATAATTTGGGCGACGCTGTCTCTTACATATTTGATTGTATCGACAAGAGACTTTCGGAGAATATGCAGAGGTAAAAACAAATCCATCAGATTTTTGGCTCTTAATACGATTAACGTATTTATCATATTAAAAAAAACAATTTGTGGGTTGATAAGAGACATTTAATTAACTAAATAAATTTATTATCTAAATAAATTAACTAAATAAAGTTTTGCAGATTAACTAGCATCAAAGAACGAGCTAGAAAGCTGGAGAATAAGTTGCACTATCTACAAACTAATTTAAATTTGAAAGCAGTGAAAATGTATTCTGCCGCTAAATATCCAGCGAGTCACACTTATAAGGAGTACCAGATGACTATACCTTTGCAGCCTGAACGTGCGGCTACTATACCAAGCATCTACAAATGTTCCGTGCCTATAAAAGATATTCCCGAAGCATACCTATCCTCTAACTGCAAGACGGAAGATGGACAGTATGCGGCAAATATCAATCTCCAAGAGAAGCTACAGTTTTATCACGTACGATCAAAGGCTAGCAAAAAAGAGAACTCGGAGGACGATGAGCAACCATACCCGCCACAATTATCTTCAGTTAGTGCCCTCCTACTGTTCGATAGCATGGACAGCCCTTATGAAAAAGCATCCATGAGATCATCGCGCCAATCTACTGACAAGCAGCAAATTGAAGACGCGCCGGATTCGATTGTGCAACCGTGGCTTTCGTCAGAAATGGATGCGGCTTCCAGCTATCTGTACACGCCAACGCTCGGAGAGGTATGGATTTTTATATAATGTATTAATCTGACATAACTCGCACATTAATTACAAGTATGCATTTTTATATTACGTATGTTTACCAACACAGCTTCGAGACAATATAAAATATTTTTTTATATTGCAGGTGCCTCAGATAAACGTACCGCTAACGCTCCCAGATCTACCGGGCATTGTGGACGACGAGAAATTCGTGCTCGATCTTAATTCTCAAAGCCCGATCGCGCCATCGTCCGCGGTGACGACGCCTACCGTTCGTCTGGATTTACCGACGCCGATCAGTGAGGAAAAGGAGTCTCAGTTGAAAATTGCGGATAACGCACCTCATTTGCCGATTTTGACTGAAACCGTGCCTACCGTGGCGACCGTGGTATCGTCACGAGAACCTGCGCCACCGCCGCCTCCACCTCCCGGAGCAATGAATAGTGCTACAAGCAACGAGAAAACTAATTATCAGCAAGTTATGGCGTCTCCGCCGCCGCCACCGCCGCCACCGCCTCCGCCACCACCACCACCCGCAACAGCTGCGGAAGCAGTTGTACCCGCGTCGGATGATGGTTCGGAGAAGAAAGAGAAGACGAGCCGTCCACCCGCGAAAACCGTAACCGACGATCGTTCGAACTTGATGGCAGCGATCCGAGACGCAGGCGGGATAGGCAGAGCAAAGTTGAGGCCTACTGTGCCGGACGAGAAGAAAGGCGATCGATGGTCTTCAGCCTCGGTCGGGGGAGATTTAATGGCGGATCTGCACGCGAAACTCGCTCTGAGACGCAAGGGTATCGCTGGCTCCACGGTTGGAGCTTTGGAGAGAATGTCGAGCCTGATACCGCCACCGCCGAAGCCGAACGAAGCATCCGCGTCAGACAGAAATTCCGCGGCCAGCGAATACGACTCTCAGCCCGATACGGATGACTGGGAAGAGTGATAAGAGTCGTTGCGGCGATCACTTGAACGGCATACCGTCGAGGAATCATGACAAGTAGCTTAAACTATCAGCATTCTCGTGTGAAGACTCAGGGGAATTTTTATTACACTAAGTTCAACGAGGGAGATAGAGGGATGAGAGAATGCCAATGCGGATCTGGAAATGTTATTTCTTACACGAGAGATATAAGGGCCGATTTTAAATTCCATTCCACGATTTCGTAATTACACTTTTGTTCGCGTAGACGAGTAGTGTGTACGTACATACGTAACCTTATATACGTAGGTTTGGATACATGACTTTTGTAATATTCATGAAGTGTGAGTGAAGCAACGCTATATTTGATGGCTACGTTGATAAAATTTCTTAGAAATAATAGAATATTTGTTAATTCTAAAGACAATTAGCAGAATAGAAAATTTTATTTTTTGCATTAATACATTTCCCTAGAACATCTGTTTAATTATATATATATATATGTATATAAACCAGTTTTATTTAATACATAAATCTATATTGTATAATCTTCCTTATATAGTTTTGTACAGAAAGTATGTTACAGAATTCTTAGATTACTCGATAAATCCTGGTTGTACATTTCGAAATATGCGACAATGTACAATATGTAAATGTAATTATAAATGTATATATACTGTTACATATATAAAATTTTATATTTAAACTGTACAATACGCAATAAGATTAAAACATAAAAATTTTCACATAATTATTGAACAGTCTTTCAATACGTGTCTTACGAATTATTACCCTCACAGATTGTGATCCGATATGTTTCATAAATTTGATTATATTCTTAAAATTTCTTAAAAATTAATACAAAGTGAATCCTATTTGTAAAGATATTCCCTGATATCATACTTTCGTTCGTTTGCAGTCAAATCTATCATTGGCAAAATTGCAAGAACTTGCCTTTGTACATAATCCTGTTTTCATATACAATGAAGCTATCTTATTACACACTTTCAATAGAGTTCTAATATCTTGTTACTACATAATTAGTCCGAGATTCATTCTCGACATAGCTGCGAGGCAAGAATAAATTTGAGTAGTTTACTTTGTCGCAATAATAATTGGCTAAGCACATGTCGAGTATGAATCGCAGTACGAGAGAAGTAACGGACATTAATAGACATTTTACAAAAATAGCTAGGGATAATTACACGACGTGAAACTTAAAACTATAGACCTGGTGCGATCCAGTTTAAAAACTTCATGCAGACTTCGAAGCCCATGAAACAAGCTGCATTTGCTGGAAAAGCTCGGAGCATTACGGGCACGACACCTTTGTAAAGCGCCAGTGGTCCTTCGTTTTTCATTAATGTAACAAATACTTCGCGTATTCCGCTTTTATACGTGCCTTCTGGTGCTATGTGACATACAATAAATGGAAAAGTTAATATCATATAAATAATATCGCACGATTGCGTGTTAATTAATATACCTATAAGCACAATTAAAATCTTGGAAAAAGGAAGTGAGGAAAACAGTATCTTTGTTATATAAAAGTATATCTACCAGTTTGTAGGCGGCTTTTCAAGATATCAGGTGGCATCCCGACCAACCAGTTGGCAATACCCGCACAACCGCCAGCTGTTATAGTAGCTAGTAGACTGAGTTTGCCTCCCTCAGGAGTGAATAGTTCTTTTAAATATTCATACGTCATAAAGTACATTCCACTGGCCGGAATATCTGAAAGTATTAGAAGGACGGTGAATTAGTAATCGCGTTTTCTATAAGTGTTCTTACATAGGCCCAAGATGGCACATAAACATTATGTATGTAATTAATAATAGCGAGTAGAGCGTGTGGGCTGGCAGATAGAAGGCATCCTGTTTGATAGGAAGCACCAAGGCATATAGATAACAGTTAACAAAATCCAGTTTCCTTCGGGCCAGCGTGCTGTTACTGGTAGCAAGTATCGTGCTCTGTTTCGAAATCGTAGTTTGGAAAGTGAAACATCATGACATTCGTTCTTTTATTCTTTGTCGTCCTGTTTTTGGTACATATCTCAATTGTTAAGCAAACATATTTTCTAGTTTATTATGTCATCATGTAACATATGATATGCGTAAATTATTATTATTACTATAGCTGAATTAAATATTATGACATAAATGAGAAAACTGCGAGATAAATTCTGAAATAATAAATTCGATTAATTCAAATTACACTACATTCAGGAACAGTGTACAGGACAAATTATTGATATCGGCGGTGTATGGGAGATAAAATGCCCGCAAGGATGTACCTGCGAGATTCAAAAGTTCTCTGATCTACCCTTACATCAATGGGCTGACACGAATCGAGATAAAAATCAGGTATGAACAAATCAAATTGATATTACAATCACTAAATACGTTCCTTTTCAAGCTTTTTTTTTTCTTAACAGAATATATTTCCCGATGTTGATTTCGATATGGACAATGACCATCCCATGGCTCATGAATTACTGAAAATTGCAACATGTGTGATTGTTGAAAATTCTGAAGAACTCTTGGCCAAACTTCCTTCGGATATACAGGTCATGCATAAAGAGAATATGTAATGTTATTTCATATTATCTTTATATTAATTTTACTTTGCCATTGCAGGTTCTCACTTTACTTGAATCAGGTGGTGGAGGCACTAACATCCTTCTGCGGGCTACTACCTTCCAACACTTCGCCGATTTAATATCGCTAGATATTCAAGGGATAGATTACAGCGATCCTTCCATAAAAGATATGAACAATCACGGAGAGAAGGGCGGTATCGTTCTCTCTTCCGATGCTTTGTACCCCCTGGGACCTACTTTACTATATTTAAATCTGGAACGCGTTAAATTATCAAACCTGAATTTACCGAACAAAAACAAAGCGAATTTAGTGATCAAGCCAATGAATGCCCAAAAACCTGAAACGGTTGATGACGATCAAGCGCACGTGAACGATATCAGTCAGCATAAAGGGCACAGGCTCATCTTCCTGAGCCAGCAGAACAGTGATGACAAGGAGATATTGCCATACGATCTTTATAAACAAGAATTAGAAGGCTACAGAGAGAATATTGAACTGTTTGCCGCGCTCGGTGTGCTGACGCATTTGAGGGTGTACAATTGTGCACTAAAAGATATCTCTTGGCACATGTTCGACGGTCTTAACAGCCTTCTTTATCTCTCACTGGAAAAAAATAGCTTGAAATTCATTCCCGAATTTTGCTTCTACGGAACACCGAATTTGAGATTGTTGTCACTAGCGAGCAACGAGTTACTGACACTGAAGAGCGTGGACCTGGCAGGACTGCTTATGCTCGAGCATCTGGACTTGAGACAAAATAATCTGACGTTTCTATCGGAATTGTCGTTTCCACCTTTCCCGGCGCTCATAAGCGCCGATTTCACAGACAATCCTCTGGATTCTATCTTTCCCAGGTAATGATTTTAATGTTACACATTTACACAATTAAATGAATTAAAAGTATATTAAATATTTATGATATATTTTAGTACTTTCGAGATTATGAATACGACGATCAGGTTGTATCTCGGTGGTATGTCAGCAAGACTGAAATTGCAGAAGAACTCATTGCTGGGCCTGCGTCAAATCGAGATATTGCATCTGTACAATTTAGAGATACCGATACTGGAACGTTTCATCTTGCAAGGAATGCCGGCGCTGACGCACCTCAAGATGCGAGGAAACGTCACAAATATCGATTTCGATGCGTTTGTTGACCTTGCCAATTTGGTGGATCTGGATTTAAGTCGTTGCCACATTCAGAAAATTTCGATGGACGCCTTCTACGGTTTGGAAAGAGTTAGAAGAATCGACTTGTCGGATAACGACCTTGAATCCATACCACCTGGTTTATTTAGTGTTCAACAACAGAAGGAATTGAGAGAAATTATACTTACGAAGAATAAATTAATGACACTACCATCGGACTTCTTTAAGAATCTCAGATTGCCGGACAAACAAACGCAGATACAAAATATAAGATTAGATAACAATCCTTGGGAATGCACATGCATCATGAACAGTTGGAATCCTCAACTGGTAACAAATATTTTATGTTACTGTTGATTTAATAACAAAATTAATATTTTTATAAAATTAATTTTATGTAGTGAAAAAATTATATTTATAGAGTTATTGGTATTTGATGCTACTTTGTTAATATACTCATTATGCATAAATCATTAATAATTCTGTATCATGCAGGTAAACAGAACTAAGGAAACAGCCCCGCGATGCTCGACGCCGAAACGACTACAGAACTGGGGAGTCTTTCATGCACTGCGCAAAGGAGGTTTGCAATGCAGAAACCCAAGAAAACGATACCTTCAAAAGTTTCTGAAGACAAGAAGCTCTGAAGAAGATAATAATATCAGTTAGCCAATTTCTCTTTTCAAATTATATGTATATGTTGGTAAATGCTGGATTGAGAAATATATTACAATTTTTATAATAATTTCTAAAAATGTTTATATAGCCCTTTGTTTTAGAGAAACGTAAATATCAATCACGCATGTGATAAAAGTGTGCAAAAGTTATTGTTTGAGTTTTATTATTAAATTTCTATTCAACTATATTTATACATTTAACATAAAATTTTTAAAAATATAGTAATAATAATATAATGAAACATATTATTTGATAAATGACAATAATAAAATAAAATAAAATAGAACTTGGAAATCAAGTAAGATCGCAAGATAATAGTCTTACCTCTTAACAACGTAGCACAGGTGCCTTTATAGATACTTCTGATACCCCCTTCTCGATACAATTGCTTCGCACAGTCCACTGGTCCGTTATACTTAGGTTTAGTGTCTCCATGTTGTATTTGTAACAAACACTTGATGCGCTCGCCGGGTGCCATTATCACAGTTGTAAATATACCGCTGAAAGCTCCAGCATAGAACAATTGCAATGTCGTGAGTTTTTCATCTGGGACACTTTGTTGCAGCTTCTTTCCGATACTGTATCCAAAAAAACTTATCGCAAATATTGGAGCAACGCCGCATAAAGGTGCGCCCATACCTGAACGAGAAATCCAAGTTCCAATTATTGCATTTCACCGAAATATAAAATTTTCCAAGTTATAAATATTAATTTGTAAGAAAATCTTTGTTATTAAAAAAACTATGTAAAATGTTGTGCAATTAGCAGACATTTTTGTGCTTTACAAGTATGACTAACATTGAATATACATTATATTTATGAAAAACACAGGTACCTTTGTATAAGCCACGTACTCCTTCCTTGGTGACTGTTTTCTTGGCACAGTCCCACGTGCCCGAATACAGAGGCAGCTGATTAGGACCTGGCACTGGCATCGTCTGGAGCCTTACCTATGTAGTAGTAATTTCGTTTATACAAAAAGAACATGATCCTCTAATGTTACAATATGCGAAAGGCATAAATAGAAAAATGAATGGTGAGTGTATGTGAATTCACGTTCAGTTTAACTTGATAAACCGTCCAATATCGGGATGTAACCTCACCTTTATAGTATCCAGAGGATGCCCAGCGATCACGGTGCATACTCCACCGAATCCTCCGCTGAGGAAATATTTAATAGGGCTCACGCTATCCGACATGACTGCAACTGCCTCGTTTTACACTGTCGAAGGAACGACTGGGAACGACAGTACTAAATCTCGTTCGGCGAGAGAGAGGGGTCAAAGTACACGGACAATTGGCTTGGGGGATAATAAATTCCATTAATCACGCTCGCGATTTTATCACGGTACTTTGTGCCAGGGCTTACATTTTATCATGCATCCGTGTGTCCACATTGCGACATTTAAATCGAAGATACATGAAAGAAAAATCATCGCGAAAATCACGTCGAGAACATAGAAATAGTTGTCTGTTTTTTTTATCTACTCGCGCGTACGTTGCACTTTCTGTATTTAAAACGAGATAAGTGTATGTTCGAACCATAGACATAGTAAGAATGGACCGAGTGTGTTCTCAACTTGGCAGTGAATCACAGGTAGAAAAAGAGAGAAAGCAGGCGAAGGATTGCTCTCTCTCTCTCTCTCTCTCTCTCTCTCTAAGGAAAGAAGAGTGGGGGTAAGAGCGGAGAGTGGGGAAGACGCGAACAGAGAGAGAAAGAGATCCTCCACCTACTTTCCGTCCTTTTCTAGCTGTGCTTCACGTTTTGCGCTTCACGCTCGGTCTATTCTTACTATGTCTATGGTTCGAACATTGGTAGAATTGAGGTTTATCAATTAAGGGACTCTATCTAAAATACATCTTTGTTAGTGTAATGGTGTGGCACACGAAAAAACTTAAGCAGTAAGACTTAAAACTTAAGAGATGCGACCAATTACAAGTTTTAAGTTTCAAAATGGCTGCTTACATTCTCGAAGTGATTGGTTTTCGTGTGCCACGGCCTTAACACTACGCTACTGCTCTGCGTTACGTGAAATGCTCCGCGCCCCGTGGCGCTACGCCACTGCCGCCAACGTGACGTCACACTCCCACCACGACCACCGAATGGGGGTATATAAGCCGCGCCGCGCGGAGCATCCAGTCTTTCCTAGTCGGGCGCTCCCCGACTTCAGTTTGCCCGGTCCGTCGTACGGCCGACGGACCGTACTACGTTAACGTCCGACGTAAGCGCTTACGTCGCGTTCTCTGCCATCAGCCCAACCTAAATATGCATACGGATTACGGTTCGTGTCGATCACGTGTCGGTTGATTTGGTAAAACTGAAGGAGACGGGTCCTCCTCACTGATTTCCTTCTAACTTTGTAGAAATGTATATTTTGGTCCTAAAAAAAGATTGCGAGAAGGAAAATCGTCGCTCTCAAGTAGAACCAAAGTTACAGCTTACTGAAAAATGACAGTTTCGAGGTTAGGAAATCTGTCATACCGGCGGTGTACAGGGACAGCGCAAAGTGACCGGGCATGCGTATATTCTCTGCTTTAATGATTAGAACAAAAGCTGTTTTTTATTCATTCTTTTTTATTACACTTCTGAAGTCACTTGGAAAAGATTCATTATATCCTTTATTTTATTTTCATTGTCAATAACCACAATTTTTAAAGAGATGTTGAATCTCAAGTTTAATCCAATAAACAAATCTTAAAATTAAAAATATTCTTTTGCAGTTTTTACTTTCGATTAAAGTAGAGAATAATTTCTATTTAACTGTGATTTTGATTTTGGTTAAAGCAGAGAAAACTGTGTATTTAACTATTTGTGCTTTTGGTTATTTACTTTAACGATTCGATTTATATTAACAATTCACTGCTTTAAACAATTTTATGTAATATACATGCATAACAACGCGCATGCTCGGTCAGTGTGCACTACGCTCGTAGACCGCCGGTATGACAGATTTCCTAACCTCGAAACTGTCATTTTTCAGTAAGCTGTAACTTTGGTCTACTTGAGAGCGACGATTTTCCTTCTCGCAATCTTTTTTTAGGACCAAAATATACATTTCTACAAAGTTAGAAGGAAATCGGTGAGGAGGACCCGTCTCCTTCGGTTTACCGTTGATTTTATTCTTTCCTTATAATTACTGCACAAGTAGCACCTCCAACCCATTTTTCATAAATGTCTTCAAAAAGAAGAATCCGTATGCTTATTTAGATTAGGGCCAGCGCACGTACATTGCCGTAGCACTTTATGCGACGCGTAAGCCATCGTGTGTTGCCTGCGCGGCCGACACGTACAGGGTGGGGAAAAATTATTGGTCAAGCTTTCACCAGTCGATTCTACTGGTCGAGATCGCCAACATTGCATTATAAACATGGTGCCGCAAAATTAACTTTCAAGGTCATTTTCAATGTCAAATTTTTTTATTGGCTTAGTTGATTCTACTCGTCGAGCTGAACAAAAGTCTCAAAGGGACCATATGCCGGAAATCAATATTTCATAGAGAAATCTTCGTTTGAAGTTTTTAGAAGCCAAAAAATTTCGTAAAATTAATTGTGATGAATGTAAAATCTGCTTAATCTACTCTTAACGCTACCCAGGAACAACGAAGTGGGCATAGTAGATTTTTGTTCCCTTCGGGGTATCTTGGTACCCAGTAACATTTCAACGGCTGTTGGTTCCTTAAAGCAACGGTCATTTGCCTCGGAGAGGAATAATATATCGCTCCATAAGACATTCGTTACTTGTGTTTAAGAAGCTTTCCATCCATATCCAGATCTTTTTCGTGATTATTAGAAGACCGCCGCTGATCTTGAATCAATTTTCAGTGTAAAATTAAAAAAAAATTGTTTTCATTTTTTACCAAATTTTTTCTAAGAATAACGTTGCTGTAGCATGCCTCGACGTGGTGGCCGTGGTGGTCGTGATCGAGCGCTTCGGGATGGGCGTGACCAACGTCTAATGCTTCGAGCAATTGATCGTGCTCATGGTAATTACACACGAGCACGAGCTCTTTATGCTAGTTGGTTGCGACGCCAAGCTAATGGCAGACCATTACGTCCAGGATCCGTGCCTGATTGTCGAGAATTTCAACGACTCGATGAACGATTACATGATCAGGAGCAAATGAATTTTGCAGGTGCTGGCCACCGTAGGGCAGGTCGTCCTCGTGTGTCTTGGAGAATTGAGGAACGTGTGATTGCTCTAGCTCGAACTTATCCTGTCATGGGATCACGACGCATAGGCGCGCGAGTAGGGGTTAATCATAAAACAGTCTTGCGCATTCTCCGTGAGGAAGGCCTATGACCCTACCAAAGTGCAGGTAGTGCATGAGTTACGACCTGGTGATCGCACAGCTCGTCTTCGTTTTTGTCGGTGGATGCTTCTCAAGATCCGAAGATATCGGCACTTTCTGAAAAATATAGTGTTCACTGATGAATCCAGTTTTTCCAGCACTTCCATTTTGAACCGGCAAAATGTTCGCATCTGGCGCAGACGCAATCCACACGCAATGGTCCAAAGAGTTCAGCAGGGCCGTTTTTCAGTCAATGTTTGGGCAGGGATACTCGGGAATGATTATATTGCTCCTGTGTTTCTTTCAAACCGATTGTCAAGCGTTGAGTATTTGCGGTTTCTACGTCATACTCTCCTGAATCGACTGCGACGTATGGTTCCGAGGAATGCCCGTAATCGAATTTTTTTTATGCATGACGGTGCTTCACCGCATTTCGGCAGGCAAGTCCGCGCTTTTTTACAACGAGTTTTTGGAACTCGATGGATTGGTCGTAATCCTGCGCCACACTTATGGCCCGTCCATTCACCTGACCTGAACCCTCTGGACTTTTATTTCTGGGGAGCTCTGAAAGCCATTGTTTATGGGTCAAGCAGGGCTTTAAGGACAGTTCAGGATTTACGAGATCGCATTGAAGAGGCGGTTGCTACTTTAGCACGAAATCGAGCTGTGCTCCGTAGAGTGCGAGATAATTTGGTGGAGAGACTCCAAGCTTGCATTGATAACGGAGGTGGTCACATTGCAGCTGGCAGACAAGCACAACTGCTCAGAGCTATTGGGGCCGATGGGTCAGTTCTGTTTGTTCGTAGGTAGCGTCGACGACGATAAAGTGAGAGGCAAGGGGAACTCACTGTAATCAAGTCACCCCGAGGTGAGAGGCGAGGGGAACTCACTGTAATCAAGTCACCCTGAGATGAGAGGTGAGGGGAACTCACTGTAATCAAGTCACCCCGAAGGGAACAGAAATCTACCACGTCCACGTCGTTGTTCCTGGGTAGCGCTAAGAGTAGATTAAGCAGATTTTTGACCTTGAAAACGAATTTTTCAAGGTCATTTTTGGGGGGTGATTTTCGCTAATCATGATCAGGATATTCAAAACATGATTTTAAGAACTTTATAAGCATCAGATTTATTTTCTGACTTCATAAAAATCAATTTTTTTTGAAATTTCAGGCAAAAAAACTTCAAACGAAGATTTCTCTATGAAATATTGATTTCCGGCATATGGTCCCTTTGAGACTTTTGTTCAGCTCGACGAATAGAATCGACTAAACCAATAAAAAATGTGACATTGAAAATGACCTTGAAAGTTAATTTTGCGGCACCATGTTTATGATGCAATGTTGGCGATCTCGACGAGTAGAATCGACTGGCGAAAGCTTGACCAATAATTTTTCCCCACCCTATACTGACAGGTTTGTTCGCGTCAACGCACGATGGCTTACGCGTCGCATAAAGTGCTACGACAATGTACGTGCGCTGGCCCTAACCTAAATATGCGCAAAAATGTGGGGCGAGAAAAGGTTAACCTCCAAAATTCGCCGTCAAAACTTTATCTTGATGTTCGAGTTACGTACGAGAGGTTAGGTTTGACGTCGCGGTATCGTCCGGTGCGCTTAATGAAGAGAGAGTTGCCGTCCTGGAGGTACGTCGTGCTCGTCGTCCTGGAGACTCATTCTCAAACCTATGGCGTGTGGATGTCACCCTCCGGATATCTGACAAGGGCCGATCATATAATGGCCAAAAAGTTAGGTGATGGTTTTGTGTTCATCTAATAAAGCACCCATCAGGAAGTAACATGTGAAGTCCGTTTGCTAATGTAACGCCTATTACAGGATTCTCGAGTCGAGGAAGTCAGCTGCTCGTGAGGTCTACAGAACCTACCGCCAGGGCACCAGCGCACACGCTCAACACGTACACGCAGTCAAATCACATGAGAATGATCCACTAGTTAAAAGAGAGAGTCCTCACGCACACGGGTGTGTGTGTGTGTGTGTTTATAATTACTTCAAATTGCAAGCATTAGCTCATTTCCAATTCCAGGCACCCATGTTTCGTGACATGGTCAAATATGCCTTCTACAAGGCGGGTTACTTGGATGAGCGGCCGGGATCATTCAAAACCCCGGCACAGGTTTGCTTTTCATTTGAAAAGTTTTCCATTTGCTCACATCCTAGCTGCGAGCAGTTTTCCGACTTTAAATGTGCCCATTGCACACAATGTTATTGTTTCAAGCACTGTTTGCTTGATAATCTACACAGTAATTGTACACAATGCAATTAATTTAAACACACACACACACACCCGTGTGCGTGAGGACTCTCTCTTTTAACTAGTGGACCATTCTCATGTGATTTGACTGCGTGCGCGTGTTTGAGCGTGTGCGCTGGTGCCCTGGCGGTAGGTTCTGTAGACCTCACGAGCAGCTGACTTCCTCGACTCGAGAATCCTGTAATAGGCGTTACATTAGCAAACGGACTTCACATGTTACTTCCTGATGGGTGCTTTATTAGATGAACACAAAACCATCACCTAACTTTTTGGCCATTATATGATCGACCCTTGTGAGTTCAGATTACAGTCGGATTGGCGTTTTCTCTAACGTTATTTAGTGCGCTGCAGCTCGCTCTGGCTCCGAGGGTCCTCTGTTCTTTAATGTACCTTTAACGAGCTGGCGAGCTCCCTCCCCCCGCGGCGGCGCTGACCCGCGGGCTCCCTTCCTTCCTTCCTTCCCCTTCCCCCGCGGTGGTGCTGATCCGCGGGCTCCTTTCCTTCCTTCCCCTCCCCCCGTGGCGGTGCTGACCCGCGGGTTCCCTTCCTTCCTTCCTTCCCCTCCCCCCGCGGCGGTGCTGACCCGCGGGCTCCCATCATTCCTTCCTTCCCCACCCCCGCGGTGTGCTGACTCGCGGGCTCCCTTCCTTCCTTCCCTTCCCCCCGCTAGGGTGGTACCTGCGGGACTCCTTACCCTTCCCTTCCCTTCCCTTCCCCCCGCTAGGGCGTTGCCTGCGGGACTCCTTCCCTTCCCTTCCTTTCACCCCGCTAGGGCGTTGCCTGCGGGACTCCTTCCCTTCCTCCCGCTAGGGCGTTGCCTGCGGGACTCCTTCCCTTCCTCCCGCCGGGGATCTCGGACCCGCGCGGGCCTCCTTCCCTTCCTCTCGCCGGGGCTCTCGGACCCGCGGGTCTCTTACTCTTCCATCCTCGGGCGCGGTTTTAGTGTCATCGATTCGGCAGCATGACCCACCCGTGGGGCATTCTGCCCGGTCTCGACAGGGATGCACGGCATTTTGGACGAGCGCAGTCCGGATGGGCGGGGGTGGTGGCCGAACCTCCTGGGGGCAGGGGACGTAGCCCACAGGGGGACGTAGGTCGTACAAAATCACCCTTTTTAGCCGGGAGCGTGGAACCGGCGGAGAGTCCTGACGTAATGCGCCTTTTAGTTCCAGGACTCTTTGTGAGCGGTTTGGTTGGTGGGATAAAAAAAAGGTGCTCCTCATAGATAAGGTCTGTTCTCTATTGCTGAACTCCCTGCACTGGGTTGCACTAGTTCAGAGTTTATCCTTTTCCTCCTAATATGAAGTAAAAAAGATAAACTCTGAACTAGTGCAGTCCAGTGCAGGAAGTTCAGCAATAAAGAACAGACCTATAGTAACCATACTAGTGACAAACGAACGTCATTTTCGATCCACGATGTCCATACTCTTACTGGAGGTTCTCTAGTCAGAATATGCCCCGTTTACCATAAATTCGCATTCACACATATTAAACGTTTGCGTAATGTAAATAGAGATTACGATCTCGCTTCTTCGGAACATTTCCGGAATTTTAATAGCTTCCTAATCAAATTATATAAAATTTGGATACGTATATTACTTGAACAACTTTTTATTTTATTTAACATTATTTGATAGAATTTGACGTTTGAAGAATATTTTATTTTTTCAATTATTATTACACGATATTTCGATTTTTTTCAATATTTCATATTTCACGAAATAAATAGAAATCTTGATATTCCATTGAAGCTGTGGAAAGCACCTTTACATGTGGCCAGTCTTTAACATAAACATGGTGACGAGCACGCGGCGCTCTGCGAGTGCGGTATCTCTGTTCGCATATCTTTAGTGCATGACAGCTGGCGACACGTTGGCTGCTTTTGTATAGTTTTATGCAAATGTGAACACAGTTTTGAGACACGATGAATAGGCTTGCATAGTTGTTGACGTTCGACACGTCGACGCATGCATGCCACTGAGCCGGCTTTGCGTTATTCCGATTTGTTTCTTTCCACCGAAGGTACCGCACACTTCATTTAGCTATCTCACAGAATTGTCAACCGAAAATAGGACAAGCTAGTTCCGCGTTAGCTAATCGGTTTTGCGGCGGTTGAATTATGAATTACGCCGTCAAGTAGTACGTGTCACACACTCTTTTTCTCTCTCTGGAAGAGCAGTTTGAAAGATCGTATTCAAATCGTGAGGCTTGATATAATGTTATCTCTTAAACGTGTTTAAGCTTCCAGATACATAGTCTTCGAAAGATGAGGATCGTATTGTTTAGAAGAAATCGCATTCTCCATGTATTGATAGGCGGCATATTGGTGCTGCTACTTTTGTACATTCTTCTCAGTTTCTCGTCAGACAATCAAATAAATAATATAAAAGAATACTGGGCGCAGGGTCTTAGGAAAAAACAGGTAATATTATTTAGTTTTACAGCCTAATTTATCATAATTTTGTATAATTTGATGCTCGAATTCCTGTTATTAGAACTTTGGAGTATTCTTATATCCTCACATGGTTCTTGATGTTACGCAGGTACCAGTACTGGTAGAAGGTTTAGGCAATTATGAGCCACGCGACGTATCACCCAGAACTGGTCCTGGTGAAGAAGGCAAACCACATATCCTGAGAGACGATCAGCAAAATGACATACAACAATCAGAATCTGATTATGGTATGAACATGGTATGTTCCGACGAGATCTCGTTATCGAGATCAATACCGGATACTAGGCCAGCGGAGTAAGTTTCTCATTTATGGCTGGTACTGTCAATTTCTATTTTTTTTAAATTATTTTTGTTGCTTTCTGTAGATGTAAGAACTGGGATTATCCGGAAGAATTACCACGTACCAGCGTCATCATAGTTTTCCATAACGAGGGTTGGTCTGTTTTGCTGAGAACTATTCACAGTGTTATAGATCGCACTCCGTCGAAGTTCTTGGAGGAAATTCTTCTTGTTGATGATTTTTCTGATAAAGGTATGCACAACAAGAGATGATTAAAGAAATTTGTATGTAAGATATTCAGCAGACATAAGGTGTAAATTATTACAATCGTTTTCAGAAAATTTGAAAGGTGATTTAGACTCTTACATTGAACAGTGGGGAGGGAAAGTTAGATTACTTAGGAATTACGAGAGACAAGGCTTGATACGGACGCGTTCTCGAGGTGCGCGCGACGCCAAGGGTGAAGTAATAGTATTTTTGGATGCACATTGTGAAGTTAATGTAAACTGGTTGCCTCCGCTGTTGGCACCGATCGCTGAAAATAGGTAACAATCACACATTAGTATGAAGAACCGAAAAGAAAATAATGGCATTTCTATAATACACTTGAGAAAATCGCAGTATCTCAAATAAATTTTCTGTGCCATCTCCAAATTTAATGAAATTCGCGATTTTTCTGTTGCAAATAATATAACTACCTTTTCTCTTCTGAATACGTTGCCTATTTCTTTTCAGAAATGTAATGACAGTTCCTGTGATAGACGGCATTGATCATAAGAATTTCGAATATCGCCCTGTGTATCAGGAGGGACATTTGTATAGAGGAATTTTCGAGTGGGGTATGTTGTACAAAGAGAACGAGTTGCCAAGGCGCGAGGCCAAAACGCGCACGCATGATAGTATGCCGTACAGGTGCAATCTCTATTTGAAACTCCATATGGTGTTACTATTATCTAGGTCAGTACTTGCTATCTAGTGTTACCTCGTTTCTACGACTTGCAGATCACCTACGCACGCCGGTGGCTTATTCGCGATTAATCGAGAATACTTTTTATCGTTGGGTGGCTACGACGAAGGACTGCTAGTATGGGGAGGAGAGAATTTCGAATTGTCCTTCAAGATATGGCAGTGCGGTGGGAGTATCTTGTGGGTGCCGTGTTCGCACGTCGGGCACGTTTACCGTGGATTCATGCCTTACACGTTCGGTAAACTCGCTCAACAAAAGAAAGGACCATTGATAACTATTGTAAGTACGGTGTATCATCCGGGACGAGCATGTATTATTACAGAAATAATAACGAAACGAGTGCTTTCGCAGAATTACAAACGAGTTATAGAAACGTGGTTCGACGAAAAATACAAGGAATTCTTTTACACGAGAGAGCCCCTGGCCCGATTGCTCGATCACGGCGACATAACCGAGCAGTTGCTTTTCAAGGAACGAAAGAGATGCAAGAGCTTCCAGTGGTACATGGACAATGTGGCGTACGATGTGCTGGACAAATTTCCAGAATTACCACCGAACATTCATTGGGGAGAGGTGTGATAAATTTGTAATTATTTTTAAGCACAAGTTTAATTACGAATGTATTTTCGTAATTATCGTTAATACGTTCCTAGTTGCGGAATGTGGCAACCGGTTCGTGTTTGGACACTATGGGTCATGCGCCCCCAAGTATGATGGCTACTTCCCACTGCCATGGATTTGGAAATAATCAGGTAATTTGTGATTATTCTATTTTTATTACTACATTTCGACAGAGCTTAACGAATTCTTTGTGTCATATTTATCATGTCCTATTTAATTCTGCTTGTTTTTTCGTAGCTCATAAGGCTGAATGCAAAGGGTCAGTTAGGTATTGGAGAAAGATGCGTTGAAGCGGACGGACAGGGTATAAAGTACGCATTTTGTCGTCTAGGGACTGTAGACGGTCCATGGCAATATGACGAAGTAAGTTTTTTTTTTTATAATAGAAACGCAGAGTATATGAGAACTAAGAGTCTGATACAGATCTTATTAATTTTTTGCATTTGCAGAAAACGAAAACTTTGTTACATAGAGTGCACAAGAAATGCATGGCACTTCATCCCCAGATTCAACAGTTGTCTCTGATGCCGTGTGATATGAATAATGCTTATCATCAATGGAGCTTCCATCAAATCCATCCGCGATGGTAACAATGATGGAAAAGGGGAAGTAAAATTTTGTCTACTAATTGTAAATTATTCGAAAGATTGTGCAATTCGCGAAAAGTGTACAACTCATTTTTAGTGTAATGTACAGGACACTAATTTTTTATTAATGATTAATATAAACGAAACTTTGTATACTGACATTCAAGCATTGGATAACCATTTAGGTCTGGATTATAAATTAATGAAGATGTAGGGAAACGATATGTTTTATTACAGTTTAGAAAAGGAAAATTTCATATTCAAGTTATGAAAATGATTCTTTAAATATCTGTTTCTAGCAGTGGATTAAGACTGTACCTAGAATGTTGCGATCTTCGTAGCGAGATTTTATCTATCTTGCGTACTGTTTCTTCCTTGCATGGTAAAACGTCCTGTGGCGAAAATATTATATAAATATTTACACATATAAAAGAGATACGCATATGTGTGAGAAAAAGTACTTTGAAGAATTTATTGCTGCTGCCAAGATTTCCTATAACATTTTTGAGATTAATACTGATATTAATATTACAATTTCTATAAAAATATTTAATTTATTGAGCAATAAATTTTGCAATTTAAACGTTCTAAATCTTCCAAAAATATATTTAAAAAAAAACATTTTCATTAAAAGATCTTCAATTTTCAAAAAAGTTGCTATAATATAACAATATGTTTTTATATATCAAATAAGATTTGATGTTATTATATTATAATATAGAAAGATAATTTCTAATAATGATGTCTAAATAAGTTGCGATCTGTATGGATACTCCATTTAACTGCGAAAATAATTAATTAATATATAAAAGTTAATGTATAAAAGAGATTTGTACATTCCAGGAGGAGGGGCTGAAGTATATGTAATATAGTATCCATGTAACAATTTCATTTTTTATACCAGTGAATTGAATTTTATTATTATTTATATCATATTTACCAAGATTTTTATAAACTGTTTAAACCGTTTTAAAAGCATTCAATTACCAGAACAATGTTTAGCTACTTATATAAATTTATATTTATGTTTTTGATAAAATATCTAGAAAGGCATACACTTTGATGTCCTAATTGAATTAAAATTGTTACATCTCATGTAAAATTTTGTACTTTAATATTTGTTTTAATTAATTGATCATAAATAATCTCCCTTAGATTTTTACGATTTGCACTAGGACTTCCATTATTTTTAGAATTTGTATAAAATTGATTATATATATTGATATATATTGATTATATATTGATATATTATATAAATGTTAAGTTAGCTTAATATTTTACTGTTACTCATATGTTAGGAATAGAGAAGGAACTCCTACTGATGTAAACAGGGAAACTACTCATCATAAAACATCCATCTATTATAGCATGTGAAATAAGCTCTTCTTTTCATTGCTATTGCGATTTTTTTTTATAGTAGAATTTTGAAAGTTCTAGTGCATAATACTATCCTCATAAATGTACTTATCCACAACAATTATTATCACAATCCAATCTATAAAAAAATTTATAAGCAATAGATATGACTGTGCAGCTTATTTATAATGCAAAATTTATAAAACTGCGAAACCAATATATATTTTATTATATTCCAAATGTACTTAATATTTAGTTATATATATATATGACCAGAAAGCTGTTGTGTACAAGATTATATATTTCCATTAAATTGTTAAGATAATCGTATATATATGTATATACATATTTTTCTTTAGACAGGTACAACTATTTTCTTACGAGATCTTGCAAATTTATCACTTCTTCCTTTCAATAACACAAATGAGGAAATTTTTTAGTAATTTGTTTTC
Organism: Ooceraea biroi; assembly: GCF_003672135.1. Lineage (NCBI taxonomy): Eukaryota > Metazoa > Arthropoda > Insecta > Hymenoptera > Formicidae > Ooceraea > Ooceraea biroi. The sequence goes on from NC_039512.1 coordinate 5,528,291, forward strand.
TGACAGACTACGATACTTTAATACATCATCATACGTTTATCGTTTTGAAATAAATACGAATTATTAAAATATTTCGCACTTTTTATTGTTTCCAATTCATATTACATAATATATTTAAAACTGTTACATTACGCAAAGTTTTTGAATAGGGGCATACGATCATAACAATCATTAGTGCGTAAGCTTTTGTAATAGACTAAGTATAAATCTAACACGAAATGCTCTCTATGTGCGTACAAGAAGATGGTGAAAACAAAATAGAAATCGAAGTACCGTTGAAAAAAATCGCATCGATGATGCCATCCAAATGCGAAATCAATTTTAAATCACGCTTCGTGATTTACTGATTCGTATTCACAATATCGTCAATCTTCAGTATACTGCGCACGGTCTCGGAAGCGAGAGTTATCGAACTGGTGGAGACCAATAGCGGTTGAATCACATTCTCCTCTAATATGTTAGTGATAGCACCCTTCCGGACGTTGATTCCCGCCGTCACCTCACCCTTCGCATGCCGATTACGAAGCTCGGTTACGGTAGCTATCGGGTTCAAACCCGCATTTTCGGCTAACGTCGACGGAATCACCTGCAAATCACAAAATTATCAGACATTAAATTAATGATCTTAAATCGTTATTTTATGCAATTTGATTTTTGACATTTGTAATGCTCGCAGATACAATCTTCAAGATTACTATCAATCGCGTTCAATACGAACCTCGAGGGCATTCGCGAAGGCTTTCACGCAGTACGCATCAACTCCACCCAGGGTCACTGCATATTCGCTCAGCTTTATTGCCAACTCGATCTCCGGTGCTCCGCCACCAGCGACCAGCGCGTTTTGCTTCACCAAACACCGAATGACGCACAGAGCGTCGTGCAATGATCTCCCGGCTTCTTCCAAAACCAGTTTGTTGCTACCGCGTACGAGAACCGTGACAGTTTTCCCGTGATTTTGAATTCCTGTAATCTGAAAGATACCAAATTATACAGAAATCATTCACAGATTAGACTGTAAAACGTATGAAAGAAAAGTATGAAAGAAAGGCGTGTTTTTTCGTTTTCTTTTTTTGCGCTATACAAACTCACCTTCACGAATTTCGAATTTCCGGTTTGCACTTCTTCGCAAAGTTCGGCGTTAACAAGATTTTCGGCGACAAAGTGATCCAGCGACGCGATCGGCCTGCAACCCAGCGTTTTACAGACGAAAGGAATGTCCTCGCGCTCTACATCCTTTATAACCATGACTTTAATTTTGTCGAGGAAATGTATCGCGAGATCGCTGATGGCATCGCGCAAGACTGATTTCTGCACGAGGAGCACGTTGCAGCCGCTTTTCTTGATCTGTTTTACAATGTTCAGTATGTAAGCGCGTTCTTCCTTCAAAACACGGTCCATTGCTGCATAATCGGACACAACGACATTGTGATCCATCTAAAAAGTTGGAAAATAATTATGCTTGCGCAAAAACGTAAAAATACGAATTTATTTAAATTTCTATTATCATACTCACGTCGGTCTTTGGTGGCGAAATGCAGAATTGAATCAGTCCAATCTTAGCTTTCTCGATACGCTTAGGACCATTAACGTTACAAGATTTTTGGGTGAATATCAATCCTTCTACTAATTCAGTATCTTCGACGGTACCTCCCAGCTTCTTTATTACTTTGATGTCCTGAAAAGATAAGGAAAAGGTGGATGTGAACAAATTCATATTATGTAACAAAAACATTGAAATTGTACAAAGAATTTGTTCTCACATTTAAGTCAACTGACGTTTCCTTCTCTTTTTCTGAAACTTTTAATACTGCGTCCACGGCAAGCGGTGCAAGAAGACTGGATTGTTGATGCACAACCTGCAATATAATACAAGAGATATTGAATAATGATATATATATATATATGAATTAACAACTTTAAATTTTATTAAAACGGAAGAAAAATATATCATAATTTTAATTTTATTATGATTTTAATAATATGCACCTCAGCTCAGACATACCTTAGAATTAAGAGACGTCGCTGCTACCTTGACAAGAGATTCCTTGTCTGTTAAATCAACGGGCATAGACATTTGCGCTAGCGTAGCTACTGCTTCGGACCCTGCCTTCTGGAAACCATCACTAATTGAAGTGGGATGAATACCTTTCTGCAACAAACGTTCTGCTGCCTCCAACAGTGAACCAGCTATCACAACGACACTCGTGGTGCCATCGCCAGCCTCTACATCTTGCGCCTTGGAGAGCTCGACTAACTAAATATACAGATAAAATAATAAAACCCATTGCATTATATCATAAGAAATGATAAATTTAATTGAGTTTAAAATGATAAATCCATTCCTTACCATTTTTGCAGCAGGATGCACTACATTCATTTCCTTCAGAATAGTAGCCCCATCATTTGTGATAGTAACTTCACCATTACCAGCTTGAATCTGCCAATAAATACCAACAATTAACACTGCTTTCATAGCAGTTTGGTTAAATTAAAAGTCCAAAATATGTGATAATATATGAAACATAAAGTTTACCATCTTATCCATTCCCCGGGGTCCCAGACTAGTGCGTATGGCATCGCTAACAGCTACAACAAATAATAACCCATATAAAATAATTAAATCAGGTATTTAGCGTTAAGCCTAATCATATGACATATATGTAACGCAAGTTTCACTCAAGATATAGAAGATATAAACAGATATAGACACAACGCGAGTGAGCACACGTGAGGAATCTACACCTCGGACATTACTATATAAGGTAACGTTCTTGTGACACATCGCGCGCGTCTCGACAGTCGACCCGAATGCGAGGATGCGTCCCGAGGATGCATCACAAACGACGTCTACCTTTGGCGGCATTGATGTTGCTGCTGCGGATGTCCGTAGGCTTGCTTTTATCCTTGTACGCCTGTCCGTGGGAGCCGCGAGCGGTGCCGTTTTCCACAGGCTTTCTCATCATGAGGTTCTTCGTCATGTTTCAACTTGATCGTCGTCGCTGTCGATCCACGTGTTGACTTCCCGAAGGATGCGTTTCCTGCTCCTCCTGTCGTTTCAGCAATCGATCCACGCGAGAAGCTACCTCGATGCGCGATTATTTCGCACCTAACCCCAATGGACGCAGAACCAACGTGAATACTCGTCGCGAACGAATTGCTCCGCAGCAGCGCGTTGCTGGACGCTGGACGAGCCGGGTTCCTCGCGCGTGCAAACGTAATGGCCGCGACTGCAGGAGCGTATATATATATATGAGATCGTGACGAATCATCACAAGATCATTGCACGAAGAGCTTGGCGAATCCCGATGGTTAAATAGAAGTGGCTAAGTGAGAATATATTTTTAAAGATGTTTGACGTCTCCTCTCATGGATCTAAAATTTCTGCTTGCTGATTCATATTGATATGTAAAACGTAAGGAAGCAATGTTATATAGTTGATTATTTCTGATTGCTTACTGCGTTGTTTCTTATCACGAACAAAGCGTTGGTACGTTACATGCAACGCTCATTATCAATTTTTTGTTATTTTATTGATTAAAACATTTCTTGGTAATGTTTAAAAATAAAATAAAAAACTCATGTTTGTTATTAGGCACTTTACTGAGGCATTGTTTAACACGCATGCGCGAAAACTTCGTCTTCTGCATGTTCGCAGATCATCGAGAAATTCGAGAATCTTCTCCACACTCTCGAAACTCATTGCTGGATAATACTCCTTAAAAGAACCCAGCAAACACAAAGTAACAGATAATATACATGTTAATTATAATTTCCCACTCAACAATGTAATTGTTACATAACACGTATATATTGTATTTATATTAATGAGTGGGAAATTATAACTAACATGTATATTACCTGTTACTTTGTGTTTGCTGGGAAGTAAGAAACTTTTTATTTATTGTTAAGTTGTATCACATAAAGAAGAAAATATTGTCTAATTCGCTATTTGAACAGTATAAAGATTTATTTGATTTCTCATTAAGTTCTAATATTTGAAAATACATATCTCGAGCCATTCGAATTAGAGGTTTGATTTTTTCGTGAAAATTGGTCACTTCTTATGGCCACTGCACACGAGCGATGAGCGATATCCAATGAGAGCTCTGCTAGAGATATAGACGTTTGGAAACGCAGAGTTCTTATTGGATGTCGCTCATCGCTAATCGCGTTCAATGTATAGTGGACATAAGGCTGTGACATGCTTTGATGAATTAAGCTAGATTTTCCCAAAAACATGAGGAAATACTACGTGATCAAAATCAAAAAGATCAAAGTACCGACAAAGAGCCTAATTATGTTATGATACTAGACGGAGCATGAAACCGAAACCATGTTGACAGATCTAGAAAGAGACGAATTGATTGGGGTAGTAGCGGCATGGAGCCATGGACCATGAGGCACTTAAAAATTGCATACATTTGTGTCTAAGCCACTTGTTTTGCATAATAAACAGACAGAAACCATTATTATTAATTATCTCTAACATATATAATAATATCGCTTATACGTCATGTTCATATACGTTATAAATATATTAACCCAGCAAACACAGGTATATAACTATTACATTACCGTAATAAAACGGAATGTAACACGCAATATTACATAGATGTACTAGGTTATATACACGTTAGTAGTAATTTCCTACTCACACATGTTACAATTATACAGGGTGTCCCGGGTTTTAACCGACAAACTGCGGGAGCATATTCTACTAGTGGAAATAAGATAAAATTCTTATATCGAGTTTGCTTAGAAATGCTTTATTACAAAGTTATAAACCAATATTGAAAAGAAATATGAGACAAGTAACAACGGATTTTTTCACAAAAATAAAAATTATGTACGCAATGATTTAGTGACGCATTTCAAAATGTTGTTCTTGCACATCGATACAAGCTAGACATCGACGTAGTACAGAATTTGTTACAGTACGACATTCCTGAAAATTTTGTTGCATCTCAGTAACTGAATTAGTAATTCGTTGCTTTAAATCTATCTGGTACTCTCCTGTTAGGAAATCTACGTTGATACTCTCGTACGGCAGCTCGTGCATTTCCGTCACAGAATCCGTACACGAAATGAATATCAGTGTATTCCTCATTTGAAAACACTTTTGGCATTCTGATAGTAATAGTGAACATGAATACATGTGAATACACATAACATAAACATCTTCGACCTTCCAAATTCTACACTATGTTCCGTTGTTACTTATCTCATATTTCTTTTCAATATTGGTTTATAACTTTGTAATAAAGCATTTCTAAGCAAACTCGATATAAGAATTTTTTTTTATTTCCACTAGTAGAATATGCTCCCGCAGTTTGTCGGTTAAAACCCGGGACACCCTGTATAACGTGAATATAATACGTATGTAACACGTTATATACTCTTAACAAAGTTAGCGAATAATTATATAACATATATATAATCGTGATGTAAATTATGTAATTGTTATATTACTGTTATATTTTTTGTAACTGAATAGTAACTGTAGAATGAAAATATATATTTTATACATACTAATCCCAGAAAAGGTCTTTGAATTAATTCTAAGCGAGAACAAACTATTTCATTTGCTTTCGCTCGAAATTAATTCAAAGACCTTTCCTGGAATTAGTATGTATAAAATATATAAGTTAATACAGTAACATATACAATAACAATCACGCTATAGTTATTATAATGATGCAGTTTTTCTAGAGGAAAGGGAAAAATATAAATATTTAATCATTATATTTTGCACTCTAAACATATACATATAAAATATACACAGTGTGTTGTTGCATGTTATGGAAGCGTTCTCTTTATCCAAGGTAATCTTTTCTAACAGTAACATTAATATTAAAAGTATTCAAAATAAGTATTATATTATAAAGAAAACTAAATATTTGTACATATAATTTTACCAGTATTCTTTAACTTATTGCAGTTAATCTATGCATATGTAAAATGGTAATAGATGCAAAAGTCGCATTGCAAGAATGCAACGCCGAGTCATTTCCACTTCTACGGAGCATTTAGAAATACTTAATTTCATTATCAATCTTTAGAGTTGTGTACATTTAATAATGATAAGCATTTCTAAATGTTCCGTAGAAGTGAAGACGACCGGTATTGTATTCTTGCAATGTGACTTTTGCATACATAACCTACTACACCATTTTAATTACATATACATAGGTTAACTGCAATAAGTTAAAGAATACTAGTAAAAATATATGCACAAATAGTTAGTCTTTATAATAATACTTTTAATCAATGTTAGAAATTAAGGATTACCTTGGATAAAGAGAGCACTTCCATACCACGCAACAACACGCTGACACGATGAAAGAACCAGCAAGAACTGAAAAGAACGCAAGGATACCAACAACGAAAAGAGGCAACATTTTAAATATATATGTTATATTCATGTTATAATATATATAATATAAAATGAATATAACATCTCTATATAACACGTTGTATAACATCAAAGTAATAATAATATAGCATTTGTAATATCACGTGTTATGTTCAATTTATATTGCTGTTATATTATTATAACCAGGAAATAACACAGTTATAATAAAGTTTTAAAACAAAGTAATATTACAGTTATAAAAGGAAATTATGTAGCCTTAATATTAATAGTGTATAACAACTGTTATATTACGTGTTACTTCTGAGATATATAATAGTTATATTCTGTGTTTGCTGGGAAGATATTTCAACTTATAAGAATACGGTACTGTTCCCTTTCTCCTTAGACAAAATGTAATCAATGAAAAGAAACTAGAAAGAGAGATCCATGCCCAACATCTACTTTTCTCTTTCTATGTTTCTCAATATGAAAGATCAAAGAAATTTTACCGTATGCTCCGTCCAGTATTATGTGTGTCGATGGTATTATAAGTACATACTTCACATCATTAATATTAATATTGATATTGATGAAAGATTCATGAAACATGTAATTTTGCCTTGTAGCAATAAATAAATTGAGCGTTAAACATATATTTTATTTTATTAAAAGAATCCTCGCATGCATGCACGCGCATACAAATTTATAGTATTATAATCATTACATTGCTTATAAAAACAATTGCGGGAATATTGTATAAGAGTAAAATAATAACACTATCTAGGTTGTGAAACAAAACTGAAATTGAATTTCATTTTTCCTCCAATTTCTTAAAGAACGTAAAGAAAATTTTGGAACAGCGATAAAACTTTTGTTTGCCGGGAAATTCAATTTGCGTATTGAAATGCATTCGTGTGTTCATGAATAGAGAAAAGCTCCTTCACATGAATTCTATCTTAAATCGTGCTCCCCCCTCTCCTCGCAATGAGATCCATTCAGGCTCACGCATAAAGCCGCTCCTGATCACGAGAAGTACATCAACAATCTCTTCCTCCTCTCTGATCCCCGCCCGAGTCAGAAGCACCTGTTGCTTGCCTACCTGTTTTACTCGCTCCGTGTCTCGTCAGTACGTCGCGCGACGTTGCGGCGAGAGGAGTGTTCTTGGTGCCCGAATTTTTCGCGACGTGAGACTTGCGCGCGTTTTCACGAAGTGTGTTCTATGGAGAGCAGTAAAATGCCTCGTCTTTGGTGAGCTGGCATCACCAGCAGAATCGAAACGGACTGAGCAGGAAAGAAAGACTTGGAATTTCGAACGGATTGTCGACTTGGTCGATCGCGCGAAATTCGGATCAAAATCGAGATTGACAACCCGTGTCAAATCGTCTCGCGTTGACTTTGCGTCTCCGTCTTCGACGCGATAGCGCGAGAACTCGCTCGACATCACGTCGCCGGTCTCACCGTTCACGACGCACTTCACGCCGTGAGAAACACCGCGCGTTTGCGCGCGCGACAAGTGCACTCATTTGAAATTCAATATGCAAATCTGTTCTTCGTGAGCGATTACGATGAGATAACGATTAATTGTTTTCGATCTCACGGATACTATTAATTCGCGTCCGGCTTAACGAATAGTAAACACGAAAAGACCAAGGGAAACGGAGCGGAGGTAAAAGCGAGAAGGGAACGAATACGTGCAGTGGACCGGTGAATGTTCGGTCGTTGCTCGGCATTTCGTCCGGGCGGATCGGTATACGCGCGCGCGAAACTATGCGACCGAATTGACGACACGGCGAACAGGGAAGAGAGAGAGTGAGGGAGAAAGAGAGAGAGGGAGGAAGGGAGAGAGAGAGAGCGTGAATAAGTGAGAAAGGGAGAAAAAGAGAGCGAGTCGCGCGGAGGCAAGTCGCGGGCGAGAACGCCGCGACCGGTTGAAGCCGCGCGAGAATATGCGCGAGAGGCGGACTTGAGCGCGCGCGAGCGAGCGGAGCCATGGAAAACGCAGCAACGGCAACGGCGGCGGAGCAGGATACCTGCTTCGGGGCGGGCAGCGTGGCCGGAGCCGTGATCGGGACCTTTCTGACGACGATTCTCTTGGTCGCCGTTGCCGCGTTTCTCTACAGACAGTGGCGCAAGCGTAAGGGTGAGTATCGAAGTTTTAACCCTCTCCTCTTATCTAGATCCGAACAGATTTGTCTGGTTTAATAAGAGAGATTTTCCTATTCGTTTTGAGAGAATTATTTTGTTCGAATCTTGGGAATCTGCTTGAAAATCGATAAAGCGTAAGAGTATTTAAAAATACTGCATATATAAAAAATATATAGATATATTTTTTGAATATAAGTCTTATATTTTTGATATTTTATATGTTTGAGAGAAGATGCATCGCTTCTTTAATACAGATAATTCTTGGAAGAATTTTCTCCATATCTGGATGTCTCTAAAAAGTTCTTATCTTTTTATCTTTTATTTTTGTTCTTTATTTCCTACAGATCCTAGGAAGATAGAATTTCCGAGATAGAACCTGTTTCTTCATTAGTTTCTTTTTTTATTGACATTAATTTAACATCATTAAGTTTTGTGATTGAATCAGTAGTGATTCAATCAAGTAGAAAGTATCGAACCGCAACTGATCCATTTATCGCTCATTTTTTTGAAAATAACTTAAATTGATAAAAATAAATCTCTCCCGCGCGAAATAATTTCAGTTATTTTCGCTTTTGCCGAGAGGAAAAATAAACCGTACAAGCATGATCATTACAAAACGATAAACCAATATTATTTGAGAGGAGAAATAGAATTCAAAGAAGGAATTATATTCTCCACACTTGGACGAATATTGGTTTCAGTATTAACTGATACTATTTTTAAACGTTTCTATTGATTTATGCTATGTATATTTTCTCTTCTCTTTTTTTTGGTGTTCTCCTGATCAATTTGAAATATTGTCTAATTGAGTGAAAGAAAATGAAACAGAGTAAAGCGAACTCAAGAATTACGATAAATTGCAACGTTTTATTCGTAAGATTAAGGGTTAAAGTTAAAAATCTGGCATCTGTCATTACGTGCCTGGAAAGGAGTTGAAAGTGATTTTACATACTTTTACACTTTTTCCACGCAAATTAGTGGTTCAACGGGTTGGCGCAAGTTTCCGTGCGAATTCGTACTTTCATCGATTTAAATTTACGATCGTGTTTGGACCGGTCATATAACTGGTTTAACGTAAAATATGATTTTTCTTCAAATCAAAAGTTGTGATAGATAATGATGTAAAATCATTAAATTTTAACTGTATAAAAGACGTGGACATTACAATTATTTCTTTATATTGTGGACATCCGAGTATGTTTAATTTCGACTATCCGGAGAAAGCCTAATACTTTTAAACTATGAAAATCTTGCTCAAATTCGAAAAACCATCGTGTTTCGATGGAATTGCATTTTTGTAGCGATTCGTGACGAATGACTGAGTGTTTTTGCCGAAATTTTTGCACAAGTGCGGCTACGTACGCACGTTTCGGTCGGTGAAAGTAATTTAGCACGTCGAATGCCGTGGCAAGAATACCGGTATCTGTTACGACGTTTGACGCTGACGAAATTCCGATGTGTACGAATATCAATCCGAGTCTTAGCCTCACTTTCGTTTGCAGATAAAATCTTTAGTCTTCGCGAAGAATTGAAATTTGTCTATGACAATGTATGACTAATATATATTCAGAAAGAGAAGCACTGAATTGCAGGATAAAATAAATTTGAGGAAATAGCAGATTTATCCTACTTATCACAACAATTTATATTTATTTGAAGTCTTTTTGTCATATTAATAAGATTATTATTATAGTTTTTATATTAATGAGGTTATAGTCTTATTAATACGATTAATTGAAGCTACTGATAGATTGCATTAACGATGCATTATTTTCTACGAGGCTAAGAGACTCTCGACGCTAATAAATGCTTTGCCTGGCGAAGAGGAAGATGCAAAGAGTATGTACTTTTACGGGAAGTATGTCTTGTAATAATGGCGGTAACAGCGCGGGCGGTACGCATTAAACGTCGGTTTCTCTGCAAATCTTCTCTTCGAAAAGGCAGGGAAAGAGTATCACATGCGCGAGTGTTTGCAAATCGCGACAAGATTTACGTGCACGAGGAGAAATGCGGAAGCTGCAGTATCTCTTTTTATCTGTTCTCGCTGATTCTGTCTCAATGACTGTGGACACTCGATATTCATTACCTACGAATGCTTCGTCGATGGAAAGCTGGCACGGAAACCACGTCGCCGGATGCGGAAGAGCGGAGAATACTTGGAATACTTTGATAGTATCAGCTCGCAATATAAGCATTGTTGTGGATACGCGTGTTTGATTTCAATTTTTGGAGACGTAGATAGAAATAACATACTTCTACAAGTTTATTTTTAATTTATTACTCCAAGTCTGCATAAAAAAATGCTACTTTCTTCTGTCATATTTTGGAGTAGCTGAAAAATTTCCATTAAATAATTTTTCCCTTAAACAAACTATTTTCACATTACATTCTTGTTTAGCATTTTTGAGCATTAGTGTGCCATATTAAATAATGCGTTCGTAAAGAAATAATATAATTTTCTGTTAGTTGTGTTAGTTCGATAAAAACAAGCTTATGAAAGCTTATGAGTACGTGACAGACGGGATTTGAATGTACAATAAGACATTTTATAATTTTAAGTGTAGATCTAAAGGTCTTCAAAGCGAGATTACGTTAAGAAACGCTGGCGCAATTTTAAAGAATAATATGCCGACCAATCGGCGATTCTATTGATACATGATGGAACTATCCACTCGAGCAGCGAAATGCGCATTCTATTATCGAAGAAGAGTCCGCGGCACTCGTTTTAATATGGCCTCTAATCCTCCTGCCTTGTAGCTTATCGTTTAAAAGATATTAGCGAGCTTTTCAAGCGTATACTTACCGCGCTATTAAACACTTTTTTGTCGGATCGACCATTAAGACTTTCGACTTTGGCAGTTTAAAAACGGCGACTGTATAATTAGCTGTGGTGTAACAAGCTCGAACTTTGACTTCGCACGCGTATATATGTGTATTATGTATCATCTTGTTTATTGGAGAATCAATTTGCCGTAGACACAATCTGATTCGCGAAGAAAAACCTGTCCCGAAATGGAGAAGTTTTTTTTCAACATCTTGTTTCTTTTTTTTTTCTACCCTGCATCTGAAAAACTGTTAATATGTAAAACTGTTATATTTACGATATATATTCTTAGCGTATGAAGAATTTTTATCTTTTCTATTATTCTATTAATTATTTCTATTATTGTATTAAATTTACTGTCTCATACTTCTCTGCGGCAATTTTGACAGTAAGTTGCGAGAAACTGGTAGATGCGGCCCTTTCCTCTGCTCTTTCTGGATCTAATTTAGATATCCTAATACAGAGACATGCCTTGCAAACAGATGTAGATCGCGTTTCTTACGCAATTCTCCACGCAATTACTCATCGGAAATGCGAGACCGTCCCCGTTAAACCCGCGACATGATCATGAGAGCGGACAATCTGCGCTCCGATCGCGCTCAGACGCGGACTCGGCCGCGCGTGCAAGCTCCAGCGAGTAATTCACATCGCGGTGCAAGTTGTAAATGTCACTAACGCGCATCGCGAAGCAGCATCATCGTCGCAAATAAGATCCGCGCGTCTCGAACCGCCTCCGATCGACGCGATGCTCGCGTACTTACTCGCTCTTACGCGCTTACGCGCTCGAAGGCCACGTCGTCGGTTTTAACGCTGCGAGCGTTCATGAGCGCTCCGCTCGGACGGAGAAAATCATTTCCTACGCAGCGATTTATGCGAAATGTCGAAACGGCTCGTTATGCCACCGCAGCCACCGTCGCCGATCACTCGCGAAGACGTTCCTTTTGCCAGACCGTACTTCCTCGGTCACCCCAGAGATCCTTGAGATGAAAACGAAAGTCCCGCGCGAGAGATTCCTGTTATAAACAATTAATCACCGTCGCGCGCGTATACGTCGACATATCTTCAAGTCTCGTCTCTCGCTTTCCAAACATCACCGTAAACATCAAACATCAGATTCGTTACCGAACGAAAGATTTCACGCGAATTCCAAGAGAATCTCGCAACTGAGACGCGCAAGTGCAAAAGGCGTAGGGATCAACGTCAAAGGATCAATGTCGGATTGTGTTTCATATTTTAAGCTACAAGAAAGAAAGGATAGAGACAGATTAAAGCTCGCTTGGCTTTAATCTACGGAATATTTCACCCGTCCGTCGTGGTCGCCGATATGTTCAGCCTACCCTCGGGCGGTTTAGCTTAAAAAGCGGCGGCAAGCCGATCAACCGCGCGCGCGCGGTCTCTTATACCGGTTTCCGAGCGAAAACGCGCAGATGGATCCGCGCGTCCATACCTTCGGGTTGAGAGAGGCCCGGATCTCTCAGGGGCGTCGTTAATGGGTAGCATTGTACGCAACGGGTACGCGTGATACGCGCGCGTACCGCCCGCGAGGTGCTCGCAGCGGCCGGCTGCGATAGATAGACAAGTCCGCAAAACCGGCGAAGGTCTTTAGAAAGTGCGGCTTCGGGGCTCCTGCGGCCAAGTTGTGTCCGATATCACTGTGGGCACGCGTACGCGTGTGCGTACGGCACGCATGCACACGCACGGCGCGCGCCGCACATCGTATCGCACGTTAAGTGTATTTCTATATCGTACTATGAACATTTGCGAGAAAAGCGTTTCTCTAATTCGAAAAGTTCTAATCCAGAGAGAGAGATTACTGCGTCTTGCATAACTGAAATGCGCGAATCCGCTTTTGAAATCAACCATCTTAAATTCAAGAAATTTGCTTCGAAAGAACAACCGGATAGAATTTGGTAAACGATGTACCGAATGCCGTCTCTGAAAACGTTACTTTGTTCACTTTGCTAATTTTGTATCACGAATGAAAAAAAATTAATATGTCAGATGAGTGGTCAGAAAGGAGGATAAAGTCTCCCACTCTCGACTTACGTCTCAGACTTACGTACTCATCGTTTCTCATGATCGTTCGCTATCGCTACCGGTAGCGCGATGCGGTATTTACTCCTCTCAAATGCCAAGCACCCCGTGATCGGCGTGATTCCCGCATGCACACGCAGGATACGCAATTCCGGCGCTGCGTCGTCGTGCGCGGCGCTTAACCGGCTCTCGCGATAATAAATTACTTTCACGAAGCCGCTGCAATGCAGTGTGTCGCGAGAATCGAACCGCATGATCCGGACGATGCACCGGTATATACGTACTGAGGCACCGCCAGCGTGCCTCTGTATCGTGAAACTCCAACCAGAAGACGTTCTCTCGTTGTGGATAGAGAAATTTATGATACGCCGAGACACGATTGAAGACGAGGAAGTCTTCTCGTTTGACGTAATGGCAATTTTGAATGTTGCGATTCCTCGGCGGCGATGCCACGTTCAACGCTGCAAACGTCACGAGTCGACTTGTAACGGAATACAATTAGAATCTGCGAACGACTGATTAGCAGACACGAGATCGATCGATTGTTCGAAACGAAGACGAATATTATGTGTAATGATGGGAACCCGATACGTACGTTTATTGCGCACAACGGGCACGAGAACGTAAAACGCTATATTGGGTTGGCTACCTGCCGATCGTATACGGTGTTCGGTATTATACGTAACGGCTATCCTATGTTTACCCTCATGCGGAGGCACGTATCGATCCCGTCGGATGTTTTGTGACATCCAACGCGCCGAGTCCCCCGGAGACTCTGCCAGAGAGAAAAAAGAAATGCGTGAACGTAACAAGAATTCGCGAAGGACAACCGAAGACTCGAGAAGAGAACGGGCAAAATATTCGGTTGTAACGTATATTCGTTATTAAAAACACTGACAAACAAACGGGACGAATATTTCAATCCAATAATAGAGAATGACGAAGTTGATAATTAAGAGAAAAACAGAAAGTGTCATTCCTCTCGAAATTATTGTCGCGTTCTGCTTCTCCTGCAACGCTTCACTATCGAGATTTTTTAGTTTTAGTCACGTATTCTTTCTAAAAAAATCCCTGCTATGCATGCGTAACAAACCCGATAACAGAGCCCGATCTAGCACTAAGATCGGTAATGAAACTTGAGAATCACGCAGAGGTGTTACAAAGGTGGCAATAAACGCATTAAAACTCGCCATCTGTGGAAATGCAACCGATGAACGCGTGGGCTGTGTAGGCAGCAATTATAGTTATGACCGTAAAAAACGCAGAGACATTGTTTTAATCGCGATGTTAAGGCCGAGGAAATCGGCGCCTTATATGTCGCGTGACTGCATCGCGGTCTTCGGAGTGGAAATTGAATCACTGGTCGAAAATCGCACTTTTTGAACAGTGATTCAGGTTCCACCTTGAAGTAAACAATTAATGTAATCCAATGTAATGACAATGAATAAACTATTAATCCATTTCTCCGACAGGTCGACCTTTTTTTGTGCGTCAAATATCGCACATAATGAGATAAATAGCGTGCTGATTAATAATCATGAATCCAAAGCGCGAGAGATCGCGAGAGATCGCAAAATTATGAACGATCCGGTCGTTGCGTAAGCCCTTCACCGCGAAATTCCTTCGCGAGAAGTCGCGGTTGACAGTCGTAAAAAGAATCGAATCCTGCCTCCGTTCGATGAGATGCAAAGCGCTGGAAGAGAAAGCGTGCGATCATCGGTGACGAGAGGATGTATCCGCGAAATTCGCCGGCGGTAAAGGGAAGGAGTAAAAGGAACGACGCGAATTGCATATGAATCTGGGACGTCGCGTATGAGAATCGGTCTGCGGGATTTCCCACACCTTCCATCCGCATGGCGGTAACGTTTCGGAGCTCTCGACGCGCCGGAGAAATGGATTAATAGTCCATTCGTGGATTACGCTCATTGCCTACATCGCGCGTCTCGGCGCCATGGACGCGCGACACAGACCGCGATAAAAAGAGGCGTTCTCATCGCGTATGCGGAAAAAGTCCGGTCAGTTGACGACATGAGCGACACTATTTTATTCGATAGCGCAAATTAATTGGAGTCATTAGTAGAGCTCGTAAATAATTGATAAAGGAAATGAGACCGCATTACAGTCGGTCTCTGCGGACTTAGATGTCTGCGGAGATATGAGATAGACAAAAACGTGAAATCCTTGATTCGACAAGTTCCCGAGTCCGTAATCTTTTATTTCTTCATTTTAATCAGACTGCGTTGCACAATTCAGAAATAGTTTCTACGTAAATTAAGTCAAACAATTTTAAATTCATGAATTTTCGCTTTTTTTTAACAAAAACTAAGCACAAAGATTTCTGTGTAAATCGTTTTTTAATGTTTTACACATTAATGTTTTTCTAATGCATTTTTTAATTGTTTTCGATGCAATCTTCAAAAACGAAAGAGGGAGATATCTTTTATAATGACGAAATTATTCCATCAAAATGGTCACTATGAACGTGAAGCGACGCAGATTCATGAACCACGATGTATTACACTCGTAATCAGATCACACGCACATGTCATGTACAGACACAAGTATACGCGTATACACGCATACATATGAGTCAGACACTATTGTCCCATCTTCATTCATGAACGAGGACATTGTGGAACTCACAAAAAAAACGTACTAGGTTGGGCCTACATGATGGGATAGATTTTCGCTTTCCATTCGACACATAGAAGCGCGCCCATCCGAGCGTCTCAACTGGAGCGGCAAAGTTTCGATTAGAGCGGTAATAACACCTTCCTGTTTGAGATAAAGTGGAATACACCGACATTGACACGCTTTCGGGACGAGATCCTTTAAAGACTTGCCGTGCCACGATATGTTTTTGTTACACAGTTTTACGCGAACCCACGTTCGCACTAGTCTGCACTGGTTCGATGATATTCTGAGCACATTCGACTTAAATCGACAATTCTCTCAGCTTGAAGTCTCTATTTGCTAATATATTCCTCAAATTTTACGTTTAAAATATTGAGAACGTGATTGAGCATACGCAACATACACAATGTACGTACGTCATCAAAATGTGTCAAGCTGAAAATGTGCGTCAGCAGATTATAAATTCCCCTCTACGAAGTTATCGATTTGAAAAAATGGATTTATATCGATTCAAGGAGACGAAATAAAGACGAAAATTTTTTCGAATCCTTTGACTAACGACCGATTTTCAGCACGATACGAATTAGGACGCCGCGACTTTTTTCTATTCTCAAAGTCGCTCGGACACGCTTACGCGCCGAGCTCTCTTTTGGTCACGTCTTGGCGCGATCTAGTCCATTGTAAAGCCGCAGCGAGATGTGTGTGCAAAGAGAAAGAGCGTGGTGGAACTGCGTCGTTAAGGTAATGCACCGTACAAGCGGCCGGTGCAAAATTGCATTGTACGCGCGTACTCCATTGAGGTGGAGGAGGAGGAGAAGGAAGAGGAGGAGGTAAGCGGGGCAAACTCGCGGAATCCGGGCACAGAATGGCAGGACCGCATAAGAGCGGCTCTTTATCCGCCCGGTATGAGAGCGAGATATCGATAAACGGGTTCCGCGACTTCGCCGTACCGGAGCACGGAACGTGCCTCGGTCGGTGCCTTGCGTCGTCGGGTATCCCGTGCTTTTCGCAACCGCGACGTTTTCCGCGCGACGTGAACGACCGACCGACGTGGAGAGAGCGGCGATCGTTTTGTTTCAGTTTCACGTGGACCGATCCGCGGAACGGTGTTTTTTGTTCTTTTTTTCTTTTTCTTTCTCACCGACTTCTCGATCGCCACAACGTACTCTTACAAGGTCCCCTTTTACTCCCCCTCTCGTCTCTCTATTTGAATAGAGATTAAGCTACGAGATATGACAATGAGTCCGATATTATAAATGTACATGTTTATAGTGTTTAATTTAGATATTAACATGACGGTTTTATCAGGATCCGTTTTATCGGGATTATAGTAAATTCCTTCTTGCGATAATTTTCACAATGGTCAAAAAATGAAATAGTTGCAGGGAGAGATTTGTTTTCGTGTTGTCTCTTCGCGTTATCTCATATTTAACTTAGTCAGCCTTGAATTATCCGGGGAATAATTTGCGCTGCATCTGCCTTGACAGCGAAAGCTAATTAACTAATTGAAAGATCTCATCAATCGTGTCTGAAATTTTTATGACAGCGCTAATTACACAATAGTAATGAAATAGCAAGGAGGAACGACGCAGCGCGATACGCACACGATGAGTCTGCGATAAAATTTTGAGAAAGCAGGACACAAACACACGCGCCTTTAAAAGTCCACAATTACGGCAAATGGCGCGTATGTGTGTATGTGTATGAGCTCGCTCGCACCTAAAGTAGGGCGATACGAAGGCTACCAATTGTAGACGATGCAGTAAAAGATAAAACTGCGGCTGACAAACTGGTGTCGTCACTTGACACGCGCCTCTTACATAATAATGGTAAACGCGTTCCTTTTTAGCGTGGCTACGTTTAGTTTGGCTATCAATGAGATTAAAAATCGCGTACAAAGTCGCAAAAACTCTTCGCGTCACGAGTCTCTCTTTGCTCTTCAGCGAATTGTGATTCAATCGGCGAGAAGTAACTACCCGAAATTTAATGCGAGCAGTTATTTTTGCGCGTACAAGGTACACTGGTATAGGAGTGATCTGTGCATGGTAAATTGCACGTACCATTACATTCTCCCATATCGCATTACATTGCAGAGACACTATCTGTTATACTTTGCACGTGTTGCGCAGTGCGATAAAGTCACCCGGCGAAAAACGTTATCGAAGACAGCACGTGACCAATTAATGGCGTTTCTTGCTCATTGCTACCTGTTGCATGGGACTAATGATAACTCTTGTTCGCGAAGAAGAAATAAATTAATAAATCGAAGAAGAAATAAATAAACAATAACGAGAACACCGCCTGGCGGCTTATAATATTTTCGGAAGGTTTTGCGAAACCGGATGTTCGTATCGCGAAACAATCCTTTTTCCTCTGACACACCTAGAACGATTCCATCGTATTATACGCCATACACATCCCATGGAATATAAAACGGCGCCATGCTTCTGGCTGGTTTCCTCTTTCTCCCTCGCGTACACTCCCTCACGCTTCGGGCTTGGGGATTATAATTTATGAAGGAACCAGGATGGTTTATCCTCGTACCGATCTTACGCGACGTAATCCCACGCCATCGTGGCCATACGCACACGCACCCATGGCGGAATTACATAACAAACAGGGATCCAACGTCGTGGCGACGTTATCCAGCCTGGCGACATGACAAGGTCCAAGCACGAGTTGATCAGCCTTTTTGAAAGTCTCCTACTTTTCCGAAGCGCCTCTTCTCCCACGTCGAAGCGTGATTTACGAGTCACGCATCCCTGCGTGCGCGCTCCCGTGTAATTTGATTTTCTGTATGGACGCAAGCACGCGCGAGCGCGAGGCAACGCGAATGCGTTTAGCGAACGTAAGGTATTATAATTGCATTGTGCTTAACAGCGTCCAACTATCTCCTTTCTCGTGCATGGTGGAGATTAGAACGTTTTATGGCTACGGGGATAATAATGAGGATACGTAATCGACTGCGCTATTATATTTTGAATACCGGGAAAATTGGTCAGCTTTCCAACACGTATCTCCAAGATTAACTTATACATGTGAAATGTTTGTGTATGCGGTCATTTGCCTACCGCGCGAAGATGTAATTCAGGTGTCATTGATTGATATTTTATCAACGCCAGAACAGATTCCGTCCGCACGCCGATCGTCGTGATGGTGTAGTCGCTCGTGATGTCGTCGAAACTTGGAAGGAACGCACTTGCTGCGCATGTCTGGTGTAAATAATGCGGTGATAATAACACGTTATCGCGCTGCTGTAATAGGTCTGACGGTGACGGCTTTGTGACTACGATTGTGACAATAGAATCTCCAGCGCAAGATAGGAAAATGCCGTAGCAAGCATGTTTCCAATTTTGCGGTCCACTTACCGCAATACGCTAGACTATGCGCTATGAAAATAGTATAAAATATACAAAAATAGTGTTAGCTATTAATATAAATATCTTAATTAATTATAGTGACATTCAGAGATAATATAAGATTGATTGTGAGACTATAAAAGTAAAATAGAATAAAGTGGATGTTATTGGATAAATAATCAATTAATGGATGAAAAGAAAACGGCGGTTATTATGTGGAGTAAGATAGATAAATTATGAACTATTACAATCTATCCTCGCGTGTCGATCATTGAGTAATAAACGGTTAATAATACGTTCTAATTCACATACATATTTATAATAATCAATATGCTCTGAAGATAACGTTTCACGTTGAAGAGCATCTAGCCAATTTGAGCATACGCGCATATTATTACTGGCAAGTCACTACATGTTTGTTCTCATTCATTATATCCATTTTCATTCCTTCATCTTTTGCGTTATTTTTGCTTTCCCGCGGTAGCTGCAGTCTCATGCCATTTGAAAAGCACGCAACATACCTGAGATCCTTTTTGCGCTATCGACGCGATTTGTCAGGAAAAAAACGGGACATGGCGAGAGATCTTTCCCGTCGGAGATCTGGGAAAGCGGAGAAAATGAGAGAGCACCGCCGAGAGTGCAGCCTGACTTGTTGCAACCCCCTCGCGATCGTTAGCGTCATCTCCGAGACGGACGGACACCTCTCTCGAAGGGGCGGCGACGTGGCGAGGGAAACGGAGGGATTTTTACTCGGTTCCTGGCGAGAACGTGCACGGGGAGGCCGCAGCCGCGCGCGGCACGAATATAGACTTCACTCGAGGTGCCTTTTTTACGAATGCCACGCCTCGCATTTCTGCATAATCACGGCTGTTGTCATTCCCCTTCTTACGCACGCCAACCACACCGCCGAGGCCCCCTTCCTTTAATCCCCCTTGCAATCTGCCTCCTGCCACGGCAGGACTCCCTCTTCTCCTTCCCTCTGCTTCTGCCCTCAGGAATCAGAGCTGACTGTGCCCGCACAATGTGGCTAGGTAGCGGGTGAACCGGTGCATTATCGAATGCACCGCGTCCGGTAACGGTGAGAGCGAGCTCGGCCTGGCGGTCTTCACGGGGACCGTAATCGAGCCATGACTCGTTGTCACGGGCCCGTTGCGGTCCTTTCGCGCCAATCTATAAATCGTGAGCCAAGCTGTGTTGTTTCATTATTCTGGTAAGACTATGTGAGACTAATTTAATGGGACAGTAAGAAATGAGGATTCAGTTTGTAGACAGAGCTCTGCGCCAGGAATGTGTTAAGAATGAATCTCCATTGCACATACATAGACTTTCTTCATTACGTGGATATACATTTATGTATGCGGAGGAGATTGTAATGTTTGCAAAGTAATTATTTTGACAACAAATATCATTGGATTACTTATATCTATGTCATTGGTTGCTTAATCGTTAATTCAGGTAATTAGAGATTATTCTTGTACAGTTCTGGAGTGATGCGGTAATACCTGCGCGGCCCATATAAGACGAATCTTCATGCGAGCGCCGTTGGCATTGTGACAGAGTGGAACAGCTCGAACTGGAAAAGAATCACGTTAACGATCACTTACGGATCTCCGGCATACACGCAGCCTATAATGGACTACAACGTGTGGCACTGATTATACGCTTCATGGCCGACTCATTATCTTTATTTGTCCTGCGAGTAAAGTCGCCATGCCGGGCTCGACTCTAAGGCGTTCCTCCTTTAGATCCGTTCGGCCGCCAATCGGCACCGATCGCTGTGATCATTAACGTTAATGGCGAACCGCACGTCAATCTCGTAAGATAGCACAAGACCAGCTACGCGGAAATGTTTAACAATATCGAATCCACAGTGACGTATAACACGTGTAATCTCTTTCCGTTCTTACGATGCACGAAATGATTCAGCTTCGATCATAGGGGAATCAGCTTTTTCCGTTGCGCGCCGGTGATCTCGACTGGCGTGACCTTGAGGAATGGTAAACCGGCCGTGATGCGATGCGATGCGATGCAATGCGGTGCGGCAGGTCCGCACCTAAATACCAGATCACTCGAGTGTGGAAAAAATCGCCTGCGCGTGCTGCTCTGGGCGCGCCGCTCGAGTTTCTTCTCGTAATTCACGGAAGGTTGCACAGGACTAACAAGAGTTCTCGCCACGTCCGCGCGTCCGAATCTTCCTGCCGCGTGTCAAACTCTCTTCCTTCAAACGAAATGCATATCGCATATTTCATCGACATGCAGGACTCCCCCAGAATTGACGGGAAGATGCGTAGTCGGCTCTTATTGCACTCAAATTTTTTTCTTTCAGACGAAAGTAGTTCGAAAATCTGTTTTTTAGCTATCTATCTTTACAACTGTGTAGTATATTTATTATTTGATGCTACATTAGTCTTTAAAAGGAGGAAAGATTAGTTTCTCACTTTTTATAATGATGTTTTTCTTCTGAGTGACGTCTGTTATGAGACACATTCTACTTTACAATTTTAGCCTGCTTTTTCATACAGCTAGACCGAAATTTGCATTATTTTGCATCGATGAAGGAAGATGCTGAAGAGTCGCAGTTCACATGACTCATATCGGCAGAAACTTACGTCAAGCCGTACGTTTCTAGTCGGAGCATCGGGACAACATTTCTCGGCATATTTATAACACGGCACGGACTGATTGATTATACATTTGCGAAACATGTGCAGCTGGCAACTGACTTGGAAATGCAACGGTCGTCGTAGATGAGGAACGACTCTAAGAATCTGGAATACTTTAAGTGACTTATCAGTATCCATATAGATAATTTTAATTTGAAAACAACTCTGCCGCATGTATTTTGAAGAAGCTCGAAATTAACGTAAATATGGCATCGCTGTTATAATATCACCGCTTAGCATAAGCAAATTAGAATGCAAACTGGTTGTTTCAACCAAACAATTTTCGTCCAGTTTCCTGCCACTTAGCTTTAATGTGATACCGTTGACTTGCTCAATAATCTGACAACCTTTTACATACACGTTACGCATATTTCAAGCATGGACTAAATACTACATTAACATTATAAAATCGTATTGCATCTGGAAACGAAATTGCACCTGTTAGATCCAAATGAAAACTGTCGCTATCGTAAGAACTTGCTTACACATGATATTATAAATTGAATTCGCCAACATATCTTTGTCAATATATTTTTATCATATGCATATCGTCGCTTTCCTAGCTAGGAAACGAAAGAACGTATTTGTACTTCGAATGATTTTGTGATCCTCCTCACCGACGAATGTACGGGGTTGTCTTTTGCAAAAGACTATTACCTTCGACCTCGTCGCATTACTGTTGCCTGTAAACGGTGGCGTCACGAAACTAGCACATTAGATATTTTGCGGGTAAGCAAAGCGTGGTTTAATCGCTGAGAAAATCCGCTAGTAACAATCGCATCTCCGTCGGGCATCATGATGCACGTCATGCAACGTGTTTTTTGCAATTTACTCTAAAGTAATCAAGAAAGATAACATTACTGTGCGATAAATTAACCTGGTAACGACGGTCTAGATAAATAAACCACGTAAGTCATTATTAAATTAAATGTTAGTTATATTGATCTATATTCATAATTCGCTTGAGTAAAATCAGTTCGACTTTTGCTATTTCGAGTTAAAATAAACAGAAGATAATAATTAATCCATGGAACCGATGATAAAGCATTATTATTGTCATTTATTACTATTAATATTCATATACTTGATCTTGTGTCCCGAAAATACGTCAATTCCACGCAATTTACAAGAGGTACAATTTCTATTTCCTTTTGAGTTGCTATACATATGAAGTAAAAAGAAACTCAAAATTCTTCGACGAAGAGATCAGACTGCGCTGTTGAGCGTCTTGTTGTCGTATAGTGGCCGGGAATCCATTAGGAGCTATCGTAACGGTTGGGGAATACACTCTCTCTACTCCCGAAAGGAAGAGTCATCCGGCGGGCTGATCGTGTCGGCATCCCGTCGAGAGAGGTTTCCGAGACGAAGTGAGAAGCAGAGCAGTTGGATCTCGATAAGAACAATGCGCCTGAAACACTTGGTGTAATAGTAGGGTACGTAGGGTCGCGACTCGAAGCTCATGACGACGACGACAACGAAGAAGAAAAGGAGGAGAAGGAGAAGGAGGACGAAGAGAGGAAGGTGCAGGATAAGAGAGAGCGAGCCAGCTCACCTTGGCGCCCATGGTATGCGCCCATTGGCGTCCCTCGCAAAGGCGTAGCGTCTCTCCGCGATGGTTGATGTTTTGATAAGAAATCTCGAACTTCTTGGACCTGAAGAACGAGACCGAACGAGAGAGAGAAAGAAGAGAGAACGGAGAGGAAGAGAGAGGAAAACAGAAAAAGAGAGATAGAGAGAAAATAGTCGTTGCGACAATCTTTACAGCCACTTGTATCCTCTCTGTGTCGCACGGCTATAAATGCACTTTATGAATGCAAACAAATACGCCGTTAGAAACATCGATATATTCTCTGTAATTTTGTACAAAAGATGTCGACAGTTTGAAATTTGAAAGAAGATGAACTGTGACGAAAGGAGAACACTTATCGTACAAGATGCAACTCACGATCCAATCTCTTTAATCTCCTTAATCTCTTAAAGGACATCGTTTCGCAACAAATCACTCTTCTTCACGTAGATACGAAGCTGACATTTTAAGTAAATTTTGTAAAGATTAAATTAACACCGGGTCCGGATTCCCTACATCTCTCTTACCTTTTCTCAGGTGTTTTTAATTTCACGAAAAGTATGCCAGCCATTCGCAGTGTTATTAGCGGAATTCAATCATTCGAGCCATGAATATGGAAAAACAGAATGCTTGTTTGGTATGCTGACACATCGCTGAATCGCATACACCGGCCACTCAATGGACTACGTAACATGAAAAACATTATGTATTCGAGGCTACTGCATCGGGAGTGTCACGGTATGTGTGTGGTCGTAAGAGGGAAATCTATAAAACAGAATAAATAATTTTCACGATTTATTAAAACAATAGCAAATCAGCACGACAGTATTATTATCATTATTAATAACTGATCAATATAATTAATTACTAATCAATTACTTACATAAAATTTAAAAAATTTGCACTCTCGCTAAAATAATTTTATTTTATGAAAACGAATTATCACGTTCGTCATTATTAAATCAAGAGAATGCAAATTGAGAAACAAAATAAGAAGCAAAATAAAATTGAGACACCTCCGCCTCTCTCTCTCTCTCTCTCTCTCTCTCTCTCTCTTTCTCACCAGCGGTTTCTGTTTTATTACTGTTGTACACTCCGAAGAGCTCCATCAAGCTGGCGAGCCGCGCGGTATGTTGAGCGTTTCGCGGTATTCTCGCGATCCGACGATGCGAAAGTATGCGTTTCGTTTTACGATAGGCATATCGATGCCCCTAGGCCCACATCTGCACCGAGAAAACGCGCAGCAGTCGACGACGATGCGCATATGCACGCGGATATCTTAGATATTTCATTTACTCAGCGGGATTCGCTCAGCGAGAAATATGTGTCGGGGCACGAGCTGCAAATTCAAAAGATCTCGAATTCGAATTTTTCTTTCTTTTCCATCGAATTTCTCAGACAACCTTCGGAAACGAGACGTCGATTACGCATTCCGGCATGATTAGCCGCCTTATTATGCGTTACATAACTTAGCAGGCAATGAGGTGGAGAAAAAGAGAAACAGAAGAAGAAGTAAAGGAAAAAAGAAAATCACCGTCTAATCGCGTGCATTACGTGCGTGCGTCCGTGCGTGCAACGTGCACACAGACACGTACACATACACGGGTAAATAAATAAACGCGTAGGTGCCTACGAACGCGCGGCGCGGCTCGAGGAATGCCGCGCCTATCTAGGAAAAATCCGGGACATCCTCGTACACCATCGTCGCACGATCGAGAAAGAGGTCGTCGCGTCGTAGGCCTGTCGGAGATGCATCCTCCGCAATAAAATTCGCAACTCATAACAGGACTGTCACGTCCGCCACTAGCATTTCGAACGTTGCAACTGGACTTTTCGGTGTACTATGACAATAATGATGTAGGAGAAGACGTAGGAGATCTAGGCTCGCATTCAGAACGCGCTTCCGACAATAAAAGCGCCTTCAGTGCGGCTTCTCAGGCAATCAGATGTTTTTTAAGCCACTTTTAGAGGCGTTTTTGTTGTTCCGAATATAGACCCAGAGTGAGAGACATCAGGCTTAAATCGGAAGTGATTAATGCTCTTGCGCTAAACAATCCTAAGGTGAGTTGAAGGCGTTATTGATTCCACCCGGAATCTAAAAAAAAACGATTAATGCGCCTGATTGTATCGCTGCTTGCGTGACTGCACGCAAACCGGAAGATCATTCGAGAGATTCGAACAGGAGTCTTCGTGAGAATTAAACACTATATGCGCATAAAGTGCGCATAAAGAAGAGCTCGGATACCGTACGTGTAAACACTATGCGTAGCGATGTCCGACGTTGACATCTCGGCATATATATGTCCGGATACGGTCAGGTCGAGGATGTCAGATACGTAGCGGGACATACGGTCGGTGATGAGGAATGCGTTTCCTTCCTGCTGGACGGACATCGCGGGTACACCGTACATGGACGCGCGTTCTTGCGCGCGCGCGCGTGATCGGGGATGCGCGATCATCCGCGTCTTGTCCTGTAAGTATGTACTCCGCTAAAATGAGTCATATCACGATTACGATTCCATTCATGCCGCCGCGACGAAACGGGAATACCGCGCGAAGCTGCGACGGACGCGCGAGACGCTCGCGAGCGATGCAGCAACGGGATGCGGCAGCGAAAGCTCGCGCGACGAGCAACAAGCATGACGATAACGTTACCTCAGGTCGAATTGCACGCGGATTACTTAAGTCTGGAATTTGTTTCTGAGAATGTTTTCACACAGCGGAAGGCATACGTAAAATTGAGTATAAATTAAGTAATGTGTAAAAAATTGAGATTCTCTTCTCTTCTGAAGACAGTTTTGGAGAAAATCTACGAAAATACTTTTATAATTTTCTGAAAATTGAAACAGCAGATTCTCTAATTCTCTAACAATAATATTTCTGAAGTATTTTGGAATTGTTTCACCTACGAAATATCCTGAAAATATTTTCAAGACCTTTCCTGGAATAATTATTTATCATGATAGATAAAAACATATTCTGGAAAGCATTGAAATATGTCTTCGACTTTTATGAACGATATAGGAAAGTTATATTTATCTTTGCAGCTAAACACTTAGTGCTGGTGACGGATCCCGAGATCGTCGAGGATGCATACGCCTTCGATAATCCTTGCTTCAAGGACGCGACGTCTGCGGTGGTTGGTCGCGTCGTGGAGAGACCATCATCGAGCACACCGGTGGATACGTCCGCGAAGGATTCCACGCGATGGTCCACGCCTTGGTCGTCTCTGGGCCTTGGATCGGCAATTCGCAGCGATAAACGCCGAACTCTCGATGACTCTTGTGTCGGGGTAAGTAATGCATTTAATTATTATATTTTTGTAAATGGAAAATGTAAGAAAAAAAAGGTAAAAAGAAAAGTGCTAATCTTATTCTTGATATATAAAAAAATAAAAAATTATAGTGGATCAGTTTGACGAATTATCAGGCATTAGGTAATTCGCAATTTCTTTATATTCGTTGAAAATAAGTATTACTCAGTTGGTCAATTAAATTTAGATTTCATATCATTGTTTTACACAAAAAATCTCAAGACGTTGACTATCTTAGATGCATCTTATGATTGATCTATCATTGAGACAATTCAGCTATTTTCATATAATTATTATATATACATATATACCGTATGACAAAATGACACATTGCTGAGCACTTATTTTTAATTGGAAGATTATTGGTGTAAACGACTGTATTATTGCTCGCCAGGTGGGCAATAAATTCCGCAGTCAAACCTAAAGAAGTGTCGAACATGATAATAGTCCTTGTTAGTCACGCGATACCAACCAACGTGATAATTGCAAGATGATGTGGAAGGCGGTGTGTAACATTTATAATTTTCTATGATCTAATCTGTGATCTGGCTTCAAACTATCAAAGTATTCAAGGAACTGCTGAACCAGTCTGCGAAGAATACTTAAATTAAAACTAACTTGCAAATTTCCCACAAAGTCTATAAAGATCTTTAGGATCGTGAATAATGAAATCTCATCCGTAATCCGCGAAAATTCATTGTTAGCCTAATTCATAAAATGATTTATCCTTAAGAACAAATTAAAAAGCAGTAATGCATGAAAAAAATATAAGTACAAAAAATAAAATATACCGGGAATGGAAGTCAAGCAGATCGTTTCACGTAATATCTTTATCCTAAAGATTTATCAACAAATGTGTTATTCGCGATCCACACGTCAGTTTAATGTCCCGTACGTGACACATCACATGGCCGGACGTAATGATGCAGTCAATACAGGCATGAGTCCTCTTTCATAAGAATATGACGTATCTCCTTCATCCACTTGTCCCTGAGTTATTAGCTCGTCATCGGCAAGGTTCCCGTTCATTGATCGTTGCTTCTCGGGATCGTACTCGGGATTGCGCTCAATGACGCCAATGCGAATTCGCACACACGTACATACGAATGGTAAACACGACCCACATGCAATAATTCAGCTCCCGTGGAGCCAGTCTTTTCATCACCCGTGTAACAGTCATCCGTTTTGTCGTTCCAGCCCAAGGCCACCAGGGTCAGCGTGGTCAGCCTGCGCAGTCGTGACTTCACCGGACTGGGCTTTAATGTGTGCGGTAACATGAGGGAGGGCATCTTCGTTAAGGACCTGCTACACCGCGGCCCTGCATCCGAGTCCGGACGGATACATCCTGGTACGTAATAAAATGTTCTTGCATCGTATTCAAGGACGGATCTATATAGTCTAGGATGAAGCCATCCTAGAATAGAACATACTTGGGATTCGTTTAACTAAATTTTTATTACACAAAGAAATGCAAGTTTCTTTTGCGTACAAATCAGTCTGACATATTGATTTCATTCTCCGTACGTCATAAATTTATATTTGTTTATTTATCAGCAAAATAGTATTTAATAATTACAACGTTGAGGATAATCCATAAAAAACTTCATTTTCGGACTCTCTCAAGTTCCTAAAAGATTTTCTTCAGTTTGATTTTACAAATTTTTCTTTTTTTTATTCTTAACTTTTACTTCTTGCGTCTCTTAATGACCTACCTCTATTACGATTGTCTCGCGACTCAATTTTCTCCTTGTTCGTCATATCAAGATTGAAACGTGGCATGATTTCTATTGAGAAACAGCAACTCGATTAAGCGATTAAACGAATTATAATTCAATACTTCAATTAATGTGAATATGTTTCTCAAGGGAAGTCATCCGCGAACCTGAGAATCACCCACATACCTAGATTTCGCAGTGAAAGCACTGTTACTGCCACATTCAAGCATTTGATAATGCGTGTCGTGAGACGATTAAAATGGAGTATTAAGTCCTCATTAAAGTGCATTCGCTGGCGTAAGTGGAGTGCACGATTCGCCATACTATGATGTTGATGGCCCCGTTTGGTAAAGGCACAAAAATTTGAATTTTGACTCAACGGTTCTTGTACAAACTTGAATTAAAAAGTAAATTACGATGAACTTAATAGCTTTTATTAACAGTTATTTAGATATTATTAAATCTACAGAATTCATTTTCTATCTGTGTGCAGTGTTGCACATATTAGAATCTTAACGTTTTGATTTTTCTGGTAATCTAAAGATTCAAAGTAAAATTTAATTTTTCTAAGATACTTTCGTCATTTTCTTTTGAGATAGATTAGCAATCGTAATATTAGCAATCTCTAAAATACATAACGCTGCAAAAGTTTTTCTAAAATCACTAAATATCTTTTTTCCCCTCGCAGGCGATCGCATCTCCAGCGTAAAAATCAGCTTCCGTAACATGGTGTACGAGGACGCGTTGACAATTCTGAGCTACGCTTCGCCATACGACGTGGAATTGGAGGTGGAGAACGGCGGTGGCGGCTCGAAACCAACGACATTGCTGAAGAAGAGCGTGGGTCCGAGTTCGACGAGGATCTGCCATCCACTCTACAGAAGCCAGTCAATCCCGGAGCTGTCACAGGCGCACAAGAGTATCGCAAAGCGACTCTTCATCGCCGACCCAAACGAGTCCGTGGGCTCCAATTACTCGACGGCAAACTCGAAGTCGTCGTCGAAGTTGACGCCTGGTGGCGGACAGAGCCTCGAAAGGCGTCACGAGGAGACGAAGAACAATCATTACAAGTTCGGCATCAAGGTATTACCGGCATTAGACGGCACCGTGCACCGGATCGAGAATCAGAACGAGCATAACACTAATCTGGAGAGGAGGCACTCGCGCAAACTCGACGCGGAGAAACTGCTGAATATAAACCGGCATTCCGCGACATCGTGCGACGGCACGACCGACGAGAGAAAGATGTATAACGAGCGTCTTCAGCAACGCGCGGATTGCGATGCGAAGACCACTGCTGACGTTCGCAGCATCGACATGCCGGACAAAGGCGGCAAGAGTGTCGACGAGGGACTCAACATACCGTCGGAAGTGCCGACGGAGGTGCACAATGCGGCCATGGCGGCACGCAGAAACCGCAAGAGCAGTTCGGAGCCACTGACCGCGCACAAGACAATATCCGAGTCGGAAGGCGGCAAGAGCCCGCAGAAGAACAAACGTAAGGCACCAGCACCGCCGAAGAGCGCTGGCGACGTTGCGACACCATCCGCGAGGAAGGACGCCATTGACACCATCGACACCATCGCCGATTACACGGAGTCGCTGTGCGACTACGTAAACAAGGCGCGCGAGAACACGGATACCGCCGCCGCTGACGCACGACGACACCGTCTCGAGTGCCAGTCGACGGCGAACAGACGGAACTCCGAGTCGGACACCGACAGCGAGATGCAGAACAGTTTCACGACGATCGAGTTGAATCCGTCGGACATTACGATCCACCGCACGCCTGTGCCGGAAACGAACGACGACGGAGACGAAGACGACATGTACAGGAAGGCAGCCAGCCTGGGGGATCTGTCCAAGTATGAGAACAAGACAGCGACGACCTTGGAGAGGGCACAAAGCCTGGATATGGGAGCCGAGACGGGCGCGAAAAAACGCAAGGCGCCGTTGCCGCCAGACGACATCAACGAGTCCACGGAGGACCTCACGAAGCTCGATCAGATCGACACCTTTGATCAACGAAAGCTGAAGAAGTCGAACGAATGGGGTACTCTAGAAGATGTGATCTGGAGCGAGGCTGCTGATACGGCGGATGAAAAGACGCGGGGAAAAGCGCGCACGCGAAAGAGAAGCAACGGTACTCTGGAACGTTCCAAATCTGCAGTGGAGATTAAGCTGAAGGAGGAAATCAGCATATCGACGATCACGGCGGCCGACGATGCGCCTGAGAAGAAAAAGATGAAATCAGACGACGAGTCAGACCGCGAAGTCACCACCAGCATCGAGCTGTACAATTTGCCTTTAAGCAAGCGATTAACCGAGGAGTTTATCCACAACGAACGGATGTTCAACCCGGACGAGGATAATTCTCTGGCCAGGATCGTGAACGATGGCAGAGTAGTGAAAAGCCCAACGCCGGAAGAGGTGGAGCTGAACTTCCAGTTGGCCGACGAGAAACGCCAGCAGAAGGCCGAAAACAACGTGGAAAATTCCACGACGGAGAAGTCAGAAGACTTCAATCGCGCCTTGCGCTATTTCGAGCTGCATGCGAGCGCATCGCCGACATCTCCGGATCCAAAAGTCAATCTGACGCGGCTGGACGAGTGGAGAGAAGAGAAAGCACCTGCAGTCGACGACACGTCGCTCTATGCCGGCAAGCAACCAGTCGTGGAAGAACCCATCTTGAAAGTGACAGTAGATAGGGGTCACGGTTGCCGCGGTTGCGAGGACAGATGCAGCCAGCACAGCGCCGACTGCGAGAAGCGAGCTGTCGGAGGGCAACATCGCGTAACCGCGCGGCCACTCTCGGAAGATGTGGAGATAGAACGAACGTCCACGCCGACACACGTGCGAGTTTACACGGCCAAGTCGGAACCGGCTAGGTACAACAATAAAGATGCAGAGGAGCTTACAGAGAAGAAGAATGGTGGTGGTTTCTCCACGTTCCACGCGCACCGGACGAAGTTCGAGCAACGTGCGATGACAGAGCAGCAACGCGACAAGTACTCACCGATCAAACTGAATTCTCCGACCGACTCATCTGCATTGGAGACACATTTTGCCAGGCGCGTCATCAATGTTACCAGCCGTGACGAGGATGACGACGAAGAGGATGAATATGAGTTCGGCTCAAGTGTTAGGGCAAACAGCAAGAGCCCGTCATCACCCAAGGAAGATCGTCACAACATCAGCAGCGTTAGCGTATCGAGCGGCGAGAACAGTGAAGACAGCGGTCTGGTTCGAGAGTCGATGGACTACAACTCGCAAGATCCGCAGGAGAACAATCGTCCACCGTTGCCCAACACGCCCGTGCCGAACGCCACGCAGAAGATGACCTACATCACGGAAATCAAAGTATCGCCTAATCGGGAGGGCGTTCACGGGACCGACAACGAGAACGAGGAAGCGACGACTGGTAGCAATGGGGAGCCGCGGCAGCTGGCACAACGCGAGATCAGAGTGACGGCGAATGGTAGACCTACGTCTGGCAAGAAACCACCGGTACCGCCACGGCGATCGGATATCACAAAGAGTCCGCGGGACGATCACGCGGACAAGCAGGTAGTCTACGTGTCCGAGTACAAGTCTAGCACCGGCAAGGGTGCCCAGATCCTGGATACGCATTCGCCGGAGGTCAAGCAATCGGACAACAAGAAGTTCGAGCAGTGGATTTTTATGACTGATAAGGAACAAAATCGCTGGAGCGCCCCTTCCGCCGGTCAAACCCAGCCCGTAACGAACATCGTGTTGTCATCCAGGAACGATACAAATTAGCAGATCCGTGATCCTAGTTCGCGACTTTTTTGAAAACGCGAAACAAGAAAAGTGATTGCCAATTGCTCGTTTTAGAAAGGACATTTTATCTCAAAACTATCGGAAATTGCTTTCCTTCCCCCCCAAACGATTTTGCTTAGGAAAACAAATCGTACAGTTATGATACTAACGTTAACGAATTTTCATTCCTAAAAAATAAGAAACTTGAGATAAAGTCTTTTCTTTTACGAAAAAAGAACCGATTTAATTAAAGATTTCGAATGAAAACAAGTTAAGTATCGCAATAATGTTGAAATATTCTTATGTGTATTTTTTTACGGCTGTTAACACCATTTTAATTTTACTCTACGATATTTAACTTCAGAGTTTTCATTTCCAATCTTTAGCTTAACTGCGATAAACAATTCAGATGGAAGGCTACAATATTAACTGAAAGAAGAGAAAAGGAATATGGTTAACTTTATGTCACGTATGTTGATGCATTTCTTCAGGTTCATCATGTCTTACGACATGTATATAATATCCACAAAATGGTTTATGAATGTTTGAGAAATTTTATGTTCTATATAAGACTTCGTGCATCTAATGTTCAAAAATTAGTCTAAAAATTAGAAAAGATTAGTCGCGGACTGGCATGTGAAACAATCAGTAAAAGTGCTGATAAACTACGTGCCATAAAGAATAATTATGATAGAGTGGGATTATTTGAAGAACAGAACTGAATTGCATGTACGCGGATTTAACTTACGATTACATTTAATTTAATGTGTTAGGTTCAATCGAACAACGTGAATAAAGAAGTTACAATCCCGAAGATTGTACATACTTTCTCCATGTCGCAACTTTACCGTATGTAAATATAGGTCAGTGTTTTAAGAACGTGACCACTAAAGTAAGCCTAGCAGCAGTTAATAAAAAATACATAATCTCTTCTTTCGTACGAGTGTACGTATTTTTCATTAACAAAGTCTTTAACTTTCCCCATCGAATCAAAATAATATTTAACAAGATAGTTAAAACTCTTTAACTGATCGATAAAACGATAAAACAATACGTACAAGAAAATGAAAAGATGTAAACTTGAATATTACTTGCAGCCTGAAAATATTTTGTTTTACTTAAATAGAAATATTTAATAAAATGTATACGTCCAATATGAAATGCAAATATTTGCGTTAACAAGATCTGTAATCAAATGATAAACCATGCGACTATGTGTACTGTGTATATTTAACACATAAGTGAAGTAATCTGTAAAGTTGGGATTAATGAACTTAAGTAGTGATTTACTAACATAATCTAGTTATGCATGCGTATTATCGAGATATACAAAGAATGAATATATACTTAATACGCAGAATTTTACGTGTAATTATTTTGTTTGCTTTATATGAAAACGCATTGTACGCTCAAAAAAAAGTAAACTGCACGCGCACGTAACTTCGGTCTTAAATACATATAAAGAATGCATGTAAAGTGTGTATTATAGACATTCCAATGATGCATCATTGCATAACTACATTGCAAACATTACATCGTTTCTTTTTATCGTTATCCAACTTACCTGATTTTTAACGTCCTAAAATAACAGAGGAATCTCGAAATATATAAACTCATTAAAAATACCTTACATCAGTATGCTATAAATGTTCCATCGTGTATGAATGGATTATTATATCACATTATTTGCGCAAAGCGAAACGTTACTGTTAAAACTGGCTTAAGCAGTTAGTCATTGCGAGTTTTTCTGTGTGTATGTTTATTAAAACATAATTTATTCTCCAAGACTAACATGTTGGTAACGTACATTACATTGTCTATCGTTTGTTAGTGAGAATTGTATAAATTTTTAATAAATAAAAGTGTTATATTTTTAGACGTAGATCTTGGTATTGAAAATATATGTATATTTTTTTATGTGAGGATACTTTCTTATGAAAATTATTTTTCTCCAGTAGATTTATAGCACTTCAAGATCAACTTAGACTAGCTATTACGTTAGAGATACAGATTTTTAAATTTAATTAAATTTAGGTCACATTCCACACCAAATAATCTTGCATATTATGCAAACAGAAAAAATAAACATTGTGCTAATAAAGATGGAACATACTGTGTAAAAAGAAGTAGCGAAGGATGAAAATAGAATAAAATAAGTTGTTCAATCTAGTATTTAATCGATATTATTAATATCACAGTTACATAAACTTACATATTGCGTGATACAGAACATATATCTGTAACAATTTTTATTACATCGTTTCTCTTTTGTGTACAGATTCCCTCACCTGAGACGATACCCTTGGAAGATATGTGTGTAATTTTATTGTGAAATATATGGATTAAATTCTCATATAACATATCTTTAATTTCTTTTTAGTTCTGTTTACTATTTTTGTTATAAGCTATAGACAATATACTAAATTTGTTGTGTTTATAAAAAATCGACAGAATTTTCTCTTGTATTCAATTTTCTGATTATGATACTTTCTTATTAATTTTTATCATTATCATTATACTCTTTATCAATAAGCCTGCTTTTAGGAGCTCGATAATATTTTTGTGATCGATATATTGTGTGATCATTTACCATTAACATATCATAACGCACCACATAGATACTTACGAGTTAATGAAAAATAAAGGAATAATAATTAACTTTGATGTAAATGATGAATGTTGTGCGTCTACATTTCCAAAAAAAGTTTAGATACATAGTGTGTTTTATCAAGTAAGCAAGAAAATTTTATTGTAGAAGTTTTGTAGAAGTACCTATAACATTTTTAGTAAAGGCGTTTCTTTTGGAAAGATATTTTGTATAACCGTTTTAATGAAGAAATAAACAAGTGATAATAATTCAATATTATATTGAAAACACGATAGAATAGAAATTGCAGAAATAAATATTAAGAACATTTTACGCAGCTGTTATGTGATTCAGAAACGAATGCTAAAAATGTTATACTTCTGCAATAAAATTTCCATATCTAAAATAAACATATATATGTATACACATATATATTACTTAACTGCTTTAACTGTACAAAATTATCATAGAAATTAGGTAGCTGATTGTTTGTAATTCTTTGTACTCATTAGTTTTTTGCCACACATAGCGCATATGGCTTTTTTATACGCGCACGACTGACAGTAGTGAGATCCTACTTGGTGTACTTTCTGCCTGCATATCCTGCAAATCTCGAACTTCGTCGTGTACGGGTTGAATCGTGCCTTTCCTGCGGAAAGAGCCTTGTTTTCTCCCACCTTGCGACCTCCGCTTTCCACCGTGTTCCTCGCGCCCGTTTTCCAAGGATCCGGGGTAATAACCTTACCCAATTTCTGTTGGCACTTTTCGCAGACCATTCTCGAAGCTTTCTGTTCGCACGAAACGCAATAAACTGGCAATCTATGTAAAAATTAATAAGTCAGACCATTAGTGAAAGAAAGAAAAGTGAATTATTTTTCCGAGAAATATCGACGCAATTACTTTATGTCACTGTACCTTAAGTATCAACGCTGTAATTCCTCTTCAAACCCTATCTTGTACGTTATACAATACGTCAACCCTTCGTCAACATTGTTGAATCCGAAATTACATAGACATTTGAAAATCTTCTTCCTCTTGTTGTATGGCTCAGTTGGCGAATAACACCCATACGCCAGCACTAGAGGCAAGACATTTGAAAATATTGTAGCAAACGTACACAAATATGAGGGTCAAGTCTGGTTACATGAACCACAGTTAAAACAAGCAGGGGGGCCAACTGAAATAGACGAATGTATGTAAACAAGTATTCATGTTTATTAGGCTAGGGTATTCGCCGCCAGATGAGATGGGAAACTTGACTTGAGAGATAAAATTACTAGAAGACACTATTGTCCAAATTGTGACCAATAGGTACAGAAGTTGCGACTCTGTACCTATGACTGTACATACGTTCAGAAAATGGTGTGTTTTAGAAAACGAATCTGATTGGTGAATCTGGGAGAAAACGCCAATCACTGCCATTGAGCAACAATCCTTGATGCAATATCTGATATCCAATAGGATTCGTTCATCGACAAGAATGTCAATCTTAAACAAACGAAGAAATAAAAATCTTATTATATACCATATGATGGATGACAGTTCGCGAAGCGGAGATGTCTTTGAATAAGTTCGCATTTAGCGATCGCATCGACGTGTGCATCAGGATTGGGTAAGAGTTGAGTCAGTTTTCTACATGACCTGTATAATACGTAAAATACCATGTATAATTAAACGATACAAACGAATGTAGAAACGTATCAGCATTGTTATTACATTACACTGCTTCTGAATTGGAGGGAGATGGGGAAAACGTAATTTGTGCACGACGTAGAAGAGAAACTACAAGTTTGGAAATATTATTTCATTATCAATTATCGAATTTTGCCGCAAAGTGCAACGTCCGTGACGCTAATTAATTTTTCTGAAAATAAATATGCTCGCACATAGACTAATGTTATATAACGGCGTTTCTTTTATAGATTGAAAATCAAGTTTGTTCAATAAAATTGAAATATTATTAATCGCCAGTTAATCAATAAAACTTTATCGCCAGTTTGTTCAATAAAACTTCATGAAAGTATTACATTCGAAAAGAAATGAATATAGGAAATTTTCCGTTTCTTAAAGCATCATTATATTAACATCCTAATTAACAAAATACTATATGAAGAAATGAACTATAATATAATATATCAATTCTACAGAGATATAAATAAAATATAAATTTGAAATAGAGTTTAGATCAATATCTATAATATGCTAACACTTATGCAATGAATAATTGAAAGTGTGGTAATATATTATTCATATACATATCTAATCTTTTCTCCTCGATTAGCAAGGAACTATTGTTATCGCGAAAGGACGTTGTGTACATTAATAGCACGGAAAATACTTCTCGGTAATCGATATCGCGTACATAAATACAGCACGGAAGAGCTTTTGAAAAATAATCTAGAAAATTGATACGCGTGCTCCGAGTACCCGCGTATGTTGCAAATTTTATTACGGTATTATGTGTTCCCCACGATATTCCTTATTCCTTACAAAATAGGTAAATGTAATAGGTAACGTAAAGTAACATCACGGGACCATATTAGATAGAGCTCCAGTCATCATATATATAGTGCGTATATAAAATGTTTAAGTATTTATTGAAAAATATTGCTTTAAAAGAAGTAAACGCGAACTTATTGCAATTGCAAAATTATGGAAATGGAACTGTCGATAATACTAAATTTACATAAATTCTTGCTTGAACGTTATCCCGCTATTCGACAGTAGATGCATTGTTTTATTTTGTAAAAGATATTGGCATTGTACTGACAGACACATATTGTTATTGAACCATGATAAACTACGATATTTCAATATTAAATTTTATTTTTATCCGTTTGATATTTAGCAACATCCTACTGTAAGGTATTATAATAAATTTTGTAGTATGCACGAAAATACAGATTCAAACGGACGAATTGTCTGAACAAACACGCGTGAAGTTAGTTGCAG
Organism: Ooceraea biroi; assembly: GCF_003672135.1. Lineage (NCBI taxonomy): Eukaryota > Metazoa > Arthropoda > Insecta > Hymenoptera > Formicidae > Ooceraea > Ooceraea biroi. The sequence goes on from NC_039512.1 coordinate 5,566,216, forward strand.
ATCATACGAGCAGTCGATCGTTATCTTCACTTAACAAAACTGTTAACTGCACAAGTTCGATACAAATTTTCCACCGGACATTGCGAAACGAGCACAACGAGATTTGAATCAAGAATAACTCCGGGGCTCTGATCAATTTCATCACATCCGCAAAAATTTCCATCGCATTTGTCGAACGGAATCGGGGACGGTGTCGAGCGCCCTTCTCGCGATGACGGCGCGGAAGGGAAACCCTGAAGGGATGGAAGAACGGAGGGAGTCCGCGGGCGAGAGAGGGGTGGTAAAGGGAGTGAGCGACGGCGGCGGCGCAGCACGGTGAAGCAGTTTCGACGATGGGGGTGGCGTGCGGGCGCGAGCGCCATCTGGCCGTTCAGTGCCCGGCCACCCTCGGTACACCTTGTACGATTCGCGCTCGCGCTTCCGGATTACCGTGGCTAAGTTTTGCGACGGGCCCCCGAGGATTGGGACGGCAGTGCACCCGTGCCTTAAATCACAGTGACCAGTGTATGCCTTGAACGCGGCGACGCGACGAAAAGGTAATTATCGCCAGCGCGGTGGTGCGTTCGTTGGAACGGGCATTGCGGGAGGGGACGGGCACGAGCGTGAAGGGTACGTGAAGTAAAGGAAAGAACGAAGATGACGGCGGTGGTGGCGGCGATGACGGTGCAGGCGGTGGAGATGGCGGTGGAAAGAAGGTGGAGCAAAGTGACGACGACAACGACGACGACGACGACGACGACGACGACAATGATGATAATATGACGATGACGGTAATGCGGCAGCGCGATATTCGGGACATCGCGTCTCGGGAATCGCGGTCGTCGCGATGTCGAGACAGGGTACACGAAAGTCCATTGGATCGATCTGCCGCCTTCGTTTCGATATTGCGATCCGAGTACAAGCAAAAGGCGAGATCACGATAGGAAGGAGTACGTCATGTCCGGGGAAATCGGTCACACACCGTCGCCTCAGACCCGTTTTGGCACGGTTTTGCTTCGATAGTTTCTCTACTCGATTGAAGTTCTATTCGGAATCATCGCAACGTGATCATTGGATCATCGCGATGCGCGTCACTTGCGACTTGCCCTCGGAAATTCGCGAAAGTTCGCTTGGCAGAGCGCAACGCAGGGCGACGCGCCTCGCCGATCACTCCTCGAGGGAACCGTCGAGAAAATCATCCCCGCTGATGGAATTCTTCAATAAACGTTCGATCTCCTTTCCTTCCTTGAGAAAACCGCCTCGTGGTTGTCGCCTCGTCGACGTGACTCGGTTGAGACGCGCGCGATTGATCGTCGGGGATCACCCCCAACGGCGCGTCAAGCGCGAGGGACACGAGGCCGCGCGTCATCACCGTCCGTCCGTTTGTCCGTCCAGGTTCCGGCACACTTGACGGTGGTGGATGCTTGTTCGGATGACGACGTCGACGTCGGCGACGCGTGCTCATCTTTTAGCTTGGGTGTCTCGAATATGCGTCGTATACGTCGAGACGAACATCAGCGGGTTCCATCAGCGTACATGCGCCGTGATCGTCGAACCCTTTACGAATGCGTCATGCAGAGGAGCGAACGAACGAGTTTAAATCTTCGTGAAAAAAAGAGTCCGATCGTTCCTTAACTCCCTTTCGCATCCCCTCTGGGATGTAACGAATGATGATGATGAGACTCATCAAGGTTTCAGAATTCGATTGTGATCGATTAGTATCGCGGTATTTCTTTCCTCTTGTCGTCGACAAGGCGATATGTTTTCGTGTAAATTTACGCCTCTCGCGTTAAAATGATTTCTCGCTAAGCTCGTCGGTCGTGTACCCGTGGCGTGAATCTAACGTCATTCGATGATCAGGATCGAAACGAGACTTTGCTCCTATTTGCAAATGATGCCGAATTTATACGGAGTTGACAGTGTGGCGAGTCGAGTTGTTTGCTTAAGCTTTCAACAAGGGAGAGATACAAGGGAAGACAAGCGAATAATTAGGGGTATTTAATTACTTGTTCCTTCAGATTAATCAAACATCGGAAATTTAATACCAATGAAGAGTTTGAGAAAGATAAATTAGCCATTCATGCTAGTCTTGATTAAAATATAACAGAAAAAATGAATTTGTTCACTACGTTTCATCCTTCTTTCTCTTGTCTTTTCGTCTTAACATTGAATTCCTCACATGATCACACTAAAGGCAAGTAAATTCGAATAGCCAATAAATTCGAATAGGCATTCCTTTAATTCACTAATTTCATGTGATTCTGAGGCAAACATATGTTACATATATATAAATTTAATAAAGCAACGCGTCAAGAGAGAAAAAAAAGTCCTTTATTCGCTTATGCTTCTCACTATTCTCTTCTCGCATGAGGTAGACAATTCGAGACAAGTTACTCGGTACTCGAATTGCTTCTACTGTCTTACTGAAATACTGTAGCACAGTGCCGTTCCTCGATGGTGGTTCACGCGTCGCAGCACGAGGCCGACGCGCGTCTTCCGTTAAATAATCGGGTGCGAATGCAAATACGTACGTAGATACATACATACATATGGAACACACACACAACACGGTCGATCGATTTTCTGTTCCCGATTCCGCGGCGCCCGCGGCATGCAACGATCGGCGACGAGCCGAGCGCGCACACACATCATCACCGGGGGATTCACGCGGGTTTTCTGTGTCGTTTCTCACGTCTAGGTCTTACATCGAGTCGTCCAACGTCTGCGATAACTCCGCGATGCGATCGTACCTAGCTATAGATCGAGCGACGAGTGAGTGAGTCGCGCTCGGCGCGACTTTGCGATCGGAGTACCGGAAATGTTGAAGATAGGTACGTAGCAGTTTCTCACCAGCCGAAAAGCTAAAGCGTGTCCGTTTGAGAGAGAAAGAGTGAGAACGATGATGGGAGATAAGAAGAACAGCGAGGGAACGGGAATAAGCCGAGAGGGTAACTCGCCATGGTGTTCTTCGAGTGATACGTCCCTTCGTGAGCAGGTCTCTCGAGGGTAACTCTTGATAGAGCAACGTCTCTCTCAAACGGACACTCGTCGCAACACGTTTCGCTTCTTCTTTCATTTTCCGACAGCTTTTCTGAATTGAGGTGATCCGCATCGGTCCAAAAGGGCAATCGATTATTCGTTTTAATTAACAATACGAATTTTCCGTGGAATAATTTTTGATGGACGCGAATACTTCGCGCTCTTTTTTTACATAATTGAAATCAGCTGAAATCTTGTGAAATAAAATTGTTCGTTTCGATTCACCGTTTCTCGATTTATCTCAAGATTCGATTATTTATTAACGCTCCGTTAACGGTAAATTGTTTATTAGCGTAGTATTCGAGCGTTGTATACTGGATGCATTTGCAAAGCGAAGATGCGACTTCGTACTTCCGGTAATCTCTCGACTCTTTCGATTTTTATAGACTGTTCTGTTTTTACTTTATTCGACTGTCAAACATGAACGTATCTTTTTGAATCTTTCAGTTGGAATCGTAACATGTTAGAATCTAGAACTGCAAATAAAATAAAATATGTATCGATTGCTCGTTATGTACTTGTATATACATGCACGTACATAGTTAATCGAGCATGTTCACTTTAGGGGAACTGAATTAATTGTTGCCGGTGCGGATTATTCCAATCAAGAATACTACGACCCTCTTTCTTTCCTAACTCTCACTCTCTCACCCTTTGTCATACCTCTCTTTCTCTCGAATGCACACTATTTCCTCCGAAATATTCACGACACCATGTACTGTCGTGTCCACACACAGTGTCGTTCGCTGACTACCCAATTTTAACGGGGACAAACATCCCCTGGGAAGCATTGTAGCAATCGAGTTTGATTGACGCTTTGCACCGCACAATTTTCTATAATCTACAATAATATAGATTGGTAAATGAGGATTTTAGAATTCAAGTAATAATGTTTAATCAACTAATTAATAAATAGAGTTATTGAATTGTTTTATGCTAATTAATTAATTAACGTTATTATTATTATCTTTGAAATATATAACAGAAGAAAAATTTTATCATCAATGAAGAAGTCTCCGACCGTAAACAGTTTCTTTTGAGATTCCTTTCGAAGTTTGTAGTCTTTTTTTAACCAGATTGTGTAATTAAGCGCATCACAAGAATATTTATAAATGATATTTGATTGCAAAATGTACCTACAAAAAAGTTGCAAAGATTCTCTTTAATTATTTTTACAATTATTACTATTGATTATTTTCATGGGATATAACATTCAGTTTTGTTAACTTTCTCACAGATTTGTTTTGATCTAACCGATTACTATGTTGTATTTCTGCTCATTATCAGACTGGATACAAATGCTACACAGGAGACTTTAACTCTTCTCTGGAGAGTAGTTTTCACAAAATACATTTCGCAAATGTCGTGTCCACCGTGAAGCTTCAGTCAGAGAACAGAATCTACCAGTGAGGGATTAACGCAAGCCACTGCCGGAGAATAAAATTCTCCTGTGAAACATTCTGTTAACAAGAGTAATGAAACATTCCTGCTATTATATCTTTGATACTATTAAAAGCTCTATATAATGATTCTACGAGAATATAATTTTCTAACAGATAGTAGCAAGATTTAAATATCGTACTCGACATAATATTTGTGTAAGAAATCCCTTAAGGAAAACTTTCTAAACTCCCTCAATTTTAAGATTCACGATGAGAAGAAGTACAAAACGGCGGAATAAAATCGAAAAGTTTTAAAAGCGATTCCCGATTTGGAATACTCGATATTCCGCAATCCGGCGAGGCGATTTCCTGTCGATTCCCTCCAACATATCTGTTTTTTGCGGTGTGTTGCCGACAGGTGCTCGTGGAATATCAGGCGTCCGTGAATTTTCGAACGACTCATGGCTATATCGCGTAACAGTTCGTTCACCTCTCCCGGACGCAAGTAATACGTCTCCAATCTCGTCGATCTAACTCTCACGCCAAAAAGGGAGGGTTGATCTTAACGACGCTTGCAGCGCTCTTTTATTTTCGCGTACCAATCCGTATTTTAGAATCGAGTGAAATAAACGGTCGTTACTCTCTCTTTCCCATTCGCTCCTTCATCGATCACGTTCTCCCCTTCTTTTTTCTTCGTTTTCACAGTCGTGAATTCTTTACCATGGGCAAGAACTCGTCGGAACGTAGATAAGACATAAAATAACAGCAAACCCGTAAGAGGAATGCATGTGATGGTTTTTGTTCGCGTAATAGTCCCCTATCCCATAAAAATGTCTACGTTACTACGTGTACGCAGTGCATTTACTCGAGTGTCATGGTGAAAACGGTCTTGCCATTATTATACACGTGATCTCTGTGTATCAATGTTGAGAAGAATGAACACGCAACACGCGCTTTTACTTTTATACGATCGTGCTTGAAACACGCAAATTGTAATCACATGATTATTTAATTTATATGATTAAATAATTATTTGAATAATTATGTTCATTTGAAAAGTATATAGTTCACAACCTCGATATTTTTCGATATTAAGTTTTCATCTGCACATTATCTGAGGATAATTTACCGTTAAATGTTATTATAAAATATAGTTATTTGTACAGAATATTGTTCGCGCATAAATACAAGATATAAGAAAATATCGTATGATACAAGATACTCATGTAACCGAGGTCTTGCTTTTAGAGCTCTAGAGAGAACGGAGGAAGGAGCAAAGTATCGTAAAAATTTCGCATTCCTGCTTTGACCCCGACCTGGTTCGATGAATGGAATGACAGGCAAGTGTTGCGGGACAGCTCTCTGCATCTAGTTTGCATCGACTTTGCATTTCTTCGCGGGAAAACATCGTTAGAAGCTTGTCGCGCTAAACGGCAGAAAGAAGGGAGAGAAAGAGAGAGAAACGAGAGCGAGACTTCACTTTGTACGCTTACCGCTAAAAATACGCGATGGTGGTCGAACGGTACCGTTGGGGATGGCAGCTGGGGGCGGCGTCATGACGCGCCGTATCGTTGTAGCGCTAAAACGGATGCTGCATGCATCAGGCATTGTCAATAACGCCACCAAGATGCGACGGAGCGACAATGCACGCGTTACGACGTGCACGCGCACGGAAACAGCCACGAGATGATGTTTAATCCGCGCGTACACGCTCACACGTCGCGAGCGTGTCGCTCTATAATCGGAAATCATCAGCACGTTCACTATCAGCGTAGAAAAAGGGATCGTAGTGTTTCCATCATCGACAATAAGCGCCGACATCGTTTTTCTGCGTTGCTATGTGCTCGTGTAGCGAACTAGAATCTGAATTTTCCTACATTTCAGATAAATAAAAAAACATTTTTTAATTAAAATTGAAATTGCAAGCTTCGTCCACTTGTGGATACATGCGATCTATATCTTTGAGAAAATACAATTAAAGGGGTAACATGATTAGCCGAAAATGAAAGGAACTACGACATTAAATAAAATAAAGGTCGTAATGACGCACTTTAATTTTAATTTAATTAGAAGCGAAAGGATTCTGTCCGCACCACATAATTTGGCGAACTGCATTATCTAAATAAGAGGCATGGTTGACGACGAACAGCCAAGTGATTAAAAGCCTTCGGCTTTTTATTTCGATGCTCGAGGAATTTCCGCTCGCCGGAGCGTAAACGCAAAATGAGAATAGGGCTCAAGGGAGATGCCTCGTAGCTTCTCCCTATGATTCGTAGATGTGAATCATCAGTCTCGTATCGATGTTCGATATACGGCCAGGGACGTTTTAACGCATGGGTCACATGAATCGACCATGGTGGGAAAATAGAACGTGGGAGAGGCAAAATTGCGAGAACTGATGAATGTTAATAATATGATATAACGAGTAGATTTCAAATTTTGTCGCGGTTGACGTTTGTCCGCGATTGTTAACAGAATTCACAAATGCGACATTTATGTAATTCAGTAAAATGAATTGCAGCTAAATAACGCATACCAACTTTCTCCCTCATTTCGGTTTATTACAAAAATTTGATTAGAAGCAATCATGAACGTGAAGTCACGAAACACAAATTCTACTGCACGCATTGTATAAGCTTTGATTGTGAAGAACTGAATAAACAATAATGATTAATAATAAATACAAAAAGTAGTCATCGTGTTATCGGGTGTCGATATTCATTAATGTCAATATCCAATAAAAAACATCCGAGACATGGCAAGCTCGTTCGAAACAGCAAAAAATTGAAAAAATCACGGACAGAATCCAACTTGGACCGTCGAGTTCTATTCTAGTTTAGTCGTCATCGATTCGGTTCGCAATGAGGGCGAGACATGGAAGAAAGACACGTGAGTCAGTCAATATGCGCGACAATTAAGGGGCAAGAAGTTCGTTTGATGATGTGCCGACGCGAGCACGACCTGAAAAATACAGCGACATTCGGCTGCTAAAAATAGGAAGCGTTTTACCCGTCCATTGAGATTCCAGATCGATCGATATCTCCTGGCAGCGCATCCTGCCGTGTAAAACGTCGAGTAACCGACATTTACATCGTTTGAATTTCGTTTTTCCAAAGAGGCCGCCGGTATTGTATTGATCTGTTGACCATCGACGACAGTGCTGGCGAGTCGAACAACAGACTTGAAAGATGTAAGAAGAGTGTAACTTTCTCAACTATTACAATACCGTGCGTTCCAAGATAACGGAAGTAGACGAAGTATCAGATTCTCTTTTAAATCTGATAAGATCGTTCCACGGTTTTCATGTAACGTTTGTTTTAAACGCTGCTATCGATTGGAGAGGTACATTTTTTACAGTCGAGTTGTTTCTACTCGTGAAGACAGTTCATCTCAATTAGCGTAGCCCTCTTTTTTCGGTTGTTTTAACAAAAATCTGTTAATTTTTTTAACAATTGTAAAAACATATTAAACGTATTTGTAATATATGTATTTAAAAGATATTGATATATTTGCTTTCATTCTTCTATTATTTTCTATTATCGTATTTCCTAAATAATAACGTATCGCGTATCATTTTATTTTTCAAAAACTAGAATAATATTTTATATCCCAAAAAGATTGTGTATTTCCAAGTTGTTAACTCTTTTCTATCCAACGAATTTATTTAAAAATATGTATGGTTAATAATATTTGCTGAGTAACTTCTTGTTTCTACAAGAAGTGTATCTTCATACACAGTATAGCATCTTTCATCCATAAGAGTTATATATATCTTTCACGGAAGAATTTCTTTATTATATTATTATATACTTTATACATGATGACCTATACGTGTATTGATACGTGTAATGATGTGTATTATAGTATTTATATATGTATTATTTATATTCAGTATACATACAACGTTTCAACGTAATTCCTATGTAATTTCTACGGAGACAAAAGAATCTGAGGCTTCGCTTTGTGTTAAAAGAGTGGTATTATTCATATGCAAAACAACAGAAAATGTGTGTGTGTATATTGTTAAGACTCAAGCATCTTTGAAACACGAAAGCTGTACGAAAGTCAAAACGTTCTCTTGAAAAAAGTTTCTTATTTCTCAAAGATTTCCAGATATTCCCTGCAGCCACTGAGAACAGCAAAGTTATGTAAACCAGATGAAAAGAACGCACCTTAGCATGTTGTTCGCTCAACATTTCTCACCTTTCCAAGTATCTTGGATATTTTCACGCGACTTTATAAAGATTAGAATGAAATATTATAAAATTGCTGCTTTAGAGCGATGTTCTCTAAAATGTAACGCTGAAAATGAGGGAAGAGTTAGTAGGCTGAGATTACCAAATTTTTCTCCCCTCTCATCCTCTCTCTCTCTCTCTCTCTCTATCCTTCTTCTGGTTACACCTTTCTCTTTATCTCTGTCACCCTCTCGCTCTTTCTCCTTTATTATTATTTATCCCTTTAATTTGTGCCAGACACGTTGGCAATATCTCACGGTGAGATGTGCTCCGTATGAAGCGTGCCCATAACTCGTCGCGATCCGACAATATACGTCGGGCTGGAGCGCGATCTTTTAAATTAAAACCATTAGATCCGTAGCGGGGTATTACGCGGGAGGCCCGATACTCCATTAGACTCCGTAAAATTCCACGAGTTAACACAATGGCACGGTTACTGCGAGGATGGAGGAGACCCAGGATTCGACGACGTCGATATACATATAACGGGGCTATGTGTGTGTTCCAATGAATAATAATTAGATCTTATTCCGACAGAAATTTAACTTAGAACTCAACAGCCAGATTAATAAACATCGAGAATTATTATAACTTACTAAATATGACTTAATCGGAGAAGAATCAAGATTCAAATGAAAACAGGAAAATGGGAATTTCTTGTTCCCTTTAATTAAGTTTGCGTTACGTCGTAGAATCTAGTTGAAAGAATATTCAATAATTCATTTACATATCGCATATATTTTTGCTCGCTTGCGAATGTAGCTAGCCGTGAAGTTCACCGATAAGAGAAAAGGAGTGCGGGAGACAAACAGCCGTTAAATTTCAGATGCTAACGATCCCTACTGTGCCACTAAATTAGCCAATAAAACCGTCCGAAGCCCGCGTCGGTTTTATCGAGTTGACTAATTGTGATCCTTTTTCCTTTTCGCGTGAACACTTTTCCTTTGACAAATCAGTGCTCTCCTTCGGCGGGATAACGAGCATAAAATTATGGGCCATTTACCTCGCACGATCGTCGGAACTGATCCGGTTCTCTTTCCCTTCCTTTTCTCGAGAGCGTCGTCTTTTTAATTGAATCGAATCATGGGAAAGCGTCCCCGACGTCGCCACGGCGACTGTCAATAATCTTAAGTGCTCGTGAGAAGTGGGATTACTCGAAATTCATAGGATTCGCAGAGAAATCCGAGGAGCCAGTCGCGGCTTTTTACGAGCTCACGTTACGGAGAATCAGAGATCGAGATCGCGCAATAAAATGGAGCTGCCGTGCATCTCTGCATCTCCGAGCACTATCTATACCTTCACTCGTCAATATTGTGTACACGGCTTGTATACACGGCTTTTCTAAAAACGGAACCGTATGTTCGGATTCCCGATCATGGACGATAACAAACTCGGCTTTTATAAAACGAGTGCGAAGTGCAACTTTCCTCATGGACGAATGGATGATAGCTCAGTTTTTCTAAAAAAGGATGATATTCGGTGCCGTAATTCTGCTGTAGGTTTCTTTTAAAAGCCACGTACTCGAGCACGATCGACAAAGAAAGCCGTTCGATTATCGACTCGTAGTACTCTAGTCTAATTAGTTGGGTCAGCGAACGCACATTGAAGTTCATTTGGTGCTTGGTACTTGTGCGACCGTTGCCTGCGGCCAAGTAGCGAATTGAAATGTATTTTATGGGTGCGATGTAAAAAGCTGATGAAAATTCAGCTGTAATCAAGCGAGATAATCTAAAATCAAACTACCAGCATTTCGAGAACTAAAGGATTCTGATGAATGATGATGGTACTTGACTTTTGCTGAGCAAAATCCACTTCAGATTTGGCAAGAAATCCGCAGATAGACGGTAGTGTGCTTGCATACGTAAAGAATGATACAGACAAGCAACAGTGATCGACGCGTGTTGGTGTACAAGCATTGTACCCGTTGTACGTACATCGCGATTCTAATTCACATACCACACACGACAAAACTAAAAACAAGGTTAATGTGATCGCCAAAATTGCAACCCGTCTCGTGGGCAACCGCGAAGCAGAGTCTTTTAGTGATTGAAACAGTGATACATAAATTAAAGCGCGTTGTACGTTGGCGCGAGCCCAAATGCTTACGAGTTTACATTATCTGAGCCCTGTATTACGATCCCAGCATGTAGCGAATTATATGCTGAGTGTACTGATGCCTCGGAAAATATTGAAGCTTTAATCCATCAATATCTTGGAAGCTTCATTTTGCATCGATATCTTGAAAGTATCAATTTTGCATTGGTATCATCACTTTGCATCAGTAGCTTGAAAGCGTCAATATCTAACATTGGTACCTTGAAAGTTTCAATATTTTACGTCGGCATTTTGAAAACGTCGGTATTTCGCCTTGATGTTTTGAAAGTACCGATGTTTTAATAGTCAAGTTGGCGAATATCAAGATTAGAAAATGTTACATTTCTCTGCGGAGTACCGCGGTGTTATTAAAACGTGAATGCCGTAGTTATTCATTCGCCAATTACGAGATTCATACGGAATTTTGCGTAGTCGGAAGTTCATTTCGCAAACTCACGATATTTCTAACACCAGGTCATGAGCGGAAACCACGTAACACTATATATATTAGATTCACAGTGCTGTTCGTAAGTTTATCGGTCACGAGTTCCGAACCGGATCAAAGCCTCTTGCTACTTATCGATTAAATCGACGCGGAATGCCAATTTAAAAATTCTCCATTCCCACCTCAGTTCCCACCGTCTATAGTTCTCACAGCTTTGCGAAATGAGACACGGTGACTGGGTTGTCGCCGTGTAAAAGGGTTGCCGTTTCTGTCCGGTCGACGCCGGTCGTTATCATCGTGATGCTCGTAGACTTCGCAGTTCGCCGATGTTCGAGGGATACGTGCGGAAAACGCAGTCGAATTCGCGGCACGAGCCGCGACGACAATCGATCGCCACGGCACTTCGGTCGGGCGTCTCTCCGCGCGCCATTGTCGCACGCTCTCGGGAAAAAAAAGAGAAAGGACCGTCCGGGGAGTACTTCATGCCGCTTCGAAAACGGCCGTTCGTGCTTTTCTCCTCGTTGAACGGAAGAATGCACGATGACGACAACGGCGACAACGCTCGGTGCGCGTTGAACGTCACAGCGCGGCGGGATTCAAAATGTGCCGATTGTATCTGTTGGTGCCAGTGACCCCCTATTGATTCCACGCTCGGCGAAGCACAGACCAGACCGCGCGTCCGCCCTCTCGCAACCCTCGCTCGGCCTCTCTCTCGCCGTTTCTGTCTCTCTCCCTCTCGCCTCCCCCCCCTCTCTCTCTCTCTGCCTCCCTCTCCCGGTCGGACTCTCCTTCGCCCCCGTAGCTACCCTGCCGTTTCCTCGTGTCCGACCATCCCTCCACCCTGATCCCCCGGCCACCCTGTGTACCCTCTCGCGCTCTTACACGCTTATGCGCGATATACCGCCCGCTCGCGGCAATGTCCCACGCGAGTGAACGGGCGAGTGAGTGGGCGGGCGAGCGAACAAGCGAGCGAGCGAGCGAACCACCCCGACACCAGTTTCACCCTAGTAGCGGCTCCCAACCGACTAACCAACCAACCAACCAACCTAGGCGAAAATAATTTTACCTTTGTCAAGAAGGCACCGCGCGCAAAACGCGCAGCCCACCTGGCATTCCGCGTGTTGGCTAAGTCGGCCGATTCTCTCCCCGGCCTGACGCTGGAAAAGTGGAATTATTAACGGGACACTGAGCGTCTCGTGCGTTATCACCTGCCCCCGTATTTCTCCCCCGCTACGTCGCCAAGATTCGGAAAAGTGGCGGGAAACTTCGAGATTCCGAAAGTTTTCTGTATAAAACCTGTATAAAAATATCTCCCTCCTTAAGACGAGATCTCGAGTTCTGATCGCTTTATCGGCGTCCCTCTGGTCCATTGTGCGGCGTTGGACGTACATCTTCTTGCGCAACTATTGTTCCACGAGAACCATTAATTTTGTTATCAAGTTGAGGTACTTTTGTCGATGTAGCTAGAAACGTGCTGCTGAAGGTACAATGCACCCTTGCAATAAACGGACGGCTTAAAAGGAGCATATTCTCTTTGATCACGATTAAACATCTTTTCCACGATTTCTGGATTTTTTCAGACTAAGTATCTCAGCCAGCAAGCCTGAGATTAATGTTCTCTTAGAGTTTCTCGATGCTATGCGAAAGATAAAAGAAAGGAGCCTCTCTTTATACATTCGCGCTCCGTAATTGCAAATTAATAATCTGTGATGCAGCACTCAGTACCGTAATACTCTGAACTTTAGCAAAAACTTTGCCTCGGTCGCAATTGTTTTTACCGTTTCAGACAGATGTGCCTCTTTAAGCTACGTGAGATTTGTTTATCCAATAGAAAGGCGTCCGTGATAGAGTTCGATAACAGGAGCAAGTCGATAACAGCAGCGGTAGTTTCTGTGGAAATCGCACGACGAAGAGTTACTGGGACAGCCGGCCTATACATACGCCATTGTCCTCCCCGCTGGTTCTAGACCTGCATTAAACTGTAGATAGTAGATTAATGGCTATGGTAGACCACGTTGAAAATGGGGGATCAAACCGTTTATAGAGCACATTCCCATATTTTCAAGAAAGTCGTACTCGCTTCGCCGTTCTCGATCTTTATTACGACAACTATCGGTCCGTAAATTTGTGAAAAAGAACTAACCACCAGTTCTACTTTATCGGACTGTTGCTGTTTTATGATTCTACCTAAAAGATTCCCAAGCATGCACGGCCTGCTGAAACAGATATGCGTCAAAAGATGATATAAAAATGTATCACAATTTTATTAAAAAAGTTCCGTAACAACTTTTACCGCCACAAAACTGTTCTATAATATTTTACCGCCAGATGGTATTTTCAAAGATCTTAACGTCCAACTTAAAATTGATTAATTTTCACTCACGTTTCCGTGCTCGTTCGCTATTTCATCTGTCTAATGTGAAAATGTATCAATATACTAATCTCTCCTGAATCCCAGAGATTCGACTGTTATCGAGAATTACATAATTAATCGCATGATGGGGCATGATAATTGGATCTATGCACTTAATACTGCAAATGCAGCGAGAACAGGGACATTTGTCTTCGCGTAAAATTAGCCTTTACACCGTGCGATCTGCCTCCATCCCGGGTAGGTGATCTCACACGTGCCATCGCGTATGATGGAAGATTCATGGGGAGTCTTATTGTTACACGGCGCGGAGAGCTCGTCGTAACGTCGTCGTTCCATCTATCCTGCTCGCGCGCCAAGTTGGCGAACGTACTTTTATCACTGTCGGCGAACGCCCGTTCCTAAGTTCCACATGCATAAGGTCTAGATTCCAGGCAGGAATTATATGCTATTCGGGCCGACGTACGGTGCCGCTTGCGTGCTTCCGTAATTCCGGTTATTTCAGAGCGTCATCCAAAGAGGAGCCAATTCCGTCTTCGGTTCGAGTCACGAGAACGTCGTAACGCGGATCCACGGGATATGGATATTGCATGACAGATCGCACTTTTCCACCGCGACGTAAGGCTCTCGCTTACATGTAGTTTTACAGTTGCATTATGCGAGGCTGCAGCCATCTGCAAAGTGGATCGTGTCATTCCAAACAGCAATGAGACTCGTGCGAATCACGAATTTAAAAGTTGCGTGGATAGTTTCCGAGATACGCGCCCATTTCTCGGATAGTCCTCTGACTCTCATTTAAATTTGATCTCTGATAAAGCCGCGCGACGCTTTTAATGTCCTGCGGACCATGTCACGCAAGCGTCATAAAGTGCACTTTACATAAAAAAGTTATTAATAAAAGGAACGCGATGTAGGATCTTCGCCGTTATACTAGAACGCGTATTCGCGAAAATGTTTCTCGTTAACTCTCGCATACGTGTGCAGTCTGCGTGGAGGTATGTTTGTATGTAATCTTTTACATACGTACGTACGTACGTACATACATATCGACCGCGTTCCTTCACTTTTAATGGAAACATTTTCGAAGCGTGCTGAAGTACGTGCATATAACAGAGCCCACGATAAATCTACGCGGCATTCTCGCCGGCTTGGAAGTGCCACGTGAAAGCCGACGGATATACGTTACACGTCGGCTGCGAGCGGCGAACGCGAGAGGATAAATCGAGTTCAGTTATGCGAAACTAATAACGTTACCTGTCCGGCGCGGCGGTGCGGCGTCCGCTCGGAACGGCGCCGTTCCTTGCACAACTACGTGCTCTTCCGCAGCGGAGTCGATATACCGGGGGTGGTAATGTATGCACGGTCACTCCGACTTCGTCCGTAATTCGGCGCTGACTCATTCATCCACGCACAAATTAAAAGCTGCGTGAGTCATATGCGTTCGCCACCCTTCGATGCGATGAATCGGACGACGCGTCTCCCCGTGATTAGATCGCCTACTGCGTCGAGGGTTGCAAACCCTCGTGCGATTTCACTGTATTTAATTCGCGATGCCATAAGCGCGCGATAAAAGAAGACGATAAAGAGAGGCGAGTCTGCTCGAGAAATTCATATTCGTGGAAGATACCAGATATTTATTTACTTCAGTAGCTTTTTAGAACGACTGCGACGTATAGAAATAGACGTTGATGCTAAGGATGTCCCTTGGAAATAGCATACCTAGAGGGGGGTGATAGGGGAAATAAGCCTACTTTATGCCCACGAAGACCAAAGCAACCGGATATAAGTTCGACCTCGAAACTTTTCATTTTTCTTGCCTTCTCGAACATGGCTCGGGTAAGCTTCGCTCGCCCTTCGCGATTTTTAATATTAACATATCGCCGCGATGCAACCTCCCTCCCGGGGATTTTCCCCGGGGCGGAACGGAAACGACGCGAGACTAAAAGTGAACCATTCTTGTTTACTGTTCTCCGAATTTGCAATTCTCTTATGTACGAATTCAAAACAGCGCTTCTTATTTGCTTGTGTTGCAAACCATAGCAGTGCTAACACAGCACTGCCATACTATGGGAGGATGGCGGGGGTGGCGGGGGCACCGCGGACGTCGACTGTGGAATTTTCATAAGTCTCGCGTGGGAAAAGTGGTGTTAATTAAAAGCGTAAAGTTCGCGCATCGCGTGCTGCTAGACTACGCTTACGTCGGAGTTACTGCATAATAATAAATTCGGTGCGGAAAGTTCGTTGGGGGCCTGGTCGGCTGTGCATAACAGTGTGCGCGGCCGGTAATAACTCGAGTTTCGGAATAACTGTTTGCTCGCGAGAAGAAGAAACTTCCGGTCTTGTCCCAGCGAGGCAGCGAGCAACCGTGCACCCAGTGCATCGTGCGAGTTGCAAGTTAAATGAAAGGGCAACCGTCGCGACCGGAAAATTGTCGCGTAAATGGGGATGTGATTAACTCCCTCTCGGAGCGAGGACGATTTTCTCGAAAGCACTCCGCGGAATTGCTGTTACTTATGCGAAAATCTAGACACGTTTTGCGAGATCTCAGAATAATTTTTGTTTCTAAACATAAATATTTATTTCTGCCAGCCACATAAATGTATGCTGATGTCTTCATTAGAGAAATTTAAGATAAATTTATAGCTGAGATCTTCATAATACGGTCTACTCCATATAAGATATAAATCTTATATATATGTATATTCCGTAATATTATTACAAAATGTATTAATTGATTGTCTTAATACTGCGGTAGTATTAAAAGACACTCTCAATCTATTGTAATGCTCAGAATCGACACTTTTAAATGTCCATTTCCAATATCCAATACTTGAAAATATCGGTTCGTTTTTATACTACTGATTCCATTCACATAATATACATATGTTCGTTTCAACAAAATCTCATCTTCAGTGTATTTACGAGATCTCTTTCTCTGGTTTCTCTTTCATCTAAATGTTCCAATTTTATATAACACGATTGAAACGGCAATAACGTCATATTATTGTTGTCCATTTACCGAAACAATCTTATTGTTGCTATGAAATAAACGAACAGTTTATCTCGATAGCTTCGAGCGCGCGGAAAAAGTCAACCACAGCATGATTGTCCAGGCGTATCACGGTCTGCGTGTTTCATACCTCGCGTACACACCACTGACCTACCCCCACTGCCCTGCCACACACGCGGTGCTCCAACCCCTTTGAACCACCGCGGAGAATGAAGTATAACACTTTCGTGGTGTCGCCGGCATGAGTGGCAGCGCCTGGCGGTTGAGTGGTGCGTTGTTCTCGTGCAAGTACGACCTCGTTAGGCCAAACGGAGAGAAGAGCGAGATTTTTCATCCGTACGTGAGGATCGGCCAAACTGGTGTGCAGCGGTGCATATTCCGACGATGGCCGCATTAAATTATCGCAAAAGCAATTTTTCTTTACCGCAGATTTCACGTAGATGCTACATTATGCGTATTGCATAGCGTAATAAGATTGATATTGAAAGCTCATTAGAAGAAAATCAATTAGAGCGAAACGAACAATGATCGATGGTCGAGAATTTACTATTTTATTTGTGGACACATCAAGCTTAATCCGTAACAAAAACCTTTAATGTCTCGTCAATTAGATTAATCGAGAGTTCTGTTTTTACTGCAAAGCCTCGAAAAGCAGGAGAAATGGAAGATCGAAATGAGTTTAGGCGAATTAAAGGAGCTCTGTGCACTGCAAATTTTATGCAAATTTCATGCAAATTTCACAGAAATATTTACTTGTATTTTTTTATAAGAATAGCACTTTGTCAACTTGCAAATCTTATTGCAAGAAAATAAATCTTTATTTACAGATTGCACTAAATCGCATCTCTTTTGCTCAATGCATATTAATTGATTTATTCTTCGCACAATTCTACATGCGAATTAGAGCGTGTTTTAAACTGGACGACGCACAAGTGTAAAAATCTATAATCTCTTTTAATCTAGCAGGATTATTGACTGAAATTGGAATACGAGGAAAAAGATATAAAATGTATTAAAATCCAAGAGAGAATTCTGCCCTAAAATTACAATTGGATATTGCGATTTTAAATAAAACACATTTACACAAACGAGTAAAAATAAATTGGAATATGACATTGAGATGTGAAATGTATTTAAAGATAAATTTGTGAATATTTTCTGTAATGGATAAACTATTATTACTTATTTGTATCCTTGAAACATAATTTCTCAACATATTTTTCTCGTTAACTGATTACAATTCAAGACGTACTCATATTCTGATTCTTTCTAAAATCAAATTTATTTTAGTTCTCAAGGAAAGAATATTGAAACAAGAAACAATCATAACATCAATACATCGAGCGGCAATCGTCGAGCATTAATATATATCTACATATAATATATACCGCGTACGCGTACGATATTAAATAATTCAAAATTCACTTCAAGCTTTAGACTAGAAAAACCTAAGACTCGTCGAACATCCTCGTGCAGGAGAATTCTCGCTTCGTCGTCCAGCGAAAATTCCTTAAGACACGCTCCTACACTTTTAATTTAAGCTGCCAGTCTCACACCTAATGCCACGACGTTCTCTTCTGTGCCCGCAGAATGGACATCCTCCTGCGAGACATGAACGCGCCGTGGCGATGACAAGTCTGATCTTGGAGAACGCCGACTTGAACCGACTCTTTCCGAAATGCCGGCCTAGGGGCGGCCCACCCCCGGCCCCGGGGGCCTCCACGCAGAGCAGCCAGCAGCCGCATGACAGCCCCTGCCAGACGGAGGCCGCCGCTATCACCACCGCCATCGCCATCGCGACCACCACGACAGCCACTATCATCGCCTCTACGAACACGCCGACGAGCGTCTCCGCGATATCGGACGACATGATCGACCTCGAGCGCGACACCTCCGACAGGCAAGTTAAACCGATTTACCTGGGCGAGAGGTGAGAGCGATCGGGTTAACCGGGACACCCCGGAAGAACCATGAGGCAAAGTCGATATGACTAACGATCTCTCTCTTTCTCTCTCTCTCTCTCTCTCTCTCTCTTTCTCCCTGTCTCTCTTCCTCTGCTAAAGATTAGATTTGATAAATGATTTAATCCACGA
This sequence comes from Ooceraea biroi, assembly GCF_003672135.1. Taxonomy (NCBI): domain Eukaryota; kingdom Metazoa; phylum Arthropoda; class Insecta; order Hymenoptera; family Formicidae; genus Ooceraea; species Ooceraea biroi. Next base: position 5,584,864 of record NC_039512.1, read on the forward strand.
GCCGATCTAAAATTTATCTTGATATTTTATTTTATGAATCGTTTTATAAAATGAGATAAAGTAGAGAATTATACGAACCATTGAACGATGGTATAATTATAATGTCTGAGCAGCACACAACTGATATATTAATTTTATAATATTAATTTTAATAATAATTTCATTTAGTGTCACTTTTTTATCTTTATAACGAGTTTATAACGAGCAGAGGGTTGTTACAAACGTAATATCGATGTGTGAGAACATTATCTTTATCTTTTCGAATCATTTATTATATAATAATGTACTCTACTTAATCGTGAGTTACGGAACGGCTCATTGCTTAATCAAGAAGCCAGATGGAGCACAGACGCAGAGAACGAAGATACAAAGCTACGTTTTCGGAAAAGATGTGGAAGATAGTTAAATTTGCGAGCGGACATGGCGCTATTACATCCGGGAGTAAGATTCTGCAAGCCATTTAGATAATTGAAAATGTTCAGGGAAGGGGAAATGAAATCGCACTCTACGTTCGTGTTCCATCGATCAGCACAATTATGGTGACGATACACGCGCAACCAATTCCCATAAGAAACGATTCGCGAATGCCCGATCCCTTCTGCTTCCCTCTGTTTTAACTACCCTACCTTAACAACGATTGACGATTGTTAAGAGTGCCAAGTTACGTTCGTAGGTATAGGAAACGAGCGAATGGCAGAAAAAAATCAGGTTCGCTGTCCCGTAGGACGGCGAGCGTGGTGCCCGGTTTCACGGTCGAGGGCCAGCTGCCGCACGCCACGACGAAGCCGCTTTCGTCGAGCTCGTCCTCGGCGTCGGGACGCAGCGAGGATGCGCCGCAATATGGCAGCCTGCCGGGCAGCGATCATCAGGGACAATCGCAGCAGGACGACAGCGGACCCGAGGAGAGCCCCGTGTACATCCTCACATCGGCCAAAGGAGGCCCTAGCTACAAACTTCGGGATTCGAGGTAACGAATTGCCGCGAATCATACATTCCGTGTGATACATTCCGAAAAATACGAATCCTCTAATTTATTATTAACGGAGTATATTTTATACTCGCTACCAGCAATCGGTTACTATCGGTTTTTTTATTCGTGAATACATTAGGTTTTGATGTATGGCGTTTTATGAAATGTTATTTTTGAAAAATCTTGATTATAAGAAGAGAATATAGTAAGAAAAATTAAATCTTTAATGATTAGTATGGAGCAGCCACTTCTGTATTTCTAACGTTAAAGCATAATAATTATTATAATTATGAAAATAACCTGGGTTACATAAATATGAGAGAGTTGAACTATCTCCGTTCCGTGGTACAGAATAAAACAATTCTGAGTAAAGTAGTATTCTCTCTGTTACTACAGGAGACATTGATATGTATATTATAAATCTTAATTATCAAGAAGTAGTTTTTTCATAATTTTTACTTGCATTTACGTGCAAAGATTATATTGAAAATGTTAAAATTATAATGAAAATGGTAAAATTGATAGGCGCGGATTAGCGGGTTGAATGACACTTCGAAATCGCATGGAAATCGATGGCAAGCGGGTGAAGTCGCGATACGTGAACGCTCGCAAAAGTATGTTAACGTTTTACACCGCGGTGTGAAATTCGAACGGTCGTTCACAGCAAAATGTTCGTCGGCGATTTGCGCGAAAGTGCATTCGATGTTTGATCTTTATATTGGGTCGTCCGGAAAGTTCGTGCCGATTTTGAAGGAAAATTCAAAGGCAACATTTTTTTATGTCGATAACTATTTATTGACTTGTGTATGCACCGTTTTGTTTCACAACCTTTGTCCATCTTTCACGCAACTGGAAGATTCCATTCTCCCAGAACTTCTTAGGTTTCTCGGCGAAAAACTCCTCAAGGTGGTTTTTTATGTCGATCAAAGAGTTGAAGTTCTTGCCGCTAAGAGAATTTTGCAAAGACCTAAATAAGTGAAAGTCTGAAGGTGCAATGTCTGGTGAATACGGTGGGTGAGGTGGCACATCCCAGCCAAACTCCAACAATTTTTGTCGGGTAGTCAAAGAAACATGAGGTCTGGCATTGTCCTGATGGAACACGACGCCCTTCCTATTAGCTAATTCTGGACGTTTTTCCTGAATCGCTGTCTTTAATTCGTCCAGTTGCGAGCAGTACTTATCTGCATTTATCGTTTGGTTGTGTGGTAGGAGCTCATAATATAGGATTCCTTTCCAATCCCACCAGACACAGAGCATGACTTTTTTTGGATGAAGGCCGGCTGTCGAAGTGGTTAATGCTGGTTCATTTCGCTTACCCCAGGATCTTTTTCGTTCTACATTGTTGTAAATGATCCATTTTTCGTCACCCGTCACTAATTGCTTCAAAAATGGTACGTTTTCGTTGCGCTTGTACAGCGAGTCGCAGATGGAAATGCGATCCATTAAATTTTTTTCGGCCAAATTATGCGGAACCTATACATCACAGCGACTTACGTAACCAAGCTTCACTACATGATCGTGGGCAGTGGTTTTCGATATTTTCAGTATCTCTGCTAATTCACGTGTCGTGTAGCGCGGGTTATTCTCGATCAGTGTCTTGATTTGGTCATCATCAGTAGTAGAGGGTCTGCCCGAGCGTTCTTGGTCTTTAAGGTTAAAATCACCAGCTCTAAACTTAGCGAACCACTTACGTACGGTTCTTTCAGCTAAAGCGCCTTCTCCGTAAACAGAACATATCGAATTTGTTGCTTGTGAGGCATTTTTGCCTTTCCGGTAATAGAAAAGCATCAAGTGTCTAAAATGTTCTTTGTTTTCTTCCATCTTCAAAAGAGTACAAAACTGACACGAATCAATTTATCTCAAAAAACTTTTTTCCTAAAGATGCGTTGAAATGTCACCTTTAAGCATATGTATATAAATCGTATGTTTTCAATAACATTGATATATTCAGACATGTTCCAACGCCATCTATTAAAAATCGGCACGAACTTTCCGAACGACCCAATAAATACATCTGTAGCGGGCTGTACGCGGAATACCCAATTCCGATGGCCAATGCGGTTCTGCAGGTTGCACCGTTCGACAGCTCGATCTCGTGTCGTCTCGTATATATTCAGCGGGGCGTTAATTTCAGGCTTAATGCCAGTGATACTCTGAAGCGGAAATGTCACTCAAATACCAGTTTCTCCCTCGCGCCCCGCCATTAATGTGTTACTTGCCGATGTACGAGCGAACAAGCCGATACCCTCGCGACAGCGAGTAATCTCCCCGGCAAACATTCTTGCATCTCTTTCTCACTGAGATTCTGCTTGACGTGCCGTCTTTGTCGTCGTCGATATCATCGCGCGACTCGCCGCGATTTGAAGTCTCGCACGCGTTTCGCCCCAGGGACGTTGCGTTGCGTTCGAGCCGAGGGAGTTTTGCGGCTTAATGAAGTGAAATGGGGGATCGCCACGTAAACCTCTAAGTAATATTGCGGCCTCTTCATTTATGACAGCAAACGTATCTCTTGAGATATCGCTGCCTTGTAGAGTTACCGCCGTAAACAGATTTGCAACTAACTTCATGACTCGTGATTTTTGCAAATAAAAAAATTCAAGTAACTCGCAGCCAATTTTAAAAAGGTTAAAATGCGGCGCCCTCAAAATTGTGTTATTATATATACAGTAATAATGTTTAATAATAGCATCGATGTACGAATACATACCATTTATTTATATTAGAGACATTCGATCCAAATTTGCTCGATCGTGCTGATTCCAACGCAAACACGGATAATTATGTAATCTTAAATTACCTGCAGCTTGGTTAGCTTAAATGAAACAGTACGACCTTTTACCTTTACAACAAGCGTTTACCTTTCCTTAAATCGAGCTAACTACAGTTGTCGACTAACGTCTAATTTGAACTTACCACGCTGGTTCTAGCTAGATCAACAATCGAATGGAAAAATTCTCGAGTTTGATTCGTATTTTACAGATATCTTCACAGTAACCAGAAGGGGTCGATTTTCATTGTTGTTTTAGATAAATTCTAGACTTATATTTATTATTATTATTATTTATAATGCAAGAAAATAATGTCACACGCGTTATGTTAGAGCTAAGACCGGTTTCGATCCGGCGTTGCTGCCCTCTCGATGTTAGTTAGCGATGTTAGTTTTACAAATCGATGGAGATAAGATCGACGTGTGTATAGGAAAACGACAGGAGCGCATCCAGATGGGCGCCACGGGAGTTACGGGCTTAAAAGTCGCGCCCATTCTCCCGCGACACACGTCTCCGCGTTAACGTGTCTCCGTCGTGATCCGCCTCACGTCAGTGGTTTCGATGAACCTTTTTCAATAAAGCATTCCAGGTCGACGGGCCGTATCACTCCAGAGACTGATAAATTGCGCGTAAGAACGGAATTGGTTCGAGAAGACGCGTTGGCAGGTCTATTAAACGCAATCACGGTGTAAATTATGGGTATCACGCGTCAGCTTTGGGGTTAGCTCACACCTGTCACGCGAGACGTTCAATTTTGCTCGAATTGCACGCACACACAAGTAAATCCGTTACTTTTTCCCGTACGTCATTTACCGATGCGATAACGCGATATTTTCCGAGACATAAATGTCTTGCGAAAATGTTGTCTTTATTTGAATTTCGTGTCAAGATTTATAAGTTGCTGTATACAAGCTTTTATTATCGTTGTAGATCAGTCCAAGTATCAAGCATATTTTATATTGTAACAGCACGTATAAATTGGCTGTCTTGAAGATGATAGTAATTATTATTTAAAATATGTTAAATTTAAGTAAAGTAAGAAGTTTAAAATATATTCAGTATTTAACTTGCATTACTTCTAGAACAAAAGTAATACAAATGGCATTAATTTTATATGCGAATATTAATAATTGGTAAATGTTAGGTTTCATATGTCATATAAAAGTTGCAAAAAGAGTTACTGCTTGATTCTGTATTGTCCTGTCACAGAAAGTCCTTACAGACAGATAACACTTTTCGTATTGTTCCACAGAATTATAGAAATTGCTGGTGGCCGAGAAGTGTTCTCACAGAGCCGAGGGAAGGTAGCAGCTAGAAAATCACGATTTCTGGCAGCGTCGAACTCCATAAATAACGAGGATATTCAAAGCACTGATAATAAGCTGTCTGTTAAGAAGAATAACAAGTCCCCCAACTCGCAGACCATATGGGAATTACGAAGCCGGTAATCAAATTCTGTATTTAATGATTCAGAGGCTGCATGATGCACACCGGTTATATATGTGACATTCTAGAAACAATATGTTAAACAAACTGATTTTCAGATGCGGTGAAACCAGAAAGCAACGCGCGAACCGGGAGGTTACGGAGACCGTGTTCGCCTCCGAGGTGCACTCGGTACGGCGTAACCCCACCAAGTCCATCCTCGATTACGATTCGCCGAAGAGCAACCGCGGCAGCAATCGCATAATCAATTACGATTCAATCCTGAATAGCAATAATGTAGAGTATACCGTACCGAAAAGTATTACCGACCTGGATTATGGATTGCCGAAGAGCTGCGTAGATTACCAGTCGAATCACAACACACCCGCGAGGAGCATGGCCATCGTCAGCGACGGCGAGGTCGTGGTCTTCGACGATATCGATGACAACTGGCAGGGTCTGCGACTGGACCTCGCGTCGAGCAACACGAACCAGGTCACGGCGACGAGCCTTGACCTGGAGACGGACGATTCGCAGAGAGGTCGCATCGCGCCGGAACCGCCGAGCTCCAGCGTCGGGAGCACTCCTAGTCCTACAACGGCATATCACCGCAATACTTCGGAATTTTTCAAGGTAATGCCTCGTGCGCGACGACGAAGCTGCTATGGTTATGCGACTATGCATAAGGGTCCCCCATGAATCTTCCATAATAATTTCTTGATCTTTCATACGTAACAATTTTCGCAGGTTGTTACGCCAGCGAGCGATTGCGAGGCGGACTCTCCCTCGCCAGAACGCAATCACAAAGTCGCGAGAGTCATTGGTGAACTACCAATTGCTCAGTATTCCGGTAGCCCGAGGCGTTACGGCGTTCGCGAGAACCCGCAGCTTCCTAGCTTATTATCGTCGCCCTCAATGTACATGACGCCGAGGCCTGGTTTCCCACAAAGAGTATTGCCAACAACACCAAATCATAATGAGGTAGAAAACGCGTATTCTTTCATGAGGAATTTTGTACGACTGACTTTCTTAAATGTACCTTTCTAGTACCTCGTCACTTTACTTTATGTCCTAGAAGGAAGATACTTCTGCGGAAATCGTTGTGGACAAGACTGTGATAGAAAATACTAACGTCGAGGATCAGTCTGTAGAACCCTCGACTCCGTCACCAAAGGCCGAAGAAGAAGAGGAAGACTCCTTGAAGCCGTCGACTTTGCCTGCTGATAATATAAGCAGTCTTGTCTCGCCGGGAGGTAGCACCTTCGATTACCTGTACGAGTTTTCGGAGACCCGGAAGGTGTTGGAAGAATTCTTCAAGTGCCCCGCACCGACGAAAGAAAAGGAGAACAACATAGAGTCATTTCCCTTCCAAGTAAGTTCTCTGTCAAGCAGCAGACAAGAATGTGAAGCCGTTTCAAGATAAATAGATAACACGAGAAGAACCACGACTTAAGTTTACAATTTGCAAGTAACTGACAAATTACTTTTCGTTACAAGGATCTTGATTATGAACTGCGAAGGCAGGGTGGAAGCGCGTACGTTGGCCAACGATTAGCTAGCGGCCCACCAGCAACGGAGGAGGTTATGGTGCACGAGTCCCCTAAAAAGCAGCGGACAGAGTTTCCACAAAATGTAAATATAAAATATGTAAAGGAAGAAAGAAAGGGACAGTACCTCAAAAATCACTTTCTTTCTCTGTTTGAGCAGCACTGAACCGTTTCTCGTGTCAATTATGCTTCGCGCAGAATTAATTAATTGTTTACGCGTTATAAGCTTGAATGTAAATAACAAAAGTATTCGATGCAAGTATCATTGTTAACGATTGCGAGATCGACGTTACCGCTGATGTAACGTTACTTAGAAATTGTATTTCTTCTGGTAGTCGAGCTCTAAATATACGTATGTATTTATAGACACGTAGTTTTCGAGTGAAAGGCTCATCCACGAACACATTTAGCTGACTATCTTTTGCTCTCTTTAGACAGGTGAACACGAGAACAACTTCCTCGACCTCTCAGTGGGTACTGGTAGCAGTGAGGATCTCGGTGAGACCGAGGTTGGTCTCCAAGTGGGGCACTCGCGTAATTTCACACTGAGCCCCGAGACGACCGACTGCGACAGCAATTGCGGGGACCTGGACAGCGAGGTGTCCCTCATGATGATGGACAATGAGCTGATGCCAGCGAGTGGCCTGCTCGGCTCCGTCGGCGATCTGGGGAATAATTCAGACTCACTGAGAATATACACGAGCATGCCGGTACTGGAGGACGGCCTGTCGAGTGGACACGCGAGCGACACCGACAACAACAATCCCACGGTGATGCTTATGAAGCGGCAGATAAACGAGATAGAGAAGGAGATTATACAGAGAACGCGTAACGACATGCTGGGTGAGAACGACTCCGGCAAGGACGTCAGTCTAAATGTAACGAAGGATATTCTGCACACGCTGAAAACCACGTCCCCCGACCTGTTCGTCGCGAAGAAAGAGAATTCATACGACGCGAACGAGCTGCAGCTCGACGGACTGGATCCGCTGGGCACACCCCCGCCACCGGCGCCTCAGGGGAGACAAAGCGTGAGCTTGGAGGTGAACTGTGGCGAGGTGGAAGCGGCCATCAAAGACATCCGAATGGCACTGCAACGGACCAAAACGCTGCCTGTGAAATCCCCGTCGGAAGATCCACCGGAGCCGAGCGTCAGCCCGATATGGATACCAAGGTATTTTATATACTTCGTCTCGCGGAGATAAGGGTATTCCAATTGTTGCACCTGTATCCTAACTTAACTTGTGGCTCGTTGCACTTTTGCCTACTGCCATTTGTAAATAGTCCCCGTCTATCGCATTGAACATACGCTTGGGATACCCTTCGGGACAGCTCACTGTTTCGCGTGTAAACGCATCTAACTAAAATGTAGTATAATGGACGGCAGGCGGAGAATCTGTATGGAAAGTAATAGCGAAGAGTCGGACGCGCGTCGTGCGGGCGACGAAGCCGATGTGGAGATCGAGGAGTGTCCGGACGAGGAGGAGGCGGACACCGATCTCGAGACGGATCGACTGCTTGGACAACAGAGGACCGACGACCAAGGGTTCTACGACGACAAGGTGAGTGCATACTTGATGCATGATACTCATAATTCGATCATATTGCTACTGTTATCAATCATCGTTACGTACCAACGAGAATCCTATTTGTTTTGTTCTATACGTTAATGTGTCAAACGAATATATAAGTATATACTACACTTGCAACAATGTGTTGTACATACACAAGTAATTTTCTGTTAGGTCGTATCGAGAGGGTGGCAATGATCGTTAAAATCTAAAGCATATGATACAAATAATGTACATTTCCTGTATTCTGTGCAATTTTGGTGGTATTGTCTGTTCTTACTAATATCGTCTTGGTGTTACCGCAGGGGTGGAGGAAGCCTAAAACTAGGACAATGTTACCGCCAATGAATGCGAAAGTCGCTACTCCAAAGCAAACCCCTCCGAAAACCTTGAGTGTTGCCCCAATAGAAACGCTAGCGCCTTCCGAGCCCGTACCCTCGACGTCTACCTCGATCTCACCTCCTCCCGTAGTCTCTGTTATACAATCACCGTCTTCTAACGAGTGCGAAGTAGCCACTCCCGCGCAACCTACATCGAGTCCGCAGAAGACCCCAGTCAAAAACTCTCCCTCATCCCCCCAGAGCCTCAAGGAATCCAACAACAAGGTGAAAAAGGTGCCCTTTCAAATGCTACCACGGAATCTGTTCTCTACTTAGAAGCCTTGTAGATATCTATTGTATATTTCTAATGGGCTGTGATAACAAAATAGCACACGTATCAATGGTGCATGACAGTGCTATCCTTCTGTTGCTAAACGAAATATATATATATATATCGATTAGCTTAAATACAATTACATATTTACAGCACATTTACACCATTTTCATGATTATTGAGACATAATTCTTAGTCTCAGCTTTTTTCACAGTCGAACAATAATAAAAGAAATGTTTCTTTTATTATAGTTGGCAAATAAATTTGATAAAAGTATTTAAGCTGAGAGATTTCTTACAAGAAAGGGTATTCTTCTAGCATCATCCATTTGCTTTATATTTTGTTCACGTCTTTCGCTTAATACGCTTATTTAATTTATAATAAAAGCAGTCTCACTGCTATGTTATAGAAAAAAAAATGCAAATTGAACTATCCTTCATACACAGGAGTTAACTATACTTTGCATATTGTTTATGAGCAAAAATGCAATAATGATGAATGAAACGCTTCATACAATTCCTTAATTATGTGCTTCGTGAAATGAAACGATTATATTAATTGCTTTGCAAGAGAAAAAGATTATAATATCGCTAATATTTAGTATATATTTTCTACTAATAGTATCACTATTACTATTATTATTGCTCTGCTACTACAATACTACAATCCGTAGACATAAATAGAAACATGTTAATGTTTATTGACTTTGTTAAATGGCAGTTACTGCATGGCACATATATCCTATGGTTCAAACAATTATATATATATATGATACTTACGAGATTTGATTGTCACCGTATTTATCAAACTCTTATTTGCGTAATCATGCAAAATGCATTATGTCTCTTCTATTTTCCAGGATAAGGAAGGAAAGAAAAAGAGCAGAAACAAAGAAGGTATTGTCATATTTTTGTCATAATTATATAATTTATAATTATATTTTGCGTACTTTGTGTAACAATTATAGCGATTGTTAGATATTATTAATATTATTTTACTAATATAAGATTTGTTTCTATTGCTTGCTTGGATGTAAAAACTCGACATCTATTTTTAATTACTATGGTAGGTATTTCTCTTACATCTGCAATTTCAATAACAATTAGGTGTACGTCTAATGATCCATAATCATTCTTTCATTTGTAACTAATATTATTCATTTTTGTACAATATCGTTTAACACTCTTGTAGCATGTGGATTGGATAATCTAATGTCCATTTAACGATATTTTAATACTACATGTTTTATGAGTATTTTCGAACATAATATTTATATATACGTATGTTACTTGTAAATCTCACTTGATATTTTGACTCACTTGATAATTTAGGATGTCTGTTCAGATATTTACATTCCCCTATTTGTATTTCTTGATAAGATTGTACAGCAATTATATCGATAAGTTCTATATCCAGAAGTCTCTCTCAAGTGGCTGTACGTATTTCACATGTGTTCGATCAATCGTCACATTCTTCTGCTCGATTGTGTCAGCAATAGTCTGGTTAAGCGCGATATAATTTTTGTACAAATGATAAAAGAGTGAGAAACGTGTAATTTTCGCAAGTGATCGATGTGATCGTAATACTGAAAGCCACTTAATTTTGTGCCACGTAACATGAAGACTCCAACATTAACTAATGATTCGTGCAGGACAAAGGAATTAGATGCTATATCCGTGTCCTCTATTGTACTGCCTCGGTGCTCCTCTGTACACTTAGCTGCCTTTGGCACACTGAATCGCGAGAAAGATGGTACCAAAGATCCTAAATGGAGTGTGTCTCTGACGCTTTCAGACTTGCTGAATGATCCATCAGTGTTGATCGAGGGTGTTCTGTTCCGCGCGAGGTATTTAGGATCTACGCAACTCGTCTGTGAAGGTCAACCGACGAAATCGACTCGGATGTGTCAAGCGGAAGAAGCCGTTTCTAGGATAAAGGTACATATGTGAAAACATTTTCCTTTTGTCATATTATTTAAAAAATTGATATTACTCTCTTGGGATTGATATCACATACTTTAATCGCAAACAATGTGTGTATATATACATATATCTGTCTACAATTATGTACAGATTATATACATTTATATGTATATAAGAGCACGATTTATTCATATATATGATATGCGAATAGAATGTGTATATGAGAAGACTTCTAACTTAAAGATTCGTGATGCGTTGAAAAAAGATATTATTAAATATAAAATATGAATTGTACTATTTATCGGGTGTTGTGTGAGTCACTTAAAAGTTATATCATTTTCTTAGATTGTTTTCTCTAAAACGCAGTAACTACTAATTAAGTGAGCATATCGTGAAATCGGATAGATAATACATCTCAGTAGTAAATGATATGGTTTTCGTTTAGATTCGTAGTACGATGTTTGGAAGATGCACTATCTAGTTCAAAACTAATTTATAGAACTGATATATTGGCTGGATGGTTGTTAACTTTTTGACGATTATTGAAATAAAAATCGAATATTAGACAATCTCTTAGAAAATATAAAATGGTTTCAGGGACCTCTATTTAGAATTTAAATTACGATTAATAATAATGAAATTAGCAGCATGCTCTGAATGCTTTATACTATTTTAATTTGCTACTTAATTTGTAGAGAAGAACAGTGCAATATTCTCATCTGCAAAAATGTATTTCAGTGTCAAGGTTTTTAACTTTTTGAGGATTTTAAAAATTGCGATCCCTTGAATTCACCTGAAAATTAACTGAAATATTTTAATAATTGTATCATATAAGGAATTTCCATGATATACTTTTACTCTCTTTGTCAAGTGTAGAATATTTCTGTGTTTGCTTTGAGACCATTGATCTACCTCAAATGGTTAAAATGCTGGAACTTGGAACTTTAACTAAGCGATTAGTTAAACCTGAGAGTTTTCTGTAGGAAAGAGTACTGTCCATTCAAATCGCGTGTTAAGACACAGTTAGATAACGCTTCAGTTCATTAAAAATACATTGTAAGATCTCAGAGCGATAGCGAGATATTATGAGATAGAGAAAATCGTGTTTGTAGCAGTCTACCGTTGCGGTACTTCATACTTTCGCTGATAACAAGCTGATGCGATATATCTGTTTTCGTTTACTCGTATCAATCTTTATGTTAATTTACAATATTGATCACAATCTTTCAAGGAAACTGTCAATATTACGCGAAACAGTAAATTCTTTCCTCCTACTCTTAGGTTCTGCTCATGAACGATTAGGAACATCAGCATTCAGATAAGATAGATCCTCTCTTGCAACCGCGACCTTGCTATAAACAATTGAGAGCAAGTTGGATTGCGCGATAGCTACATTTCAAGTACTTGGCATTTCAGAAGAATCTGACTGCTGATTTTTCTGTCTATCTATCTGATACGATTAATCTAAATATAATTGTGAACTGGCCGTTGTGCAAAGAGGCCTGAATGTTTCAGTGTAGCGCCCCCTTCCTCACATCACCAACACCACCACCACCTGACCACCGAACACTGTCATCTTCTCAGTGTAACTTTGATGTGACTTTTGTGTGTCTTTCAATCTTCTTATCTTTCTCTCTCTTTCTCTCTCTCTCTCTCTTTCTCTTTCTTTCTCTTTCTTTATATGCGAATATTTTTTTCTATATTTGCTCTGTCCGCTTGCTGTATCTGCTTTCCCGTAGACTCTTGATCGGTATACTTTACGCACAAGAAATTAGTACTCGCAAAAAAGATATCGGTCTGTTCAATAATTACGTTTTCTCGCGCTCCGCATTAGCTCATATAAATTATAATCATTAAATTAATATCATTAGAAAAGAAGGGGCCTAGGACACGAAAGAGACAAATATAGACGCAAGAGGACATTCAATAATGATGGGAATTGAGTTTGATTTGAATATTGAATTTAACAGAAGTACTGAATAGACTCATCTTAAGCAAATTTTAGTAACACTTTAGAATCTTTATTAAACTAAAATATCAAACTGTAATTCTAAGATGGGATGAGATATAATCAATAATACACGTCAATGTGATATTTTAATATGACAGTATCCTGCAAGGTTGAAGTGATTAGTCATTTCTATAGAACATGTATAGATTTCTTAGATTCAGTCAGACTTTACAAGAATGTAGGACAAAAGGTTTTTTATGGTATATTTATAGCATGAAGTGATATTTTATATAGTCGTGAGTATACCAGGATTACGGAAATAAAATTGTTTAGTATCTCTCGTTGCAAGAATGCTTCTTGTTAATCAGAAATAAAGATACTCTAAAATAGTGCTTTCGTGATTCAGCATTTGCGAGGATAATTTTTAATTTAATTAATTTACAAAATTGAGGTATTCATATTTTCTTTTTTTTATATAGAAACCGTAATTTTAATCAGTATTTGTAATAGCGGATGCATGATGATTTATTTAATTGCAAAGCTACTAAGCTGTGCTCTAGCGTAATAATAATAAGAAAATAGTAATGCAAACATTAAAGAATTTATCTCTCTCAATAGTAAAGTACCGTCTTATAAACGTATAGAGAGAAATATACATTATTTTGTTATTTATATTACTGGATTGTGCTGCGTTTCGATAAATTAACTTGTGCTTATTTCGTGCTTTTAATTATTGTCGGCAGACGGACTTTCCTTATGCTTGCATCTGCATTTACTTATGAGAAAGCATTTTGACCCAAAGATCAACGATTATTACGAAAAATGATTGTAACAGTGATTCTGTTTTTATCAATTACTTATATATTTCTTTTTTCTGATCAATATTCCTCGCGTGGTTGGCTAATTGAAGAAACTCAATTGCAATAATAGAATCATGCTTTAAGTTGCATTCTAAATTACTGATGTATCCATAACGCATCTGAGGAGTTATGTTCAAACGTAACTACCAGTGTGAGACTGATTTACTCGCATTCAGCGAATTCGCGTATTCGTTTATTTTATCTCTCTGTAACATATGCTTGCACATTGCACAGCTTCTGAACACCGTCTAAGCTTGTACAAAAAGGGCAAAATTGCATAACGAAGGTCGCATTGTACGCAAACGTATATGCTACCGAATTGATGCATCTATATGTGTGTGTGCGTGTGTGTGTGTGTACGAGTGTATAAATGACTTGACTCGGTATACAAATAGGAGGCACAAGCATGACCGCACTGTGCATAAGAACGATAAGCCGTATTGGTCGTATTGGTCGTTTTAGCAACTCGAGAACTCGCGAACATTTGGCTCTTTGCCTCTCGTTCTGTCGGTGGTGCGTGGCAATGTGACTAGCAGAGCCTTTGTTTGTTTGTTTGTTGGGCGCGTGCATAACAGAAGGATGATGGGCCAGTGCCGATGCAGGCAACACTCTTAAACTATGGGGGGCAGCATGGGTATGGTCGCTGCAGCATTGCCTCGCAAGGAAGCCTAGAGGAGGACGAGTGCGACTCGAGCGAAGAACTTATAGGAAGCGCTTCTGGTGGGGGCCAGTCCGAGTCGCTTGGGGCCCAGCCAAAACTGGCCCCGATCAGTGGCTGCTTGGGGCCCACAACCGTTTTCAGACTACAGTTTCTGGGGTCGGTGGAGGTGGAAGAGGAAGGGGGACGTAAACGGCGTAAGCGCCTTAAGAACCACATGGTGGAGGAGGCCGTGACGAAGATAAAGGTCCGCCCTCATTGTCCTTCATCCCAGACCTTCAATCCTCTGCGGTCCGACTGACTGCCCTTTGAATCCTTCGAAAGAGCAGTCGTTGGACCGTTTAATCCCCCTATATTAATTTATGCGGGCAACAACAGGCGCGCATAAAATCATCGCGGCCGTTTCAGCTTGACAATTTTATTTTCCGCGGGACGAAACTTGCAGCGATCTCGCTAAACGCGTTTCGAGTTACGAACATCGCATATTAGCCCGCATACGATGCATATCATTCATAAATCAAAGCGACGAGTTTCTTGTAAGTTAGATGTCACGCCAGAGCTAGGTCCTTGATCTTGCCTCTATCACGCAAACTCTCAGGTTTGTGGTATAGCGCCGTTTATGATTACACTTAAGTTTACACAATTTCACACTACCGTGCACCATTTACTTGTTTTATTAGCGACTAAAGGCCGTATGCGTTCCACGCATTACGGTATTATGTGCTCTGAATATTTATAATTAATTACTCGTTATTTTTACTTTTTGTCACACATGCTGCTTTCTCATGATAGGCATTGGTACGTATATGCTTCTGAATGATATAAAAATCTATGTTAATGCGACATAAAAAAAACTAATATAATGCATTATGTAATACAGGCGCCGGATGGTGACACTCAGCCGAGCACAGAGGTAGATCTCTTTATCTCGACGGAGAAGATCATGGTTCTCAACACCGATCTGAAGGAGATCATGATGGATCACGCGTTGCGCACGATCTCGTACATTGCGGATATCGGTGACCTGGTGGTGCTAATGGCGCGACGACGTTTCGTGCCACACGAGATGGAAGAAGTACCGAAGATTAACCGAACTCCGAAGATGATATGTCACGTTTTCGAAAGCGAGGAGGCTCAATTCATAGCACAAAGTATCGGGCAAGCATTCCAAGTAGCATATATGGAGTTCCTAAAGGCAAACGGGATTGAAGACCATAGCTTCGTTAAGGAGATGGATTATCAGGAGGTGCTCAACTCGCAGGAGATATTCGGCGACGAACTGCAGATGTTCGCGAAAAAAGAAATGCAGAAAGAGGTATGTTTTCGAGAGTGCGAATCTTTTTATCTATCAAATGGGCTGTAACTGTGCTTTGATATCCTTTCCATCTCTGTACTCTAACAGAGTTAAAATAGACAGCCATGTCACCGTTACAGTTAAGTAGTGAGTGTCCTTCTCTTTGCAGGTAGTGGTACCGAAAGCGAAGGGGGAGATTCTCGGTGTCGTGATCGTTGAGTCCGGATGGGGCTCGATGCTGCCAACCGTAGTCATAGCTAATCTGGCGCCGGCCGGCGCCGCGGCCCGTTGCGGGCAGCTTAATATTGGCGATCAGATAATCGCGATCAACGGCGTATCATTGGTCGGCTTGCCTTTGTCCACGTGTCAGACGTACATAAAGAACTCGAAGAATCAAACGGTCGTCAAGCTGACGGTCGTGCCATGTGCGCCTGTTGTCGAGGTGAAAATCAAGAGGCCCGACACGAAATATCAGTTAGGATTTAGTGTACAGAACGGAGTGATATGTAGTCTATTGAGGGGCGGTATCGCGGAGCGCGGTGGAGTCCGGGTGGGCCATAGGATAATCGAGATCAATAATCAGAGCGTTGTTGCTGTACCGCACGAAAAGATTGTTAATCTTCTGGCTACGTCGGTGGGAGAGGTATGTAAACGTTCACAGCAGCCATGAGCGAAGTCGCGAAAACGACTCTCAATGTGATCTTCTAACTCGATTGAACGACAGTCGACAAGTAGAATTTATATACGGGACGATATTCTTATTCTGTTTTTTTTTAGATCTTGATGAAAACGATGCCCACGTCGATGTTCAGGCTGCTGACCGGCCAGGAGTCTCCGGTGTACATATAAAAGCGTTCAGTTGCCTGGCTGATGCGTAGTGAACAGACAATACATCCGCCATCCACTACCATACTTAATCCGCTACTACTACCTTTACTGTACAGGTTACTCTATGCAAGTCGCTTTGTGTTTCGATTCTTATGGGGACAATTCGATACATTCACCAGCTCCTGCTTGGTAAGCGAGACTACATAGGTACGTCGCAGAAATGTTACTAAATATTTACTCAAGCATAATTTATATGATTATTGATTATTGTAAGAGATATACGTATATAGTACTAATTAATGGGATTCTCTGTAACGTGCATACGTTTTTCCAGAAAAGTTCAGCAAGATATTCTTTTCAATACCTCTCATATAAATGTCGCCAACATTTGATTTCTTCGTATCTAAATTGCACAAAATTTACGGAAACACTGTGGTTGTTTGTACACTTTACTTTTTTTCTATGCAGTCGAGAGTTGAGGCAATAGGAGAATATCGACTTTCTATGCGATATTGGATGTTACGGAGAATCGCATTATTCGCGCCAAGGAAGATGATAGATGACGCAAATAATGCAGTTGCACATGATTATAAATAGCACAAAAGCTCTTTACCAACAGCTGGAGCAGGGCTGGAACTGTATATTACGTAGTTTAATGACGTAGTAATATTTATAAAGGGATCTCCCTCTATCGCGGAGATTTACTTTAAGCTAAAAGGCGCGTTCATTTAATCTTTTTTATCTTTAAGGTCGGCGAATACTTGCGGCGCGTGGTGCCCGGGTGTATTAATTTGTACTAAAAAATTACTATCTACCGTAGTAAAACTTTCGACGCGTAAATCTCGTGATAAAAATTAATGCCATAGTAATTATATAGAAGAGCACAGCTACACTCGTTCTGTACGAGTTTTTTTCAAACAAGCATAGATAAACGCATTTTACAATAGAATATATTGAAATCATTAAGTAATTTGCATGTTTTATCGAACGAAAATGTCATTCCGAGTGGATCTTGTATGCCTACATACCGCTTTATCGACACGCTTATGGTATAGATATTCGACTGTATCAAAAAATTAAACTATAAAATAACGTATTCACTGGCGTAAATATTATTTTCCAAAAGTTCGAAAGTTCTTCGATTTGCAATGTGATTTAAAGATGACCGTCGTTCGCAAGGAAATGACAATGGACAAACTTGTGAGCTTCTGCTTTGTATATTACGGTATCTGTGAATGCACAATTCCCTGACAAACGTGTAATTTCTCCGTCACGTATGCTCGTAATAGACGTAATCTGCCTCCTCATTTTTCATGAATAATAATCAACGTACAAGTAAAACCTTGTAAGTCATCAAGTTATGCTTCTAAGAAGTTGCATTGATCATTCGCTTTTTCGACTATATGTTGATAAATGTTGAGAAATGGCTGTGTATTTAAGAGTTTAGATTTTATAGATGTAAAATTGCATTCACGCGCGACTTTAGAAGAGAGAACTTTCGAGCATTACGTTTTCTTTTGATAGTTTTAGAAACTCCATCCGCTTTACTAAGCTATCTCCATCTGCTTTAATAAGAATTCTCAACGTCTTTCATTTTTAACTCGTAAGCTTTTTTCTAGCTAACTCGAACTCTTTCTAACTCGAAATTCTTATAACATGAGCTACTTAAACGAACTATTGCACTGACAGCTTTTTCGATGTCTAAATATTAGATTCATATGCTTTTTGATATTTTCTTAGATTCTTCACGACGACGTGGGTCCCAATTTCGAAAATGCTTTGAAACAATTGTATGTACCTTTATTGTATTTTGTTTGTTCCTGCGAAAAAGTAGTGAAAAATCAATCAAGAGACACTATTGTCATTGACAAATTTGCAAAATTATTAATAATTAAAATTTGCAGGATAGATATTTCTCTAATTCACTTATTTTTCGCGGGAGTATAAAAGTTTGCAGTCTATAAAAATAGTTGATAAAAATAGTATTTACTCGTAGAAAGACTTATAGATGCATCTTATCCCATATCAACTTGCAGTAAGTCTTCACTCACTATGTATAATACTTACATGTAAAATATGTAAATTGTACTCGACTCGATGTGGCTTCGCTACGCACAGGCATACAAAATGAAATTTAGCTACACCTGACTTGTAACTGTCAATGAAAAAATTCCTTCTAAAATATACAGACTGATTCACACTTCTATGTATAACCGAATAAAATAAATCATTCATTATAGAAACTCACGAGAGTCGTATCGTTAGAAGAAAAAAAAAAGAAACGTTCTCTTCTATATAAATACTATATGCCATAATAATCTAAGTTTTATCTATTTTTGCTGAAGATTTCTCACCTTTGAGCTATTCTGCTTCAAATATCAAGAAGTACGCGACGATACAAATTTCAAGATTCCTGATGTCTTATAAAATTTCAATGCCAAAGTACATTAAATAATAAGATGTAACGACGAGACAGCAAAATGTGTATAATTTTTGACAAATAGGAAATTATTCAGATTTTGTCTGAGGAGTGTGTGCAAGTATCAGATAATAGTATTCTCATTTGCGAAAAGCTTTCTAATAATTAAGCTTGAGTTATCGCTGATTGATCGAACATCTTCAGATATACAGCGCTTGAAAAAAAGGTTCGGAATTCAGGGACTCAATTAAACAAACTGTAACTGATAAACGTGGATTGAGAAAGTGATCTTTTAAAAGATAAAAGTAAGCAAGTCAGCTGTATTATCAAAATGGATTCGTTTCTATCTCGAAAGGCCAATTTCTTGATCCATGTTGATTAGATATCCGTTGTTTAATTTAGTGTGGATACTATAAATCCCGCTTTTGTTGCTAGAACGTTCTGCATTGCGAGTGTCATACAATTTATATGTTTACAATACAATATGTCATAATATTATAAAGAAAAAGTCATATTTAAATTTCTAAACGTGAGAACTGCTGATATGTTAAGTTTTTAATTATTGTTCTCAATTTTGTCACAGATTGAGCATGTATTATAAACATTTTATGTTTTCTGTCAATGACAAATATACTCGTATTATTATTTTAATGTAAATTAGCTCTTCGATCATTAGTGTCTTCGAAGACTTCTAATTTGCCATGGATAGGACATTTCGTACGGAACGATTCTCTGGCAGGCACGCGGATGAAAAATATGTATATAAAATTTTTCATTGTCTATAATACTTGGTAATATAAGAGCAAAAGTAGTCACGACATGTATACATGTATGTACCGAAGATCGGTGCTTGGAAGGCCTCGAGAGGATAGTTACGTGGAAAATGTCTCGAAGTATATGTATAAATATATACAATAATTCTCTATGACTTCGTTGAGAAAGATATAGCGGAGCATATTATGATATTGCATATCATGGGGAAACTGATATATCATTGTGGGCTAGACCTTCATTCTTTGTGGACAGATATCTAAATGAATATGCAGAAAATATTATCCTTTGCCGGAGCCACCAGAATCTAGAGTAAATCACGATTATATACATTAGGATATAATGAATTTTGGCATAGAAATTTTAACCATATATTCGGTGAGCAACACACAGAACAGTATGAATATAATATATGGGATCAAACAAGATGTTATATATTGGGTGGCTGAAACTTATCTAGTCATTACGCTAAGAATAAGATGGATATATATATATATATATATAAATATAAATAAAGAAAAGTATATATACATAATAAGTTAATACTCAGCCATCGCAAGCCACCCTGACTGAATGTGTCTAGCCACATTTTAATAATAACATCTACAACTTGTACTGTCAAATCTGGCCTTGCGTGGTCATTACTTTTATATTTGTTACAAACAAAATGTAATATTATTAAATCGCCATTTTTATGCAGTTTGTATTCGTTGCCTCAAATCTTAAAGACTTCTTATCTTATTTTAAGGTAATTCAAAGGCACAATTATTAAAGTGTGGCTTATTAAAAAGTATTTATGTTGATATTCTTCTTCATGTCTAAATTTTTTCTATAGAATTTTTTCTAGTTTTTCTACCATAATTGATAGATTACATGGTATACATACATATGTAATGTATACATATATATGTATGTATGATTATGAGAAGGTGAATCTAGTAAATTTGTTTCATTAAAATCTTTAAATAAGCCTAGTTATATTAAATGAGAAAGTTTTATCGTGTAATTATTCTCAAGCGTTGTAAGATACTTGTATCACGCCCATCCTTCAGCAAAGGCATGGCGGATAATGCCTGATTTACGAAGTATTCGGTTAGTAATGCACGGTATGTTCTACCTTATTGAGCCTTATAAAAATAAAGAATGATGATCGTGCAAAGTCAGTACGAATGATAGATCCAAAATTGCAGTCGAAATCGTTATGAAGTAATTGAAACCCAAAAGCCACTCATAAGAAATAAAAATAACTATATCTTACACACATATATATAGAGCTTGCGCTGTAGCTTCACCAGTCATGAGACACATGCTACAAGATATCATGACTGTCTTTATCAATGTTTGTGAGTGTATAATAAGTTATAAACTATAAGTGAGCTATTGAATGTGTATATGGTATATGCTAGTCCATACTAAGATACAATAAAATGTAATTTTGAATTCAAATTCAAATGCAGTTGTATACCCGTCACTTGCACTGTGTAAAATACGAGATGCGACCGTGGCGATGAATATGCGACAGCAGCACTTTCTTTATATTTTCTTAAAAGCTTTATTTTTCTTTAAAACATGTCTTCTTCCACATGGCATGTGCAAAGCAGCGAGATATATACATTATGAAGCGCTCATAAACGCGGTCTAAAATTACCTAAACTATTAATATCATGAATAATAGAAGCACTGATATGTTACTCTTTTTTTTTGTAAAACGTTCTAACGAGCTTTTATCTTTTTAATGCTGAGTGTTAATATGGACATCGATGCACCTTTTTTACAATCGAGATATGACACAACGTACATGTATTCTTGTTAAAAAAATCAATTCTTATCATTTTTCTATTAGAGAATACTTTCTTTTATTATTACACTATTAAATTCTAGTTTTTTTAATCATCAACTCAGCAATATAGAAATTTATACAAAATGAAATTTGATTTTCATACAATGATGATGTATGCTAAAATATTTTAATGCAGCAAAGATGATTAAGTAAACATGAAACAAAGAGAAAAATAACGCGCTTATAAGACACATAGTTGACCGATAACTTAATAAAATATACATGAATATTAAATTTCGTTTTAAATATTAAATTTGTTATTTATGCGCGTTAATGATGTTACTTATGATAACTTTCCGACAAAAATTTTATGATACAACAGAGAATAATTACTCTATATATCCCAAACTCTTAATAATAATCTCTTTATTATTGCAGATTATCTACAATATTGTTTTAATCTATCCCCGTGTCCTTTACAGATTACAAAACCTCTCTGTTGTAATAATTATTAAAAAGAAAAAACGGCTCGTAAGAGCCTCCGTTTCTCACAAGATATTTATATACTAACTGGTTGTGCTTTTTTCATATTTGTTGCAATGAAACGAACATCAGATATAAACCGCTAGCATTATTCTTGTCACATAGTAACTATACCATGAATAAACTATATTATTCATTGAGCCAATGCATGACGAGTAAATATCTCTATCAGTATATGTATCGTTTCTTTGCCACCATTTGTTACAAAGACATTGTTTCTACCATTTTCCTATTCGTTTAACATTATACAATATGAAATATATTTGCAGTTTTCAGCTCTTTATGTGAATTATTGTTATGCTCATTAACGTTATTTATCGAAAAGAAATTTCTATATGTATTATATAATTTCCCATATATCTTACACTGTCCTCCGCGCAAGCAACCATCGGAAAAGAATGATTTTCATGTACTGGGGACAGATCTTTCCCGTAAGGGAATTTATCTCGTACTTGTATGTATATTATTATCTTAATAAATATAAATTTCTTTATTGTAACATATATAATAAAGAAATCTTTTTATTCTTCTTACTTATATTTACACACATTAAGCAATTTATTGGCGATGTTGTTACTAACACAATAATGGAAGATATTCATTCGTATATAGTTGACTTATAATTCTTTTGAGTAGACGAGACGTATTTGAACATTCTTCTTCATTGTAATTATATATATATATATATATATATAAAATTATATATATATATATATATAATTAAAAGCTGTATGCTTCATAGACGACACCTTGACACCTCGCAATAGATCAAGTGTAGATTTAAAAGGCAATGTTAAATTTACACAGACTGAAAATGCTCATGGCTTCTTTAATATATTAACTATAAGACATGTGATAAATAACAGCTGTTATGGTGTAATTTCATAATGTTCGATCTTATTCTTCCCTAATCCTATATATAAGTATGCAAGAATACTTAAATCTATGGTGTATTTCAGACAGACAACCAGTCAGTATACATAATAAGCTTGTCTCAGCAAGAAAAGAATTCGTATGTCAAAACATAAACCACTTGAATTCATTGACTAAACAATACAGTAGAAATAAGGAAAACATATAAATTGTAAATTGCACAGGATTTCATAGCAACGTATTTGAGAGGATTGTATAAAGGTCGCATTATCTTGCTTAACACAACGGCAAAACTTATGATCGTAATGTATCTAATCGCGTTTTCTCACCGAGGGAGGCTGCTTCCTCTTGCAGACGCGCGACGTTAATGTAGGAGGTTTCTCAACGAGCTGAATTCAATAAATCCGACACTGCTTTGCATTCCCCGACGATATAGAAAATATCCATTCTGTTTTACTCTTACAAAACTTTTATTATTTTTATAGCAAAATTGTGGACACAGGTGCGGGATACGCAGTTGGTGCGGGTAAGGTGATCAAAAGTCTGGGAAAGGTAGGAATAACGTCGCTTTGCTTTGTCGTGGGCGATCTGACAAGGCTGAGATCAGTTGTCCATAGCGTATCTTCGAGTCCACTCTTTGGCATTACGTATCGCCTCGCTTTCGTTAACCTTCCAAAGTTCAGCTACATCATTTGCCAAAGGATCATCGGGATTTGGTGCGCTCAACAGCGCTTGTATAGACAGCAAAACCGTTCTGATTTGAAGTGCGGGACTCCATTTATCCTTGAGAATATCCAGGCAAATCCTGCCCAATCTGCAAATCAATTGATAAATAATATATCAATTCAATATAATTAATGTATATATTGCCAAGACAGAGTTCGTCTTTGCTGTTTTTCAATATGATCAATCTATATTTCACATAAATGTACATAACTGTGTCACTTAGTCACTCATGTAGTTAAAAAGAAAAACAGTTAGTCATCAAATGCAATTTTTACGTTTTGTACAATGCGTGACGTAATAAAAATGAAACTTGTGCACCTTCGATGATCAAAGGAAATTTTATCAACTTTATTCTTACCTGTCTATATTTGGATGATATATTTTTGTAATGAATCTAACTTTAGGAGCAGACATTGGATAATCTTCTGGTAGGAACAACTCAAGTTTAAATAGTCCACCTTCGAACGGCGAATCTTCAGGTCCCGTTACTATTACGTGAAAATACCTAGCATTTGTATCGTCTGGTACAGCGCTGATACCAGGAACTGGTTCTTGCATTAATCTCTGAGTTTCCTTAATAATCCTCCGTGGTAATGCCGCCATTGTTTAAGCAAAAGTCTATAAGAGAGAAGAATTTCAGGTTATTGCATATTAGCTTCTTAAACTTTAGCCTGTTAGATCTAAATATGATATAAAAAATTTTTGAAAAGAAATTTTTGAATAAAACTGTTTGAAAAAGAATTCGCTAAAATTAATTACATCATGATAGTTTGTCAACCCTTTCGTTCTTAAAACTTATCTTACTTCTCATAAAAATTATTTCTCCATTATTTTAGCAATTTTCTAAAGAATTTTTATTCGATTACAATGAAATAATTCTAAATCAATAGTTTGTTATACAAATTTTAATTCAGGAATGACACAATAAAATATATTTGATTGTACACGTGTATCATAAAACGTAGTATCACAATTTTAACTTTTTCAAGTATCTCGAGACACTTGTACCAAAATGACGGAAGAAAAGATCCATCGTAAGAAGGTTAACAAAACGTTTACGTCATCCAAAATCGCAAAATGGATATCAACGCCAGTAATAAAACAATAAATTAATAAACATCTAGCCACACCAGTATCAACAAATATCCTTGTAATAAAACCGTTTTAAAAACAACAAACAGATAAATCACATAAACAGGATAGACACGCTGACGTGAGAAACATCTCGAGCAACATTGTTAGCGTCTTTCGCACATCATCGAAGACCGAGAGAAAGAGAGAGACACAGAGAGAGCTCTCCTTCCACCCTTCTTTTCTCACACAAAACACAACTTGGCGGAGCGAGGATCATCTCGAAGCACGCGATTTACCAACCGTAAATCACGGATATTCCGGCATGTGTCGAGCGAACAGCAATCGATTTCCTTTTTTTCCCTTAGGCGACACTTGACAAACAGACGGACGGCAATCGGCCGCGAATTGACAGCGTTGTGACAGCTTGCTACACTGAGGAGCATGCAATGCACCGTACAATGTACACGTACTTGCTGCGTGTACGTGCTACGTGCATGTATGTGTGTTCGCGCGCGCGCGCGCAATGCACGGATTACACGTAGCTAGGCAGATAGGTATGCGTACGTGCGGGTCCACGGCGCGCGTTGCCAAGTGTCCGGGATTACCGAGGAGATTGCGTTTGAGAACCGGGGTCGCTCGAGTTCGCTCGTGAAGTCCTCGAACGCATGAGAAATGGCACGCGACGAACAATTCCCACAATTTCCCTGGGGAGGGAGGAGGGACGAATGGTCAGCAAATTTTTCACGAGGCACGGATCACGCGTATCCGCATAAACAAAGAGAGCCGCCGCGTAACGATGCGCGACAATCCACAGGGCGGAGAGAGAGAAGGAAAGCGAATGAGCGAGCGGGAAAAAGAGAGAGAGAGAGAGAGAGAGGGAGGCTCCGGATCGGCCGTTATCGGCGCCCCGGATGCGACGCGGCGACACGACCCGCGGCCCGACGTGTGACGTCCCGATCCGTGTGATACGTACGATTCCTCTCGCCGTGAATCCGTCGCAGCTCACGTTTCCGCAGCGTCGCGCGCGCGCGCGAATCGTCCCGGCAGTTTCTCTCCGCGGACGCCTCTCACGGCGTCCCGTGTTCTTCTAGAAACCTCGAGCCGCCGCCGTCCTCGTCGATTTTCCAACGGTAACGCCACCGTTACGCGCTGCTCGTTCTCGTAGCCGCCGCCGCCGCCGCCACCACCACCGTCACCGTCACCACCGCCACAGTCTTCGTCGTCCTCGTCGTCGTCGTTGTCGTCGTCGGCTGTCGATCGGCCTCGCAGCCGACTCTCTGGGGAGAGGGGGAAACCGGCCGGTGATCTACGGGTGCGTGGGTACCCGCGGGATAAATTCGATCGAAGCCCGCTAATTTGATTTCCACCCGTTCGTGGACGCGTATCGCGCGGCTAGTCGGTCGATCGGTTGGCTAGTCGATAGTCAGTCCTTCGCTCCACGCAATTCATCCTATCTCGCCTTGGTGGCGCTGCTCGCGCCGGTCCGTTGACCGAGCCGCGCGTTCTCGCGCGTGTCAGTTTGGGGATCATGTACCGTCTGTTCGCTCTGCGCGATGATATGCTAATTAATTCGGTGCTTTTTTCCGCTTTTTTGAAAGAAATTGAGCCTCTGTTTACTTTCTCGAGGGAGAATTGATCAGTAAATGCCAATAAATGCGGAAAAGTATTGAAGATATTTCGGAGATTGACCGTTTATTACTTTTGTATAAGTAAAGGCTCATTTCCTCGAAAAGAGCACTGAATTAATTTGCAGCATCGTCGCCAACTATCACCAATTCCCCGAGAACGCAAAGTTGTGACGACGACGCGCACATGACGCCTCTCTAGCTTTTATCGCGAATTCTATGGAATATTTGAAATGAGCTACGGCAGTTCGCGCATGCGCGATGTAGAGCTAAGCTTGCGCACCACGCGACTGTACGTGACTGTTCGCTATTGCCATTGGGATTGGGGGGATTGGGAATATTGTTCTATTGTGAAGCAAAACGGAAGGACGTGTAAGACAGCGGGTGCGACACGAGGTGTTTTCAAAGGTAATCTATCGATAGGAAGTAATGTTAGTCACTTAAAAATAGTAATTTTAACTTCACGACGCATACTGCATATTTTCTTGTAATTGCTACGCGCGTATAAATCTCCTTATTAAAATTTTATCTTTCTTGGTGATACTTCTAGGACAAGGTTAAAGGAGCACACGTGTGATCCTAAACACTCGTGGTACCAACAATCGTAAAGGTCATGAAGAATTTAACGGTAGACCAATACACTAGCAAGGCGATCTATTTTTTACAAGATGCTGAGCCAGATAAAATTTCGAGAATACAATGTGCCAGCGATCCAAGTGGATATGTTCATTTATATGTTATGTTGGATAACGATCTGTATATAATAACAAGGGATTCCGACGAATGTGTTGAGAAACATAGCAGTATTGTAGAGCGAGAGTGCACCAAAGTAGTCGGATTGGAGTATTGCATTACAATCCAAGAATTATATTGCGCATACGAGGATGGTGATATTTTGAAGATAGAAGTTTCTGATTCAGATGGTTGTAAGTGCGATGTAGCGCGTCACTTTGATGATGGCTTACAGTGTATGAAACTTAGTCCGGATCATGAAATCATCGCAGTCGTGACGGGTGTGGGAACTGTGATTCTCATGGTTGCAGGCTTTGAAGTAGTGGCAAAGGTAACGTTCTATAGTTATGAGCAAAAATTAAGAAATTTCTCTCATTG
Source organism: Ooceraea biroi (assembly GCF_003672135.1). Taxonomy (NCBI): domain Eukaryota; kingdom Metazoa; phylum Arthropoda; class Insecta; order Hymenoptera; family Formicidae; genus Ooceraea; species Ooceraea biroi. The sequence goes on from NC_039512.1 coordinate 5,612,233, forward strand.
AAAAATAAGTGTGTGTGTGTGTGTTTCATCTATGATAGCGCTATAATATAACGTAACTATATATATATAATTTTATTGCAGATGGATTTATATTCATCAGATCTCGGAAGTCAACAATTCGTTAGTGTTGGTTGGGGTAGAAAAGAGACGCAGTTTCATGGCTCATTGGGTAAAGCAGCGGCTACAATTAAGCAGAGGGAGGAACCGAATACGAATGAATCGAATACGTGTCGTACTCAGATTAGTTGGCGCGATGACTGTGAATTATTTGCCGTCTATTTTGTACACCCCAAGACACAACAGCGGTGCTTTAGAACGTATGATAAATTGGGTACTTTGGTCTGTAGCAACGAAAATTTAGACGAATTTGGTGACGCCTTCGCCTGGAAGCCATCAGAAAATCTGATCGCAACGACCATGAGAAGTGATGATAAACTTGCTTTTGTATTTTATGAGAAAAATGGTCTTAAACTTAAGAATCTTACACTTCCCTTCGACCCGAGTAAACTAATCGTACGTATGCATATAAGTGCAGTGTCGAAGTTTTTGATTGTCTTGTATAAAATAGCAAGTTTCTTTAAGTAGATATGTTACAGGTAACGGATATATTTTGGTCGCCAGATGGAAGCATTTTGACTACGACTTGTAAACATGTACTGGAACCCCATTGTACAACGTTGCAATTATGGACTGAAACTAATGATCATTTATATCTTAAACAAACTATCTCCTTTGCTGCGGATAATCCATTACTGTACGCGACATGGGCACCTGAAGAATTCACGGACAATAAAAACAGATTGATTTTATTATCATTAAAGGAATTTAGAGCTCTCTCGTTCAATTGGTGCGTCAATCGTAGCAGAGGACAAACTGCGGACGACCTGGCCGTGGTTGGTGTCATTGACGGATACAAAGTGCTAATTACTGCTTTTAGAAGCGCAGTTGTCCCACCGCCACTGTGCCATTACACTGTAGACATTAAGTTACCAGTAAATGCTATTGCATTTGCACCAGATGTCAACGATGAGACATCGCATGTAAACAGCAATATGTTCTGCATCATCACAAGTGATAATAACCTTTTTGTTTGCAAGCGAAAAATAGTAAGTATATTGTAAGAACGTTATAACGTACACTGGAATGCGCAGAGCTTATCTGTAATGTATAAATTGTTAAGTTTCAGGATCCTCGAATAGCATATGAAATAGTCAAGAAATACAATATTCGCTGTTACGATTACATAACCATTGAGGACACTTCATACGTTTTGAGTCACTTTTTATGGTATACGAAGGATACTGTATTGTGTTCGGTAGTTGCTCCAGGTTTGAATGATGCGGTGGGTGTTCTACGTCTACGTGATATGGATTCTGGGGAAGACGGTGTTATTACAGTCGAATTACAGTACGTAGTTCAGTTTCTCCGGATAAGATACGCGAGATCGCATCTGTTAGAGAGATAAACTTGGATATTCTCTTTACAGGGGAAGGCCCATGGGCACTTCGATACAACATATAGTCGCTTCTCCTGATCCCGATGAAGCTTATGTAGTGTCAGATGGATGTGTATATAAATTTACTGAAAAGTCGGTCGAACTGACGAATATTCCACTGAACGAGACGTGCTGTCAAGTAGACGTTACGAAATACGGCGGTAAAGAAAAAAAGTACCTCGTTGCTTTAACCCATACAAATCGTTTGTTGGTGGATGGATGTGAATTTTCCAAGTCGATTCTAAGTTACTTTATACATACCGACGCCTTACTGTTTACGACGCTGCAAAACACTTTAATATGCATCCCATTTCTAATTAAACCTATGGAACAAATGAAGCGAGACAAGTTCGATTATGAACACTGGGCTCAACATGTCAAAGATGATAAAGTATCGTCTTGTGATCTACCGATTGGAATTCAAGGTAAAAGAATATTAAAAATCATAATTTTATTTCATAATTTTAATAATCTTTAATTCATAACTTGATGTTTTATTGTTACAGACGTTAGACGCATCGAAAGGAACTCTTACATACTTGCAGTGGTGCCTCAAGGATCGAGGACAATTTTGCAGATGCCCAGAGGAAATCTGGAATGTGTAGAACCAAGAGTATTAGTGGTGAACATAGTTAAAGATTATTTAAATACTTGCAACTATGCGAAAGCGTTCGACTACATGAGAAAGCAACGTATGAATTTCAATTTGATATACGACCACGATCCGAAATTGTTTACCGACAATGCCGAGAAGTTCGTAGAGAGCGTTGCGAGTGGCGAATTTTTGAGTCTGTTTTTGTCGTCGTTAACGAATGAAGATGTCACTAAAACGATATATTCAGTTTCTTACGTAGATCTGTCGAAGTCATCAAAACAAAGAAGATCAGATAGCGAGGAGATTAAAGTCGATAAAGTGATGCATATCTGTAATTTATTAAGAAATGTCATGGAGAAACGACAGAATGCGGATGAACTGCTACATCCAATATTGATAGCTTTATTGAAAAGTCAAGGCGAGAAAGGATTGGCAATAGCTCTTGCTAAAGTAAAAGAGCTGATACCGTTGGAGAATGCACAAGAGTGCTCCCTTCACGTGTCTGCTGAAAAAGCACTGAACTATTTACTGAATACAGTGGATATTAATGCTTTATATGATACCGCATTAAGCACGTACGATCTTGAATTGGCAACGTTTATAGCTTCCAAATCACAAAAAGATCCAAGAGAGTACTTACCATTTTTAAATAGCTTGAAAGTTATGGATGAACACTACAGGAAGTATGTTGTCGACATACATCTTAAGAATTACGAATCGGCACTCGTACATATAGCCAAAGATTTAAATAGATTTGACACGTGTCTAAAGTTAATATGCAATCATAACTTGTATCAGGAGGCATTGAAATTGTTTGAGGAAAATACCAGGGAATATAAATTAATAGCTAAAAGGTTTGCGGAATATTTAATCGAACAGAAAATGTATCACAATGCCGCTAAGATGTTTTATAAAATTCACAAGCTGGACAGAGCTGCAGAAGCGTTCATATTAGATGGCAATTGGGAAGATGCTATTTTAATATTTAAACAAATGGAACTAAGGTAAGGATTTAAGAGAGAGAATGAAAAAGATTACTTTTAATTGTAATTTAGTATTTTTTACAAATATAAAGAAGTGAAGATAATTAAATTATAGAGACATAATCCTCTTTTCTTTAAATAAACAAATCTCGTTATATTGCATAACGAGATAATAATACATATCGTATAAAAATAATGATAATTTTATTTCAGCTTCTGCCAACAAGAAAAGACTTGGTTTACAATTTTTTTTAGCCACTCATACTTTCATTCCTCCATTTCTTACCTATCTTATATACATACTAAATTACAATTAAAGCTAACATTACAACTCTAATTACATATCGTATTATATAGTATGCCACATGCTGTATTTTATACTGCTCAATACTAATACCATTTGTTCAGCCCTCCAGATTTATGGGTACGTTATGAAAGGGCAGCGAGGGATTTAAGGGCAAACAGAAAGTATGATGGCGCGGCCATGGTATTATTGAACTATTTGAACAATCCCGAAGAAGCCATCGCTGTATTGTGCGAAGGAAGGAACTGGAAACATGCAATGCGGGTGGCATGCGATCTGTATCGTCCAGATCTAACTGGTTAGTTGGTAATGAGGAAATAATTATTTAGTAAAATTCCTTAGAAAAATTATTTATTAGGATTAAAGATTTTAATACAATAATACAATCCGTTGTTCTTTTGTTTTTACAGAGACACTTATTAAACCTGGGATAAACGAGCATGTAAATTTCTTATTACTGCAATTAAACAAGACTAAAGAAGATTTCCTGAAATATAAATCGCGCCTTAAGTTATTGAGATCACGGATGAGTGAAAACCGACAGCTGGTATATAGTGAAATGTTTTCCTTACTTAAATCGATGCCCAATGTTATGGGTAAGAATAATGCTACGGGCACGCTTAGTGACACAATCAGTATCGCGGATACTGTCTCAACTAGAAACACGGAAACATCTATCAGATCCGGGTAAATATATTTCTTTGTCACACTTATTTTTGGTGGTTGTGATGTAAGAAAGTGATAAAAATATTGTTTTTTTAGAAGGAGCTATCGATCGAGTAAGAATCGCAGAAAGCAAGAAAGGAAACTCTTGAGTTTGAAAGAAGGCAGCATGTTTGAAGATTTTGGCTTAATAAGCGCTCTTTACTATATTATTGCCGATGTATATAAAAATATAGGTTTGTTCACAGAAGCAATGAGATGATTAACGTGCTTTTATTCTAATGCTGTTGAATAGATCGAGTTAATGTGCTTTACTTTCTGTAGACGAATGGACCGAACTTCTTAAAATATTAGCGAAATTCAACTTAGAAGAAAGTGCGCGGAAACTTCAGGACGAAATCAATAGCTTTCTCTGTTTGGCGGAAAATAGTAAATCTGAAATTTGGGATCAAAATGCCCCCACGAGTGTACAGGAACTAATGGTAAGTAGTGATCATTGAAAGCGTTATATCAATTTTTAATTGAATATAATGATTAATATTTCTTGATCTATTTTTAGAAAAAACCGAATTATACAGAAGCACAAATTGCGGACTTACTCGCACCCGTTAAATCGTTAGGTAGGTGCCAATAATATAAATATATATATATTAATACTTGTTGCATTGATTAGTTTCTAATGATTTCCTCCTTGTTTCAGAACAATTTATATTCTTTCCGCCTGAGACTAACGTGTCATGTGTAGATGTAATTTAAAACAATTTTTTTCCGGAATTATATATTTTTTATAAATTTTTTCAAACGATATAAATAAATGATATAAATTAACGTATGAAAAATACTTGAGAAACTAATGTTGTATTGTGGCATAGCATATAACATTCTGTAATATAAATAAATATAAACGATTTATGGTGAATTAGATATTTATTTACAAAGATATATGTATAGTTAGTAATTTAATCTCTTTGATATATTATCATTATTAAATTTATAGCTAATAAGGGCCTAAGTATATATAATAGCCGCTTGTATTTAATTGCGAAATAGTCAGATATATATATTAAATATTTATAAATTTGGAAACGTTAAAATTTGGATTTCTTAACTAACAATATAAAATTTTATCACCTGCTTAAGGCATATACTTTTTTATAATAATTATTTTATGTACATATTATAAGGTATAGAGTAATGTAACGTACAATTATAGAGTACAACTTTTGTAATTTTTTTATCACCATATTGATAAAATTTTTATAGGTAGTTCTTTTTTTAAATATATATATATATCCCCTGAAAAATTTTTATTCTTATTTTGATACATAACTTTTGTGCAATCCGCATTATGAAACAGTAAAATTGACACCCTCTCATACTAGTAATGAAAAAAGTTATATTTGAGAAAATATGGATATAAAAGCACAAAAGATGAAGTATATATATGTCTTGGAATACCCACATATTTTCATACGATAACATTAAAAGTATTTGTGTAGGACTTGTATCAAAATTAAAATATATGTTTATAATCAGCTAGGAATAAAAATTAAAAGCTTTATTTAATATTCATTTATAAAAGTGCATCTTACGATTTCCGTTGTACCTAGTTGCACTATGGCAGTCCAAAATAAAGTCCATCAGTATTACCTGACTAAATTTTTATGCTTATACTAACAAACTTTTGTATATAATCTCTAAATACGTTCCTTTTTTCTACTTTGTGACCGTAAACGATAGACTCTTCAATAAGTAATTTGTGCATCAAATGTCTATGACATTCATCATTGTGATAAAATTTATCGCGCCTTAAAATATACACTCTCTCTCTCTCTCACTCACATTCTCTCTCTTTCATTTCCATCGTATCGTCCGCAATCAGATTTATTGTACTCACGATGCGACATTCAATGCGACAAATAAATATCTTATTGAAAATGTCTTAACATCGTAGAAATGTCACAAATATTTTATTACAAATCTTATGTTTCATTGCTCGTTGCCACAAGAGCAAGCATAGTTGGCGACTTGAGCTCTGGTCGAACACTAACTTTCATGTATTTCCCCTGACCGTATTTCTTCCTCACAGCCTGATATTTGCTCTTTTCTGCATTAGTTATTATAGCAGCTATATCGTGTACCGCAGGTAACACATCGTCCTTGGAGTAGGTACTATAATGTTCTAGTGTACTTGTCCAGATTTCTTTCTCTTCGTCTTCTTCGTTACCGATTATTCTGCAACAAGGAAGCAACGTTATCCATTACTCCCGGCAATCCCTGCTATTTCATATTGATATTGAAGTACGCAAAATTTTCAATTTTCTTTCTCGTCAGACGAGTTCTTTCTTACAGGAATGCTAGATATATCGCCGCTGCAGCAATGAGACTAGGTGGATAATAGCACATTTCGTAGTGGACCAAGCTTTGCTCCAGGAAATACTTGGCCATCGTATGGTGTATAGGAAGCGCCTTACAAAGAAATAAATACGTTTAGAAAAACTGTTTGTACTGACACGTGCATATAAAATGCAATTAGAGGCTCAAAAGTCCATACGAACATCACGTACCTTCCCGGCTTTGCTGTATCTCCGAAGAAAGTGCAGTGGTAATGGTCGGCCGAACGAGTAATCCAGAGTTTTCACAATGAGCATCTCCATTTGCAGTATGTCCGACTTCATATATGTCTGGTCCGTGATGTATACAAAGTCACTTATATCCGGTGAATACATTTCCTCGTACTTGCTGGCAATGAACATAGCCGTCACGCCTACCAGCTGCAATCTCTTTCTATCTATAGTTCTGCAGGACTGCAACAATAAATATAACGATAAGATTGAACAAGAAGATTGAAAATTAGCCGCTCGCCTCGTTGATGCCCTACCTGCAAGAAGCGATCGATGATCGCAACAGTAAGATACAATGTTTCTTGCATCAGTCGAAATTGTTGATGCACCTCGACCAACCAATCCACCAGTACGCTTCTCATCTTGGGAGTGACTTCTTGACCCGTCAAGTATCCCTTTTTAACAGGGAACACGTGCTCTAGCGATCTCAAGTATTCGTGTATGTCGTTGGTATAAAGGGAAACTAGGATGGGGTTCCCCTTATCTGGTTCGTCAATGTCTTCAAACTTCAATAGGTCAGTTGAAAATGATTTTCTGCCTTCTTTCTTTTGGCTGGCAGCAGCCGGTGGTACAATTGTAGGAGTAGTTGTAGCAGAAGTGGTAGAAGTGGTAGTTGTAGTTGTAGTGGTAGTAGTTGTTGTATTGGAGTTCTCATCCATGTTGGAAGATATGGGTTTGATAACTGGTTTTACAATTTTCATCGGCGGCTTCTCAGGCAAGTTTTCCACTCTGACAACTGGCCGATGCGACACTGTCACCTTCTTCTTCTCCTTTTGCAATAGACTAGTCCTATCTATGGGCTCGCCACCTCTCATAGTGTTAACTTTATTGCTAATTTCACCTAGCACCGCTCTCTTCGTTCTGCCTGCCTGAACAGCAGTTATCGAGGACTTTACATTCTTGATATTCTCCTGATTTACATGATTCTGTAACATTCAAATATATTCAACATGTGTTTGAATGTCGATGTATTCAAAGAAAATTCCATATCTAATCTTAAAATACTTAAAACTTTTAAAGCACAAATATATAATTTATATTTATATATTTATACATATTATATAAATATATATAAAACGTTTTTATATATGTAAGCATTTTTATCCGTTTTATCCACTTTCATCCATTACAATTTAATCATAAATATAATTAGTTTTATGTCAATTAATCGTAATACAAATCGTAAAAACTCCGTTTTCAATGATGGAGAATGCAAAAGGGCAGGGCAACGAGTACTGCGATAAAAGCGCTGTAATAATCATCATTGTATGAATTCAAGCTCATAGCTTTCATTCGTACAGATAGTGAACATTCGAGAGAATGACAAAGCATAAAAAATGCTCGAACGTGGAGCTTTTCGTTATCAACTTCCCGCGAATATCGTGAGCGCGAGTCGCTGGGTCAATACGAGAGAAAATACGCTCGAGAGGGAAAATTCTAACAACACGAGGGATCTTGCTCGAAAATTCTCACTTCCCAAGAGAGTGGTGCGGCTATCGGAGTTTTACGGGAGCGAGCACGCGGGCTGCAAGAACGTGGTCGAACGTCTTTAAAGTGTGCAACGGGCATTTAAAGATGTCAGGCAGCAACGACCGCCAAAATGACCTCCGCTGAAAAAGTATTTATACGTGCGTTTTTTTCGCACGCGTGAACACCAGTGAGCTCACCGCAACCGTAGTCCGATTCCTCGTCGCCATGGTTAATCGTTAATCACGCAGGAAACTCGTATCTCTGCGACGGTAAACACAAATCTGCGCCTGTTCCTCCGAGAAGTAAGCCACACAGCTCAAGCACAGTTCAACTCTCGAAGTAACGACTGTTGATTTGAATTTGTTTGGTCAGTCGGCGGAAGGTAGCGCCGCGCGCTCTGCGACTGCGCAAGCCAGGTCGCGACAAACGGTCGGCCGATTGGCCGGTTGGTTCAGGTTGGTTGGCCGAAAGCGAAACAGCCGCGATAGAAACGTTGCCGAGGCTGAACGTTGCGCTCGGATGAAACCTGAATAGGGGATCGATGTGTACCGGTGTGAAACTCGTACTAAAAAAAATGCATACACTCAAAAATGAAAAGAAAAAATTAAATATCCAAAAGAGATTGTAGGGGAATGATATAAGCGAAATATACATGTAAACAGATATAATTTCGAGAAACACATGCGGATTGTTCCTTTCAACGTATAAGGAAAAAATTTGTTGTAGTCTAATTATGTTGTAATCATTTTGATATTTTCTTTACAAAGTCGCTTTCTTTCTCTCTCCAAGATTCAGATATTTATCTTCAAGTTCTTGAACAACTATCGCACGTTGCTTATAATTGTTATTCTTGCTACTTTCTGAGCTTTTAATCGCACCCGGCCGTATAATAATATTATTAAACTGCAAAGTTTGTCATATGATACAAGACAGCGGATAAACTTTATCAGCTGATCGTAACAGCTGTTTCGCACAATTTGCCAGATTTGCGTACAGCGATCGCGCAGCAGCGATTTATTTCTTTATTACAAGTTCCACGTAGTTCCACGAGATTTTGTAGATTCAATTAACAAATATTGGAGTCGTTCGACAATCCTGGCAATGCGCGACTTGTTTTGGTAGATGAGACGATCATTTTAGGGGTGTTGAATTATCAAGTGTCAGACGGATTTAGAGAGCTTCCGCAAAATGTCTATCAACATAGACATAAAATTGAAACGCGCAAGCAAAATATATCACGAAGGGGTTGGTTGTCTCATATATGCTGCTTATATTCGCCGAGTATTCGGATTTGGAATAGAGGTTATGTTGCAGGAGGTGGTCGCTGGTCTGATATTGCTGAAAACTAACTCGGACGTGAAACACGATGGGATTTTTCTTACTATGGAAGGATCGGTAAATTTGCAGCTTAGCTCGAAGAACGTCGGCATTTTTGAAGCGTTTTACAATTCGGTTAAGGTTAGTGTACATTTTATTAGTGGATTCTGGTAAAGAAATCTTCACTATGTTGCTTATCACACAATTTTTATGGAGTTTTAATTTCTTATGGCTACAATTCTTGCTTTTGATCCAAATTACATTATTCGTTGGTGTGTAAAAGTTGTTAATTCTCTCACAAGTATGTTTTCTCCCTCTTTTTCTTATATTAATCTAGTGAATACTTCTGCTTTTAAATAGTATAGAATCTTTTATTATGGATTATAAATATTTTTAGCCGATACAGTTGGTGCAGTATACACTAGATGTTGCTCCATCGGGAAAGATTCCAAGTGGCAAGACAGAAATACCGTTTGAATTACCGTTAAAGCCAAGAGGAAGCAAGTCTCTCTACGAGACGTATCATGGAGTCTTTGTAAATATACAGTACCTGATACGCTGTGATATAAAAAGAAGCTTCCTTGCAAAAGATGTGAGCAAGTCGTTGGAGTTCATAGTGGAGGACAAACCAAGTACCAAGATCGAGAAGGAACATAGTAAAATCGTGTTCTTCAAAATCATGCCGGAATCCTTGCAAAATACCAGGGACAGACCGAACGTGCCAAAGTTTTGTATTTCAGGAAGATTAGACTCTTTGTACTGCAAAATTTCGGAGCCTCTGACAGGAGAGGTACGTAACTTCTCTCTTTCATGTATTGTCATATCGTTTAAGATATCGTATCCTTACTTATTATCGCGTACAATCGTGTAATTAAGTAATTTCTTGAAGGTAGTAATTGAACACTGTGAGGCTGTTATAAAGTCCATCGAGCTGCAGCTGGTAAGGGTGGAAACGTGCGGATGCGCGGAAGGATACTCCAGAGATGGTGAGAATAAATAGCAGATGTGTAAAAATAAATTACAACATCGCGGTAACAAAATAAAAATTCACCAAGATATATTTTACAGCGACGGAGATACAAAATATACAAATTGGCGAGGGCAATGCTTGCACGAATCTTGCCATTCCGATATACATGATATTCCCGAGATTATTTACATGTCCTACCTTGAGCACGAGCAATTTCAAAGTTGGTAAGAATATCGTCTGTTCATCTTCCCCACAAAAAAAAACGTGCGTTACAGAGATTGATGATATGCAATTCTTTTTCAGAGTTTGAGGTAAATCTTATCGTTGTCTTTGAAGACGACTACTTGGTTACTGAGAACTTTCCTATTATACTCTCGCGGTATTGAAAATTGTAGAATAGAAAATGGTTTTGTAAAATACTGTTTGTAAATTTTTATCATATAAAATATTTACTTGGTTACCATATATATGCATTTAAAAAGTGTATATAAAAGATAATACACACGTTCTTCACACGCATCAATGAACGAGTGCATTTAAATTGAACACGACGATGCAAAAGGCTATAAATGCCAAAAATAAAGAGCTTCATGGATCTTATAACAGTCTCACGGTGTTCAATTACCTTTACGAGATTACATAATTACATCATACATTTTTTGTGATAATGTAGTAATTTTTTTTAATAATATCTCATCTGTCGTGAAACAAATTCAAGTTGTTGGGTTGACAAAATAATTCTTACATGTATGGAGTAAGTTTTTGATATTTATAGCCTTTTATAGTACTATTCATCTTGGCACACGGAATCTAATTTTATATAAGAATATGGCACTTATATAATCCTTTTAAATTTACGTCAAGACCAGCTAATCGCAAGTCAAGTGCTTCTCATTGTTCTTTTATTCGAATCCTGCTTTCTGGATAAATAGCCTATAATATTTCTCTACTTGTTTGTTCTGCGTTAGTCCAACCGAGGCTAGCAATACGACGTAGCCGAGGACAAAGGTCAGTAATTTGTGTTGCTTGAACCATGAGAACAATCCCGAACTATCAGGAGGGCTGAAATAGTAAATTATTATTTACGGCAGTGAACTTTTATTAATTATTAATTGAGATAAAAACATGTTATACAATTTACCTGGATGTAGGCAGATCTTGGGCGTAGAGGAGCAGATAGCGTACTCTTACTAAATCGCTATTTATCGCTACAAAATATTTGTCTGGTATTCTTCCACCCACTGAGTCGTTCAATGTGTTCTGTGCATTATCTCCTAGCAAAACGTAACAAAATTGTAGAAATTTGCCTTTCAAACCGCGTTAGGTTGCAAATCAGTGCCATTCTGAGAAATACTTACTCGTGTCTCCTCTCTTCACATCAGGATGGTCGATGAGTTCACAGAGAGCTATGCAGCTTATCTCGCTTCCAAGAAGGCTACCTCCCCATCCGTAACCCATGGGGCTGTAGGCTAAGCTCACTCCCAATTCGCTCGACAGGTATATCCCTTTGCCAAATTGTGATCTCTGAAATAACGTGCCATTTAAAAGTGCTAATCAGTTGCACCCAACTCTCTCTCTCTCGATGAACCAAAAACGTATACGAGGTGAGCAAGCTAGTCTAGTCAAACTTGATGTCAATTTCTACCGTACTTTGCACATATTTTGTTGCAAGCCGTAATGCACGATGGAATGGAAATTCTCCAGACGGCTGCCGTGGTACGCGTAGAACGTCGCGTGACCCTTAGCGCTCGACTTCCACTTCTCCTCTGCCACGGATTGCTTCGTACTTTCCACTTGGAATATAAGATTTGGAGTCGCGACTGGCATCTCGAACGGCACCTTCCTCAGTATCGAATCGTACTGCGATGTAAATATTTATTTAATTTATTTAATTATTAAAATTTATTTTATTATTTGATCTGGTAATGCGTCCTCTCAAATCACTCTCAAGTACACGTAAACTTACGCATTCCTTCTGCACGCTTTTGATGTACGGCTCTCTTAGTCGTAACAATACCCAATATACTAGTTCTATTGTCTCGCGATAAGCCTCGTACGTATTAGGTTCGCCAAGTTCTCTGCATAACATGGGCAAAGGAGGAACTGCTTCTATTGCTCTTCTCTGTAAAGAAATGTGCATGTACGAGAGACGATGCGTATTGTCATACAACGAATGCAGAGCAGAAGTAGTACCAAAGCTTCGATGTCCTTGCACTCGTTCTTGATGTACATGGGTGGAAACGGTTTTAAGCAACTGTCGAAGCGGTAAGTGTTGGACGCTGCTACGAAGAGGGACCACTTCAAATCGGCAGCTCTGGGATCCTTCTTCAGAAAATGCATTAGCGATGCTATCTTTTTCTCCGCATTTTCCACATCAGTTGTACTGGTTAGCCGATCTATCCCAGATGCATATAATATATCTAAGCCAGTCTTTGCTGCAGTTCTCTCCTGCGAGGCTTGACATTGTCCATTCTGCTTCCATTCTCTAACGCCTTTGGCCACTTCATGATTTTTATCATTGCACGCCATTATCATTTATGTACTAAACCTGCAGGATATAATATCGCATGATATATCTTTTAAAAATGATAATACAGTGACATAGTAAATAAATAAAAATAATACTTATTATTATTCTCCTGTAAAGGAGAAAAGTACAAAGGTAAACTTTATGTTAGATTATTGACACATATTAATGACACGTAGGCCAAAGTTCAACGATCAATGAAATCTGCTTTCTTGTAACATAATTTCCTTGCATGTAAAACATATGTAAAACTATAATTTAATAAGTGCTTTAGCAGATTTTGATACAGAGTATAATTAAGATGCACTCTGTGTCTTGTCGTAGAAATTGTAATGTAGATTTTATCGTCGTGTTAAAGAACAAACACATAATACACAGAAATTCATTCATTGTCAGTCTTCTGCAAAAAAGAATTTGTTCCCATCTTAAGCACAAACCACAGTCTTAAACAAAGTCTTAAACGTGTCATTAAGACATTTATCACAAGAAAGTAGTGCAGTATCATTCGCTAGTTTTCCATTTGTTCTGTTTTGCAAAATTATTCTCACTCTGGACATGTCTGGATTTAAATGCCCAATGCAATGACAGGATCAAATCAAATTATTATGAAATTTATGATGTTGTGGAAATAATGAACATACACGTATAAACAGCTGACAGGAACAATATTGAATTCTCGAGTCTAGGGACATTGCTCCACGCGTATTCGAATTTATAGTGGTCTTTGCAACATATTCGTCGTTGAACTAATTTTACGTTCATGGTAACAATTGCTAAATGTATTTAATAAAACTATCTAACGAATTCCTCCAATTTTGGAGATACGCATTTCGCGAATTAAATCACAATAGGTTGCACATAATGATTACACAATATGAGTTATAGGTTAAGAGAAAATTAAATTAATGTTCAAATATTGTAACACAATATTATAAAATGATTTATTGTCATATTAGTTTTAATACTCGATAATTCGTAATACTCACAATGTCTAATAGTCATTTTCCGATTTTTCTTGGTTGCAACTTTATGATACACCAAAATCAGATCAGTTTGTTGAACCACGCGATCGTTATAATATAATGTTTGTTCGTTCAGGATGGATCTGTTATCCTTCTTTCACCAGAAATTTATCATAAAAAATTCGTGAACATCCCCCTGAAACGTTCTCGCGATCTATGAACCATGTACATTCATCTTCCATTTGTTTTATTATCTTCGTTTGTTCCATGGCATTTTTGCATATAATTTCGACTATTTGCAATTATTTATTTTTACTTTTTATTAAGAAATTTTATCAACTAATGTAAGTTACTGATGATGCAGCGCCAGAATAAATACCATAAAGAGAACATATAAAGCTATAAAAGATAAAAATAACATAATAACAAGATATTAATAATATAATATATGCAAGATAAATAAGAACTAAATATAAAAAAGATAAGAATATATAAAGTAATACATAATCTAAAAGATAATCTAAATATAAATATTAATCATAATAATAATAATACAGATATGTGCACGCGTAAATTTAAAACTCGTATATCGTGAAAATTAAAAGGGCTGACAACGAAGATGGACGAACAACATTCATTCATCTAAAGTTAAAATAAAATAAAAATTTTATTCCATTCTTCAAAAACGCATATTAACGAATCACAATGGTATAAAATTAATTCAGCAACAAACTGCGGTTGTATTAGCTTATACTAAAATGCATTAACATATATAATAATAATAAAATTTAAAAAAACGTGTGAAAAATTTCGTGTGTTTCCTTTTTTCATTGATTGAACGACAAGAGCGACGGGAGTATTGTGATAAGATGTCCTAGCTAAACGCGCACGCGGGCACGATGCGTGCGTATATATATATATGTACCTAGCGCGCGCGATTTTTCGCGTGATCTCAGGATTATGCATATAAATGTCGCACGCTGCGTCGAGGTTTCGTGTGGGCACGCCGATTATTACTGATTAGCACGACACGCGGGCGCAGTTTAGCGCTCCTCTGACATCACGCCCCGTGTGTCGTATCGTCTGACATCACTCGCCGTATGCGAAGAACGCAGTGGGGTTCATACTATATGTGTGACAGAACGTCTCTCACCTCCCGTTTACAGAACATCCCCAAATTCCGATCCCGATTTGTGAAGATTGCGACATTGCTCATTTTTGTAGTTTATTGATATAACGTATTTGCATGTAAAGATTCAATAATTTAAATAAACAAAGTAAAAATTTCTTCTTTGTGTAAGTGGATGTTAGATAAATGAAAATTTTGACTGAAAACGAAATGCAAATATTATATTTTATTAAAACAGAAGAGAGAGGAAAAAAGAGAGAAAGTGACACAATTCCGCATGTTTGTAAATGCACAAGTTAGTTAATTATTATACATCGTTGCCGCTTGTATAATGTCGGCTTTCTTTCTAAGGGGTATAATAGCTTCATAAATATTGCTGTTATATTAATGATATGAGATCGTGACATGTTAATGGCACACTGTTTTTCATTACGAGCGGAAGAGTTACATTCGCCGTGAGGGATATCGTGAAATAATCACGGCCGCGAGAATATATCGACTTCATCTTTTCTATTCGAGCACGAAAGCGATTAACTTGTGACGATATTCCACACGTTGCACGTTAAATACAGTGCACTCTAAGTTTAAGCGACGTTTTAATTGTAGTTTAATTTTATAGTGCATATCTTTATATAATACAACTCGCTTTTCTGCTTTTCTAAAGTGTAATAATAAGACAATTTAATATTTTCAGAATTATTAAGTTTAAGATCAAGAGAGTACAAAGACTGTAAATAAATGATATTTTGATATTTTTTTTTTAAATTTTGTTTACCAAAGAATGAGAAATTAACATTGCTAAAATCAGTTAGACTATTTAAAGCAATATATAGATTACTACAACTTTTCAGTATAAATATTTGTCAATTGAATTTTTCTACAAACAAAGACAGTGCGAAATGATGTATTTATAATACAAGGAAGCTAGTTCGCGGCGCAATGAGCATTCGAAGAGGATGCCACTACTGCGCATGCGCGCCGTCGCGTGCAATGAAAATTGGCCGCCGGAGCGCGGGTGTGCGCCGGGATTTTCGCGATGCGGCGATTGGCCAGCCTGCGGCTCAATGTCATGCCTCAAGGTAAACTATCGATGACGTCAGTGTACGTCACTTAACAAGTGGGAGTGGATGGATAGATGTCGGCAGCCGCGGTGGCTCTCGCGAATCGCACTCGGTATCCGTGGAAGCCCGTTCGCCGCCGCCGCCACGACGCGATAATGCCGCGCGTTTCTTAGCGATATGTAGTGCCGTGTGCGGGAGCAGCAGTGGCGTCAACCGACTTTGTCGCACGTGTTTCGCCGTGCGTGGAAAATCACCGAAATCCATTCGCGCATGCCCGACCGTCGATGACGTCACGAAAATTGTGCTTTTGATCAAGCGAGAGCACTCTCGGTGTCTTTTTCTCCCTCTCCTTCTCTCACCCTCCGCTTATCTCTTTCCGTCGCACACATAACACATATATAGAGACACATACACACGCTCTTTCTCTCTCTCTCTCTCTATCTGTCTCTGCCTTTGCCTCTTTCTCCCTCTTTCCCTTCGTCCGCCCGACACGCTCTTTCTCTCGCTCCCTCTCTGTCCCTTTCTCTCTGTCTCCTCCTCTCCCTCCCGTTCTTTTCCTAGTGGACATACAATAATGTTGCTGCTGTGCAAAATCAAATAATTAGCGACGCACGCGCGCGACGTGGGAAACCGTGTGGGAGCGGCTGGACCGCCGGCTATCCGGAACCGTAAGTAACAAACTGTCCACTCGCTTCACCTGTTTACTTTTGAAAAAGTCGTCCGTCAGAGCACAAGTTTGTTGGACATGTCCTTCGCGAAGCGTGCGCGCGCGACGCTCACGCACTTACGCATGATACATGCATCATGCTGCATGCATACTCACACGCATGTACCCACATTCGGGAGTGTAAGCGCGCGCGCGCGCGCGCGCGAGAGAGCGCAGCCGCCGCGACGCACACATGTACGCCCGCACTCACGCATGTCACGTTGTTCTCGGATTTCGAAGAAGCAACCCGAGAGAACGAGAAAAGAAAAGAATGAGAGAGAAAGAGAGTGTGAAAAAGAATTTTCACCCCCTCGAAGGTCGCGAGCAGAACGCATCGTGCGCGTTTCGCGAGATTTATTAAGCTTCCTCTCGCGATGACTCTTCTCCGGATTGGCGGAGCGATTCTCGGTGTTGCTCCCGGGAATTCGTCGATGATTACGAGTGTTACGCGATTATCGAGAGGATCGAGGGCACTGGCTCCAATTGGATGCCTCACGTGTCGGGCGAATTGGGGACCACAGCCGGCTGATGCTCCGATACAGGTCCGGCCGCAACGCGAGATCTTTCACTTTCGATCGTGACGTAAAGCCCGAAAACCCGAAAATGAATGGATTTTTATTTGCCTCCCCGACACATCGCACTCGTGCGACTTGATTATTGATGGAGAAAGAAGCATGTTCGGAGAGATCTCTAACTCGTGTTAACGCTGCTTCGGAATGCCGCGAATGATGATGCCACTATGCGCTCCCGTATGATGAGGCGATTTACAGTCACAGATAATTGTCATTGATTGATTCTCCGATTGTTGCTTGTCAGCTTCTTTTAATGCTAACATACGATAATTGCATAATAGTCTAACATAATATACGCGGTAATGGTATGCGAGAACGAGAATGTGATGCCAGTGTGACGTTTTGTGATTTTTTTATCTTGTATAGAAGTTCCTTTTTAATGTAAGACGTCGAGAGGTTGTGTGATCGTTAATGATTAATTGAAAAATGACAGGCGTATAAACAAATACACAAATACGACTTTTCTCAGCAGAATTTTATTTTTGCACGATTGTTAAGAATGCATTTCTGTAAGGTCGCGTTTGCAGTTATACATTGTTGTCGTGCACTGGTTATTGATCCGATGATGAAACGACGCTCGAAATGTTTAACAACGAGTCAGTTGCGAAAACGCGTACGAGGGAACATATTTTTCGACATTACGTCGTGAATTTGCTTATGCCAAAGCGCTGATAAAGACACAGCGACGTCGAGATATCGAACCCCTATCGCCGTGTATCGCGGTTGTTGTTAAATGTTAGAAAACAATGTTGTTTTGCAACGCGCCGTTTTGTGCCGCCATCTACAGCAGATCGAAGCTGTCGTTGCAAAACCGCGACCGATAATGCAGAACTCTGGTGGGTGCATGGGTGCACCGATATTTGCAACTTCCAATGTTTATGTTTGTCTCATTAATTCGTCGTGATATGACAAGTACGTCGTTAGATTGTTTCTCTAAAAATGTTAAATACGTAGTAACTCTCAATAGATATTAAATTTCAGGTTAATTGTTAAAATTGTTAAATTTAATTGATGAAAAAATTGCAGTATGGTAAACATATTGTGGATATTTTGTTTTTGGCTTTTTGGCTTTTTTGATAGAATTATTTTGATCAATCGACACATTGCAGATGTACAGTAAACAATACGGTAGATAATATGGTGCTTCCATGTTAGAGAAAGGAGGATCTTTCATTAATGCAGTGCCGTTCGATCGTTGTGCAATTTTTTTGTATGCATGTGTGCGCGCGTCCAGGCGTGCATTTAGTAAAAAAAGCAGAAGAAAATGTTTTGGCGATGAAAGCTTTACAACCGTATCTGTGTCATAGTGTCTGAATTTACGTACTGCGTTTTTTCAGATTAACTGAAATAACTGAGAGGAAGTGGGTCGAAAGGTACTGCGCGAAAATTGATTCCTTGATTACGAGTACTTTTTTTATTCTTCAATGTTACAAGTAAATTTTGATAATTTCAGAATTGGAGTAATAGAATTGTTCGAATAAGTGGGACGATGTAATACTTTTTCGATAATAGAAAGAAATATTAATATTATCATATTTTATCCAAAAATGGGACAAGTTAATCGTATTAATTTGGAAATATATTGCTTCATTTGACTGCAAGATCAAAATTATCTTATTTAAAATATTTAACATTATAAAATTACAATATCTTTTCGGTAGAAACTATCTATCTAGGAGAATACAGTTAGAGTCAAGAAAAGATAAGAATAATGTGAATAATAATAATAGAACGTTGGAAACATTATTCCAAAGAGATCGTAGTGCGTTAACATAGTGTGTGTATACGGATGGTGTGATGAACACGTGTCGATATTCCTATATTTCAAATGCTGTGAACGTTTTTGTAGCGTATGGCTATTGTATGACGCTGTCAAGGCTTTGACCTGTAACCACAAATATTTTCGAGCTTTTCCAAGCAGAGAAATAAATTTCCAAATACATGCAGGAAATAGCATATTTATAAACGAATAATGTCCAGGAATAATCAAAACTTAAAGAGTATAACTCCGATACAAGATTGCTTCAAGAGCAGGACACTTCACGAAAACATGTAATCAGTTGGATTGCCTGCATTACCTCTTAATTCAGATTTTATTACGCGTTTATCGGAATTTAACGTATCCGTAATATCGCGCCACCGCAGAAAGATGTTCGACCAGCAAAATAATGTGCACGCATAGGATTTTCTTGCAAAAAGCACGTGGAAGGGCGTAATGCGTGTGCGTCCGCGGCCTTTTATATGCATTTCGGTGTCGCTGATCACGAGTCCACGAGTTTATCACGTTCAGCATCTTTGCCGGCGCTTGAGAGAAAACCTAGACCTACACAACGTGTAAGGCAACAGGCGCCACGCGACAATAGGCCGCGGCCCCCCATGTGACCCCGCAGAGCACAAAGCTCGTCACAATACCGATCCATCAGGCGATACAAATCCGTGGAAACACAAGCTGACCCAAATTTAAAGCGCATCGCCAGCCGGGAGCGAATTCGGTGCGTTTCCGAATGGGACTTATTTGCCGGTCCATGAACTGTACGTTGAATTTCTGATCGCTGGGAAGTTCAAGATGCTTGCTTTACACGGCGATAGAACGTCTTGTTTACGCGGAAACGGTTGTTGCGAAGCGCCGGCTGGGGCTTCTGTTTCGTGCGAGCGCATTGAGTCATACGTACATGAAGATGAAACGGCATTCTCTCGAGAGAAAACACCGGTTTTAGCATAAAGAAAAGCGTCCTGCATGCTTTCATTATCAAATACAAAACTTCTTTTTTCTTGGAACTGTCATTATCGAGAAGGATTATCAGTGATCCAAAATTTTACGAGAAGCAAATGATAACGTATAGTTCCAGATTTTTATTGGACATGGTTTTTTATAGTATTTCATAGTATTTTATGTGTTACTAATAAAAATGAATGCTTTCAAGGCCAGGCAAATGCTTCTCAGTATGGTATATTTTTTACGCGCGACGTTAGTTTAAAATATAGTTAAAATATCCAAAATACTTGGTGTTTTATTGATACAATCCATTGATTTTGCGGAAATAATTTATTTTCCATTTCTCTCTCTAAATCTGCGAATAAATTTCATAACTTTTCGAGGCAGAAAATGGCTTATTCGCGATTTATTTATCGCTACATTTATAATATTGCGGTATTTACAGATAGAATTTAGTCGCAAAACTGTTCACCGAGTATTATCAATCAGACAATTAAATTTTGACTTTATTATAATTTTATCTAGGATATTTACATGCAAAAGTATTTAGAAAATCATCGATTTGTTTTGAGAAATGATGAAAAATTACTTCAAAATTGCTATGTGTTTTCTACGATTGCCATGATTATCATAGTTGCATAATGGCAATTTCAATCAATTTTTTATAAATAAAAATATTTTACTACAAAAAATCTTTTAAGTTTAATTTTAAATAATGCGAGGTAATGGGATTTATCATAAAATTAGAGTACATTTATTTTTTACAATTTTAAATTCGCTATCTCAAATAAATAAGAATATGTGTGTAATCTTTAATCACGAAAGATCGAAAGAAAGTAATTCTTCAATAATTACTTGTTTAGATAAAAATATATCATACGTGATCAATATAATCTCTGAAAGAAATGTCACTCAACAGAAATTAACATTTAAGAAGACAGTAATTGCATTGATAAATATTCAGCTGTTGGATGGTTAAGAATGAACCGAAACACAAAATTTCCATATGGTTACACGGCTTTTAAATAATTCGACATGATAATTTCATTGCAAAGAGTTGATCGACGATTATTGCGAAACGTCAGTTTTGCATATATACATCATAAATATCAATAAATATCAAGTTAGAATTTAATTGCATATTGCAATGTTTTTTAAGCGAATGTCTATTAATAGTTGAATTCTGGGTATAAGTGAATACGCAAATATTGGATTGCATAAATGTAAACTGTAACATTACATTAAAATTAAAAAACTTAGATTAAGATGTAAAAAACTATAATTACCGATGAAGGCCTTGTAGTTAATAACAACAGAAACAGTATTACGCAAATGCATAAGTATAACAGGCGAACACGAAAATATCGATGGACAGAGAAAGCATTTTTAGAATATATTATGTCTATGATATGTTTAAAAGTTGTTGCTTAGTTTGCAGTGCAAACTAAGAAAAACTTAGAAAAATAATAAATAATACATCCAATAAGAGTATCCAATAAGAGGGAACATATACAATCGCATCTTTCATGCTTAAAAAGAAATGTTATATTTTTTGTATCGCCGAAAGAGGGAATATTTTAAATAATTTTTCTATTTTAAAGCATTTTCTTTTGCTCATAATATTTTTATAACAATATTCTTTTAATGTATAGTCCAATTTATAATTGCATAAAATATCTATCGAATTAACGGTTTGAAATTAATTAACTAACGGTTTGAAATTCTCTGCCGACTTGTGTGATCTTATCTTATCCGGTTAATATTCCCATTCTACATACATATCAACAATGTTGAAATAGCGCATTTAGTTTTCGGTTGTACAGAAAAAAGGCGACGTTTATCGCAGGCATAATCTTATCAGCAGCGTATTCTCTTGCACAAATTTGTATACATCTTTTATCGGCGTTACATACGCTGTGGTATTGTCAAAGATATTCTTTTCTCATTCTAACGAACATCTCGGAGTGCGATAAGGAATATCTATGTTGCATTACTCTAACGTTTTTCAATTGGCGATCGTCATTGACATGCAGCGTGACATCAGCGTTGTGACTAACGGCTCTAGTATTGAATCAGATTTTTGCATACTTGTGTATTACGTTAAAATCTTGAAGTACATACGCGCGAGGTACTCCATCAACAAAGCATCACAGAAATATGTTGCGATATTCATGCAACAATGTAACGAAATGTTTAAGAAAATCTGTCTTGTGTATTTTTTTTTATACAGATCGCGTATATAGTTTCTATGCCATGTTTAACGAGATGTTAAACAGAAACACCGAATCGCGTATTTCATCAGCGGTACAAGATATCGATCAGCTGACGCATTCTCTGTTTACTTGTTTACCGAGTAACACGAAAACACAATCAATTAGTATACACGGTGGGTACACCTAGCCAACGAGCAAACTCACGTCAAGATGTTTCATAGCAGCGCGTTACGCAAGGTACGACGAGATTATAGGCGGATGACTATTTCCCGCAAACGGATACGTCGTCGGCCGCAGCGGATAATAACGCGGAAGACAAACTCGCGAGACGGACGATACATCGTTCCAAATTAAGTGCAAATCTGCAATGAAAGCATATTTCATCTAAAAATGTTATTTCTATTTATTTTACACGTTCGCTACTACCGTGTGCTTGAAGATCTTCCAGCACGTCTATTTCACATTTTTATTTTTGATATTTTTAATGATATTTTTTATTATTTGATATTTTTAATGCATATTGAACTTTCTTTGTCTTTAGCGAAATAAAATTAAAAATCATGCATACATATACAGATATATACAGATATTTTCGACTGTATTTGGATGTTTATTCGTAAATTAGAGATTGTCGTTCGCGAACCGCGATAGAAACCCGGTTTTGATAGTTTATCATCCTGCACGTGCGCGCGCGCGATATTGATACGGCCTCAATTAGAGCCGCATGTTCTGCATCATTGATGTCTTAATTCTTTAAAGCGACCCGCTAAAGTACATACGGGTTAGACAGAGCGCGCAAAACTCGCATGACAGAATTATCCGGCAGACGCTTTTGGAAATCGCAGTGCGCGCGACATTTATATTTCATGGGACCTGATTTCTGGACTCGCGCGCATCTCTCTCTCTCTCACTCTCTCTTTCTCGCTTTTTCTCTTTCTCTCTCGCCGTGCCCGAAAAAGCTCGCGCGGTGTTCATAAAAATTCCACGAAGGAAGAAACTCCGTTGTGCACATCGCGCGGCCGCCGATATCGATCTGCACCGCCAGTGTGACGACGATAACGACGATGAACGGGAAGAACGGATCCCATCGATCATTTTCCTGCGGATCCAATTTTGCTGACGTCAGGTGCGTTTCGGAAACGTTATTACGTCGCGAACAATCGTGCACCGAGGCGAACGAGGGGAAACAATCTCCTTATCTTGCTGAATAAATCAGTGCTCTGCGTTCAATAGCTGCGTTGTTGATTCGGCCAAACAATCCTCGAGATCGGGAATCCGATGCGGCAAGTGCGCGCAAATCTTTATTTTTCAAACCGGAATTTTAATTCTTCCCGCTCGAATTGCGAAAGCATGACTATCGGAAAACCAACTTCTTCTAGTTTCTGAGAATAATGCAGTTATGTCGGGGTTAAAGATGAGAATTTTAAATAATCAATAGATTCCATAATTGTTGAAATATTGCAAAGTAGCATAATGACTATCCCGCTTCTCTCGTTATAAATGATAAATAAGAAAAATCTTTGTAAGCGATATGGCATTCGCGTTGAGCACCGAGTAAACAGGATTTTTCATTATTTATTGCTTTATTAATGCAAGATATTTTCAGACAACAAATTTATTTTACAAAATTTTTGCACGTCAGTTTACCCCATGACATTATATGGACGTGAATCATATAGAATATTAATGACGGAGATTGCACCAAAACTGCACGTTATATTAATGTGAAAAGTTTGTATTGTGTCTTAATTATATCATGATAGAGCAAATATTGTATAATTAGTATATATCGGTATAAATATCACGAAACTGTGTTATTCTTCATCAAAGATTAATTTTCTTTTTGTACCGCAGAATGGTTGTCACAAATGAGACAAAAATAAGTCTGTAGGATTTTCGTCAGATATTAGAAGATATTAGAAGAAGTAAGATATGAGAAGAAGATATAATCGTCATTTCTAATAAATATTACTTTTTGAGTAATACAGCGTTTCAATCGTTATAATAATAGTGAATAATTAAAACACGCTGAATGTGATTTAGACAAGACACACGAAGCGTTGACTTATTTGATCCAGATACTCGAGAATTCTGACGCGCGCTTTAATAATTCAGTTTGCCAGTATTTTTAGAAACGAGATAGAAGCTCACGATGGAATATATTAGATAAGTATATTGAGAGAAAATTTGATAGAAATTATAAACTAATTTTGGTCACTCGCGATATATTATATCCTTAAAAAGAGAACTGAGATGTGAGATTCTGTACCGATTTTAATAAAACAATCTCTAAAATAGTATTTTTCAACTTAACTCGTCCTTTTAAATTAACTTGCTAAAAGATTTCGGTATAAATAAGTCATAAGTATAAAGATATGTATAGTTGATATATAAATTTTTACCAAGATGTCACGTACATCGAAAATTTTCCTGTGAAAAAACTTTCGAATTTATTTATCTCTTGAGAAAATCGATTTTTGATCTGGTCAAGTTAATTATATCAATCAGGTGAGTTAGCGTTATGTTTAAAAAACTGTATTAACCTTTAACTTAATTCGTAGAATCATTGATTACTAGAATCCACGGGTTATAAAAATCTTAACAATTTAAATCGACATGGAACATCTTTTACTCATTTACAATCTCGTGCAAGAGATTCGTGGAGACTGCTCTTACTCTTTATTCACGCAAGATTGTTAGCTAGAATTAGCCAAGAGTTACATTCTTTAGCAAGCAGCATTCCGAAGAGCTTTCTCGAGTACCCACAACAGCGCGGGATTGATTCCGCCAAACAACGAGCGAAATTTCATTTCAGGAAACCAATTGGGGGTCAAAGGGAGAACGAAACGAGGAAACACAATCGTCAATGTAAGATTAACGTCCCGCGTCGTCAAGGGTTCGTTAAGGGACGCTGATAACAGCCTAACGCGGCTAACTATCCTCGTTAGACGAGCGCTTCAGCGCGGCTCGCGTGCTATCTTTCGGCGGGCGCCCTTCGGCGACGATCGTCGTCGCGCGCCTGCGGCGACCTTGGGGGCGCGCGTCGGGTCAGGACTGACGTAAATCTTCGGTGTGTGCTGGGCGCAAACCCCCCGGGTGCATTCTTCCGCCCGCCCCCGTGAACGGCGTGCACGTGTCATCGCGTCGCAAGAGAAGCAAATTGCGACGACGACGTCCGCGGGTATATCGTTTGCCGCGATGGAAGGAGAGAAAGAGAGGACGACAACAGGTGCAAGCAAGAACGAGAGAGCGTACGAGAAAGGGAGCGAGAGAGCGTGAGCGAGACGGAGTGTCAAATGACGCAAGTCCATCGGCTCTCGTGCGCAATTGCGGGCAAGACGCCCGCTTCGTCTGTCGGTCCGTCCGTCTATCCGTCTATCCGTCCGTCTATCCGTCCATCCGTCCGTCCGTCCGTCCGTCCGTCCGTTCGTCCGTCCGTCCATCCCGTTCGTTCGTTCGTTCGTTCGGCCCCTTTTTTTCGCTCCTTCACGCGTGTGAAACACGCCGAGCGAGCAACGCTCGTGTGTAAGGGCGCCGCTCACCCGGCAAGAGTTAACCGCCGAGTTGCACCTCGCTGATGTTCATCGTCGATGCCTTGCATCGGTCACCGATGCAAAGGGAACATTATCGAATGACGTAAGTCGACACGGTGCACTCGAGCAAGTGGAAGGCGGCGCACCCTCTCTCTCCCTCTCTCTCTTTCCTTTTCTTTACCGGCTTTACCCTTTGTCACGTGCGGCTCGCACGTGTACGGCGATCCCTGCGCAGCGAACGCCCGCGGACGCGACCCGCCTCCGCTTTCTCGGGCAATACTGCGACTTTTAAACGTACGCGCATCCGGGGAGGAGTGCGATTCCAACGCGGAATGCGGGACGCGCGTTCCACACGAGCAGGATGCATTCATCTGCAAAACTGGCCAAGTCTCGGTGACTTTCTCGTGTCCATTTTTTCGTTTCAACATTATGCGATTTTTTTTGTTTCAATTCTCGAAAGAACAGAAAATTGATTTATAAAGTTCTGTTGCGAGTGGTATGGTGGAAATAAATGTATTATATAAGAGGAATGTCGAAGGATAATGAAAGGAATGGTGAATAATGGCGGGCGTTTTCGCATTTTAACTTTAACGATATATTTTAGAGATTACAAATTTGAAGATTGTGATTTGTGGCATACTTTGTATAAACATATACATATTCCATTGTATACATTATATAACGGAAATTTAGAGTAAATTGTGATGGACAATGTAAAAAGATAATTTGGTCGATTGCATTACAGTAAAATCAGAAAATCAAATATATCAAACGTTTTTTTTTATCTTTTAGAATTACAGTTCTATTGAACGTCGTATTTGCTTGTCATAAATAATGCACACTGATAAAAGAAATTAGAGCAACCAGTAATTCTAAAAATATTTTGTCTAGATGCTGAGAGCTTACAAAGTAAAACTGAGAGAATAAACTCCGGTAAATCGAAATCTGGTTGTTGCAATATAAAATAACAATATGTGTTTTTGCCTACGTGTTTGTGTATTCTTACAAAGTTTGTCAGGGTGAAAGTAGGATGTTCATATGACCATATTGGTACTATAAAATTGTTATTTTCATGGAAAACGTAAATTTTGGAATACGTTCTTTTAAAATGATTGAATTTTGTTATATTAATTCTGTACTATGCTATAATTAAGCACCGAAACTTGAACGTATTTTTAAATCACGAAAGATATGATGAGAGATCGATACGAGCTGACCCACAAATTCGTGGATCGTAAAATTCAAACGATCGATACGTATGTGGGTCGGTAAAGTACTCGTTGTTCGCATTACGAGCATGCGAGCTGTCCACATCCGAATGAAGAAGTGTCCATTTACACGAATACTCGTGCCACCACTAGAAATCAAGAAAAAGAAAGTAAAAGATGTACCTGCCCATCACGATTCAATTGTAATTGCAAGAATTTCATAGATAATGGAAAGACTTATTCATTTTTATTTTATATTTGAAAGAGCGGAAGAATAAAGAAAAGTTATGTTCGAAAATGAACAGAATATCCAACTACAGGCATAAAGGAACCACGTTTGAAATGTTAATATTTCTCTCGGTTTTATTTCCGTGCTCGTAATCTTAAAGAAAACAAGTTCATATATTTTATACGTATATGCTCATATATTGTAAAAAGATAACATCACGGGCCTTCATCTAAATAATCTGAATTTACTGCGAACAATTTCGCTCCATGAATATTCGACTCAAAGGTGTGATTACATCCAGTCCCATTCTATTATAGTAACGAGAAAGGTATTCATGATACACGCCGCGTGCATCCCATTCGACAGGAATCCTCGAGGTGGCTGCGGACAGCCCGGAATCCTCACCCCGTCTCCCGCCCTTTCCCCACGTGCGATTCGCACGTGCCGGCGTGTTTTCCTGCGGAACAGGTGCGGGATGTTCCCATCGTGATTCGTGCCGGTCAATCCGGATCGGCGTCGGTGGCGGGAATGCGAGAATGAAAACGCGATTCGCTCGAGGGTGAAGGAGAGGGATGAATCGCGCGTGGCAGCACGAGGGGGAGGGAAACTACTGGAAGTGGGAAAATGGGATTCGCGCGATGCGGAAGAGCGCTCTCGCACGTGACCGATAGGACCACGTGGGCTTTTCGTTCGCGTCACCGACCGACAGACCGAACAAACGAAGGAAGGAGCGAACGAACGAACGAACGAACGAGTCAACCGACACCCCGTCGCGCGTATTGATTGAGGGTGGCCATGGTCGTTTCCATGGCGACGTTTCTTTTACCTGTATGCCGCGCATGCATGATACACCTTTCCGGCTGTATAATGTACCGGGGCGCTCTTGCAGGCGCGCTGAGCGCTAGGCGTACCTGCGGAAGGAGCGGGATGGGGTGGCATCCATTCCTCCTCCTCGTCCTCTTCCTCTTCGGAGGGCTTGCTCCCTCGACCCCTATCCCTTCTTGTCTTCTCAACTGCCGTTGCGACTACCGTACACGGATTACTCGCGCGCGGGACAGGCGGGGAGAAACGGTATGCGCTCGATATCGAGAGAGGAGATACGTACCCTTAATGAACAGACACGCGC
Organism: Ooceraea biroi; assembly: GCF_003672135.1. NCBI lineage: Eukaryota > Metazoa > Arthropoda > Insecta > Hymenoptera > Formicidae > Ooceraea > Ooceraea biroi. The sequence goes on from NC_039512.1 coordinate 5,640,636, forward strand.
ACCCTTATTTTCCTCGTGTGTCAAATGTCGGAAATGTCGGTCCCTTTTCGACGGGATTGAAGCGGCAAGCGGTGCTGTTTTATATTCCACTTCAAATTTCGCAGGCTCTCTAGTGTGCCCGAGTTCTTGATTGAGACGAGTTGAATTGTTATCATATTCTGTATCAGATTCCTTCGATTATGTATTATTTCGAAAATTAAAACAGGTTGGATTCACCACTTAATCTTTCGCAGCACGAGAATATACTCATTACTATGAGATCGCTGCAATTTAAAGCACGCGACATTTGCTCGTTCAGACATTTTAATCCGTTTCGCTAATTATTTCTGAATTCTTGACTTTTGCAAGAGAAGATTAATTTTCTCTATACTGAGTTATATTTTTGTTATTATAAAATTTATTTTTACTTTTCTGAGAAGCGGTTAATCAAATGTATATATGTATAATACTTAAGATAATAACATACATTATTTCATAATATCTGAAAAAGAAAAAACAACTACACAATCGCGAGTAATTGGCTAAAATAAAAAATAAAAGCATGGTAATGATGAGGCAATAACGATTAGGACTGTTGTTTGAATGCGTGAGATAACGTCGTATACGTAACAAACGTAATTTGGTGATTTTGCTAGAGATACACTTACAAACACAATCGTGTAGATAAAAATACGCTAATGATCGAATTTGGAGAGTGTCTTTAATAGTATTAGCTACAAAAGAGTTTTCGTCAAATCATCAAAATAACGAGAGATAGTTGAATTTTATTAGGTTATCTTTATTCGCCCCCTCTTATATCTCTTCTCCTCGTTGGCGTAAAGAGAAGAGCTTATAAACCGAGATTAGGTCAATACTCAAATATTTGCCGAATAGATTTTGGATGCCTTTTAATCTCGAGTCGTTACTTTAAAATCAAAGATTCATAGATTTCTGCGAAATGGAATATTACCATGATTTAAATAACTCACTTGTCGATAACTACACTAATATCAGTGTCAGTGAATAATATCAAATAATGTGGAATAACAAGATATATACAGATGACATCATTTCTGCAACAAATAACTTTAGTATTATATTTTTCAAAATAATTGCTATATCGTCTAAAATCTGAGAAAACATCCTCTAATTATTTAGATATTTGAAGTTTCTAAACTTGTTGAGCACTTAATGACATGACTCATTGACAGATAATCTTAATGACATTTATTTTTGCCTTACCATGCGTGGACTTTATTTCTTAGCAAATCTACTATTAAATTGCAAAATATCAAAATCATATGTAAAGAGAAATTTCAATTTCATCAAACGAAAACTCAAACCAAATGAAATGAAAATCTCAAGAAACTTGGCGGCATATGAGGATGATTGCTTTGATGGGCGAAATCTTGATCGCCCTTTCCGTGTTCCGCAGTCTCGCATTTCAAAATTCCGAACCCGAGACGCACGTTCGGGATCGCAATAACTCGCGCAAAATGAAGAAACGTAAGATGCGAGCGTGACGAGGAGAAGAATACGTGGCACACGTGACTCGACCTCTCACAAATCGATACGTGAGAAGAGCCGTGCCGGTCAGCTGACAAGGCGCCGGGTGATATCCGGCAGTGAGCGAAGAATAAAAGAAGCGCGTGGGAGGTGAAGAGGATGAGAGGACGGTTGTCGAGAGAGAAGGGATGGTATAGGGGAGAAACGGAGAGATATGCTGTTACGTGCTACCGGTTGGCAACATGTGCCACAGAGACTTATTGAATTTTATTTTATTCGTTTGTATCTCAGAACTCTTTATTAGCACATTCAATTATATTGTTACAAAGCTGATTCAAGGGGCCGTGTCATAAAGTTGAACCATCATAGAAAGTACGATGTAGTTTATAACAGCAGATTATTTTGCGAAGGAATGAAAGTATAAACCAGTGACGCAGTTAGCTATCAAAGTCGAAAATCATAAAAGATTTCAATCTCATGTTCTTTTAAAGAAGCTTTTATTTAGAACTCGAATGTTACATATTTTATACACAAATGCATCGTTATCGCGAATCACATTTGTGAAGAGTATTCAGAATTTCAAAAGGAATTAAATAAAAGATTATTTTCCAATTTTATTAGAAAGAGAGAGAGAGAGAGTGTGTGTACTTACATATGTGTGTGTGTGTGTGTGTGTGTGTGTGTGTGTGTGTGTGTGTGTGTGTGTGTGTGTGTGTGTGTGTGTGTAAATATATATGTATATCCATTAATGTATCATATGCATGTATACACGAATGTATATACACATTTACACATACCTACATACATGTTGTCAAATAAATTAAACGAACTTGTACGTGGTATTCTCTCTAAAGTCATTAATGCGTTTGATTGCCGATCAAATATTGCAGGCAATAAGATACAGTTTTCCCTGTCTTCTTGGCGACGAAGCTGAAAACTGAGCAAAGAGCGAGAGAGTAACGGAGATGTGAAGAGAAAAGATAAGGAAAGAGAAGAGATTAGACAGAAGGAAATGACAGAGGAGGAGAGACGGAAGGTAGATGAAGTTTTGTAGAGGCCGTCGTGACGCCGTTCGAGTTCTGCTCGAGGAAGGTGAGGGAAGGGGGGCAGAGAGGAAGCACGCGGAGGACGCGGAGTAGCAAGAGGGTGATGTACGCGGGGAAGGCAGGAGGACGAGGACTACATCGCGGGGTGGGAGTTACGCGGGGAGGGCAGTTGCGACGCCGGGCGTCCGGTGATCGCGCCTTAAAAGGTCCGACGCCGCACGCGCCCAGCAGCTGCCAGCAGCTCTCCTTCCTCCCTCCTCTTTCTTCCTCCCCCTCTCTTTCTCTCTCGTCTCTCGCTTCTCTTTCTCTTTCGTTCCCCTTGCTAATGTCGTATATGCACTTTTAAGTTTCTCCTTACCTTTTTCCACTGTGTCTGTCATCTTCCTTTTCTTGGCCCTGTTCTTATTCCCGCTCTTATTTCTCGTTCTCTTATCTCGGCGAATCTCGACGCGGCATCGCGAGTTTTCGCGACTTTCACCGGGTTTCTCCGGTTAATCTCGTTACTGGCCCTCCCTTTCCGAATGTTTCTTCCTCCCACGATTCTCCTCCCTCATCTCCTTCTCCTCCTCGCTCTCTCCCCTCTGCCGCAGCAGCCGCCACTGCCACCAACGATCAGCCGCCTCGTCTCGTCACGCTCGATTCTCGCGTTCTGGACCACGGCGGCGAGTATCGCGTTTCAAGTTAACGCGGCAACATGCACGATGAGGGAGAGCGAGCAAGAGAGAAAGACAGCGGGAGGAGGGCAGAAGGGAGGCGAGGGCGCGTGTGCGTGATTCACGCACGACGTCTGCGACGTCGCGACTGCACTGGCAGCGGTAGCAGTAACTGATGACTTTGTTGTCTTCCATAGGATCAAGACGCGAATGTGGAAACGATGACAACGACGATAATGACGATGATGATGATGATAATGATGATGAGAATGATGCAGGTGTTCTTCGGGTGTCTTATTGCGCGCGTGCTGCTTAAGATAGCAAGATAGAATTTATTAATTCTACTCTTTAATTTTCTTAGTCTAAAGAATCGATGCTTTAATTAATGTATTTAAACAGTCTACCGGCCTAAATGTCAGTAGAATTACTTAATTCATAGCAAATGACGCGAATCACTCCGTCAGACTTGGTCTGTGCTTTAGTGATGACCCACGCCGAGTCAAACGTGTTGAACATGCTCTTTAATATTTGCGCTTTCAGACAGTATAATATAATTATATCATCAGTCAGTCTTATATTGCAAGTTTAACTTTACTCCCACTGATATTTAGATTTCATTGATATAATAGTGGGAGAACTGTGTCTCGTTTTTCTTACGAAGCGTAAAATCCTAGATTTAAAGCGATGATTTCAAACGATTTAAGATGAGACACATAAACGATAAAAGAAACTTAACTACTAACGAATTCGAATATTAATTTATGAAATTAGCCGGGAACTGACTCCGTTACTGATACTAATCAACTTCCAGTATTAAGTTTCCTATTTCCTGTTTATCAATATTGATCACATCCTTCGCTTTTCCAGAAACAAGTTTTACTACAGGAAATTGATGTTTTATTACAAGAAATCAGTCCTGAAGCGCATCTCCTCATTTATTTGTCGCCATATTATCGTTCTCGTAATTGTACGTACTTTGAAAATGCACGCGTTAATTCATGCAATTAGCAGCAACACTAAAACTAGCAAAGTTTTATGAACATATTTCCACTGTACGTTTCATCATCCGTGTGTTTGAAATATATCTAATAACAACGTATTATGCAGTAATTATTTTCATTCAGTTATGACAACTTCAATTCTGCATTGATTTCAGTATAATCGTTACATATTAATCCCAGCTGTAATTGGATTTCAATCGAAATTAAAATTTATGTAGATAAGAAATGTATTCTGAAATTTTCTCTATATAAATTATAAAAAAACGTAATAAAATTATGCAAACAATATGAATAGCAAAATTTTTAGATAAACATTCAGGTAATCAGATGGCTTGACTTTATGTTGTTGCTTCGCGAATTTATCAAATAATATTTTGTCTTCTTTTCGATCGAAAAATGTTGAAAATGTTAATAAAGCTTCGAATTATCGTGCAAATAGGACAAAGACAAAGGCCAAACATCTCGCCAGCATCTTTCAAACGTCGCGCACGAAACGGGTGCAAAGAGAGAGAGAGAGAGAGGCAGCTGTAAAGGAACGCATGTACACGCGATTCATGTACACGTGTGCACAGCGCACTGCTGTTATCGAAATGCCACGCCGATGCGCTCGTGCAGCCCTCGAAACCCTTTGGCCAGGCCTCACCCTGTCATAGGCTCGCATGCTCGCTCGCTTTGTACCATCCCATGGAGGGGTGAGCGCGATGCCCTGCACTTACGTTCAAGATGATCTTCCACTCAAGAAAATCTACTACAGTCAATCATGTCTCGATGGCACTGCATCATTAATCGTGAATTTTGCTAATTAACTGCGTTTTGTGGGAAATTCTTGTGGATAAAAGCTTTTAGGAAAATTCGTATTTTTGGTTTAATGGAATGCATGCTTAATAACAGTACTTGGAAAATTAATGCGAAGAACGATGCACCGAAATATTACTAGCACTGTTATTTATGAGGAATAAAAACTGCGCAATATTATTCTTTTTGCTTTCGCAGAACTCATTATCCTAGATTCTGTTTTCATCCTTTCTGTTTTATTCTTCCGGCTTTGCTCCGCTTTTGCGATACAAAGAGGAAAAGCAATTTCAAATTACGATTTTATCTTTTCATATAAAATCTCTTTTTCTTTCTCTCGTTCTCTCTCTCCGTTTTTGAAATAGTGTTTTACGCTGATTCGTCTCATTAATTTTTTTTAAATCCGCTAAATCAAAAAACATTTATTTTCGGTTCTCTAATGTATCCGACTCATAAATTACTACAACATGCATCTAAATGTTTGATGTATGCATCTTTTTATCGTCGATCTCATCCATTATTTGCTTTTAACCCAAGATGGATTCTTGATTATGAATTTCATAGGCGAAACGATGAAGTGTATAATTAATATCGTCTTTCCACGCGCTCCGGATGTGAAACATATGGGAACTGGGAACTCGAGTGACAACCAATCATTTACAAAATTTACGTGTAAATTAGAGAATAATATTCTATACGCGCGTAGATGGGAACGTCGCAACCACGTGACTCATTAACTGAGCGAAACTAGCTAAACTCGTCTATTCGAGAAGACTTTAGTAAAAAAATGATCGTATTTATTCATAAATAATCGTGCAATTGATTAAAAGTCCGCATGAAGATTCTTTTAGCAGCAAGGATTGTTCATTTCTCTTGAAATTAAATTATTTAAATTAAATCATGAATAAAGATTTCTTAGTCTGTCCTTAGTCATTTTTCAAGACGCTTCGTAATCTCTTATCCATCAAGCGCAACTGAGAAAAAGCATAGCTAGAAATGAATTCAACGTCACAGAAAAATGTACAGCAACGTCGAAGAGAAAATGACGGCGCAGCGACGAAAGTTCATCGTACTGTGAGGATCCCTTGGTCCCGGTTCTGCTGATCGATGCACGCGAGCATCATGAAAATCTGGCACCAAACATCATATCACCCCACACGTGGCCGCTCCGCTATCCGGGTGCTGGACACGTGTTCCTCGGTCTCCTACAGAGAGATTTCTCTACAGGATAAGAGTTGACGTTTGGGGTTGGTATAACATTCTTTCCGTTAAAGGGGTCTTATCGTTACGCAAGCACGAGTCTCGTTACGTGCATCTCGTTCGTTCCATGAAACGAGATTTATTAGGGGAAAAAGCAGCGTGAGGATCCTCACCGAGAGTATGAGGATAAGGTATTTTTGCGAGGAGTTTCTTCTTGCGGAGATCGAGAATCTCGTTGTGCTCGTTCAGCGTTTTTCGCGATCTCGAGAACGCCGCTTGACCAAGATTAATTGCACAGAATCGCGATGGGGTTTACATTTCCGCTCGCGAGTATCTCGTTAGCGGAGCTACATTACATCGTCATCGCGCTAACGGGCAGTATAATCCCAAAGGATACGACCCGCTTTTCAGATAATCCACTTGATCGGCGTGCATCTCGTTGATTGCGAGCATATCGCGCGGGCGGACTTGCGGTTTCTGATACAGTCTCGTAATCAGTAGCTAAATGCAGATGTTGATCGTTTGTGCAAATGCGCTGGATGATGCTCCACTCTCATAGCCGGCAAGCAAGATGGATTAATGCTTAATGAGGAGAAATAGCAATAGTAATGGAATACTAAATGGAAAAAAAGGACGGAGAGGAAGGAAGAAAAAGAGAGAGAGAAAGAGACATGGATAACAGCATGCAATCTGAGGTATTGCATTATGGGATAATGATATTATACATTAAGTAGTCATCTTAGGATTGTACGATGATTGTTGACTTTTGTCAGATGCAAAACGAAACAGTTTAAGTGCGTTTATTAAATATTTCATTGCCATGCTTTTATTAGTCATAATTTTGTTTAAAGGCTAACATTTTTCTCTAAACAGGAATTGACTATATTCTTGCGCAATATTTTCGATTTATATTTTCATCATCATGTGTCTTTATACATATAATGCAATGATGTTAGATAAAATAGTAGCTTCAAAGTTCACGTCAGAGTCGAAAGCTAATGAGAGCCGACAGAAACGAATCTCCATTCTAGATTGTCATTGTCGAAACTAATAAAAATTGAAGGAATATCTACTTAGATTAATTACGGATGTCACATGACATTAGACCGCCAATCAATTCATGAAAATTACGCTCTGAGATTAATATTTATAAATTATATTCCGGATCTTCCATTGAAATCAGCTTAAGCAACTAATGTGCATCATGGAAATGTACAATCCCGGACAATTTCTAGTCGAGATTGTCCTGTTTGGATTGTATATTTTTCACTTGACCTCTTGCTTCTCTCTTACGATATCGATTCTATCACCGCCAGGATTATTCGGTATCGATGCTACAAGGCGTCGTAGACATCTCCAAGCGTAGTATCGCGAGTATTTGGCTGTCGTTGCGAGGCAGGAGCTTCGACAGGGGGGAAAGCAACGTTACAACAGAGCGCGGAGGAGAGAAAGAGAGAGAGAGAGAGAGAGAGAGAGAAGAGGTGCGCCAGGGGAGGGTGCGCGTCACTTACTTGAAGCACGTGCTCTGGTTTCTGGCGGCTGCTCTTGCTCAGCCTCGGAGACTCGGCCCTGGTGCTGCTGCCCGCTGCTGCCTGGCGATTTAATTTTAGACACGAAGCTTTAACTTCGCCGTGTCATAGGACAAAGAATATGGCGCGTTGCACTCGCGCCAATATCCACCCCTTCGGCGCCCCACTTCGCCCCCTTTTCTCGGGTGGGACCCGGCCTGCCGGGTTGCGTCTCGTCTGCGATTTCTATGAGACACCACGAAGACTTTATATTGGTTACCTTTTAAGCGAAAGATGCTCTCCGTGAATACATCGGGAGATGTTTTATCGCTCACTGCGATCCATACAGCACACAAGCTTGCAGCAATATTGCTACAAGAGCTTCTGTTATATGGAAAGTGACTCGAAGTTTATCGAAGTGCGAGTGTTGGTTTTTGCAATTTCCAGCCCGCGATCGCTTTGTTAACAGAAAGTCAAGGAGTCATCAGTTGTGCATGTAATTTTATTGATACTATTTCTCGTTGACACTTACGAAATCGTTAGTAGAATTATTATTTACGACGAAATTATGCAATTGCCTCGTTAGAGGAGAGTTTAATCATCCAGCCAGCGGTAAAAATTGTATTTACAACCATCTGAGAGATAGGTCTTATCTGTTTTCTATATATGGAACGAACGAGCAAAAGACTGTCTTACTTTTCTTCAGTGTATATTATGTGTATATATTATTGTTCTCTGACTTTGTCAACTTTGTATTAATTTACATCATTATTTTCTCGTGTACACAAACGTAGCATGTCGCGATCTCTTTTACGCGTTTCCTGTAGGTACAGATACAACGTTTCATGTCGATTGCTCTAAATAAATCCGTACTCTGACGTGAAAATACGTGAGTGATACAAATATTGTACGACTCCGCTGGAAGCTGCGAGATCGCGCAGTTATCAGTCACTTTGCACATTTCTCAGTGCGAAATCGCGCGATCGATGTTACTTGAAGCACTTGGCGGAGTGCGAAACTGAAAACCGCGGGCGGAAGCACGTGCAAAATGCAACGCGCGGGATGACGTAATCCGATGACGGTGGATTCCTCGCGCGATTTGAAAATCAATTGGCAAGCCCGCGTGCGATTTTCCGTATGAATAGCGTTTCCTTTTCAGACTCGATCGCGCGCAGTCAGGAAGTTCGTGCGCACGCTCGCGCGGTATATATCGAGTTTACAGTGCGAAAGGCGATGACGTAGGTAATGCGTTCATCGATTAGACACACGTGTAGCTCCCAGGGCGGGTACGGCCGGTGTATGCGCGAGTATACAAAGCTACGTACTCATCGAAGCGAGATGTAACGTTCGCGGCTGTGAACGTGGAAATTCCAGCGGAAAACTCTCGCTACGCTACTCGTGAAAGCGCGTGCATGTCGCGCGTTGAATTAAAGCCCTGCTAATTAAGAGTGTACGCGGAACACGGATAACGGTTGCCATTAACGTAGAACGGAGCTTGTTCGCGCAACCGGCTAAAATGATTTCGAGCAGCGTTTAATTCTACGCACGCAACTGAGATCTTCGTAATAGATACTGGTACATATTGATCTACGCTGGAACGGCGTGGGAAATCCTGGATGATTCTGGTGAATCAATGTTGAGAGACTCCGGGGAATTAAGAGAATAATGTTTCTATAATATAATCTCACTTGGGAGATATATTTTTCATGTTTCCTGCGACGATCTGAATTTTGTAAGTCCCACTTGACTTAATGCACTTTCCAGCATTTCAAAGTAGGATTCTAAGAAATTTCGATAAACGAGTTGGAAGCAACTAAACATTTTCGTACACACAGAAATATAACAAATATAAATATCAAGTTCCGAGAATTGGTCAAGTTGAATGACTCTTGCAATGTCGATCTCTTCTACAGCACAGCGAGAAATGTTTCCTCGTGTGCTTCATTTCTTGTAATGATCTTTATCCTTCTGAATTCGTTTCTCGAGCACATGACGTCGCGAAGAGGGAGCGTTTCGCGTCCGATCGGTCAGACCGAGCATAAGTCGACCGAACGAAACGGCGGGTGTAATTTAGCGGAGGAAGAAGTCAACGGCGCTCCGTGCCGCGCGGAGTCACGGGCCGCACGTGTGCGCGCACTCGGTTGGGGATGCTGGCTCTCCTGGACCGCACGGTGAACGCAGAAAGGGAGAGGAGGCACAAAGAGAGAGAGAGATAGAGAGATAAAGTTGGAGAGAAAATGTACATACGCGGGCGTGCCGCGACGGGGAAAGCGAAAGAGAAAGACAGAACACGAAGAGAAAAAAAGAAAGAGAGACAGCGAGGAAGAAGGCAGAAGGGGAGGGAAGAAGAGAAAGAAAGAGAGAGATGGCGGGCGACTCACAGCACAGCCGGCCGTGCCGTCAGCTGCCGACAGATTTATCGAGTGGCACGTGCCGATCCGGAGCGATGTGTCGTTTTGTACTTTTCTGCTCTCCTCGGCTTCCTCTCGGCGAGCAGGGTACTGTGTTCGCCGAGAGGGCAAAAAGTCGCCACAGGATCGCCGCCGGCCCGTGGTATCTCCTCTTCCACCCTCTCGCGACCGCCATCGTCGTTTAGCTCGACGACCGTTTGGCGCGATCACCGGCTGTGTCCTTCCGCTTTGGACATTCCTCGATGATTCTCGCACGATTCCTAGAGCTAGACGGAGATCGGGGGAGGGGGAGAGAAAGAGCGAGAAATAAAGTGAGGGAGAGAAGGAAACTTATGAAGCTGCCATTAGTGCTACGTGGACGTGACGCATTTTGTGCGTGTGGTTATTTCTGGCAACGGCGTGCACACTCGCCGGCAGTTTTAATTAACGTTAGGGACCGTGCGTTGGCATCGCGCGCTCTACGGATACCTAGTTGAAATGTCAAGGTAATGGAAATTCGAAGTTGACTTCGATTCGTACGTTGCGTCGCGAGGAAGCCACCACCACGGAGCAGTATCTCAGATAATATCGCAGCCATCGTGAATTCGGTGCGAGGTCGGGTCTCAGCGCCGCCGGCATACACATACACACACACATACACACATATACACGCGAGCGACGATACCTTTCGTTTCTTCGTAGCGATGAAAACCCGATAATTCATGTAAATTACATTCCACGTTGACCTATAAGCGAGAATAACGGAGGTCCGTTTAACGACGCGACTGCAACACGACGTAGCTCTGATTTTCCACGACCCGCGATTCGTATGGACAAATTTGCGAGAGCAGACAGCAACCGATAAATCCGGAATAACGTTCTCGCGACATTCGCGAGACTCTAAAACGGGCACATTCGCATATTTTACCGAAGACACGATTTTGGAATAAATGTTTCTCTTCGTGCAACGATTATTTAGCGTCGCGATGGCGATGGCAGAAACGAAATTACGCTCGGCGTCCGCGCGACTTCGATCGACCGGAAACCGCACGCAAACGATCCATCTTAGCGCGGTTTTTACCGAAGAATTCATGGATGCAGACTCGATCACGGTTCCCAATGATCGATGGGACGGATCCCTCGAAATCGTTCTTCGTTCTCGCGCGCGAAATAATATTATTCTGGATCGGTGACGTCGGTGATAACCGTCGGCGAGAGTCGGCAAGCAAGAAAACGGCGAGGGGCGATGAGGAGAGGGAGGTACGAGGAGGTATCGACGGGGTTGTTGGATAGTGGTGGGTTGGGGAGGACGTACGAGAAAGATTTCACCGATGGAAGAGAGCGCGGAGCGTATTAAGAGTGACTTAAATTAATAATGCTCGCTATTTCGGAGTCGCTTCCAGGCACCGCTAACCCGATTAGTTAGCCGAATGCAGTAGCGGCGGTGCGAGAGAGATACAGAGAGCAGAAGGAGAGAGCGAAGTGAGATAACGCGAGCATAAGTAATTCATCGGCCGATCTCGCAGCGTGACTGGCTGGCTATGGCTAGTAGCGCAGTAATTATGGAAACTTCGACGTTACGTCAGGCTTTATAATTGGACGAATCTCTCTCTCTCTCTCTCTCTCTCTCTCTGCCTCCTTCCCTCTCGCATTCGCGAGAGGGATGTTGCGAAGAGCTGTGAGGGATGCGAGGTGCGGCGGATTCAGCGTTGCGAATCGCATTATGTCACGTCAGTCACAGATCGGTGTGCGAATCTCTCCGTCTCTCTCCCTCTTTCTCTCTCTCGTATCGCGCGATTCGATTTATACAGCGGTTCCGCTAAATAAAATAGCTGCGCCGGTTAGCCGGTTAGCCGTCATTTAACGGCGTTACGCGTCATTTTCGGCTCCCAACGCTGTCGGGCGAAGACATCACGGCGCGCTTCTCTCTGGAGAAGTCGCATCTCCTGCGCCGTGATTATTTCAATTATTCCATACGGAGATATGCGAATATCGAATTTGCAAAGCGCGATTCGTACCCGAATCATGCGATCGTCGATGCAATTCCGTATTTGTACGGAGTGGCCTAGATTTACACCGGATGTTGCTTCTCAATCGTCTATATCGCGTCAAGAATGACGATAAAATTGAATGGTGGTAGTTTGTTGTAATTTCAAAGTATTGCTACTCTCTCATTTATTATTAATACTTTATTATATTAGGTAATGTGTAATTGATGTTGTTACTATTATATGTGGTGGTACTAATATATAACTCATTGGAAAAAGATTTAAAAGTTAAATGATTCATCCGAATTCTCTCAAATTATTGAGTTAGATAAAAATAACTTTTGCTCTTTAAGAAAAAGTCAATTTTAAGAATAATTGGTGAAATGTAATATTGAAGAATAAAGAAGAAAGTGACACACACTCAATCTTTAATAAAATGTACAGTAAAAAAAAATAAATCTTGTATTTGTCCAATTTAATGTGTATGAGATAACTTCTGGAAAATTTAATCATTACAGTAATCGTACTACAGAAAAAGCTTCTCGAATTTTTATCTTTAGTGATCACAGATACATGGATAGAGGAACGCAATGATTCATGTGATGGTGATGATTAAACGTAAATTCTATTGAACAATATAAATTGATTGAATCTCCAATTAGCAAATATAATATAATCTTCGTCTTATTTAATTTCTCTATGATAGAAATTATATTAAGAAAATTAAAATAAAAATTAATACACAATAAATAGAAATCGCACATATAAAGAATGTAAATTTACATTGATCCATAAATTGCATCGAAAATTTATGAAATATATGTCATTAGAAAAATTTGACTGTTTTTGTGTTTGTTGTGTTGTTTTGCGAAGGATTTTAAATTTCAGCGTCGAATGCTTGCTTTGTTCGCTAATTCGAATAAAATTTATAACAATCCCAGCGGCTTCCATTTTTCTCTCACGCCGATTTTGCATTTTATTTCTTAAGAAGCGTGTGTTACTAATCGATGCAGAATCCAATGTCGCTTCGGTGCGCATACATGACGTCAGTTTCGCGTCACGTTGTATGCCGTTAAAGTGCTTAGTGAACATTTTCTCGAAGCTTCCTTTCTCTGAAATAATTTCCGGAGTAAACGTTGCAATATTCTTCCTCAGGCATCCGGGAATCGTATAATTATTAGCATTAACTCTTGTCTTTCTCATGATTCCAGCAAAAGTGAGTTTCCTTCCACTTTTCGCCAAGAACTATCTCATTTCTGCTTCGTCTACTTGCATTGGTACGATTCATTAACTTTGTTCGAAATTACTGAGGCAGGAAACGATTAACGGCAAAAAATCTATCTATCGCGATTCTATATGATACATCGAAGAAAAAGCTGGCGGCACGCGCGCTTCGACGAAAATTCACTGGAAACGCCGGAATTTCGCACGGCACCTGATCAAACAATCCCGACTCCCCATCGATTCAGTCGAGGTCGCGATCGATCACGAGACTTATAGATCGTCGATCTTTTTCTCTCTTAACTTTGCGAATTTTCGTGCAGTGTTGCACCGTGAAGATGCGCAGATTGCTACTTGCTCTGGAAAAGTTGCGCGTCATCCTTTGTTCTCGTGATTCTGTTCATTAACGGAAAAAAAGTTATCAAGTATGTCAATTGCGAGTCACATACTGAAAATGATGTGCAGACTGATAGAGAAATATGCATTGTGCGTGGAAATGTAATAATTTAAAAATTAGGATTTAATGCCAGTCGATTTGGCAATGTCCTTCGAATCCCCACGACGAAGCAAACAACTCGATTATTTTAACCATGTATGATTATTTGGGTTTGTTGCTTCATCCGTTCATCCTTTTATGTGTTAAACTTTATTGATTGCCCTGTAAATGTATGATTATTTGGGTTTATGCTTCATCTGTTCATCCTTTTATGTGTTAAACTTTATTGATTGCCCTGTAAATCCTTTATGCAAAACTGGACTCAATATAATATCGATGAGATGAAATCTCGATGCCACAGATACGCGAAGATGAACTTATTAAATTTTATTAGTACAATGGAAGCAAGCTGTAAACTGTAGGATTATTTATATTTACTTGGAATTTACTTTACATTTGTTACAGTCTCTTTAATTATCTCCAACCGTCTCGCAATTTGTCGCTAATTTAGTTAACATTTAAATAATTATGTATATCATTACTTTATATTCAAATTGACGTATTTGCAAACTGTAGATAGCATTTTACGCTAAAGATGTAGCTTACACGAGCTGCGCATATATTCCAATCTTGTTGAGCCTAACAATTCTTTTCAACGAATCCTACGTTCTGTATCTGCAACATCGAGGAGAACTCACCGAGATTACATTGGTTTCATCGGCTCCGTGGTCTTTGGATCACGAAGCTAGGGGACTCCTCATTATGACACGGCCGTCGTCAAGACGCCATCGTCCTATTCTTCATGGTGGTCGTCGCGGTCTTCATGGTCGCCGCCATCATGGTCGTCGTCGTCGTTCTCTTCGTCTTCGCTTTCGTTTTCGCCATCATGCACGCCTTGCCCGTCGGTTAGGTCTTAGCCGTCGTCGTCTTCGTGGCGTCGCGCGCTCGTTGCTCTCGTGGAGGTTCGCGCCGTCGTTGGTTGGATCTCCGTTGAAGGAGAGGTGGATCGTTCTTCCGCGCACACACCCGATCGCCCATGCACGCGCGCGCACGCACACGTGCACAATCTCCATCTCTTCTTCTGTTGCCGGCGTCCCTCCACCCCACGGGGGAAAAAGGGGCGCTACTATATCGGTGGTATTTTGGTTTTGGCTCGGCTCGGCCCGCGGCAGTTCTGGGAGTGGAGTTCTAAAAACAGCAGAGGTAAGTCCTGCCTTGCTGCTACGGAGCAGCTGCCTGCCCGCTTGCTTCTTCTTCTCCTTCATCATCAACGCTGCCGTCGCGGCGCGTCGTGGATCTCCTCCACGGATCTCTCGCGGTTCTCCGTCCTGTCGCGTCCATGTCTCTCACGGTTATCATCGTCTTCCCTTCGATGCTACCGTCGTTGTTCTCCGCGTCGTCGTCGAGCATCGCGTTCTCCTCGTGATTTTCGCGGACTGTATACGTGGACTGCATGCTTGTCAAGCACCCTGCGCGAACTCGCGGTAGCTATCTTCGCGGCAACGTCTCCCCCGGGATTGTCCTTCTTCTACTTCTCCCTCCTTCCTCTGCATCTCTTTTCGTCTGTCTGTTTTCCCGTCCTGGGAAGAAACCGCGACACCGATCGAAAACCGAGCCCGCGGCACTTTTGCGACTACCCGCGGCGATCGTCTCGCCGCGCCTCTTATAATACACACCCGCTCTCTCGCTTCCGATGGCGGTTTACTAATTCAGCTTACTACCCAGAACCCACCCGGTCAACCTTCTTTTAGGCACCACCCTGCCGCTGCTCGCTCTGTCTGTGTTGCGGCACGCCACGACGGCTGCCTCTCCTTCGCCCTGCGCGCATCCCGGTATATCCCCCGATTTATTTCTTTCGCGCGCGGGAATTATTTTTGGTGTCTTTTTCCCGCGGTTTGTTAATATACACTCGCTCTCGATCCACCTCTCGTTCGTTCTCTTTCTCCCTCTCTCTCTCTCTCTCGTTCCCGCGCATCTGTATTACTCTCCCGAGATTACTCTTTTCCTCTTTCTCTCTCTCTTTTTTTCTCTCTCTATCTTGCATCGCGACAGTCCTCATGCTAAAACCGTAACGACACGTCGCATCTCGCGATCGGTACGCGATGCTTTTAGTCACTTTGCCGCGAGCACTGTGCGCGCTTTCTTTCGCCCTGTCAGGATTAAACAGGATCGAACCTCAGCTAGGCCCATAGTCAAGTTCGGTGGTTCCGTTGATCCATGATCGACGGCAGTTTGATCCTGCCTTTTCATCTTCATTCGCTTCTTTTTTTTCGTCTTCCTCGTCTACGTTCTCCACTCATTCGCTATGACGAATCGCGTCGCGGTGTCATCGTTTGCGCTTGTTACACGGATGTAGCGACCGCAGGTCGGTTTGTGATGTCACGAATTCGTTGTTTCATTACGTACATAGTTGTCGACATAAGACCGCGGGATCCGCGAAGTGGCAGCAACAACTGATTCGTTGAGGAACCTCCAAAATTTCACGAAGTAGAGAGTTTCGCTGTCGTGTTAGGTGTTAGGTGTATGGGTGCTCAGAGTTGCGATCTTTCGTCTCTCACGCTGCTTCTACGTGATTCCTCGAGTCGATGATTAAGACTCGGATCTTGTCATCTCTCCATCATCAAAGCGACAGTATCGCGCTCGAAGCTCCTTCATGCGAATCGCTTTTAATGATGTCCCCGTTTGTCGGAATCTCTTTTCATATCCAGTGTTCTGCAGTCGCAACTAAAAAAGGACGTAAGATTTTATTGGCTGACGTAAGAGAAAACTTCAGTTTTATCGAATTGTTTTAGTTTTAGTCCATTAGATGCCTATTGAAAAACTGATTTGCACAAATCACATAAAATTGCTAAACTGATTTGAAACAACCTTCTCACCTCGTTCGCGATATTCAATTGCGAAAGGTTAAAAGTCATAGAATTTTGGACCTCCCTATCCACGATCCTTGCAAATTCACGGATTCTATATTCACTGCGGATATATGCGCAGCTACTATCGTTTAATTTAATTTACTTCCAAGTAATTTCAACCGGAACAAAGCGCTTCTGCGCTTAATAGGAATTCCTCATATTACCACGTCGTGTGATCGTTAATTCAATTTCCAATTTCCACAGTTCTGATAATCGAGATATGCGAGCTTAATCTAACATTTCCTGTATGCAATTTAGCATTGCAAATGCTTGTTTTTTAATTTTTTTATTTTTCAGAGCAAGTTGATTGATTGCGATGCAGATGAATATTTGAGAGTGATATCAGTAAAAATCAAGGTATGCCGGAATGAATTGACTTTATTTTTCGACTGTACGAGTTGTTACCCGCACTGAAATTTTGTGAAAATATTCGCAAATTAACGGTCGCTGCTGTAGAGGCAGTCTCGTCATTCTTGCGATGACCTTGCTTAATATCATCATGTATCAACCGTGGACGTAGCATCGACGTAAATTCGATGATGCAAATACGATGATCGCCGCAGTTACCTTGACTGGATTCTACACGAGCACAGCTCTCTCCTCTCTCGCTCTCTCTCTCTTTCTCTCTCTTTCTCTTTTACGAGCTAATAATGCAGAAAAACGTGGCTAGTGGGCGTACGACTTATTCCTGGTTCGCTGTCTTTTTTATTTTACAGCCGTGCATAGGCGTGTAACGCAAAAGTGTACCTTCCGTGTGTACTCTACATGCCCGGATGCCTTCACATCGTGTCTATTACGTTCAACGTATCAATCCACGTTTCGTCAACTATAATTGTTCCGCACACATGTGCCTGGCGATGTTTGCTTATTATTATCCCTTTAAGCTCACGTCAGCGACAAATTTTCAGAGAGCATTCTCACGTAATAGAGATTCGCATAACACGTCCTATCAACTTTCCATCGCACAGCATGTGAAAAAAATAACACTGCTTTATTAAACTGCTTCGACTTTTGCTTGCGTTGATATAATAATCATAGTATAGAAATTATTATAGGAAAATTTCTTGAATATCGTGAATTTTCGCAAAGTGAATACGGAATCACGAAACACAATGGCAATTTAATGTTAAAAAGGCAGGAAATTATCGAGATATAATGCTTCATTTATAAGTAATTTTTCTTTTTATAAATTTTATAATAGCAGACTGATTTTCATCTGATTTTTCGTAGGAATGGTATTACACGAGACTTATTTTTATACTATTTTCTCATAATATTTCTCAATTATAATAGTTCTTACTTTTTCGCGATCCGTTGTCTTACTGCTCGTACTGTTCGATTTTGTACAACAATATGCTGTACCAACTGATGTTAGCGTTGGAGATCTTTTTGTAAGCCTTTTCGCTCAATGTAGACGATAACTACGGCCAGATGGTCCTTGCCGAGTGCAACTTGGGATGAAATGTGATTTCCATCTTTCATCTGCTGTGAACCCACAGCAAAGGGTGCTAGCGTGAAATAGCACAAGCTAACTCATTTCTCGCGCGGACTCTTGTGCTGTTCATTTACTCACAAGTATTTAGACGATAAATTTTCTTATTTAGCGGATTATACCAATTATTTAGATACAGAGACTTTATATTTATGCGCAAAGACATGCTGATAAAAAAATCGAACGAGTAAAGTAATCAAAACTGGCTAATTAGAAATCGCTATTTTTTAGTGTTTTGTTACACTCAAACAGCTTTAGTGTAACACGCCGCAACACTTTTGAGGGTTTCTCTTGGAGGAATCAAATATTTCCCGCTTCTCTCATAAATTTGTAAACGAATTTTTCGTACTCTCGGTGTATCGCCCAATCTTGCAACGATCATTAATTCATTGACGTTTCACGTTTGTGACTGTGTTTCGAATGCAGCTTGATTTTTCATAATTATGTCCGCAACGCGGAAATACGTCCGGCTGTCAACGGTATTTTCGTGGAATTTTACGCGACTGGACTAAAGTGCTAATGAACAACGAGTTGTGCAGAGTTCAGACCGAGCTGACTGACGATATCCCCGTGTCGATATCGGACTTGATTAAATCTGACGGCGTTTCATTGACAACGCTCGGCTGCGAGCGGCGCGCGATCTAATGCACGGGCGGGACACGCAGCGCGACGAATGCGACGAGTTTTTCCAGCTTCGCTCGCGCCCGAAATGAAGAGTGATGACTCGAAAATCCGCGTAACTATTTACGACCCTACTATGCACGACGATTGTGCAACGCCATTAAATACCTAGCATGCGATCGATCGGATTTAATTCCGAACGTTCCCATTTGGGGGTTTTCGTTTCCGCCAACGCACTTTCAAGCGCGCGCTGCTTTCTACTTGTCCAGCATGATTCGCGCGATGATGATCACAGTGATCTTGTCGCTGCGATTATCCGATACCATCGTGTCCGTCATCCTGAGCCGTATCCCTCGACGGTTGAACAGCTTCGCGATCGCGCGTAGCTGACCTCATCCCGAAACTCCGCCCGGGTCTCCTCGCTCTTTTTCTCTTGACGCTGTGCCAAGTGCGTGGCACGACGCGACGCGAGACGACCGAATGGCCGACGCGCTTTTGCATCGCGAGACCCTGACGAAAGCTTCGCGACGGTCGCCCAACACTCGAGAAGCTTCAGCAACGCTTGCGAAACTCTTGGGGACCCCGAAGGGATCGGGGACACGGATGGATTTTGGGTTTGCGTCTTGCGAGTGATCTATCTTCGGAGTCGAAACTCTGAAAGATTATTCAGGAGTGTTTAAGAAGAACTCGTTAGGTTTTTGTTTATAAATTTGCTCTCTCCTAAAGAGCTTATGAGATTATCATTGCAGTCATTAAACCTCTCGTTATGTCTGGTAATTCCTTACATTGTTGAATCTCTCTCTGTCTCTCTCTTTTTTTTTCTCCGCTTCATAATACGACTGCTGTTTTGTGACATTTTGATCCTCGATTGACATATAGCTATGTGTCTCAATCAGGATTTTTATAATATAATACATCCATTATTTGAAGTAAAATTTGCTACAAAACTTTCTATACGCATTGTTAAAACGTGAGATTAAATCATTTGATTAGTATGAAATCGATGGTAATCGTATTTTAATAATGTATTGAAATAATACTATAACTGCTTGAATTGACCGACGCTCGAATTACAAAAACTCAAACTATTTTATACTTGCCTGATCATAATACTTTTTTATTATTATGCAATACATAATATGTTCTGAAAATATTTTACTTTTTCTAATTTTTCATCTAAAAATATATCAATTAAATACGTTCTGATTTACTTAATAATCAGCCAACGGACGTCATTGTATAATTAGTTAACCATGGTTAATGCAAATTATTAATATGAACGTGCATAGGAAACATTCTAATAATGTTCACCTCGCTTCTTGGTATTCTCTCACAACTCCCTCATTGAAATGTCAAACAACCATGCAGAGCGAACAAAGCCTAATGATGCCTATTAAATTATGTTATCCTTTTATTGCTCATAGTACTACTCGCATGCATCATATACTTTTGCATTAGGCTTGCATTGATTTCCTGTTTACACGTATGTACACACACACACACACACATATTCACGGTGCTGATTACCTAAGTGCCATGTCGAGTTTTTGTTTCACGATTGGACGTAAAGTAGAAGTGCCACGTGGCTTAAAATATTGATTATTCGAAGGTCGATCGCGGAAAGAACGAACCGTAATGGATAAACTCAAGAGATCGCGTTAAATATTCATGGCGTTTTAAGTTAAATCTCTCTTGAAACTTATGCAGCATTTATAGACACGTACAATTTTATCTGTAGCTCTTTTCGTTGCGCCGCTACAAACAAATCTTGTTTTCCATTCGCCTTAATATTAGCCATGGATGTAGTAGTAGCCTGCATTGCTGTAATGTCACATCATTTACAACCGTTACCTCGTTCTGTCTCGCGATTTTTCACGTTCTCCAATCGGGCGAGCGATATGACTTCATACCTGTCATACTTTTCACATTGAAATATCATTTAAATCGCTCAAGTAAAGCTGACGTTGTTTCTGATACTTGACGAAAAAAGAAATACGAGGTTACACCGTTACACTTTTCGTGTTCTCGCAAATCCAGATTTCTTCGAAATTCGTAAAAGAAGAAAAAGATATTCATATACAGGGTGTCCCGGGTTTTAACCGACAAACTGCGGGAGCATATTCTACTAGTGGAAATAAGAAAAAATTCTTATATCGAGTTTGCTTAGAAATGCTTTATTACAAAGTTATAAACCAATATTGAAAAGAAATATGAGATAAGTGACAACGGATTTTTTCACAAAAATAAAAATTATCTACGCAATGATTTAGTGACGCATTTCAAAATGTTGTCCTTGCACATCGATACAAGCTAGACATCGACGTAGTACAGAATTTGTTACAGTACGACATTCCTGAAAATTTTGTTGCATCTCAGTAACTGAATTAGTAATTCGTTGCTTTAAATCTATCTGGTACTCTCCTGTTAGGAAATCTACGTTGATACTCTCGTACGGCAGCTCGTGCATTTCCGTCACAGAATCCGTACACGAAATGAATATCAGTGTATTCCTCATTTGAAAACACTTTTGGCATTCTGAGAGTAATTGCTAGTTCACACGACGATTGAAATCTAACAGCTACTGTTGTGAAAGTAACAATCATACTGAATCGTTTCAACATAGTGAACATGAATACATGTGAATACACATAACATAAACATCTTCGACCTTCCAAATTCTACACTATGTTCCGTTGTTACTTATCTCATATTTCTTTTCAATATTGGTTTATAACTTTGTAATAAAGCATTTCTAAGCAAACTCGATATAAGAATTTTTTCTTATTTCCACTAGTAGAATATGCTCCCGCAGTTTGTCGGTTAAAACCCGGGACACCCTGTATATGAGTACCTAAAGAACAATTGCAGGCACTCACTTTGGAAGTATTTCCCTAGACGCGTCTTTTTCAGGCAACAGTTTTTTATGTCACGTCTCAGCATTCTCGCGTAATGTGATTATTTATGAATCTTTACGTGTGTATTAATATTTCGCAGCGGGTTTGTCGTTTTTATTTTCGTCACGGCACGAGACGTTAAGCTAATCGAGAAAATCGATCAGCGTCTTGCTCCACGTCAATGTATTACATTATACACAGGGTGCCATCGCGCGAGATGCGACGGCGTATTAAACGTGGGTCGCGTGTGGCGCGTTTTACCGCGACGCATCTTCACATTACATTACCGGCAATATATGAACATCCCGCCCGCATATCGCTCATATCGTTCCGTCTGAAACTCCCTCCGTTACCCTTGACGAAAGACCCTCTCGAGCGGCTTCTGCCGCTTACTCCTCCTCAGGAGCAAGATGTCCCTCGGAGATGTCGAGACGACGGCGGCAGGCAGGGTGAGCGGATATCCGGTGTGGCAACAGACGCCCGTCTTGACTTGGAGTGTCGCGTGGAGAAAGAGAGAGAAAAAGAGAATGAGAGAAAACAAGAGAGAAAGAGAGAGGAAGAGATAGAGGAGCTGGTCGTTAGCACCATTGGCTGTGCGCTGACTCGGACGGGTAATACGAGGTATGGTCGCCACCTGGTATTTTCGTTCAGCGCAAACGGGGGCCTCCGCAACCCACTTCTTCTACGGGAAGTCGAAGTTTCTTTGCCGCTCCGGAAGGAGAGAGCTTTGGGACAAACACTGTGGCACCCGGTCGGCGCGCTCGGCAACCGGGTGCCGCAAGCCTTTTCCGGCGAGCGAGCCGCTCGAGTGACTTGAACGCGCGTGTGATTCACGCTATTACCTCTCGTTGAACGGAATTCCAACTTTCACTCGCCGCCGATGTTCGATGTTCAATGTTAAATGCTGGAACGTGAAATAAAACGTATTTAATTGCGGTCTCGTTTCAGGAAGGTATCAATCAGTGACAAGGTTTCACTATTTTCGTGAATTTTCGAGCGTGTACCGCGATAAATCCTTACTAATCTTATCGAGAGGATAAGAACGCATTTCGAGTCTCTCTCGTTGAGGTTCATCTCTTTTAGGAAAGTAAATGATATTCTTATTGATAATGATTTCTCCAGCGCTTCATCTTGAAGTTTCATTTGTTATTTTCGAGAAAAATGCAAGATATGCAGTTATGTTAATAATTTTCATACTTGATGTATTATATCCGTTGGTCTATATCCGTTCAATTTAAAATTTCAGATGTATGTGACAACGCTTCTTTCGATCTTTTGAGACCGAGATTTAAAAGTTAATAAAATGTCTGGCGTTTTCGTTTATGGACGGGTATCATCGGTTATCAATTTCATTGAACGTATATGATCCACGATATAATATCGCGAAATGTCGTGCTATTCTACATATATCGCGGACTACATTCGTTCTCCACTCTTTCTCTGATTTTAGACTCAACAATTGTCTTTATCCATGTAGTACATTTCGCTCTTAAAATTCTTTTTTCTCCAGTTATCTCTGTAGAAGTCTATCTTCCGACTGGCGACGACCCCGTTGTTGCGGTTTAAAAATTATGCTTCATCAAATTATCTGCAACGAGATCCACTTCCTCCGAGAATATATCCGCGTTAGCCTCGAAATACATCAGGAAATATAACCACGATTTGAATAAATCGGCATTTAAGATCGAAATAAAACTTGTGAATATATATTTCAGTGAATTTAATTCCCGATGCTATTTTGTCAGTGGAAGCATATGTCATCGTGTTACTATAATCATTGTCGTAATAAACATGATTATTTTCGTTTACTTACTATGTGAAATTCGGATGGCGTATTAATTCGTATTGATTTCGATTTTTCCTGATTTATACAACACGTTCGGGTGTTACGAGACTAATGATAGTTCAACACACTTTTTTCCGTTTTATATGTACATTTAGATGAATTATCAGAGAAGTTAGTTTTGTAACGATAGATACGGTTTTAAATGCAGGATATAATTCGTATCATGATATCTAGGATAATGATTAATATTGATTTTTTTCTTTTATTACTTTGTATATATGTTATATCATAATTAGTAAAAACAATTTGATAAATTGATAAAAATTATATCGTAATTGGATTACTTTCTCTTAGACATCTTTGTTTTTAATTTTTTTCTAACGTGCTAGTAAGTACAATCTTTTTTTATTGGAATATAAAAATGTTAGTAAGAAACAAAAACTCTAACAAACAAAATACAGTTTCTCACCCAGATGAATCATATAATCTTTTTTATGACACATAAATGTTTTCCATTTTATTTTATAAATATCTTCCAATCTCTCCACAATTAAAATTATTAGACGCAATTGCTGCAAACGAGATTTAATTTGTCATTTTATTTGAGAGAGCGAGTGCTTGCAAACTGCATGAATAGAAATTTAGAACTTTATTTCAGGTCTAGACTTGCCAATATTTCATGAAGCATTATGCATAATTCATTGCAAGTAAAAAAATTTTAATAAGTCGATGAAGTTTTAATTCACGAGATCTGAAAATATGGTTTCCACATCTGCAAGTTAATTAATTTTCATCTCAACTCAGAATAATTATTACTTCATTAAATGTAGTTTTAACTAGCAATTCAGATATCTAAAACTGATCATAATTCTCAAGCATATAATTTTTAAAAAATGCATCTCTCTTGTCATACTTATTGGAGAGGAATTAATTGTTACAGGCGGGAAAAAGCGCTTGAAACGTAAAGAATCTGTCTATCTTTCTATCTGATTAGCCAAATAGCCCGAGAAGTGATGAATTATCTCATTGCATTATAAACGGAAATTGATAACGTCACACAAACTACCGGCAGGACACATCGATCGATCCGGACCGAAATGACGAGATAGCTTGTACGAAGGATAATTGTTTTTTTGCAGCTTGGTTTCGCAAACTCTGCTGGTCCAACCGTCTATTTTCGTTTCGCGAACTGTCTCGCTCCCCATCATTTTCGATGCGCTGCTATTTTCGAGTCGACGCTCGATCGACCAGGTCACACGGTTAAGCGCGGTTCATCCGATAATGAAGATGGACTTTCCTAGATTTTCCTGAAGAATTTAATATCATTGCTACCGTTGGTTACCGCGGTTGGAGAGACGTGTACATGTATGTACGTGTGCACGCGTACGTGTGCACGTGTGTGCGAAAAAGAGGGAGAGAGAAAGCGGGAGAGCAAACGAGAGAGAGAAGCGACGTCAGATACACCGAGAGGTGGAGGAGAGAATAGCGAGAGGGATGCGACTATAGCATATCGCCCCGATATTGTTATCGATCCCGTCGGTCGGAAGGTATTTGTTACGTTCATTGTTTTTCCTTCGCACCGTCGAGCAAAAGGAGATCACGAGGGCCGGGGCATCCCTTTTACAGGGCTAAGGTATCCGCGCCCGTCATCTCTACCCGTTTTCTGCTCTTTCTCTTTCTCCACCCCTTGCCGCCTTCCTTCCATCTCGTCCTCCTCCTTTCCCTTTTCTGATGTTCTTTTTCTGTGTTCCCCGGGGGTTCGCACTTTGCCCACTTTCTCGGTCTTTATCACATGGCGATTTAACCGAAAAAAGACATGCACGACGAGAAAATAAAAAAACGGAGAGAGAAAGAAAGAGAGGAAATGAAAGGAGAGAAATTTATTAGAGCGGATTATCTATTTAGTAAGCAAGCGAGCTGCATGAAAAGATTAGAAAATAAATGCGATATCAAAAGTGTTTTCTCTTTTTAGCAACTTAAAAACTGAAGTAACAAATTTGTTTAAGAGCGATAATAATTTTTTTTATGAGCTTATCAGACTTGTCAGCCGTTGTATTTAACAAGCGTATTGCGAAAAATTTAGTCATTACATCCTTCCGTATAATATCTGGATTACATTTCTTTTTAATTTCTTCTCAATGTTCGAGCATAATTTACATTTGATTGCGCAATTTCGCCAGTCGTAAATGCTGAAAAATCTAATTGAAAAATAAAATCGCAGATATCAAGATATCATGTCAGACATGTGCAACGAGACGAATCAAATTTTAGTAACATGTCAATTATATATATGCGGCGATTGCTGAAAACACCGCGGTGACAACAGTGAGAATATCCTGTTTCTTTCTCCCCCTGAAATTTTCAAGTTAAATTTTTAATTATTTTATCGATGCAAGACCAAAATTACTTTTGTCGAACTACTTAGGTACGATTTTAACAGCGACAACATAAAACTGATTTCAGTGGCATTAATGTAATTTTCGGTACCGTTTGCTTTATTTGTGACGAATTTTTTAAACAACGCAGAAATTATTTCGTGCAAACAACGAGCGAGTTCGATCGCCATTTTCCGCGACCTCAACGAGGAACATGAAAATAGTAATATCTCGCTAAAATAATATAATATCGGTCGCTTCGTGATTGTTCAAGAAAGAATTGTCGATCATGAGATCTATATCGGTTGGCCGGCAGTGCAAAAGTGACGTTACTTTTTATGTCGCTCTTCTCAAATGCGGTTTATAACCGAGTTATCCCGCCGTCTATTATCCGTGCTTCGCTTCTGATTTGTCATTCTCAACTGAATGAATAGGTATATTTTCTTCTCCATGTACGTGTCATAAACGTGGTACATGCAGCGGATCCATCCGGCGCGTCGGTTCGCTCTATCTCGCGCATGGCGGCCATGCATAACTTATGCCGCTTAATTAAATATCCCTGTTCGTGCACCGACGTATGGCTTGACGTTATTTTTCGATATTCTATATCGCACTCGTACGAGGCAGATACGAGTTCTTGACAGTGTTGGAAACTCTGTTATTGCACCGTGAACTTTCCAATAGTCAAATTCTCTATTCCTTAAGTGATACTGAAACGTTAAATACTAATACTAATGTTAAATAATAATGTTATAAAAGGAAATCAGACTTTACAATGTACACTTATCCAAAATATGAACTATTTGAACTTATAGTTCAATAATTTATTTATGTTATTTCTGCATCAGCACATGGAAGGAAGATTAAGACAAAGGAAACGATATATTACTTCTTGATAATATTCATATTCCCATTTTTATTTGAAGCAAATGTTTCTTAGACCATTATCGACCTATATATATATAGTTACATTGGGAAATTTTAATCCGGGAACTTCGGAGAGGATGTCGGAGAGAAGATTCTCTCGCGCAGTTCCATCTATAAGTTCACATCCACACATTGACACATTTACGTGAACACATTCATGTCCATACACGTAAATCTGTGTACATGGGAAAACACTCTCGACACCCTCTCCGACACTCGTTGGATTCAAATCCTTCTCATCTATCTCCTCAAATATTTCGGTAATGGAAAAGTTTAATGTTCTTACAACGATATCACAGACTAGAACACTGCTGGGAGAGTTTACTCTCAACCTACCAACCCCGTTGTTCACTACGCATCCCCGCATATCCAAAACGTTATTTCTGGGCGCGAGCGATCGTCGTCGATCATGGGCCCGTTTTAGGCTTATTAATTACTCATCCACCTTCCGTTTCTCGTGTCTTCTCGCGCCCGCTCGGTCGCGAAATCGATAGACCAGGACATATTGAACACTCGCCTCTTCTCTCTCTCTCTCGACGGGTTAGGTTGTCCGACCTCCGTAGGGGGACAGCTACATTGCAACTCATGCATAATGCATCACTTGGATCCGACCTGGAGTAGATTTATATTTACCCCTGGTGTCGGTGATAATTCGTTAAATATCGACAGGTATCGCGCGGGAACCGCGCGAGAAAGAGAGAGAGAGCTTTTTACGTCGATGTGAATATTCGATGCGCGAACGCGACCCTCTTTTCTTCTCTCCGCCGAGATCTCAGCCTTACCGTGCAATCCAGGCCAGTGCAACAGTTGTGCTTTCAAATTGTGCCTTCGTACGGCCTGATGAACCAGAACCTATCACTAGATTTGCGATCTGTGCGAATAAGTTCGCATGTCGCGTTACTTACAAGCAGTATACATTGTAAAACAAAGAGAAACTATAAAAAATTGCTTCTCTGACCGTCGTCTTTGCAAGTTATATAATAACATGATAGTATGATATATTTAAAATCACAGTTTATGGTGGATGATACTTTATCGGTCATTGTCAAAATTAATCATCGCTAAAATCCTTAAACACAGAAAGATGCGATTCTTTATCAAGAATTTCAGTTTTTCCAATTTTGGCAAGATAAATCTACAATTACGAAAAATTTATATATAATGCGATAATAATCATGCGTTTTCTGAGTTCATTTTGTAAACAAAATCTTATCCTGTTCTGATGAATTGGAAGAGCTACTCTGCACGATTCTGGCTGTTCGCAATCGCAATTCCTACATGTTAATGGCGTGTCGCGAAAATTGGCCGCAGTAATGCGCACGTGTGGATATTTTCAGGACTCCGTTATATTCATCAGAACGGATTTCAAATCGTACTATCGACCGCGTCTCCACGCGATAGATGGACCGCGAGTGTCGGTGACTCGATTGACATGCGCGAAAAAACCGCGGTGCTCGATATCGCCTTAGCGAATCGACGTCAATTTCGGATGCATCCGGTGGAAATCGGGACATTGGTTTTAGATGTCGATGACAGTCTCGCGAGAGTCTGTCAACGTGTGCGAGTTTAGATCCCACCGCATGTCCCTCCACCTCTCGTCGTCAAACTGCTGAACGATCGTTTCCTCCATTTCATTTGTCTCTCTTTTAAGAATTCTTCAGAAGACTGATAATCATGATATGATCCATCTTTCAGTCACGAATTAATTGCACATTCCTTATTCTATCTCGTTATCAGAGAATTATATAGACCAGCTCTCTGTAAAACATTTTCCGAGAGAAAATTCTGACACGTGCGTGAAATTGATCCGTCGCGAATTTCCAATACTCTCGCATGTTTGTTGCCATAAATGTTTGTTGTAGGTATCAGGTGAAAATCAAACGGTATGCAAGCACATTCGGTGTTCTTCGATTTCCATGAGTGCGCGAACGCGCATGAGTGACGACCGAGAACCGCAAAACCCGAATAAAAATCGAAACACTTGCGAAGGGGAGCACGGATCGAGAAAAATACACCTGTACGATTTTCCATTGCATGTATAGTTCGCGTGCTCGCGGATTCGTCGCGAGGTGCGAAAGACCATACCGCTCGCTCGAAGTTACGCGGAAATCGAACGCCCGCGCGTGGATAACGCCTCGCAAATAGAATCCCGCGCAACACACTCGCGTGTCGCCGGTGTATGAGTTTCTGAGTTTGCCGCGCGCGCGGTCGGTCAGTCTATAACACAATTGTTATTTTCGTCGACTCCGGGGCGTACACACTCCGTGACGCGCCAGCTCCGTATGAAACGTAGGTCGATTCTTGAACCATACCGCCGTTATTTCTGGCGGGCGAAATATTAATAAGGTGTAAAGATGCCACCTTTGCGTAAACACGCGCGGCCTTTCGCCGAACGAATCGCGCGCATTAACTGACGCCAATGCACGCGCGCCGAAGTCCATTTGTCGCTTCTTTTTTTCACTTCCTTCTGCCTCGCCCTCCTCATCTTCGTTTCTCTCCCACGCGCATCACGCGCTGAAACTTCCATCTCGTTGTTAACTTTGTTTCATAATCGTCATGATTGCCGGTTCGCAGTGTGCGAGGCATTTTCTTACCTGCGCAACGCTGATTCATTTTTTTTTGCCTCGCGCGTCCGACGAAGAAAATACTACGTCGTCGGAGAAGACTTAATAATCGTTCGACACGCGCTTCGCGAGGTTGCAAATTACGTCTGGGACTATTACCCGAGATCGCGGATTGTTTACTGCGCGGCAACGTGACTCCTCGTGACAACTGGACTTGCCTTCGCCGCTTCGCGCGATCGCAGGATCAGGTCGATGTGATCGATGCGCAATTTCTCCTCCTTTACCGCTATGACTCGTACTCGTGCTTCTCATTGTCTGTAAACTCGAAAGTCTTATTAAAAGCCTGGCGATACATATCAACGAGCGAAAAGACGGAACTGAAGAATACCGTAGCTCTATTTATATCCAGCTATATAATTTCTACATTCGTTTCTTCTGCATGTCACGTTATATCGAACGCTGATTATAGGTGTGTACACAAATATAAAACAAGACGGATTATAAAAAACTGTTTGATATTTGTTTGCATACTAATTAATACAGTTTTTATAAGCTAACTATTACCGTTAACGAATTACCTTATTACGCCGCGTATCTCTGGACATTAATAAAAAAACTTATGAGAATTTAAAAAAGCAGAAATCCTCCTTTAGTATTGTTTTCTTAGGGGATTAATAGCTTGAATCATTTTTGCTGTCTACTACATTTGCATCGAAGTTCAGACTTAAGTTATGAATATTACGAAACATCCACACATATTTTTCTCTCATTGTATATATATTTGTACATGTATAAGGGCACATCGGTCGAGCGATCAGAGCAATTAACAAAAATATTCTCGGTCGGGCAGAAGAGACCAAAGTACACCGGCATAATCGACAAGTCGATTGAATAAGGGAGACAACGTCTCCGTTCGTGTCGAGCAAGTTTTTCGTTGTGCCGCTGGTCGGAATCTCGGCGCGATGTCGCGCGCGCCGGACACTCGGCCGACGGTGTTCCGCTCGCCAACCGCGAGTGGAAAAACGAAATCGCGCCGCGCACGCGTGCCGCTGCACCGACCAGCTGCGAGGACACGCGACGGCGCGCCGCGGTCACGAGTGGGAGACGCGTTCGTATCGGCGACGGGAGATGGCGCGCGCGTGCCGCGCGCCACCGATTGGTCACCCGCCGGCTGACGTCGGCGGCGTTATCGACGAATGAGCGGACGCGGTACGGTCGACGTATCTCGACTCGGCGCACGGCTGACTTGGGAGACGAGGTGGACCGACTGGTACACGACTGCCAAGCCGCAACGACTCGTTTCCCCCTCTTGCTTGCGTCGCTTCTCTCTCTCTCTTTCTCTCTGCCTCTGTCTTGCCCCTTCGCGCGCGCGCGCGATCCTTCTCCGCCGTCTCGCTCGCACATATGTACGCACACTGTCTCGCTCGGTTCTCAGCGCGACTTCCTCAAATCTTTATTTCAGGCTCGACCGCGAACTCGGGGCGAACTGGTCGAGGCGCGCGCGACCGCCCCGGTTTTTTAACCGTCCTTACGGCAAGCTCCTCACCGCAAACGGCTACCGTCGTCGTCGTCGTCGTCGTCGCGTCGTGTCGTGCATCGTCGTACATACGAGCGACGTGTGTGCGCCAGGGCAGCACCCGCCGTCGCGGAGAGACGACGCGTGTCTAAATTTGAATACGCTCTGGTAGCGTAGAGGAGAAGCAGTGCCGTCCGCGCGTGTTACGTTGTCGGAGCCTTCGTCTTCTTCGCCTCGCTTATCGTCGTGGTCGTGGTCGTGGTCGTTGCCGTGGTCGTCGTCGTTGTTGTCACGCGCGTGAAAAGTATATTTTAAGAAAGACGCTCCCTCTCGCCGTGCATCTAGTCAACGCATCTAGTCCCCGTGACCACGTCGCGGATAAAAGCTAACCTATCTAACCGCGCGCGCGATCAACGGAGCGGGTGTGCTCATGTACGCACTCACGCACGCACGCACGACGACCTAAGAATAAATTCACGAGACGCCGCGCGTCGCGTTATTAACCTGTACATCCCTATAAATAATCGTGCGCCCTTTTGCGAGTGTTTCACGGCTAAGGTGAAGAAAACGACGGCAGAAAGAGAAGGAAGAACGGGGAAAAAGAGAAGAGAAGAGTGAAGAGACTGTAACTAGAAGAAAATTGCCAATCGTCGCGATCGTAGCTTTTTTTCGTTGATCGATGCGAGCGGAGGCGCGCGAGAGATCGACTCGCCGCCGACGACGATCGTGAAGAAGCAACACGACGCACGCAAACACATCGTGTCCCGTGTTGGCGAGCGCGCGGAGAAGGGAGAACGCGCGCGTAAGAGAAAGAGCGGAATCCGGCGGAGAGTGTGCCAAAGAGAAAAAACGCTGATAGAGAGACATCGTCGACGTTGTCGACGGGGAGAGAGAAAGAGAGAGCGAGAAGGCGAAAGAACCCGTGGGTGCCTGTCGATTCGTCCGTTCCGTACGCTCGTCGACCGGCCGTGGTATCAGCAGCCAGCGGCGTGGATTAGTGTGAGTGCGAGAGAATCCGCATCCGGCGAAGAGGTGGAGGAGGAGGAGGAGAAGAAGGAGGAGAAGGCAAAGTAGAAGCAACAGCAGCAGCGGGAAGTTTTGTTTTGATCGGCGAAAACGATCGCGCCGCTGTCTCTCGCGAGATCTCGCTCTCCTTACCGTCTCTCGACGTGTGCGGGCGGCCGCGGGGGTTGCTGTATCGCGCCGTGGGGAGATATCGATCGCGCGCGCGGGACCATTGACGTCGTTCGCCCGTCGTTCTGGAGAACGGTCGAACGGTCGTGAGAGAGAAAGAGAGAAAAGGGCCACGAGAGGGACACGCGACGAAGCGGAGAAGCGACGACCGATTGTTACTTCTATCGTCGGCGACCCGGCGTACGTTCAGCGGTGTGTGTAGTGCGCGCGCGCGCGCATCCTCGTGCTCCGTCGTCCCTCGCATCGTCGTCGTCGTCGTCGACGGTGCGTGCGTGCGTGCAACAGCAGCAGCAGCAGGCGCGCGCGCGAGCGCGAGCGCGCGGCGTGTCCTCGAACGAGATCGCGATCGCGGTGCGGTGCGGTGCGGCGTGTCGCGTCGCGTCGCGTCGCGGCGCCGATCCCGAGGATCGTCCGCTCGTTCGTCCGCTCGCTCGGCCTCGCTCCCGTTGACGGGGGCGATCGATCGATACGCGACTCGGCGGACGGTCGCCCTGACTCCATCGTCATCGTCGTCGGCATGCCCCGCTGATGATCCGGTAGAAGGCTTCCCGGCTGCGAGATCCGGTGAGTTTACCAAACGCAGAAGCGGCGAGGGAAAAAATGAGAGACAGAGAGAGAGAGAGAGAGGGCAGGAGAGCGAAAGGAAAAGAAGAAGGGAAAGAGGATCGAGAAGGAGAGCGACACGCGGTACAGGGCGGGAGGGTAGGGAGGGACACTCTTTCGGTCACGGTGAATCTCCATCGAGACCTCTCCTCCTCTCCCCCACTCTGTCGATGTTCGTGTTAGGTATGCGTGTGCGTCTTCTTGGACCGCGTCCAGGTCGGTATCTCGAGCGCGCCTGTCGAGCCTCGAGATTTCTCGTCGACGATGATGCGCGATCCTCAGGAAGGCCACCGAAAACTTCGCTGCTTCGTGAGGATCTGGTCCGAAGACGAATTATATTTTCATCGACTTCTTCCCGCGTTCACGGTCCTTCGACCTGTTTTTTAAATAAAGAATTGCAAGTGCAACTCTTTGTTTAAAAATATTCTTCTTTTATTTGTAACCTTTATTCGAGACTCAAGTGCACAGAGCGCACGAAGTCTGCAATAGTCGCTGAAACTTTTATATCCTTGTTGGCGAAGGAAACTCCTCATATACAGATCTATGACTGTCATTGAAATTTAAATCTTCACCATTTTGTCATAGTAATAACGGTAATTTGACGACGTTGAATAATAATCGCGAGTAATTCGGTAACACCGATTGTAACATGCCGTCAATTTGATTCTTGCCATACGCTTTGGCTTTCCGTCCTTAATTTGATATCTCGTCTTGTCTTATTCAAAGTGCCGTAATTCCATAACCATTCCAAATTAGATCCATCTTGATCTGACGTCCGTGATCGGAATCACTTGAATGATGAAGGTACGATCCTCCTGAGATATTCTCTCCGATATTACTTTCGATATTGTGAACTGCATTTTGAAATTGCGTGATTTACGTAAACTCAAGTTCTGTGGACAGGACAATCATTTTCATCAATTGTCTCTTTGATACGATTAATCATCTCCACGTTGGAATTAATCGTATACTGATAAGACTTGTTTGAGGAGTATATACATTGCATTATATCGTTCATGCTGGCATATAGTCACTTCTTTATCTAATTTACGGCAAGAGCATAAACATGGATTATGTAATCCGCGCGTTACATAATTTACAACTCGAATAAAGAAATTAACAAGTAGGCGTGGAATACGAGATCTACGAATCCGGGAACTGCGGCAGTTCGATAAATGCCTGATCGGTGTCTGTATGAATCTTATTTGGAAAACTCGTATTTCATCCGAGAAGCGATATGTTGCGTCGGAAAGACGACGTTGCGTAAACTTGCTCCGCTGTAACTTCTTCAAAATCCTGAGGCGCAGTGAATTTTGCCACCTACGCTCGCGTGATAGCGAACGCGTTAACAATATCGGTTTGAATCTCTTTTAGTCCCCTGTCGAATCTCCGGCGAGGAAAAGTTTGATTACATATTTATTATGTTAACTCTACCGTGGAATTTATTTCTGTTTAGGTGAACGTAACTCACTGACGCATAAAGATACAATAATAATTATAATTGTATTTTATTGCGTCATAAGAGTAATGCGTCCATAAATTGTTGCAGTTATTTTAGTATGTGTGTATATATATATATATATATATTATAAAACTGTTTGCAACGGTGTGCGTTGCAGTCGCAATTTGAATTCTGACTGCGGAGAGACACGGAGAAGAATAAACAAGTATTGACGCATAAATTAGCATAACGAAGCAAATTATGCGTATCGGAGTGAAAAAAATAACGATATAAGACGCAACGTTGTTCGAGATTGGCGATCTGGCGATCGTTGGGTCACTAATTCCTCTTTTTCCATCCGTTATATCGACTTTGCTAGGTTGACCGAGAAAATAATGGGGATCTCGGCTCTTGGTTCTCTCGCTCCGATTAAAGATGCCCTCCCTTCGTGGAACGTGAGAGAGAAAAGAGTACGCCTGGTATCCACCGTGTAATCCGAGGATCACGCCTCTGTGATAAATTATATCTCTCAACCACGAGAGACTTAATCAGATCCTTAAAACAACGTTCGATGATTTAGAACGCACTTAGAAAGGCTATCGCTTCAAGTGGAAGCATAAAAAGTAGAAAACCCTATTAGTAATACTGATTAATTAGCTTTCTCGAACGATCGCAGAAATACCGTTGAAACGATCATGAGAATAATTAATCAATTCTATGGTATAAACAAAATTCAAATTGTTTTTACATGACATTTGAACTTTTAACTTCTCCGATATCTCGATTTTCTCTTGGAATAAACACATTGATAGCTGTCGCCAATTAATTGTCATCCATTTCCGTGGAATTATATCTCTCTGTAATTATATTTATTTACTCGATTTATTGTGTTGTAACGCGCACAACAATTCATTTCAATTCCGATGCATCTCTCGAATAAAATATTCTCCACTGCGTTCTTAAAAAGTATGTTTCACTTTTATTACGGAACATCGCGCCTTACTCGAGATACCATAAATCATCGACGATCGTTTTGATTGATTCGCTATCTAATGCACGGGCACCGGTACGAGAATCTGCGCAGGTTGCGCGCATAAACGATCCGACAAAGTGACATCCTAACGAGCCGGCATCATCGGTAGCCAAGCTGAAGATTCAGCCGACTTGAGTCGCGCACACGCGCGAAGCAGGCAGCCACAAGGATAAGATAGACGGAATAAAGCATCGGTAGATCGGTAGATAGAGCTTATTACGCGTCCCAGGACTTCAATCGCCTCAGGAAACGAGAAGAAGATATATAGCTGATAACTAATGAAACATTTTTATGCTAATCTCGTGGCATCGAAGTGTGAGATTACGCTGTTTTGCTGACAATGCACGATAATGTGCCATTATGCCCGCGAGGTGGCTTGTAGATAG
This sequence comes from Ooceraea biroi, assembly GCF_003672135.1. Lineage (NCBI taxonomy): Eukaryota > Metazoa > Arthropoda > Insecta > Hymenoptera > Formicidae > Ooceraea > Ooceraea biroi. Next base: position 5,676,097 of record NC_039512.1, read on the forward strand.
AAATAGAGATCTGTCGCGTATTTAACGGGAGTGAATCACTGATACCGAGAGGAATCATCATCAACGGGAGAGTTTTATTCGGACGGGGCAGCGAACGTATCAATCCAGGCAGTTCCGTTCCGGTAATGTTCCCGCTAATGAAGTTTCCATGCACCATCCGCCGCGATCGGATCCTCCTGTCCAATCTAATGCCTCCGCGTATCTCGCTCTCGCATTTCATTGTGTCTCGACCCCGGTCTATCTCGCGCGATAATCCTTTAAATTTGATATTGATATTACGGCTCGCGAGCCGGAGACCGCAATCGGCCGGCGAGATAAGACGCGACTTATCAGCTGGACCCGCGCTCTCTCAGCGTATTCGCATAATGCGTGTGCCCCTCCTCCCCCGCCGCTACAGGAATACCCGGGCCGATCAGAAGACGCGAAGACGCGTCTCGTCTCGCTCGTAGACGATTATTAATCCACGCGCTGCCTCGACGTGCGGTGTAACGAGATGCAAATGAGTTTCACGTGTGCCGTCGTCGGCCGGTTCCTTCCCGCATCGCGTTCCCCGTCGCCGACGAAACGAACACGATGGACGCGTGTTGATTAAGTACGGCCTGCTCGTCCGATCGAGACCTCCACTCCACGTGCTCTCGTCTGATAAGCGTTCGGCAATTTTCAGCTTCTCGTTTTTCCTTTCTCTTCATTTTTGCTTCTTCTTTTTATTTTTTTCTCCTTTTTTTTCCTTTTCTTTTTTCTTTCCTCTTCGTGCGACTCTTCCAGGTGAACGTTACGTTGTGCTGAATTCTGCGAAAAAGAAGCTTGTAAGAAAAATCCGCGTACTTTGTTCCCATCTTATGGCAAGTTAGCAAATTTAATGAATTTTTTTTCATTGTTGCTGATCGCATGGTCGTTGAATGTTTTCTCATGATCTAGCAGCGAGCACTGCGACTTTGCTAGATTATTGCAAGGCGCTTGGCGTGACGTAACGTTTTATCATGTTAATATTTTCACGGCTCTTCGATATGCCGCGAGATTGTCGGTGACGCGAGTAGTAACCGACTTTTGCGTTGTATTCGCTATTCAAATTACTCCAGCTAAATTCTAAACAGTTCAAAGGGCGAGGATCGTTAACGAACGATTAGTTGATAGGAATATTCAAGTAGACTAGCACATTGTACTCAAACAAAATATCCGAAGCTCGAGGGAGTCTTTCTTGCCGGTTCTAACTGTTCGGTTTTGACCCATCGAAATAAAATTCCCCACGTGTCGGCGTCAAAATTATCCCATAATTTGCTTTCTCCACGTTGCCTTGTCGCGCTGTAATATTATCGCTTGCGTATTTCTCATTCGTGGCTCGTGTTTTTCCCGTATTTCCCGTATGTCTCGGCCTGAAGACGCTATATAGACAGCCGCTGCCGGCTGGCTTGGCTAGCTAGCTGGCTGGTCGCTGACCCTCACTGTACGTAGTGATGCACGCTTTTGTATAATAAACTAAATTCGATCGTGGGGGGACACGTCGTGCTTTTCCTAGATCTCTTCGTGGTATCGCCGGTAAAGATAGCGAAGCGAGCGAGTATAGCGGGCGCTTTTCATTCACTACTCGCGCCCGCGCGCGTAATAATTTATTTCCATCCCCCTTGCAGCCCCGCGAAGCTGGGAAAGCCCGTCGCATGTTGCCGTTGTTGTGCGCGTCGATCGATTATGTGCGTGGAACGTCGATTCCGCGCGAGGTGGTAAGATAGCCGGTGCTCTACGGTGTTCTCCAACGTGAGAAAGACCATTCCGCGAACGAAATGAGGGAATGGCTTTTGTTTTATTCGCCAACCAACGACATCGTGCACCGAGCTCCTTGCATTTCATCGAACTTAGACGAAAATTATCCTCTCATTCTGAAAAACGTGGAAAGATGCAGCTAAATTTCTTAGTCGGTGGAGAAATACAGTTTACATTATGCGGAGTCTTGATCAATCGTTGCGTCAATCGATGCAATCTCGTCTAAGAACACGAGCGTACTCCAGATGAACTTCATTTTTTCATTCTCATTCCGGATAATTTTATTGCTCCGCGTTTTGACTGTACAAAGGATTGATATTTAATTTACGGTCGATCGCTTCTGTGCATTTCTTTTTATTTCCCCCATTTCCGTTACTTTGAATCACGTTAACAAAATTGAGATATTTCATGTTTTGTCGTCGAGCATCTCTGAATCATTTTCCATTTGTGTACTCTCCGAGATATAAACGGAATAAGAGGCAGGTACGAGCAGGCGCACGCGAGGTTGAAATAATTATAATTTTTCGTTCCTTTAAAGCCGAGATTTTCGCGTCGGTTGGAAACGTAAATACGAATTCGCGACCGATAATTTCCCCTCCTCTCGAGCACGCGCGCACGCTACATAACGTCTGGCAGCGCGATGTACGCGTAAAAACGCGCTGGCTTTAACTCGTCGTTCTAATTCTAACTCTTGGACTATATTTACTGAGGCTTTTCCCATTCATCGCGAACACGCGATGTGTCGTTGCGTGAATTAACGCGGCGCGGTGCGGTGGTGGCGGCGTCGCTGCACTGCTTTACTCCGTTATTTTCGTCGCGCTTCATTTTACACCGCGTCTCGTATCAAGATCGCGTTTCATAATCGCGCACGCACGAGACGCGATCTAATCTCGCGACGGTTGCCCTTTGTCGCGCGCGCGCTCCGTTTTCCCGATTCACGCTGGTAGGGGAGAGAAAACCGCCGGATGTGCGTGAAAACGGATGCGTGTGTGATTGATGATTTTTATTTGTATAAACTGGCGGGGTGAGGCACACTAAAAAAGAACAGAAGAGAATAGTAATATTGGGAAAGTTGACTGGAAAGTTTGTGCCGACTACCTTAGTAAAATTCAAACACAAAACTCTGCAATAAGAGTTAATACAGTGATTAATTTAAAAGTTTTGCGTAAGAAGAGCTGTGCAGGTTTTTTGACAGGGTTTAAACACAAAACTTTCTATCAATTCTGAATGCAGAGTTTTGCGTTTGAATTTTGCTAATGGGGTCGGCAGGGACTTTTCGGTCAACCCAATAGTAACGATTGTATTACAAAATACTTCAATAAATTTTTCAAGTTGTTCCATTTTCGATGCATCTTGAGCGTCATGATTTACAACGTAGCTGGAGTTATCTGAACGGTTTCACACGCTTAAAATTGAATTGAAAACAGGACAGTGAAATTGGAATGTAAAATTTATTCTATCCATCTTCATTTTAAGCGAATGTCTTTAATCACATCGTGGAACGTAATGCTTGTCCCGCTCGTTCATGTCGAGAGGCGCCGATTTGCTTGCTATACATTAATTTCCTGCAAGATCGACGTAAACAGAAAGGAAAAAAGAAAGAAAGAAGGAAACACAGTGTACAAACGCTTCGTGTAATTATAATATGTATACGCGTCCAGCTCGGTATCGTGGAACGTACGTCGAACGTACGACGGGAACACGGCGCAGGAGTGACTCGAACTCGCTTTGTCATGTATCCAACGCGATTGTGTATTCCTTACATCTACCTTACGTAACATTACGCGGCATTTAGCGCATATCAGCGCGATCAAGATACGTAAGAATGGAGCACGTATTCAGCGATTTTATTATATCTCGAAACGCCGCTGCTTCCAGATCCGCAGCATGGTTTCGTTTCGTCTCACCCGATAACGCGCCTGCAAATTTCGTTGATATTTGAACAGCTTTCGGATAGAAAACTAGCCGATGTACAACTCATCTACCATATAATACTACCGCTCGTTTATAATCAAACCGCCCATTTTTATTAGAAATAATTTTTATGAGAAATAATAATTATATCGGAGGCAAATCAAGCTGGAATCTCGGTCGAAACCGATCTGTTTCTCTTCCTTCCCTTGCGCTCGTCGAGCACTTTTTTTTATTTGACGTTTATCGTTTGCAATGTTTCATTATTGTTTTCGCCACGTATTGCGCGTTTCCTCTCTCTCTCGCGCGCACGCACACACACACACACATAGACGAGCTTGCGAAAAATTTCAGAAATACATGCCGTGCATTCCTGAAAGCCGTGCATGCCACTTGTACGACTGGCGCGCGTTGCTGCTCCTCGCTCGCCTACGAATCGTTACAATGTTAATCACGTTCGCGGCGATCGATGAAGAAGACCGATCGATCGGCGGCCACGCTCCGCGGTGCCAAAGAGAGCACGGCGATCGTGGAAAATGCTAAATTCCTGGACTCCGGCGGCCGGTTGTAACGACGTCCCGCCTGCCAGTCGCTTCCGTTCGCACACCTCGATTAATCGCGCTTCTCTATCATCAAGACATTACCGGCTCCCGGCTCCGTGTGTCTTCGCATCCGTGGTCGTGTGTGTGTGTGCACGTAGTTTGCTGGCACTCCACCTCTCGCAGGCTTTACTCGCGGTCGCAGCAACGCGCTCGGGTATGGCCGGGGAGGAGGAGACGGGGAAGCACCTGTGCAAGGTTGAAGAGTACCACCACGACCACTCCTTGTTTGTCCGCAACCTGTTAACGCGCCGCCTGTTCGCGTTGCCGGCGCAACCCTTCTCGTCGTTTAACCGACGGGAAAACTTTAGGGCGTGTAATCCCCCCTCGAACGGCAGGCAGGTAGGTCGGCCAGCCGGCCGGCCGTGATCATCCTGGATTATCGTTCTTCGTCATCTTTCTGAAATCCGCTATTAAAACCGGCCGAGACCGTGCCGCCGAGAGATCGATCCGCTGACGCAGATCGCTCGGCGACGAATGGGGTGGACGTGCTGGTAGTAGTGGTAGCGATGGTGACAGTGATGGTGATGTTGGTGGTGGGACACCCCGTATAATAGGGTTCTCTCTCCCGCGAAGAGCTCTTTTCCCTTCGTTACTGTAGTACTTGAACAACTTGGTCGCGTTGCGTGTCGCGAACCACTCGCGAACGCGCGTGTTGCATTTTATCGTCGCGGATGAATGGGAGCCGACGCATTCATTAGTTTCGCACAGAATGAACACGGGCGATGAGTCTCATTTATATTTAAAACCTCGCGACTTGCTTGCGAAGTAACCCTCGCCTCGTTCGTAAAGTGATGAAGATAGGAAAAAATTTCTTAATCAGTTACGATGACCGGATCGGGTCGAATAGTCGTTCTGTGCTGCGTTTGATGCATAACCACGCGATATCGCAGCATCAGGGATTTTATAGATGAATGGAAAGATTGTTGCGATCCTTACTAGAACTTGTTTCTTCCTCGTGAAGCTGCTTAGTAGTCGAGCAAAATTGTTACTATGAATATTGAATAAAATTCGTCATCAATAATGAGATCCGTGGATCGAAATTTATTGAACGTCTGAGTTTTTTAATTGAAAGAGAATTTTCTTTTCACAATAACTTATGAAAATTATAATTAGAAATAAATAATGGTTACCTTTTTATAAGAATAATCATCAGAACATCGAAGAGAGTCTCCATTAATTTTATATTATTGACAGTCTAAAGATTCGTCACGAAGAGATGTGAGCAGATAAAAAATGTATGATTCAATATGCACATAATAATTGTATTTATTATTTGCATATTCTCTGTGAGCCGCATCATTTTCCTGCTTGATCGCGTGGATGTTACGCAGCAAAATTGTTGACACGTGCCGTATTTTAAACGCGCGTACCTTTTCAATCTTGTCTGTCTATTTTTCTTCGCGAACTCAAAAATTCGTTCACTGCGCCTGACTTTCTTTGCGACTCATTCATATCAATTGCGATAAAATTCTTGGGCCACATCGTCAATCAAATACTTTATCGTGTGGTACGTTGCACAATGAGATAATAATTCGTTATATCACGAGATTATTTTCATCTTTCTTCAAGACTATAATTCATATTACGTTTATGTTCTATATATGTCATTGTTGATTTCACAACATAATGAAGACATACAAATTTTGCATGCTTTTCTATCTTGATGCATAGAGCATAAAAATAATTAAGTGGATAGAAAAAAGGGTAAAACACGAAAAAATGATACATTTATCTAAAACTTTCTTATATTAATCACTTACGTATCCAGGTCCAACTTAATAATCTATGTAAAATAGTACTGTTATTTTGAGAATCTTTTGAAATTCATTATGCGATATTTCCAAACCATTACTCTAATTATGATATAATTACATAATATACCATGCGATTTGTGCCTCGATTTCTTCTCATTTGTTTGTTTCATCTTTTCCCAACGCGCGTAATGTTGCCCTATATTTTAAATGGGGCACTAGGGACTTTAACCATTAAGGGCACAAAAGCAGTTTCAGGCGCGTGGAACACCATACCTGCGCCGCATCGATCCACATATTACGCATTTAGGACACAGTAATGGCACTGAAGTAATAATCACTTGCTTCAACTTTGCGAGACAACCTCGCGTAATTTCCTTCCCAAATTTTTCTCACAAACCTGACACGTGTCATCGTAATAAAGTATGCGTCTTTTTATTAATAGACTACCTTGACAAAATTTGTATGTTTTAGAATACAATGGGATATGTTGCAGAAGATGATACAGAAGATTATAATCCGTTATGTAAAGTTTTAATTAAATTCTCATAAAAAAGATGCAAAGTTTGTCGGTCTAGCTTGTTTTTAATTTTACAGATTATAGTTCAGTGTGTATAATATTACTGAAATTTTCATAGTTTTGTAATAAAGTCGGACAGAAGAGAGGATTATATTGATTTAAAAGGTTAAAGTCGAAAGAAATAATCGCTCAACAAAAATTGTAAATCACTCAAGCGCCTGCGAATTTTTGCTGGAAGAGGAAACAGGGCTCTGTATTTCGCTGTTACATTTTCATCGCATTAGCAATGGGTCGAAGCAATTAACGCTATCTACTTCAATGCAGCATATGGTTGCAAGAGATAAAGGAATCGCTTTCTATTTCCCAGCTGACGTCACTGCCCGATCGTTACGTGCTATCTGTGCGAGTACAGAAGCTCCTTTAATTGCTTTAATTACCTAGACATCTACTTCCGAATATCACATCGTAAAAAAAGAGAGGACCTACTTTATTCCCCATCGTAATATCCCTCTGTAACATAATTTGCTATTGCAATTGCTCATTCCAGCCGTAACGCGGTCTATGTTTGCAATATATATATAAGATGTATCAATATTTATTGCTTCTTTATCGAGTCTTTATTGCTTCTTTAGTAAGTTGGTGGCAATTAAAAAATGTTCTTTTATGCAAATCAAATATTTCCACTTCTCATAGTTTTCTTAATCCTTAAAAAGCTTAATTTCTAGTTTACATCTCGAGAAATGTTTGTGTATTTTTAATTTATGTTATTTGCGTCTTGCTTTGTCGTTTCTCACAAGAATTATTCTCGTCATGGACATACATACACATTAAATTACATCATAACAATATTGTACACAAATGTAGTTAACATTGTTCTATTGCAATCTGTTTGACCTATTTTTGTTTTAAATTTCACGTTTAACTCAAATCCTATTTCTACAAATAAACGATAGTTCAAGTTTGAATATCGCTTAAATCGCTGCGAGGAGGAGGAAACAAATCGGTGTAGAGTCCAACCTCTTTTTCGGGAAAATTTGCATTCTTCGCGCTAATCCGCGAAATCCACAGGAGCATAAAAGGTGAATGAACGTCGGCGACTACTCGCGCTTGCTTGTCGATTATCGATAATAAAATTACAGACACAATGTTGTTTAATACATTTCTCATTATGCACTTGTCGCTGCCGAAAGCAATTTGCACAACACGCGAGATGACTCATCGTCATCGCTGCGCGATTAGCGTAAAGAGTTTTTCGCGTCGCTGTTCTCAGCGGGTTGCATGACGTTTTCTCCCCGTGTTGTTGGATCATTTCTCTCATGCTACTATCACTTACTGCCTCCAAAGAAGCTGATAAGACCCTTTTAATTTGATGCCGTAGACACGCGCGCGCTCGATTCCTCCCTGCCAGCTTAATCTTTCGATAATTGGCATTAAATAATTGAACGAAAAAGAGAAACTCTTGTGTGTGTCTCTTCAGTATTTGCTTTATAATGTTTGCTTTATAACGTTTCAACTGCGTAGCGGAAAAGCAAGTCTTTCTTGAATTTTTTGCCTTTCATGAGAATATATAGTTCATTAACTCTTGAGCTAAGTTTTTCACGAATCAAGTGCGAAAGGTGTAAATAAATAAAGAAACATCATTTGTGCTTGACGCAAATTTTATTTTAACGCTATCATAGCTTGAAACTTGTCAAGTTGGAAGATTCTATTTTGCAGTTTGAGAAATATGAGATGCTTCCTGACGTTTCTCCTGAGAAGAGCTAGTTTGAATGTTTGAAAGGAATAGTGGTTCACAAACTTTACATTTTTCTTTAAAGCATCGTGTACATTTTTCTTTACTATCAAGAGATACGGTAGTGTCTTGCGCCAAATAGTGCCATACGCGTTTTTTTTTTTGAAAAGATAAGTTTTGTATGATTTAGTTATACGAGAAAATTCAGTTATCTCGTTATCTGAGAATAATATTTTTATTGCGCTTATCTGTGCAGAATGACTTATCTCGGGTTAGTAAGGCGAGCAATTACTGTTAAATTTTACAAGTTACGTGTAAAATACAACAATTTTGTTTGCTAATGCTTCGAAAACTCTGATACATAAATCTCTTGTTCTCTGCGTTTTCACCGTGTTTTGAAATTAGCTTTTTGACAATATGCATGTGCGCTAAGAGAATTAAATTAATTAAAATGCGTTTTAATTATGCAGTCGTACGTTAAAGCACCGTAAGTTAAAGAATTAATATCGCCCACGATGCAAATTGTCCTTATTTTTCACGAGAGTTTATTTTTCATTGGTAAAAAATCCCCACCGGCTTAAATTAGTTTTCTTTCCTCTTGTCGACACTGACAATTTATTCGTGGGCCCGAAACGTTTAATTCGGTCTCACTTGTGGCTAATTCTACGCTGTACCGTAATAGTTTCGTATTTATAGTGTATTATTGCAATATCGTGGCCGTTCGTTTACCGTCCGAGATATTGTCCATCGTGATATTACCCGAGATATTGTCGTCGTTGATTTCAAGATATATTGCAAAAATAATGCCAAGTCTACTTCCTGGAAATGAAAAGATAATACGATTCGCGAACGAAAAAAAACAAAATTTGAATGTGAAGATTTGTTCAAAGCAGACTAATTGTATTTGACAAAAATTAGTTATGTATACGAATACTACGGGAAATGCTGAAAAGAATATATTTTACAATAACGAATAAACAATCAATTGATATAACTTGCGTCAACTAAAAATTCTTGTAGCTAATTCAATGGATTCTTCGAGGGGTTGGTCACTGAGGTAATTTTTGTAAAAGGGCTAGGTAATTCTTAGGGTAGTCTCAGATAATCTGAGGTAATCTAAGGTAATCGTGATACCATGCGCGATATATATTCAGTATATCTAACCGCCGAGAGACAACCAAATATCGGAAACGCAACCTTTCATATGTTTTCGGGTCTATATGTCCGCTGAGCTGCCTGCTCTGTGCTTGATTCTTTTGCTCTGTGCTAGTTTATTATTTTTTTCTGGTTTTATTATCGAAATCGATCAAAATGGAAAATTCTGAACAATCATCGAGAGAACTACCGGCTGAAATCAATACGGAAAATACGGCATTGATGAATTTTGACAGTAAATTGAAACTTTTGCCAAGTTATGTGATCGAACTGTTGTAGTATTAGGTAATCTTAAGGAATCTGAGGTAATTTAAAGGTAATCCGTATCAAGGGTAATTTTTGTACACTATAACCACTAGTGACCAACCCCTCGGGATTCTTTTTTAGGGCGCAGTGAGTTCGTTAAAAATATTTAATAAATGTTCGTGCCTCGATTTTCTACATTACTTTTACAAAATCGCTTGTCAATACGACCTGGTTTACATGGAGTACGTGATATACCTCGATCTCTCTTCAATTCTTGATAAATCGTCTCTGGAGATGTATACAATTCCAACGTTATAGTTAACTGCAATCAACTGACTTGAAAACTTTTCGAAGCTGCATGCCGGAAGACCGTTCGCCGGATAAGAACGATCTGTTATATCCTATTGATCTATTTACGTCGCTCGCTATTATATAATGCGCGGTGCATATACCTCTCTTAGAAAGAATCAGCGTGTTTTCACTGAGCTATAGTTATAAATATATTCTCAGTTATAACACTACAATTAGTAAAATTTACCTAAACAAAATCAGTCACATTTGATTACTGAAAGCAATAGAACAGGAAAAGATTGCTACTAAAAGCTACTAAAAAGTGAAATATGCTCCCAGTAAAGTCCTCGCTAATAGTTCACTGAGAACCGACGGTTCATCGACTATTACTGATCCAGTCAATGACACTTACTGATCAATAAAAAAAACCATGTATCCATGTATCTGAAAAGTTTCGCCCATTACACAATATTCAGTTCGCGCAGGGAAATGGCCCTTTTCAAGGGAACATGACGAAACACATGACGTTTATCTGAATTTCGTGAAAAATTCAGCAGTATTAGCTCGTGCGCGAGCTGCTCAATTATCAGTGCCAATTGAAAGGCACATTCTCCCATAACAACGTCGCGCACGACGTCGTTCCCTTTTATTCCGCGTGAAAGCCGCAATCTCGCAGTGGTAAACGATTCGACACTTTGTTCGCCGCGGTCCGCCGGTCTCTCTGAAGCGCACAACGCCAGCAGCGGTAGCGCTTCGCTTTTGCGAACTTGCTCGTACGCAACGACATCATCGGCGGAATCGATACGTATGAAAGTGACAGCGCGCGCGAGAGAGTTTTCCATTGAATATTAGGTTTTCAAGCGCGGTCCAGTTCTGTCGCTCTCCGCGGACTTGTCGCCGCTTGTTTATCGTCGCTCCGTGTTTCCACACGGCGCGGCGCCTGGATGGTGCCTGGTGCGCGAAACGCATTAAAATTCCACCCCCGTCCCCGGCAGAAGCGCGGGATGGGAAATGAGATCCGTTGAAAAATGAAACCGGCCCCTATCGCCCGCCGCGAAACTTTCGCGCTCAGAAATCGCTCGTGAAAAGCGCCGGAAACGTTTCCCTCGAATCGACCGTTCACATCGGAGCAATGTCGATATTTCATGAATCACCAGGAAGCAAATCCTCCTCGTTTTTTTTTTTAATCAGTCGCTGCATCGTTTGAATGTATATTTTGCGCTTCGCGAGCGAGCGCAGTGAAATTGCACAAAAACTACACAACCTTTTAATGATGAATTTTCTGTTTTTTTTATGTAACATAATTCTACGTGTTTATGTGCGACGTGTGTTTGAATACATTATGTTTTGTTTGTTGCAGTGTTCTTAATATTCCATCCAGTGGTTTCGAAGACTTGTCTCTCATTCAAGACGTGGTGCAACAATGGGTCGAAAGAAGATTCAGATTTCGCGTATCACAGACGAACGGAACCGTCAGGTAATTATACAAGCGTTTTCCAATCGCATGACTGATGCTCTTCATTTACATAATGATGTAGCGCTAATTGCAATTAACGCGCGGACAACGCGTTCCTGATAGCTGTAACATGAGGAAAATGTATATAATAAAGTTAATTCAAAGCGCTCGATTTTCACAAAGAAATGTCACGAGAGATCGCGGCAATTTCTGAATAGATACACAAATATAGCTATTTTTATGTGTGTTTACCAGCGCGTAAAATACGTAATAACGCACAATCAAGATAACGATCCTGAATAAATAGACTGCATGTAAAAAAGGACTCGTTATTTCTAACTATATCTTTTTTTTACACATTTGTTTTTTTTATATTCCTAGAATAGTCGTACGCCTTGAAAAGAGCAAGGAAGACAAACGCAGATGCAGCTAAAAACAAACAGTCATTAATTATTTATGTAATTTCACGACGTAATCGATAATTAGTTAAAACGGTGATGAATTAATCGAGTGAGAGGTATTCGGCGTGGCGCGGCGCAGCGTCTCGATGATTCCAAAAATCACGATACGAGTTTACCTTCGATGCGCTCATCTCTGCTTTATATGCGACAGGTGACCTTTAACAAGAGGAAATTTGGCGTGATGAAGAAGGCGTACGAATTGTCGGTGCTGTGCGACTGCGAGATCGCGCTGATTATCTTCAGCTCGAGCAACAAGCTGTACCAGTACGCGAGCACCGACATGGACAAGGTTCTCCTCAAGTACACCGAGTACAACGAACCCCACGAGTCCCTCACCAACAAGAATATCATCGAGGTGAGTCCATTTATCCGCCACCGGATAAATTCTCAGGACAAACGTGGATGCGCCAGCGGGTCCTCCTCGCCCGAAGATCGAAGTTTTTGACGTACAATCACCGCCGGTTTCTCGCGAATCCCATCGAAATCTCGACTGAGGAAATAAGCGTATCTCACTCGCTTGCGATTCCAGATACGCCAAGGTCAACATATGCAGCGCTGTCGAATGTATAAGAATGTATCGACAGAGCTGTATCACAAATCGTATGACAAAAGAACTGAACCGGGAAGATCACTGATATTTTTGCATATTAAAGCGAGAATGGTTTTTGCATTAACGCTGATGACCACAACTGTCAATGCGTTTATCTCAAAAAAAGTTGTTGGATTATGCGTTGTTGCAAATCGGGAGGTTTTTAAAAGTTTCAAGAATGCAAATAGATAACGAAATCAGTTTCTTTGTTTCTCTTGCTTGCTATACTCGAATAATTTTTATTTCAGAATTTTTAATTTGGGATTTATGATTTATGTCAGACGATTTATGAGAGTTATATACCGAGATGTTCGAGATAACAGAGAAAATGCAGAATATCTATATCTAGATATAAAAACTATCCAATGCATTTATTCATGCAAGTTACGCGCTATGCTGTTTCACTATTTTCTATTTTAAAAATACTTCTATAGACAATTACTGAAATTAAAATCAATTTCATAGTTACATAAAAAGTTACAATTCCTATACTTTCTATTTATGATACGCATTCGTGTAAGACAAGCGTCTAGTACTTTTTAAAACAATTATTCTCTTCATGCATGCTCCTTTATTCAATCATATCTCAGATCTTACACATTATCTTAATAGAGTTTATAAAGAACTGACGACGCTTCGTGTATTCTCGCACAATGTCACGCACACTCGTACGCGCCTTACGCATCGCATTTGTTGGAGTCTCATTTTGATGGGAGTGATGCGATCTCTTTCCTTTTTTTCCCCCCGGTGTGCGAACGTAATTGCGAGAGTAAACCGGGTAGAATAAGAAGCGCGCGCGCGCGTCTTGGCGTTAAATTAATGTGCATGTGAAGGTTGAGTGCCCTCGGGCGGTGTGGTCACGTGAACCTGTCTGCTGACACTTGCAGGCGCTCAACAAGAAGGAGCATAAGGGTGCCATGTCTCCGGAGAGTCCGGAACCTGATGCAATCGAGTACAATCTCACCCCGCGTACGGAGGCCAAATACGCGAAGATAGACGAAGATTTTCAAATGATGATGCAGAGGCATCAGCACAATGGCAGCAGGGTAAATATTCAAATCATTTGACGGCCAGTTTTTGAACAAAAAAATCAGTAAACTCGTATGTTCATATGAAAATTATATTTTTGCCTTATCAAAAATATTTAACTCCGTTGACCCCATTTAGATGTTTCTTTTCTTGTAGATATATTCATTTTACATATCTTTTAAATACATAAGCTATTTGTACCATTCCAATAAGATAATTTTATCATACTAAATTAAATTCTTAAATTAATTCTTGTTAAAATGATTGACATGCGAGTATTGTGTTTTATTTAAAATCTTATCATCTGTCATGGGATCTGTCATCAGTAGATAAATCTTTTTAAATGTGGTTCGTAATTACTTTCGTGGTTATTTTTCTACGGAGAAGGCAGAGTTTATGTGGTAAGGATCTTTTTCTGAGTCCATGAGAATTTTCTGCAGTAAATGTTAACTTGGAATTATTCTTGGAATTATTAAACTCTTTATGTACGTGATGTGTGTACAGTAAATACACACATACAGTAAATATTTAATTTATATCTAACGAGTTCTTTAATCAAGAACATATAAACAGTAAAATTTTTATAAAGTTACAAACAACTTTACTTGAATAACGTAAAAAACAAATTTAAATTAGTTAGTAGTCGACTGATATTATACAGTTATCTTTATATAATAATTTTACTTTTATTGCTTTTTACTGCATGAGAGGAATTAAATATATAAGTCTATATTTCATGAAGTTGCATAGTGAAATAGGCAATAAGTTGGAACGTGCACATTAGCAAATTGCAAATTGCAAATTTATCGTCAATTGCTCGGCAGTGTTGATATCTATTCGCTACAGGTATCGCTAATTGCACTGCATCGATTGTGATTGCAGACAATGGGACAATCGAATTACGCGCTACCAGTATCTGTACCAGTGAATTACGGCGAATCTATCCTTGGATCTAGTCCGCAGATGGCACACACCAGCATTTCTCCACGTCCATCATCGTCTGAGACGGATTCAGGTAGCGTGTTGAAACAAAGAAACAAAGCCAGAACGAGGGGGGTCTTCGAGAAATCCGTGCATCTAAACATATTGAATATTTTGATGCGCAGTGTATCCTGCGGGAGGAATGTTGGAGATGAGCAATGGTTATCCTCCATCAGCGTCACCGTTGGGTGGTTCGCCTAGTCCAGGACCTTCGCCCGCGCTCGGAGTCGGCGGAGGTAATGCAAATAAAGGCAGTAATCCATCGAGGCATTCGCCGCAACCTCCGCTTCCACCACCGCCGCCTCATCCTCACAGGGGTAACCTTCGAGTGGTTATACCGACACCACTCACGCAATCTCTCTCCGAAGACACTAATTATGAGGTAATCGTTTTGCCGTCGTTACCTGAACGTTGATTAAACAAACAATATTTACTTAGTCTTAATGTTTTGTTCTTTGTTCTCGTAATCGTTTCAATTTCTCGCATTTCCAAGTTCAAGAAAGAACACGTCCATTAATGATACCAAAACACGGAAATACAAATGAAACTTGAATTCCGAAACGTAATTAACAAAGGGCTAACGCGAAATTTACATTTGAAATTTCTGCGTGGTGAATAATTTTTCATCGAGCAATTTTTAAATTAGAGAACTATCACGCATTCATATTATTACGTGTGTGTATATATGGATATATATTTTTTTGTATATTTTTCACAGAATACCCATACACAGCCTGCGTTGAATACACCGGTAGTAGCGTTACAAACACCAGCAGTACCGGCCGGATATTCTAGTTTTGGACCAACTGATTATTCCTCGGATCTCGGGAGCCTAGCATGGTCTCATCAGAGGTACGTTGATGACTTATCAATGTATTCGGCAGCCACCATGTCCAGCATCAGGTAAATCATATTTCATAATTATTGTTGTGAAAGAAAGCTATATGTCCAGTTGGTATGACATACTCTTCTAGTTATTTTATTCACTTCAGCTAATTCACGTGCTACTCTCGGTTACAATCGATTTAAAAAAAAACTACATCTATAATGAGATGTTACATACATTGGAATAAATTATAATAAATGTGTAACTGTAACTTTTTTTCTCTTTCATATTCCAATAATCTGAGATTTATAATAAATCAGAGATTCAGTGTTCATTTTAATTGATTCTTATTCAGAACAAAGTCATATCCGTTTTTACATTTTCACACATTTTTGTTCTTTATATATATTTCTTTGTTCTTTTTTCTCCTTACTCTTTGAATTCAATGTATTATATCATGCGTGTCATATTGCTTATGAATTACTTCGCACGAATGTATTACTGGTAGATATAATGTTATGTATTGACCACACTGGAGCGCTATAGTTTTTTTTCGGTTACAATAGTGTTTGGCATATCATTACATTGTGAGTGTTGAATATTCTTCAATTGCTATTTACAAGTACATGGCTTGTAAATACAGTCAAGTCATTATGCGGTGATTCATTGCTAGAAGTACATTTTCATCGTTCATATCATCAATTAATCAACTTTCATTATGCTCTATGCATGATCGCATAATCGACTATCGTCAACTAGACGTAAGACTGGGTTGAAGCTTGGGGAGAAGTAGCTTTTAGCTAGATTAGATCGCTATCGAATATAGAAACATTCACACGCATTTCTTTTTGACATTTAACCACTTGTGAATCCTTGCACTTCGTAGTATATGACAAGGCTCTTTGATATTACAGTGGTCTTCCTCATCTGGCTGTATCAAGTAGTACACCACCTCCATCCACGTCACCTTTGCCCGTGAAAATCAAGAGCGAACCGATCAGTCCACCTAGAGATCCGCACAGTGGTAGCGGGTCCAGTGGACCGAGTAACGCGAGCAATCTGCATCACACGAATCTGACTGTCGGCCCTTCGTCCAGTACCGGCGCACCGCCCGGGCATCACGTGTCCCATCCAGGCCCTCAGACCCTAAACTTGGTATCGAGCAGACCGAGCAGCAATCCGCCGCCGTCCCATTCGGGAAGCATAACACCGACGAATCTACCGTCGCCGGGAAATGGCACGGTCGGTGACATTAGAACGAACCATTCGAGCGGCGGTAACAGTTCCGACTATGAGAATGGGCCGATCATGAAACGCTCGAGAATCACGGAGGGTTGGGCGACTTAATGCCGATCGTATTGTTGCGCTCATCAGTTGTTTCATACCTCTTCGACGTACAACGGCATATATAGTGCTTGTGAGTTCCAATACGATTAAACAAACTCCTTTTAAAAGCGTCTTTGAGACACGTACTTCGTACTCTACGTACCGCGATGACCGGTAATGCTACGTGGCGGTACGGTACGTACGGGTACCCGCCGTAGCTAGTGCGGAGTGGAAAAATCTGTTTATATTTTCAAGCTAACACAGAATATACGTTTATTTGAAGAAAAGAAAAAAACGGTGCCATAATGTTGAAACTTTATATATATATAATAGATACACACACATATATATATATATATATTTTCATGTATATAATTGAAGTGTTGTTTGTATATATGTCATAAAATTCGTAATAGCTTTCGCGACACAGCATCGTATCCTCGATGCTTGTCGCAAGGAAATTTATGCGGAGGGAAAACAGTATGTTAGAGAATAACGCATTACCCGATTGTGAAATTTTTGAAAGTGTACTAATATCGAGTCTAAAAAGAGCTTGCGAAGAAATCTGTGCTGTAATGTAAGATTCGTTAAGATCAGATATCTTACTGTCGCAATTCATTGTTGTTTTGTACGGTATAGTAGTCAGAATGCGCCATAATCTGTTAATACATGATCTCGCGCTGTAAAAGTACGTTTCACCCAGATTTTCCAGTTGCTACCTGCGCTTCGCGAGTTGTTATTGCACTTCCGTTAAGTGCGATAGTAATTTACTTATAAATCGACCATTTTTTTCCGAGGGAAATGCTCGTTGGCAAACTTTCTCGTTGCTCGCAGTTTCTGTCCGATCGTAAAATTTATATCGATACAAACCTTTACGTTTTTCTTTCACGATTTTTATATTCTCAGATCAACCGATTTTCCATTTTAATATCCATGTTAAAATGAGTTCATTAATGTCTTATGGTTTCCAGACACGAGGAAGTCGGCTGCTGTACTCAGACTTATTCATGATATTCTATAGAACAAGATTCGAAATTAATATATTGAATTATAATATGAGGTAACATGAAGTAGATAGATAGGCATATTATATAATGTTGATTAATAAAAAAAAGATATACACACAGCGCGCGTATAGATATATACATATATATACACACGTTATATACATTTTCCACAAGTATTTTGCACATTTGATATAAAGAAGAATTATGAGAGAAGGAAGCTTGGAAATTTTGCAACCCTTGAAGCCTAAAGATGCATAACGAGAGTTTATATGCCACAAGTGTATATGCCATCTACTCTAAAATGTGATTAAACAAAACTTACCGCGTAAGGAGGATCGAGTGATATTAATATTAATAACTTTAATCGTAAACGTTTAAAGAGAAACCAAAATTACAATCCCTAGGTATTACTGGACGTGTAATTTGCCAATTACGATGAACTAATCACGATTAGTTCTCTTCTAAGCAACACTTAAATTTGCAGAAATGGATTATAACATAAAAGATGAATTATAAAAAAAGATGAAAAAATATGCTCGTCACAGAGATCTATTCTGTAATATATAAGGAATTATTATATAGAAGAGATTATTCTTTTCGATGTACCAGAAACGCGACCTTCTCGGCCAACAGTTGCGTAAACGCGAACTTGAAAGACATTTGGCAAAATAGGGTTGCAATTTGACGATTAACGATGTATAGAATTTACCTTCTTCCTGAAATCGGTGAAATGAAAATGTGTCAAGGCGATTTTCAATGTACGTTTTACAATCTCAGGATGTGTCCTGGCGAGAAACTAGCTCTCGAGAGTTGTATTTGATAAATTATTGTAATTAACGTACTAACGGAGTAAGCAGGTATATGAATGAATAGTGCCTGGCACCATTTGTGGCCCTCCTGTTAGGATGCTTTCCCAGATCGTATATGCAGTACAATTTGTTAATGAAGTCTTGGAAATAATAAGCTAATTAAGCGCGGCATACGCGACATATATGATGTTGTAAGCTTTATATCGTGACTTTTTGACAAGTAGCACGGGAAGGCAATTAATTAATGTGATCGACGGTTGTACAATTGAGGTATAACCCTCGAGATATCCACTTTCCTTCATTAACGCATATTAGAAGTGTTTCATATGACGGTACAATCGGTATGCGAGATACGAAAACGCAAATGCGTATAGTCACTAATTTTAATCACGAATTTTTAAGATGATCACAAAGTGCAATCTCTTAGCCAACACACTTTTTTATCAAACAATAAAAAGATATAAAGAAATTGTTATTTTTCATAACGAAGAGAGAAAATTTAATGTATTAAAGATATATATGTCTCCACTAGTTATTAAACTTTTCCTATTGACACGAAATTTATTATATATTTAATTGATATTTAATTGTAATATATTCTATTCGCGTATATTATAATAAAAGATGATCGTATATAACTGGTTCACTTAAGTAAACGCTTACAAGCGAATTTACATTCGGCAACATCATATTATGTTTGGATACATTTAATTGGTACGTTGAACAAGAATGCAGGTGAAATTGATGGCAATCTCTCACGTTGTTCTATCAAGAATATTATATTCTCCGTTATATTGCGGTGTTTTCTCGTAACTTTGTTATATAAAGTGAAAACATTGGTTTCAATTTTATCGGCATGTTATATTTAATGTTAAAATTCCTCTGTATTACACACGTACATATACACGTGCACACATACACGCACACGTACACACACACACACACACAGGATATAATTTAAATTTCATCTCGACGGATATTTGATATGAAAATCCTGAACTTGTTAATTCTTTCTCTGAGATACCCTGTTGTGATATCGAAACTAACATGATCCTGATGCATAATAGTCCATCTAAGATCATTTTGGGTGTTCCGACATCAACACTTCTATAACAGTCACAATGTGATGTGAAAAGCATGAACAGTACTTTATATGCAACGTTTATATGTGCTATTTGATCTATTTTATCATAACGTGCAGTATGACGTAACTCATAGCAAAACCCGTAAGAATAGGCGATTTGTTAAATGTACGTTAAGTACATGTACGTACACTTCAATGTATATTTTTAATATGACGTACGTGTAAGCTATATCTGTGAGCAAAAGTAAGTGTTGATGTAATGAAGGATGTACTACTCGTCTTGATTGGCACAACTAATGATAAAGTATATTATTGTACGTTGACGCTATACAGAATAGAATAAAATTCGTATTCTGTGATTTTTACTGTTCGACCAAGAGCAGAGACACGGAAAGCGTACTTTAACATGTGACAAAGGTATGTTCTTATTTCTCAAGGCGTTTTGTATCCCGGTGACTCAAGTTGTGTTCTTCTACATAAGTTTTCCGCTTTTATAATTAGCTCGCTTGGACTATTCCAAGTATTGTCCATTTGTGCAAAATCCTACTAATTTGTATGATGTGACATTGATTTAAATTCGCGCGTTATTCTAGATACTGTTTGGTTACTTGCCGTGAATTACGCAATCATATAGTTGTGCCTCAAGATATCAACAAATATATTCAATACGTAAAGTAATGATAATTATTGTAGTTAACAAATCTCAGAGAGACTATTGAAATTGTTGGAACGCTGTGAACGAAATGGACCATCGTTAGACGAGCCATACGCATATAAGATAAATGAGGTCCATAAATGGATGGTTAGACGTTTTATATTGCAACATAAACTGACATTGTTTTGGGAAAAAAGGGCCATTATAGGCTGTAGGCAATGTTCGCAAATAATCGAATTGCAATGCACGGCACAAGTACCAGATCACTGTAACAATGTAGTAAAATGAAATACGATGTACATGTACTAGCCACAACTGTTGTCACCACAAATAAATAAATGAATAAATATATATATATATATAAATATACAATTTTATATATATACATATATATGTACATATATATGTATATGTATATGTATATATAAATTTAAATACAGGTTTAAGTACTGGACATATCTGTAAAGCCAAGTAGCATCACATTTTTAAACGTCGTAACGATATCGCCATTTTACTGTTACTATCTGTATCTGTGCATTTTGAAACTACGAAAAAAACGGTATTGCCTGTTTGATACGTACGCGATCACACCAAAAGTCATTATACAGGAAGAACCCTCATATATATTTTTTAACGTATAGTTATCGCATTGATTTTCCCTTGCTTAGTTTTGAAATGCACTTTATAAACAGATGGAGTACGGCCGGGAGTGACGGGGCATAGGGGAAGGGGAGGGGAGGGAAGGGGGGGGAGAAACATACTTTAAACGTTATTAATGTAGTTATACGCGTATTTGTATAATACGGTTTAAAGGAAGGTTGTTTAAGACAATTCCTCCAATTGCGTATCATATTGTTACAATTGATTTCCGAGGTACCGTTACATTGTACAATGTATAAATTTTAAATAGAGCTCTGTATGTATACACACAACAAACACACACGTACACATACACACAGGACTACATACTCACATAGACGCATACACAAAAGATTTGCATCATGCGTACACGACTGGACGTGTGCATGTGTGGATATATATGTATAAAAAAAAATAATTATGATAATGTAATAGTAATAACGATACAATATTATAGTCGTGCGTTACGTTAGCTGATAATTGCGAGAATAAAGGAAAGTAATTCATATAGTGCCATCGTAACTGACTAATTAAGGGAATACCGATTTTACGTTTTAAGTAGTTATCATAGAGAATACTTGAGGAAAAGAAAAAAAATACTTAAAATGTTGAAGACAAAGACTCGGTTTATGTTTGTAACGATAATTGTAAATGTTTGCCAAGAGTTTGTTACATAAGTATGAAGCCATTGAGAAATTTTACGTGCTAAAATCTCAAAGACACGTTTTATCGCCTCTTTATGCACACTCGGCGCCTCACACACAACCGTACTCGAGCTCGCGTTCGTGTGAAAGGGCGTAGACGCGGAATTAAAGCTCCTTGTTTATACGTTATACTTTTGGTGCTCGACATTACCCGGTTATTGTTATACGTTTATTATTACTGATCTGTATGACCATACTACCATATTGCCTATTATTGGTCAGTATAATCATCGTCAGAGTTAGCGATAAATAATGATTATTTGATAACGCTCTATATGTACACATCACACGCAACATACAACATTGTAAACACATACACATTGTGGTTATATTTCAGTGTATCAGCATAATGATATGATTATTACGATGTTGCCCATAGAATACATTTTACTTGGTTTTTACATTTGGCAGTATTTTATTTTAGTATTATTCCATCCACCTGTGCGTAGCTTTCTCAACGTTCGACTTGTGACTTGTACGTTGTAGTATACGCTCTTTCATCTCTTGTATTAACGTTATTTATATTTTACAATAGAAACAGAGAAATTCAATTGATTCGTTCGGTTATTTTTGTTAATTCACTTTTATGGCTCACATGCTTTCGTTGTGTATTTCATTCTTTTGTGACTATTCTCGTTGTCCGAAAATGGGCGATTGTTTTTTACTTTCATATGTAACGTTTTGTTATCGTAAAACCGTGTTTTGTTGCTTCTTAATAAGGCTAATATTATTTCGATTGTATTCTTCTTAAGTAATCGTACATATACATAGCATTGTTAACATACGTGAATCGCTGTCACACCGATTTTGTTGTTTTCTGAAATGTTTTACGATGTGCAACTAGTTGTTTCCTAAAATAACTTTATTTCGCTCTCTAAACTATACCAGATAACTATCTTCGTAAATAATAATCGAAATATTTAACACGTTTATGCTGGAGAAACTTATGCTGGTAAAGATTAATTATACAGTCAATAGTCGATATATGACGATAACTAATAATAATATATACCATATATCTGACGTGTTAACAATGACATTTTAATTTATTGAAAATAAGTCTTTCTGATAATAGCTTACGAAAAAGAAATTTTTCATCAGGCTTGTTTTGTGTTTTTTCTCTGCAATATTTACGATTATTATTTAATCATGATTATGTGCATTATCCGCGCATGTAATTGTTCCTTCACGCATATGTCATGCAGTTTTCCAAGATGTAATATCTTTCTAATGTGCATTCTTTGTAAATCTCTGTAAATTGCGATATTTTTGTAACACTGACGTATACTGCAATTTGGTTCAAGTGAATTTGTATCTCGAGATTTCGTATAATGAGAAATTTTAGAATATCATGCGTAACGGTTTTCTGTGTTTGTCGCTAATATATATTATGCCGTAAAAGATATCACTGCACAATTACAGGAGACCAAATTTTTGCGAGCGACTTTCATGTCGCATGTATGTGAAGCTCCACGTATCATATTAAAGACTTTACCACGCGAAAATTATAAGTGTTTCGATTCTATAAATTTTGTGTAAAAACACGTTTATATATGATGAAAAATGTTTCAACAGGTTTTGATAAATTGACAGTTTTTCAATTTTGCGCAAATAGCTTCCATTGATTCTACGCATTCTTATTTGGGATTCTACGACGTCTTTTTTAAATTGTGTCAGTTTATAAAATTCTATATTATTTATGTATCATATAGAGAGATAATACGTTGTACTTAATACTTAAATCTAAACTGATGCAATGTGATGATTTTTTTCAGTTCTTAAATGGAAATCGCGTTCACAGGTATCATTCGAATAATAGATGATAAATTAGGTACACAAAGTGTTCTGTTGTTTTACTGCTTGATTGGAAGCCTTATAACTGATCTATGTTAATGACTTCCGCATTGTACATAATGTGTCCTTCAACCTTTGACTTATCCTCTCTTCTCTGGACGGTCAAAAGGGCAGTTAGCTACATGTTCTAAACTTTAGGGATCTCGACCACGTGTGTGCACATACTTTAAGATAAAACTCGGTACGTTATTCAGTGTGGCACAACATGGTTTGCACTGAATACCAATCTTCATTGTGACGTCCACTAATGTAATTTGCAACGATTGTAAACACGTAAGATAGACATCGGAGAATAATCACGTCCTTGGGACAGAATTCAAGACAAACTGCGAATAAACATATCTCGTTGATATATCTCGACATTTTTGAGTACTTAAGCACATTGAATAATCTAGAATGTATATTCAAAAGTGAGAGAAGCATTGTTCACAAAAGTTTTTGTATTTATAATAAATACGTGTAATCGTTAGCGGCATATTCCGCAAGTAACAATCTACTTGAATATTCCAAACACGAAAATTCAAAAGATATCTCAAATACGTCTTCAGGATATTCTCGTGACATTCCTTAATAGAAAGCAAACAAACTTTTAGAGATTTTAGATTATTAGATGCTGTGTTATCTAAGTCCCTTTTCTTCTTCGGTTGACAGTGTAATCTATCAAAGGGACAATAATTTGTTGATCTAATATCAACACAGATGGACCATATTCAAATATTTTATACACCACCTGTCCCATGATTTATGCAATTATATTTTAGAGCACAGTTTTGATTTTATAATATTAAGGAAAATCTATCTTAGTATTATTAAATTCGATTAACGTAAAAGAATTTTTCTAGGAAATTATTCAAAAGAGAGATTATCTCTCTTTCTCTAGCGACCTTGTTTACATTTCTATTCTCAATCAATATTTCTACTCTCAATCAATTCTCTTCATAAATTGAGGGACAGGTGTCATGAACGCTGGAATAGCGTTCACGACGTCAATTCCGGAAGGCAGATTTTGCGGAAAGCTCTATCTTACGTGCGTACGATCATGCGTTTATCCTCTGTAGAAATGCCTTATTATCACGTGCCTCAATTAATATTTAAACTGTTCACCTGCTTATACCTTATTACTCGTTAGTCTATGTAACGAATATATATGTGTAATATCGAGTTATTCTTTGTACTGCTCTTGTAAATATATTCTGAAGAATTAATGTCATTCTGTCGTCTATATATACGTATACTGTATACTATATCATACATTATACATCTCTATGACCACTCTCTACTTACCCCAAACCATTATGAACATCTCCCTCAGTCTATCTCCGAGAAATCGCTCTGCAGAAAGTACTTGAATTACAGGAGAGTCATTTTGTGCATTTATTAATATATTTTATTAGATGTATCTTTATATAATTTCAGATATTTCCAAAATTATTATAAAACTATTTAATATTTTATCTTCTTATTTATTCTATTCTATTAATTTTGATTATGCAATAAAACAATTAATATTTGTGATAGATATGGCTTTATTATAAAATTTATATTTAATTAGAAAATTTTTAATTAATATTAATATTAATTAATTTACTTTTACAGGGCGCTGTTAAATGCTGAACTCTTTATATTAACTATCCATCCGCTTTAATATTGCATGCTTCCACGTTATCTGATTTTACTTTCCGTCGCTTTTTTGTGTTGCATTTTCTTCTCACATATTTGCGTTTATTTTTTACATCCATCAAATTATAAGAATTGGTCACTGTGTATAGCAATACGATGAGTAATTGTTCTTTGTGTAATCACATTTTTCTATTTCAGCGTGATTAATCATCAACATGAGCTGTTATTAAAATCTATGCACAACGTAGAAACTGAAAGACGTTCAATAAAACCATTCTAAATTTCTTCTGCCTCCATTGAATAAAGGAGAAATAAAACATGCAAATTTACTTATACGTAAAACGTTTGTAGATAAATGTAAAACCTTTAATACTTAATTTTACGTGATATAAGAGAAAATGTAGTGGAACTGCACAGCGTGAAGTTTTGTATACGCTAAAACTTCATATTTACTTTACATCATATTGTATAATAATTTTACATTTACCGAATTTTCAAATTTTCTTTTATCAGAATATTCATTTTGATTTAGTAGTGTTACCTCATATTACATATGTATTACAGATTTCCAATTGATTCTGTCAAGGCTAATTATTTCTGTGTGCGGTCCATTTAATAATAATTCAATAAATAAGAAATACTGCAAAACACTTTCTATTCTTCCTCTTCTTTCAACTAAAAGGAAGACTAAAGACTATGTCGAAGCATTTGTAGCGCTAAGTGAATCGCAACACTTTAAAAATAAAAAAAAAGAAAAACCTTTAGCGTAGAGGACGTTACAAATTACTAATTAAAGTTGCAACTATTTTAGCCGTTTTCGATTGTGCACAGCCTCTACAAATTCATATATCGTGACTATCAGTTATTAAAGAAAATGTAATTAAAAAATTAGTTAAAAAAGTTACAATTTTCAAGATTGGTGAAAAAAACCTTGCCTGAAGGCGGCAAGGTCCATTCTCATGTTCTGTTGCCGGATTGGTTGACTCGCGCTAGTACTGTGTGCGTAGAGTGGTGTCGCGCGCACTCATTTTCCATCTCTCTCGGCGATACAAATGATCCATGGCTGCAACCTGCTGCAACTTCATGTTGATAGTTTTTCTTGACGTTGTGTATATCTAACCTAATTACTTTGTCAAGGAATATTTTGATTACTTATCTTGAAATATAAATAAATACATTTATGTATATATTTAACCTAGATATTATTTTGCCATAATAGTAAACTAGTTTCAGTGGAGATACGTCTCATCTTGACGAAACGTGCCACCAAAACTTACAATGGTAATTCATGAAAATTTTTATTTCATTATTTTTAACAAACAGCATATTTATTATCATAATAGATTGAGGACGATGATAGTAACATTAACTGCGAACATTAAATTTGTTTTAGAATCGGAAAAGCAACAGCAAAAGTAAAAAGGATTTACCAGAACCACGTGTTTCTCCTAACGCAATAATTGTAAATGGTACAAGTGGTTTGAGTCGAGAAGCAGAGGATCGATTCGAATTGGAGTTATGTTGGTGTATACAACAATTAGAAGCGAGCTTAGCCAGTGGCAAGTTGCACAAGAAACAGACGCAAGATACCAGCAAACATTTACAGTCATTAAAGAGCAACTCTGCGTCACTAATAAAGAAGAGACAAATAATGAAAAATACATTGGGCGATTATAGAGAGAAAATGACTGAGGACGAACGAAAGCTGAGCAAAACTGTATCGACCGTCAAATTCACGTGTTCTGCCTCAGCAAATAAAAAGTCGATGTTCATCAGAAAAGCAGCTCAGCATACTACAGAAGAGCCTGAAAGTCAGACGGATGATCACAAAGTACAAGATAAATTAATTAATACAAAAGCTATCATGGATAATAGCAGAAGTCAAGCTTCATTTCAGTTTAATTTCCAAACGTGCTAATAAAAATCTGTTTTTACATTTCTGTGTCATCAGCTGTACAGTACCATATACGTTTAGCTATCTTTTCCTGCTTAATTAATAAATTAATACAATTCACTAGATAGAAAAATTCAATTTACATAGAACAATTTTATAGTACATATATATATATATATATATATATATATATAAAATAAACAATGTATTTTTATTTAAAAAAATCAGTTTCTTTTTTAATGATTTGTATATAATTGAAATGTCAAGAATGGACGTGCAAACATTGAATATATCGAATTTAGCAAAGTTGTTGCGCTTTTGGACTTATGTAATTATATCATTGTTTTTGTTTTTTATATATAGATTTTCATATAATGTGTATTGCAGGTTTACTTAAACTTAAAACACATGACGTAAAAATATTTTCACGTGTGCATAAATACAATATAAATAGACTTTTAAGGATATTAAAATTGAAAATATTGGTTAAGTAAAAATATTAACATACCTAGTTAAATTATTAGTTGCAAAATATTTTTCGTTAAAATATAAGGTTTAATACTTATACTTTAATGTGGTCCTGTGGCGCAACGGATAACGCGTCTGACTACGGATCAGAAGATTCCAGGTTCGAATCCTGGCAGGATCGAGATACTTTTTTTTCATTATTATTTCGATTTACATGTAAACTCGGAAATTTTTGAAGCAAATGTGGAAAATATTTTTTATTTTAATTATAAAAAATGCGATAAAAAATAAAACTAAAAAAGAACGTTTAATAAAGGATATTAAATTGCGATATATTGCATCATCGTAGGAATTCATTTCGCGTAGGTTGTCGAGTGAATTCAGCGATCAGTCGCGGGGACAGCAGTTGCAGAGCATTTCAGTCGCGATTCAGTCGTGACCGTAGTGACCGGCAATTCTGATCGTACGGTACCGTGTGACTCGTTTGTAACATGAGCGCCAACGTGGTAGACGACGTACAAAATCTGACATTGTCGGAGGATAAGGCACGAATCCCCAAAAACTTTACGTAGAACGCGAACTTTGTAGCTCTCTCTCTGATATTTATCGTTAAACTATGCTGACGAGTTTACGTTTTCACGTTTGTAGGGCCGTTTACTGCGGTACTAATTGGACACATGTTCGGGTTGGTTAAGACGAATTTTTTCCTTTAACATTTTTCCCCGTACAACTGTTGCATCGTAATCGGTGAATTCATTGTTATCTCATTGTCGCGTAACACAATCGGAACGCGATCGTGTTAACTTTTGTTTGTAACAATTATTCCACCATACAATGATAGAATCGATAATCTGACGTAACCTATGAGTACCTTTCCTTAATAAAAGCTCAAGAGTGCTACATGTAACATGCGGTCATCTTTACGTGGTGATCGATTCGCGACATTCGATTTATTTTTGCGTGAGCTAGTCGATCTACGTTACGATTTACATCTTTGAATTTTTTATATTTTTAGACGAAATCAATGAAGGCGCATAAAAAGAAACAGGCAGCAATGGAGAAGTCGGTGTCTGAACTTAATCCTTGGCCCACGTACATTCAGGTAAGTTACGCTGGCAAAATTATTATTGGTATAACATTATGGAAAGTTAACGTGAACATTTGACGAGTTAACAATTCTTTTTATATTTAATTATTTGTAAAATGTATGTAATTTCTTCTTGATATATTTTCTAATTATATTAGTTAATAAAATAAACTTGCATAACATCTAAAGCTATCAATATTATGACATGATAGTTACGTGTAATTTTATAGGACCGTATTGTCTTGTGGGACAAATTAAAAAAAGAGTATGAGGATGGATTGGCTGCTAAGACTCCCGTAGATATAACTGTGACCCTCTTGGACGGCAAGGAAATCCCTGCTCAATCCTGGCGCACGACTCCTTACGACATTGCGAAAAGCATCAGCCAAGGACTGGCGGATAATACCGTGATTGCAAAAGTCAATAATGCATTGTGGGATCTTGATAGACCATTGGAGGGTGATTGCAAGCTGCAGTTGCTGAAGTTCGACGATCCGGACGGTCAACAAGTGTTTTGGCATTCCAGCGCTCACATTCTTGGTGAGGCTATGGAACGAGTTTATGGCGGCTGCTTGTGTTACGGTCCTCCCATCGAGAATGGTTTTTACTACGACATGTATCTCGGCGAAAAGGGCATTTCCAACATGGACTTTCCATACTTGGAAGGCTTGTACAAAAATATAGTTAAGGACAAGCAGCCATTCGAACGGCTGGAGATCACGAAGGAGAATCTCCTGGAAATGTTCAAGTATAACGAGTTCAAGGTACGAATTATCAACGAGAAGATACACACGCCCACGACCACGGCTTACCGATGCGGTCCGTTGATCGACCTGTGCAGGGGACCGCACGTGAGACACACGGGCAAAGTTAAGGCGATCAGGATCACGAAGAATTCGTCGACGTACTGGGAAGGGAACGCTAACGCGGAATCGCTGCAGAGAATATATGGTATAAGTTTCCCGGACACGAAGCAACTGAAGGAGTGGGAGAAATTCCAGGAAGAAGCGGCGAAGCGGGACCACAGGAAGATCGGAAAGGAACAGGAGCTCTTTTTCTTCCACGAGCTGTCGCCCGGCTCCTGCTTCTTCCAGCCGCGCGGCGCGCACATATACAACACCCTGGCCGAGTTCATTCGCTCCGAGTACAGGAAAAGGGGGTTCCAGGAGGTGGTCACGCCAAATATTTATAACAGCAAGCTGTGGCAGACCTCCGGGCACTGGCAGCACTACGCCGAGAACATGTTCTCTTTCGACGTGGAGAAGGAGACGTTCGCGCTCAAGCCGATGAATTGTCCGGGTCATTGCATGATATTCGACGTACGATGTAGATCGTGGCGCGAGCTGCCGCTCAGGATGGCGGATTTCGGCGTGCTGCATCGTAACGAGCTGTCTGGCGCGCTAACAGGCTTGACCAGAGTGAGACGCTTCCAGCAGGACGACGCGCACATATTCTGCTCCGTGGAGCACATCAAGGACGAGATGATGGGCGCCCTCGACTTCCTGCGACACGTCTACTCCGTCTTCGGCTTTACATTCAACTTGTGTCTGGCCACGCGACCCGAGAAATTCTTAGGAGATGCGGCGGTCTGGGATCAAGCTGAGAGAGCGTTGGAGGATAGCCTGAACGCGTTTGGCGAACCGTGGACCCTTAATCCTCAGGACGGCGCTTTCTACGGCCCTAAAATCGATATTACCATCATGGACGCGCTCAAGCGACCTCATCAGTGCGCTACGATACAACTGGACTTCCAGCTGCCAATCCGATTTAATCTTTCTTACATTAAGTAAGTCTCCAGTAACAGTATTAGATATATTTATTCATGAGAAATCTAAGGATTTTCAGAAAAATTGAATGACTTCATTTTCCTCATTTGTTTACAGTGAAGCAGGCGAGAAAACGAGACCGGTCATTATACACAGGGCTATCTTGGGTTCGGTAGAGCGCATGATCGCGATCTTGACCGAGTCGTACGGAGGCAAGTGGCCGTATTGGCTGTCACCCCGGCAGGCGATGATCGTGCCCGTGGCATCGCAATTCAACGATTACGCCTACGAGGTTGAACAGAAACTGTGGAACGCTGGGGTGATGGTCGAAGTCGATACTGATTCAAGTGATACTTTAAATAAGAAGATACGCAATGCTCAACTTGCACAATTCAACTTTATTCTTGGTAGGTGTTAACATGATCAATGAAGTTATTGTAAAGTAATTCCTCTATGAAATTACACATCATTTTACGTTTTACAACAATATCCATCTTCTCTCCGATGTTTATATGTACTTTGCATTTTATCGTAATATATATTTTACACAGTCGTGGGCGAGAAGGAACAAATTGCTGGTACAGTGAACATAAGAACGAGAGATAACGTGGTACATGGGGAAATGGCAGTGGAAGAGCTGATCGCAAAATTGAAAGTCCTGAAGGAAAGCAAGGATCAAAGTGGCAACTTGAAGCCTTAACTGAATCTTTTCTATTAAAACTATTTTATTTATTTCTAATAAATGCATTTTGATAAACTTAATGATGAACTTAATAGTTGCACGAAATCGCTCTTTGTGCGATAAATGATTGTTATTCTTACCGTTTTGAAAATATATTTTTTTCAGCTTTTCCTTTTGCAGGAAGATAAAGACAACAATTATTATCATGAAAAAAGTTTTTAATTTTATATGAATCCATGTAAGATATATATGTAGTCGCATTCATTCTCTATGAATGTGAGAATCAATTCATGTTACACTGTGTAGCATTTATTATAAATGTAATTAAATTATCAATTATCTTATCTGGACATTGTACTTTATTATAAACTCCGTCTATCAATTAAAAAGTTTTCGACTATGTCTATATTAGGATATACATCTCAAATATAATACCTCTAGAGTAAAAATATAGACAACAAATTAATTCATAGGGAATTAATAGGAAAGTCGTGGCGCGCTGTCAAATTCATTTTTATAATCAAAACAAAGATGAGCCAAAAATAAAGAAAACTTATATTAAGAAAGTAATATAAGATACATTTTATAAAAGTGGCATTTAAAACGAATCCGCTAAGTCTTAAACAACTGTTTTAACGAATAAAATCACAATATATGTTTTCATATTTTTACACAATTGATAATCCATCAAAGGATAGAACGATAGAAGTACTTTATCTCGTAGTACTAATTCTCGTTTCTATCTGAAGAGATGTTACTATTGCGCATGCGCAGATGAAGGTTTCGATCGATATATAATTTCAGATTTCATCATTTCGTTAATATTTTTCTTCCAGTAGAGTAATAATTTTTCTATAATCAGCAGTATTCGTCGGTAATATTGCTCCTATTATTACTTTGAAGATCTACCACTGTCCCGTCGAAGTTTCAGGCAATCGTTGTTCGCTTGATCACCGTAGTCCACTTCCGCGAAGAAGGCTAAGCGGCACGGGAAGGACGCGAGGTGACGCGAAGTGAAACGGTACAATCATTTCTAAAGATGACGGCGGTGGCTATCTCTCCAGCTATGTCCCACAATACAAGCGGAATCATACAAGTGGTGAACGAAAGTAACCTAAGCAAAATAGAGAGGTGAGTGCCATTCGAATGGTGCCTTTTCCACCAAGTACGAACACCGTCTGGCTGGCGAGCAAACCGGAGCTAATTATCGATCCGTTTGCAGCTTCCTCAACGATACAGCTTACAGAGAGGCCATTGAGAATTCGTCGAATTATAACAGTCGACTATGCCGGGAACGTCGTCTTCGCATGCCATTCCTCGACTCGCAGACAGGTAAAATTAATCAGCACTCGACGCTGTGCTGCAGTCCTATAATTAATCAATTAGTACTATATTGCTTTGGTCAGACTTCTTGTAAACATTTCATGTAAACTATTTATTTAGTAGATCTGTCTGACATTCTAATGTTTAATTTTATTCTATTCGTTGCATTATTGTTGGACATTTTATAGTTAGTTGCACGAATCACTTTAGATTGTTAAAATCTTAAGTTTCTTTAAATAACAATATGCAGATTGTGATGTAAAATTATAGGTGTGGCGCAGAATCATTCTGCATTGTTTATGTCCTCAAGAGAAAGGCTACCGGGTTTATTGCACGGTCAGATTTATACATATCCAAGCAAAAGATGGCGGAAAAAACGACGACAATACTTGATGCATTACCTGCATCCAAAACGAGGACCAAGAGGTGATACAGAAGATGGTACAGAGGGAGTCGAGGCTGTTACACATGTAAATGACGATAGCAAAGATTCAGTAGGGCTTAAAGGTGAGCGAAAGCAGATATCAGACTGATATAAATTGCATAGAAGGGCTCGTTAACATTATTTAACGATTAAATTATTACAATAATCTGTCTTACAAGAAAAGTTTGAATACTTTCAGATGAACATAGTAAAGATGCTTGGTACTATGATGAGCAAGATATGTTAGATATGGATGCTTATGAAGAACCCGATCCTGATAGTGATTACGATTACGAGGAGAGTTACAGCAGTAAACGGAAACGTAGGAAAACGCGAGGTGGTGGTCACCATCCTGCTCGTAGTCACCCACCTTCTACGGACAGTCCAAGTGGAAAACGGACAAAAGTATGTTGCACATGTATGATTACGGATAAAAATAAAATAGAGAAATCAGAATGTACGTTTCAAGGAGATAGTACGTTCACGCATGTATTTTATAGATTTGCGCGAGTTTTCGGACAGTCTATTTATATAAAGTGCGCAACATGTAACGTGTTTTTCAATTTGATACAGGGTGGAGGTCGTGGACGCAAAAAAACCAACTACGACTCTGTCGACACTGATAAGCCATTCGTTTGTGACCGTAAGTTTAATCATAGATACAACTACAAATGACCATTCCCTGTTATTAGTTTATTATAAACATTATTACCGTTAATATTATTATTATTATTATTTGAAGTAAACAATAAGATTCTTCAAATGAGGTGTAGATCCTTCTCGTTACAAAATTTGTTAACTTTATCATATGTTTATATTTATACACTGTTTGCATATTATGCCCGACGAAACAGAAACTATTTTATGATATGAAATAAGATGAAGAAGCTCGAAATAAATTGTTAAACATAATAGTTGAATACACAGTTGAATATAATGCTCTTATGCCAGGCGACGATTATGATATACTTGACGAACTATATAATGTGGGAAGGTGTCTTCTAGTCTTGTTCTCTCGCTACCATAATGACTTGATATTTGTTCAGAGGGATTAATCGACATTGTAGTGACTGCTGTTTTCTTTCAAGTATCAATTGAGGCAGCATATACGGACGTTCGATTATGTTATAAGAATTTCGTTACGGGCCTATGAACTTTATTGTTTTGATCTGTTACTTTATCATTTCGTTTTATCATCTCGGTTCGAGTATACTTATGGTATGGTTCTGAATGCAAGGCGAGGTCATATTTCAAATATCCAAAACTTTGTGCATAAGTAGTATTACGTATGCTTCTTATATCTGTACCGTTAAGTTCTCGTTTGTTGGTCAGATTAAAAATAATCGAAATATAAAAATACATAATGAAATATTTGTCTTGTCGTGCTAGATCTTATAGCTTAAGGTCTCTAACATTTCGTCTCACATTTGGTTTTCTAATACATTTCATTTTGATTAAAAACGTTGATGAATCACTAACTAGCTATACCTCACCATCGATCAAGTGCTTGAGAACTTTATTCAGCGCACCTTGCGATTAACATTTGACTTTACCGCAGTAAGAATGCTCAAGTCCAAAACTGCTTCTGTACTTAGAAAATTGATATGTCGTTTGACCTAGAATCTCGAAAAAAATGTCTCAATTGAAATACTTATTATGCACAAATTTATGGAGTTCACTTGTACGTAGTGCGAACAAGCAAAAGAACAAAAAAAATAAAGAATTGGAATAACTATGAGCAATCTCAATATTACCTTCTTGAAGGAGTACAATAGTCATCACTAATTTGGTCAAACTTTTCCAGACACGAAGTCTATGAATTAACTCGAATGTGCCTGCAATCTGTTTACTTCTTGAAACCACTCCTGTTAGATTAGCAGACGATCTAAAGACATTTGGTCTGGTTGTACGAAGCTCGTGTTAAAGACGTGTAATTTTGGCGGAACATTGAATCTCGTCCATTGACAATCGAGCTGACGTTACCGGCCCAAATATCTTCGGACTAGTTCTACCTGCAATAATAACAGAGCAAGAATGTACTGGCTCACACTGTAGCGAGCTCATTCTGTAGGAGTACAAGCATCAAAGCCTTGCATCGTATTAGTTTTGCTTCTTGGGCTGGAACTCCTTCACTGCTTGTCCACATTATAGATTCGTAGGTGGATAGGGATGTGTACTGGTGCGGAAGGTGTGCAAATGCTATCCCCGACCCACCATCACCACCACCGTCACAACCATCATCATTACTATATCGCCGCCCCCGCCCCCTCTTTACGGCTTCTATGTCCCGACCGCCTCCCCGCCTCTTAATCATCCGTTAAATCCGAGAGGTCTGTCTTATCATTGGACGTTGCATTGGATGGATTGCGGGAAAACAGTATTTGCACTTTTGCAGTATGCAGCGCACGGTATAAGACCAGACCTGGTCTGGTCTACCATTACGGTCATTCCCACTCTACTTCCTCCGGTGATCCTGCTAAGGAACTAAGTCCCAGTCCTGCCGAAGTTGAACCTAGGAGCGTTGCAGACACCGCTGCTTCGAACCAGCCAGGTTGGAGCCAAAATCAGCTCAGTTTTCTCACTCTCCTGTAAGCCCGCGATCCCTCACCCGGCCCCCCCGACTCCCGCCTATCCCCTTCCTGCTACGCCGTTTCCCACATTTCCCCCCCACATTTGTCACTCTCTTCAATCTTGTCCCGGCCACGCAATTACTCCAAGAACGTTCCCCCTAATACTACAACCTAATATATACGTATATATATATTTTTTATACATGTACTGCAAATGCATGCATTGCAAATATAAAATATCGTAACGCATTCTCTACTACTACGTCTCAAATTATATATATATATATATGTATATGGAGTTTATGTTTCTCTAACGTTTAATTGTATTTAAGATATTACAAGCTATATCATACGGACAAACGACAAACGAGACAGTATGATATAAGTGATTTTAATCTTGCACTCTGTCGTACTTCTTCATACTTTCCGTATCGAACAACGGAAATGTCTCGTACGCGTGGTGAATGAAAAAAAGCGATAATAATTATTTGTGTTGCATCTATTTTGCAGTAGCATGCTTCTGCAATATATTCTAAAACCTTTTTTTTGTCTTTTTTGTACGTTAGAGAGAAACAACAGACCATCAAGTCCTCTAGGTTGGTATTTTTCGGCGCGTTTTTCATGACTCTTGAGCGTTTTGTATGTGTGTGTTTTTTATTATTAGTAGAAGCTCCTCTCGTACCCCTTCTCGGCATGACATATCAAGTTTTTATGAGAATGAATCTAACAACGTAAAGTTTTTTTCTTTTCTTTGCTGTTTTGACGCTTCTGTATTATTCCTTAGAGCGATTGTTGCTTCCATTCTCCTATTAATGAATGTTGAGGCTTCACTGAATCAAATAGGTACCTTTGAAGTTACTTGTAATTCCGATATGTTTGAAAAGTCGTTTGTTTGTACCTGTCTGTACTTGGAGTCGATATATCTCGTCGTTATATCTTGGATTTGTTGCTGGTGATGGAATGTACTGATTGAGATATGCACTTTGTTGTACCTATATATGAGATATTTTTTTCTATCGTAACAATTTACATTTCGTGAAGTTTAGAATAATTGATTCTGTTATGTGAAGCGTACGTGATAATCAGAAATGGGCTTTACAATAAAATTGTTTATGAACATATGTACGTACGTGCTCACGAGCAAGTGTGACGAATAGTTCAATGTTATACAGAGTGTCCCGAGATTTTGTAACCACTATTTTTATTTGGAAATACTATTATATTCTTAGTTTCAATTTCTTTATTATTATTTTAGTGCCAATTACCTTGAAGTTTTTTCAATTTTTCATATTATTCTTACAATTAGAAGTCAGTGTAATTTCTACTAATGTAAAGTTTTTACTATAAATTTTGCTTAAGAATATATTCAAGTTTTGAAAAACATTCTTTTCTTCAATAATGCTTACATTTAAAAGCTCAATCAATGTATGCATATTGTAAAGTCATTCTTTCGATTTTTATTTTTGTTTCCCTTATTTATAGTGAAAGATAAGGATAATTTTAATGGATTCTCTGTATATTCAGTCAGTCAGTTCGAAGTTTTCTATTTCGATGATAGCCCTCCCAGATTATCCGAATCGATAATCGAATCGATTACGAACGGACATTCACAGAGAGAAAGAGAGGGAGAGAGAGAGAAGGAGAGAAAGAGAGAGAACGAGAGAGCGAGAGAGTCAAATATTACTTTCTGTTATATAAAACCGGTGTGCATGGTCATCAGCTTGTGACGGCAAAGCGCAACTGGGTATGTTGATCGATTTGTGATCAGGTGGTACGCGCCGTGGTCGTCAGAACACCACTTCCTCGAGTACCACGAGTCCGTCGCCGGCGGCGCCCACCGCGGTCTCGGCCGCGGGAGCAACGACGACACAACCGCAGCAACAACCGCAATCGCAGCAGCAACAGCTGCCGTCGTCGGTGCAGGCATCCATTGCCCCGGCGTCGCCCACCGTGCCAGCGTCCAAGGAAGATCATCTGCCAGCTGCCTCCTCTCCGAGCGGCGCCGGCGGGTCCTCATCACTCACGTCCTCCGCGGAGAGCGCAGGAGCTGCTGCAGGACCACCCACTCCTGGTGGCACGACGGAGAAGAAGCCTGGTAGTGGTGGCGGCGGCGGTAACAACAAATCCGCACAACCATCCCCATATTGCGACTTCTGTCTAGGCGACGCGAGAGAGAATAAGAAGACCGGCGGATCCGAGGAGCTAGTGTCGTGCAGCGACTGCGGCCGCTCAGGTAAGCCAGAGGAAAAGATCAAGCGCAAGTATACCAGGCGGGCGAATCACAATTGAAGTGTCCAGGGCGCTTAAAGATAGTCACCAAACGACGACGACGATGACGACTACGACTACGACGACGACGACAACGACGACGACGGGACGGTGATACGATCGCATGATCATGACATTACGTTCGTAGATAATGAATACACTCCGGAACGGCGAGAGAGCTGTTCGCGTTTCATCACGGGCAGTCTATTTTCTATGTCTCTTCGCGAGCCTATCGCAGTTCTGCGTCCTGTGCACGCATAGCCAGATACAACTCAAAAAAAAAGAAAAAAAATAGAGAATAAAATAAAAGATCAGATAATCAGCCTGTTGCACGATGTCGAGTAACACGACGCGCGCGCGCCATTAAGATGATCCAGTAGCTTATTTGTGGGATACACGACTCGTGATTACTTAGCGATATATACGGCGGTTCGCGGCAAACCGGGACACCGGGATGCCGAGCGTTAACTAAAGGAGCATATTGGGTATATATATACGTGTTTGTGTACACAGTCATAATTGTTTATGCTTCCATGTTTCAGCTGTTAATAGTCGTGAAAGGTATTACGTAATTCGTTAATTTTACGACGAGCAAGAGCGTACAGTGCCCTTCCTTAAGCAGAGAGGATCGCTGCTCTCCATTCGTGTATTCCAAACGTACCTTATGATTGTTAAACGCGTGTGATATCGAGATATTTAGGATCGTCTGTTACATTTGTGTATGATTTGAGTTTGCCTTGCATTTTCGTTAATGCAAATCATGTAACGTGCCGCTTACACATATATCGATGATATATGTGCGTAGCCATTAAAAGTATAGGAAGTATGTCTGTTATTAAAGATTTTGCAGACCACACGTTATGCGTTTTAAGTTGTTAAGACGAGAAAGGGAAGGAAGACTTTTTGAGTTGTATAGGGTTACTATTGTCGCGTGACGCATATTCCTTTCGTCACTGCCGCCAAGGGTAATAGAAACTCACTGTTGCAGTGTTGGGTGCAATAATTATGGAGAGCGAGAGCGAGAAAGAGAGCGAGAGAGAGAGAGAGAGAGAACCATTTAATTATCTGCACAGTTTAGATCAAACGGTTACGAGCTTTACAATACACTAGTCAAGATGAGGAACACAAAACATCGTTTTGTCAATGGTGCAACTTGTCTGAGTGATAGGAATTTTCAGGAATTCCTTTACTGCGCGAATTTGCTGTGATTTCTAGTGTTTGAAATAATTAGTTCTAAGACCGAATTGGTACGCGTGATATTATGAGGAAAGCACTAAAAATCTTTATCGGTGAGAGACGTCAAAATCCATCACGTGTGCGTGTGTGTGATTGGATGTTAACACAAATCAATCAGAGAACGTTCGCTCTCTTACGCAAAATTTTAGGTAAATTTATTGAAATTCCTGTTGCACAGTACCACCAGAGCACGTATTGAAGAAGATGTGTTTGTCTTCTGTTTGACAGTGTATACTGATATTTACATTATTGCGTTATCGGAAATCAAAAGGAAAAAGGGAGAAGTATACGCGGCGTAAAAGACGCACCGGCAGGTTTGAGAGGATTTTAAATATGATGCAATATGCTAACTATATATTCAGCACAATCATGAAATCGTCTTAACGAGGACAACGTATCTATTGTAAGATAATGAGGTGTTGATCACGTCATGTTTCAATATTTCTACGTTTTATGAACGCCTGTAAATACTTTTGTACCTTTTGCGTTTGTTGAGTATTACGAGGTTTAGATGCGAGATAAGAGCGCAGCACAGGAAAGGAACAATGAAAGAAAGGAAAGAATGCATTTTTGAGGATCTCCGCGATCTTCCGCGATTTTTCATAAATTCTGAACTAAATTGAACGAATTTTGAAAAGATTGACTGGGCAATGATCGACGTGGCGTATTATATCATGATATTATTTCGATTTTGATCGACATTTGTGTAACAACACTTTTTTTCGCAACAGATTAATTTTTATAATCGAAGAACAATTCGCGTCTCAAAGTATTCCAATCAAGTTCAGAAGATGAGACGACATATGCTATGATATAACATATATTATACGGCGTGCATCTTACAAAAATATTTCGTTGAATATATTTTGAGTGTAATATCGTCTCTCTGACAATCTCTGCAGAGTTTTTTATTCAAGAGACACCATTTTATGTTTTCATGTTGATATTATAAATTGCGATGGTTAAGCTTTTACGTTTTTTCACGCGGAATCACCGCGAGATGTTATTTCGAAGAATTTATTTATACAGAGAGTTGCAATTAGCGTGCGCAATAGAGAGCTCGATGTATCGCGGTCTTACTAGATTTTGTTGTAAAGATAAATCGTGATAAATCGCGCGTGTTCTCTATTGAAGTTAAAATGCTCGTTATAGTTTTTGAGATGTGTCTCACATTCCATTATATCTGCTGCTCTTGATTACCTTTAGTTGTGGGCATTAGCTTCTTCCCGACCTAATATAGTGTAATCGCTTCCCTCTCTTGCTATTATTGTCATTTATATAATATAACACATATATATTTATTCTATATTTAACGTGCAAGGAAACGAAGATAAAGCTATACTTACAGAGCATAAAGAAATTCTTTTTTATCTGCTGGATATTTTAGTTAGGTAAACTATTACCAGTCTTAACGATGGGTCAGGCGTAAACTCGTCGTGACCGATGTCAATCTTCTTGTAGAGATTCGATGTAGCTTAGTTTTGTACAAGCTTTGATACTCGTACAAATATTATTTTATTAGGACTAACGAAATATCTCGTATGCGGAATTAATGTAATACCTTATGAGTTTTTCGGGCATGGAGAGAGTAACGGCGTTCGATCTACTTTCGATCAGACTCGGATTACTTTTTTATACATTTTGTGGATTACGTAGACATAACGCAGTTTTACGCATTGATCATTCTACACGTATACGCTATATAAGTTGTAACATCGTGCAACCTTTTACTTCCTACATAGACGCATATAGTGTGTTTTTTATATTCGATTTCTGAGACATTTAGGATGATTTACAGCTGAGAGGTGCAGAATCGTCTTCTTTAACCGTAGAGCCTCATGTTACGAAGTACTTTCTAATATACACGTATTATGTAACCCGAGATATAGACGGCTATCGACAAAGATATGTTACAGCTTCTTTACATATAACGATACGTACGATACAACAATGTAGGATACTCTATCATTTAATGTGGCATAGCTGATACGGCAGAATAGAGGGTACTACGCGTTTTAGTTTGCTGTATAAATTGATATTATATTATCCCTAGATTGTCGTAAGAAAAACTCACATGGTATAAGGAAAAAAAAGAAAAAAAAACACAATGGAAGCATGCAGATATAGTTCCTCCTTGTTACATATAAAATTGAAGACTTGTTATTAGGCGATTTTTAATTAAGCAATACCCGATGAGGCTTACAAATATAGTATTTAAGTCACACTAATTATATATAAATATATGTATATATATGTATGTGGCATCCATATATGTATATATATATATATGATATATAAGGAATGTGATACGTTATGAGTTGCGTGCATATGTGCATGGCGAGGAGAGATAGAGAGGGAGAGAATGCAAGAAAAAGAGAGAGAGAGAGAGACATGAGTGCAAGAGATTAAAAGAGCGCGAGAGAGAGTATGTGTGCGTATGTGAGGGAGAGAGAAGGAGCGAGGGAGAGCGTGCATCTGCGACGTTTATATTGTGCTGCGCAAGAAAGAACGTGAACTATTCCAAGGTACGCCCTGCTATTACTTACCACCTATTATTCCAAATAATAACAGTATGTTCAAAGTGCAACATCAAAAAATAAAAAAAAAATGAAATTACAGATATCATGAAATAAAATATTCTGTGCGGAAACATGAGGACGTATCATTATTCCGGACGTTTTTAGTGCTGAGGAAGGGTGAAAGACACACATACACATACGTAGAGTAGCACGTGTGTACCAGTTTTGTCGAACATCATGCTCTTGCTCTTGCTGCGAAATTCGATTTGATCGGAAAACATGAGAATAAAAACGCAAAAAAAATAAATAATTCACGGAGAGACAATAGCTTGGAGTTCACTGTTCTTCGGCACAAGATAACTGTCCTGGCACCTTTCTACTCGCATCCCGAGAACGTGACTCCTGACTCCGTCCCAAATGCGTGTTCCTTGACCTGCGTACGTTCTTCTTGTTATAGGGCATCCAACGTGTTTGCAGTTCACTGCAAACATGATCGTTTCTGTTCGCAAGTACAGGTGGCAGTGTATCGAATGCAAATGTTGCTCCATTTGCGGCACCTCCGACAATGATGTAAGTATTCACCCTGCAACCGTTCGCAGGACTAAGCAATGCATTTCACGCCAGCAGGCGAAGATAGAAACGCGCGAGGAAATTATAATAATTCATATATTTTCATCGATAGATAGATTAATTTTACAATGAGCTAAAGTTTTGCAAATATGACATCTTTTTGGATTGTTTCAAGCTAACATTTTCTTATTGATATTCGGAATTTATTGATTTACCAGTAGCTAAAACACTTTTAGAAATTAATATGACGTCACGCGTTTCATCGAATATTACATGATATTAACGATTTGGCAAACTGAAAATAGGATCAGTTGCTGTTCTGTGACGACTGTGATCGTGGATACCATATGTATTGTCTGACACCGCCTCTCGCGTCACCTCCCGAGGGCTCCTGGTCATGCCGCCTATGCATTACCGAATTTCACCAAGGTGATTAAGTTCGTCTGATAGACGGACCTCGTCCTCCCTCGTAGATAAGTCACCGAGCTATATACTGCTGGCGCTGCGGTTATCTTCTCAAGGGAGAATTAGGAGAGTATTCATGTGCTCACATTTTCCTCATCTAGAGTATTACTACGGCATACATCGTACCGGCAAACTTTTCGAAGAAAGATTTGAAAGAAAGTCTACTTCATCGATTACTATTTATTATGAAATTTGCATCCATCATTACTCCCCTTAAATTATGTTCTAATGATAATGATAATAACGATAATGATAATGGTAATTAAGAGGATACATTTACGTAGCATACCGCATTAGATATCTCAGGCACTGGTGATCTCAACGAGATAAGGATGTAAGGTGACACGTATTTATAATTTTACTGAGGTAGCTTCTCCGACGACTAGATGTATAAAAGATACGTCGTGACCGATTGTCTTACGGATTTCGTCAGGCATGGATAGAGAGATTAATAATTTTAAAGGCAAGGACGAAGTTCGGTGTTTAACGATGATGTTAGATTTTACAATTCGTACTGAGAAATACTGTATTTTTTGCTCATTTTAGGAAACCGATATGTACTGTTTCGCAGCGATATTACTATTGAACGTAAACGAACGTTAGGAACTTAGTCAAAGATCGCTATGATAGGACAATACTCTCCTAGTTCTAAACTTTATCTTTAGCCAATGATATTCGAGAGTTTCGTTGCTTTTACAGTCGCTTGAACCTAAAACTAAATTTGGCGATCTCGTGTTTTCACATTAACTCTTAGCTCCTCGTTGTTTCGACTCGGCTTGAATCGAATTTTGTAGGAAGAGAAAAAAAAAGAAATACGAAACCAAGAAGGGGAATTCATATTCTAGATCATGATATTAATAGTATTTGTTCCACGAATAGTGATAAATAGAATATTATCTGTTTCTCTGTATGTATCATGATACTAAAGCTTTTACACTTAATGACATAGCTGAATATAGTGACATAGCTGTCATATACAGACTTGCAGTACTGCAGAAGAATTATATTCTACATGTTCTTCGTCACTTAGCTCAGTATTTTTGTATTTTGTATATTGTATGTACTTAATTTAAGATGCTGTGGTGATATATTTGGTATTCTCGTTAATGTAATTAATCTCGATTTCAACGATTGATAATTTTTACAATCGCCTAATTGTACTAGTGTTAGGTATACCATCCAAATTTGTCGACTCGCTTTTGAATTCATCTTCAACTAAGTTGATGGATTTACATTTTATATTGCTTACTTTTAACATAATGTACGCAGATTTGAATAAATACTAGTTTATACAAATCGGATTATTAAGTTTAGAATTGCGTGCCATCGTACACTTTTTGATTGCAGATGAAAGAGAAACGTAGACAAATTTGACATACACAAAAATACACACCATACACATACACATACATACACAGACAGGTGCTACATTTCAGGGATTAGCTCTTCTTTTGGACATTATGATTACTTTGTAACATCGGCAGTGATATTTTAAGCCAAGAAATATTACATTCTACGATTATAACAAATAATGGCTATCCACACAATGTAATGTAAGATATAAGAAAACAAAGGAATTAGCATCCGAAAAATATAACATTTTTCATAAAAATAACACTAACGTAAATGTTCGCCACCTATTTATTTCAGATCACGCTCCCATTCTTTATATGAATGTTTAACAAAATATGTTATAATAATATCCCGAATTTTCCTCTATTTTCACATTATGATATTATATGAAGGCAGTAACATGTCACGAATTTACATATACATTGCGCACTTTTGTTAGTTGATTTCAACCAAAATTTCGGACAGAGGTTTCCGCTGCAAATCAGGAACGGTTGCGTCCTTGGCTGGATAACCGACTGGTAGAAGCAGCACGAGCTTCTCGTTGGCTGGACGTTCGAGAAGACTGCGTATAGCCGGGCCACAGTTCAACGGTGTGGACGTAAGGGTCACCAAACCGGCGTACTATATTTAGAGAACGATAAATCAACTGAGCTATTATAAGATAAAATATTCGATTATTACGTAAAGAGCCACAGTGATTTACGATGAGGCACCGTTTTGCACTTTACGGTGCGTTTTATAATTACGTAAACATAATCGTGTTTAAAATAATATTTTTCCAAGAATATTATCAGCGTTTTGTAAAAAGTAGAACGCTAAATAATATTATATTTTTCTTAATCATGAAGGGAATCCTATCTCAGGCGAAAGATTCAATTTTGGGATACCTGATAATAACGTTTCTCGTAAATGGAAAGAAATACTCAAGTTACCTGAATGGCAGTGATGAGGATCCCGCACGCGATAGAAACACTCATCTCATGATAATAGTGGATTCTCTTCTTGCCATTTGGTAAAATACTGTAGGTTTGTTTGAACACAAGTATCAAGTACGGTGCGATGGTAAGATATTCCTTTATCCAATTGGTTCTTAACGGTGACAGGTCCGTCGTCCATTTCACGCCCATCCTCTTTTTATAATTAATTTCTTCCTCTTGCTCCACGATATCCCTAATCTTTGATTTTATAGACTGATTGGCCACCACGACGAAAGTCC
The DNA here is from genome assembly GCF_003672135.1 of Ooceraea biroi. Classification (NCBI taxonomy): domain Eukaryota; kingdom Metazoa; phylum Arthropoda; class Insecta; order Hymenoptera; family Formicidae; genus Ooceraea; species Ooceraea biroi. The sequence goes on from NC_039512.1 coordinate 5,720,944, forward strand.
ATGGTTCCGTGTGCGCGCCACTTGGAGCGGTACCTAGATAAAAATAAAAAAGAAACGTGAACAAGCAATTTGAAAAGAATAAAAAGTGAGTTTAAATATTAATTATAATGAATCGAAATATTAAGTATAACAACGTATTGGATCCACTTATCTCTTGAAATAATTTTTAATGATCCACAATGATATCAGGAAATTAAAATTTGAAATTATAATCTGTAATATCTCGAAAATTATAAAAACTTTTCTCTTTTTAAATTTAAAATGTCTCGAAAAAAAGTTGATTTTGACGTTTATTTCTTAGGTACTCCTACGAGTACCTGAGATTTCTTGGAAAAATAACAGGTGTTGCTGAAGTACCTGCAGCCCTTATGATCTCATGTATGACTTCTTTTGGAACTGGATCCGCACTGAAGAACCGTAACGTCCGCCTCGCAGCAGCTGTCCGATAAAATTCTGACGCCCGAGCCAACGATTCCTTTTCAGGTAGCTTGACGTACTGATACGGTACATGTTTAAGGTCTTTTGACAAGGCGGGTTCCACTTGGTCTTCTTCTAACAATTCTTCGTTTTCTTCTGAAAGACGATGGAAGAAACATATTTTTCACGACAAGTAGAATCTGCATTACAGCATATTCATTCTTTCTTATCTTCTGTTTACGAGCTTAGTAAAACAAACGATAAACATAAAATTTCAACGTTATCTCTCTTCCTTTGGATAATTAATTCGACTGTTATGAAATTTCCCGGAATATCTTTCTTTGAAATCTAGAAAAGAATGAGGGTAACGTAAAGTAAGTGAATCTCAGTGACCAATTGACAGTTGGTTTTCGATAATTTTCGATAATAATTTGACTTCCTGAATCAAAAACTCTCGCTTTTTGCTAAGAATAAATATATTTATTTTTAATTCCTTTACGATCGTTGACTTTATTATTCACGAAAATTTAGAAAAAAGAAAAAATTGTGTCACACATTCTCTCCTCCCTCTCTCGCTTCTCTTTATCCAGTTATCGATCATTTTTTCCTGACTTATCTCGATAAAGAAATAGATTTCCTTTCAAGCGAACGTTTCAAATGAAGTACTTTCACCGCGCTCTTTCGTTTCCCAAAATGAGGCAAATATGATCAACGATCGTATTTCACTCAATATCATACACGCGCATATACATATGTATATATATATATATATATACACAACGTGCGGGTATTCGCTGTGACATTACTTTCACTCGGATCCGTCGATTCATCGTCGGCTGATGCCGACGCAAATACGGGTGTTCCACTTCGCGCGGCCGGCCACTCGACGAATTTGTTAAACAAAACGAACGCGATGGCGGCGATCAGTATATGGTAAAGATACTTGAACGTGAAGGGCAGGTATTCGGCGAGCATTTTACACACACGCGACGACGGCGACCACCCGCGCAGCTTTTTTACTCGCTACTGATCCACATCGTTCGACGAGCGCGCTCGAGAGTGCGACTCATGGGAGTCGCGAAGGTCGCAGATACGCGAGATATCCAGGAGCAATTTCACGATCGCAATTGCTCGCTCGTGGATCACTCGTCATGGAAAGATCCCTCTCTAAACATCAGTAGCGTTCGAACAATCGCTCATGCCTTTACGCGATAACTCGTGCCTTGATCCATTCGATTCCTCTTCAAGCTAGCTCGTCAGCTGACTCATCAGCATCTACGCGATTACGGTTTTCGAATCCGTTTAAGCAGACCCGAAAAAGATTAACGATAATTCATGCGTTCATTCACGAAATATCGGGGTATACAGAATGTTTGCGCTATCTTTACGCGTGAATATATTTGGTTTTAAAGGACTATTGTACTTTATTATCTGTTCATAGGTTCATATTAGGGTATGCAATCAGTAACTTTAAATTCTAAGAAAGTGCTTTGGCAATTCTTGTAAAGAATTTTAAAGTTTTCGAACATTATTGGTTTTCGAGAGATGGCAGAACAAAAGAGGCGGCACACAGCTTTCTAAACTGTATTGTCATTCGATTTCAGTATTTTTTATTTTACTTTGTTGAATCATTCACGGCATTATTTAGTTGCTTGGAGGTTTAGCCATACTTTCCATACATCCAGTTACATAGTTTACTTAAGCAGTCTACTTTATCGAGTCTAAGCGAAAATTATTATCTTGTTTTCTTGGCATTACTAATTAATAAGAACAATTTCATACATGTTTAGTTTCGATTTGTTTGCTCTCCTTAACGAAAGTTTATAGATTCTGAAGAGACGAATAATTTTTCTGTTTTGCATATAGCAGACCTTTAAAACGATGAATCTTTAATTCGAGAAATATTAACATCGAAAAACGATAAATTGTTTAGCAGATGAAGAATTTTTTTTCTGTTAAAAGCGTCGGTGAATGCGTACAAATAATTTATGGAAGGAATAGCGCGCTGATTAAATTGGACAAAAATTGGAATGCAAATCCGATTAAGAACCTATCAGAAATCGTATATTATGTACATACGTTTGTTAAAAACGAGTCATTTATTTCCTTTTACAATTAATTTTTCTTCGCAACTCATTTATTTTGTAATGTACTTTATACAACATAACGCAATAAATCCACAAATGACATTATAATTGAAGAACATTATTATGTAATAATATGATATCTAGTTTTAGACTTTATCGGCTCGCCTATCATTACTAAATTTTCAAGATAAACTTGTAGCTTTCCAACGAAATCAGTACTAGCAAGCTAGACTGATGACAGTTATCACGAATTATCATTAGCGCGAAGCAGACTAAAGCATATTAAAATTTTAAAATTGCTTAAAATCGTATCCATTTGCATTTTAAACACACTTTTTCATTTATACTACATCAGGCGAACTGGAATAAATATTACAACCTTTGCAAATTAGTTTACATAAAAACTTTAAATAATTTTATTCGTTATGCAATTTTATGCTAAACAAAAAATCGATAATCAAGTCGAAAAAAAGAGAAAAAAGGAGAGAGAAAAGATAAATAAAATCTTGCAAAAAATTGTTATTACATGAAAGTATTTACTTTTTATAAATATCATGAAACATTCACGAGAAAATTTGCTTGTATGGAACGAGAATCAGTGTTATAAAACCTTATCAGATAGTCCTGTTTGGAAAGAAAAGATTTTTATCATCTCTCATGTACAACATAGTCTTTTCTTTGTGTTGTCTTGTAATATCGTTTTCGTTTCCACTTAATCATTCGATCGATTATTTGCACACTAACACCTCGATTTACTTTCGGACAATCAATGCATTTTCCCACTTATGTCCGCATTCTGCAGTCGCGACATAATGCAACGCGCATCATGCTGACCTTGAATTATCAATAAGGAAAAATCGATACATGGAATCAACGAGCATGTGTGTACGGTATACATAATACTCTATTCTGGAAAATTCATATTCCTTCATGAGGTAGCTTGAATCTTTTAGATCGAAAAAACGAGAGTGTTATAAAGGCTATCGATACTTCAAATATACTTCGTATAAGACATAAAAAAATGTTATGATAAGAAATCGCACGGAATTCTCGAGAGCAGGATCGTGATACTGTATTAAGCACCCGACACAGAGTGAATTAGATTCAAAGTGATCTTTAAATTGCAAATTAAAACTCTTCCATATATTATTATTAGTAATTATATAATTAACGATGTTAAATGTTTAGTACAATTAAAGCGCACACAGATGCGAAACAACCGTTTATATTAATAATTACTGCCAAATATAATCACGAAATATTACATGTGTTAAATATTAAAGCAACATCTTTAATTATGTTTCCTTTATATTAAACCAACGTCTTTAATTATTTTGCCTTCTGGTTCCTTTAATTAAAGCTCAACTATATACTTTGATCCTCGCCTGCTATTTTTAATTAACTTCCAAGTCAATCCGAACAATCAGATGATTGAATTCAATCAAATTCTGGACGTAACAATTACTTAAATATACGAGCATAGTGTCTCAACTCAAGAAGAGTGTCTCAACTTAGATTACGATGTCCAAACAAATTCCGTCAAACGATACAGCGACTTCGCGATAAATGCGTTATCGAGTAGCCACTCGAATTTAAATAAGTTCCATATATATCGCCGTTAGCCGTTGTATTTGCTCGCTTGTACTCGACGTAGCTCTTTCGTGCATCTGAAACCTCGGAGCTTCGTTATCGCGTTATCGAAGCACGAGTTTGCTATCAAGCAATCCGCGCGATTCATCGATCCGCGTCGCGGTCTGAAGTTAGTACGGACCTGAAGTGGTCGGCGAGCGACGGCGGCGGCGGCGGCCAATGGGCGGCGGCGCTCGACGGCGCCGGCGCGATGCGGAGCGCGCAGTAGCAAAAACGTGCACGGGTCCGGCGACACGGCTGCGGCTCCGTCCGCGTCACGGTTGCGGCGGTAGGGTTCGGGCGGGCCAGGGTGACCATGTAAAGAGACCCGGCGTGCCGGCAGGCGCGGCGCTTCCGTGATCTTTTTCGGGGACCAGCGACAAGCGACGGCGGTCCGGATTCTCGCGCGAGCGCGGCGATTGCTGGTGATTGCGTACCGGTACGTTGTGTCGCGTCCGCACCAGCTGCACCTTTTGCACGCGCGAATCGAAGCCCCCGCGCTTCTCCGCGCGTCGGTATCGTGTATTTCGTGCACACACACATATATATATATATACACACACGCACGCGCGGTATTCACGCCCATACGTACATTCACACACACATCCATATGCAAACGTACATATATGCATTCGTGTATACATAGGCACGCGTGTACACGTATATACGCGGACACGAGCGCACGAGCGACGGAGCACGAGAGACGTTTCCCGACTTGGCGAATGGGCGTACCGCGTTACCGCGAAATGCGTCTCGATTGAGCGGACCGTGACTCCGTTCGCGATCGCGACCGCGATTCCCAGTGGGAACGGCGATAACGGTGACAAGTGCGCCGCGGAGGAGCACAGGACCGGGAGAAAGAGAGAGAGAGAGAGAGAGAGAGAGAGAGTGTGACAACAGCGCAGCGGGAGCGGGACGAAGCGAGAGGGGATGGAGAACGCCATGCAGCCGCTACTTCCACCGCCACCCCCACCCGCTCACGGCACGAGCAGCAGCGGCACGGAGCAAACGATCACCCACGAGTTGACATTCGGTACGTCCGTCGCAATCTCCTCACTCGCGATTCGCCATCCGATCTGTCGTGATCGAGGATCGAGATTTCGCGAGCTAACGCGAGGAAGTCAACACGATGATCTTGCTGTGCGACGACGGAAGCGCAATGCTTTTCAACGTTGGACGAACAGATTAAAGCGATCGGACATATCGGTCTCGATTCTCGATCCGCGGATCATTAATCACATCCTATGTAATGATAATTCCGAATCTCGACGTCGGTCCAAAGTCGGGCCGACTGCGCGCTTTACAGGCTGACACCTGTATACACACGCGCGCGCGCGCGCGACATTCCGGATGTCCACGCGCGTTATGCAACACGTCGTGCCACGCGCCGCGGTTGCATTTCGCTCGTGCGGTACAGTTAGGGGGAGAGATTGCGAAAATATCAAGTGTCGCGTACGCGTTTGAAACGCAGAGCGACAGCGCCGTCGACACGACGACACACGCGTTGACACGCGCGGCGTGCGACGTGACGCGGAATTGAGACTACATTGAGGCTCGGCGAGGAGGAATCCGCGCCAGCTTGCGCCGCTTGAAAATCATTTTGTCTTAATAGGCCTTAAGAGGATCTCGACGTTCTCTCGATGATGTCGCGTTCGCGGATCGGAGAGGCGTGCACGCCTCGCGCGCCGTTGCGCTGCTGCGTAAATTGGCTGTTTCTATATTTAGCCGTGGCCGGCATATGTAAAATAAGCATACAATGTTATAATGATATGATAAGATGGTCATTGTAACAAAGGGACGCTGTGTTAAATCATTTTCGGCCCGTTATACACGTCCTTGCGTAATGCTTTGCGTAATTTGCACGATATTTTGCATAATTTGTCAGCCATTTTAGAAACGTGAGCTTAACTTTAATCTATCACAGGCGGTAGCGAGGTCATTCTCTTAGGTTTAGCTACATTTAACAAAAACAGTGATTTTAAGTTCTTAAAACGGACTGTTGATTTCAATTCCTTGAACAGAGTTTCCTGAGTTACCTGAGTTCCTCGTATCGTTTTATTTTTATATGTTGATGTAGGTATATGTATTACATCTCCAAGGTTATTGATAGCGGGGCCGTCTTGAGTAATGGTGGAGGGTTAAAGAAACAAAAAGAAAAGAAAGAAAAGGTATATATACAGGTAGTTCTCGTTTTCCCGGCTTACAAATTTTCTTTATGAATTTTTCTCGAAATGAAATAATTTTTATAAAGGAAGCTTTTTTATTATTTTCAAAAGTTCTTGTGCTGTTTTTTAAATAAAATGTTTCTAAATAAAGTCTTTTTTAAATTTCTTAATCATTATGTTATACTTTTTTTACTGTCTTATGAACCTTGATCATGTATAACATTATTATGTATAACAATATTTCTATGGGATATGAATTCTCACTTTACGATTTATCGCTTTACGATGATCAGAAACCAACTAATTCGTAAAGGTGAGAACTACCTGTAAAAGAAATAGTTTCACAAGAAATTGCGTTCCTTTGTCCTTTTATAGTTTTATGACCCTATTAACGTTGAGTGCTGCGGTATTTTCATGACTTTCCATTCAGGTGGCAATAGTCCATGGATGGTCCACGTTATTGATTTATTGCATTCATTAAAAACGTTTAAAAGATAGTTATGATATTTATTAAGACTACAAAAATATTTGATAAGAAGAAAAAGAGATAATATGTAATATACGCTATAAAAACAATATTTACTTGTTTATTTATATTTTATAATATTTTTGCACTACACATAATGATTATGTATCAGTTAATGATATTATGAAACATTTCATGATAATGTTTCCTCTTATATGAAATTATTAAAACGGTCTGAACGGAAAGTGTAGCGTGGACCACCGATGGTCCATGCGGTATTCAATGTGTTAATTTATTCTGATGATCCATTTGCTCATTATCTGATATCATTACAATCTTTTGCAACCGTCGAATAAACTCGGATTAACTGCATTAACTGGGAATATTAATGTTTTCGTTTGGAATATTAATGGTGAAAGACATTAGCAATCCTTGATGTTTCCGCTAGATATGTGACTAAATTAATATGTTACTCTTATCTATATATTATTGAGCAGTCAACTCTTTGTATTTAATAAGAAATAGAAAATCCAAGTTGCCGATTCCATGCACGAAATGTTCATTACATCATAAAATGATAAATATCACGATATCATAAACGAGTGCATTTATGTTCTTTGATAAAAGGATCGGAATAAAAAATCAGAACACGTTGACGTGTTATCCGTGTACCGTTGTACCTTGCTGATAAATTTATCATGTCAATGAACGCTTTTGGGGCTTGATATTTGTTCGTCGAGAAATTCTTTTGTTACTTGAAAACGGACATCACGGTTGAACGAGTGACAATATATTTAGTCTCTGCTCTATAACCGTGTCTCACAAGGGAACCTCGCGAACTCGAAAATTCTGATTTTGATGAAACTTTATGTACATGTAGGGGGGGTTAATAGATGAATTTATAAATTTTCCGTTGCGGCCCAAAAACGGTTTTAAGGGATGAAACCACCCTTCATATGTAAGGCGGCTTTTTGCTTTTCTCGATATATCTCGAAAAAAATTCGACATATCGAAAAATGATTTATACAAAACTTTCTTAGTATAAACGCCTCTATTTAATCACATTACTAAAATTTTTTTAAAATTACTTTTCTGGTTTCACCCCTTAAAACCGTTTTTGGGCCGCAACGGAAAATTTCTAAATTCATCTATTAACCCCCCCTACATGTACATAAAGTTTCATCAAAATCAGAATTTTCGAGTTCGCGAGGTTCCCTTGTCAGTTAAGAAAATGAAATTTTCATTTTTGTACAGAGTTACCACCTGAGTATCGTTTTTTAAAATTTTATTGTTATGTATTTATGTCAAGAATAGTTCTTGGACCTTTTATTCTACACTCAGGACTTTGATCTCTTTATGAGAAAGGTGCACATGGGATTTTCCACGGGAATTTCCCATTTTTACGGCGGCATCGGACTCGAATGTTGGCAATTAAAGTCTCGACTGCAAGCACATCCGCGAATCCTGTTCTAGGCGCGGACAAAAAAAGCGTGAAGCTAGCTATCACTGTTGTCGTCGTTGTCGTTGGGTTTTCGCGGTGGACGACATCACCGGAGCCGGTTCCGCTTGCGTTGACTTCCCAGATAAGTCTGTATGAACATTATCCTATCGACAACGCGTGTCGCCGCGAAATCGTGGCACAATTTTTCTCCGCCGCCATCATTCCCAAAGCAGAAATTCACGCCAGCGAGACGTTACTTAACGAATTTCTTGTTTGATTCATCATTTATAGCTTATGCGTTGTAGTTAATTAAAATCTTTGGTCACGGTACTTGAACGGTCATTGAACGCTGTAATAATTTACAGATAGATATCGGTTAACCAGAATTCCATGATTTGTACACAACGGATAGTTTTTAATTAATGTGTTACATCTATTGCAATTTATAATATTTGAATCGTAAACGATTATTAATAAATTATGATTTATATTAATTAAACATGCGCATAAATGTGTGTTTAATATAACGTGGGAATGATCGAAATTTACGGAAATCTTTTCATGGAGTCATTTTGATGAATCGAGATTACACCCAAAGGTATTCCGCTCTACCATCGAAATCCCATGAAATATTTACAAGAGGTCAAGATCAAGTTCCGTAAGCATACCGATGATTTTCTTTAGTCTCGGCCGTCTGGATACAATAAAGCAATAATACAAAACATTCACGTAAAATGAATGGTACTGAACTTTGGAAAGTTTAAAAAAAATTGCTTTATCTATTGTAAAGAACTTCTACTTAGAAAATTAGTTTTGTCAAGGATATCGTTTTAGTGTTGCTCTGAGAATATATAGATTGTATAATACTTTTGTTGTATGTTTTGTTGTATTGTGTTATATATATTGTATCTCATTGTATCGTTTCAAGACTATCCATAAAAAGATAAATTTAGTAATGCAACAATGCACATGTATTGCACAACATGTAGTATGTTAAACTATGTTTTTCTTATCTTATGCACTAGGATAATAATCCTTTACTTTATTGTATCGTTAATATATATTTATTATTATAAAAATTAATATTAATATTATAAATTAATATTATAAAATATTATAAAAGTTATAATAAAAGTTAGGCATTATCATTTCATAGTGCGCCAAAATGGAAAAGAGAAAATTTCTTTGAAGGGGTACTTCGAGTAGCTGCATAGAAATAAACGAATTATTACCGAGATCGTCCGATAAACCGCTTTGCCTAGCATTTCCATCACGACTTAGCTTTTGTTATAACATATCGGATCAATTGGCAATGCTGCATTACGAAACACCGTAAACGATTTGATACGTACATGTGACGGGATATTTTCCCCAACTTGCAAGATTAATTTATATCAGCGATTACATGCGAAGTACGATATCACGGCCGTCGTGCCGAGCGCAGGGGGCAGAGGGTTATCCGCCCTGATGCGTAAGACATGCGAATTCTTTGCATTGTGCTGATACTTCTTCACCGTGAACACGTACGATTTCTTTCCGTGGTATGTATATAATTTTGGGAGAAATTACGTACACGTGTAATCGAGATAATTTCGAGAAAATCATGCATTTATTCACACGATTCGAAACCGGAGTTACGTTATGTAACTACGGGCACGGCGTAGCGCTAGCGTCGTCACTGAGTGGAGAGGACTTCGGTGTTTTCCAAATCAGCTGTTAGCAGTGAGCCGTAGTGGTGGGGGTAGCGTAGCTCGCAGGAGACGCTTGTTGGCTTGTCGGTTTAGTCTTCGGCGATACTCGGAGTGGTGTGGATCGTTGCAGTGTGTGTTCTCTATGTGTTCGGGTCGTTGATTGCGTATTAGGTGCACTTGTGTTCTTCGACGTCGCACTTAATCGCATGCGATTTGTTTTTGTGATTCGATATTCTCACGTCGCCTCTTCCAAGTAAGTAGTACTTCCAAGATCATTCGCATTTTCGTGTAGGACACGTGCCCCCGCGCTTGCGTGCCGACGAGTAACGTTCGTGTGCGCGTTGTTTGCATCGGTGATTTCCGCGATCGCCAGCGAAAGTGGAACTTTCGAAACGGAACGCGCAACATTTTCCGAAAGGTTCCCAGAACGCCTCGTTTTCTCGATAGTTTGCAGAATCGTCGTCGTCGTCGTCGTCGTCGTCGTCGTTCGATCGGCTCCAATTCACGATCCACGATTGCTTGATTATGACAACGGCGCCGTGCGTGAGTTATCAATGCTCATGCGTGTCCTTGTCCGACGAAAACGCGCTTTGATAGAGACTCGACGCTCGGTTTGAGGAGTAGTGCTTAATTTTTGTACTTTAAACTTCGGAACACAGTAAGATAGCATAAGTCTTCGCCCCGTCTTCGCTTCGCTCGTTCGCCTCAGTCGATGTCATAGCAGAAAATATTGCATGCCTATACCAACAATCATATAAAAATACTATGATAAATACGACTGACGACGACTGTACGTAGAAAATCTGTTGAGGACTCAACGATTGCGATTCGTCTGTGAATCCGATTCGAGCGTCGACGTTCCCGACAATTGTCAGTTCCTTGAAGTAAATTCGCCGAGGTCGTAGCTCCTATAACGCCGTTCCTATCGTGCATTCCGACCGCGAGGTCTCACGGTACTCCTGAACGAAACGCACGATTGTCGAGAGTGGTGTCCGCCGCGCGTCGTCTGCTCCGCGCTTTAAAAGTGTGTCAGTAGGATAACTACGCGATCCGTTTCGTTCGGTCTCTCGACACTTTTGCCCGAGCACCGTACAGCTTGGCTTCGTTGCTTCCGCGCACGGCAATTGAAACATGGTGCCGCGATAACGCGCGTTGCGAGAAGTCGTCGGCGTCGTCGTCGGCCATTTTTCGGTTTTTTGGTTCTTCAGCGAAACCTGCTGACGACGAGGTTTTCGCCTCGCCGTACGGCACTTCCTCGGCCGATCATTCTCGAAAAACCGGACCGAGTTCGATTTGGAACGCGGATTTGCGAAGACTAACACGTGTGGTTCGCGTTTGCGATTTAGCAAATTTTTATGGTACCGCTGGTAGTTTAATAGTTTAATAGTTTTTCGATCGAACGGCAATTGCGTCACACGCGACGATCCGCGTAAGAGATGCGCGTCACCGCGCGCGTCCCATGATAATTACCCGGCGCCGTTATCGGCGTCTTATCACAGTCGACCGGCGCGGATGCCACGGTCTTAATAGTAGTTGATAGTATTCGATCGAGGTAACGGTTCGAACAGTTTCACGGATTATTATCAACAGGCTCGATCAGCCGATGATCGGATAGTGTCCTCGTGGCAGGATTCGTAATGTTATTCAATCAGTCGTCGAAATCACCACAGATATTCGAATGATTTCTCTTTCGTTAACAGAGCAAGAGATACAAAGTGATAGAGGCGTTTGACGCATGCTTGGATATGCAGGACGATAAGTGGTCAATAAGCTGAGTCACCGTCTGGGATTTCCTGAAAGATAACTACGGGACATCGGCCCTAATCGAGGATCGACATTGTTGTTGCACGGCAGTCACTGCAGGATCAGCATACGGAAATATCAGTCGCTTATGTCGATCGCTAGCTCAGCGTTTCTCATTTCGTCCTCATCACTTTTTCACTTGTGACTACATTGCACGCGCCGCGACAGTGGCGTAGACAGCGAACAACGGATCCCGGATCAATGGGAGAGGAAGAAAAAATCATGGAGCGCGAGGCTCTCCCGAGCGCGGCAAAAAAGCCGGAAAATAAGGACAGCGGCTGTTTCGTCAGCCACGAGGACAGTTGCGATTTCTTCAACGACAGCATTGACTGTGGCAATAGCACTGACGACGATCAGCTGATCATTGATGAGGATGCGGAACCACCACGCACGCCAGAGAAGCAAGATCCGGCCTGCTGCGACCTAGTCGATGCCATATCCGACCTCGACGTCGGCCAATCCGTCGAGGTCTGCGACCAACCGGATGAGGAGGAGATAGTTACAGGTAAAACATGGCGTCAGCATTGAGAATGATGATGATGTTGCGTCGCACGTTTTAACGGACCGACCTCGTTCTCTCGAAACAGCCACACTGTCTCCCTTCAGTCGTACTTCGCTTGTAATTATCGAGATTATCAAGAAGTTGTACTTCGCGATTATCGATTCCTCTAATGTAAGTTTCATTAAATATAGTCGATCGGTACAAAGATCATTTTCCATCCGGTTCAGGATGTTTTGCATTGCCGAGCTTTTAATTGGATTTTCTAATGAATTAATTAACAGTGATTTTTCTCCGAGTCCGCGGACTGATTTTTCTTGTCATGGCTGTAATGCGGATTTCGACCTTCCGCTCCGCTCGTAGTTTCCAGCGCGGTAGTATCCCACGCGCGTATTTCGTTTTCGCGTTTATCGAGAGAAAAAGAGAGATTACATTTTGAGTAGTTCCGTTCAATGTCTGCGCGTGTTGATTCAGGCCGCGTCAAGAACACCTTAAAACAAGCTCGTGCGCTGCAATTTTTCATCATCGCGATCTCCTTCGCAGATGTTCTCGGTAATTAATATCTACTACGCTTCTTTATCACTACCTGCGAACCTGACGCGTAGCGTATGTATTTATTTTATTAAGGAGGACCAAATCGTCCGAAAATTGCTTCTCGTATCTCAATTCTCTTCATTTTCTAATAACCGTAACAATACCGGCGCACATTCTGTCATACGTGTCATTAGCGGAAGGGTAAACAGTTAATATCGTGGCGGAAAGGGGGGTATACAGGAGAGTAGATCTTAATCACTTTCTCTTGGTGTGCACAAGAGACCCGGTGACTGAAACGCGCGCAGGTTTTGCGCGCTTTCGAGAAATCGACCGTGTTATTCTTGAGCAAAGTACATTTTAAATTCCCGCGAGTGAACGTAATTTATACTGAAATACTACTTGTGTGTGCTATAAGCTCCATGCACGAGAGAGAATTATTTTCTTGTTAAATTTCGATAATATGCAAACTATCGCGCTAATAATTATGATTTATTAATTTATTAATGATGTAGATAATAAGAACTTTCTTCTTATTTTCTTTTTATTGGAAGGTTTCTATATATTCGACTATTGTACATATCTTCTACCATAAATATGGCATCTCGAATTACGACGTGCATCTATTGTCTCAAATGATTTATATCGATCATATTATTGGCTCTTGAAAGTAATCTGTTAAACTAGCAAACTAGTAAATAAATAGCACAATCTGCTATTCTTTTCGTTTCTTAAACAGAAGAAGCAAAGAGTAAAGGGAACAGTGTTGCTTTAATATTAATATTCATTACATTTTATTTAATTATTTCAGGGAAATTTACATTTGAAAAAGTCCTACATTTATCATAAAAGAAGCCATAGCAAAAAGCACCGTACATTTCTATCTACGCAAAACAGGATCTAGTTACGACCAACAGCTGAATGAGAAGATAGAAATCCGGGTTTTTTTTGCGTACGAACAAGTTGATCGATACGCGGAAAGGTGGTAGTTCATTCGCTGAACAACTGTACCGCGGCCACATTTACTCGCTGAACAACTGTACCGTGGTTACAAGTGCTACAGGAGATCTAAAAATAAATTGTTATCATCAATGAACACGAGAAAACATATCAAAAGCTGGCATAAAAATATCTGATCACATTCGAATATTTTCGATAGGTAAATTTTCGGATATTCTCCTTTCTATTGTAATTTTTCAAAGCTCAACCATTGTAGCCATGTATCGTATTACGTAAATACTCGCATAGACTTGTCGTGTCTCATGAGAGAGAAATACAACTGTCATTTATGAAAATTAGATCAATCGGAGGAAAATGCGGACGGTACAGAAATATCTTTCACGCTTAACATACTTTCGCGAGTATAATTTTATCTTGCGCTGAAAATTGTCATAAGAAGAAATCTTATTCTGTTATAAATGGAGTTGAAAAGTATGGCACGTACATGAATTCGCGCAAATTGAGCCTGCAGAGCCTGTTTTTATTTCGGCCGATTATTGCTTGATAAAATAAAAATTAACTTACTATACAATACAACTTATACAAAAACACACAAATCGTTGGTATAATGCAAATTCTCGTTATATCAAAGGCGTGTTGTATTTGATGTAAACGTGACTGAAGCGCAACAATCAATGTATGTGTGCCTGTTGCGCAAACATGTAACAACATGAGAATGATTGATGCAAAAATGATTATTTTGGAGTCGCGTTTTCCAGAGTCCCGTGAACTTTTAACATAGCAGCTATTCACGAATGTTGAATCGTACGGCACATTTAATATTGCAATAAAAAAACGATTACGACTCCAAATGCCTATCTAAATATGTAGAACACCATTTTCTCGATCATGAATATAGTATGTACATTACAGAACTGCTTTATTCAATACGAATAATTTTCTGTAGGGAAATATAATTTGTTGCTCTTTTTGAATAATTCTGAATGGATTCAGTATAAAAATTTTAATATAGAAGTATTAAATTCAAAAATATTCAACATTAAAATTTTTTCTTAAATTAATTAGACAGAATTAGATTTGAAAAAACAGAAAATAGGTCTGATGAAATATTTGCTATGCTGCAATTTATAGTTGTTGGAAGACCATGTAGGTAGAGTAATAACTCTATAAATGAAAAAAAAGTAATTAGCAATGCATGTATTGTTACGTGTCCATAAAAAGTATCCCTAAAAATAAGAAGCATAAAAAATATAGTTGACGAGTATTAAGCGATTCAAGATTGAGCACGCCGTAGCAACGGTAAATGTACGAGCGGGCCGAGTGGCCTTAAAAACGGGACTTAATAAACAAGAAAGAAAATGCTAAAAATTACACATGAATATCGAGTGGACGTGGACACAATAGACATAATAGACATAAAGAGATTGAATCAATGAATTCTTAATAATAAATATACATTATCATAAGATACATCTACCGATACAAAGGATTCATACAGTCGTTCTATAAATAATGCGAGGTTACTCAGAAATACGCTTGTTCGACGATAAGTAACCGACATAAAACGATGAACTCTGCATTCCTCACTTACCGGTTATTTTTATCTGAATATTTTGTTATATTTTTGTGCTTTTGTTCATGCCATCAAACGTTACTGATTAACTGCAATTCTTTATCTTTTTTCGAGAGTAGTATATTAATAGCAATATATATAATTTGGTGCGATTTGAAGTGCTTGAACAATATTATAAATAAATTTAAGATCTTAAAATTCAAGTAATTTGGTTTCAAAAAATCAGCAAAGACTCGATTGCTTGAATAAATTGCGCTAATCTTGGCACGTCTCTTTTGTGCATTTTAAATATTTTTTGTATGCATAATTTCCTTGTATTTATAAAATCAGAATGATGTGGAAATTGGGCGCAAAAAATGGCACGTTCAGAGACACGCAACTGGTATCGATGCTTCGTTCGTTTTCTCAGCCGCGTATTACGATTCGTCGTAAATTCTAAATGGTGCCATAATATTTTTCAGCGATGCGACGCGATACGATTATCTTACCCAGGGGCCCGACTACGGTTACGCACATTCGATACATCCAATGGCGTAATATTTGCCTCATTTATCATTACGAAACGGTCCTGAAAAGCGCTAGCGAATTGTGATATTCGCGCGACCAGCGAATACCCTAATTATTAAGCAAAAACTCACTTGGTCATGTCTCAATTGTTAAATGACGAGGTATGTAGTCAGCAGTCACGAAAACAAGATTTTTGCGCAATTCGCATATCTTTGTTCCGGACGAAATTATTGCTGATACGAAGCGCTGAAAACGACGCTGAAAAAGACCTAATTGTCAGTTACTTACAACAGTTAATACAATGGTTTCTATAAGAATGACTTTGACAAGCGTTTTTGTAATTATATTCGAGTACTACAGAGAAAGATTCGCTATGTGCCGTTATGTAAAGTGAATAATTTCAAGTATATAAATTGTATATAAATTGTTTGTGAAACAAAATCATACTTATAAAATTTTATAGAGTTAAATATAGAAATATTATGAAAAATCACACAAATCATTACAAATTTTGATAATTCTTGAAAAAAACTTGATAGATTCGCCAAAAATTTTTTTACTGCAAATATTATGAAGATGCTTAAATATTTCATGTATATGTAATTTTCAGTGCTTCGTATAAGCAATCGAATATCGCCATGTACCTTAATCAAGTGTGACAGACGATGAATTAATCACGAGGCTGCTCAATAAAAATCATCATTTTGATGCAACATCCTCATGATTATGGACAAACGTAATACGTAGTATTTTCTTGTTTTATCGTTGCTCTTTTTGTTGAGATATTATGACGTACATCGTATTCGACTTCTTCGATGATAAAGAAAAACAATTAAGGCAAGACTTAATATACTTTTGTACATACAAAATTTTATTGTCGCGCTCATACGAAAATGAATTCTACTTGTGACAAAAGCAATTTGATAATTGAGACGAGAGCAAAAACTCTTGTTTATCGCGTTAAAGAATGATTGTGTCCTGCTCGTTTCTCAAAAAGATTCATCTTACACTTGAGCGAATCAAATTTCATTCAATTGTCTCTAAGTTAGCAAAGAACAAAATTCGGATTGTGAATTATTACTAGAAAAAAAGTTCTAGTATAATAATTCTAGTGGAACTAGAAACTCCAATTTCTTATAATTATCAGAATCATACAATATTATCTCAAGACGGGGAAGCATGTGGACTTTACGCAATACAGATCCATATACAATAAATTTCATATGTGTATTACGCCATTGGAAATTTTAACAGCGGCCAATCCGATCGGCTGGTGCATGTGCAACGGAAAGCAACTCGAGCCGTCGTGGATAGTGCCTCTGTCGTGGATACACTGTGCTGCGGGGACCCGTTATCGAACGGGCTGAAAGCAGCCTCCGTTTGGTTCGGATTGCCGCAGCGAGGTTTTCCCATTTCTGATTTGGCCGCAGGAAGGGAGAGCGAAACGCACGAAAACAGATTTTATTTTCTTGTAATGTAGAATGGATGAAGAAAGCGCGTCTACAGGTGAACGCGCAGCCGCGTCGTTTCTTGTGAAACATCGAGCCGATCTTTTCCTAATGGGAATGTCGAAACAGATCAAAGACACATTTTCTCGAATTTCAGTATTTCTGTACTTTTTTAGTATTTTTCAGGTATGTTTGTGGCGTAGCCTCAAACTTTCTCTGCTTTCCTTGAAATAATTTTGTTTATATTGAGCGACGAATAGCGCTCCGCGAATATAATTAATTTTTATAATTTTATACGTATCTTTTTTATTAATTTTAACGTCGGAGTTTTTGTGAATTGAAAGAGACTGTCATATTTCATTATATTAACTCAAATTCAGGAACCAGTTTAGGAATCAGATTCCGCGGTTGTGACGTAAGAGTAGCAGCACGATAGAGATTTCCTTCTGTCTGCATCGCGCAAAGGCAAATAATTCGCTGAGTGCACCTGTACCAGCTTCTGCGGACGCTTTTGGCATACTTCTAATTGTCTCGCACGCTTCGGTATTCTAGTTCGCCTCAAAGTGGCACATACGAGAAGCAGAAACATCTGGCGTCAATTTCCAAAGATACTAATGACCATGAATCGAGCTAAATTAACAGTTGATTCTCGGGTCAAGGATTTTGCTCGATTTTTCCGGCTTCTAGTCTCCTTGGCGCTTTCTTGGTTTTCCTGTCCTTTTAACATACTCGGAAGTATTCATTATGTTCGAATATATTTTTCTAAATCTTCTCGTAAAAAACGAAATAATAATAAAAATCTGTTAAATTTTTATAAATTATATTTAGTATGTAAATTTGAATACAGAAGATTAACATGTAAGTATCCAGAAAGATTAAAGAGATACTTTCCGGACTATTTAATATAGTAAACAGCATCTCTTATTAATAACAAAACATTTGCGCAGACTTTCTGAAAATTCGCAAAAATTAGCTCGAGGAAAGTCGGCTGACAGTATTGTAGAAATGGTGCATTGTTCCTCTTAAAGCTTATATAGAGGTGACCGAAGTATGCTAAAAATAATAAAGTTGACGGAATACTCCAGCCTTGAAAACGTTTCGTTTACTCTTTTCGTCATTTTTTTATGTTCATTTTCGAGCACTACCTATTGCAGTCCGGTCTCTTCCATTTGCATTTATTAAGATAGCTTATTACCATGCGCTTTATCTCTTGCTTTCTTGCGGAAGAACGCGACCGAATAATATCGCATATAATTTCTCGTAGCACCTGTTTTGCGCGCTGCTGTTTTGCGCTTGTGTTTGTCACGTTTGTTTATTTACACATATCGTATTTCTCGGCCACGAAGAGGCGCGAAACTTGCTGAGATTGTCACGAATGTCTTCTCATTAACGTTTCGTTAAACCGTGGTATCATCGCCGATGGCACGCATTAGCATTGACTAAATTAGCGATCATGCGCGAAGTGTGTGCCCGTGCGCCGATATGCGAGCGAAACAATTGTGCCGCGTACGTTTTCTTCTTTGCAAACGGATATTGGAGGTGTCTCGGTGTCTCTAATGTATGCTTTCGAATGCAGAATACGTATCTTGCATAGAAGAAACACGTGATGGTCACGCGCGCGTGTCGTTAGTAAGTAAAGATAAAGCGCGGATTTGCTTGACGCGTTGTTTTACCCGAGAAATTAACGTATCAGATAGTCCTGGTTAAGTTTAATTGTCGTTATCCGATAATCTCTGCAACCGCGCAAGTTTCCCGGTTTTGAATGAGAAGTAGTTTTACGCTGATTAGGCGTGGTCGTTTCTTGTGAATCATCGCAAAATCAAATTTTCTTAGATGCTGCTCTTAGTTAGGAGAGGCATCGTTATATTCGCAAAAAGAATTATGTGTATTAATTATTTTATGAATTGTTGTAAGTGATGTAAATGATATAGGACGATAGACGAAGAGCATATCGAAGCTATATTTCACAAAGAAATTTATTTATTATACATTGATGCGTCGGACTAATTGCTCCGTCAGTTTGCAACGTTATATAAATAATCCAGTTTAATTATAGTTGTATAATTATAGCGATAGGATGTTCGCGTAGAGAATGCGAGCTCAGACGCTCGTGTATTGTTATAGACTTTAATCGATGACATGAAAAGTGCACTCTTCGTCTTCCTTGTGTCTCAAAGGAAGTGAAATTGAGGTGATGTAGTTCAACATTTTCAACGTTTTGCGTACCACGAGAGTAACGTGTGCATATTACTTTCACATTTGTCAGTTTCACCTGGTAAACTCTTGGTGAACAAATGCAAAATTTAATCCCTCGCGAACATAGTTGGATGGCTGACGATTCACACCATTTCTTTTAATCTAATTTAACACATCACCATAATCGAGCCATTATTAATGTTAATTTGCAATGTCGTGCATTAATGCATTACATTGCCAATCGGCAGCCACGACAAAATAAGAAAAGTCGCACAAATAATGAGGACGATAAATACACGACATGACTATAATATGCACATAAATTGATGAATATACGTATAAAGTAAATAATATTAAACAATATGAAGAAATATGTGTAATTTGAATAGGAAGTCATTTAATGCCTGTCTTTATCTGTATTTTTTTTGGTTTTTAGAAATAGCTGTTTGTTAAGAGTTGTTTACATCAGTCGAGCTGGTATCGCGTGATCTTGTATATTGTTTTACACATCTGCAAATTGCTTTATTACGTTCATCATATCATTTTACTGCTTTTGCCTAAAACAGAAGGTTTGATTTATGTTGGAAATCGAAATAAGATGCAAAATACGTCTTTTCCGTTACGTATAAAAATAATAAGAAAGCATGTAATTTTTGTTTGTTCTCTATTATTTATAGAGAATTAATTAATTATTGATAAAGGATGATGTGCACACCTTAAAAGAAATATGCATTTTAATGTATTTTGTCTTCAACACGTCAGCGTCAGTTCTTTGTTCTCTTCTTGTATAATATTATTCGTGACGACAAACGATTCTCAAATACTCAGTTAACAGTAACGAACTTAATGGAAAATCTACGATTATTATGGATGAGAAAAGATTGACGTGTAGACTCCCAATTAAGTAGGTCACGTAACACGTTTCGGTTCTTGGCATCGATAATGAAGAAAAACGGATCTACAGGTCACCGGAATCGCGGCGGTTGTAATACATATATATCGACATGGTACCTTTCCATTTAGAATTAATTATTTTAAATCGCGTCCTTCGCTTCTTCGAACATTATTCCTAATATTCTTCCGCCTAAATTGAAAAGTTCTCGTGAAAATAGTCTGAATGGTAACTTCGAAGAAACTGGTATCGTTTGTATTAATGTCATTTTCTTAGTAGAAGAAAATTGGAGATTAGGTGATAATTGATTGATAATAATGAAATAATGTATTAATGCAAGAGGTAGCTTTTCAACAATTTTTCCTTCAGTTTAAAATTTGTTTAAACGTTTTTGAATTTTGATTAACATTATTGTTAAAACAAAAATAGTATTTGATAACAGTTCTTGAGATAAACGATTTACGGCAATTATGATTATCGCGGGCATGCCTTTTAAAAATCAATCACCTTAATTCGAAGTAAATTAGATGATAATTGCTGGGTATTGTATGTATGCGTTAGCTATACATACACACGAAGGTTGTGTGAAAATCCCTGAAAACGCGTCTAAATTTAGCGACTCGTGTATGCATATAACGTCAAGTGCCCTTCTATTTATAGAACCCGCATCGCGCATGTGCATGTGTATTCGACAATAATCGCATTCAGTCGTGCTACATTCATGACATTGGGTTGGTCGGTCATTTGTTCAGATTAACCGGTTCTGGGTGCAGTTTATAAAAAAAAAGCGTGATTAAAGAAAACACCATGAGAGAGCAGTTTGGCATAAATGAGAAATTGGAAAAAAGTCCGAAAAAAATAGAATGAAATATACAGTAGAATAGAAGTACAATAAGAAAATCTTTAAATTCTTTTTCTTTGAAATTTTTTTACACGCGTATGTCCTGATTGACGTCCTGAAAATTAATGATGAATTAATTTCCTATTTAATTTAAAATTTAAATGTATTAATCCTGAGCGTTAATAAAATTGAACGATAATTAATATTCATATTATTGTGTTTGTGTGCAGAAATAAAAGACAAGATAATAATCTTTAACAATAGCGAATTGTGTTGTAATCGAAATACTGATATACGAGGATTGAGATCGTTCAACATATCTTAGTTAATTAGGTTTACAAGATTAATTTTGTTTGCTACTATTAATGCGATTACATACTTATATGCAAAATTCAATCAGATAAACAAAGTCACGAAAACAGATTGCTTCGCAGAATGAATAAATATTTTATTAGTGTTTCCTAGTAATATTGTTAGCAACAAACTATTGCTTTGTTCCAAATAGCGCGATTAATCCTTAAACGAAAATTATTCGACATTTACACTATTTTTACACTATTTTGTACACTCATTTGAACATTACAATCTAAGATTTCTTTGTTAAAATTTAGTGCTAATAACATATCAATATATTATATAATATATAAAGCGTAATATTAATAAAAATATGTTTTGTTATATTTCACAATGCTCTTTTCAAGATTTAAAATAATACAGTTTTGCGTATTATGTTCTTTAAACATATAAATTAATTGATTTTTAAAGAGAATAGATATTGATAAAGAAATTGGATGAGAAATGTCTGTTATCTTATCGCCATGATACAAAACAGATTATTTATAATTTTAACATATAACTTGAAAATGCCTGAAAAATTGTTTTTATATTATCTAACTGCAAACTACATCGAGATCGATTATATACGTCTCAATAAACATTCTTCAAAAAAGGCCCGCAGAATTGTAGTCTGAGAATCACTACTGCATCGCAACGTATTTCGCCACATGCATGCGCTCTTGTAATCACCGCGAGATACTTTATATTGTCATACAGTGTGCATTGTGATAAAAGCATTTAGCATGACAAAGAGAGAGAGAAGGAGAGAGAAAGAGAGAGGAAGGTGACAACACCACGGCGAAACAAATTTCGCAATTGCATGCTAAATAAAGCAAAAAACTTGCCGAGAAAGAATTCAAAAATCTAGAAGCACTTTACATTCGATAAGGTGGATTGTTATGCAACATTAAAATGGCATAGAAACAAAAGGAAAGGGAAAGACAGGAGAAAAGGCCGGGTAGTGCAGAACGATCTGGTGGGGAAAATTTCTACCTGATAAATTAAAGAGACCAAATCAATTGTTCTCGTTATCAACTATTTACGCAACGACGACGACGCTGTCTGTGTTGGACGTCGCAGATGCTCTCGCAAAACTTGTCGATAAACTTGATGATTCAAGGGAGGGAGAGAGACGCATGAGTGACATGCACGTAACATGCGGAACGTTTGTTATGTCATCGCCACTGCGGAGTCGATGCCGGCTGTCTTTCCTCTGGCATAATTACGCTGTAAGGTGAATTAATATTTAATCGTGACACGCGCAACCCGTCGCGAATTTCGAGTTTAGCTACCTGCGGGCTAATCATTTCCCTGATTTCTTGTCATTTCTACCGTTTGTTTCTCATTTCGTTTCCGTATTAACATTTTCTTAATCGAGTTCTTAATCGATTTCAACCGGTTCGAACCTGATATATAATATATTAGAGTAAAAATTTTTGTCGTAAAACCTCTTTCCAAATGCCCTTAATCATTTTCAGATATCTGAAGAAACAGTCGAATCGCTATTTCGAATTTCTTACATGCTGTAGTTTCGCATTAACTAAACACAGGTGCAAACGAGGTACAAGCAATGTGTGTTTAAAAATTTTGTCAAGGTCAGATCCAAGACTTATGTCAATGATTCTACAATTTGACACAGTTAATTTTACAGTTAGCAATAAATGAATGCAGTACTAGTTGACAATATTGCCAATATTATGCAAAATAATTTTTTAAATCCCAGCAGAAATTACATATCAAATAATAAACTTGTTTGCATCGCTGATAACAAAAAAAAACATTAAAGTGCGCTTTGGTGCCTGTAATTCGTCGCAGAAAGCTACGAGGATGAGAGATTAAATATACTTCGAAGCTAATAACGCTTCGAGGCT
Source organism: Ooceraea biroi (assembly GCF_003672135.1). Lineage (NCBI taxonomy): Eukaryota > Metazoa > Arthropoda > Insecta > Hymenoptera > Formicidae > Ooceraea > Ooceraea biroi. Next base: position 5,744,297 of record NC_039512.1, read on the forward strand.
ATTTTTGCCGTGCTTGCGTTCCCAATGCGTTCCCTCACATCTGCAATTTTCTCGCGATTTTTTTCAATGGGGACATTCGAATTCACGAACTTGGGATTCCCTGCGGCCGCAGTCCACGATGGAGCAGTCCTCGCCTTCTTTCCTCGCCGGTTGAGATCTGTACCGGCAAGTAAACAAGCCGGTCTGCCGCAAGTAAGGTCTAAATATAAAAACGTGACAAATCAATACTGAACGCGTGCCCTCGTGCACGATATATCCGATAAATATCGAACGGATTATCTAGAGCGGCTTCATCCGCGTGCACACGTGCATCGTTCCTAATCGGCCGTCTGGCCGTTGCAATCGAACATGTTGGAGTGATTACACGTATGTACCAGACGTGCAACAGGACCGTTCTTATCACTAGTGTGTTCACACTAAATATTTTTCTATCTCACTTTCTACGAGTGCATTCGTGCGAGCTAGAAAAAAGTATTCTTCACATGTTGGAAGAATGGATAGAATTTTTTGTACATACAAGCATCTTCTTTTATAATATAATATATTGTATGCAATGACGAGAACAGCAAAGTGCATAAATAGCAGCACAAATACACACGCATACATAAGGAATTCCGACTTGCCGCAGCAAGACTTGGCAATCACTATCTCGCCAAGCAACTAATTAAATCTGCAAAAGCAGAAAAAAGAAGGAGCTAAATTGACCAATAAGATTAACTGAAAACGCTTCGCAGATTGCATAACTTGCATTGCACATATCTTTCAAGACTTCCACTTCCCGCTCTCACGATCATGTCAGTATTTCGAGGAAAGCGACCCCCAAGATTCCAGGCGAGGGGGTCACGCAGCGAATTCCGTGTCTAGTTCAGTGTTGCGTCTACGGAGGACTATTACATCAGCAGGGCTATCTATATTTTTATCTCAATAAAGATGGATAAGTTTTTCCTCGTTGGGGTCGGCGCTGTGATTTGCAGATCCGTTCGCAGCGGCGGCGGTTGTGGCTTCCACCTCGCCTCGATTAATCCAGATAGGAGCTTACTCTGGTTGCACGTGTACCGTCACCCACACACGTGCGCGAGGCCGGCCTGGCGAAGTGTGTGCGCGTGGCAGTACGGTACCAAGTAACGGTTGCGCCACGGTATACCGGCCACGCGTTCGTGCTCTTTTCTCTCTCTCTCTCTCTCTCTCTCTCTCTCTCTCTGTCGGTCTGTCTCTCTTTATTGCCACTGCGAAGGACACGGATAAATTCCGGCGTCTCTGCCAGTTTACGTGATTTTCTTTTACGTTTATCTGTTTACGATATCATGAACCCCCCGCGCGCAAATTGCAAGGTGCTTCTTGCTGCCGTGATGATGGTCCTGTCGTTTCCGCCTCGTGTCGCTAAACCGCAATTAAACCGAACTTGTAAACACGGGGAAATTTGAGAAAAGCATTCTCGGAAGTGTTTCTTGTTTTTGGAGAACGATCTCTTCTGGTTGCATTTTGACGCATCCTGCTTTTTTAAAAAATTCTTATTTTTCCTTTTTCTCTTTGTTGTTAAATTGCGTAATGCGGCATGTATTTCAGATCTGTTTGGAGAAATTCTTTTATAGCATTTCGAAACAAGCATGCTCGACAAATTACTGTTTGTCGATCATGAGACGCACGTGCAGTTGATTTTATTTTTTTTCTAATAAGATTACGTATGACTAATATTATATGCTGCTCATTATTGAATTAAAATATATTTTCATAATCGTTTACATTAATTATAGTACATTTGACAAGACGCTGATTTCTTTCGCTCGTATAATTATTAAATTATAAATCCCCTGTTATCCTCGAAACAATTGTTTTTTTGCGAATTAATTTTTATGTGGCTACTTTATCGTGCTAGCTGGTGTTAGTCACTCAAGGCTTTAGCATCGAATTCAACGTGACATCGATAACTCGCAAGATTTTCTGCTTTATAATAATTCAATGAACACAATTATTAATACTTGAAAGAGATGAACATTCTCACTCGCGTTGTAATAAGACTTTTTCAGCTGCGAATATGCGAAAGCCGGTTTTCTCGCTTCGCAACCGATCGCGCAAGACACGGATGCATTCAGAAAGAGAGAGAGAGAGAGAGAGAGAAAGAGAGAGAGAGAGAGAGAAGAATCCTCGTGCATCTTTCGATTACGTGCACACATATTGTGCATGCACGTGTTGGTGCCGACGTCGCGGTCGACGCGAAAGAAAGTAGTCGGTCCCGTTACGAAATAGCGAGTGAATGTCGGCTATCTAGGTCAGACAAAAGCGGAACTTCCGCAACGTTACTTCGCCGATCGCACCGTCGTCGCTGCAGCGAGCGACTGCGGCGTGGGCGTGTTCGCCGCGAATTAAAAGCGATAACGAGACGACGGCGGTGGCAGCGAGAGGCGCCGAACGGCGCTTTTCCGCGATTTCCTCGGGCACGGCCGCGCGCCGAAGCCGGAAGACCGAACCGGCGGCGGTCTCGGCCGCGTAGCGGAACCTGGGCTCGCGCAACGAACGAACGAACGGACTCTCGATATCGAAATCTGTTACGCAATTGATCCGGAATGACACAAAGTTCCGTGCGAGCAGCCTTGAGTACTCCGTCTTGGAATTCGGATCCTGTTTTCCGTGTCGCAAGATCGTCGTCGAAAAGCGGAAAGCCCGAAACTCTTTTTAGTCCAGAATGACCCGCGCCGGTCCTGAATCAAAAAAGAGTTTCGAGTTTTAGCTTTCACCTATCTCTCTCTCTCTTTCTCTCTCTCCCTCCCCTCTATTTTCCAATACATTATAAAACAAAACAGAGGCATACGTCGAAAGGATCCGTTTAAATGTAAAGATCTGTCAAAACGCGGGGAGGGAAGCAATTGTGAGAATTGAGCCATTTACAAATTGGTATTTATTTTCAATCATTTGAAATTGCGGTATACCCTCCCACTCGATTGTTTTTCCTTCGCGGTGATCGAGCGTCGCAAAAGGGAACTCATTAGTCACGAGAGAAAGAGACAGAGAAAGAGAGAGGAAGGGGTACCGGAATGCCGTCCTCCGGAGTAACGGAGAGAAGCTCGCTCGCGCTCGTTCGAGTTTGCCAAAGGAGGCCGGGTCGGATCGGATTGTTTCACGACCGAAATCGTTTGATTGCGCGCGCGACGTGCCAGCAGACGGAATCCGCATCGAAATTCGGGCGAGCGCCGCCGAATTTTCGGAACGGGGTCGCGGGCTACGAAACGAAGCCGATGGAGCGTATCGCGTGGCTCGGAGCGGGAGCTCGCTCGTTCGCGATAATCGCGAGCGCAGATACGCCCGGGTGGTAGTCTCCTTCGCCACCTTGACATGCATTCTCGCGCAGTTAGGGCCGGGGACGCCCAAGACGAGACTCGATCTCGATACGAGCCGCAATCCTCGCGATGCGACGTCCACCACCCGCACTCGCGCACTCGCCGCTCGCTCGTCCATAGGATTTTCCACTCGTCCGCCGCGTTCGCGCCCGCGATTACACAATCGGGATGGATCTGCGATCAAACTGGACTTTTTTGAATTCTAGGAGAAATTCTGAGTCGTTTCGTTTTACGTGCGCGATTTATTTACACCGCAGATACTGACTCACCGAGCGCGGCAATTCGCTTGAGCAAGCACTTGCCAAGTATTGAAAGCAAGTTTGAGCGCATTAGCGATCTTCGATGATATCTCGGGCAGCTCACGAGACGCATTAAGGACACATTAGGTCTTAATGAATTAACTTGTTAAGCTACATGCTGCTTATTATACTCATTATGATGAGAGAGTTCTTTTAATAAATGTCGGCTTAACCAGCTAAAGTCAAGTCGTTAGGGATAATGATTAGAATCGATTTTGTGCTGGCTCTCGAATGGGAGGGAATGGGATTCGCACGTGTGATCCGTGAATTGTTGGAAGAATGTCAGCACAATTGACCTATTATGAAGAGAAGGGAGGATCATCGCGTCATCTTTTGGCAATCTTTCCATTAATTTGAATCAACTCGTGATTCTGGCTCCTTTCGCCACGTGTCTATCGCTCTTCCTCTCTCTCGCTCTCTCTTTCTCTTTCTCTCTTCGAAACGGATTTCTCTAGTCGTGTAAATACCGAAAAAATGCAAGAATGCGCAAAAGCGTAGAGACACGGAGGTGCGAAAGTGAAAGTAACGTTTAACGAAATAATTTCTGTGCAGAATCGTGACCTACTTGCGCCGTAGCCGCGATCTTGGGCTCCCTATTTTTCGCCTTGCCGGCGAATGAGTCAACGAAATGAGTACACGATAGGGGATAGCCTTATTAGTCAGCCTTTCCTAATGTACGTACACACGGTTACGTGCACATGTTCGTATCTCTCGAGCAAACAAAACACACAGACATCTTATCGCGTAATTTTCACATTTCTTTAATATAACGCGATAATAGTGGACAATGTTGATAACGTCTGATGGCAGTGAAAGGGTCTGAGAAATACAAACATTTGAGACACTTTGTTCGGTTATCGGTAAACTTTGAGATTTATTCACTTGGAGATTAAAAGTAAAACGTATATTTACTGAAAAAAATATTATGTGAAATATTATTTGAGAAACGACATTCATTTGTTGTACCTTTGCGAGCTCAGATATTAGAGTTGCAAATGTTGGCGACTGGTTTGGCCGAGACCGGACCAAGACTTGATTCGTGGAAAAAGGCTGTAGTTCTCAGACTGACGTCGCAGTCTTCTGCACGGATGCAGAGTAATCGTGACTTACGATACTGCAATTTTAGCGTGCATCACGCTAAAGCTCCGTAAACCACCGGCTCGCAGAATGAAAGCTCGCCTGCTTAGCTGGGTGGTCCGAGGATACGAATACCAGCTGTCATTCCAGCATTTTTTGCGTGCTGCACGCATTACTCCGACATGCAAGGTTGAAGCAGAGTTTTATGGAAGAAAATATTGCTCAAACGTGTAGTTTTTAGCTAAACATTAATTTTATCATAATTATCAAACTTTCGATTAAATGTATCATGATATCTTTGTACAATATCATCTTTAAATTTAATCTACTTTATCATACCTCGTTCTTAGACGAAGCTCTCTAATGGACAGGAATTTACTGGACTATCAACCGCAACTAACATCAACCGCATAATTTCGTTTATAGTAACAAATAAACCTGAATAACGGATAACGGAATAAACACAAAATGCCAGAGAAATTATTACACATTACATGTGTCGTTCATTAGCATTATTCGTCCAGTTTTTTGTCGAACATCGCGTTTGTTGCATAGCGCGGCCGGTACCGCGATGTTACGCAACGTCGCGACGTAATTGCAACATTGCTCTAGAATATACAAGTAAACAAAGCTGTGACTGCGACCGCGACCGCGTTACATAATGGTTGCCGTATACTTTTTTTCCGTTACGTAATTTTCGTACGGGCGCGCGTTATTTAGACTCTTCGGCCCGTGTGGCTTTAATTAAAAGGGGACATACGCGCGTGTTTTGTCACGCGAAACCCGGGGGGCACCCATGGTAAACACGGTCGCACCGTGGCAATGCAACGGCAGCAGCGAATTGCTCACGTGTGCATTCACGGCGGTGCACCTGCCTGCCGATATTAGCCGTGCATCGCAGGTGCTTGTATCTTTGCGCGTGACACGTCAAATAAGCAGCATTCCATTCCGCACTGCGTGCGATGCGGTGCGCTCCGTCAGGCACTCGCACACGAGGGATTGTATTACTGCATTTTCCTATTTTCCGAAAGGAAAATCAACGTAGAGAGCTTCGTGTCCCTCAAGCTTATTTTCCTTGCGACACAATGTGATTTTTCGTGGTTCTCCCGCGAAGAATGCACACACGGCGCTTCACGTTACCGAAAAATGCCGAGAAAACGCAAGATTGTTAGAAATTGCGAAATTATTGATTAAAACAATCGTTTCAATCGTAGATCATTCGATGAGTCTTGAATTGATTTTCTCTTACAATTAGTGAAGGATCTATTTTTTTATGGAATATGTGTAGTTGTTCTTTTTTTATGTAAATCTCATGCTTGGAGAGAATTTACAACAAAATTGCGCGCAAGCACAGCTTTTATATTACTCTCTTTCTCTACGTTCTATTATATATTTATTATATTATTTTTATTGTTTATTGTACCTCTATCGATTTTTTCCGAAAGGCATACTTATTACCGTTATTTTACATGAAAATATTCCCTGAATATTGCACGATGTTTGCATTAGCACACTGGGTATAATGCACGTGGCTCTCGATACCGAGGTTTTTACATAAACTTCGTAAATGCCGCTTCACGGTACACGAGCACGCAGAGATCAATTCTATAATACCTTCCCGAATTGTCAGGATGTAACGGGTGTCGTAATGTCGAGCGGAAACATCATCGACTGATCTTTTCACTGAGGCGAGTACATGTGTCTCATGAGAGATATGCGTCTTTCTGTTGCAGTAAATCTGACGGACAGCGTAAGCCAGAAAGTGGATATGACACACTTCGACCTGCTGAAAGTCCTTGGCACTGGAGGTAAGCGCCATAGTGAAGCATTATCTCTTCTTTTAGGATATGAAGTTTATATATTGATATAAATTTTATTAATATTAATCGGCATCAATTTTTTCAACCTTATTAGTAGTATCTACATTGTTACAAATATTAAATTTTCTTTTTCGTTAACGTAGTGCAGATATAGGACATTCTTCCCAGTTACCTTCAAGCATGTCTTACAATATACATATCATTAATTCATTAATTCAATAAAAATATTTTCCTTCATTATTGCCGTTAATATCTCATTACCTATAAAATGCCGTCCCGTCACATTTGTATATCGATCATTTTGTTTTGGTCGTAGCTTATGGTAAGGTCTTCCTGGTACGAAAGAAAACGGGTTCCGACGCGAGTCGACTCTATGCCATGAAGGTGCTGAAGAAAGCCTACATTGTGCAGAGGAAGAAAACGACGGAGCATACGAAGACTGAACGACAAGTTCTCGAGGCCATCAGGGACAGCCCCTTCTTGATAACCCTGCATTATGCGTTTCAGACTGACCAGAAACTTTGCTTAATCTTAGGTGAGGCTCAGCGAGAAATTAAGAGAGTGCATACAAATAAATATAGCAACATAAGTAATTTTATCAAAGCGATTTGAGAAATTAGTACGCGAGTCAAGAAGCTGCGCTGTTTCTTTTATTTTGTTCGCCATACGTTTATCATTGTCGGCATGGATAACGCGTACCATTAGTGGAAAAGCTTACTTTCATCTTCTCGTCATATGAATGCGGGACTTTGAACGTGCAAAATATTTTCTATTTCCAGACTATGTCTGCGGTGGCGAGATGTTTACGCATCTGTTTCAGCACGACTATTTCACCGAAGATGAATCACGAATTTACGTCGGTGAAATTATTTTAGCATTGGAACGCCTTCACGATGTAAGTATTGATATAATAATAATAATGCACGCGTACAACAAATAATATGTTTACGACAAGCGCGACAGGTCATCGATTTTCTGTGCGCAAAACATAGCGATATGAAGTAGCAATTTTTATTTTATTTTAACTGTTGACAGCTTGTTTGTAAATTTATTGTATGCAGTTATTACTTATTTTACGTATCATTTTATATTATTCTCATATCAAAAACAACGAAAAATATTATATTAAACAATGATTAAATTAAAATTGTCTTAATATGTAAATTGGATAAATTAGACTAATACATAAATGGAATATTTTCTCAACAATGTGATTTATTTATTTCGTATTTAATATGATTTATTTATTTCTCAGCAACGTGATTTATTTACGAATTGATGAAATTTGTATGCGTTGTCTGCTGTTGATATAAATTTACTTGGTTGTTACTTCACGTGCTCTATTCTTCTTGTAAAATTTATGATCGTAATTTATGTTACTTGGACATCTAATGATTCATAAATACCACACTTGGATAGTGTATGCACGTGTGGAGATAAAAATTTACCTGTAAATTTCATGTGTATATACGTTTGCGTGTGACAGCTTGGTATAATCTATCGAGACATCAAATTGGAAAACATATTGGTGGACCGAGATGGACATCTTGTACTGACAGACTTTGGTCTCAGCAAGGAGTTCCTACCCCACGAAAGAGACGGTGATGCGCGTGCTTACTCGTTTTGCGGAACCATCGAGTACATGGCACCGGAAGTGGTACGAGGGGGTTCAGCCGGTCACACTTTCGTGAGTTGAGACCTATCTTTTCGCGTTATTGCCGATCCGCGTTATTTGATTCCTCTTATCCGTTTTCTTGACTCTTCTTCGTGTTGTTAATTTAATAGCAATCTGAGTTTCAATTTCTTGAATACTTTAGTAAATTTATATAACAAACGTTATACAGTAATTGAATGTTAAAAAGAAACAAGACGAATAACATGAAATTATATTGTGGCCGTAAGAGAGATTCAATTCTGAAAGATAAATATATTTTGGAAGCTATAGCGTATTCAGGTACAGAAATTAACGACAACGTACATAATAGCCGTATTTACCACAATTATTAGCTAAACACGATATTCTCGTAATGTCATAGGCTGTCGATTGGTGGAGCGTGGGCGTGCTGACGTTCGAATTAGTGACCGGTTCGTCGCCATTCACGATTGATGGCGAAAAGAATCTGCAGCCGGATGTCTCGAGGCGGATATTGAAGTTGGAACCAACGATTCCGAGCCATCTCAGCCCCGCGGTGCGTGATTTCATCTTTCGTCTACTTGTCAAGGACCCACGACAAAGACTGGGCAGTGGACCGGGCGATGCCAGGGAACTTAAAGAGCATCCCTTCTTCATGGACGCGGCGCCGGCTTTTACTTGGGAGGCTCTAGAGAAGAAACAGATCAGGCCGCCATTTGTTCCCTTCATTGCGCACGAGTTAGACACCAGCAATTTCTCGGACGAATTCACGAAAATGACCGTCGCCGACAGCCCGGCGATCGTCCCGCCGAATCATGACAAACTCTTCAGGGTAAATTTTCTTAATCTCGTTTTTTTATTGTTCAAGGTAAATATATAATGAAAATATTAAGACAGTTGTAGATTTTATCAATAATGCTGGAATTACACGTACAATTATGCTAAATTAAATAAATTCATGATTAAACCGATTCTTTATCCAACGCAGATTCGTTTGATAATTAGCGTACCGAAATGTTCTTCGAGATAAAATTTCGTAATTGCTTACAATATCCATTTTGAATTATTGTGACATACAGAACTAAAAATGTAAAGGTGTACAAATAAATTAGTGGTACTTTTTCACGCGAATGCTTTTGCAGGGTTATTCATACGTGGCACCTTCGATACTGTTCACTGACAACGCGGTGAGCCGCGACATTTTCGGACACGAGATGGATGCCAATCAGCAATCCTCATTATCCGATATGTTTGCCACTCATTTCGTGGGGTCGACATTCTTCCAAACGTATCATCTAGACCAAATGAGCCAGTCGTTGGGTACTGGTAGTTTTTCCACTTGCTGGCGGTGCCGTCATCGACAGACGAAGCAAGAGTATGCCGTGAAGATCATCAGCCGGCGAGTGGACTGCAGTCAAGAGGAGAGTCTGCTGCGCATTTGCCAGGGTCATCCGAACGTGGTGAAGCTGATAGAGGTACACCAGGACCGTGCTCACACATTTTTCGTGATGGAACTGCTCTCGGGTGGTGAATTGTTGCAAAAACCGCGGCGCTACACCGAGCGAGAGGCACAGCGCGTGATGCGGCAGCTGACGTCCGCGGTGCGGTTCATGCACTCGCATGGTGTAGTGCACCGCGATCTCAAGCCGGAGAACATCGTGTACGCGTACGAGGGTGACGACGCGCCGGTTAAGATAGTGGACTTCGGTTTCGCGCGGCTGAAGAGCTGCGAGCCGTTGCACACGCCCTGTTTTACACTTCCATACGCTGCGCCGGAGGTCATCGCCAAGCGGGCCTACGACGAGAGCTGCGACATGTGGTCGCTCGGTACCATTCTGTACTTTATGCTGTCCGGTAGTCCGCCTTTCGGTGTCGGCACGCCCGATGTGGCGGCGCGCATCGAAGCAGGCCAGATCGATTTTAGCGGCAGTGCTTGGCGTAGCGTGTCTTCCGCGGCGAAGCAAGTGACGATGGATCTGCTGACGCTTGATCCCAACAAGCGGCTCACCGCGGCCGCCCTGGCGAATCATCCATGGCTGGCACGAAACATCAGTGACGTGCTTACACCTGCCTTCGACGTGACCCAGCCGGATCATGCGATTGCCAGCACATCAACGATGACGTTCGCGCGCGCGAATGAAGGCTTCCAGTTGCGAGCGGTCGACACCGCCAAGCTGGCTCAACGCCGCAAGCACAAACGTTCCACTTCTCACAGTTCATTGTCCTCTACAGCGTCGAGGCCGTCCTCCTCCTCCTCGAGTCCGTTATCGGTTCAATTACTGCGACCACCCAGCACCACGACAAGTAACGCGACCACTTCTGCCTCGCCGGCTCGACCACCGAGTGTTTTCGACTTCAGCGAGGAGAAAGTCAACGAGTACCTGAGTTCCCTGTCTTCTTCTTCCGATTCTAACTCCCCGAGGTTCTCGCAGCGGCAAGAGAAGCACCGACAGGAGAAGCAACGGCAGGATAGGCTTGTCGCCGAAACTCTGAAACGGAGCGCGAAGCGGCGCAAACGCGATGCCGATCTCGCGTCCTCGGCTCAGCAGGAGAGCTCGACGAAGCGAGAGCGACGCGACGTCGAGAGCAGCAACAGCAGTAGTAGCGGACCGATGACGCGATCGCGGAAACGCAAACTCGAGCAGTTGGCCAGCGGTTCCGAGAGCTCCGCAGACTCATTTGAGTCGTCCTCGCAAGTCGCGCAGGACGAGACGAGCGTTCACAGGAAGCATAAGGCTACTAAACGGTCACGCCTCGCCACGATCGTAGTAGAATAAAATTTTCCTATCCACGCTCGATCCACTAGCGCTCCAACGGATTCTCTTGTTTCCTATGCATTTTACACAGTATATATGAACACTGCTGCCTTCGCCGTTTCTACAGGACGCGGACGACGCGGATCATTCCTATTTTGCGAGAGTTTTTAGAGTAAAATGTGTAGATTATACGATTATAAAGTGGTATCACGTAAACTATTGCCATCCTGTCTTCTCTATATCTCCATATCTGTCTTCTACCTGAATGACTATTATATTCTCGTTATTGACATAAGTGTCCGTTTGCTAGAAAGAGAGAGGGACATGTGCGAAACGATGCCGTATCACTGTGGTCAGGGTCTCAGCAATTCACTATCAGTGTTTCTGCGCGAGGATTTGTGCGAGGATATGTACAGAGTTTTATTTTTATTACCGCTGTCGGAAATGTGAATCATGTGAATGGACGGATATGAGTATAAGAGCAGCGTGTCACTTAGTTGCGTGCTGAACGGGGGTTGTCTGTGATTATAGTGTGAAGCTGCTGATATGTTTGTTATAAATTATCATAACGTATTTTGTGCTCCCGTATACGTGCGTTATGTATCTCTTTGAGTGTTAAAATTTGCTTCCACGTCGCGTCACCGATCTGCGACCGATCGTAACGGACAGTAACGATTGACGAACCAAGATGAAGAAAATTTTAACGTATGCTTATTATGCATATATATGTATGTATATATGTGGTTGAACGTGCCTCAAAACTCATTTCACTATGAGTCAAAGACAGAGTGAAATAGTATAGAAATGATCATGCGCAAGTTGTGAGAGTCGCAACTGTTATTGCCAGTGGTACCTCAAGAAAAAGAAAGAATATAAGAAATACGACTCGATAAAAATAGAAAAAAAAAGATCAATTAGTACGTTAAGCCTTCTTTTAGATAGCGTTATCAAAAGTAATGATACATATGATATGCAAGAAAATTTACTTTCTTTATTATTTATGCGTATAATTATAATTGAACCGTATTCTATGATTTTTATGGATTTTACGAGGATCTTCGTGATAGAAGATGACTAGATGACGATATTTAAGATTATTAGGTAATAAGTTAAATCTTACTTATTAGGTAAAAACAAAAGTAAGATCGTGCGAGACGAAAATTTCTATTCAGTATTCAACGTTTCTCGTAGGAAACCTCGTCACACCTTGATGTATTCGCGTAGTATTTGAGATGGAATGTCTGAAACGATGGAAACAGACGAATCATGATGGAGCATGTCACGAGTGCCACGAGAGAGCGTTACTAGATTTAATTAGACCGAATTACTAATTTCAATCGATTTATTATAAATTTTCTGACCGATGTAATTCCTAACGGTTTGTTTAACCTGGTATATCTAATTAATGATTTGTGTGCGTAAAGTAGTGTGAATTGTTTCGTCCGTGCTCATTTTTGTTCACATTTTGTTTTGTATACACATAGCTTACAATTCTTCTACAATCGAGATATCTAAAATGTAAAAAAAAACGCGAGAAAAGGGAGGCAGAAGAAGAGAAAGAAGAAAGAATCTTTTTTTCTTCCAATTTTTGTATGAAGCACGTTGTGTTTTATTCGCGACAATGATACTTGAAATCTCTTCTATTCTCTTCTCTTCTCTCTAGATACTATTGTGTTTGCCTTTAGCGAGATGATTGTCTTACCCGATGTAATCGCTGCGAGAGGTGAAATAACAAAATGGCAAAGACTGAATTGTGGTTGTATACCAACTCAGGGAACAGACGCACGTTAATTGAGTAATGTCTTGTGTTGTCTTGTACGAGATAGGGTAATGCGAAAAAAGCATGCGTATATGCTTCTACCAAAGATGACTGAAGCAACACTGCTCTGTAAGACCAAAAAAAAAAGTATGGTATCTATGTACATACATGAAATATCGAATTTCTCATGTATATCGATTATTGTACATATAATGTCTCTCAGACTTCGCGCATCATCTATAATAATAGTATTTAATATCTGTTAACACACTTTGTTAATAGCAAATTGTTGAGATCATTTGAAAGTAAAAGCTCTAATACCAAAAATAAAAATCGAAGAAGGCGATTTTTATATTAGAAGAATATCAAGGGCAATCAGATTATTTAAAAACTCGCGTGCAATATCATAGTAAGTACCATAATAAGGATCCTTTGGTACTCTACTGTACAGCAATTTATTAATTGATATTGATTTGAATTCGTGTATCATGTTAACATTATTCGTTTATGATACTCTTTATTTATAATTTAAATTTAACTTTGAATCATTGAATTGAGTTAAAAATAATTATTAATAATTCTAATCATTCTAAATAATATAAATGACTTATATTTAAAATTGCTACAATCTCGACATTGTGATATTAGAATTTTCAAATCTGAGTGATTTTGAAAAATTGTTATTAATGGATGGTGTGCGAGGTCCGGAAGATTTAAAGCGAAAAAGGCAAATGTAACAAGATATATATACTTATACATACATACATATATTTAATATAAGATTTCGCTATAAATATAGAGAGTCATATTCTTTATTAAGAAGATATACATATATGTATACACACACGTTATATATATATACATATAAATTTCTATCTAGGATCATTGTAAAAGTCATTGAAAAACGAAATCTTATAAGTTACATCAGTTGCCTGGGATAGAACAAATAGATTTTTTCTAGTGATATATCACTTGTTACGTTACGAACGTTCCCTTGAAGTTCAAAGGCGATTTATATATAAGTGGAAATATATATAAAGAGTTGCACACATGCACGCATTATGTGTGTGCTGTGTGTGTGATTGAAGCTTGTACCATACGAGAGTGTTGTTCCATTGCTATAAGTACGTAAAAGAGACACCTACCTTTGTTACCACTGGTTGTTAAATATATATTGTAATGCAATATTTATTTATATAATGCAAATCTCTTGTTATTTCGACTCCGCTGCTCGTCCACGTTCCACATAAGCAACTTTTATGATATCACTTTTAATAATATTTTTCATGAAATTAAATAGCGAATACATAATTAATATATATATTATTAATGCATTCTTTACACTAATTCAAGATTAATAAGAAATAACTTATACTTTCTGATAAATTTTGAATCTTTACTTGCGATTGTGCTCTATCCAAGAAATTAGTTTCATTAATACAAAATAGACAATTCCGTAGAGACAATTATAATAAAAACTGATTTGCTAAAACAAAGAGTTTTAATAAAGATGCAATAAAAATATCTCTATAAAATATGTATTCATATTTTTGCATTTAATAAACGTTTTTGTTATTAATATGTCGAAAATTTAAATAAGTTAAAATTAATTTGTAAATATGTATGATACTTGCACAATTCTTTACGAAACTGCATTATAGATAACTATAGTAAAAACAAGTCTTAAGAACATGCAGAAATCCGCTTACAGCCATTCAAAGAGCCCGCTCCAACTATCGAAGCCTGCGAAACTATCAGAGCTTCTCTTTGATCATTCGCGCGCATCTCGTTCAATCGTCATTCAAGTTTTGACGAATGACCAATCATGAGACAGAACATTGCACGCGCTTGCTCGATACGCTGAGCAGGATTGGCCGACCGCATGGCGTCGTCGTGGTGCAGCGACCAATGGCGACGCGCGACGCTTCTTCCCGCCTAATGGTGGCATGGGAGTCGGCTTGTGATGTGGCGTCGTCGCAGGCGCACTGACACGACCGTTGGCTGCGCCGCTTAGTCGGTAGTGCGCATTTGGCTGAGACTGTGGAGGTGAGTTCGTAGGTGACGAAGGAGACTCGTGCTCGCTCTAAGCCTCGCGCCGACGCTTTATCGCAGTGTATCGCAGTGAGTTGGTGTTCCGTTGATCACGGACACGCCGTCTCTTCCGTCTCTCTCTCGGTAGTTGATTACACGGCAGTTGCTCGAGGCTGCGGATCCATTGGAGCGCCTTAGCATGTCGACCAAGTCGAGCAAGAAAACCGCGGCGGCCACGTCCGCCGCCACCGCCGCCGCCGCCGCCGCCGCTTCCTCGTCGTCCGCCAGCATACAATCGCCGCCGGCGAACACGTCGACGCCGATCAGCGGCAGCCGGCGACCCGGCAGCCCGCTCAGCCCTACTCGCTACACCCGGATGCAAGAGAAGCAAGATCTGCAGAATCTCAATGATCGTCTTGCATGTTACATCGAGAAGGTGCGCCAGCTCGAGACGGACAACTCCCGGCTGATGCGGGAGGTGCAGACCACCCAGGAAACCGTCACCCGGGAAATTAGCCATGTCAAGTCCATATATGAGAAGGAGCTCAATGATGCTCGAGTCATGCTCGATGAGACGTGCAGAGAACGCGCCAAACTTGAGATCGACACGAAACGCTTGTGGGACGATAATGAGGAACTCAAGAGCAAGTAAGTAGCGATTAACGCGCGCGTCTATGATTTCAGCGAGCGTTGATAAGCGTCTCGCTATACTCTTAAGCTTTTTTCTGTCGTCTTTACCATGCAAAATGGACAGTAAGGAAGTAAAATGGTAGTAATGAAGATTAATATTAATGGATATTGGCGCGATCGAGCTCGCGATGGCTTGAGAATGTTCATTGATACTGTGGTTGGAGTTTTTGGGAAATAACGGTAGCAGGAAATATTCAAGTTGATTTACTTAAATGAGGATTTGTTAATTTTATACACGGAGCAAGGTGCATGCATGATAAGTGTTAGTTTGTGATTATTTGTTAAACATAGGTAATTATTTATTGAATATGATAGGAAGATAATGAAACTCGGATCTGGATATATAGAGCCCGAGATATTATTATTATCATCATCATCTAGGTAATAAGAGTTCTTGAAAGTAGTAATGATGAATAAGAAATCCTTGATGCAATTTTAAGTTTGACTGTATTTATCATGTGTTTATTTTTTGTCTTATATATGAATGAGAGATTACATGTGGATACATTATGTACACGTGAGTACATGCGTACATGCACTAGTGAGTATGCACGTGGATACACATTATGAATAATTTATAAAACAGTGATGCATCAGGTAGCAGTGACGCAAGTCCAAGGCTAGTTATATTTTTATAAGTTTTATAAGTTTTTTTATTACATATAGTTTATTGATAAGACGTTTTAAATATAGAGAATACAACTGTGAAAGTAAAACAATTTATTATAAAAAAATAATATATAAATTTGAGATTTTTAATTTATTTTACTTTATGCTGCAAAGCTTGAAATGGAGAATTTTTGTATTCGCAAGTAAAAGAGTTTTCAGTTTCCAAAATATAATCTTAACACCGCGTCACGTGCTACAGCACTTTTCTTATGATAAAATTTGCAACTCCGTTAACGCGAATATTTATATTTCTTTAATAGACAAAACATAAATTGATATAGCATCTCAATATTAATATTAGTATATGTGACTATATAATATAGATATAATTATGTTTTATTAATTTTATTTAATTTACATTTAATTTACATCTACAAGACAATATTATTATAAATATTATTCACATCGCTAAATTATGAACTATTAATAATCCTCTTTCTGTGTTTCTTGACTTCTCAGATTTTATCAGAAAAACATATATTTGTGTGTACTTTAGATTACATGCACTCACTAGAACATGTAGTATATATTTATTTAATGATTATTGTCACAATAGATTGATATTGTGTTACTCTCCGTTTCAATATTGAATCGGTATTAAAATAATTTATGAGAAGGCACAAATATATAATATGTTTTTATATAAATTCAATTGTTCTGTCGTACATGCGAACTAAACAAATTATCATTAAATAAAAATTAAAAATATCACAAGACTGTATAAGGATGAGAATAATGAAAATGAAATTAGGTCATCGGAAACATAGAATCTTAACAATGTGTTGTATATGCGCTGAACATTTTTAGCGTGAATGGATCAATACTTTCGTGCTATCGCGTTATCATTCTATTGAAGTTTTATTGTACGAGGAATTTTAGCGGCCTCTCTAATACTTTTGCCGCGAAAAGAATCACCAATTTCAATAGTAACAATATTTGCTGTATCAAGATTCAGATTAGATTAATAGATCAGCACTTACATATATCACGTGTTCAGTGTTTGTCAACAGAGTAAATTCAGTAAATTGTCGAATCGACTGCATCATCGATAGTGCAACAGTAAATAAATATATTTTCAAGTCCGAGCTTAAGAGAGACAAATAGAAAATAAATTTAAAATCAAACATAAAAAAGAATATAATACAAAATTCGCAGACACAATAAAAATTGAAACATATTCGCTTTTAGTTAAAAATACACGTACATATAAGTTTTATAAAAATCTTAAGCTACATCGAGGCACTATTACTATACGTAAGCAATTAACAAATGATAATTTTTGTCAAATCGTGATCTCTCGCATATTTCTCCAGAAATCGCAGAGACCAAATGAATGTATTTCGGGCGTGGAAAGAAAATTGATGTAAAAGAGTTGATTGCGGTGGGACGCAGAAGGCGTGGCCAGAACGGATAGGGAAAAAGGTTGAATGTCGTATGGGAAGGGAATCATTTTCGGCGCGAACGCGCCTCTTTCTCTCTCGCACGCGCGCGTCACCATGCAAGAGGAGGCATGAACGAAGCCGGGCGGCGTGCTCTCCACAACGTGACGTTACTACGGCGGTTGCGTCACGCTTACTATACGGCGGTGATGTCAGCGCGCGCGTCCGCGTATCCTACCTGACCTAAAAACATTGACTCCGTTTCGCGGCACGCGTAATCGGGGTACGGCCTGTGGCCGGATGTACATTGCGCGGATGCGTACATTTTGTTTCACCGTTTAATCGATCGGTCTTGAACTATGCGAAAGTGAAAATGGGGGTGAAATTTTTCCGCCACTTGCCCCACCGTTTCGAATTTCTACGAGACTGTGCCGGTAGCTCAGCTCTTCGACCACTTTTTTTTACCTGGAGACGGAATAAAAACGTAGCGAACCATTTATTCTAGCGACATCTTTCGCAAGATTGGCGAAAGCTGCAAATCAAGCGGAAAAGAGAAATTGTTTGGATTACACGAATTTCTTCAAGAGATTTTGCATGAATTAATAAATTAATAAACAGTAATTATCACTACGTGTGTTGTATTTTTTTAAGTTATGCATTACGGCAGAGCGTAATAACGAAATTCTCAACTT
The DNA here is from genome assembly GCF_003672135.1 of Ooceraea biroi. Classification (NCBI taxonomy): domain Eukaryota; kingdom Metazoa; phylum Arthropoda; class Insecta; order Hymenoptera; family Formicidae; genus Ooceraea; species Ooceraea biroi. Next base: position 5,762,437 of record NC_039512.1, read on the forward strand.
CGAAATTTCATGGGGGCGAAAGTACGGTGTTTCCCAATATACCGTTATTGGCCGATGCTTTACAATACAATCGGTGTCGCGCGTTCCTTGCAATGCATCTCCCAGTGTGCTCAATTCACCTGAAAGCATTTGGGATCAAATGCGGTTCCCAAATTTTCTCGGTTCCTCAGGTAGTTCTTGAAACGGCATTTCGATGCGAGTCGTTATGGCTATTCATTACATATCTTAAAACGTGTTCAACATTTAATCTTTTGGATACGACAAACATCTATATGCCCGAAAACATCGGCCTGCCGGCGTCTTCAAAGGCTCGCTATTGTTTAGCTTATCCTCGTTGCTTAGCAACCGTTATTTCGGCAATGGCTATTTTAATGTTTCATTAAATTTGACAGTATTGAGAAATTATATCGATAACTTCAGTTTTTCAGTGGAAAAAATATAAATCCAGCTACAGCACGTATTATTACCGATAAAGTTTCAGTCAATTCGATCATTTAGTCAAACGGAGCGTTCAGTGTTGTTACTGGTATTTATTATTGCGTGATGATTGTTTATTTAGTCATAAGTGTGACATTCAATTATATTCATATAATTAATATCGTAAATTAAATAAATATACATGATTTACTAATAATATGTATAATATTACTAATATGTATAATATTACTCATATTCGGAATGAATACTGTTCGCGAAGTGTCGGTTGAGAACCACTTCCGAAAGGCTCATTTTCATGAGTAAAGGTCACAATATTTTTGACGATGATGACACGACATTATGAATTCTCAACATGACAGCATTCGCTATCTTGCTTATTCTTTCTAATTATTGTTTCGTCGATAATATCATACTTTGTTATTTTGTTGTTTCATTGTGTCGAAGGACTGCAATCAACTTACCGGGAATGCATCTCATTACGCGATGGACGGTATAAATTTGATTTAATCGCGCGTCTTTCTCTTTTTCTGATACGTTTCTGCAACTTACTGGATGATGAATCCTTAAGCAAGCAAAAAGTATTGCACATGACGCAAGTGTTTGCTGACAGTCGAGGAACATGAGTAGTTAAGTATACTTGACAAGGTTCCCGTTGCCACTTTCTTATTTGACCTTCGGATTATTTTGAAAAAGTTGAATCGTATTTTTAATCCTGAAATTTGTAACTAAAATATCTGTAATCAGACGTAACATCTTCGACGTGAAAAAACGAAATTTGTCAAAGAACTCAAAGCATCACCCATATGTTTCTAAAATATGATCCGAGATAGCTCCTTTTGTAACGTTCTATATATATGAACTTCTTGGTTGCACTTCTTGCAATCAAAGTATGCCTTCTTTTAAAAACTCTCGTACTTTTGAAAGCGACGCGAAGCAACGTTCTGTTTCGTTGAAAGATAAAGCAATGAGCAATCGTTCATTTCGTGCGTTGATTAAGGAATAAGATAAAGCAAGTTTGCACATTCCTTAGTGTACTCGGTGACATGGCGAAAACACGCGCAACAGTCATGTCTATTCCGAGGCGGGTGATGACATTAATCTGCAATTCCGATAGATGAGTCGTGTCCGAAAAAGAAAACTAGGGTCGCACGGCCTCGGGAGCGTGCTTACAGTAAATCTGGAATTCGCAAATCGATCGTCGTCTGAGAAAGCCTCGTGCGGAATCGTGGATGACATCATTGCGGTCGGTGTTAACCATTTTACAAGTGCTGCCGGCTACATGCGAGCGCGGGTTAAACTCGCGCCGTTTTCGGAGCTTCCAGGGCCACGATCTACGATCGAAACGCGATTGTCTACAAGGGCGTCGAATAATATTATAGATTACGTCACGTGATACATAGCTACAGCCTTCAACCCTATATTGGATAGCTAGGGCTGTCGCTTGGGGTGTGATGGGAGAAAGAGGGGAGAAATGTAAATGAATGAAGTCAGGCGGAATAAAGTAAAATTATGAATGCAACAAATTTTTCATAAGACTTTTTTATCTTTATCTGCGGTTAGATAAATTCGCGTTGTTTTACGAAAATTTAATATACGCCACGTGGAAAGAAAAAAATCTTGATTAAATATTCAAAAGAAAGCCCTTCCACGGGCGCGCGCGTGTGCACGCATGGGAAGTTTACGGGATAAATTTATCTCGACGCACATGTGCGTATGAAGAGACTGTTTTCTTTTTTATTTGATGTACATTGTCTGCGACAGAATTAGATAGAATCGATAAAATATGATATGGCGTAGCTGTAAGATTGCAAATTACATTCTTTTAGCGTTGCATTTAACGCATTCAATGCAACACGCAAGTGTGCACACAATTATATAGCGTTTGATTAATCCACAATTAAATTTGACGCATGGTAATGCATGCTTGTAATCCGCATCACTCTCATTTATATGGTTGGACGTGTATAATGTACAACTAGATGTCTCGTCCAATCGGCTGTGGCAAAACTAGAGGACAACGACCATCACCCCCTGCTAAGAAGCATCTAGAAATTTCGCGACTCCTTTCTTTGCTTGCAGATTGCTCAGAGCAATTGCTTAACTACGTGGAATGTATTAATCTATAAATTAATTTATAACTTTTGTATTAGCGGTTTGTTTCAAACTTCAAAAAAATGAAAAAAGATATATTTGAAATGATATTAAATTGTTGAGTTGATGAGCATAATAGAGAAAAAAATATGATAATTATATTCTAAAAATAAAATGGAGATTAAATATACATAAATGTACATGTGCGTTGGGCACGTGATGCACGTGTTCCGATATATATAGATTTAGCGGCTCAACAGCATGCATTTGTAAATATATCATGGATATACAATAAAATATTTGCTGTCATTGCTAATGACAGCTAACTACAAAATTAAATTTAATAATGTGATCGTAGTTGATGTGATATCTATCTCAAATTTAATATTAACAATAATTATCACGTTAGGCTCAATTCACTACAAGTTGAAGTCAACGTGTATGGTAAACGTGCATGGAGGACGTATCTTGTGATCTTTTTTCAATCGTATGTTTCTTAGAATATTTGGAACTGCTTTGTTTAAGAATTCAGAGAACCAAAGTCTCGGCCGTGCAGCAGCCGAGCAAATATTAAGATCGCCTGGGCCACCATGGTAGAAATAAAATTCTCGATGTGGGTCGTTGCTTGAAATAGAAGCGCTCACTCGCGCCTCCTGCCCGGCGCGCAACTCCTTCCTCGCGGCCGGCAGAATGTTGCATATGAAAGTGAATTTGTCAGAACAATATTTACGGATGTTGTGCTTTGTATCTTGTTAAACAGCATTTGCAACTTATCGTCGCTAAAATCAGAGACGAAAGTAAAGAAACTGTTCTATCTCATTCATTTAGTTATTTTTACGTATCTATTATGAGTCGCTTTCTCAATTTAATGCAAAACGGAGATTGATAATAGCACAATCGTTAAATTGATGCTCTCTCAGACACACCATAGTAAAAAAAATAATTCCCGTTCCACGAGAATAGGTATAGCATCATTCAATGTCGGCTGTTTTAAGGTAGTAGGCCAAGGATAGCAAGATGATGCCGGTTCCGAGTATTTTACGTTCGAAGAACCTTCGGAAATTGTTGTCAATGAAACTGGCATAAATGCTCGTGGAACTTCTTGAACCAGATAATTACTTTCTATATTGATCAGTTCGATATATCTAATATTCATTGAGTATCCTATTTTTTATTTGACAACTGTATATATATATATTTTTTTTTTTTTCGTAGAAAACAGACGTAGTTTGGAAGCACGTATTTTTCGCTATGTTAGAATGGATATAACTGCTGTGTACATTCCAGCATCATTGCGGTTTGCAGGCTTCCTGTATCGATTGCAGCGTTATTGATGTTTATCATGTTTGCACTGAGTGCTTACAGCAGTGTAGCGCAAGAAGGCAGATCTACCCATTTAGTCGTTCAGTGATGACTCATGAAACGGGTAGATCTACCCAATCAGTTGACAATGTGATACTTAAAATATTAATTCACATTTATGATTTGTTTCAGGTTTGACAAGAAGTTAGCAGAGCTACAAACCACAGAGAGAAATTTGTCCTTGTACGAGACACGTTGCGCAGATTTGGCATCGCAGATCAGTAAGTCGCAGGCGGAGCGCAAGAAATTCGTTGAAAAGGAGCAAGAATTGACAGAGGAAGTAGCTCGATTGCAAAAACTGCTGGACGACGCTCGTTCACATTTGGAAGCAGAGACTTTGCAGCGAATCGATCTCGAGAATCATATTCAAAGCCTGAAGGAAGATATCAGTTTCAAAGATCAAGTTTATCAGCAAGAACTTTCAGAGACTCGTACAAGACGACAGGTAAGCGATTATTTTTATCGGCAACAAATTTCGTGGAATATCAATCTTTACATTTCATTGATTAAACTGAATGCTGTGATTTGATTTAAAAACTTACAAGCAGCAAGTTTTTATTTATGAAGATATATAAGTTTTTGTATGTAATTACAGTACGCTTTATAATAAATAAATTATTTATTATTATTTTTGTAATGAGACATTTAATGTTTCTATAAGGCCAATAATTTCTAGTCGATGTCGATGCAACTGCTTTTCAATTAACATTGATTTATCCATTGATTTTTTAGCAAAAATTTTTCACGAATTTAAATAATGGTTTACATCGTCGTAACTGCTGTTGTCATTGTTTTAGGTTGAGATTTCTGAGATCGATGGCCGTCTCGCGGAGGAATATGAGGCTAAATTGCAGAATTCCTTGCAAGAATTACGTGACCAATATGAGGGGCAGATGCGTAGTAATCGAGAGGAGATTGAGCTTTTGTACGAGAACAAAATTAAGAATCTGGCAGCTCATGCTCAGCGTAGCAGCACGGCCGCCTCCATGGCAGTTGAAGATTTTAGGCAGTGCCGAACCAAAGTCGAAACACTTAGTACAAAAATCAACGAACTTGAAGCTGCCAACAGTGCCCTTCATGCACGCATCAGGTAAAATTTCCAAATTTGTTTTCTAAAAGAGTGACACCTTTCTCTAGATTAACACTTTGATGTAATCTTTTTAAGCGTAACAATCTTGTCTCGAAATAAAGAAAAAGAATGGAATATAGAGTTTTGATGTATTGTCTAAAAAGAAAAGTAACTTATATAGTTTACAGTTTACATAGAGATCTAATTCGTAATGTCATTGCTCTCAACAGAGATTTGGAAACCCTGCGGGAGAACGAACGTTCTCGTCATGTGGATAGCTTGGCCGCGTTGGAAGAGGAATTGGCGCGCATGCGGGACGAGATGGCCCAGCAGTTGCAGGAATACCAGGATCTCATGGATATTAAAGTGGCGCTCGATCTGGAAATTGCAGCTTACCGCAAGATGCTCGAGTCTGAGGAGGCCAGGTGAGTCAGCATCGCTACTTTTATATTTCATCGCTAAATTATTCAGCTAACAAACATCACACGTCGACGATATCAATATCCATTGAAATTTATTTGGCTTCCAGACTAAAGATCACGCCCGCACAAGGAAATACGTCGACGAATACGTCTACCAGTAGAGTGACTCCGTCCAGACATACCCCAGTTAGAGGCACTAAAAGGAAACGCACTTTGTTGGAGGAGAGCGAGGAGCACAGCAGTAGCGATTACAGCGTCACGGGTACCGCTAAGGGTGACATCGAGATTGCGGAGGCGGATCCTCAAGGGCGATTCGTGAAACTCACCAACAAGGGCAATAAGGTAAACGGAGTTCGGAACTCGTGAGATGTTCTTACGATACTCTCACAACTTTGCTCAATCCGCGGTACGGTTGACTCGTCTTTCACATCTACTCTAACTTCTGCAACAGGAGATAAGCCTGAGTGGCTGGCAGATTATCCGCAAAGCCGGTACTTTGGAAACGGTTTTCAAGTTCCACCGTACAGTGAAACTCGATGCGGGTGCTAATGTGATGGTGTGGTCGGCTGATATCGGTGCAACACACGAGCCACCATCCAACATAGTCATGAAGGGCCAGAAGTGGTTTGTGTCGGACAACATGACTACGAGCTTAATAAATAACGAAGGAGAGGTATGCATTTAAGCTGTACGTGCATTATAAATACGCTTTTTTTCATCGCTCATCTCTTATCTGCATTTAACTTGAACATTTTTAACATTCTTCGATCACGTGTTGCAAAATAGAAGAATTGTGAAAATATATCTTCTTCCTTATTTCCCTTTCACTCTTAACGCCGTCTACAATCCCATTGTCCGTAGAATATAACTCCTCCTGTAGATTAAATATAACATATATAATTTAAGTATAATTATATAATTTAAATATTGCCTTTATGTAGGTTTCATCTTATTTTTAAACTCGAAGAAAACTGGAGCTATTAAAGATGCAACTTGAAAAACTATGTCTTTAATACAACGGGTTAAACACAGTAGAGTAAACAAAGAACGTAATTTGCTCAGATGCAGCGATACAAATTCTTTGTATCCGACAATATAAATTATCAGTACAGAATAGTAGATCGTTACAATAAATCATTAGCAAGCTTTTGAAAGACAGTTTAAAGATCAATTTTATATTGGATATTGCAATGCAGAACTAAAGCAGATTTTTTAATAGGAAATGGCAACCTCCGAGCGCAAGAGGCAGCAATTGTCAACGACTTTGTCGCGACACAGAGAAAGTTCGGCTTTCCGGCCATCAGAAGAATTCCATCATCAGCAGGTAAGGATGCAAGAAGAATTGTTTTGTCGTCAATTAGACTTTGATTAGATGTTGTATGTAGTGAAATGAAAGCTTTAAAGTACTTTCCATAGTAGGAGCAAGTAGGTATTAGGAGGAATCGAGTTTCTAATAGTATATAATGCTGATACGTATCAGCATTATATATTAACTGCAACAATATTTTGGTAAACACTACCGACAAATTGTATCCGGCAAATTGTAATCGTGCAATTGTAGTAATGTAAAAAAGAAGCTTTCTTATTTGGGAAGAACCGAAGGAATGTCGCGACGATGACAGACTTCGAATGTCATACTTTTCCGATTCTGGAAACGCTATTTGAAAGAAGACAATGTGGCTACGAATATTTATGTTAAGCTTTTCAAGCAGTACAAGGGCATCAGTTGAACGCAATTTACGCAAAAAAACCAAAATGGTAGACATTCGATCTGCGAGCGTTTGCTCATCATTCGTGTTTTTTTTTTGGCGATTCGTTGTATACAGAATAAGTGTTGCAGTTATAGATAACTAATTGTGGGGGGTAGCGTTTTTCACACGACAATTCACTTCTTGTTTCATAGAGAAGATATCTCTACCCGTATTAAGGGTGAGGGCACACGACTCTGATGGGCACTTTATGTAAGTTATTTTATAACCTATCAGATGTTCGACATTGTACATTCGTCGATGATTAATACTTTCCACACTCATAATATAGGAATTATTTTTTTGCTTCATATTTTGTTGGTTCTTACGCAGCACTTTGCATCGATGCTCACCGCTTAACTAAACTTCTTCATGCCTTATGGAAATTAATGTAATCTATGTTAAGATTATTATCACTCCATCATTTAACCACATTGTCTTTAATTACGATATGTATATTTTTCATTAAACATTAATGTAGATAATACTTAAAGCTTTCTTTCTTACATGGGATTCAATTGTCCGAAATTATCGATAATTCAGGAATTATTGTATAAAATTGTATTGATTCTTTTTGCGACTCAATGAATAATCAAAATTTTGTCTTCTGATATTATGCCGAAACATCAATTGTTCGTTTCATAGTTATTAATTACATGTGTAGTTAAATCGTGCGTATATACTATTGCATATTAATATTAAAATACTACTTTAATATATATGTAAACAATTATACGAAAAACGAATAAATGATGCATTGCAGAAGCAATATATTTCGTATTTTTCACATATACATTTCTTTCACTGCGTGAGTATAACAACAAAATTCATTCAGTCTGCTTATATCGGTAACTTCACGCAATTGATTAGTTGAGTTGGGTTCCATGGTTAATTATTCATTTACTTTAGGCCATCTTTTCTTTTATTGATGATGTATCGTACATTTTATGTTACAGAGTGATCCCCAAGATCCCGAGCGTTGCAGCATTATGTGAACATAAATTTATTGTATTTGTATTATTATAAGCTTAAATATATATCAAAAATTTTCAAAGCTTGTACGATGATAATGGGATTTTGTTTCGCGCGAAGTGCTCATTAGAAACTGATAAAAAAACAATACTGAAATATCACACCACTAACACAAAGGGGATTAGTTTAGAGTATGAGGTCAGAAATATGAGATACAAGATACAAGATTAATTTATCCACTTTGAGAAACGGAGTAAACCAATTATAAGCATTTTATGTAACGAGTTAAAATATTACATGATTTATCACACAAAACTTTATATATAGAAATATATGTATATGCACGTATATATATTTATATATATAAAACATATATATTGAAAGGAGGAAAAATATTGTATAATATACTTCAGCTGATAAGAGTTCAAATCAAATTAAAAAAAGAATTGGTTTATGCGGTGTGAGTAAACTATGTTGCATTTACTTTATGTTGTAAAACAAGAATTGTGCTATCGTATTTTGTTAAACCCACAGTCGATGCACCAAGTAGTAGTATAGACGGACATCAACGGACACACGTATTTGCACTCGGTTAATCGTCACTTTGTGCGCCGAGTGCAATTTCGCGTTTATCATTGTTGACACGTGTGTCTATACTATCTCCAAATGGTAACACGAGACTAATGATGTTTTGACAAATACTAGTTGCGTTTACGTTCAATTTGTTTCTTGGTAAATAAGAAACAGGGCATAGCGATTGGGTTACAAAGATTAATTTTTATTTTTCTCCCCTTAACAGTATGACGAGTATGAGACTGTGGGAGAGTCAAAACACGATATATATTTAATTGTATCAGTTTAATGGACAGTTTTGCCCCGTACGCCCCAAAGGAGATGCTTGATGAACGTTCGATTGAATGTTATTTTCGATTAAACAAACTTAGCTGAATATCGCATTTGAAAAAGATGAAGAAGCACGGTCATTCATAGTAAGCTGCGAAATTGTGGATCGGACTGCGTTGGTGTAACTCTGATGCGTGCTTGATTTTTTTCATCAGCGCCGTTCAAATTTCAAGGAAAGTACACGGAAACATATTTGTTTCTACGATCGCGCCCACCTAAGCATCCGAAATAATTTCTCTTAATTGTATTCAGCTTTATATCATTTATACTAATAATAAAAATTACAAATTAACCGTACAAATGTACTTCGTAATTATCATTTTCACGACAGTGAAAGTAGTTGTCTCTAGGCCGATAAGTTAAGTTAGGATAAGTGTTTTAACATAGAAAAAGCATTAAATCTCGAAATAAGGAGTTTAAAGAGACAGATTACATTGTTCAGATTTTATGTCTGCAAGGGCATGTTAAATGGGTGTTTGTATATGGAGCGGAGAGAAAAAGAATTTTCGCTCTATTTGAGAGTGCTGTTTTATCAAGATTCGCACTGAGTCAATAAATATTTTCATTGTCAATAGATTTCATAGCAAAAGTCATCGGTTTAAACATTTATTTCATTTGGCAATGTTGTCTTGTCACTTTCTATATAACTCTGTACAGAAGATATATATCTAAAAGTTTATGTATGGCATTATTTTATAAACATTTATGATACGTCGAATAAAAGGAATTATAATAGATGGTTTGTGAACGATTTTGTGCGATGTACACGTACATTTATATCTTACTTTGGTACATATAAACCTATTCAAATGTATAAAAAGTTTTCCATTATATAAACGCATCGATGAAGTGAAATGATCGTTTGCACCCGCATGAAATAATATTATATAAATATTAGGAACTAAACATGGAGAGTGATCTTTCGCATTCGACGATATTCGTCTACATCGTGGATGTAAGTCTTTCGCATCGTTATAGGTCTAAATTAATCGTTTGTCCATTATAAGATATATATAACGATTTACAACAATATTACATACATATATATCTATACAACGGAAATCCTACGAAGAAAAGGGGGAAAAAATGAAAAAGTACAACTTTGAGAAATAAGCGCACGTGGATGACCGTTATAATGATGCATACACATATGTATCTTTATTGAAATAAATATATATATGTATATATATTAAATCTTACGTGAGAAATTGGTTACATAAGAAATAAGTAAAAATACTTTACGAAATTATGAAATAAGTGTAAGAGAAACTTCTTCTCGATGGAGGTAAAGTTACAAACACCCGGATATAAAAGAATCCACTTTGGCGTCGCACGATGCTGTTGAAGAAAAACTCTTCTTAAGTACCATAAACCGTGTAATAAATGCACACCTTTCGCATGGCTATTACATCGACAAAAGCACGCGACAGTAACGATCAGTTTCGACCGGCTTCAGAGATTCGTTCGATCGATCGACATCGAGATCGGTAGTTTCTACCATCGCAGGGAGTACAATAAGACAGTATTCGTTCAAACACGCAGAAGTCCTTGAAAATTCGCCACGTCCATATAGATCTTATATGCATATTCGTAACCGTTACATGTGAACACAATAAAGAACATTTACACATTTTACGAGTTAACGCGTTTATATCTTGCAAGTATATAGAGTCCTCGCGGAGTTGTCTTCTCCATTTACTTTCGACAAGTGTTACTGCCTTCTCAAAGTCTTAAGTAATTTAAGTACCATTCCGACGTGAGTTTTGCTCCATTTTCGTTGATAATATCTTTGTCTCGCTGGAGATATCTTGAAGGCTTTTCTATAAAAGTCGTAACATCTCTGAAAGTGGCAGTCGTGCCGCGAGCACACTCAAGCTACAATCTCACGTTTAATGAACATTACGACGTATTAACGATCAGATACAAATTGTTAGGCACGTATCTGTCGATTACATACCTGATTAAACTCTTAATAAATACCAACAAGTCTCTCGCATACCTCAAACACCGTTAATCATTTCAACGTAGATAATTCCTAACTTCTATTATCCTTCTTCGCAAGATTACGGCGCAGCATCGAGTTAAGATTCTAGCGACTACTGTCACCGTCATGATGATCGACCTTTCGGCGATTATTTCACGAGTTGCCGACCGCCAGGTTGCTGTTCAGCAACTCGGTGTTGGCATTGTTCGCCGCCAGTTGCTGTTGTTGCTTCTGCTTTCTGCGCCGCCGACGGTTTCGCTTGTGCACGCAGAACAGCACCACGAACAACACGAAGAGCATCACCGAGAGACCGGACGCCACTATTATCCACGTCGTCCGGGCCTTTTCCGTCTCCGCCTTCTGCTCTATGATGCTCGAGCACTCGTTGTACAGCTCGTACGTACGATTGTTGAATAGCTGATTGTTGCATTCTTCATTCCCCGCCGATGATTTGCTCGAGCAGTCCAAGGAATCCGGGTACACGTTGATTCGCCGCAGTTTCAGCCAAGTATTCAATGTCTGGCACTCGCAGTTGTCGTCGACCTTGATCGGGTTCTTGGATAGATCGAGCACCTTTAGTGAGCAATACGACGCCAACTCCTCGGTACTAATGGTAGTGATAACGTTGTCGGATACGTTGAGATGAGTGAGAGTCGGCTGCGGACCCATATCCGGGAGCTTGGTGAGTTTGTTCTTGGTCAGTTGCAACATGACGAGTGGTGAGGTGACTTCCACCTTGAACACAGAGTCCGTGAGTTTGTTATGACCGAGGTAAAGCGTGCGGAGGTACGGTAACTGAAAGAGGCTTTTGGGCAGGCTGTCGCAACCGTTCTGCGAGAGGTCCAGCACCTCCAGGTAATGCTGATTAGCGAATGCCGATTCCTCGATAGTCTGGATGAAGTTGTCGCGCAGATAAAGGTATGCTAAGTTCTTGTAGTAAGCCAGGCTTTCGTTCGTCAGTTCTCTCAAGCGGTTTACGTTAGCAAGCAGTATCTGTAAAAGAGAAAAACATTGAGGTTGGATATTTATATAAAAATTGAAGATTAATATTAATATAAAAATCAAACATACAGGGTAAGGCACCTAAAACAGGCCACCTGAATATCTCGGCTGTTATTGGTGATAGAAAAAAATGTGTCAGACCAAATTTGCATGGTTTCGAGGGACACATAATTTGTTCTAAATAATTTTTTATTAGGTGGACGCGTAGAGGTCATATAAAGGTCAACTTTATTTTTTTTAATGGTATGATGTTTTTTTACGTACCATCTAGTAGAGAGCGTTTGAAGATGCGCACATTGATCTACGGGTCAAAATATCATTCAAGGTCACTGAAAGCTAAAATGTCTAAGTGCTAGAACTTTTTCATTTCTGAGTTTACGGTATTTTCAATAGCAGAGAACTCTAGGCAATATAAAAAATAATGATAACAACAACTCAGAACTTCGCGGAAAAAGAAAAAATTTCTAACGGCTAGAACTTTTTCATTTCTGAATTTACGGTATTTTCAATAGCAGAGAACTCTAGGCAATATAAAAAATAATGATATTATCAACTCAGAACTTCTCGGAAAAGAAAAAATTTCTAACGGCTAGAACTTTTTCATTTCTGAGTTTACAGTATTTTTAATAGCAGAGAACTCTAGGCTGTTGCCTAAAGTAAATTATTTTCCCTTGCAGTTGGCCTTCAGTGACCTTGAATGATTTTGACCCGTAGATCCACCTAATAAAAAACTATTTAGAACAAATTATGTGTCCCTCGAAATCATGCAAGTTTGGTCTGACACATTTTTTTCTATCACCAATAACAGCCGAGATATTCAGGTGGCCTGTTTTAGGTGCCTCATCTTATATATGTAAAACTTCTATACATATAATATAATTCTATATACACAATATGTGAGATGCCAAATCGTTGAATTAAATTATGAACTTGAAAATTGCCACTTCAGTAGGTTGTATATTTCTTGAGTTTATACATATAAAGCATAATACGAGCAATAGATATAAGTACACGAATATCGTATAATGAATGCACAAAAATACTAAAATATCATATGCTAGCACTTTTGAAAACATGTAACATATGTTATTTCAGATGGAAATTAAATACCAGTTTACGTCGGCAAAGGTTCTGGATGAAAAGTGGTGGTTCTATTGAACGGAAAGTGAGTAGGATTTATCAAAAAGATCTTTGTTTCCGTGAAGATGCACTTGTCAGATTAGCTGGCCGGCAAGAAGAATTAATGGTGCAGCTAACTCAATAATGCAAGGCCGCGAGGTATTAGGACGAAAACGGTTCCTTCGACACGACCTCGTGATATGCAAATACGATGAAATATATGGACATTTTAATGCCTTTTACTTACATTATCTTGAAAAACCTCATGCAAGTTTTCCTCAGTATAGTTTCTCGACACGATGACCCTCGCGTGTGTGAAGGCCAAACTAATCCTCGAGATTGTAAGTTTTAAGTGTAGTATATTATACCGACCATTAATCACGAATATAAATGAATCATTTTTTATACATACGAATAATTAAATAGCCGTCTGCAATGCAACTCCTATATAAAAGTTATATTAAAACAAAATTAATATAGAATTAATTGAAAAATTAAATTCTATTTATATTCACATTTTTTGATTCGCTAAAAATCTTTAATTTCAATTGCGCATAAATAAAAAAATAAAGAAAATTGAAAAATAAAAAATTGATTAATATACTCTTTTATTTTTGTCAAGTTATTTATTTCAAATAAAACAGTATTCTGAAAAATAAGGAAATCCTCTTTTACTGGTGTTTATATCGAATGAACCAAACACGCCGAGATTAGTACCACTGCTATTTCTGCGTATGCGTCTGTTACATTTTGTGTGCACAGTCAGCTTTGTCCGAAACCATAAACAGCTCTTTATGCGCGTTAATTCATATATGGATTCACATATACCCGTCCTTCACAAATCCATATTGTGGATTTATGCATATCGCTCATAAATATAATTGTAAATTATACTGCAGTTAATACACGATGCTCAAATAAACGCATAATAATTAAAAATTCAATTTTAAGATATAAGTTTTAAGATAATATTTTATTTAGACTTTTAAGTAATTAGTATTTATAGACCTTTAAGTAACTTTTATAACGAAAGTAACTTTTATAACGTCTCAACAAAAAATTGTTTCTTGACAAGAATAATCGTATGATAATTTATTCATTAACTACTTTCACGCATAAATAATTCTATTAAGATCCATTTTTGAAATTAAGCAAAAGAAGGATCAACCAAGACTTATCCATCTACGTTTAAAGAGTTCCATTTGGAAGGCACCATTTATCACTGTGAGATGCCTGCCAGAGGGAAATCGATTACGCATTGGTCAAAGAATTTCCCGATGAAAATTTATCACCCACGGTTTAGGATACTCCGTATACAGGATCAAATGTTTGGAGTATTGGCAATATCTCTGCATGCGCGGCTAAAATTTCTCAAGTGCACGCGGAACGCATCCATCCTCGTGACCCTGGACAACCCAATCTCCGGATTTAGCAGTACGGAGTTTTGCCTGGGATTCATCGAGGCAAGTTTACCGAAATACAGTTGCAGACGTACCGGATTTGCAGGATGGGATCGTATTGACCGGATCGTTAAAAAAAAGAGAAGGATAACAGACCGCTGGAAGATGTGCTCCATAAAGCGATAAAGACTTAATCCGCAGAAAAATGTGGATGATGTTCACGTGGAAAACACAATAATGCAGCGATACTTTGCTATAATAGAATTGCAGCTTAAAGTTTCACTGCAAAGTTTACGACGTATGTGAAAATGAGTGTATTAGAAACCTAAAAGACAAATGATTATCACTTTAACGCAAAGAATAGGTTTTTTCATGAAGAGTGAGCCATTGCAGTTTATGGCCCGTTCTGCTGCTTTTATCATATCTCTTTTTCTATATATTTTTATTATATATTCTTTATATATTTTTACCAACATGGCGCTGATACAAAAGCATGCAATAAAAAATGTATCTATCCATATACAAGCGTATTTTTACAATGTGCATTTTATGCCACAACTATTACTAAAATTAGAAAGGATTAAAAATTCGTAAACGCTACGATTTTCATTATTGAAAATATTCCGGAAAGTGATCAATGATCCGCGTATCCCACGTAACAACACCGTGGGGAAACATTTTCGCTAATAATGAATATATCAAAGAGAACGACGGATTCATCATCGCGTTAATATTACACGAAGTCATAAAACGCATAATCCATTATTGCAAAAGGGTTGAAAGTAAAATAATGACTGACGAAAGTGTGCACGAGAGAGTATCAAAATATGTACGTTTTATTTATCGCCGACGTTGATAAAGCGAAACTCCTGTAATGCTATTATGAAGTGCGCGTTACAAGACAGCGCACGCGTTAACCCGCTGGGACATCAATCCGTCTCGCAAGCAGCCCCCGTTGTGCATCCTTCGTGAGATAAGGCTACCAGATTTTCCTTCCGACCGAAATAACGCGAAATAAGCAAGAAACTAAGGACCTCATTATTTCGGCAACATTTTCCAAAATAAATATTTATGCATTTTTTAAATAAATCTGTTCTATAATATTACAGTTTGTTGTACTCTGTATAAGCAATAAGCTTAATATAGATAAATTGTCGGTAAGCTCGTGGATAATCGGTAAGCTCGTTAATAAAGCAAATGAGGCAAATAAAAGGTTCTACATTGCTACCTAATTTTCATGGCTTATCGTAAACTCTTTTATTAGCTTCTATTTTATCGTTGGGGGAACCATCGCAGACATCGAAGAGGGGAAATACGCTAAAGTATCGATATCCTTAAAAGGATTATAAAGAGTAGCATGAATGAGAAGACATTCCTAATGATTCAATATGATATAATAATAACAACAATAATAATAATAATAATGAGACAATTCGCGCGTTTATGTTATGCACGTTATGCATGCAGAATTCTCACCTGTATGTCCGTCTGTAAGTGGTGCGGGATGTCATGCAATTCCAGGGAGTCGCAGTCCGCCTGTAACATCGAGCGGATTCTGCTGTAGCGGCACTTCTTCACGGGCGGTTCCATGGCTTGCATGGCGCTCGGCGAGCCCAGCACCAACCTATCCGGCACCGTGGCCACGACGAAGCCCAGCAATAGGAACCCGTTAAAGAGTAGGATGCTCATATCTGCAACACAACCAGCGGAAACGCATGCTTGAACTTTGCTCGAATCGATCCTTGATCGGAGAAACTAATCAGTCGGAATGCACCGAACGGGCAGAGAACACTCGGGGGGATTGGCCTTTGTGGTGACCTCGCTATTTCGCAGCACATCTCACTAACTACGAATTTACGCATACTATATATATATGACTGTTACGAAATTTATTACATTAAATTTCTTATTATTAAATCAATAATTAAGTAATCCAGGTTTCGTCCAGTTTCGTTCAATATCCAGGTCACGTCTAAATGACGATCAAACTAAACGCTTATGACAGCACAACATAGCTTGTCGTATATTAATTTTATAGCAGGAATATAGGAGATCTTTGAAAAATAAAAAACAAGATTCTCTAAACCATCGCTACAATATTTGTATCGCCAGTTAAATGCAACCTAGATTATTTAATTAATGATCTAATATATGATATTATACCAATAACACATTTAGAATATTTTTCTTAATATCTGTATCTCTGTTCGATCAATATCCTCCCATCGAAAGACTCGCTTTTATGAGGGGGCGACGGTCGGCTTAAAGCAGTTAAAGGAAAGTTGATTAGTAGCTGCGAGATAGCTTGAAAAAAGGGGGAAAAATTGGGAAAAGTTTTCCAATCGCCCGAGCTATCTCCGTAACGTTCATTTACGTGCAGCTTCAGGTATTTCCGTAGCCTAATTAACCACCGTTCGAGAAGAGAAAAAGAGAAAGAAAAAGAGAACGTAAGAGAGATTCCATCGAGCGAATGGCTTTAGCTATCAGTATTGACCGTCGATTTGTGTCCGATGAGTGGATGGTATCTATACCGAGAGAACAGTTATAATTTTAACGCATAACGACCCTGTTTTCGGTCCAGATCGATCGGACAAACATGGGCAAACATTTTCGGTGGTCACCCGGTTATGCTATGCACTACCCGATGTCGTCGTCGAGGTGCAATTGCGAACGCTGACCCCTTATAGTCGGTTAAGTCGTCAGTCGAAATAGCTGGCCTGACCATTCGGTCCGTTGCTGTCGCTGTCGCCGCTGTCGCCGCCGTCACCGCTGTTACTACCGACGAAGTAATTTCCAGGTGGCGATTCCAACTTCCGCAGCTGCGGAGGAGAGAAAATTTCAGCCGCGTAAATTTTCGGACGCCACGGCGAAGCGAGATCACCGGGAGGAAGTTAACCGAACGAAGGAGTTAACAAGGCTCTTCCGTCTATTCCGGTAGTTGTACAATCGTTGTTGTAAAAGCGTAAAATTCATTCGACCGCGCTCCCAAAACCTCTGGTTCCCGTCAGTAATAACATTTGCCCGCGAATTTCAGTCGCAGGTGCTTTGCAACGCGCCGGGCACTCGCAGTGAGTGCACTTGGAGTCCCAAAACGTTTACTTCGTACTTGAGAGACTTGACATTTATGACGATTTCAGTTCTATCTCGAATGTCCTACGTGGAATGCAACTTTGGAAACTTCAAACGGATTTGAATATCTATGATAAATCCTACCATTATGCTTTATGAGAGGTCTACATTTTAAGTACTTATTGTAATCGTATTCGCTTCCGCTCGATATATTAAAAAAAAGCGAACATCTCTGGAACGTTTCTGCGATTTAAATGCATGTGTAAAATTTCATTGTATTATATTGTATATAATATTGCATCAATGTATTATTATATATTATCGTTATGATCATTATTTATTATTAAAAATATAATGTATATTTTTTTCATTCATTTTATGTAGATCATGCACACGCGGCGCCCTGTATATCGAGGCTGAATATCCTGCTCTTCTTTGCTCTTCTGCTGAGTCGTTCCGCGGAGGCGCGGCCATTGCGGATTTTTATCACGGAATTTATTGCGCATTTCGATGAGATAAAAATTTCATGGCGTTCCACCCGCTACCTAAGAGCTGGATATTATAGCGGGAAACCCAGCTTCTCTCGACCATAATTAAAATTAAATTGCAGTTAGCTAAGACGAAAGTGCTCTCTTCGCCGAAGCCGAAAGCTTAATAGCATTGCGTAGGATGCACGAGGAAACCGGAGGAGGGAAGGCGATGCGACTCCATGTTGCAGTTCGCCGCTTGTATAAAGGACGTCGTCGTCGTCGTCGACGACGACGACGACGACGACGATTGGATCTTCACCGACTTCTGTATATCTCACGCTCATTTGCTTGCATTCGAAAACGTTATTAATACAAATTGGAACGGCAGTCTGCCTCTTTATGGAAGTCTCGCCGAGCTACCCTCTCCAATACACCATCTTGATAATCAAACTTACTCCTTTGAGTAAGCACTGCGTGACATCTCTCTTTCTCTCTCCTTTTCTACGTTATTTTATGAAACAGCACGAACAGAATCGCATTAATTATAGAATTATCTGATAATTTTGCGAGATATTTCCCACTTAGTCGACCGCCAGCGAGTTATGTAATATAATACGAAATAATTCGTATATGATTATCAAAATTAAATATCTCTTTTAATTAAGATTGAAAATAATTTGTAAAATTAATTTTGTAAAATTAGTCAAAAATTAATTAGTAAAATTAGCAAGAGAATATATCTTTAGTTTCTTACATTTCTATGGATAAATCATAATGTTTTATACTGATATATGTAAATTTTAGCAAGTTATATCAAAAATTTTAATTAAACATAATATTAAAAATGAAGATATGCAATGTAGTTTCGATATTGCATTGATGCATCTGGAATATTAAATATTTGCCACATAAATATGAATTTTAAAATAATGCCTTAAAATAATTCTTTAAATTACATCGAGAAAAATACAGAGCTGCTGTATTCAAAATATTCTTTCCTCCTCGGATATTTCCGTTTGCAGGTTCCTTCTCGAGTTCTTGATAACAATATCGATGCAATATCGCCAGAAAGGGTTCAAAAGTATTCAAAGGCTTTTCTCTTGATCGTTCAATAATAACTGTGTACCGTGCCAAAGGCAGGAAACATGGAATGTTCCATTTGCGGATTGCTGTAAAATGTTATTTACCGATGAATGATGAATAAATATGACCCAGGTATTAATTTATTATCTGCATTTACTTTTGACGAGCCGTAAATAATATATTCGGTAATACGTTTCACGCTGGCGGTGCCAAATCGCACTTTCATTTCAGTCAATACAGCCAGAGAAATATGATTTAAAGGCACCAGGGATGCATTTCGAAAACACGAGATAAGAGTTCAAATAACCGAGTCGAATGTATAATAATATCGCGGGGCTAAAAATATCTCAAGCCGTTAATTAAATAGCCGATACGCACAATGCTGTGTATCACTCTTATCTTAGCTCGCGCTATAAGAATATCTGAAATCCAAGAAACGATTACGATTGACAGAGATGCGTTACTAAAATCCGGAATTATGTACTATCGTAAAACAGTAATCATGTTGCCTGAAACAGGACGACGATATTTAATGCCGTTTCAATAACTGCACACCGCAGATAGCGCTGGATCAATCTTTTTTCGAGAAGAAGCTAAAAAACATTCCCCAAACGGAAATTTGATTTTAACGCGAGGGCAAAACCGTTGCCGCGGCAGACGAATAATCGAATCTACCTGCGAAGTTCCAGCCGAGATTCGTGTCTTTGTGCATGCCGCGTGATTCGGAAGTTGATGCTATTGACAATGAAATAGCGTAGCGACTGCTGACACCGCGCCGGGAACTTATTTCCGGCGCGCGTGCCGCCGAGGGAAACAGGAGAGCGAATCCGTTTATAAGACGCCGTGATTCACAGCTCGTGCAGTTTGCAAGTTTTGAAAGAAACCGACGTGCTGTTTATTGTGCCAAGATCTGATGAACCGCAGAGGCGGTAGCGAGTTTCCAAGCCAACCCACGCTGCTTATCGGCCGAATATCAGCGATCGACCATCCGCAGATGCCTGTTAATATTCGTGCTGCGGAAGAAATTGAGCACGCGAGGTATTCCTAACACACGTGCACCAAGTTTCGGCGTTCCTGGAACATGTGTCAAACACGTGCCTCCATTTTAGCAGCGTCTCGAAAGAGAGAGAGAGAGAGAAGGTCGAATGCATGGAAAAAGTTGCTGCACACGTTCGAAAATGCTTTTACGAAATTCAGTTGAAACTGGGAAAACGGTTCAACAGCGAGAAATGTTCTTATGTATGCATTGATCGTTGGGAATGAGTGGCGAAGTTGTCGATGCTCATGCTATTGAGTTATGCGACTGATTTTTTTATGTTTTCGATAAAGCTTCTTCTGATGGAATATTTTTCAGTCGCTTGGCCGATACACCGCAGCAGACCAACTGTGAAATAAGGTGTAAAAAGGTTTTTTTTTAGGGAAATATCGATGGTCCATGAATGCGAGAGACTCGCTGAAGTATGTAATGCGATCGAAATACTCCTTCCGAGTGCAATTTTTAATTTAATTATACTGCAAACGGAAGCCCCTCAGACGATATTCAGCTGCGTCGGAGATTCGCTATAGGGCATAAATGAATAAAACTCTTCCGCGAATAAGACCGTCAGGCTCCGAGATTCCTCTGACTTACGGCGGCGAACATATATCAAGCTCCACTGCATAAGTAATCACGTCCTACGTTAAAATCTTTTAAATCTTCTCGTCAGGGAAGAAAAACTCGCCAAGTAACACCGAGGTTAAAAATCCGAAAAGAGACCGAAGCGAGACACGCGTACCACGTTACGAAAAGTAAATGTTTTATTTCAGAAGATGAAGGGAGAGGAAGAGAGGGTGAGAGAGAGAGAGAGAGAGGAGGAGGAGAGAGAAAGGAGCTGAAAGACGACAAGATTCTTTTTACTCTCTCGAGATCCGCACAAGCGGGCGAAGTAAAAATTTCATTTACATCTTAATTGGACCTTCTATTACGACATCTTTAATTCAATCTCCGGAGTGATACACCTTCCACCGGAAGTAGCACTCCGATTTTAGGGGCGGCGCGGCGCGGCGCGTCGCGGGGAGGCCTATTTGACGGCGTTTTATGCGACTCTCGCGGGCTCAAGACATGAACGAAAATAGACCGTGCTATCGACACGGTGCAAGCGGCACGATATTATGCGATCTACAGCAACAGGTCTGCGCAATGTTACGGGAGAACGAGTTCGATTTGGAGACGGCAGCAACGGCAGCAACGACAGCGGCTGCAGCAGGAATAGCAACGAGGGTGTCGGGCAACATACACACGTATTCACGACGCGTCGGCTTCGATTGGTGGACTCGTCGTTTCGACCGGAGCTAATTAATTCGCTCGCTCGCGCGGTTCCCGCCTCGACAAATGTCTACCCGCGATCTTAATTGAATCGGTCCACGGAGTGGAGAGATGTAGATATTCCCGGATAGGAAAAGTAACGCCCCTCCTGATCCCGCGACTGAATGGAGCCGACAAACACTTGGGCTGGATCGACAAGTGGGCTAACAAGCGCAAGATGGAAACGTAATATATACTGTTTGTAATATAGCACGTTGCTTCATTCTTATGTGTATGAATAGTTTGTGCGCGCGCGCGCGCATAGTTTATGCAGTGTGAACTTTGCATATTGGAGTATCGCGGTCCTAGCTGATCGAAACATGCTCCTAGACGCGATCTAGGTCACTTAATGCTGGTCTTATTGATTAGTGATATTATTAATGGGACCAAGAGAACGGAGTATCTTGTACTTGTTTATTTATGTTTTTCATCGCAACATTGCACGTTACAAGTTGCCAATACACTACAAGTCAATTTCAATTCGCGTGTCACTCTGGCTGACGAGAAAATGAGATTTAACGTAACGTATTTGACTCATTAAACATATTTGACAGATGACAAGCGATATCAGGATCTAAACAGAAGTGGAAGCACTCTGTTGATCGACTGCTGATGCAAATTATTCAGATTTTCAGATTTGACCTGAGTCCCACAATTTCAGAAAAGATTTTTGAACAGTCGTCGACATGAAAAATTCAGATTCTTCCTTTAACAGATAAAGGCACTGAAAGCTCTTTATTGCAGCGGTCTTCAATAACGTTCACCACTCGCCACATGTGGCGAATAGGTTATTGTACAGTACTATATTCTGCCGGGCAAAACAAACGACCGTATTGTACCCTCGCTATCTATGGATACCATTTAGAACCATTTAATCAATGCATATCTTTCCTTTCACAACGGAGCTTAATTAATTTTAACGGCGCAATCGTCGGTCGTGTACCTGCAAATTACGCGAATAATCTTCTTTTAGTCGATTGCTTTAATTTCCTTTTATATATTTTTCGTTACGTTTTACATTTATCTCAATTATCATTCACAGACAGACAGACAGACAGACAGACACAGACACAGACACACCATCACCATTTGTTACATAATAATAAGTGTGTGTGTGTGTGTGTGTGTGTGTGTGTGTATATATCTGAAATTCAAATATATTTAAGCTTTTATCGGTAAATTGAACGCCAATTTACAAATCGCGCATTTAGATAATGACGATCAACAATAATTACAATAATTGAAAGTAAATCCACAGTTCATATGGTTCTCGTTGATTCACGTTGGTCCCATTTATAATTCCATTCTCTTTCATAATCAATGCGTATAAAAAAATGCAAAAGAAGAACATCAAGATCCATGGGAGATTGAAATATTTACAGTTCATCATTGTTTCATGAATTCTATACCTGTCATGCGTTTTTGCACTAGGGCTAGTCAACCATCAGATGCAATTTGCAAACAGCGAGAAGCACACCGCTGCAATTTCCCTCAAATCGCCTCAGCCGCGCCATGCACAGTCTGTTAAATCAATATAAAGGCCCCAGTATTCGAACGTGTTCGCGCTTTTTATTGAAAAAAAGTATGAACCTCCTATTCTGTCTGATGTTATCAACGACGAATCGATAAACAGGCTAACGAGGTCAATGTACGCAAATATGATTAATTATGAAATCAGAAACGATACATATTTCGTATGCGCAGTAACGTTATTCTATCTTTTAACAGGATTCGTAGTCGACAGTCAAGATTGTTACTCATCACGACGAAAATAAAACGGTCGAAAATTCGGAATTTAATTTACAATAATTTATTTAATTTCCTATTGCATGTACTATTTGCGGTACACACAAACTCATTTTCAGACCAAGTGATATTTTTTTTATCATTGATATCATATTTTTATCACTGGCAGATGAAGTGCAAGAAAATAATTGTTGGTATTATTATATGAGCTTTATACTGATATTAAATTGCATTAAGTTTCACTAAAACAAATTCCCAGCTCATAAAAAGTGAAAAAATAGATAATTTTGACACATTAGCACACTTTATAACGTGTACCGTTTTTGATACGCGATACCGTTTTTGATGACCTGAAAATGACAATTCAAAAATATTGGCAATGTTGGAGACGTGTTAAAGAAGAATGTCTGCATTTACATGTCAAAAATCCTATCTATATATTTGTGTATTGCAAGTGTGACGTGATTCGAAAGATAAAAATATCGTGGTGTGATTAAAAGTCACTATCGATGGTCCTACGATGCGAGAATTTTATCGATCCGCGAATCCATAGTTAAATGATTCCGTTGATTGACGTACAGATTGCGGGAGATTGTAAAAATCAAGCGACGATCAAAACGCGAAACGCGCATTCGCGCTGATCTGAGAGCATCCAATAACGTTTTATTTTTATGGACTGGATGTGAATTTTTGCTTCAAAGGTAATACGAATTGGGTGACGTTTTTCGGTACGCGAAATAGCGAACTCTGAACTGGTAGCTTTTAACTCGATGATACGAAAAACGTTCAGCAGAGCAGAGGATTTTAAAATTTCATGAGACCTGTATACAAATTTGTCATCAAAATCTAATGTAAAAATAAAGAAGTAGATATGAGCTGCCCGACGATATCGAATCAATATTTACTGATAAACTCTTTACTAAACACGGCATCGATTCTCCCTCAGAAACAACGCAGCATCAAAGCAGTATTAGTTTCAAAGGGATTTTAAGAGCAGTTAGTTTTACGAGCAAAAGACAATTTGCAATTGGCGTTTCAGAAACGCGCTTCAATCGAGCGCCGAGCGCACTCCAGCTCTCAAAGCAGCAACGTTAAATGTGCGTTGACGGTGCGTCAAAGGCAATGAATTTTGTTTAATTAAAGCCCGTCCAAATTTAGTCCAAGGTAAGATCTCACCGAGGATTCGTTCTTCGAAACGTCAATTTAATCGCGCCTTCCGCCTTTTAATCGGACGCGGTACTCGAAAACTATTCGCGTCCCGACATTTTGATTGGGGGAGATAAATCATCCGGGCTGTACGCGCCTACCCCGATCCGATCCCGATCCCTAGCTCGCTCCGAGCGGAATCGCGCGTCGCAAGTTCGGTCGGCGGGAGTAATAAAAGCACCACGCGGCCTTTGAGCCACGTTCTCATTGCTACCGTCGTCCACGGAGCATCCGATTGAAGGCTTTGATCTGCCGAATGGTACACACGTTACACGTGCTGCCGCATCTTGATTTCCGTATACGACGTATCAGCGTACGCGCGCGCGCGCGTTATTGCGGCGCGCACTTGATTGCCGATCGCCTGAGCGGGTTCTTCTAATGTCCTCGATCGATCGGCACTGATCGAGGATGCGAATTCGTAGATCAATTGAAAGTGCTTAATAGCGCGAATCGTATTGGTCCTCACGGTGTCCTCGACGAACGCCGATAACCGATCGCGAGGACACACGCGTGCGCACTTGCGGCTCTTTTCTCTTTATTCCGACGTTGATCTCGCGGGATTCATGGATGCGATAATAGCCACTGGGGGGTTTTACGGGTTTTCTTCGCCCGTAAAAATAATACTTTGCCAACGTTATTCGATAGCTCATTATTGTAAAACTTGTTATTTATGATGCATAATAACAGATGCCGGCTGCCTCTTTGTATAATGTTCAGCTTCAATCTTTTTAGATGTTTCGATGTCAGAAAAGGATACAGACAGACACGATGAAAAAGATAAAATACGTTTGAGAAATTTATTTTTGTTTAAACGTGAAACGCAACAAGAGCTTTTTATCAGTTAGCTCTGCGAGGAGAATATTTTTATAAAATGTGTCGGCAAGAGGTACGTCGCAGTTTGTGGAAATAAAGAAGAACGCTGTCAGTGGAAGACGTATTTACTACTGGATATTTGTTCATTCGTTAACTCCTGTCACGCTATCAAAAACAAGATATCAAAAGCCAGGCATGATATCCGAATAAAGAACATTTCTGAAATAAACGAAGTGAATACAGAGCGAGTACGTTGCTTCGTATATACTTTCCGGAGTTGAAAATTTTATTTTATATTATATTTTTATTTGATTTTATATTTCAACCAGCAATACTGGCTCTGTTGTATTTTAGAAATATATTATTCCAACATTTCCAACACAAATCTTACTTTATAAACAATACATTGAATTACAAGTAAAGTGAAATGTAAACTGTAAATGCAAATAGTTATCCAAATTAATACAATAAGCGCTTGAAATTGTTGCACTTTTCATGATGCTTCTTTTTTTAGACTGAAAACCGAGGCATGTCCATTTCTTTTTTATATTTCATATCTCAACATGTATCTGCGATTTCTGAACTGCTACCCGTAATAGGTACTCTAAACTTATAAATAACGGCGGGAGGACTAAATGCAAGACGATCTGTGTGTTGCACGTAACGTAACACTAGCGTGTAAAATAGGGTGGCCAAGTAAACGCGAGGCGTAGATGCAGCTTGTCGGGCCGTAGCAACGTATTGTATAGCGCATATTGCATACCTCTACCTACCTACTTCACTCTCGAGCGTGTTGCACCGATTTACGTCAGTTTAATTCATCGAGGTTCATTTCGACATTGAAGAATTACAGCACCGAGATTTTAACACACGCGAGTGTGCAAACCCGGCTCGCCCGCTCGGTCGTTTGCGTGCAACACGCCCCGCGCGAGCCGATGTTTTTAATCTCTAAATTACGCGGTCGAATCGCTCAATTAAAGCTTCCCACCGATACTGCACTTTTATATGACCGAGTGCGTTCATGAAATAGCGTACAAAAAAGCCCCGCGAGATAGCGAATCCAATAGTGAGAATCGGCTCCCGTGATGGCACAATCTAGATTACGTCTCTGATATCTTGCGAGGCCGAGGGAAAACTGCAAAATGATATCCCCCCTCCGAATTCCGTATGAAAAATATCCCGCGACGATCTTGAGAATCTTATAAAATGTAATTTTTCATGAAATTCCGGAAACGCAATAGTTTATTGAAACGTTCTGATTCCTTTCAAAGATTTCAGGAATCCCGTAAAGCTTCCATTAAACCTGATCGCCTAATTTCTCATGACGTTCGAACGCTCACATGGAATAAATTTTACATTCCATTTATAACTCTTCAGCTCTCGTCGCACACTACTGCTGAGGAAATATGCGTGTAATATCTCGAAGATAAATCAATTCTTGAATCAACTGAAAAGCGGGACTCAAATGCTAATTCCGGCGATTTCGTACGACGGAAGTGTTCTTTCTCTCTCCTCCTCTCTCCTTCTCTCTCTTTCTCTCTCTCTCTCTCTCTCTCCTTCCCTCTCTCTTCCTCTCTCTCTGTCCCGATTGTGAATCGTCGGGGTGTAAATTACACCCTACGCGGCCATTCTCCGCGGGTTAATGTACTTGGACGGGATCTTTAGTACCGAGCGTCCCAGATACCTTTGCTAAGAAGTTTCCAGACCGACCCTTCATCGCTAACAACAAGCAATCAGGTCCCCGCGCATAAAGCTTAGTAGCGCTGCAGCAATATTGTAGCGCAGAATTCTTAGCTTCCTGCAATCTCTTATTTAATCGCTCGCTTAAACTCTTCGTTAGATTAGAGCGTTGCATCGCAGCGCGGAGGAAGCTGGAGAACGCCGAAATCAGGAATACCGATGCAGCTGCAACGCGCGCGAGGCGGTTAACGAG
This sequence comes from Ooceraea biroi, assembly GCF_003672135.1. Lineage (NCBI taxonomy): Eukaryota > Metazoa > Arthropoda > Insecta > Hymenoptera > Formicidae > Ooceraea > Ooceraea biroi. Next base: position 5,789,611 of record NC_039512.1, read on the forward strand.
AACGTTTCACTCGCTTCATTTATTTGCGCTTCATTCCTAGAAAGAAAATTTATTCGATCTATTCAAATAGTCGCTAGACATTTCACGTTTGATATCGAGCACCTCGTTGCTGAAGCGAATTTTAGTCGAGAGTCCGCGTAAATGGGATTTCAACAAATTTGAACAAACGCACATTCGAGAGGATATTTCGCAAAATATCACAAATATTTGACAAAGACGATCTGTTTCATTAAGGCGTAATCATTAACGTAAACTGTACTCGCTCCGAGCAAATTCCTTTGCCAATAGTTCATTAAACTTTTTAATCTCCCTCGATTTCGTACAAGAAATAATTTCCGCTCGTTGCCGCTTTTATTCCCGGCTCTGCGTTTCCTCCGCGCACGAGTTTTCTTATTAAAGAAATAATCTTGCCGGTTGCATCGTGTTATGCAGCGCTTCTCGCAAAAAGAACAAAAAAAGGGAAAGAAAAGAAAACAATCGATTACAGCTATTTGCGACGATGGTCTCGATATTCCATCGCGCAAAGTTTTTCTGCGACATCGATTATGTTCGCCATTACAAGAAACATCGTGCAGCAGTGCTTAATGGTACTTAGCAACCTTTTATTGAGCTTTTATCGAGAAATAACGAAACAAAATTCACATGAAAAAAAACGAAGTTACTCTTAGAACAAATGTATATCCAGTCTTATGATATAATTTCTTACATTTTTTCTAAAATGATGTATTACTAATCTTTCAAGAAAATTTGATTTAGTTTAATGCAACATTAAATTTCACACAAGTTCGATTTTCTTCAAAGAAAAAATGTAGAACATGCTCCAAGATGCAATAAATAATAAAATATTTTTGTAAACATATCTAAAAGTAATATCGTACACATATGATGTCTACAAACATGTTCAGTCACATGATAGAATGATATACACAAATGTGATACTCTAAATGTGATACTCAAAATATACTGAATTTGATCATTTGCACGACGCGCACTCGACATCACACCGTTGCACAAACGCAACAATTTTTATCAGCGAACGCGAGACTTCGCAGGCGAATTCTGATATCGTGCAGGCCTTCAAAGCGAGAGACTCTACTTTGGTCCAAGCACTATCGTGCGTCATAGCGATACCTGCGCCAGACGCGAAGTAAGTACTTTCGACAGAAACCAATTACCTCTGGAGAAACGCTGATTTTACGCAAGACTACCTACGCGCCTTCGCTTCCGCCGCCTTCGCCGAGTGGAGCGGAGCGGAAGAAATCCGGACTCCCGCGCGGTTTTCGTCCGCGCGCGAGCGAGCGTGCGAGCGGAAGTTAAGTGCGCGCAATTTTAGCACACTTACATCGCGCGTTGAAGTACGACGATCGACGACGTCCCGGCGAATAAAACAAATTCGAGCAACGACGACGACGATGACGACGAGGATCGAGGGGCAACCGCCAGAAATAACGGCACTCTCTTTTCGCACGCGGCCGTTCCATGTCGGAAACGAAAATACCTGCGGAACATCACGAACGTCAGGCACAATGGAGCGGTGGGGCTTTTGAAGCAAGGACGACTGCGGGCTCCCTTTTATTTCGTCCTCCTCGTCCCTCTCGCTCACCTTTATTCAGCTTTCTGTACCTCTTATCCACCCCCTCGACCATCTTCTCTGTCTGTTTCCACCACGTACGTGTCACAAATGAGCGCACACGCGACACGAATCTGGGATTTTTTCCACCGCGCGATGCAAGAGATTCTCCTCAAACGGGGCACACACACCGCCCGCCGCTGTGATTTTTATCTGCGATTGTTAACCCATGCCGTATCTGCGCGCCATGTGACGCACATTGATTTTTTGCCGAATGAATGGGGTATCTCGGGTGATTTATCCGGGCTTGAGGTCCGCGCGACAGAAAATTGAGGAAAAGCTATCCATATGCCGTGCGTTATGTTACGCGTGGAAAAATTGTACTCCGAGAGGAAAAGGTGTCATTAGGAGAATGGTGAAATAAAAAATAATGATAGTCTAACAAGATAAAAGGGTGGAATTAATTTATATCGGTCGAGGAAATATTCTGACCCATCGTTTGTCGTAAAATAGCACATTAATAATTATAAATATACTTTCTCGTAGTACACATTGTTTTAAGCTTTTATATGCAATGAAAATCGTGCAGAAAATAATTTTGTACTGAAAAGTTTGTTTAATTCCTAATATCAAAATAATTACACAAATTACGTTTTGTAGAAGTTTGCAAACACACGTGATTGTTGAGCGAATCATCAAAGAAACTTCGGGCATTTCTTAATGATGCGTATAGTGAAAGATGTTACGTTATTTTTCAATATCTCAGTACTCTCGCTTTATATAATTTTCCTCGTTAATTCCGTGTGCAGTAGTTTCTATAAACATAATATCAGAAGCGCAGCTTTTAAAACCTGATGTTAAAAGCGCGCGGTATGTGCTTTGCATACATCATTTGTTTCTTTTCCCTTATTATCCAGTTCGTTATATGTGAATACTTTCGCGAAACATTACCTGATTGGACAAAAGACAGCGGATTTGCGTTATTTTAAAAGAAGTCGTTCTCCACAGTTAAATTCCGTCCGCCTTTGCAGTACTGCGCTCGCAATAAGAGAAAGGAAATGCTTTTCATATGGTCAAACATTCATTGTAATGAGTATATAATTTTTTTTCTTATTGTCAATACTTGGAATTAGAGTGACGTAATTTTATTAATAATATTTCCTGCCATCTGATTCACACATTTATCTTTTATAAACTCTCTCACGATTATCTATATTCAATAAGCTAAACATTGCAATTCTTTCATTTATTTAATTTGCTTTATTAATATTTATTTCATTGTCAACTAAAATTTTAGAATTATCACAGTCAAGGTAAATAATTATAACTAAAAGAACTTTAATACTTACTAAGCAAAATAAATACATGTCCGAAGCAAAATCAAGTATGTATATCTCAAAAGAATGTTTGAAACGTAACTTGCGCAGAGTTTCCAAATAAACTGCCAACAAAATACTGTGGAACAAACCCCATCGTGTATACTTTGATCCTGCTGGGAAATACGTGGTTTTGCAAAGTCAATAGAACCTATGTATGATTATATCATTACCGACGTTTCACCGTGGCGGATGCAGCTTTGTTTGCGCTCCGATCTCGCGGCAATTGGGCAAGTTGGGCGTATCCCTATACCATTGCATCCATTCTACTAAGCGCTTTTTCATAGTTTCCCCAGTCTCGACCTCGCTAAATTCTCCTCTCTCGCCAAACTCACCGTATTTACCGAAAGAGCACTCCGGGATTCCCTAATCCCCGGCGTGCTCCGCGATGTTGCGCATCGGATTCCAAAATTTCCCAAAATTATTCGTTTACTTCCCCAGCGAGCAGGGAAAGCGCTTTCGTACGTTAACCGTCTCCCCTCGATACATTCCGGAGGGTTTTCACCCGGGCCTCTCGCGTTTTCGCGCGGGAGATATTTAATAATAAACACCATTTCTCTTTCGCGGGCCGGAAGCGATTTATCGTCAATGATACTGAATCGATAATGAAGCCTGCGGCATGTCGGTGCAATTAATTCATGTTAATTTATTAATAAAGTCGAATAATGCATTTGTCGTCGCCGCATGACTGGACCACCGCGGCTGCTTTTGAATTCATTATAATAAGCACTCGCCGTGATATACGAACAGATCCTCCCGCATGCACAGGGCATTATTTAAATATGATCAACTTCAGGCTTTTGCCTACTGACACACTTTGATTAATCTTTGCGAGCATCCAAGCATGAATAGCGCTTCCTCAAAGCATGACGTTATCCTTCCGTAGATCTTCTAATTCCATAAATGTCGAAAAATTGCAATCATGGAGTACTCGTATCTAAATATATATCTGTGCGTTTATATTGTGTATTTATGTTCTTGACGATACAATACTATCTTTGAAAGAAACAGAGAGACACTTCCATTTCATTGCAGGTGAAATAAAGAATCACAATTACGATAACTGTGTAATCAACAAAGAAAATCGCGCAGTTTTAAAAGGGATGGATCAAAGGGATGGCCAAGAATCACGGTCAGACAATCTTCTCGAGTCTGAACTGTGCGAGCACCTGATGTGAGCTTTCCGCTATCGTTCGACACACATATACAGGCATGTACATGTACACGTACACGTGCGCACAACACACACGGAGGGACAGATATTTTCAGAGTAAACATTTCGTTCTTTCGTGGTGGCCCATAGGCGGTTATTCGACGATGTAGACTTCGTAAGCTCTCAGCTTGAGAAAATAAAGTGTCGGCGAAGTGGACTCTTTCCTCAACGGCGGTTGCGAGCGATATTAACTTCCTCCAATAAAAAAAGATTCGCCAACAACCGATATACACACACGCGGTCGTTCCATCTTACCGCAAGGAGTAACGTTTCTTCGGCAAACGAATGAGAATAAATTCAGCTTTGCGTTTCGTTCATTTTAAAATAAAATTTATGTGATCTATTTTGCGCTGACCAGCTACATAACTGATAAACGAATTTTTTTGATGTTTCTCATGAAAAGCCAAATAATACAATTTAATGCAGTATATTCATAAAAAGTTTTATTCATACAACAATTCATATAAAAATGGTTGGAATTGTGTAAAAATAATAGAAAGATAATATATACGATTATTTTATAGAGTTTTGCATTTTTGTGCATGCGAACTCTTGCGAGTATAATAAATAATATTTTTAATAATATCTTTGCAAAATCAATAGCAATCTCGGCCGTAATCAAATTAATTAAATGCGATTTGATAATATTATTATAAAAGAAAAAGAGCTATTTTATTACCCAATATCAATGTTATTTAATATTTACTTCATTACCTTAACATTCTCTCACCAGATTTCAAATGGACTTTAAATATTTGCATAACTATTTCATGAGCAACGTACAGAACTGTTTGCATTATTCAAATAAATTCTAAAGAAAGAATGAATTTCTCGTATATAGAAATATCTGTTCATGCAGAGAGAGAGAGAGAGAGAAGCCTGAATTCTCGCCTTATACTCCCTCAGAATCTCGCATTCCACGTTTTCTTTTTTTTACCGCCCTCGTGAAAGAAACGGTTACGCAACAGCGAATATGCTAACAACGAAGTCACTAAAAAATAGAGATACCTGCCCGCATCGAGACAGAAAGTGTATCACTATTGTTAACAAGGAAAAATATAACTAAAATATAAAAATACAACTAAAAATACAATTAAAAATCTAAAAAAAATGCATCGTAAAGTATAATACATCAACGCTTTAAGTGCAAAGAACATTAATTACGGATTTCGAATCAAACAATGTGCTCATTCTTCGACGAGAAATAAAGAATACTTTTTTTTGCATTAATGCTGTTCTAGTGCTTCTTCTGGTCCTTCAAGATTCACAATTTTGATATTTTACTCTTTCGATCAGAAACTAATTTTGAGGATATTGCATCCACAACCCTTTTTCTTATGCGATTCTCTCTCTCCGTCTGCAAGAAAATCTCAAAGAATTAAACGTCGGTCACTCTGTCCAATAATGCGACTGACGATCAAAAAGTTGTTGAACGCAATTTACGAGAGAATAGATCTGGCCATCGAAGTTCGTCTGCATCTCGCAAGTGAGAGCACCTCCTTTTCATGCAGAACTTATTCCCAAAGATCAAAGTAACTCCCGCTACTCGCGGCAGTTAAAAGTGGTAGTATTTCAATCGCGGGGGACTTCTCCCTTTCCCTTCCCTCTCTTCCCGGACATTTCTCACCGTAAAAAGGAGGAGAATTCTTACGGGGAGCATTTCCAGCGGAGTGCGAGGTCGCACTAATTTCGTTACCATCGATCGCTTTGTTTTTTTACGATGAGAATACAAGCGAGTACGAGGTGGCAGGTGCGAGGCCTCTCGGTGCTCGTTGCAAGGTCGAGCGAATAAAAATACGGATGAAAGATCGGCGAGTAAAAGCACGACACTCCTACAAGCATAATTGGTACCTAAGTCCACCATCGAAACGACGTGGGCTGCATTTATTAGCCGAGTCCGCTGTTTCGTTCCGTGAAACGTGACTTTGTGCATAAACGACTAGAGGGAGAGACAGAGAGAGAAACAGAGAGAAACAGAGAGACGATGATGATTTACGCATGATTTAATTTGCATCGTTGCACGTCGTGCACAACAATGGGAGCACGCACGCAAAATATTGCGCGGGCACGTTAGCGACGCGATCGCTCCCGAGTTTTCTCGCCTAGTTGCATGTAGGAATGCATTTAACCACGTCATACGATGCATTGTTCTCTGCATGAGAATTTTCTGAAAGCGACGTAGCTGTGGGCAGAAAATAAGGAAGCGACATGCGCCCGGATCCATGAAAAATGTAACAAATATTTTATATAAATATTTTATATAATAAATATTATACTATATAAATATCGAAAGAATAGTTTGAATCTCTATTCATCTCGTCTCGTTCGTTCATATTTAATATAATATAATATAATGAAATATTTATAATGTATTAAATATCATATACGTTGCAATTATATGTACACATGTATAATTACGTGTGTGTACGTGTGCACCTCTGAACAGCAATGAAACAATCAATCTGATTATAACGATGTGTATATCAAATAAGCATGCATTTGACCTAGTTACGTGGAAAGCGATTGTTACCACTTCGAGCTACGAAATGGCAAACGTTCAACTCGCTTTAAAAATTCATCGGATGCACGTATCGAGCCAATAGTGCATGCGGAATATGTAATATGAATAACATCAAATTTTATTTATTTTTTTCAGCGTCGAACTGCGGCACAAAGTTCCGATCTGAGATACTGTTCAAGGGTTCATTTATTAAGGGTGCATTTATTACAAAAACGACTTTCTAAAGTGGCATGCTCCTTTTTCGTACTGTTATAAAATGAGAACTGCCCACGAGAACTTCCAAACTGATCATGATCTTTTTTTGCCGCAAAAATGAAGCGATCCGCGAGGTCGGAAGTGCAACGCAATGTTACTCAACTTTTCGAATAGACTGTAAAATAATGATAATGGTATGCGAGGAGATGAGAAATACGCGGCGTTTCACTTTGAGAAATGCCCACTTCCTCTGTCTCTCTCTCTCTCTCTCTCTCTCCCTTTCTTTTTCTCAGTGGCGGCGATGATTTACGGATGATTAAATTTGCAGGAGCCGCCCTTTGAAACGCAACAATGGCAGTCTCTTTTCGCGCGTTTGTCTCGCGCGGAAAAATATCTCGCGGAAGGAATATCGCGGCCGAGACGTTGATGCACCCTCTCACGTAGATTCTCTTCGCCTTCTGCGACGCGGCACGGAAGATAAAAGCATCTCGTGAGCGTTTTGTGTACAGACGCGTGCTCGGGAGCGCGAATGAACATATTCGCGGAACGAGAGGAAGCCGAGAGGAAACGCTTGAATGCAATACACGTCCGTCACCGTTACGTTTCCGCCGCGCGTAAGAAGGTAACGATCTCGGAAATCACTCGGAGCACTCGATCCCCAAAGTGATTTCGACGTGAACCGCCCTATTAAGCAGACAGGAGGTAATTGCAGCCCGGCCAATTTCGCGATGATTTCGCGATAATTTCGCGCTCGCGTATAACTCTATCTCGCGCGTGCTCTCGTTGGTTGGTTTTGCTGGCTCATCGGCTCTTCGCCAGAACATTGTTTCAGATTAATGCTGATTATGCTCGCAAGAGCGTAGCTTCTTATGTACCGATTATACATTTCGTTTTACTTTTCGAAAAGTAAACAGCAAACGCACACGTTCCTGTACATTATCGTCAATGGAAACAATAGTGGCTGTTTTATTTAAATTAACACATGCACATTTAATATTCGTGACAATGTTTTTGTTCAAATGTAAATGGAAATATCATTAATTATGTAATCAAGAATCGGTTATTCTCCTTATTATATGTAATTCCAACCGTGAGGCATAAGTTGTTGGCTTTGTTTCATTGTTGGTTCACCATTCCCACCGGTTTCAAGGTACTTGAATCTTCATTTACCAGTGAATTCTGTTAAGTAATTACTTTTGCGAAAATACTTTCCTTTTTGATTAGGAAAAAAGCCGGCCGAGATAAGGATTAAGTACTTTTTCCTACAGTTACTGTGAAAACGGTGAGGGTTCTTAGTTACCCGTGAGAGCACTTACGGGTTAAGTAGGGTTAATCGAGATAATTATCGTACTTACCCTTCTATTGTCATAACAAAGGGATACTTTCCTCATTGTCATTACGTCGCCGTTCGCGATACCGCGATATTTTGCAACGGTGAAAATGTGCCATAATTAAACTCGCTTAAACTTATTTAAGAGATTGCTCGTTTAAGATACTCATAAAATAGTCTTGAAATATAATCGTCAATTTTGTCATCGCAACGGAACGATGCATCCGGCATCCGACTCCGAGCAGAAACAATGCGACCCGCACACAGGCATGGCATATCTCATCCCACACAAGCTGCGAACGAAATCGGCGATATTTTTCAACCACTTTATTATTGAAATCCGCGTCACAGCAGCGAAAGCAACTTCCATCTGCGTCCTACGAGCGTTAAACGGAGCGGAAAGCACGGCGGACAAACTAAACGCAGTTAAATTCGTCACGCAAACGTGACACGTTGGGGATTTGTCGGATGCCTGACGAGAGACGAGTCTATCCGGCGCAGGTTTCGCTGACGTTAACGTATGCAGCATCGACAGGAGAAAAGAGAGTGGAAGCGAGAGGACCGATGTGTCACCGATATCGTAGATCTCTGAACGGGCGGCGACAACGAGACGCGAGCGGGCGATACGATAGCCCCACGTAGATAGCAGCGCAGAAGCGAAACTGGCACGACGTCTCTCGACCTTTACGTCCATCCCGTGAAAGGATAAATCGAAGGATGTTCACGCGTTCCTCGCGCATAAATTCATGTATTTCCCAGCTCGTGCTCGGCGCGAGCGGTTGCTCCGCGAATGCCGGAGATAACGTGGCATATTCCGAACGTACCCGCGGAATAAACGCCCGCACCGAAACATGAAAGATAAATGTGCGGCGTATCACGTGCATTTACGAGTACGTAAATTTATTCGGCCGCGTAAACGTACGAGAGCTTCCCCGCGGGAAACGAAACAAAACGTCGCCGTGTCTCGGACGGGATACGACAGCATCCGTCCGCGCCTTGCCAGGCCGTTGAACGTGTCAGAGAAAATCGCTGCCGAGATGCGGAATGCGGGATACATGCAAGATGTTTTATATTGCGTGTTCAATGGCGGCACGCGTATCCGTTTCCGCTCGGTTCCGCTCGCGAGCGTACGAGACGCCGGACGTCTTGGGGAATATAATGGTGTGAGTCACGTGTATACGTGTCGTCCACTGTATGTACCGTACACGGTAGATGATTCTACAGCAATAGAAGGCAATAAAGGTCCCCGTTTGTCGACGAGGCCACAAACGCACGAAAGGTCGGTGAATGGTCGCCGCGCGAGCGAGCGCGATCATTCGCGCGACGCGCATTGCGTTCCGCTGAATGCGGAATATATTTAAGAGAGTGTTCTTGTGCGAATTTAAATTCACTGCATATATAATATATCCCGGAGTGACTCTTGGCCAACCAGATGAACGCAGTCTCCGCGAGAGCAGGAGCAGGTCCTTCACGTGAAGGACGTCGCGCTGCAAAAAACGAGCCAGCTAGCTCGCGAAATTGAAAAGGAGCTGTACACGTGCACGACGGGATAGATATATATGAGGGAGGATAGGCGAGGGTAAGCGAGTCGGCGGTGCAAAACTGCGCTTTAAACAAAGTTTATTCAAAACTACCGTGCCCGGGTAGATTAACTCGTTTTCGTGCACCACTGTCCGTATAATCGTTGCGCGAAGGGATGATCCGCGGACATTAGCGTAATGTTTTTCCCGCCTTCTTCCGTTCTTGCTTCTTCACCTGAGGACGTCTGTTCCTCTTCCGGAATGCATTGTTTAGTATCTATTTTCCAGTTCTGTCTTCTCTTTCCTGAAATTCTTCTATTTCACTTTCCGCGGAAGCTGCTGAGGGGATGGTAGGTATCGATGGTATCTCACGCCGTCCTGTTTGAGCTGAGCTGATACTGTATTACCGTCCCCATTTGCAGGCAAAGCGACAAATCTGTGTTTCGAGAAAAAATCGTATCGTCGCGTATCAGCTGCTGAAGCCGCGCGCGCGAAAATGAGCTTTCGATCGGTTCTCGATGTCTCGTCGCAGCAACACTGTCACCTCCACAGCCCCTCACGGTGATATTAATGCACTATTGACCAGACTTATCCCATTTCTCGTCAAGCGCAGCGTCGATCGAAAAATGGGTATCCCGCTGAGCGGAATGAGAGCCGGCGAGATTTATCGATGAGATTTTCGCTTCGGCAATGTGTCAGGCGGGATAAATTAATGACGCCACCGGCGTCGGTTCCGAGCAAGAATGCACCGGGCAACGAGGCGTCGTCGAGCTCTTTCCGACGTGCGCGAGATCAGGAATAAATGTAAATGCGGATCATTTCGAGCGTTCGTTTCTCTCGGGATTAAGTCTGGCTCGGATCACCGCTCGGTTTCACTGCTAAAAAAGCTGGACTTCAGTCCCGATTTCGATCTCTATTTCAGTCCAATTTCGTATCCGCATGTCATTTAGCGTCGCACGTGGCCGTTCCTTTTTTCCATTCTATTCTTTTTCTGCCAATTTTATTCGCCCCGCGTGGAGCTTGCTTTCCAAGTTATCGTTTGCAATCGGTGAGATACAGACACACTTAGCGGTAAATGTCAAGTACAATTACGCGAGTCAGGTAGTTTACAATTGCAATAACAATTACGCTGTTTGATGACTACGTATATCTAGAATAGCTTCGAGCAATCACGTTTAAACGTATTTCGTAAAAGAGAAAAAGAAAGACGAACAGAGAGAGAGAGACTTATCGATTGTGTTTTTTGTTATAAACAAACTGTTATTCATTTAAATAAAAACACAGCATTTTACGCACGAGAGTCGCGATGCAGTTATGAAAACTGGAAAACTCCATCCACCAGACGTATATTTGTGTCGCGCGCGTTAGATACTTCCTTTTTATATTCGAGCCGTAACTGTCTGCCCTGACTGTATATCTTTCTTTATAGTTAATGCCATTTTTAATGCCAGGATTTTAAGCACTCGCAACAGCGCTCATTCTTAGAAAATGAGAGGATCCGCCTGCTTCCTTGTTAATAATTTCCGCGTTAATAATTTCGCAAATCGGGCAAAATGCAAATGACACTTTCGCGACTAGGGCACGTTTTCACGAAAGGCGCCGTTGTTCGGTGTAGCGGGCGTGAAAATACCTGACGTATCGGTGGCGACCATTTATTTATGAATGCACGTACCGGGTGCAACGAAAGATACGTACAGGTATAAAACAGGTATACGGGACAATGTACTCTTTCTCTCCGTGCGAAGCATGAAACAACAGGAAGAAACACGGAAGAGAGACGGCGAGCGGAAGCGAGATACTCCTTAACGCCCGGGGCGTCATGCGGGGAAGGGAAAAAAGAGGTGAAAAATAAAGTGGATAAACGGGCGGTGTTCGAAGGACGGCAACGCGATAAAAATATTTAAACGCGGTCGAGGCGAGACGACGGAAGAGGTCTCTCCTCCTGAGAGAGCGGCGTTCAAGCCTTCGCTGCGAGGAAATTAAAAGCGGATACTCGTCGCTCGTCCGCGCGACAAATGGCGCGTGTATTCTTCGCGGTGCAGTCAGAAGCTTCACAAGCAGAAAGAAAGGAAGAGAGAAAGAGAGAGAGAAGATGAAGACGAAAAATACAGAGTACCTGGAGAGCACGCTGCGAAAAATGCCCGTGCTCGCCGGTGCTGTGACGCGCATTTAGTATTCCTATGACGCTTCTTCGCCGGCGCGAGCGGGAAGTGATCTTGGCATCCGTCTGCACTGCCGTTTCTCCAGGGATGCCTCTTTCGTCGCGAGAAGAGAAGAGAAAAAGGAAGAGAATGCTGAGAAAAGATACGGACGAACGTTTGTATTCATTTCTCGTTGTTAGCGCCAAATGTCGCGGTGCAATTCCTGCCGGCGCGGAAGGCGATGAGAAGACGTTGGACGAGTAGAATTATCGATTCGAATAAGACTACTCTCGGCGTCAAACCGCCGGGCTCTCATCCGAGTGAGAGATACAGATGGGCGAATGTGATGAGGGTGAATTGGACTCGTGTTTTCGAAAATTGGGAATTTTCAACGAAAGGAAATGTACGCCGGGGTGAATTCCGGTCGTTGTGTCGTTGGAAAGTCGATTGCGTTCCGGCCCAAACATGCGTAAAAAGGTCTACACAGCGTGTCGGCAAGGTAAACGCGTTTGTGGAACGATTTCATTTTATCCTTGACCAACGATAAATCGTTGCCGTGTATATTGCAAATATTTTCTCTCGCGCACCATTCTGTGCACTTAATCGCATGCTCGTTCATTTGATCACGCCAACACCATCGTTGTTCACAATCAATCCTTCCGCGATGAGTTTTGCAATCTCGACGAGGTAGATTTATATTCAAAGCCACATTATGCTGCAGAATAAAAAGTACTGGAACATCCGGCACAAAGTGCATGCGTATCAAGATCCGCTTTGCCTCGCAGAAATAATGCATCGGTGATTTCAGAAACTACCGTATTCGCTTTAGAGTTAGAGCTGAAGGCAGGTTGGTTAAGGGATGAACGGAGCACGTTAAGCCGATTGGGACTCTCGAAAGTCTAAGAGCATAGTTAGAAAAAATAATTTCAAGTCCAATAAGCCGAAAATTCACATTGAAATTCTCCCGTGTCATTTTAAAGTACAAAATAAAGTGAGAAGTTATAGTTAGAACGATCAATGTAATAATATTATGTAATAGCAAATGCTCTATTATTATTTGGAAGTTAAAAGGCTTATTAGCAATCAAATTCGATCAACTATATTTTCACTTCGCGCAAGAAATGCAGTTCTGATTGCAAATCAATGATGCTACTGAATGGAAAGATGGTGAGATTTATTGATGAGATTTTTGCGTCGACGAGTTGTCGGACATGTCGACAATTTGAAATCGCAACTCTTTTAAGACGCTCTGGGAGACGGAAGAAATCGCTGAAGAACCGAGTGCACCAAGAAATTCACGAAATTTCGTTCGTCGCGACTTTTCGACTCCGAAAGGGAAACGATCCGAGAACATCAAAGGATATAAAAGTGACTACGAAGAAGTATCTACAAACGTATACTCCTGTCAAACAAGCTCACTAAACTTGCTTTAAAAAACGGGAAATCCGCTGGAATTGCTGCCGACAATTTAGACAGAGAATTCTGTTTCAAGAAAGATAAATCAGAATCAACGCTTCCCTTTGTAAATGCTTTTGCTTTTCATGATATAATTTCTGCCCCGGATATTTGATATTGTACTTTGTATCCGACAAAATTTCAAAGAGAAAATCTCGCTGTTTCATAGTTTTCAACTTTTTTTATCGCGTAGCTAGTCTTACTTACGCATTTTATGAAGGTAGAGAGGCAACGAAAGAAAAAAGGAGAAAGAGTTTAAATTGTTTTCAGGTGAGCGTTCTTCAGCAGCAAGTCACTGTTATTTCAAGGTTCGCTTCCGAGAGACGGGAAGAACGAAGAAATCTAGTTTTCGTGCCGTTCGTCCGACCAAAGACAATGACCTACTTGTGTGCTTTAAAAAGGCAGCAAAGGCCGAGCGATAAATCGCAACAGATTAAGACGTCGACGCTCAGTAGCAGACATTTAATTCTCAAACCAGAACGTCGATCTCCGGAATTCGACGGTAATTTACGAGTCCTTGGCACGAACGCAATAAATACACGCGTGCGTAGTTATTTATTCTCGCAAACCGTATAAATTAACTAGCAAAGTATATTCGTGTACATGAAAGATTTGTCAAATAAATAATTGTATGTTATAAATAAATAATGAGTCTGTTGTGTTAATATATATATTTCCAATTTTTAATGCTTTTGCATTTAATACTTTAACGCATCAAATGACGAATACTAGCGAATACTGATTGCAACACGCGATTATTAATTTGAATCACAATTAGCTAGGTTCTGTAAGTAACACGAGCTATTAATAGAGACCGATTAAATCACATGATGAATGTACGTGTACATAAAATCAGTTATCTAGCGCAACTCCAAAGATGAGATTTCAATCCAACTCGGGAAAAAATTAATTGAGATGGATGTGGCATTAACGTGTTAAGGGTTAATCCGCGCAGAGAGGCGTACATGTGGTTTAATAGAACGCGCGCTCGGATTTAACTCGCGTTTTGCGCTGATTACGAGGACATGACCGCCTCGTAACTTGGCGTGCTTTTCCCCGCGAATAGGAAATGCTCGCACGCACACATGCGGATAATATTGTTCCCCTTCGTACAGAACTACAGAGTACGTGGGATCGTCGCATAACGATGCATTCGCAAACATATTTGCCTCGTTCGTTATCCAGCAGCGGAGAATACATTTCTCGCATGGAACACGTATTAATCTTATGGCTCTGACGCACATGAAAAGTATATAATTATTTGTCGGTCGCTCTCTATCTCTCTTTGATCCAGCGGGACCCGGGAATCTCCGGAAAGTTTTACACGATGGATTTCGATTTGATCTCCCAATCCGTGCGATGAGCGGCGAAGTCGTTTTCGTGAAATGATTTTAATGAAAATGATAATTTTTTGCTAAATCTCTCAGAAATTAATCGCAGTTTTTATTAGTCTTCGCAGTTTTATTTAGGTGTTCTTCTTTTGAATATTTCAAATCTTAGCAATGGAAAGGTAATATTTAGTATAATTCGATGATACAATATCTGCTGTGGAGAAAATTATCTTAAATCATTTCAATATTACAAAAATGACAGTATTGTTATTTGAAAGTATAGGCTGGACTTTAGATTTTCTGAACTTCTTTTTATTTAGCAAAAATAGCTTTTTATTTGAAACATTAGCAAATTAAACACGAGTAATTAGATTCTATGTACTTTATAATGTTGTAAAATTTAAATGTAGATATATCTTTATAATGAATCCTCGAATAAAAATTCTATTTACTAAAGAAAAATTAACTCTCGTAAAAGGTAAAACTGTGTACAAATAAAGAAAAGATAAATTCCGACACGTCCTAATTAATCTTTTTATTAATTTATCTTTTAATTTAGGAAGCTTTTAATGGAGCCTCGTTCCTGACGAGTTTCAGCAGAAAGTTGTATTTCATCAAATAAATTGTGCTTATTTCGAGCTATGCTGGGTGGAGATTTGTTTTATTTCACCTCTTAAATTTGCTCAGACCGTTTAAGGGGTTAATCTTTGCGTATTGCTGGAATTTCCATTTGACTGCGCAACTTTTTGCGCCGAAAATTATAATGTACATCGTAATTACGCAACTTCGAGAGTGCAGCAAGCGCGTACAAGTCTCTTGAAATTTTAACGAACGAATATTTTAATGATGAATACCTTTCAGAGGACGCGCTTTAATGTCGCTCCGCGCGACGAGATTCATTAATCATATTTCTCGCAATGAAATGGATACGTATGTTGCTGCGTATTTAACTTGTGTGCTTGTGCCCGTATTCGTACCCGCGTACTCTTCCACGGAAATGCACGATAAAACACAATCATTTTATCCGGCTGAACGAAAAGTATGCGCGCGCCTGTGAATTCCGCGATCGGCGGAACGAGATAACATTATAATAAATTACACAGTAACTCGCTATTAATTATGCCCGTAATCACGATAGCGATAACCAGGTGTGAAGCGACGACGCTTCAAACAAAATGATCGATCACTTCGGATATTCGACAAACGCTCAACATCCTTGTCCTATCCATCTCTGCGTGTCGTTGTTCCGGAAACATCGTCGGTTAATTAAATAAGTAATTAATTGCAGCCGGCGATAGGTAAATTTAAACGCGCGCTAGATTAGCCCGATCGATCGTGCGTTCGCACATTGTGTCTCGCGTCTTTCCGGCGTGGATGTATCACTCGGAGAAGGAAGGTTAATCTTGCCGTAAGGGCTTAATCTGCGTCGAGAAGCAAACGTCGTTCCAAATTAAAACGGCGCATCTGAAAAATATTTTCCAGCGAGCAGTAATAATTTTAAGATTCCGAGCCGATCGCTGCAGCAATGAATTGTGATGTCAAGCGAGAAGCTACGTGCAATTTCCTCCCCTTGCCATGTACCTACGTTATGGTAAATGAATTTTTTTCGCAGACCGGTATTTCGCTAGGTGCCGAACATGCATCGCATAAATTCTCTTTTTTAGTGAATTAACGTGCGAATTAATAAATAGCGATAAAATTGAATCGAAAATCTTTTTCATCATAAGTGTATGACATGCGCGCATGCACACACATTTCAATTAAATTGATTAAATTATACAGTTATATATTGACGAGTTATATTAATTGATGGATTATACTAAAAAATCAGATATATCGACATTAGTTTCTCGTTTAAACTAGTCATAAACAGTAGATAAAAAACATTTGGACAGTTATGTAATATACGTGTATTCAATATAATTGAGATCCTTGGAAACGCAGAGATTAAGAAATCGTATAAGAGCTGTGTCATTTGCACGGTAACGAGTAACCATGCCATCCAATCAGATTTTCGCTGACGCAAAGTCATTTCCGAGTTATATAGAAAATCCGAAACACTCTTGAAGTTTTTTAGGATTTAGCAAAGCTTTTCCTTCCGCACAGACTTATACACAGTATCAATATATTTGCATCTCACTGCCTAATATCATAATTCGTGGCGCTTTGGTGCTTTGATATCTGCAGTTACAAATTTTTCCCTGTACCGCAGCCTCCCGAACAAGTATGCGGATACCGGCTTTTTATGATCTCTATGGTTAAAGGAGGCTCGTGGAAAGGGAGGAAGGAGCAAAAAAAGACGAGAAAAGTCGTCGCGACGTGGCGTCGTTGCCGCAGCCAGGGCAAACGAGCTAATGGGCAGTTATGAACTTTCTTCATCTAAGTTTCGAGGACTTTTTTGCGTATAAATTGAAATTTTTATCAGACAGTGCGAGTCCCTTTAACGAGTGTCTCTTAACGTTCACCTCGCAGAAACTTCGAGGATCATGACGATCAACCGGTCGTGTTCCATTCAGACAACTATGAATTTTATACGAGTCTGTACCGTGATTTGTCTACCAAGTGTTCCCTTCTTCCTGTCCTCCACTCGTTGTCAATGTTCGCGGAGGAAATAATCAAGCCGCATAAAAAATGCGATGTCGTTGCGTCGAACATGACAAATTGGCGACTTTATGCGAGGAGTATTCCGAGCTGCTGTTGATGACGTCAAGAAGAAACTTCTCTCATAAATCTTGCGCCGTGGCCGCCGCCGTCCTCTTTGCACGATTCGCTACTCTTCTTCCGTACTCCCGAAAGTATCATATCAATTACGATACAGTTCGAAACATAGGTCCATACATAAAGAAAAATCTTCCGTAAAGAAGGGCCACTTGCCTTCACAGAGCAGGACTGTCACTGAGTTCGAGGATCGTGATATACGTCCAGAACAATTTCTTTGCGGACCGTTATCTCACGAAGATTGAATCAGCTTATCGCCAGCTGAGTAATAATGTATCAATTCGAAGAACGTACAAGCTGCAACAAGATGGATCACTCGAACATGCCTTTTCTCTTGATTAAATATTTGTTTTTTGTTTGTTTTTTTTTTCATTTTCTTATTGCTAAATATCGTTCCCAGCATATACGCTGGAATGCATCTCGAAAAGATACGAGCAAACGCGCGGGTAGGGGCCTCTATTTTTACAACGCAGCACGGCTCTGCAATATGATATTTTTTTCTTCGGTTGTGGACCACTCGGACGTTGTGAAGCGTCTCGAATCTGTCAGTGGCACTTCCTGCATCCGTGCGTTTCTTCCAGCCGGCCGCTCGAAGCTTCCTTTCGTATTGCAATAAAAGTAAGAACCGGAAAAGTGTCGCTTCTCCTGCACGCTTGCGGCGATCACATTTATTCTACCAACCCGATCGCTGGCTGTTGCACCACGCATATCGCTGGAAAAATCTCATTCGAGCAACATCTATCTTCCGCCACGACATATTCCGTCCTCGACGCGTATTTCAAGAACCTACGGATCGTTCGCGCATCGCCATCCAGCTTCTGGATCGCCCTAATCCTTCAAATGTACTTGCTGCTTGAGGAAATTGAGAAAATAATTGCGCTTCCAACGAGGACATAGTATAAAATTGATCGTTCCTCTCACCTAGTCAAAAATTCTACACATTTCATTAATATTCATATTATTTAGTCTAGAACTATTTTTACGTAATCCACATACGGTATTATTTAAACCATAATGCGCTAAAACATATCGCTGCATATAGGGAGCAATAAAAATTGTAGCTCCTTCATTTAAATAAACACATACAAAAGCTATTTCGAGCAACTATCTTGATATATACGATCTTCGTATGAAACTATAATAATTCCGATTGTCAAAGTGTCGTATATACATATAAAACTGCTAAGGGCCCGCTCTTTTTTACTAGGATAACTTTCCGATGTATCATCGAATATCTCGTTCCTGTCATTTATAAAGGTTTCAGCGTGCTTAATAATCGATTAGTTTCGGATGAGAGTGACGTATTCGCGTCCTCCGGGACCTGTCGAAGCTCCACTTTATTTCACTCGTAGCGCATCGAAACGGAGTGCTCCGGGGCGCCTCTGGCTTCCCTCCCATCGTCGCTGTTACCGGTTCGCTCTCTACGCCTCGGTATCATTAGGTGAGAATTTATGGGCCGCCGCCCCAGATACGTTTGCGGGGAAACAGCGAACACGGAAATAGCGAGAAAGTCTACCACCAACGCGTCCTTCTGCGCTCGGCTCGTGCTCTTTTTGTCGCGACACTCGCGGCTATCGCCACCGTAATTTCGTAACGCCAGCAGCAGACAGGCCGAGGCCGACGGCGTTCACGGAAAGTGACGCCGACAGGAATTTCCTTCGGGTAGGTTATTAGAGCCGAGCAGCTACGACAGATATTTCTAGACTGGGTCAAGTTTGCCGGCAATCTTGCACCGTTGTGTCGCACACATCCGCCCAATTCTTCTGGAATCTTGCTTTGCCCGACTTCCTGTTTTTTGTGGTCGCTTCTCCATGTAACTGGACAAGTTGTCCAGCATGCGACTCAAAAGAGGGTTATCGGAGTTGTTTCGACATCGTCGTCGAGAAACATAGCGAGACGAGGAGCTGCCATTAAAAAGTACAATGGTAGAAATGGAGCACCACGGTAATAAAGAGAAATAAAAATATACGTAAAATCCGGTCGCTCGTTAAAAACTTGTCGTCTCGAAGAGTGCCTTGTATCTTTGTAATATTTAAACTTACAAATGATCTTCCATAAATGCAAGAGAAAAAGAAAACAGAACTTAATAAAACAAATCATCTCGTCGTTAATGTTGAATCTTCTTCCTACTGGTCTCGTCTTGAATGTTGAATCTTCTTTGACCTACTTCGCGGTATAATGTATATCTCAGACGAGCACATTTAGAAAGTTAATGAAGCAGTGCAAAGTGCAGGGTTTAAGGAACCGTCTAGTTAAGTGAGTAATATTGCAAGAAATATTGCAAGAGTAATCGATCATCCGTCGATCGTGACAATTAATAAGTTCGATAGCTATGTTTGTACTGGAATGTACACGTTAATGCAACGTTCTACTAAAACCGCAGGGAAAATTCGAAAATCTAGCGTTCCTAGACGATCTGCATTTCTTCGTGTAACGAGACCATCCACAGTTATGGGTGGATGCACTATGCGCGAATTTAGATGCGCTTGCGCGAATACAGAGGGAACTTTACGTCTCATTATGGGAAGAGAACCTTTTAGATAAGAGCGTCAAAACCGATAAACGTTTCGCGTCACGCATTTCCATTTACACGCCAAAAAGCATTTATGCCCTTTAAAACTCGATTCGATTTTCTGTGCACAATAAAAATTACATAGCAAATAAGATAAAACGATTATACCGCCGTCTATTATCTTGTACTTTTAGGATTACACTATCCGGTTATTAAATTAATTAATTTGTTAAATTATATTACATTATTACTATTATTAAATTAAATTACATTATTACGTACCATGTAAAATTATATTAATTATATCAAATCATAATATCAATTTAGTTTAACCGAGTATTGCCAAAGCATCACTTTGATCACACGATCAATCCATTCGCCAAAAGATAAACAGCACTCTTGTTTCGACCACTCACGGTACGAAAAGATTTGCGATATATACATTCACATCATGCTGACGCTTTAAAGAATCGAAACTCGAAAAGGGCGTCACGGAAATTGATTTTGAGGTCAGAGGCGATCACGAGGGCGATCGGAGGTGCAATGACCTCGTTGTCGTCGAACAGATCTATCCCCCGGAATCGCCCTCGCACGGCATCAATTTTTCTTGGAGCGTGGAGCATTTTAATTTCTCTCTCTCTCTCTCTTTGCCTGCCAAAATAACATACTGCCCTCGTCCCAGGATTTGGATTAGCGGCGCGCTTTTAACAATAGCATCACCTAGCGGCGCCAATTCCATGATCGAGTATGCGCTATCTATCGCTGCTGCTTGGGGGTAACAACTGATAACGTTCGGACGTCTTGGTGAGCACACGAAAGGGGTCTTACCGAATCGCGCCTGCAACGCGCATCAATCTTCGCGGTGTCCACGGATAATGCAAAGTAAAAAGCACAGTTGAAATTTATCAAGCGTAATGTGTGGTAATGATACAACGGCGTCATTCATCATGATTATCGCTGGAGTATGAAGTTTTGTGCTGCAGATGCATGTAAATGAGACCGCGAAATTTGCCACGTGTTATTTTGGAACTCGCTTATCCTTGCGAGGCCGTCACCGTCGCCGGCATCCGCAATTCACCCAGAAAATACAGACTTTTAATCTTCCCCGCATGCGCACACCAATAAAATTCTGTTTTTACGCGGAATGCGCGCTTCCCAACCGCGCTGGCCAACATTGTATTTTGTAATAACAAAAATTCGCGATGTCGAGCTGTGTGTATAACACAGTTTGCCGTCGCGGCAGAGAATTACTTTTGCGCCTGCGACCGAACCTCGCTCGGGAACAAACTAAATACTGACTCGCAATGTTTTTATTAGATAATGTTCCTTCCCGCGAGATTTAATATGATCCCGCGCGACGTACGCTTTAATAATCGCTTTTTAAAGAAATGTTAGTTAAACGAGACGTGACGAGCTTTGTCGATATCAGATTGTCGTACGCCTAATTACTGGTTGAATAACCAGCAAAATCACATTAAATTGGTTATTTATTATTGACGTGAAATAGTCAGAGTTGGTTGAAACACAGAACAATTATAAAATAATCGCGTACTGCATATTAATGCATCAATTTATAATTGATCATTGCACCTTTTTATTATTTATGCCATTTAGTAATAAATAAGAGTATGCGGCAATAAGATGCGTAGTATAATGGTTTCACAGATGATTTTTCGGATTCAATGTTTCGTAAATATTTATACAAAATTGTATACTCGTTTCATGCTGCCTTTCGACATTTTTCTATCTTTTCAACGTGACTTGTATACATTTCCTTCCGTTTCCCTGACTTTGGCTTCACTCCTTCTATTCATCCCTCAGATCCATCTCCTTTCTTCCTTCTACGCCCACGTAATTGCGATTCATCCATCACACAGTTGTCCATCTATCGTTGTCGTGCCTCCAAAGCAACCCCTGCAACCTTTTGCTTGTACCAGAACATTATGTTACACACGCCAGTTACACCCGCAAATTTCATTTACATTAATTACCTTTGCGACGTGCTTTGCGTACGTATGCAATATATGTACGTGATATGTGTTTACGTTCGGACGGTAAAATTCTATCTTCTGGTTGTATTAAAATAAATTTCACAGTATTCATGCAACAGTCAGTTCAGTATTGCAGTCCAACTCTGAATGGGATTTATTATTCGTAGCGTTAATTAACGTTGCCAAGTCAATCGTCGTCTCTTCAAGTTTCCAAATCTTCCTTCGTTAGTAGTTTTTATCTCTTCGTAGAAAAAAAAAGAAGATTCCTTCGTCAGCATCCGTGAGCCAGTCTCTTTAATGTTCCATTGTAATTAACTGCTAAATGTTTCAAGAGATTCCGTCTCAGAAGTAATAAATGTTAATGCTTATCTTTGTGTGCTCATTTCATTCTCACATTTATCGTTTTTAAAAGCTTGTATAGCTTGCTTATATGATATATGTATTATCATGGCATATAATATTGGTTACGACATCGCGAATAATATAAATTAGTAAATCTCAATTTATAATGTTCTATTATTAGAAAATAATAAATTATCAACAATGGGCAATCATTCTAGAGCAATTGTTCTAAGTTTTGATAAAAATTAATTTTGCAACTCTCATCAGAGAGAAAGAAGAGAGAAAAAAAAGAAGATTTTGTGTGCTCAAAGTAATTTCCCTTTTAATTGTGAGGTATATAACTGCGTAAATGTAATAAAATACTCTGAAGCTTCAAATAATTTTTGCGGTTTAATTGTTCCCTAACAGGACAAAAGCAATATCACCTCTCCAAACTGAATCAAACAATGTAAAATCAATCTCTCAAATTAAATAAATAAATACATAATACGCGAATAAAGCCGCAATCAAGCGCGATACCAAATCAATCCTGTATAAATTTGCAGTTGTTAACACTTTATAAAATGTATCCAAACACGTTAAAACATTCACAATTCACTCCTACAATACGGAGTTGAAACATCTGACTTATGCAGGCAAATTGTACCCATTAATATCAGCTTCAAAAATTCCGTTGCTTGTCCGAGCTACCGGTCCGAAAAAAATATTATATCCCGTGACCTGCTTCCCCTTTATCATCCCCCCTGTCTTCGGCGACTGGCATCGACGCTCGCGAATGCTGAGGCCCTCCCAAAAATCGTTATTCCCGACGACAAATTGCCGGGCGTGAGTGCATCGATGAGTCTCGTTCGACGCGGCGACGCATTGCGGCACGCAACGATATCGCGACGACGCATGTCGCACGCCGTATGTCTTCAGAAATGCAAACGCGCGCGTCTGCCGCGCGCCAAATAGATACTCGCTTAAGATTTATGCAAACACGAATCTCGGTGGTTCCCGGAGCGTGTGGTACCACGATGTATGTGCATGCGCTCGTTCATGCAAGAGCTCGTTCGTTCGCTCGTCCCAACGCGAGATACAAAGTGGCCGCGCGCGCGGGAGCGTGTATGTGTGTGTTAAGGCACGTATGTATATATACGTGCATCTCCATCGGCCTTTGCACACGTATCGCGGGCGCGGCGTGCGTAATATTGCATACTGCGCGCAATATCGGTTCCGATCGAGTTTCTGTGAGTAAAGCGAGAGCGTACAATAGATCCGATGTCTCGATCGCGCTAGCACCACCACCACGTAACCACCCACAACCACCACTGTCCTTGTCATCGTCGTCGGCGTCGGCGTCGGCGTTGGCGTCGTCGTCGTCGTTGCTACTACCGACGTCGGCGGTATTTCCACCCACGTGGAGCTCCTTCCGGAATTTATCGCGCGCGCACCGCTCCCGCAAACTGCTCCGCCGAATCTACCGAGATACAACGCGAGAATCGGAATTTGTTGATCGGCAACCGATTCCGCGCGCATTGTTGTTGGGCTTCAAGCCGGAAAACGATCTTTCTCTCTCTATCTCTCTCTCTCTCGCTTTGTTTTCCTGCGCCTGTACCCTTACTTTGTGCCAGTATATTACTGCTGTCGATGCAACTTCTTGCCATAATTTCGATTGCAACAAGGGACAATGGAATAAAATGATACAATTACAGTTGACATTAATAGGCTACTTGGGACCAATATTTACGTGCTACGCAAGTTGAAAAGTTTTAAATTGCGGAGAAGTTTAGAATTGAAGTTTCGAAAGAACGGTAGCTTTTCCTCACTTAAATATTTTAATAAATTTATAAGGGCGATATTTACAAGATATCATCACAATTTTAAAAATTTTGATATTAAACATCTCTAATTACGACTTAATTTATTTTATTACTGAGATATTAATATCAAAATTTTTAAAATTATTATATTGTATCAAGAGTGGAATCTTATCATTAAATCTTTTCGATTTTCCAAATTTGGAAGAGTAAGTTATTAATACAACCATTCACATTTCGAGTATTAAAGACAGCTGAAAATTGTATTTAGATTCGTTTTACTTCTTCATTTTAAACATGGATTTTAAATCAATTAAGCTAGGTAAAAGCAAATTTAGACAAAGTCAAAATAAAATCTTTACATAATTAATTTAGATGACGGGAAACTTGCAGATCAATGGCTGGCTCTAATCTTATCATCAAAATACATGAAAATTCGATTACATTCATTCGATTACATTCATATATTCAATACTAATCTAAATAATAAATATAAAATAACATGCTATTACATACTATTCATTCTACCCGATATCCCATTATTTACTTATTTTAGCACATTTTTATTATTTATCAAGTTTAAAGATAAAAATATAACTGTAAGCTAAAATCGTATTGTGGCTCCAATGAATCCAAGACACATGTGTATTATCAGTATGCATGATATTATATTAATAGTAATACTTTATACTATATTATACTTCATACTTCAAAGCCTCAAAGTCAAAATACTTCATACTTAATTATATTATTATACAGGGTGTTTCCTCTAACTGTAGCACTTAGAATATCTCTGCTTCCTTTGATGATATGAAAAAAGTCAAAGGACGAAAATTGTTCGATTCAAAGAGACTAGTACTCTGGTAAGAAAATTATTTTTTTAATGTGACCTTTCACAAGATATCAAGGTCATGAACATTTTTTTAAATGAGATGGTATATTTTCCTTAACGAAATGATGTAGCTTGTAAAAAAACAAATTCAACCATACAGAATATGTTGACCTTCAAATGATTTTGAACCACAAAAATCACGTTTAGGAAAAGAAACTCTATTTATTGTATGTATAACTACAAAGATATATCTTTTTTACAGATGTTCGAAATGATCACCGTTTACTTCCATACACTTTCGAATTCGATGAAAAAACGATTGTTTTACGTTTTTGAGATATTCCGGAGTAATTGCGGTGCACGCACGCTGAATTCTTTCTCGCATATCTTCAGGTGTTGTCGGAATATCGCGATAAACTTCATTTTTTAGGTGTCCCCAAAGAAAAAAATCAAGAGGCGTAAGATCTGGTGATCGAGCCGGCCAAGAAATTCTTCCACCACGTCCAATGCAGCGATCAGGAAATGATTCGTTGAGTATGTTCCGTGCAAATGAAGTTTATCGCGATATTCCGACAACACCTGAAGATATGCGAGAAAGAATTCAGCGTGCGTGCACCGCAATTACTCCGGAATATCTCAAAAACGTAAAACAATCGTTTTTTCATCGAATTCGAAAGTGTATGGAAGTAAACGGTGATCATTTCGAACATCTGTAAAAAAAATATATCTTTGTAGTTATACATACAATAAATAGAGTTTCTTTTCCTAAACGTGATTTTTGTGGTTCAAAGTCATTTGAAGGTCAACATATTCTGTATGGTTGAATTTGTTTTTTTACAAGCTACATCATTTCGTTAAGGAAAATATACCATCTCATTTAAAAAAATGTTCATGACCTTGATATCTTGTGAAAGGTCACATTAAAAAAAATAATTTTCTTACCAGAGTACTAGTCTCTTTGAATCGAACAATTTTCGTCCTTTGACTTTTTTCATATCATCAAAGGAAGCAGAGATATTCTAAGTGCTACAGTTAGAGGAAACACCCTGTATATTATATTATAATTATATATTATATTAATATTTAATACTTCAGTCAAGACGCCGTCATAAATTACGCATTGTTACGGGTCCTCCCGTAACACAATCGCAGCGGAGACAGAATGAAGGCGTAATTGGCAATTTACTTTAACAAGAGAATTTAAAAGAACAGAAGATTAATCGGGTATGGATGTCGCCGGACGGTTTCGAGAACGGGGTTTTCGACACGACGGCAGGAAAAGTTCGACGCGCAATTAATAATTCAGCACAGACGCCCTGCGCTCGGATCGAATTTCCAAAACGTGTGCACGACGTCGACGACGGATCTCGACGTCTCGGTCCCGCAGCGTCACCGCTGGAATTTTCCCTCCTGCGGTGGTGGATCGAGCCGACGTCTGGATCCTTCAGGAATTTATTGCGTCCCGCGAAACTATTCCGGAATCGGGAAACATCTTGACTTGGAATTTGTCGATCGTTACCTTGCGCCACTCTTTCGTCATTGTTTCGCGGCAGAGTGGAAGATCGTGCTTCGTTACTGGCGGAGGTGCACAACCGCGATGCTGCGATAACCAGCACCGTGGATCATAAAACGGAACTGCGAGAGATGAGTCTCCGCAGACTCCCCTGCAGTCTCTCGTCTATTCTATTTTTGCGTCGTATAGAGAAAGTACAAGAAAACCCAACGTGAAACGAGTGAAAATGAAAGACTTTTCATGTTTTTTGGTCCACCACCTGTACGTACATGTATGCGTGGAGTTACTGAATTCAGTAGGAAAGTAAGTAACAACGTTTATGAGAGTCTTCCCCAAGATCGTGTCGACTTTAAATTTGCGGTTGAAATGGGTGATTTTGAGAAGAGGAGTCGTGTATACTAACAGAGCGCAATTGCGACATTTACATGCGGGTGCGTATCAGCGCAGTCGCGACGCTCGTAACCAGGTGAACCACGCCACAATCCATCGCGCATATTACATTATGTACGATGCCGTAGCACAATAGCGCGTTAAAATGTATGAACGTTACGAGCGAATTAATTCGCGCGGCGTGCGCGCGCGGGCGCAACCGGAAGGCAAGCGGTAACTTTAATTCGCCTCGTCGCCGGATAATTCTTCCGGGATTTATGTCGCATACGCGCGCCATCCCTGTTGTGTATTGAAATACGACGAATCGCGTTCTCGCGGGTGAGCTGCTCCCTCGCAACCATTGTTCCGAATAGCCAAGACGCTCCCGCTATCACGGTATTTGGCGTGATAAGAGCTAACGCTACCGGGGGGTGCGAGGTAAGGGTGAGGAGAGAAGGGGCGCGTTTATATCGATATAAACTCCCGGGCGAGCGTCGACGGAGTTTCGTCATCAGGAATATCTTGGTCGGCAGATCCTGTCGATAAATTTCGCACAAAAATTTGGCTGCCCGATTTCCGGCGTGCGTCGCAGAATTTCCGGAGCTTTCGCGTAAATAATAGATGCGGTTGATGTTTACGCGAACGCTAGATTTAACCGCGAGCCGAATCAAATTAATTATCTCGAATTAATTCTCTCTCGTAAGCTTTATTGTACACGCGATACGGCGTTCTCGCATATCACTTGGATATGCCACGATATTGAATTGTAAAGTTGTTTGCACTTTGGATTGTTTTCTGAATTTTTTTCATATTTTTTGTGTGTAAGTTGATGCTGCGTCAATAGCGATTGATTTCGCAGATGTAGGATGTAAGCCGTTTAAAACTTATATCACTTCAGAATTCCGTTAATCTTGTAACTTTATGATGTGATTTCAGTTTTCCGACTTTATGACACGAGCAAATTGTCACCTGCAGAATTTGGAAATTCCAACAAATTTCCCCAATCTAGAAACGTACGTGGATTGAATTATTGTGTAATTCGGGATTGAGCGTATATGTTGTAGTAAAATCTATTATTTAACTACTGCTCGCGCCAATATAATTCGTTTGCGAGAGAATATTATAATATTTCGATCGAAGATCGAAGCGCTGTTTATTTTATGAATAGAACCATGAAGCATTGACTGGTATTATGCTTCAAAGAGATTAATGACGAAGTCAGGCACGTGTGATCAGATATCCGAAGATATCTGCTTACAATGACACTAACTTTCATCATTGTTACATAATCATGTCATATACATGTTCGTATTATTCAACCAGTTTCTACGAAGAGATTCGGATATCAAGCATATGGACGTGAACATATTCGTTCCAACAAAGCTCATTACAATTCTGAAATTATAATATAAAATAATATTAATCATAATTTTATATTCGATAATTCAATGTCTTCTTTTTTGCACCTGATATAACATTACGTATGCTGTATAAACTTAATTTTATGCGATCGTTTCTGTAAGTTACACAACGCGTATTTTCTCTGCATCAAATATTGCCAGAAAGAATATATTCTTTAAATATTTAATTATAATTTAATTATAAAGTAATTACACAAACAACGTAAAAATGCCTTCTTTACAGAAAATCATAAATTATCGCACATAATATTTTTACATATTTGAATAAAATTTCCTGAATACATATTTTGCTTTCAATGTTAAACAGATCTTTATATAAACTTTACGTTAACATCATTACTTAAGAAATTTAGTATTTCGTATTCTGTGTGTAATCCTTTTAACCGAAAGGTCTAGATTGCCATCGTAAAATTTATTTTCATGATGTATGCGATCCTCAACTGCACGCGGAGAAATAAAGAGAAGCTAACTCGATAGCCGCACACATATTAGTTGTTACTACCCTTGCACATTCTATGCTGAGACGTGCGAGCACACGCGTCTCACGTTTTTATCCCATGTTTTTTTGTTCCGCACGATACACGCCCATCGTATCGCGTTACGCGCGGGGTTAAACCTTGTTACTGGCGTAATCTCGTTTTTAAGAATAAATATACGGCCGATACACGAAGTTAAGCAACCGCACGACGGATTTACAATGTCCGGTGGGTTTATGGAACCGAGATATGTCGTTTCGCTCACGGCGGGGATCAATTTCCTCTCGGCGATGCTTTAAGACGATATCAATAGACGATTCTATTGCGAGCAAAATTCTATTATCAGATGTATACGGAAGTGTACTGACCTGTGGGTGCTGTGTGCGCAAAGAATCTCCTCGTACATTTAGTATGTGAGAAAATATTGTCTTACAAATATATTAATTTTATTTGCAATCTTTTTGATATATATTTTTATTTGCAACTTTTAAGAAGAATAATCTAAAAATGACCAGCGTATCGCCTTTCTCTATTTTAATTACCACATTTTTTTATCTCAATTATACACTTGTGTACCAAATTATACGCAATAAAAATCTTCTCGATAAATGCGGAATTATTTTCCAAAGAAGAATTAAAGACCAGAATCAGCTTAGGAAGAATCCGATAAATATACAGCAATATTACTTTTATATTTTTTTCCTTTGAAAGCCTGTCTATAAATGCACTTGAGAGTATAAATGTCTACGTGCAATTCCAATTATGATTAAAAGCAAGACGTGAAAATTCGCGAGGCAAAAAAGCCCCTGCCGTTTCGTTCGCGCGATTCAGGACGAAAATAATGCGTGCAAATATTATTTCAACGGTCCGATTTATAGAGTAGGCCTGTCAGTCGGACGAGAGCCAGGCATTGTTGGCGAACTATTTATTCCCCGTTTCCGTGCTCTGCCGCGCAGCATGGCGTTACTTGCAGCGTAAATATTTCTTTCCTAACGGAATGCCAGGCGTCTCGTAATTGCCGGTACCGCCGCATTGTCGACATCACAACCAAGAATTTTCTTCGGCATCGTAAAATATAAAATCGCTGTCGTTTTCCGTCGTTAGCCTTCTTTCGTAGCACGCGCATGTGAATGCTCGCGTTTCGCTCTTGCATGCAGATACCCCATTGCTGATAAGCTGCTGCCCTTGCCCGCCACCCCGCTACAATAATAACGCCTATCTCGAGAAATAATCCGCGTAACTTATATTTAATCCAAATCACGCCTACGGTATATTCATATTTCTCCGCGTACCTATTACGTAGCAATTATGCGACAATCTTTGATATAGCAGTGGTTCTCGATGTTCGCGTGTGACATGTTTCAAAAAGATTTATGGATTTCATTGATCATGCTCGAGAATAAATTTTTACAAGTGCGAATGAAGAAGCATATACGTTTAAAATAAGAGGAGTTGTCATAAGATTACAGAAAGAGAGAAAGAGAGAGGGAGAAAAAGAGCTTTCTAAAAATTAAATTATTATATATATTATATAGAACAACCAACAAAATGGAAATCTTTATTTTTCATCACAAATATATTTGATCGTACGAAAGGAACGGACCTCAACAACTAACGGATTATGGAATGAAAGTTAAGCAACATGCGAGAAGAATGGGGTCGGACACACAAGGGGAGTCACGCGAAGCGGATGACAAGATAGGAAGGGTGGTTTTGAGGGGAGCGTGCGGAAACAGGAGAGAATGCGATGGGTGGGGTTGCAAAGTAGCAAAGATTGGAGAAGGGAACTAAAGGAAGATGAAAACGCCTCCATATATAGAGATGGAAAGAGATATGAGATATGCAGCGAACAAAGATCTGAGGCCGAGGGAGAAAAGAACCTTCATGCGAGAAAAGGATGCAGATATCTAACAGGAAATCCCGAGAGATAAAGAGATCCAAGAGAAGAGAAATTTTTGTTCCAACAAAAATATTTCTTTTGACTCTCATCGTATTTTCAAAATCGGCATAATTTTATTCTGTGCAATTTACTAGGCGGTACTAGCTTGAAAAATTGAGTCAACATAACTTTGCAAAGTATTGGGTCATTAAGTATGAAACTTTACAAATGTAAAAGCGCCATCTTTAACATTTGTTATCTCAAATTTGGCGCCAGACGTCAGTATCAGGTTAGGTTAGCGTAATAGATGTATGTTCGCTCTTCAAATATCATATTTGTTTGTTCAAATATCTTCATTAGTTTTATTGGTGGATTCTTTTTTATAGAACTATGGAAAAGTCCAAAATTCGTGTGATTTATGAATATGAGTTCCGCCGTGGAACCACAGTGTCGGAGACAGCTCGTAATATTAACGCTGTATTTGGTGAAGGTTCAACTACTAAAGCAACGGTGGGCAATTGATTCAAAAACTTCAGAGATGGAGATTTCAGCCTCGCTAATGAGCCACGTGGAAGACCAAAGACGAAGGTGGATAATGATCACTTGAGAGCCGTAGTAGAGTCCGATCCATCTCAAAGTACACGTGAATTGGCATCGATATTCAATGTTTCCATACCCACCATATTGGTTCATTTAGCTGCAATTGGTAAGATAAAGAAGTTGGACAAATGGGTCCCGCACGAATTGACCGATGCGCAGCAGGCGCAACGTCTAGAGGCTTCCCTTTCTTTGCTTTCCCGTCACAAAAATGGATCTTTTTTTAATTGAATTGTGACCTGCGATGAAAAGTGGATACTCTACGACAATCGTAAACGCTCACATCAGTGGTTGAACGCTGATGAACCACCGAGACATCACGCGAAACCCAACATTACACAGAAGAAGCTTATGGTGACTGTTTGGTGGTCCAGGTCAGGTGTTATCTACTACAACTTTATGAAACCTGGTACATCGATAACGGCTGAAGTATATTGCAAGCAACTGGACGAAATGATGCAACAACTTGCTATTAAACAACCGAAATTGGTCAATCGGTCAATGCCAATCCTGTTGCATGATAATGCTCGACCGCACACTGCACGACTGACCGTGGCAAAGCTACAGGAGTTGGAATTGGAAACTCTCCGTCATCCACCATATTCACCAGATCTATCACCTACCGACTATCACTTCTTCCGGAATTTGGACAACTTGTTGGTGGGAAAATTCTTCAATTCTCAACAGGCAGTCGAAACAGCCTTCCGCGACTTCATCGATTCCCGTACTTCTGGCTTCTATAGTAGAGGCATAGACCAACTACCACTAAAATGGCAGAAGTGTGTAGATAACATGGGCGCATACTTCGATTGAAAATAAATCATGTCCATGTGCCAAAAAATGCAAAAGTTTATGTTCTATTTGTAAAGTTTCATACTTAATGACCCAATACTTTGTATTGTGCATTCCATCGTTCCGATTATTTTAACTGATGCTTGATCACGAGCAATTCGATTATAAATGTACAAAAAATGG
The DNA here is from genome assembly GCF_003672135.1 of Ooceraea biroi. Classification (NCBI taxonomy): domain Eukaryota; kingdom Metazoa; phylum Arthropoda; class Insecta; order Hymenoptera; family Formicidae; genus Ooceraea; species Ooceraea biroi. Next base: position 5,821,687 of record NC_039512.1, read on the forward strand.
TTTTGATAGAGAAAGGAATTTTAATTTATGAATTCAATTTAATTATTAATGACTTGATTTAAATAGTTTCTTCTTTTCAATTATTCATAATACACTGTAATATTGCCTCAAAATTCTTGCACGCAATCACTCATACGCAGATGACACGTTTCCACAAATGTATCTTCTATATTCCATTCCCGATATTACGGGGTGAAATTTAACATTTCCATCTTTACAACTTGATAATTTAATTAGAATGAACGAAAAACATTTATATCAACCACGCATGAGAGAATGCAAGTGAATTGTTCACGTATGCGCGAAAAATGATATCTGACTATTTTACGCACGTTCTCGAACACGCGTGAGATCAAAAACAATTTCGTGCAATTGATTTTTATTATCGGCAAAATTATATAAGTTATTATATATATATATATATATCGAATGTTGCCTTGTGAAATCTTGTAGCCGATACAACGTACTGCGACGGATCAGCCTAGTGACCGATAAATAATTTACGTTTAATTAAACATCAAAGCTCCTCACCTTGGCAAGATTCTTTCGTGCATAAATAACACTTTCGCGAGGTAGAAGTCCCTTCATCGTCGCGCCATGGAATCACCCTCGCGATCGAGCCATGAAAACCGCTGTAGCTGGCAAACGCGGTAAGGTTGCTCTCGCGAAATGCGCAGCGAAATACCGCGCGGGCATAATATTTCACTAACTGTCTGACAAGAGAGTATTGAATATTTTTGCGCGCCGTGGCGGAATCCCCGCAACGCGTCGTATAGCGCTGCGGTATCTCCCGCTCGGCCGCGTGCAGAAAAAAAAGCTGGGACAAAGAATGGGGGTGGTAGCCCTCTTAAAGCACAGGAAGGAGCATCTAAATCCTTTAATTAAACGGCCCGCGTAAAATCTGCATAAAGCACTCGGACGTAATTCGCCGCGCGTATAATTATAACTGGACTCACATGCGCGACGAGCGTGTACCCACCCCCTGATTTTACTTGCATAAAAGGAAACGGCGCCCCGCAAGAGCAGCCTTCGCTCCTTCGACTTTCTCTTTGAAGTCCAGATCTCGACGGGATCTCCAGACGGATCTCCCGATCGTCCAAAAATTAATATTTCGTCTGAAGAGAAAACTCAGGCTTTATCGCTGCTACCGTGAAGTGTGTTCGTCTCGTATTCCGTGTCGATAGGATGTATTTGCCAGAATGACAGAATTCAGTATTTTATATGATGTGAAATGTTCTTTTCAAAAAGAATCAGATTAAGATTATTATTCTCACAATATTGTTGCTGAATATTTAATATCATAATAATTAGAGCTTAAATACAATTTTGTATTGAAATGAAAAATGTAAATCACATGAAAGTAAGATTCTAGTTATCAAAGATTTTAACTTTGCTCTATATTTCACTCAATTAGTTAAGTTCACTCAATTAATTAAGTCTTATCTTCACATTTCAAACGAAAGAAATGGCTATTTCGTGAAGATCTGTACAAATTTTCCATGTAAATATATCGGGAATCACAAGTATCTCGCAAAAATTTTTCATCCAAGAATTACGATCCGTTTAAAATGAAGAATTCAAAGTTACGTGAAAGCGGACTTCAGAAAGCTGTGACTTCTCAGAAAGATGTTGATTTTAACGTTGTCAAGCCGAGTGATTAAAAGTTTGAGAAAAGAAGAAAAAAGCGCGAGAGCGGAAGTAACAGTGGAAGCAGTGTGAGTTATGGAACTCTCTTCGATGGAAGCGGATGAATCAGTTTTTTCGATTATCCTTTTCTCTGAAAATTCTGCAATCGAATAATCCGGGGGACGATCGACTAATGTGCTGAGCGACTTAATTACCTCAATAAATGAATCCTCCCTCGTATGCAAATAAGCTTAAATAACATTTAAACTGCGCAGCGTTATGGTTTCATTAGTATTTCATTATGATTTCGCATTTTAATTAGAAGTTATTTCGAAAGCTCAAATCATAACATATATTAAATAATACAACGTGCTGATATTACTCGTTATTGACATTCTTATATAATGTTATGTTATCAAATTCAGAAATTGTCTACAGCAATCCCACCAATTAGCAGAGACAAATATTCAACTCATTAACGAAAAATTCTTTGTACAGTCATTATTTCCAATCACAAAAAGTTCCATCTGTATATTTCAAGTAGCGGTTACATTTATAATAAGTTTGCTCTGGAATTTTACTTAATCTTCAGCGGCAGCTTCAAACATCGCTTCTTCTCTTTCGCTTTCTCTCTTTGATCAATTCTCAAAGTACGTTGTTCTACCCCGAGATTATAATTGCTGCATTAAAGAACGAGTGCATAACGTTCGGGTTAGTCGCGGGGTAACAATTCAATACGATTAATAAACCTGCCTCGGCGGGGCACGGTAACGAACGTACGCGGGAAAACGCCAGGTAATTAAGACCGGACATTCAGCGGACATCGTGCGAAAAAGCGGCCGAATAAACAAACGCATCGTTCGAGGATGCTGGATTCTTCAATTAGCTCGTAGCTGCGTGGACCACGCCGATATCGCGCAATTTCGCCGCTGGAATTTCCTGGCCAGCCGCTGAAATATCTCCACGCTCCGAAGATTCCGACGAGTTTATTCCGCGCACTTCCCGGCTTTTGCCGCGGAATGTTGCTCGTTTCCCGTGAAATTCTGTAATTGTTAACGCGGAGATACGCGCGCGCCCGGCCATCCGCGCGGACAACGAGGACCATCCCTATCATGCCTGGACATTTACGACGATTGCTGCACCGCGCGGGACACGGTGCGCCGGTTATTGCACCACGGAGCCAGTCTATTATATTTAGGACATGAACAAATGTTGATATTTCAAATTGCCTGAGCGTTTAATGCACCTCGTCCCGGCGAGCGCACGACGGTTTACCGTAGACTATTTTTTCACGCGATATGATTTGGGTTATATCGGGGTTGCTGTGCATAATATGCGATATCATTGACGCGTTTAACATTTCACTTTCGAAACACGCAATTCACACACTGATGCTGTTATCGGAAACAATTTATCCTTTCCCTATTGTTTCGTTGTCCCATTTCCAGATACATTGTGTCAATTCTTTGTTAGATACATCCGTTCTTTTTCTCGGATTCCGTTTTTTCTCAGATTCTGATTTTATGCCTCTTCACGTGTCCAAGCTTGGAAAGAAAAAACCAAATTCGTTCAGATATTTTATGTATGACTAAAACATTCGTACCATATCCCTGGCGATCTATGTTTCTTTTCGTTCTTATATCGCCACATCCTATGCGCGAACTTATCGACACTAAAATTCGAATACAGGTCGTAGATGCGAAAATGTTACCGCGCTTTCTACCTGTTTTGAATAACACTCCTGAGTATTCCGCGCGTATCGCGTAAACATTGTGCGATATAAATCTGTATGCATATTTTACGTTGAGGTAAACGAAGAAAGTCCAGTTATGTTGTAAATTTCATGTAAATGCATTCTAAAGTTAATCAGAAATGTCAATGATAATACATCTCGCGTGAGATCAATTATCGATGACGAAATTAATAGTTTATGCTTCGATTATCTGACTTTGACTTAAATTAGTTCCATATACACGGTTGCTAAGAATTTATAACTCGGAAAAAAGGGACAAATATCTTATCTATACATGTAGCGTTCTCCCCTTTTTGCTTCTGAGTCACAAGTTATCCACGCATGAGAAATTCCGGATATCCTGCAGTAGAAAGAAAATCTATTTTTAACATCGACCGCTCGTGACAACTCAAATATTAATTTTACGCAACAAGTGGCAAATCTGCGAATACAAAATGACAATATTTACAGACTGCCCGAACGAGTGTGAACGATTAATCATCCAACGATAACAACAACTCACTGCAGCGCCGGATGGTGACGCGTTCGCTAAGAAAAAATCAATGTAAAACATTCTGACCGGTCAATCAAACATGAAACATGACTGACAATATTTGCTCTGTTACAGAATTGCGTTGAATCGATGTTTCGTTCACTTGATGTCTATTTGTACCAATTCAGCCAATAAATTTTACTAGTTCAGAACAAATTAATTTTGAAATCTATCAATTGCATCGATTCAAGCATCAGGAGATCTATAAGAAGAACACAGAAAATGTGGAGATACGAAACAGAGTAACGAGCCAGCGATCACGAAGGAACGACTGAAACCTTTCATATTAGAGAAACCCATTGCAGTTACGTCATACAAAACATGAATAAGTAATATAATAGTCCACAAATCGTCGAATCGTTCGGATTTTTTCCTCGCGCGCAGTCTGCCTATTCCTTCTTCCTATCGATTTCAGATTTCACGGAAATAACAGTATTTCTGCCCTCGGGCGGGATACATCGTCACGAGAGCCGTCTCTCTTCGCGAGCGGACGTCTTCGACAGTCGCGCATTGCCAATGAGAACTCTCGACTTCGCGGTGCCGCACAAAGCTCGGATTCGCCAGTGATTTTTCACCCTGCCTGTGCCACCCCCTGCCGCTCCCAACCATCCCCTCTCGCGCCCATATGCCTCATAAATATTCACAGTCCCGCGCGAGTGCGCGGCCCATTATGCTCCCCGCGAAAAATGAAGCAGGAAGCGTTCTAGACGGCGGCCGAGTGCTTTCGCGCGTATACACCGATGTAAATTGGGCCGTCGAGGAGCGGAGCGACGCGATAACGCAGTTAACGCACGACCGCGGGATCTCCCCGTCGTATTAATCCGTAAATCTCCGTACCGCGAAAAGTACTTGCGGCGCACCCCCTCGCGTGGATCCGCGAGCGCGTTGCACCTTCGCCGCTCTCATCCTCGTACGCGTCGTCCCTCCCTTGAATTTCACGCGGGAGATTGGCGGATGTAACGAGCGGCAACATTCGCGATTCACGAGCTGATTTACAGTCGAGGGGCTCGTTTTCTCTCTTTTTCCATTTTTTTTCTTTTTTTTCATAAGGGATATATCGGTGAGGTCACGTAGTTCGTAACTTGTAATGCGCGTGTTCTTCTTCGATTTTCATGCGCTCTTTCTTTCTCTCTCTTTTTCTCTCTTCCTCTATGGAGTATGGAGTCGGTCGCTGATATTGGCTCTCTCATGTGAGACATTTCCGTTTCCAACGAAGATACATTTCCAAATCGTTAAATAATGAAAGTTCATGGAGGATGACTCCGAAAACATTCTTGGCATCGTTGAATTCATATACATCATGTGTATATCTGTATGTATGTAAATAAGAAAGGAATGTATATCGACATGTGATGATTGGCGAAACGTTCAAGCGAGAAATAAAATGTTACTTTTCGTTATATTGGTCATCCGTATAAAAGTATAATTTTAAACAACGAGAACGCGAATTCTGCAACATAAATGAAATCATCGCGAGCTACAACAATGCACGAATATGTATTAATAGAAATATTTTACAATTTTCATGCACGATTTCACGTTATGCCGCACTGAAATATTAAAAATTATAAAAAAATAATAAAATTAAATTAAAATCTACAATATGCACGGGAATGGTTCTGTGTATAGAATAGAAGATATAACAACGTTATATGATATAGTGTGATATATGTATGATAATTTATAAGGAAATAATTTCCATTTCGCGACCGATTCGCCAGTAATTATAAAATATCAATGTTCTAGTATAATTCATTAGCTGTTTATATTAGATTTCATGCCAAAATTGGGCTATATCGAATATTTATAACTTGTCAAACATTCAATTAAATTAGGTTATATTGAAAGTCTCGTACTATTAATGTTCATTATAACGAGATTTTATTGTATGCATAACTTCACGATTAAATATGAAAGTCAAGTGAATAATATTACCCTGGGGCAAATTTATCAAAAAATGCAACGCTATAGAATATTTAATATTCTGCAATTATTCAGAAGAATAGTAATAGATCTTACTTTTTAAATTATCAAGTAGATCTAACTAATTTTCATTAATTATACTTAAATAAAGATTCATAATTTAACGAAATTACGTGTGGGAATATTCAACGTTAAAGCGAGCCTACAACAAACAGAGAACGTACCTTGATATTTTGATGGAATTCATGAATAAAAAGTGCGTTAGTAGATTGCGGGCAGCTGGTGTACAAAGATATATACATTTGTAAATCCAATTTTTAACTATTTTTCAGCGATGTGAGCGGTTACACATATCAATATTAAATATCGAAGACTGTACCATCGACTTTCGCAGAATCCGTGAGATTTCGTGAGCTTTTTTCACAAGCACGAATTGTAACTCCGAACACATCTCGAACCATTCGAACGCATGTAACTCGCAAGTTATGCGCCAACGTACGCAGCTGGGGGACCAGGTGGAAACTGGGTCCAGATGGCCGGATACCTTGAAAGTGTGCGCGGAAATTTCCACACATATATGCATTCTCTCTCTATCTATCTGTCTACCTCCCTCTCTCTCTTTTAAATCACACATACGTGGAAATACATGTAGACACGTGCGCGTACCCGCCATACGAGCGAGCTGAAACTCGAAAGTTGGTCATCGCGCGCGAACTGCTTGCGTAGCCTGCGCGTTCTTTTCGCACCAAATTGCGCTGCACGAATCGCGTATCCGTAAAGTGCAACGTTTATGGCAGCAGAATGCTCATAAAGCCAAGTGACCGAACGCCAAAGGTAACACGGGGGGAATATCGATTTCTGGTGTGGACTTTTTTATTTTATTTCAGCCGCTTACGCAGCGTCACGCATCACGCATCGCCGAACTTCCCCAGAGATGTTTAACTGTTTCCCTGTCGCATATGTCTGCACGAAAAACGCACAACGAAACGTTACATTTATTTAATTGTGAATGCATGATATTTTATTTCTTTCCTCAATTTAACAATAAAATGAAAGCAGTTGACATGAGAAAATATGTGTAATTATTAAACTTGTATTACACTCTCATATTCCAAAAATAATGTATAAAAACAAAGAAAGTAAGGAATAAAAGAAATTTTTACATAAATCTCTCTTTATATATATCTAATATTATAAAAATTGTTATGTATTACTTGAAGAAAAAGAGATCAGAAGAACGAAATTCTGCAAGCGCTAGCGGAGTAAAATCACATATAATTGATTTACCGGGGAATAAATCTGAAGCCATTAAATCCGAGAAAATCGGTATCTTATTCACAGTTGCTTTAGAAACTTCAGCGTATAAGAAGAGATATACCGTGTCATCGATCGCAGAAGATGCGTACGCAAGGTATAGAACCTGTGCCAACCGAGTCAGCCAGAAAAATCGCACGAATTTCCTACGTGATGCTTCTACATTATGCTTTCCTTAAACGCGGCATGAAAAAAAATCTCGCACGGTTTTAAAGTCGCTATCGTATTTTGCCAGGCGGTCTTCTCATTGCGCCTTCCCTTCGCACGCCTCGGTACATTCTCGCCGATCTTCCCGCGGTTATTACGAATAATATTGCGCGATAGATATGCGAAACTTGTGCGAAATCATAGATCCTGAAATCCTCTCCCGCACGAGTGCCGTCAGCGAAAAAATATTAGATATCGAATCGCGCCGCATGCATATTCGTCGCGCACGCCGATCGTAGATTGTGTAGCCTTTATTCCGTTTCGAATATAAATTTTGTAAGGCGAAGAGGGGGCGAGGAGACCAATATATCGGAGAGAAATTGGAATCTTCGCTGTTGCAATGAGCGCTTTCAACCGAAAAATGTCACGTGTTAACAAACTTGATTAACTTGCTGTCTGCACAACATGCAATCAAAACGCGCTCATGATGAAACATCTAAATACATATGTTACAATCTCGATTATCTTTTTATTATCGATAAAAGAACGTGTCAATGATTCATTTTAATAATATAAGCGCGAATTTTTTTTTAAGCGTATTTTCTTATAAAACTTGCTTTTCAGAATAATTACTTGCGCGCGATATTGCATTATAATTTCGTAAATATCTAATAATATTTTTTGTGATCGACGTATATGAATATGAATATATAAACAAATATTTATTTCATAAAAAAACTATGTTACAAAGAGCTCGATGCAGTGACCTCGCCTATTTCATGCCCAGCCAACCTTTAAATTCTTCATAAAAATAATTACAAAATAGTATTGTATCTCGTCTTTTATTAATATAACCATGTATCTATTTTAGATTGAATTCAATTACCATTTCAAGAACCATTATTTAATTAAATAAGCAACTGTTTAAATTTGAGATTTCACCGAAGCAATCATAACTTGACTTTTAATAAATTGCTTTTATTAAAGATTTATCGTTTGTCACGCCTCTCGTAGAACTAGCATTGTGTAAAAACAAAGTTGCAAGAAATTTATTTTGATAGTGGATAGATTAAAACACATATCCCGTGTCACAAAAAATTGCATTCTTTTTTTTATATTCTGGCGTTCCAATATCACTGCACGTGTAGGGTACTATACGTGACTACAATTAAGTGTACATTGGGAGAGATTCAAAAAAAGACGAAACTTCGCATGCGAATGCGCTTGCTGGATGATGCAATGGATCATTCTGTCGGTTAAAATATCACAAATTCAGTTTGGAAGCAGCAATCAATGCGCTTTTCCGGACGCTTGTTGCAAAGTTGAAATTGCGATACAATCATCGCACGATCAAAACACATTGAAAAAACTGCAACGTTTACATTTCTCAAATATTTTATACATTTTCCTCATTTGCCTTTATATATAAAATAGCACCATTTTTTGCAATGAATATAGCTATTGCATTAAAATAAATTCATTTGTAATACAATATATTTTTTTAATTCTTGAAATCCTGAATACGTCATTATGTATCAACAGCAACGATAGGATACAAAGTTTTTTAATAACATTATAATATATAGCATAATATAATATAAATACAAATCTTCTGATAGAAATTCTCGATACAGCCAAATTTTTGACATAAAACTTTTATCATGAAATTTCAGATATAATATCGGAACCTCATTACAGTTATCGGAAAATCAGTTACGCAAGATCATAAATAACAATTCGCTTTTCTTTTTAAATAAATTATGAAATACCGCGTATATCTCGCGAGCATACAGAGATTTTATTTAAATATCCATCTATTATCTCACCGCTTTTGTTCCGCTCACTGACAATTCGATACAGATGCCGATGACGAGATGTTAAATTTTAAATGCAGACTCGACGCTCAGCGCACCTGCATTCGCCTGAACCACAATACAAAATGAGCTCGATCTTATGCGTCTGCATACCAGGGCTGTTAATTACAGTTTCTCAATCTGATATAACCGCGATCGATGCTAGAGAGAAAGAGGAGGGGGTCGGTGGTCAAAAATCCTTCGTTATCAAGACTCGTCTTATCGACCGTGCGAGTGCGGGGGGGGGGGGCGGTGGCACACATAAAAATTAATTTTAGCCGTTATCGTATTAATTAGCCCTTTGTGTGATAACCTGCTAAACGGCGGTACCATCTACAAGCGGTAGCGGCATTCAAGCGGGTCGAGAAGGGAGCATTAAATTGAAGAGCGCTCGCGAGTTAATGTGGGGTAGGACGGGGGAGAAGAACGGAGTCACGTAGCTGCGTTTACATCGGGGGAAGAAAGTGTAAGTGCGGAGGGGATCGTCGCTGCACCAGAAATTTTTCTAATTAGAGCCGTATCTGCATTAAGCAGCCTGAAATTGCTCGTTAACCGGCGGCGGGGCGCTCCGCGCCGTGCCGGAAGGGGTTGTTAATTAATTAGGAGTTTCGTGAACGTCGCTGGGCGACGCCGCGCGTCTGATAAATAATAATTAGAACGGTGTTTAGAGGCGCGTTAACAGGTGCTATCTGCTGCATTATGCGGTCGTTGTATCGAGGTGAAGCGGATCGCGCGGTTACATTGTTATGCATCGGAAAGCTGCAGCCGCCGGCGACGGGCACGCGGACGCGGCGCGTACCTGGCGAAGCGTATCGCTTTCCCTGGGAATAAATTCACGGCTATAACCGCGCGCTGCTGCTGCTGTTGTGGCACCGCCACTGTATTGTTGCTGTTGCATCTAGATTGCAAACACCTCTCTCTCTGTAAATACTCCTTGTTTATCTCCCCTATACACTTAGATACCGAAATTCCGATAGCGATATCTGGCTGCAAATTTGTGTTCGCGCGCACTAACGTCGCGTTATCGCCGCCCGCAAGATTGCTCCTCGCAATTAGCGAGCCACACGGATTACGGCAGTTCGAGCGTCCCCGAAGCGAGAAAAACAGGGAAAGTATATCGGAACGAGGTAGACGCGCGTTGCAATCTTACGTGGACCTGCGGCGAGGGAGAGGAATCCGCCAATTATCCCAAACGATCGACAAATCAACGTGAAAGCCTTCGAATCGCGCCGGAGCCACCAGCCGACAACACCAGAAGAACCGAGTGCATCGCACGACGTACAATCGCCGATGAATGCACTTCAGTTGCATGCCCGCGGACAATGCGCGTGGCTCGAGGTAACTGCACGTTAACCTCGGTCGCACTTCTTTTCTCGGAGACTTAACAATCGCGGAGGGAGTGTGCCTCCATTTTCTGCGAAAGTGCAGTCGACCGCTACCCTCCATCCCCGACCGGGATATAATGATCACCAACAACGTGCGCAAGATATGAGAACATTACGTCGGCGTCATCATCGTCGTCGGCGTCGGCGTCGTCGTCGTCGTCGTCGTCGTCGTCTTCATCATTGTCGTTGTCGTTGGTGTCGGTGTGACTTCTGCATCAATCAGCGTGTTGCTTTAGCATTAACGCTCATTAACATCCGCCGTGCGGTTGTTGCAGCGGCAACGATCCCTCGGATCACAATAATGGACCGCTGAGCTGTTGGCGAGCATGTCTGAAATAATGACGGATGAGTGCGAATATCACGAAGCCTTCATTTCGTACAGACGGCTTGATATTGCATTATAGACACGAAAATACATAGCTGGGGGAAGCACTTATTCTCGGATAACTATTAAACACGATATCGCGTTTTCGCTGTTAATTAACAGATTTTCAAGTCGCACTTTCCATGCATGTGTCTCCGCATGCTTCCTTTCTCATTTAAAGTATCTCCCGCTGAAATATTAATGGTAATTTATGTGTCTTCATTGACTTCATTAGTACTTATTAGAATGTAATTCTCGTAATGGGAATTGCGGGAGGTGCAATCGTTCCAATGACATTCGACCGAAATCGGCATTCGAACACCAGGCGAATTTACTGGGCATATATTGGAATTTTAAGCCGAACTTGTGCTAAATGCGGTTTGATGCCGCGAACCACCAATGGGGGAACGTATCTGAGGCTTTGAACCACGTATGCGCACGGCTTAATTCAAATGTGCGCATTCGAGAGTATTAAATTTACGGCCTTTCCAAAATCCGCTCGTAACTTTCATTACAGCCTCCTCGTTGTAATAGTAGTCGCTTATAATGGCAGCGAATGCTTTTATTGCTAAAATAGTTTACACCACCAAAGAAATTGATTTTATACTTATCTGTTAATGACAGAAAAGGTATTACGATCATCTGAAAATGTATATAATATTTTTATTAAAATTATTGATGGCAAAACTTACTAAAATAACTGAAATTGCAAAGTCATAGACAGAATCAGACTGCGAATTTTTCAACAAAACTTTGTAAAAGAAATGATCATTTTATAGATGCGACCAATTTCTCACATCGTGTATTCATCATAGTGAAATACATTTTACTGTGCTAATTTACGCGCGGTAATAAGCGACGCGAAAATTCGGGATGATACCGTCGTAATTAAACACCGGTATAAAAGGCTACACACCGCATTATATCTCATCATCACTCGCAAAACCAGTTTAATGTTAATTTCAAATTAACGCATTACCAATGTTTATTCTTCATGAAATTCTATGACGAGAGCGCGATATAACGTATCTCATTTTGATAGATTACGCGGTTAGCAAATTTCCTAGTTCTCCTCAAATTGTAATATATTAGATTACTCTGCGAACAAATATATAATAAAACCGCAATAGCACATTGTGCGCTGACTATTATTTAACGTAAAGTTCACATTTAATGTTGTATGTTATGGATCGATTAAAAATTTGCGCAATTTATTATATCATCTTATTGAATATTAGATTTGAATCACGAAAGAATTCAAATATATTTAAATACGTCAAAGTAAATAATAATAAGTAACAATTACAGACGATCTATGTGCGTAAATTTATTTCGCTTTTATGTTTGAAATAAATATTTATCCATATATGTCGAAAATATAACTCTCAAAACAAGAGAAATAAAAATGAACGTTGAATTGCACCATGCATTACCGTTGGAAATAGACATAGTTGTAAGCTCCATGTTTGAATGGAAATCAATGTACAGTGAAGTTCAAAATATGAAATTGCATTGCCTTTTTTAAACGATTTAGCCAAAGTAATTTACAAAGCTAATTCAATCGTAAAATGGAATGAAAAACGGTTCCATTATACCCCAAAGATGTGAAACTGAAACAGTCTCTTTTTTTATATTTAAAAATAAAAATGCGAACTCATTTTTAATTATAATGTTTTAAATATGTGTCCATTTGCGCGCATTTTGAAACTTTATGGTAACTAAAAGCCTATTTATTATAATTTGTAATAAAATAATATGATATTAATATCGATGCTTGCATTAACGTGCTGATTAAGATTATCCTTTAAATTATTATTAATTTTGCAAAATTTAAAATAAATACAACTAAATTAAAAACGCAAAAGACAAAGTTATATGAATGCTTAAAAGTGAAACCTGCCACACGCTTTCCATGATAGAAGAATTTTGCTTACAACGAAAATGTCACGTCGATACGGAATTATCGGAATTAAACACAACGTACGAGTATACGAGCGAGTTTGTCAACAAAGCCTTGAAAGTTATTGAAAGCTTAGCTGTAACTCGCAACTCTCGATCTCATTCCACTTTTTCCAGGGATGATATCATTGAGACACGGTACATGTGTATATACGAGTTTATCAAACTTGCGTTTAATTTTATTTTGATTTTAATTGAAACATTAAACGGATCACGATTGCAAGTTCCACGATTACTCGTATTGTAATTTGCATCAAAGTGCTCTTCATTTAATTTCTTATATAACATATTCCAATCGATTCTTATGTATTACAATATAATATGATATATTCTAATCCATTTCTTTTTTTCTAAACGGAACCCAGGAACATTCAGAAAATAATAATGAAATGAGAGAGACTATAAGGTTGTTTAAAGTTATCTGAAAGTTTCGTAAAGGACTAGGACATTTCTCTCTATTTCCCGTCTATTTGTAGCTTTCCAAAAATTCTGTTAGAAAGAATGGAAGTTATGTGAAAACTCGACAGATAACGGATAGACAAGAAAACCTGTTTGAGTTTCTCTATTTCTAGTAGCTGTCTATCCATGAATTACCAAGTTTCCTAGGAAAAAGTAGCACAGAGAAAAAGGTGAGAGATAAGGTATCGTGGGTCACATGGCCACCTAATTGCAGGAATACCCGCGGTTATCCATCTATTACGTCTTACACCGCGAGTGGCACGCTACCGTCGCAGAAGAAAGGTGCACCAGCCGCTCGTTTGCACGCATCAGCATCAGCTGTTGCCTTCACGAGCAGCAAGTTGTGCGAGACTCTTCGGCGTGTCTGCGCGAATAGACGTACGAGATACTTTCGTGACGCGCAATTACCGGAGCTCGCTGCTGCGATGGCTTTTGCGCGCGGCGCGGCGCGGCAATCAGCGTTCCTGAAACCGCCTTTATCTGCGAGACGGCGCGGGCGGCGCGTTATCGATTCCTCAGGGTGATCGCGTTTTAGCCGGCCGAATAACACGCCGGCCTGATAAGAAGCTAAAGATGCAACACGGTCACGAGATCCGTGAAACTCGAATACGTAATATTGATAAATCAGCGTGACGCGGCGATGTCTTGCATCCATTGACATTGCTGCTGCTTGCACCAATGTTATTCGTATCGTTGAGTGATGCCTTTGATGACGAACCCGCACCCGTCTAGTACGTGCACCGAGGAGCAAACACGGGAACGGTGGACCAAAGTTGCAACACGACTCGTTCGTCATGTGTATCACGGTGTCTTTTACGTAGGTAAAACATACCCTTGACAAAAAGTTTTTTAATATTCCTGCGCCCGTCAACCGCGGTAAACGTCTTTGCGAAAAAAAGGGACAGCTTCTTTATGAAGAACGGGAACGCTTAGGGAAAATCCTGTCTCGCGGGAGGGGGTTCTGCATGCCTCTTATAATTAATTCGCGATATGGACGAGAAATGTATCGTTACGCGCGAAATGTGTTTATCGGCGAAATTAAGATTCGCGCATTTCTTGGAAAGGACGATCGTATCGCGAGTGATTTTTGCTCGTTTGAAAGCATCGTGGAATGCGGGGGATAGAGCGCAGAACGAGAAAAATGCATTTTATCCCGGTGTGAAGTGTACAAATTGTTATCCCGTTGATTGCAAACGAATTAATTAAATTCTTTGCCGGGATAATATAATACAAGATTAAATTCGCAGGATGCCTCGACCGTGAGGCTCTCGTTTTTCAATTTGTGATTTATTTTATAGCTGGGAAGCGTGAAAATATTTTGAGTAATAATCGCAGATTAGATCGAAAAATTATGCTAAGCTGTGGATGTGCGCGCTTGCCGCGCATTTCCATATTAACAGCAATCGACGTACGTAGCAGAGTCTCCAGACGCATTTAACCCCTCACTGTGTTACCAATTTTCCGGCATATAATTGGAGCAGCATGATGCTAAGGCAATAAGGGGGAAAATAATACAAGAAAAGATCGGATACGGAAAAATTCATTAAAGGAGTGCTCGACGGAACTCGTAACGACGTTAAACGTCCGTGAACACTGCGATGCTCTGTCGCACGTAAAGGATGCAAAAGAACGCTTTTACTGTTTTGTCGCCAATTGACACTCTGAATGCAAAAACCGGGCAATTCCGGTTTGAAGATGTTGCAGAAAAAGTGGTAGTACTGTTCATGACTTCCTGAAATTTTACTCGGTTCTTGCTTAATTCAGGTTCCGCGTGCATCAAGTCGTTTTATAGAACAAACTATGTCTCTTCCTTTCAGCCATTATACAGCCACACACGTAAAAAGATAATAGAGATAAAATAATAATTAAAAAATTTAATATAGAACCAATCTAAAATTCCAATAAAAATTTAATGAAAAAAATTTTTAATGGCAAAAAATTTTAACAATCAAAGCTATATGTCTGCGCTGAATGAAATTTCAAATAAAGAGGAAAGCCATGTCGCGTTATCGTGATCAGACTCGAATTTCGCATTAGTAGCGATTGCCTCAACGTGCACTTGCTGAATCGCACGGTCTCAACATATAAATGAAGGGATGCATGACTGCGCTCCCCTCATTCAAAAAAAGCGTACCGACGATTGCGAAAGCCAGCGATGACCAGAACGTGACCGATTTTTGCGCTAAAAAACTGAACACAACACCATTTCACTTTTGTTCGCCGTACGCGTTATCTGGACACTGAATCTTGCATCAGTCGGTAGACCACTAGTCAGCTGAATGCCGAATAATTCATTTATCGAGGAAAAAAAAATAAAAAAAGAATAAACTCACGCGGTTTCTGCGTTCCGAGCCCTCAATCACTTTTTATCGATTTCCTGGCAATCGAGCAGCGCGCGGCACGATAAAAGAAACTAATAAAGAGACCGATAGGATTAGATATGGACGATATCGCGCGTCTGCGTATCGCGTAACCCGATAAAGCGCGAAAATAGCGCCAAGTGACGTGTTCGCGTCAATTACAGCCATTCCAGCGCGTTGTAAAGGGCGATAATCGTGATTGGCAATTACGCCTGCAGAGAGAAAGGACGAAAAGAAGAAAGAAAAATCATGCGACCGGGTCGTCGCGCCGCGGGCACGTCGTCATCGTCGCGGATCGCTAGCACGAGCCCGCATGCAAATTGGAGCTTAATTTGTTCGTTAGCGCGCTTAACCCACCGAAGAAAAGTTAGATTAAACCGGCGGAAATTCCATGGCTAACTTCCGCGGCGCGATCCGTACGTGTACGTACGGATCTTAAAATCCGACCTCGACTTGCCGTACTCGGTAGTGGTATTGTGCTCATCGGAACAACGAGGGAAAAAAATCAAAAGAGAGTTTGGCACGAACACGCTCAGAATTACAAGACACTAACGAAGACACCATCGAAATGTGAGCAGTGCCGTCGAAACATCGACGCTCTCGGGTATTCCGATATTTTATGTACAGATACACGGCTCTTCGCATTCCCGGCATCTCGACAATTTTTTCTTGTTTTTTTCTATCAATATTGTATAATATTTATCGCGCACGAACAATCGATCATTTATTCCGTGCAATACGCGAGCCATTAATATGCTACATAGAAAGCGGTTGCTATTTCGAACCATCCCTTAATTTGTACTTCTGACTGCCACGATTTCATTAGACATAAAGTCTTATTAACACGCAACGGTGATCTCGCAATTAGTTATCTCTTTCTGATGCATGCAGAGAAAATGGGACCCAGCGGACCCCGCGAATCTCGTTTGCCTCGAGTTTTCCCCTAACAATTTTTCTCTGCAAGAGAAGAGGAGGTAATATATGCGTCCGGGGGATGTTTTAGGTTCAAAAATAATTAAACACCGAAGAAAATTTTCAGAGCGGAGCGGAGTACGCGCGATATTTCCACGGTGTATAACAGTCTCCGTGCGAAATGAGAAAACGTTGGTGTCCCCGGTGGGAGAAAGCCCCGGCGTGCATTAAGACACACCTCGTATACGTCCAACCTTCGCCACATAACCCACAAAGTACCGTCGTCTCTTTCCTACGCTTGCTCAAAGAAAACCTTCGATACGAGAAACGATCGCATTGCACAATACGGCGAAAGCAATTATTTCCACCGCGCCCGCTCGTGAACAGAAAAGCAAGCAGCGCCGCGTCGACGAGAGCAGCAAGCAAGATGATGCGACGATCGTGACGCGATTTACGTTAGCTTTGTGCATACACGCGAGTTTCACGTAAACGTAATACAGGTTCACTTTTAATCATTTCGACGTGGATACGCACAAATCACCTATTTTACAGAAAACATAACGTTTGTTGCGAATTAATTGAATTGATTAATCGAAACGTATAAAATTTTCTAGGCTGTAAATGCAATTGTTAGAAAGATTAATGATCATGGGAAAATATTATTTAAACATTGGGAATATGGACAGCTTTAATATGAACAACTCTTTTATAAAAAAATATGGTTATTAAATTGTCGAAAAGTTAATTTACAATTGACATTTATAAATAATATATTATTTTCAAATAAAATATATTTTATACGCAGGGAGAGGATTACTCACAGGGAGAACAACAGAACTGTCAAAAAGAATTTTGTTTCGCGTAATTAATGTATGTACAAACATCCTTTTATGTCATAATGTTGCATAAAACTTTTAAGTCAATTTTCCATATTTTTATGTGTATGATGCAGAACGTTTTGTGCCCTTTTACATAACAATGTTGAATTACTGAAGATAAAATTTCATTTTTCAGTATGTTAATGGAATTATCTTTGATCATTCCTATTTTCCATTATTAGCAGAATGTAATGAAGTTATTATCAAAGATTCTTGAAATGACGTTTTCTTCTTTGTTTTGCTCAAGTAGCTCTTAGTCTTGATATTTCCTTTAATGCTTTTTATATATTATATACCATATTTTTAACTGCGTTTACCTTCTATACCAATCTATTCATAAAATATTACGAAATATTCGTTGCATGCTTTTTATAAATATAAATTTTTTATATAAACATTTTATATAAATATTTCTATATCCAATATCAATTGATTCAGTTTTTTAATAAAAAAGATACAAAACGTCCGTGATTTGATAAAATACCAGTCTGTCTCATCATTTTTCGACATTTCCATAGTTATTATGTAAAATTCACGTTCCTACTACAAGCTATTTCATTCGCTACCGTTATCTTATACGATCGGAATTAAATTACCATATTCAATAACAGGTTGAGCACTGCAAATTATGGTGATGATAGATTATATTAAACGTTTCCAAATTATATCAATTCATTACGAAAAGTCGTAAATGAAGAAGATTTATAATGAAAAATCTCGCAACACTGCAAAATTCGTGAACTATCACATTGTTATTCCGAGCTAATAGCAACTTGTAATTATGATATTGCAGCAGCGATGTGCATTAACAAATGAAGCGGAGGAGAGTGCTCGGAGGAGATGGATAGAGAGGAAATCATGAAACTCGGTCGGAACTCGTGATGAAAAGTATCGATTAATTCCTATCGCGTTTTATGCTCGTTTATCCGCAGGAAACTAGACAACGCGCAAGGATTTCCACGTTTAACTATGACGCAATGAAGTGCGGTTTAATTATCATGCATTACCTGCATTATCTACCAATTACACGTACCCGAACGTTCCCAGCGATGCCCGCACGATTCCGGCTTTCCGCGCAATGCGAAAGGTCGTGCGGCCAAATGAGAAATCATGTAGTGAAAATCCGTTTTTTTTTAATTACATACGCACATGTGTGTTTTCACAAGAAATGCTCTCGAACATGACTGTTCGAAAGCAAAAATGTACCTCGCGAAATAAATACGAGCGTTTCGTTTCACTTAACATGAACGATTTTCCGGATTCTACATCGAGAGAAAGACGAGAAAGAGACTCGGATTGTTGCTTTTTTAATGTTCTCTATGTTAGTTAACTGAAAAAAGTAGTTCCCTCAATGATATCTCTCAACCAATTTTTGAGAACAGTGACAGAAATATAATACAAAAAATATAAAAAGAATAATTGAATAATTAGATATTGATAAAAGCAATTTCGGGAATTAAGAATTTCGCGCTGCTGAATTACTGTTGCCATATTCCTCACATAATTAAAATTTAAGAAGCAAGAAAGACGAATAGTTTTAAGAATAGTAACCATATTAATTTAATGGGATCATTTTGGCGAGAGATGGCTTATATGCTGCGCGAATAATGTAATTGGGAATATATTCAGACGCTGCTATTCGCAAGATTCATTACGAATTCCGCGCAATAATTGTCTGCTCGTGTCGTATCGATATGCGAATTTCTATTTCATTTCACTTCCTTCTATCTCTTGATATACATGCAAACCGGATTGGCCACGATTTAAATGCAGTAAACGCGGTATATACGTGTAGAAAAGCAAGAATTATTAGATTAAAAGCAAAAATTTCACATTTTCCAACATTTACATGAACAAATCTAGTAATATTTACCGTTTAATCTGGGGAAAGTTGGAAAGTTGTGGAAAAAATGCGGGATTTCGAAACGTAACAAAATAATTCGGTCGTAAATGATATTTGACTTTCGAATTCCATATAACATTCATTACAATCGAATACAAGAAGCATCGATTTAATTATCAAGCTCATTAATGATATGGCAATGCAATAAATTGCGACAAGTTTAAATTAGCTTCAAAAATGCTACTTACAGCGTATAATTATTTTTTAAGATATATGTAGCACTCATAAAATTGTTTAATAGCTAAATAACTTTAAAGTTAGAAACTACATTTTAAAATATTTTTTCAAGAGATATTACCGTATTATCAGATCATTGAATCTTCATTTATCTGTATAAACGTAACAAAAATCAGTTTATGCAAAAATGATCGCAGTCGAATGCAGAAATCATGACTGTTTCAAATTCGCATTCGAATTCGATTAATTTTATCTTCCTTCGCGCGATATAAAGATAAACGTAATCTTATCTATATAACAGAATCTATCTGTGTATGTTATCGATGTAACAGAAAAATAAAAATTTCTCATTTTTACTAAAGAAAGAAAAACTAAAATTTTTAATGGTCTAGAAACACAATTTTGTTAAACAGATTAATGGTGCTTATATGTATATATATACCTATGTGAAACAGGTAATAGAATATAACGATACAATGATTCATTTTATAGATCCATTCCTCCCCTCTGTAAATAATAGATAACATCGACAATGATTCACTCGCATACAATGACACACACAAATTTACACACAATGAAAAACACAAGTTTATAAATAAACACCCTTTGCGCAGAGCAAAGACCAATTGCCAATAAAGTAATAAATAATTCAAGCAACAAGACCAATGAATTTTCGCAGCAATCACTTGTCTCTCGGACGCGCTGTAAAAAGAAATCACTCTCCGTAGCGTAGTTCTCGCGAATATAGTCTTTAGTTTATGTTCGTGCTAATGGTTTATTGACGCGACCGACGCGTCCAAGTTTCGACGTTTCTTCGGTGTAAGAAGATTACAGCGTAACTTTACTCGAAGTCGGCGGGGCACGTCATCTACGTGCGCCTCCCACGAGTTCGCGCAATAGAGATACGCAACGGTTGACGCAATCTCGTTATGTTGGTGGAAACAATTCGAGGTATTTCGCACCTCTCGAATGAGATTGGCGGATCGAAATTAAATCGACTCCATTAGAGAGAATTCGCTTTTTCATGGTAAAATTATTAATGGAAAAATAAGAGCGTCACACATATACAACGTTTGTTTCTTTAAATTCACCTGATTATTATTGCTCTTTTGTAACACTGAATTCGTTCGTAGTAAAAAGCAAAATAGTACTGAATATTTAGAATTTGTTTTGTTATTACGTCGCGGAGCATGTCATTAAAAACTTTTAGTGTACAGAGTAAACTGTTAGCACAGTAAGAGATTACTAGAGAGAAAGAAACTCGAAATATTATCTTCTCAAAGAAATTGGATTTTAAAACTCAAGATAAGATGTTTCTTTCTTTCTTCAATAATACGGAATATGTCCATTTCTTTTTAATATCGCATCTTTAGTCTATTGTATTGCTGTTTCCGTGCATTAACATCTTTTTGAGTTTTGGCGATCTCATTTCAAAGAAGCAATTTATCAGCGATGAAGACAGCGATCCCGGAGTTCCATTTAATCACACAAGTTGTACATGTGACTTATTTTTCTTATATGAAAAAGAAAAGAGGAAGAGAGACAGAGAAATAGAGAGACGCATGTTTCCTTTTTACCGTCAGTTCATTCTGCGGAAACGTGTTTCTTGTTCTGAATTAAGTGCTACCGCGATGAATAGTGCTCGTCGATTTGTTAAATATAGATTTCGTAAATGTACGTGAAAATCGATAAAAAATCATTTGTACATTAGTTTTGCAACTTTTATTTTACATAAATTAATATATAACCGATTTGTCAACTAAGTAAACGATGCATCTTGAGATTGTTACTCAATGCAATTTCTAATAACAAATAATAATGATAAATTAATTTTTGCCAACTGCGCGCACGTATACTCATATATTTGTTGCATTTATTATTTATGATATGCGTCTGCAAAACAGGTGTGCGCGATTGCGAACATTTTCATGAATTATTCAAATTGTATCAGTTATTAATTTCTGATCTTTATTTATTTCCATTGTCAATTTTTGAAAAATACTCGAAAGTACATTTCATATATAGGCTCATGCGGTTTCAATACAAATCGCAAATTCGTAGAAATAGCGATTTAAAATGAAGAAAAATAAAACAAATCAGAATTGTATCTATTTGAAATGCTGACCATTAAGCTTGTCCATTAAACTCTCTCTAACAATAAATATAAATATCGTATCAATAATAACAAAAAGACATCTGCAACAGAGATCAACGAGAGAGACACAAAGCGAGAGAGTGAGAGCGAGAAAGAGAGAGCGAGAGAGAGGGAGAGAGAGAATACTGTTATAGCCCGACCATCGCAGAGCTATTGCACCAAGTCTATCCGGTTCACGTGGCGCGAAGTTTCTGCTGAGAAATGGCGGTCGGGTTCGCCGGCTTTGTCGAACAACCATTTGTGCACTTACCTATCTCGCTGATGGCCCACCGTCTCGTCGAGTTCCTGAAGGGTCGCATGGTTGTCAGTCCGGTGGCGTCGGTACCCGAAATGGTCTGGCACAGTCTCGGTTGCTTCCTCTCCCTTACTTCGCCGAAGTAACCAGCTGCTGCCGCAGCGGAGCTACAGGCTGCCGGCGAGTCCGCAAACGATTCGCACGCGCGATCTCACGCACACCATCGCGCAACGTGCGCGCTGCCTCTCGCGAAATCTCGCGCGCACACGACGAACCGGGATCCCACCGGCGAGGAGACGTGTACCGTGTTCTCTTGGAGCCGTGTTGTCGTCGTCGTCGTCTGCGATGGACTTTTCCTTCTTGCCGAGCGAGCGGCAGGAACGCAATTGCGTCACGGCTGCCCCACCGTTCGACAAACCGTCGTCCTGCGGCTCCCTCGCGAGAGATCCCTCTTCCTCAACCTGTTCAAGGACAGACGCGTTGCGTCGTAAAAAAGGACGTTCCCCTAACGTGGCCTGCGCGTTGCCAGCGATGTTTTTCGAGCGAGAACAATGATCCCACTCGAGATATATAATACTATGTGGAACTCTCTTTTTCCACGAAAAATTGAATGTTAATTCCAATTTCGTGTTAATGTATAAGTCTTATATTTCTACTTCTCAATTTTTTAA
The DNA here is from genome assembly GCF_003672135.1 of Ooceraea biroi. NCBI lineage: Eukaryota > Metazoa > Arthropoda > Insecta > Hymenoptera > Formicidae > Ooceraea > Ooceraea biroi. The sequence continues at coordinate 5,844,293 of NC_039512.1, forward strand.
TTTAAATTGTTTGTGTATGTGTGTGTAAATTCACTGTAATAAGACCGAATATAAGATAAATGTATGCTGTACGTATTTATTCCGAGTCGTTTTTGTCATTTCTTTTTATAAAATTGTAAAACACTCGGAATAGCGTATCGAGAATTTAATTTAAATATTCTCTCGGCAATCTGCTCTTTTTGATCCAGCAGAGAGTTGAGAAGCAGATTTTGTTTCTATACGAAGAAGCGAGTTGGGAAAGAGAGAAAAGTTGGCGAAAATTAAGTTTACTGGAGTTTAACCCAAAAAGGAATCGGAAAAACCCTGGTTTTGGTTTCGGCGCAGTTTCCGAACAGACGCGAGAAGTTGGCAGTCGAAGATTGAATTCCCGCGAAATTTCGTAATCGAGCGTCCGATGCGTGAATTCAGACGGTTCAGCCGATTGAGATTCCATGCGATATTCGCAGCGAGAATTGAAAGTTTACGATTAGAAATCGACCGCACGCGCGAATATGAATTGTAAATTGGTTTCACCTCAACTCGATAATCGCGAATCGATTCGATCTATCCGTAAGTGACTCGGAGAATACGATCAAGTTTTTACACGCACCGTGTACGAAGCAAACTTTGAGAACGTTTTTATTTGCGGTTCGTATAAATTGTCCGTATAAGCCGATCACGGTTCTTCAAAACAAAATCAAGAAAACTAGAATAAAAACAAAGAAGCATTTGCATTCTCAAAACATTCAATTAAAATCCAAAAACGAAATTCGACCAAATTTCGAATTCCAAAATGGAGAATCCGTCATTGCACAAAGGCACAACTTCTCGCGTCTCACTACTTCGTAGAGTCGCCAACTTCACGTCGAACAAATCGGCCACTTTCAGGTAGAAAATCACCGAGCTTGAAACGAGCTTCAAGCGGAACAAAAGATGCAGGAATCACAGAAAATATGATGCAAAAATACAACGTGCACCTACGCACACATACACACATACCAATAATTCCGAAGAAGCGATCACGTGAATGGCGGAATCACTGATACATTTCCTCACGTCTTACTGTCTCGAGTGCTTAATCAGTCCCACACAAAGAGAGAAACACGAATCGGCAAGAGTCCTCACGAGAGAGAGCTCTCTCACTCTCGTACACGAAGCCACCTCGACGGCGTCTCGCGCGCAACTGCGAGCGACGCTACACGAAGGGAGAGGGGGGAGGCGGGGGAAGCGAATCGCGAGGCTTTAGATCGCGACTTCGGATCGACTCGCACGGCTTTTCCGGCTCGATTTTCTCGGAGATGCTCGACGCGATCTCGCTCGAGGAATGCGCGCGCGCGCCCGCGCGCGATCGTCCGTTGCGCTGCGCTGTGTATCGTAGCACCTTCGGCTTTCCGAAACGACGCGATCGAGCGTCGAAGCGAGCGAGCGAATGAGCGAACGAGCGCGCACGTAAACACAACTTGCTCGGACGAAGCCTCACGTTCGACTGTACGCCTCGTGGCGAGCGCGCTCACATCGCCGACCGTTCTTCACCCTCGGCTCCCGTGTTGTCATCGAGCCTGTGCACGAGCAGTGCCTACGTGCCACCGCCAGCTCTTGCAGGAGGGTTGCTCGAGGGAGAAGCGCTTTTCGAACATGTAGAGGCAGCGCGAGGATATATCGCGTTGCACGGATCAGTGCTTCTCAAAGTGGCGATCTGACGAGGGGACGTTTAGAAATGCGTATTTAGCGCGCGTCCAATGTTTACGTTTATTCTTTGCCGTATTAAGAAAATTTCGATATTTATTTATCAAATATTATTTTTATATGTTTATTTATTTATGTTATTTTTGTATAAATTTATTGATTTATTAGATATTTCTATTATTCTTGCTTTCATGATACATCGGATTGAGTCATTGGTAATTTCCGACATAGATGACGTATACGTGTGTGTTTTTGTTCTAATTGTAAGTTACTCAACCGCGCTGGTGGCTTTATGTAACGCGAAAAATTCTTATTCATTAGATTGACTCATTGATAAAGAAAATTGGAGCAAATTTTTAGTATAAAAAGTTCGCAGCGTAAACGACGCACATTTCTGAAACTGCATATATACAGGATGACGTATGTTTACAGATTTTCTGATTGTAATATGTATGCGCTGCTTCCGCATGTTGACTGTCAAGGATTCTGTAATAAACGAAATTCGAATCGATAGTGTTCATAAAACTAAAAGGCGGATTCATATTTATAAGAATTATTTTTATTCATTTTGCTGCCGCGAAAAATATGGTGTGCAGGTTCCAAAGATACATATCAAACAATAGTAAAGATAAATCGAAATTATTTAAATCGGAAAAAACTCTGATAAAAATATTAAAAACCATCAGAGGTTTTACATCTACATGTCACGTTTTTGATATGGGCAGATATTAGATTAAATAACGTTGCTGTATTTTATTTTAATAATATTTATTAAATAAGATGTTAAATCACATTTTATACGAAGAGTAGAATTCACATTAAAACCGTTGAATTTAACTTTAGACATGTTTTTCTTCAATAAATTTTACGCACAACTTTCTTGTTTTTATCGCATCCTATTTTATTGTTTTATTACTAGTATCAACACTGCCAAATTATTGTGTAATTAATGACAGGGCATGGATCACTTTCACGGCGATAATATCTGTCATATGCGATTTAATGTAGCAATTAATTCCAGAGATGTTTTCATAAATCTTCCGCGTGAAATTCATAACGGATAATAATACGCTTATACATCACCCAACACAATACGACAATTTAAAATCTATATAAAAGGGATATCCCGACGATCTTGATTTGCGGTATTAATTAAAGTCTAACAGCCGAAGTAGCGTTTCCAGCGAATTGAAATTTCGTGGAGAACGGACTACCGGGAAAATTTTAATTTCCATGAAACTTTTCAGATGTATGCAAAGTGGCGTGAGATGTAAGTTCAGCAAGTTTTCATTTATCCGTAAAAATGGATTTCAAAGATGGCACCATCACCTCGCGTGTATGTATGTAAATTCACAATTCTCGCCTTCTCACGCCCGCAAATTGAAGGTTACACGTTCTTACAAAAAAATCGCCGCCTTACATTCAGCAAGACGCGCAAATAGACCCGCATAAATTATTGTGCGACATTATCTGTTTTGCATTGTTAGGCAAAAATTCGCAAAACTTATCATTTATTTTCAAAGCAATTACTTTGCCATTAATTTTGATATTATTTTTCTCATCAAAGATTAAAGTCAACATTTTAATATGCAAATATATATAATATCTTAAATATCTCACAAAATTAATAAATGAATAAATAAATAAGTGTATCTAAAAAAAATGTAAAAATAATAAATTACAATTATTTTCTGCAAGAAGACATTTATCATCTTAGAAAAGAATAAAATATCAAATTTTTGTAAATTACAGAGATAATTATAAACCACCCCGAGCAGAAATGTCATATCACGGTACGCTTCTGCGAAATATCACAAACGCTTTCATTCTTTCCAGTTTCCTCTCTTCACTATGCAATGTTATTATATAATCCCGACATTATTGCATTTCCATTCGGAACGCAAGAGACGGCTTTTTAACGTTTTATGTATCACGCGATGAATTATCGTGCTGCTAGGAAAAAAGGAATAATCGCACGCAGGATAGGAAAGCCGTTTAAATGAATTGCTTTTCGGATAAAGTTTAAACAAACGTCCGACTGGTCGAGCGATTATGCGAGGTTCGCGCGTGCTAAAGCACACAGAAAACACCGAAGAGACCACGAGGACGTGGACGAAGGGCTCTTCCGGATGTCACAGTTGGACGATGCAAAATTTCAAATTAATTCTTTCACCGTCGTTTCATTTAATTTTGTCGCTCGCGCGACCGACGGGTTACATCCCCGACGCTAAAAGGGTCGACGAAAACGAGAGCCCCGACGTTCGTTTGCGTTGGAAAGTAACGGCGCGATGCAAAAGGCTCTGGGCGTGGTAAGTCCGAGGAAGCATGTTTGAGCAAGTTTGCACGGTGTGTACCGTGAGCCCGCCGGACTTTCCACGATTTTCCTGAATTGGAATTGGCAATGAAGGCTACCGCGGTACCTCGGACTCTCGCGGAGAGAGAGATGAAGCGACATGTAATTAATCCTTCAAACGAGCGTCGGAAAAAAAAGCAAGTGCGCGCGAGACACTGCTAATGAGGGACGCTAATAAATGCAAATCGGACTATCGGGCTATCGGACTATCGAATATTTTACTTCCGGAAAAATGAAGAGCATGAATGATGCAAAGTATCAATAACGCGAGAAATTGAATACGTAGAGTTAAATTCATGAAGATTGACGTGAATTCATGCAACGGCTGACATGGACAGCAGAAGTGACATTTCCAAGCGAATTGAATTTTTTCGTGAGGAAACTACTACGGACTGCTAGGAATTTCCATGAAACCCTGGGAATTTATCTCTATGATTAAAAAGTGATCAATTCTTTTATCCTGCGTTACATCGAGCCACCTTCGACGTATAACAATTTGTAGAGATGTCGAATTACGGATAATGTCGTCGTCCCGCATGTTAATACTTCAGTAAGCACAATACACTGGTAGAATCATCAGTACGCGTTAGCGGAGTCGTCAGAAACTGACAAAGAAAAATTATACGACAATGGAAAAAGTGATCGAACGCGAATACGCTCGAATGCGAAATGGTCGGAGTAAAAAAAAGATGAAAATAATTCAGGCATCGATATCCGGACAATATTTCACGTTGTTCATTGATTTCGTCAAGATGAGGTGGCGTCGCGTGATTAGCCGACGTCAACGTTGCTCGAAGTAGCGGAGTGAACACGCGCAAATCGATAAGTTCTATCTCCCAAGGCGAGAATCCTTATGAAGACGATCGAGACGCGGTCCTCTGGGGTTTCGGCGGAATTGCGATTCCTCAAGAATATGAAAGTACCGGGAAATGCCGGGGAATTACGCGGACGCGAGTGCCGCCGCGCTGAGGAAAATCGTGCTCGGCAAAGTCACGGAGTGATGTCGCTTGTCGTGATCTAAGATTAATGCCGTGTATCGCGCGGGACGTACTGTCGATTTTACTCAGGTATTGTACGCTCTTTCGTGATTTATAGGGCACCGGCGAAAGCAGGATTTACAGCTGCGGCCGGCTTTTCCTACGAGCCGCCGCGCATTGTCGAAAGCGCCGCGGTGTCGTAAGTCATCATATTTTATTATGTCGTTAGTAATAATTGAGGAAAATACAACCGAGATATATAAGCGCCGACAGCCAGGTACGGTCTTTTCCCTTAAACCCGCTAAACCAACGGCGAGAGACAATGGAACAGTAACGACCCTACGTGTCGTTAGAGTCTGTTACACCCGCCCACTTGCATATTTGCTGTACCGTAAAAATACAGCTATTTGTATATGTGTACCATGTATGCGGAGGAAACTAAAAATAACGAATATTAATATCTAAACTATCGCTTCCTCCAGCTATCTCTATTTTTACGAGATTAGTGGAACTTATTCTGCCATCAAGCGAATTTAAATTTAATTATTGGAATTTCCATTTATTATTTCTTTGTTGCCACAGATACCATTATCTCGGTTCGGAAAATAATATTTTTATCAGACAAAAAGTTTTAATAATATTTTAATACTGCACAATTGATATTATTTGCGCTGTTTCAAAGCCTTGCTTGCGAAAAGTATTTACGAGTTTGCTGCACAAATACTTGACATGAACATGAATCACTAGTTAACGTAATTAACAATACTTGAATAATGTTCAGTTACATGCTGGTGCTTTCACAGATTTATTACGTGGAGATATTTAACGGAAACACTTGAGAGTTATTTACGAATTGATTGCGCCCATCAAGATATCTGACATAAACACGAGCTTCTATCAAAAGCAACCAACTGCGAGAAATATTAGCGTGATTGTATTTCGCATTTTCGTGGTTGCTTAGTCATCATAAATTCTTACATGTATGATAAATCGAAATGAGAACGCCTCCGTAGAGGCTCTCCTTAGAGGGTTTCGCGCACACATGAATAATACATCCTTTTGAGGGCACGTTAACGTTACTCGTTCCCTGCTGACTTTAATGTTTTTCGGGCCTTTTACGAGCCAATAACGAGAAGTTCGTTGCGAGGGCGCAACGCCCTTTGTGTAATTGCGAAGAGTAATTTATTTGTAGCACAGCTATAGTACTCTCCCATATTACAACTCTCGTGTGTTACAACAATGCTCTCGCACGTACGCGTTTAATATCAATCTTGCTGCTTGATTAAATAGTCCACCGACCGCAATAGCGCAGATATTGTACTCGTGATTCTGGTCAACGCAACTCGGAATGGAAAAACACAAGGCGATTATCGTGTCGCTCTTTAAGTTCGGTCAATTGTTTCATGTTAACTGTAGATTGCGAAGTTGTATTAATCACCAGTGTCAACGTGAACTCTCACTCAGCTTAAATACCGCCATAATCCCTTGCGTTAGTAAAAGGATGCAAATGAAATTGCACGTAATGAAAGTTACGCGAAAATACTGCAGCTAGTATCGCGAGAAACGCGCTCGTACTTTTTGCAGAAGAAGAGGTATAACAAAATTTGTGATTTGACTTGATTAAATTATTGGAAATAATCACATTTCGATTTTTATTTAAGATCGTCGTCGTATAATGGCTGTAACTTTAGTACGAGGGAATCCATATAGGGAACCTTCGAGAACATCGATTCTACTCGCACACCTTCTATTCGTGTATACGTGAACACTTCAAATTTTATTTTTACTTTGTCAATACGTTAGAAACACGTTTGAGTATAGAGAAATTTAATTATGTCGATACGATACATGAATAATAGCTAAGAGGTATTTTATTTTTAACGTCTATTCAACTCTCCTCGCCGGATAAATTTAAATAATTTCATCGAAACATACGACATAAACGCATTATAATTTGACAGATCGAAAATATTCTTATATGTAACTGGAAATGAATAGATCAATAATAATAAATACACATCTGATCTCTAGCTTTCTATGTTTGTCATGTGACCATATTTTAAACATTGAAGAAACTGCGACATGTGAAATTATTGTGCTTTGACAGCCTTAAAAAATTTCAAAGCAAAAATTGTAAGTTTGACATAGATAAATTCAAGTTTCATAAAAAGACTCCATAATATTTGATGAATAATGATTTTTACGTTACTTTTACACTCCCACTTTTTGTATAAGAAAATATCTGGGTCGCGCACTTATGCTTCTAATATTAACGCACTTGAATCATCGTTTTTATGAGACAGCACGTGGTTCTTGCGATACAAGCGTAACTTGATGGCAATCTTCTACCAACGAGCTATTGTTCGTTATCTGTGTCTGTCCACTTTGGCGTCGATCTTACAAGCTTTCGAGGGTCCCAGGTCGTAATGGAAGGAAAACAAAGGAGCACTGTCGTTTCGCACATCTGGAAACTTCTTTTGTCGCATACTACGCCTCTTGTATCATCAAGATCCTACCTGTAGGAAAATTTCGGAACGTCTCTACCTTGAGTATTGAACGTGCCGAGGAAATGAATAGCGAAACGCATTTTACGCCGGAGAAAATAAGAATTCCCCGACGGCTAGGGGGATACCTTACGCTGCTTCCAGATATTTCTTCCTCTGACAGTCTGACAAGCGGAGAATTTTCATTTCACTTGCGGATATACCTAAGGTAATATTCCTCACAGCAACGGCTATTTTTGGGACATTAATTTTTAATTTGTCATCCAGTTTGCAGTATGGTCGGTTTGGTATGTCGGCGCGAAAATCTACATGAAGCAACAAGCTCTGTTAAATCTCGCCAGCGAAAATCGATGACAGGTGTCACAGTATCACAGTCCCTTTGGGATGCTATTGGTTCGTCAATCGCATTCATCAACAACACAAACCGTCTAATTTTACTATTTTTTTTATATTATTTCTTTTTTTTTGTACGAACTAATTATGTCCATCTTTCCATTCTCTCGCGTCTGAGTTATTTCGCGAAGATATTCACCGACTACTTTCTAATTAATCATTTCTAGTACGAGAATTTTAATTTGGATAGTTATATCTGGAGATTTTATAACATTTATACTATCTTAATAGCAATCCCTTAATCTTTTTTTCTCCTCTTATATTCAGATATTAATCTCGTAAATAATTATCAGAAGACATTAAAATAAAATGTAATATTAATCATAACAAGGAGACGTTATAGGTGAGATTTAATAAGATAATATTAAAATACAAAATTACTTAGTGTAAAAAAGATTATTTTTTCACATAAATATAATAAAATGCTAAAAATCTACTTTACTGAGTAATATGTGTATTATTGCTGCAAAATGTCATATTGATATGCGTATTATTCATGTTAGTGCTTAAAATTCATTTATTCTTGCCGTCATTTTTTTCAATTATTGATAATTATCCCTTTCTGTCACTTCAAAGATCAAAGTTTATCGCATGAGGAGAACAGTATTTCCCTGAACCCCTCCACCGACACACTTGTTGCTCAAATAGTGGATACTGGGGGACGTATCGTTGTCACCCAGTGTATATTTACTGTGAAACCTACTTTTCCATTAAGATTATTCCGCGCATACTTACAATGCAAAGCTACTGTGGTGCCATGTCTGACGTAAAGACGCGTGAAGTAAAGCTTTCCCGTATGGTTTGAAGATCGCAGGTTTGGAAAGTTTACTCGGCACATGTTCGCGGTACTCTCATTTCTTGAAATAAAATTTCTTAACTACTTTTTATAAACTACGAAGCCAACTACTCTACGGACCTTGGGAATGGGATTTAGAAGTAACTCTCAGGAAATTACAGTCTCTGAGTTAAAATGGGAATCCTCAAACCTGCCTCTCGCTTTGGTGGCATGTTCTCTAACGAATTCGCGCTCGAGTTTTCGCTAAGCACTTAATATTTGAGATACATAACGTTTTAATTTTAAATTTAATGTTAAATTTAAATTTATCACCATGATTCAGATAGTAGATATCATTAATAATGTAAATGTTTACACAAAACTTTCTACAATTTTCCAAAAAAATTCTTTTTCTTTACATCGTAATTGTAAAGACCAGTAATAAAAGTCCAGATTGCAAACATTAATATATATGCTACAATATGAGCTGTAAAATCTATCGTACAAATGCGTAAATGTGGTACGCTGATACGAGTCAATATTAATTACGCACTAACATCTCTCAAATATCTCGGTAAAGCTTAAATGTGTGGGTGATTTTAGAGCACATGTCCTAAATGTGTTAAAAGGGATTATTTATCTAAAGCCCGCACTCTTGCCTGCGCGTACGTTAATTTGATATGTAGCCCAAGTATCTCTCTCACTCTCTCTCTCTCTCTCTCTCTCTTACGAGAGTATTGCGAATTATTAATTTTCTGAAAATATCGCACTTAAGACTTCAAAGACGAGTTTCTACGCGGTATTTACGTCCTTATCTTATCAATACCACACATGCATATGATGACATATCTGTGAAACGCTTAGCTAAAAGTACCCGAGAAATTCTAGAATAAAGATAATGTTATAGTGTCGGTTCTGCGAGTTCTGTAAGAGTTACTGTAAGAAACACGTACTGGAATGACCGCCGCGACCTAGATCTTACGGATGTGATTTTATAATTCATTAACTCAGTGAGTTTCATTTTAGCTGCTTGGACTTGTTATATATACATTGCGTCTTATACTGAATTATTAAGGTATAAATGATAAAGAACGTTGAATGTCTAAGGATAATATCTTATCCATGGATTATATAAATTCTCATGTTTCCATTATTAAAGTGCTGCGTCGCAATTGTTACCATACAAAAGATGAGATATCTACAAAATATTCTAAAATAACTTAAAATATGAAATATTTGTTCTTAATTATATGAATAGCTTAATTTTAATAATATAAAGATTTATTTCAAGAGAGAGCTAAATTTTGTTTTCTTAGTAAGTGCTATTACTAGAATCCATAAATATGATTTAGTTTGGCATCTAAGAAATGAAAGACAAGAAGTGAAAAATAAGATATATACTTTATGTCATATTTAATGTATTTATGTATATATTATTTATACACTAGTTGTATATTATTTATTTTATTTAAATTATATAATTAAAACCAATACTAGTTACCATTTATTGTATCTAGTATATCATTACTGCAATTATTGAGGTATTTGTAATCTTACTCATCATCATCAGGAATATTTGCTAATCCCTAAAAACAATAATTTTATGTCAGAATTACATATAAAAAGAAAACTAAAACAATCTATATTTTATATGTATACGTTAATTAACAAATTACCCTGTTCTTCCATGGCGCTCCATCTATGCGAGAGTCCCTTGTAAACATATTGCGATCCCATTCTTTGCTCATGTCTCTACGCATTGGCTATAAAGAGGAAACCAAGCAAGTAACATTACAATCTCATGCTTATTTAATTTGTCTATATAATGTCATATGTAAAAGATAACAAAATATTTGTAAAACGAAAGTAATAAATGTCAAATTTGGATTCCAACAAATTCTGCAATTGGCTACAAGCAAAATTGCGGAAAATATATATATATAATTTGTTACTCTATAAAGAAATGTCGAGTACATAAGTATAATGCTTAAACCTCTAACGCAACTTAAAGATTATCACCAGCAGGATATATTTTGGTTACCATTTGGTGTGAACTCTGAAAATGTCGCTAGGTTATGTTACGTAAAGTTTGCGTTAACTTACATTTCCAAAAACCAATATATTTAGGTACCACGTTGCATATTGTGGGACAAATGTTACTAAACTTGTTATAAATGCCGCTGGAAGAATTTCCCACCACATTTTGGTTGAATTTTCACTATGTAACAGTTAATTGCACAAAGTTACAAATTGTCAAGCGACCTGTGCAACACAACCTACATATGCGTAATGCGCAAGCGCAGACAAGCCTCACGCTTGTCAGCGAACAAGATAAGAATAACGAGGCATACGTATGAGCTGTCAAGTTTTCCCAGTTAATTGCAAACAAATCTAATTTTTTATAATATAGTTGTATGAATGTTGTATTACAACATCAGTTGTATAATTGTAAGAATTTTCACTAAATAAAATTAGGAACTGTTAATACAGTACGCTTGAAATGCGGCTGAAAAAAATCAATAAAACTTGTTTAAATAACATTTTAACTATTTTTCTAAAAAATGTTTTATACATACCTTGAGGCTTCTTGATATGAAAAATACAATACAATAATTATTTTGCGATTTAGCTTATTGCATAATTGTCTGTTGCTTTAGGTTTAGATTGTTTCATATCTGTCAATACGACAGAAATTATTAAATTAATAATTAGACTTAAGATTTTTTTATTTAATTAAATCGTAATTTATTCAAAGGCCACGAAGAGTCTGTACGTTTCCTGGTAATCCCACATTTTTTATCTTAATTGATTCCAATATTTTGGATAAAATAAAATAGATTATCAGTTTTGTGCTAATTATCGATATATAACATATTTTCTATCAAGCATTAAATTATGCATTGCTAAAGATGATATTTTTAAAAGAAGATTTACTTTATAAAAATAATGTTCGCTTATTTATACACATGTATATACATACATACATTCACAAAACTATAAATGTATTTAAATAAGTCTTGAATTTGTTTTAAATAGGCTACGTGAAAAATTTTTTATTGGGTCAGAAATTATAATTTGCAAAGATATTTATGATATAATTTTATATATAAATTTTATAAAATTCCAAATAACGCATTATTTACATCTAAAATTTCTTATGGGAAATAAACTTAATCATTCGGCACTCTTACATAACAGACATCCAAAATACAAAATGGTGCTCTACATACAGGACAGGTACACTTGGAAGACAACCATGTGTCTAATTCATTGTCATCTTGTTTTGAAGCAAACCTATTTAAAACATATTAATATTAAATATAACCATAATCTGGATGTTATTATTGATTTGAATATAATTTAGCATAAGTGAGAGTAATTAATAATAATAATATTAGAACAAGAAAATATTAACCATTTTGCCATACATTCTACACACCACATTGGACGACAATAACACATTTCGCAATCATAATGATGTCTATTTCCTATACTGTTATTGCATAATTTCATCAATTTTATATTTGAAAATGCTTGCATGCATCCAATGCATCTTTCCAATTCCTACAGACAGTAATTAATAATTGTTGATAAATCGAGAGGTATAATTAAAAAGAATTGATAATAATATGACTCATACCTGAACAGTTTCGTAGAACGGATTCTTATCGACCTCTTTTTTAAAAGTATCAATAAAAAGATCGAGCATAGTTTTATGGAACGTTATATTTTGTGATACAATAATTGGTCGTGAAACTTTATCTTGTAAATCCTCAAAAGTCAATGCATTTAATCTTATATCAAAGCCTTGCGTCATTGCTCGTAGCGAGCTTACCTAGAAGATAATGTGTAAATTCTTTTCCATTACTATTTGAATTTCAATTGAATTTTTATTCACACACACACACACACACATTGTTATATTATACCTGTATGTTGATATACTGAACTTGATCTCTCGTCGTAGGTGACATCACATGTGTGTCGCTTTTATTCACAACTAAGGTTGTGTCATTTTGATGTGCAACATACAACTTATAAGGAGTGACCTTAATAATCCAGTTGTCTGTTACCACAATACGAGTTATGCTATTTGTGATAATAATAAGTTTATCTACTCTAAAATAAAATTATATTACTTTAGTACAAGTATAATCTATACTTACAATCTCAAGTTCCTAAGTACAATTTAGATAGTTGAATGAACCTTCGATATTCTGTATTAATATCACAAGCGACAGTTATCCATGATGTATTACTGTTACTGTATGCAGAAAGATTTTGTGCTATTGGATGCAAAGCCCAATCATGTATAAACCATTCACCAATTTCATTTAACATGCAAAGTGGTCCAATGGTGATGTAAATGACAATCAATAGTCTAATGGGACTTTCTCCAGTGAACAAAAGTTTTGCAACATCTATGTGATCAAGGTATATCAACCCTACAATATAACCTGAGAAAAAAGAATCATGTATAAATTCTCGGCTTCCTGAGAATTTCATAATATAATAGATTGAAATAATGGAACATAATTGAAATATGTCTGTTACCCAAAGGCAGTATGGAGTGCACGAGTAACGTAATTGTACTTCTTTTAATGTGATACTGTATGAAAAATTCATTTTCGCTACCAAGCCAATGTGCGAAAATATCTTTCACAGTCAATCCTAGCGACATGAACTCCGTAGGTGGATAAATAATGCATCCAGACATCAAAAGATAAAATAAAGTATAGAAAATTAAAGACATTTTTCATTAAACTTCTACTTGGCAATATGACCCATATCCAGCATAAAAAATAACACTTTCTTCAAAGACTTCAAAGATCAGTATTTAGTAAAATCTTTCAGCACACACACTTTTCCACTTTTTGTTATGGACATAAATTATATTCCCTTATTAGTGCAACTACGGCAGTATTCATTCTGTTTGTCTTCAACATTTGACGAAAATAAGCACAGAATTATTTTCTAGTGTGGGCAATGAATAACGAACGACAGCTACAATAATTTGAGATCATATTTTCAGAGTGATAGAAGGCATACAGAGACTCCTAGTGACCTTCAAGCAAAACTACTATTTATAGTTATTTCAAAATTACAGTCAAATTATGAAATAAATCGCGTAGTTACATTTTCCAGCTTTATGCATAGTTTTATATGAGAAATATGTCGAAAATTGTTTTACGGAGAATTATTACCCAAGAAAAAATTTTATGTGTTCCTTTTGATTTACAAAGTATACCTAAAGTGTATTGTAAGTGTAGATAATCGCGGGCATTTTTATATTATTATAATTTTATATTATTATAATAATGAAAAATTTCTGAAAAAACTTTGACTACACTACAAACACTTGAAAACATTTTCTCCGTTTTTCTTTTTTCAAACGAAAAGAAATATAAAAGTACGTATTTTGAAACATTTGTAACGCTAAGTAGACTGCTCCCTTTATTGATTCAAAACTTTCACGTTTTTTTGCAAGAATATTTCTGAGCTGTTCAATAAATGAAGCAAAGTTATATAAAAAAAATAAAAATTATTTCGAACATTAAACTTGTATTCGATTTACGTGAATGAACTTTGAAGTTTATGTTAAAAGGCACCGAATTAATTTGCATAGCCATACGGGATACTGGATAGCCTTTTTTTCGTGGAAAAGAGGAAGGTGGGATCTGCATGGGCATTGCATGGGAACAATCACGAGTGGAGGAGATAGTCATATAAGGAAGATGTGACGTCGATGAGGAGCATATTCGTTGCCGAATGCTTCCCAGATAGCCAAGTCTGCCGAAAGCAGATGATGCCAACTATCTGCTATCAACTATTGTCAGCCAAAAGACAACAAATTTGATACAGAAGTTGTTATTAACGATTAATTCGACAAATTGGTGCCAGAAATGTAACAGAGCTTGCTCACAAAATCTAAGAACAGATTGGCGGCAGAAACCGAGCAGAATCTGCAAACATGGCTTGAAGTCAGATTGTCGACAGAAACCGAGCAAGATTTGCGCACGCGGAATCTAACGGCAGATTGGCAGCAGAAACCGAGCAAGATCTGCGCGCGCGGAATCTAACAGCGATTGGCAGCAGAAATCGAACAGGATCTGCAGCTTTTGACAGTATTCAAATTTACACGGCTATGAATATGTGTTTTCGCTCCGCACCGCTATGCGGTGCACGCGTCGAGTTCTTACTCGATGTTAAGATTTAGCCTAACAGTTATATAAGTTAATATACGCGCCTTGGCATGATAATATTAATTTTTCTGAAAATTTTTGCACTTGCGGCACAGAGGCTCCCATGGACAACGTCCGTGTAGTTCACGCACGCCACAAGCAATCTGAAGTTCGAAAGCGAAATTCGGACTTCAGATTAGAATAAATTAACAATAAGAGAGAGATTATGCAACGAACTGTCAGAAAGACACATCAAGCCAAATGTACTTTAATTTAACAAACAAATGCGTTCTTTTAACACATGGTAATATAAAATGCCAATTTATAGTGTGTTAAAAGTAAACACATGCTTTAATATATCGTAAATATGAATGGCCAAAAGCTGCAGATTCTGTTCGGTTTCTGCTGTCAGAGTCTGTTAGCAGGCTTTGCTGGCAGATCACTATCCTAATGCGGACATAACGGATGCCAATTTGCTATCAACTTCTGCAGTAATCTGTTGCCAATCTGCTGGCAGATTGCACACATTTTGCTTACTGGGTTCTTATGGACATGGCATACGCAGGGAAAAGGGATCTCCAATGTAGGATTCGGCGATGAAATCCGCAATATTATTAGAGCTTTATCGAAAATTATTGCCGAACTATTATTAAGTAATTAAACTTCTATTATTGGATTTAAACACTTATTAACAAAAAAGAATAAAATTTAGAATATTATTAGATACAAGCTGCATACTGGGATTTTATGCAATTTTTAGTATCTTACCATACTGCATATTGCACCTTTTGCGCAACAAGTAATTGGGACATCAATCTAACTGTTTCAGGATGAAATCACCTTAAAAAGAAAGAGATGAACGCTGTGAACACATGTCGAAATGAAGCGAACTGTGTCGGTGACATGATTGCAGTTAAAAATGAATAATCGCACCCAACATGATATGCGATATGCAATATGAAAAAAAGATAAACTTTGCGTCCTTTTTTATCTTTTTCTGAAAATGTAATTTTTCGATATTGATTCTACGGTTATTCTTTTCATTCTATCGTATTTCCATCTTCCATTATTATGTAGAAATGCTTATTATCTGTTAACTATTTATGTTATCGTTATCGCTCATCTTTTTCTTTATTTGTTAAATAATTTCGTTCACACAAAACAGTTGTCTATGTTAATTTTACTTTCTTATATTTCTGGCTCATATCATGAAATCATGATTTTTTCTAAAATTATTTTTTTAGATTTTCATTATTTTGAGAAAAGATAATTGTTAAGAAATATAAAAATATCTAAAAATATTTTCTCATATATATTTTGTAATATTATTTTTTTGTATATTAAACATCTCTTTACAATAATAGAGAATGCGTTATTACATACGTATTTGAGATCGTACAATTATTACTGATTATAATATGAATACAAGTGAGAGATTTAAAGAAAAAATGACAAAAGGAAGTACATATGGAAGTATGAATGTTTCCATAAAAGTCTAGTTACATATGAAGCACGTGTTACATCGCGATGAATTTAAAACAAAAAACACAGCATAAATATTAACTCATGTTCGAGATTGCTTATTTGTAATTTCTTGCATTTTATATATATATCAGCAATATTTAGTTTTCTTGGTCTTAATAAAAAACTAATAACAGCAATAACAGTTGTAATGCAGTATTAATAATAATAGATAGAAAATAATGGCAAGAATAATAATAATTACAATTGTCAAGATCGATTTTGCGATTATTAGACGATATAAAGTAAACTATATCATTAAATGTTTTACCTCGCATATATATTGATAAAAATTTCTAAATCAACATGCATATACGCTTTATATCATTTTTGTTATTATCCTCTTTTTTGGCCATTTTAGCCATTTTAAAACTATTCAATTTATGGTCAATTTTTAATCTATTAAATTAATACATCTCTTGTCTATGTATATTCGGATCTATGCGATCTACATATCCATCATTAAATTTAACGCCAATTATATTTGTACAAAAAAATGCATTATAAAAAACTCATTAAAACCGAATTAATCAATTTGGCAAATCAACATTCCGCGTAACAGCCTTTATAATAAGTGTAAGCCTTTATAATAAAAGCAGAAAAGATAAGAAAAATAAGTAGATCCTGATATTAATATAACTATCCTTAAATAATTTAATTAATATCATTGAAAGAACATATATGAACATTTCAAAATAATATATACGAGTTTAGAAAGAACATTACTTTTACTTATTTTATTCAACCAAACAAATAAAACTTATTGAAGTTACTGTACAAAGAGCCATTATTAAATTCTAAACTGTTAACACGCGGAGTGATTGATGATAAATCGAAAAATCACTCAGTTATCGTAAATCTGTGAGTATGGCCACGAATATCAAATGCCAATTCAATTGACTAATCGATTATTGCAAATACGAAAATACAGCGTATTGTAAATAACTAATTTGCTAAAAAGTAGAAAAGATTATTACACGTATAGAAAAGCCTCTATTGTCTCTATGCGTACAATAAATATTTCCTAAATGTAAATTTCAATTTGAAATATTTAAATCATTTCGTTATACAATACAGAAAAAATCAAATATAGAATCGAATATAGAAAAACTATCCCTGTCAAATATTTTATAAAACACAATTTGTTATCTCTTTATTACATTTTAGTATTAATTTTGATAAAATTACTCGATACACGTTAATCATTTTAACTTATTATAATCTAAATTAACAAATATTGCTGTGAATATATAAAACGTAAATTGATAAAGTATAATAAGTGAAAAATTATAATGAAGAGATATTCTTAATTTGACAACAATTTTAATCAACGGAATATACCACAAATTATTTTACACAAAATATAATCGACAACCAAAGCGAATATTCCAATAAATTGATATAGTAATTCGAGAGTCAAAACTTTCTGGTATGAGGATGCTTTTAACATTGAACAATTGCGTCCCTGCAAATGCGAAATCTGTTTTCACAACATCTTTTTATCAATTTTAAATATTCCAACTTTTGCGAAGCGTCTTAATCTTTTCGCAATAAAATTTATAATTGTGTCCAATAAAATTCGTAAATTATGTAGAACGTATATCATATTTGTATTTGATCAATGTTTATATAAACATTATATATATATGTATATATATATATATCTCCATTGTTAAAAGAAAACTACATGAAACTTTTTTTGTCAAAGTTCAAAGAGATTGCCAATACCTACAAAAATTGCAATAGATATATCGAGAATATTGAAACAACTAAAAAAGATAAGATGAGGATAAACAGTAACGATGATCATGATGGCAATAGAATCAACAATGAGGATGAGAATATAATCTTGGCAATGATGACAATAAAAAGAATAACATTGCTAATACAAATAATCGTGAAAATGAAAATACTAATGATGACAACTTAGCAACGGCGACGACGACGACGACGACGATGACGACGAAATCAAAGTCGACGACGACAACGATGACGATGAGGATGAGAATGAGGATGAGAACGACGAGAATGACAAAGACGATGACGACGACGACGACGACGACGACGACGACGACGACGACGACGACGACAACGATGATGGCAACAGCAGGGACGTCAATTATCGGTAAATAAAGCGACGAAGACGAAATGATGATACCTCTCTATCTGCTTGTCTTCGTCGCAAAGAATGACATGTAACTCTTTATTGCGTTACACACAAACGGGATAGGAGAGGCAAAATTAAATAGCGGATTAAATACATTAGCGCGACGCTTAACAAATTAAAAACGTAAAAACATTAACAGTACAATATAGTTTCCTTATTGTAAACATAATGCGATGGCAGTCTTGAGTCCTGGAAATATGCTGTGATTGTTGCTCGTTCGCTTCAATTTTTCGTGTACTTCCTTCTTTTTTTTCATGTTCCGCCAATTGTCTATTCTTCGTACTCGTCGAGTTTCATCCGTTATTTTAAACCGAATTTGCTTCGATCTTGAGAATTTAAACTTGTATTTTCAATTTATTACTTACGATAAGCCTTTGTTTGTGGCAGTGTCTGGAAATATAGATTATCTCAATGTTAATCTCTTGTAACATTCATTATTGCATGCATCCATTATTTGAAAATCTATCTTCTCAAGATATTTATGTGAATATAATTTTATCTGAGAACATATATGATCTTCATTGTCTTATGCAAATAAAGTACAGCATAAAGACATCTAATTAAAAAAAAACAGTAACGTTTCTTCCTGTCTTCTATAGTCAATAAAATTTACGAATTAACCATTTCCGAAAGGAATACTAATTAGCATGATTGATCGACTGAATTGTTTAAAAAATGTCTTTTATTATATACTTGAAAATAAATAGATGTATGTCGAGTGATAATAGTACTATCAAAAAAGATGATTTAAAATGTATGTACATTATGCTATTACCAAATCGTTCGATTGTACGATATGTCGATACATGATATACAATAAATCAATGAAATTGTAAATTACAGATAATGCTTTAGTATAAATATACAAACGTTTATAATAACATCATCTAGGAGATAATTCTAGTGATAAATATCTCGATAAACAAAATGTTAATAATATGCTAACAGTTCGACAACAAGTTCACTCAAAAAATATTAAGACAAATTAAGATCAAGTATCTGTGTTCGCATCAAAGTGTTTTACAAAGTTCGAACAATTCAACAGCAGATTGACAGAAACCAAGCGGAATGTATCGCATTTAGATACTACACTGTAGGTCCTACATGATTTTTGCAACACTCGCCACATTCTGTTACAGATCTTGCTATATTCTGCTGACATTCTGCTGACAAATTTTGCAACAAAATCTGTGTTCCAATAGATTTGACCGTCTAAGATCTGATATAATTACATTCGTGTATATTACAATGAATTTAAATACTTTTCTTGTCGATATTAATAAAAATCGAAATCTACGCAAAGAATAAAAAGCACGAGATAAGTCGATTCATATAACATTGCTCTTACATACCTGAGCTACGACTACCTATGCCTCGACTGACTTCTTCTTCTCCTTCTTCTTTTTAAGGAAGGATGGCGTCCTAAGACCCTTCTTCTTCTTCTTTTCCTTCTTTGGCGACTCCTCGCTAACGCTCACATCCTGCGACATGGAACCCTTAACATGGAAGGTCCCAACCATAACCATAAACCTTTCTGCATGCACATGCATAGAAAGTGCTGACTTTTCTTGCTAATCATTCTATTATCAGTTATCTGATCGCATGCAAGCCAATGTAGTATTAGAATTTCATAATAAGAGTAGATCTGTGAATGACTATGCCTGGATGAATGGTATGCCTATATCATGAGATATTAATGCAAAGTGTGAAGTGATAATGTCCTGAAGCTGTGCACGCTATGTCTAAAAATGATTATTAACATTATAGATATATGGAGAAATGTCCGATTCCTTTACTGTAAAAGAACAGTAGTTGCTTGCAAGTGCATATGATATGTATTTAGAAAGATGAAATGTAATGTAATATGTAAAAGCGAATTAATGTATTCTATGTATGAACATATGTGGACACATATATAAATTGGTATTGTTATCATGAACGTAAACTGAAATACACCAATAGATTAATAGGCGATCAATATTTTTGCGTGACAATTATTATGTATCCTTAATTTTTTACTTACATTCCAATTCGAAATATAAGAAAAAACATTGTTTTTATGTTTATGATATATTTTTGATATTGTTTTTCTGTAACAGCAAAAATCTGCTTGTCCGTTACTGTCATCTCAATATTATTAAAAAGATGTATATATCTTTTTATTGTACGAATTATAGAAAAAATTAACGCGGTGTAGTTTAGTGTCCAGCATATGATAATTAACATATAATGTGCAAAAATTATATTAAACATATTATGAATGTATATATATAACAAACCTCCTTGCTACTGTGCGAGAAAGTACTGTGATGAGCATCCGAGTGATCGCCATTTACAGTATTCTCTCCTAGAACATAAACAATTACTTATTCGAAATATAAACTCTTAAATCATTATAAATGTATAAATTATCGAAATTAATAATCAATTCTAATTAATTCAAAGTAATGATAATCAACTTAAAAAATAACGATAGATATATATTTCCATAGCAACCATTTAAGTCAAAAAGCTAGAGTTAATTATTCCAAGACAGCTGGAAATTTTGTTATTGTATTTTAAAATGAACAGAAGCAAAAATAAGAACAAAAAATAATAAAGAAAAAAAAAAAGAGATAAAATAGGAGAAGAGCAAAAATAGGGAATAATATGTATTTAAAAAGATGAAATGTAATGTAAATGTATAACAGGGATAGAAGAGTGCGAGAATGACAGAGAGGGAGAAAAGCTTACCTTCAGAAAATAATCTTTCTCACTCCAAACTCGCTCTTGAACTTGTTATAGAAAATCAGCATTTCCAAGCAAGCACTTTAATATTGATCATTCGCAACTTGCAGGATGCATGTGCCATCGAAAGAGTAAAGGAATAACGATGAAGATTAATGCAAATCAGGAACAGAAATTAGGTATAGAAATATTATAAAAGCTTTTAAATTGTTAAATACTTTTTTATCGACATATAAATGTATCAAAATATCCATTATGTGTTAATTATAAACATCCGTAATTTAACTAACAAACAAACTTCTCCATGAAATATTAAGATAATAAACTAGAGTTTTGAAAGTACTAATTGTAGTGAAAACATGTTATCTTCAAATAACAATTGAAAAGAAAAAAGAATAAAAAGTTTGAAAATACCAGGAAATTTTACATAAATAAAAAACTAATATTTTTCTAAATTCCAATCCTGGCATATAGAAATCCTCGTTTTATTCCCCCATTGAAACATGCAAAACGATGTGCAGATTTAATCGTGCAGAAAAAAACGTAGTTAGAAAAAGATAGAAAACGTTCTATTGTAGAATGACAAAAGATAATGAGATAATACAAGTTCCTTAATATTTAATGTTTCTAACTTATCGTGAACTTATAGTGAAAAGATAACTTGCTTTTCAGCATCTTAAAACGGTTTTATAAACTGCAATATTATAAATCTTTTTCAGACTTGGATATTAACACTAATATTAACACTAGGAACAAATTTCCTCGTTTCGAATCGACCGCTTTAAATAAGGTAACCGATACTAACTTATAAGGTAACCGATACTAAAAGCTAAATTCGTTGCAATATGCTTGCACTAATATGATTGTTAAATTGCTTTTTTCTTGTATAAAACATTTTGACAAATTACTCGAGAAGATTAAGATAGATTATAATATTCTAAACGAATAACTACGTGATTAATTAATTACGAGCTATCTGTGAGAGCTTTTTCCAAGCGTATAAATTCTTTAGTATCAAACGAATATGACATACAATCTATGGACAAATCCCAAACATCACACGGCTCTTGGAAATCATTCGTCTCGTCGTTATCGCTAACTTCAGAAATCGTGTAAGTACCGTCAAGAGAAACAGATGCCGTCTTAAAATTCTCTGTATTTTCTTCATCAGCATTAATAGAATTGATTTCTAAGTTACGCGAAGATTCGTTATTAAAATTTTCTATAACAGAATCGGTAGTTTCGCATGGAGTTTCGTCTTCCGTTACAGGTTCTTCGCTTATAGGTGTCAAAGGACACTTCTTTTGCGTATGTTCCTCTTCTTCTTGACAAGAACAGCATCGATTGTCCAGCCATATTTCTATATCTGATTTGATCATTGGTGCATCCTTATTGTCCTCGAGTTTATCAAGTATCTCATCAGTCTCGATAAAACTTTGACTATTATCGTTGTCGATTGAGTTATCCGTGTCGCAAAATATCTGATGGGTATCTGGCAATTTCTCAGTATATTCATTTCTTGAGACTTTTAGGATACGAAAGTTCAATTCCAAAGTTTTATCGTCAACAGCAACGACTGGCAGCTTTTTCGCTACGGTACAAAATTCAATTACAGCGGAATATCCTTGATCTTCATTCTCTGGTGTCTCTATTTGATTAGTATAACGGAAATCCGATGACAAGTTGCCAAGAAAGTCTTTAATTTGGCAAATATTATCGATATTGTTATCAGTTGTAGGAACATCTGCCGCGCATTCTCGGTCAGCTTCTACGAGCGAATACTCATAATGGTAGCTGTCAATCAAGCGACGCACAATTTTCTGTATGACACCAAGATCATAAATGGAAGAATCCAAATATGACAAGATATAAACGGACTCGATAATTTCAGCAATAATATTCTGCGCGACTTGAAACGCGTCGTACGATAACGCTTCGTCGGAAGCCTTAAGGTCAGCGATAATCTCGTTGGCGGATTCGTTGATTCCGTTCTGGAAGACTTCACCGTCAATATCTTTCAATTCTAGGATTGTACGACTTGGTAATTCAAGTATGTCCGAACCATTCGCTGACTGCCTCTCGGAATCGAGTTGTTCCAAGTCGTAGCTACTATCGCTCGACATCCTACGATCTTGTAGGCATTGCGACTTCATGCTATCATTTTTAGTCGTCGGTTCAATCCATATGTAATCAGCTAACTCTTCGCAATTATCGCTATGCAGTGAATCAGATTGCCATTCAGATGAATGTTCTGCCAAGTCCCATGATGTATCGTCATTCTCCTCCTGGTCGATAACGGCTGGTGGAGTTAAACTATAAATGAGACTCATGTTCGTCGAATCCAGATTATACTTGACGCAGGTATTCGTGTCGGGCAACGCGTCCAGCTCTGTTCTTGACGAGCTGATGTTTAAATCAATACTCTCGACGATTTTTGTAATGTCGTTGCAGTATGACTCGTACATATCGGCCTCTATGCCACTCGTCCAATTGTTTTTGCACATAGAATTTTCAATCCACAATCGAACACTCTGTTCTTTCAAGCCAGTACATGTGACATCATCGTTTATTTTATGCGGCAGTACGTTCTCGTTTTCACTGATGTTAGTTTCCATCATGCTGCGATGTTCGCCACATTTATCGCAATCGACGGAATGTTTATCGTTATTAGAAGATGAATTGCTTAATGATCGCGAACTCTCTTCACTATTATCCTTATTATCACGTTGAAGTTTCTCCGCGCACCTGCACGCGAGCATTGCTTCTGTCTTCGTCGTCTTTGTTGGTTGTTTTGATAAATGTTGCTGCTGTTCCTTGTCGATGTCGATCAGCGATTCACAATCATTGGATTTCTTATTCCTCCCTCGAAGTGTCAAAAGTTTCTTCTTTGTAGAAGCGACTATTCCATTCGTCGATACACGATGCTTATCCATTTCGCGATGTGTACTTCTCTTTTCACCTTGACTATTTTCATTAATGAAAGATGCGACGTTGCAGGAACACGGTTTTGTGTTACTCAGATTAATCAGTGTAACAAAACTTGGTTGTCTAATATTCTCCCGCTTCACAGAACGCATCACGATATTCGAGTGCACCTGATCATTTAGATTCTCCTTCATGTCCTTCTTCATCAAATGTGAATGGCACATTTTTGTAGGAATAACTGCAGAATTTTGTTGCGATACATTCTCTCCATTTTCTATGTTCGCTGCTTTTGCTTTCGATGGTATGACTGATTCCGAAGTTTGCTCGAGATCCTGGAAAAATTTCCGTCTCGCCTCGTAGCGCGATTTCGAAATGACCTCTTCGACCGTATTTGATTGCGATTGAATACTTCGTTCGCCAGTGATCACCTTTGGAAGTGTAATCAGCAGCGGTTTCTTTCGTTCGGCAATCTTCGAACTTCTAACATTCTCCACATAAAGATTATCGTAACGACACTCAGAAAACAGTCGACCACAGTACATTCGTATACGATCGCTGCTCATGCTGTTGTAATTGCTGCCTAGTTCGCAATCTGCAAGCATCATGCCGAAAAATATCTCAAACAAATATCCGACAAGCGACCGATCAGTGCTCGTCCATCTCGTTTTCGGCAAACGGAGAACGTTCACGATCTCGGATCATTTTTTACCATTTGTCAGTCTTCTTCGTCACTTACGCTGCGCTCGAAATAGATATTCTTACCAGGATAGATACCTGGCTCTTCTAGCCAGGATATTACTCGACTCTATCTTTTTATATTTATGCTATTTATATTTAACTCCCCTAAAATTATTATTTACGTTATTTATATTATAATGGAAAAAAGAAAAAAATGTATAAGGTTCATATAAAGTAGCAACCTTTAGTTTATACAAAACCGATTGTACTCTTTCTGCATTATTTGCACATACTGTTATGAGAAAGAAACTCCATAGCATAACTGTTAGAAAAGCATAAAGCATAAAGTAAAAACATGAATTTTAAGATCTTTTATGTGACACAAAAATAAAGAGAGAATGGAGTAAAAATGTTTTAACATAAACGATCGATTATTATTTCGAGTGGCGAAAGAAGACGAGAAAGCTTTCAAAGCACATATTATACACGTAAGCAAAAGCACGACAAATTCCATGGATTTGCATACGTATATTTAACAATTACATAATTGAAATTAAATAAACAGTAAAATTTTTTTATGTAAATGCACTTGAATCTGTATATGTGGTTCATAATTTTAATTACGATTTGGAACTATATCTTACATAAAAAAATATATAAAGTCTACACAAATGTATATCTCACAAATGAACAAGATTAATTAAATAATTAATTAAATTATAGAATC
The DNA here is from genome assembly GCF_003672135.1 of Ooceraea biroi. Classification (NCBI taxonomy): domain Eukaryota; kingdom Metazoa; phylum Arthropoda; class Insecta; order Hymenoptera; family Formicidae; genus Ooceraea; species Ooceraea biroi. Next base: position 5,869,887 of record NC_039512.1, read on the forward strand.
TATCTGCGAAATTAAGCTAAAGATAACGTATCCTTTATTCTGCCTTTCTTCTCTCAATCTTTATATATTTTGAAGAGTACACAAGTATAAATACGTATATTTTGTAAAATTTTCTCTTATTCTTTACTAGTAAAATCGTTTTTATGCTATGTTATTATTTGTATGTTAAATACAATATCAGATACGATCCTCAGCTAAACACCGTAAATAGCGTAGGAGGAAATATTTTGGAGCGATAGATTAAATCTATCTTTCTATAATGTAAAACTCACCTCTTTTATAACCGCTCCATTGTTCAATCGTTTTGCAACGCATTTCATTAAGATACTCTGTATTCGCATCATCCACTGCATATAAAGAATGCGCACAATTCATATTTATGTACATCATTAAAATACCAGGTTAACTCGCAATCTATTGTCATTTCAATATAATTATTCGATAATGCGATACATAGTACCTTTGCTTACAATATACACAAACACACCGACTAGCTCGTGCAAGATTCTATAGCCCTCTGTGCAATGACAATTATAGAATGCATACAAACGTGCCATAGTCTAACGATTTATGGACAAATTTAAATTGTGGGGAAACAAAGGCAAAGATACAAATATCATATCACCGTGAATAGACAGGTATATTAGAAGGCCATGCAAACAAGTCGAAGTTAAAATCGAAACAGATATCTCACATCCTGACGTAACAATTCCACTTTCCCCTCGTTAATCGTTTATGCAGGCTGATGAAACAACGCTTATCCGGAACAAAGTAGATAGAAATAAATAAAGAAGAACTTACCGTCACTTAACACAACTTCGGGTTGACTCGGCGCAGGCACTTGTTTCGTTTCTATTCGCAATACTCGGGGTTCTGGAGCAAAGGATCAATCATACATAGGTACCGATTAATAATAATAGAAAACACATGTCATCAGATTAAACATTCTACAGGATACACGTGGAAATCCAACAATAAATTCTCATGAAATACATAAACTTACCGTCTCTACTCTCCTCCTCCGTTTCTGAAGTAACAGATACTGGTGATTGAATAGGACTCTTGGCAGTGCTGGATTCATGCGTCGCACGACTGATGTTAAAGGATGACAAGGCCTCGGATTCTGATTGTGACTCATCGTCTATTAATATTAATATTAATCTGTCATTAAATATCTGAGTACACCATACAAGTGCGGAACATGCGGAAATATATATATATATATATAGATATAGATATAGATATAAATACAGGAAAAATAATAAAAACAGATAACACTAACAAGGATCTCCTCCTCTTTGTTTGCGTTCGATTTCTCTCTTGTACTGATCCAATTCTTGATCCGTGATGGCGTCAAAAGGATTTTTGGCATAAGGCGTCTTATATACCATCGCATTGTGTTGAAAGCCACGCTGTATAATACCCTTGCTAGCGGCTCCTACTAAGACTACTTGTTCTCCGGTACCACTAATCGTCGCATCCTTGTAAATAATGAATGTACAATTTAACAATGATACATCTTCTTAAGAAATCTAAATATAAATATAATACAAAAAGTACAATATACGAAGACAACGCAAAAGATGCTATTACTGCTTTCATAAATTCTACGTTTTACGTATTATGTTGTACGTGTATGTTCTACGTTATGTTTATGTGATATATTTAAAAATTAAAATTAAAATTAAAAGCGCAACGATAATAGTGATTATCATGATTATAAAAAGCCTCACGATTAAAAATTGTTTTCTATTAACTTTATATTGAACGTAATGAATTTTATTGATTATTCAATAAAAATTCAAGATATTTGGCAATTAAATCTGTAACCTGCATTTTCTTAGCTTCTTCCCATGAAACACCTTCCAATATATGAGACTGCGGACCGGCCGATATCTTTTCTGCTCGCCGGTAATCTTTAATCTGTTAAGATAGTGAAAATACAATGAAACAAATTTGTACATTCCACCAAAATACATAAATTGACTAGTAGATAAAAAAGGAAACGTGTACACAACAGAACATAACAGAAATATACAATATATAATAATATAAAAATGCAACCATAGTAATAGATTTGTACTTACCTGTTGTTGTAATTGTTTGAATTCTTTCGGGTTGGTATTTTTCGGTACAAACTGAAGAGCACTGTCTATCTTCACTGGTGTGCTGCTATGGGTAGGGGATCCATCAGACACCCACTGCACACACAAAACCAGAATATTAATCGACCCCCTTTATAATCATCATGAAAAGCAATTATGTTAACGTTAAAGATAAGACTCTTGCATGCTGTGTGCCTGTGTTTATCTTCTTTGATAAAACAAAAAAGCGTTTTTTGACTCCGATAATATATTTTCAACAATATTATGGCATAGCAATCATTACGTTATTAAAATATAATAAACTATATAACTTGTTCTTACATTAGTTGTAACAATAATATAATAAAATAATCAATATTAACTCGCGATGGATGCAAAATAGAATTTAATTGTTAAGCTTACATTATGCCACGTACAAATGTGCAACTCAGAAATATGATAATGATATTGATTGTTGCATCTAGTATTTAGCTTTCAAGAAACTTAGGGTCACTTGATCTGGTTTTGTAAATGCAGTGGGATCAGTGTAACCAGGCCAGCGAGATTTTAATGAGATCAGGCACACATTCATACAGAGTCATGACACACTTTATATATTTTATCATGTATATCTCAGTTGTTATAGCAAAACTTGTAAAGTTTCCAATTTAGGAAAATACAAACTAAATAAGATACATTATACATTAAATCGCTCTATTCTCGCTTTTTATATAATATCAGCGCATTGACAATCAGCACAATGGTTAACGATAATATAACGTATTGCACATAATATACGCATGAAATTTTACCAGGATTTTACCGATATTAAAATTATTGCATAATTCATAATTTTATAAGATAGATAATATCATATAATTAAAGCCAATAAGTATTGTAAATGTATTATTGTAACATGTACACAATTTTGCAGCATAATTCATACATTGCGAAAGCTAATTTTATTAGCATAGCATCAAATACACTGTAAATAGTGCTTAAAATACTATTAAAATTGAGAATTTATTAAAGTTGATATATAATTATCATCTTTTCAATGGATGTAACTTTATATAGACATCAGAAAACGATAGAAGAACAGTCGTTATAATGCTATATTTAAAGATACATACAATATTATTATAACGATTGACTGGAATTCTATATAATATCATATAATTTGTTTTATGGAAATGTTATTCTCGCTCTATTCTTTGTTTGGCGCGTATTATTCCTAAATCATATCACACACACATTAACTAAACATTTACTTTAAGCATTCTTCTTTCATTTAATTTATAAAAATGGATTACTTGATATCAAAAATTTTATCGAAACGTCAATACAAAAAAATATACGATGAAGAAATAATTATATTGTCGTAAAATTTTTGATGAATAAAGAATAAATTAAAGTAAAATTTTATGTTTTATGGAATGGTATCGTTATTATTTAAAACTTTATAATCTTCTTTATATTAGGTTAACAGATTAACTGAAAGCATGCATACATTAATAACAGTTCGATATTTTTCATATCGTGAAACATTTATGTCACACATGTGTTCATCACACAATGAAAACTTGTGCGAATAAATTGATTTTTAATGAAATAATAGAGAGTATCTCTTCATTCATATTATGTCAAGACCAATGTCTAGACATATGAATCACGCATAATGTATATACGAATACATGTACATACATTGTTAGTGAACTATGTAAGCAAACTGTTCTTTCTTCGGTCGTTTTTTGAATCACGGTCATCTTTTATATTTCATTAGTAAACATTTATAATCAACTCTGTGGCAATAACAAGAATTATATTTATATCTGTAATTTTTCAAAGAAGCTATATGATATGATATGAAATATATGTCATATATGTTTAATCAACATTGATATTCGATGTAAAATATACCAATAGAACATTTGTACCATGATTGATATTATATATAATAATATAATGAGAAAAATAAATATAAAAAATTTGTAATATATCATTGACGTGGAAAATTAATGACATAAGTCGGAATGCATCAAATTCATGTATCTAATTACTGACCAGTATGATATATATGTATTTGTTTTATATAATATTAATAAAATTAAACTAATTAAAAAATATGATAACAGTAGATAAAATTACGCAATTAGCGTAGTATAAATGTGACTAAAAATGGAGTTACTAATGCGTAATGTCGCATTGTATATAAGACTATACTAGTTACGGCCATGCTTCGTGTCATCTTCTTAATCATTTCTAGAAACATTTTCGCGATAGAAGCGGCTATTTACCCGACGAATAGCAAACAAAAAAAATCATAAAAATTCATGAAAATCTCTGATAGTAACAATAATCCTCGTGTGTGTATTTATATAATGCGAATATAAATTTCGCAGAAAGTATTATATATTGAATGGTACGTCTCATAGAATGAGAATTTAAATCAAGATTTAAACACAAGCTTATAAATATCTTCCTGAAGTTCAAATAAGATACAATTCTCCAAACAAAAATTTTTCAAAAAGTTTGGCAATATCCTGTTCTCAAACTAAGCAATAATATTAGGCTAGACAATAATTCCTCTCTGTTTTCAGGAGAGTGAGGTTAACACTAAATGGCGTCATTGTTCACGTAAAGGAAAACTTGGTGTACAAACGCGTAAAAAGATTTATGCTGTGCCTGAATGAATACTGCAAGTGATTGAAGATGTTATAAGTGAATAAAGTGGTAATTTCAACTATGCCGATTTGGACAGTCGATTGATGATGATCAAATCAAGACTTTGATCGAAAATAATCAAATAACCGCTATATGATAGGAGAGATACTGCAGAAATACCTAAAATATCTTAATCTAGCGTTGAGAATGACTTGCACAAGCTTGCTTACGTGAATTGGTATAGCTGCCGCACAATATAAAAATACAGAGAGAAATTATTGGCCAGCTGATAAACAGTGTTACATATATCAGTATATCGCCTAATAATTATTTGATTTAATATTTGATATACATATAAAGCTTTCTTTTACTCTGTTACTACGCACTTCATAATCTCATTAACAGCCATAGTATTACGCGATTACAATAAAATGCCAAATAAAAGATATATCTGTTTATATTAGCTTCAGCATGAAACTTATGCGCGGAATTAATATAAATAATTAATCGTTCTTATTCTCAAAAGTAATGACTTCTACCTTGGTAATTTTTTTAGGATCAGGTGTTCCAGTTTCCAAGATCTCGACTTTCTGGTAAACATTTGGTGAATTTAACCAACGGGATCTGTCAGTGCCTTTACGTCCACCCTTCCATAGCCTAGGAAAAATAAAACAAATGTAGCGTATAATATTAAGTACTTTGACTATTAAAATTAAAGTATGAGAGATAAATTAATGAGATGAGAGTAACTTACCCTTGTTTGTACAATTCCTCTTCTTCGAGAAGATACCCTAAGGACGATACAGCCGGTGGAACTTCAACATCGTTTCGTGGTTTCGGAGGTTCTCCTTTGACAAGAGGATTTCTGTATATGTAACCTGTACGGAATCCCTAGGAAAATGGAACAGCACGATCACATTATATTCTGAGCATTACAGTTTTATCCGAATGATTATCTAGGTCAAACTTACAGCATTATCGAGCATTCTCATGAGAGCTTCAAATTCAGCGCCACCGATTCTCCAACGTTTCTCTAATTTTTCCGCAAGAACGGTCGACTCCACCGCTGAACTTTGTTGTTGAGGGATCGGTGGTTTTCGTGAAGCTTCAAATATAGCTTTCTTCGACTCCTCGCTAATAAGATTCAGATTGTCTACGCCCGCAGGCATTAATTTCAGTTGTGTCTCACATGCGACCACGGTATTATAAACGTTAAAGAAAGCCTCCTCCACTGTCTCTCCGCAGCAAAGGGCACCGCGATTTGTCAGAAGCATAACTTTATTGATCGGCCCAAGATTTCTAGCGATCTTCTCTCGTTCCTCCGGCTCGACAGAGCCTCCAATGTATTGATGGGTGCTTACTTCGCCTATCACTATGCTCTCCTGACCGATCGGTAACAATCCACATTTCAAGGAAGAGACCTATGTAGACGTTGAACATTTTAACATTCTGTAATTCTTTTCGAACAGGAGCTAACAGAGTTTAGTTATCAAAACAACATCGCGCAACTCAATAAGAAGTGCAGATGCTCGAATGAAAGATATACATCTACATAGGGAAAAACAAACAAGAGAGACGAAGCATTTACTCACAGCAGTAACGGACGGAGTAGTAATATGGATAATACACTTAATATCTGGTCTCGCGGCGTGTATCGTCGAATGCAATTGAAAATTCGTGATGTGCACGTTGAAGTTCGTCGTACCCTGCTCAACAATCGCACCTTGCATATCCACCTTTATCAAGCTTGAGGCGGTTACCTCATGGTAAAGTAACCCATAAGGATTCACCAAGAAGTGCTCTTGATCTTGATTAAGACGGGCAGTCATTTGTCCGCCGACACCTTGGGTCCATCCATATAGATCAAGCAATCTAAAGACCGCCGCCAATTTGCATCGTAACATTTTCTCGCCCTTAGCGTATCCCATGCTTTCCACGCCACGAATGTCGTTGATAGGTAAGACGCAATTTGAATCTGAATTCGAATAAACGGTATCACACGTACACACATGCACACACATTTGCACACGCAGGCAAAAGAAAGTAATCATCCCTTAGTTAAGTTAGCGCTCCCACTAGAAAAAATCAACGAGACATATGCCAGATTAAATAAGATTATCTTGTTACAGGCTATTTCATTCTTACACGCGTACTGTTTACGCTCGTCTTTGCTGAATTATATCTTGTAAACTATAATGGACAATTTAATTTTATTAATTAATTCTTAAAAACACCTAAAAACCACTGAACTTTTATTCTCTTTCTGTAACTGCTCTTGATCTTGTACACGTACAAGACTGGGGATGCTAGCTTAACCTGAACTTAGCTCCTGATTTCTAATTGATACAACAAATTTCTGCTCTTAAATAACATTTACTTCTGACATAGATCTCATTTTGATTTTTTGCAATGGACACTTAATAGAGGTAAAATAATAATCGATATTATCTCAAACGGAATGCAACTAACTTTTGAACACATTGCCGTTAAATCGAGCTCCTTGTGCACCCATCATATCAGAAATCTGTTGTAAAAGACCAGAAGGCCCAGCACCATCCTTCATTTGCGTTTCGATTATACGTTCCAATTCTTCTCGAAAGATTCGGGAATTCATCATCATTTCAACTCGCTTCCTCCTCTCCATTTCTCTCATATCCTGTAAATGAAAAGAGTCCTATCATTTAATTATTAATTTATGCTTGAGTAATCTTGCTAACTTCTTTTTACTTTTTTAAATTCTTTTTTCTTCTTTATTCTTCTTAAGATTAATGAATTTAGACAAGGATCGTCATTGTATGCTTCTTTTTCATCGACTCTTTTCTTTAAAAAGAATTTAGCTAAAACATGAATAAAACTTACCGCATCAATATCAGCGGGCCTCATTTTACTTTTTTCATCTTCCGTTAAACCATCCACCACTCCATTTGTGTGTGGCTCACTTAATGCTTGTTGGCTCGTATCTGCCATTTTCGAGCCTCAAGTACAAGTATTGGCAACTGAAAAATATCATTTGACATATGCCGCTATTAGTAAACATCTATTGTTTATTTCCTATTGATTTGTCACGTCAATTATTTTAAATTGCCAATATGAAAAATAAAAAGAAAAGAAAAGTATTGTATCGCATGTAGCAATAAAAACAAATGTTTTAACGCTTCTTAACAAGAACGATATGCAACAGGAAAATAGACCACGGAGATGACAAAATGTTAAATGCAATGAAAGTAGAATCATAATTGAATAGTAGGTCGGCCATTGTTTAATATACGTGAAAACGACATTCACATTCATTTCCACCGCGTCCGGTGTATCAGATATGGACACTGCCGGTGCGCGATCAATAAAGTTGCAGGTCCCTGTCAGGAATCATGTGCGTACAATGAAATACATACGCTACAGTATTCTTTCATTCTCAGCCACAAGTTTTTCGCGTGTTACTCCTCTATTTCCCATTAATAAGTGTGCGTTATTATTGTTACCGAGATGTGTAAAATGTGTAACGTACAGCTATGCCGACTGTTACTCGTTTAGCGTTCGCTTAGATCGGATCTGTGTCACCGGTCGTTCACCGCTTGGCTTTCCTTACGCCAGGTACCAGTGCATTAAACACGCAACTCTTGCGTACTCAACCACGTACATCCTTATCCTACGGCTTTTCTACTTTTTTTTATGCCGCGCTTTTCTTGTCTAGTCCCACGCTAAATATTTCACTAAAGTAAATATCGCAGTACTTTCAAAATCAATGATAAAGACCTAAAAAATTGCCATGCAATCGATAAATCGTTTATCGATAAGCATTACGCGTGTGCACTTTCTCTGCAATACATAAAAAGGGAAGTGCGATAATTAAGTACGGGATTACGTAACATGTATGGGCGTATTCTAACTTATCTGATGATACTATCAAGTTCTTTTCACACTATCAGTTGGATTTTATTTTATTTACGTTAATGTTATAATATATCTATATAAAACTTTATGTTTGTTGATTCAGTTATTTTGCTGCCATTTTATCGGCAATCTATTTTTGCTAATATGAAATATAAAAATATGCTTCTGCAGAAATAGATGCAAATACTATGAATAATTCATACTTAATAATAACACGAAATGCATATTTGCAGCGTATCTTTGTCTGGAATTTTGCCAAGCACAAGAACATTCAATAATTCGCATTAATTAATTAAACGATATATTTTCCATGTATCGCTTGATTAATTAATGCAAATTATTGAATGTTCTTGTGCTTGGCAAAATTTTTAATTATTTTCAATATGTCGCTATCGAAAAAAAATTCAGAATGTTACAAAAAATGTGGTAGCAACTATAAATTGTTGGGTTGGTCGGCGCAAATTGATGATAATTAACGTTAAGGGATTGAGATATTTGGCACAAGTGGCTTCATTTAAGTCCCTCGCATGCACACGTTACTTTGTGACATGATGCAACCATAATTTTGTATCTGATATTATTCAAATATATTGCCATTTTTTACTATGAATAAAAATAAAAAAGAAAAAAAAAGAAAAAATTGCATTTATGCGAGATAAAAATATAACATATAGAAAGAAGAAATACTAAAATTACAACGACTTTTCAAGGAAATAAAAAATGCTAAATTTTTATACAATATGATTACTAATATAATTGCACGATAATGCGTTTATCATCTTGCTTTTGTTCATCCTGTATTCTTCGTTCAATCATATCTAAATAAATTTTAAATAAATAATTTAAAACTAGTTTGCTCTAAATTGATATTCCATCCTCTTAGAGTTGCATATTACCTTATTGAAATAAACGCCTTTATCTCAATGATAAAAAGACAATGTGAGTCATTCTGCAAACCAAATGAAAGCGATCACGGACATTCGCTACGCTCACTGGCGAGTGGTCGCGCGAGTTCGCGAGCCCTCGTCTTAAAATAGAGAGGGACCAGGGATGGAGTCAGATATGCTCTCTCTCGAGTTCCGAGAACTATGATATTGAAGATCGATTGAATAATCTCTTATCAATTCCGCTACAGATAATCGCTGTATAATTCTCTTTTATTTACTTTCAATTACATACCAATTGTACACGAAACGGATTGCGATAAAAAAAAAGAGTAAATTAGATGGTGTTTTGTCCAATATCCGATGCTGGACCTACATGATGCGATGATTAGCCTGTTACGCAATAAAGCACACACAGCTACGTGGTATCATGGTGCAGGTGCACACGCGTATCTATCTTGTGGATTGTGCAAAACCAGAGAAATGTAATTTCTTTTTTATTCAGCCTAAAAAGTACGTTTGGTTTTAATGCAGTAAGTACTAATTAACTAGTCATCGAGCTTTTTAAATTATTTCGCTAAGCGCGAGTTAATCTTCCTTTCCTTGAGCTCTTAATTTCATGTTCATGCGAGAATTTACCGTTTACATTGTTAGCAACGGAATGAGTGCGTAACTACTTCAATTATCATCTTATAACAAAATTATCAAATTAATTACAAGGCAGAATTTAGCAATAATTATTATTCCATAAGTCTCTGAATAATATTTACATTACAAGTTTCTTATTTTAAAGCTGACATCATATATGCAAAAATGGATACATAAATACAGATTATAGGATGTTCGAGCGACAATGGCAATAGGCACTTAACACGATGACGTCACATGTTATGCCCGTCCTAGCGTCAGCGAACATCCTAGAGTGCTATCAATTATAAGAGTTGAAAATAATAACGGTAAAAAGGAAGCAACAAAAGATACAATTCTTAATAATATAGAGCACATACACATTACTCAGTATTAACAAATTGTTGAATTGTATTTTAATTCTTAAATATTGGCATTTCGCAGATTCTTGATAGATAGTTTTTATAGGCCACTGTATATTATATTTTTATAAAAAACTGTTTAAAATAATCGTCCTGAGCACGAATGCAGACGTATAAACCGTACGTTGTGTCTGCCTTACTAAAATCTTATTAATCAAATAAAACTGCATTAAGAGGTCGTTATCAAAAAGCAATTAAGACGCAAGAATAATCGAACGATAAAGTGGTAATATCTCCACGAATACGATTCACAGAGTGTTGTTAACGCGTTTTAAATGGATACTATTAGAAATTACATCAGAGCTCCTGACAATTCGCCAAATTATTCTTAACACAACAAGACCCGTCATTCCAATCCCGGAGCAATCGGCGAGCAATTCAGTAAATCACGGCGGTGCTCGTACGAGTCCGCGCGATTAATCGAACGGAATATATTGGAGCTAAATGTTGATTGATGACTCGACACTCATTAATAACGAGATATACGCTTGATAAGAGTATCACGGGGTTGCTTACAGCAAGAATAGTGACAGAACGATGCAAATGGCGCCATTAATGAGGCCGAGTCGCGATTTCAATTTCGGTCAAGCGTTTCGAGGGACAGAGGAGCGATGCAAACGGGATAGCTCGGCGTGTCAAGGCGTTGGCCGCGTTCACGCCTGACAATGGCAACGAAAAACCGGAATCGCATGGCACACCGCGTCGCGATGCGAACAGCATCGACCGACACACCCCTCGGGCTATGTTATTCATCATCGAGCTCGTAAACGAACGACTCGCACGACCTCCGAGAGCAACTTGCAATTTGCACGCTCGAGCCTGAAAATTCCATCGCACGCGATGACTCCCGACGCGACGCGAGGAAAAGAAAACTCACCTGCCAAAGAATCGCCTCCTCCTCGAGATATGCCCGTGCCTGTCTCACGAACCGCACAACAGCTCGCCGCGCTCCGTATCGCCGCGCGCGCGGCCGTTCCGTTCGATGAACAGCTTCCCCGCCGCCGCCTCTCGATACCTTCGGCCTCTATCGAGCCCGACGCTTCTGGCCGCTACGCCGGTCTTCCACGAGCTCACGACTGCCGTGACAAAATGAAATTTACTGCCCGCGCATCGACAACCTGCGCTGATCGCCGCGAGATCGGCGGTTACGAATTCGAGAACCGGGATCTCCAGGTATACCGCTTTCACGCGTCGGTCTCCCCAAGACTTGCGAAAAATCGCATAACTGGAGCTCCCGTTTCACTCGTCGCGCGCGACAGAACAATTACAAAGTCGTTCCGCTGCTAATAACTCTGCCGGTGAGCTAGTAGTGAATGGTTATTAAGTAAATGTCGCGTATATACCTTGAACAGCTCGCAAACACTAGATATATATCAGGCCTGATAATCTTCCATGTTAATCAAAAGCAGTTCCAACTAGACGCGCGGACGTATTAAATCAACATGGCGTCCTTTAGCCGCCAAATTTGAATGTCCTCCTTGAATTTTCAGGCACTTTTTTTGTATGCCAAAAATCCGCACGCATCCTCCAGTCAAAGTTATAGCGGTGATGATACTGGAAATGTTAATTACAAAAGATGTTTTACTCGTAGACTTTTTCTCGAAAAAGCTATCTCGAAGTTTTCCGAACAATGTTTTTGAAAAAGATTTTACGTAACGAGCTTTCTGCGTTAGCCAATCAGAAACTTCACGACAAGGATAGGTATATACTTCTACCGTGTTTTTCTCCGAAAATTGGACCGTTGCATATACAGTAATGCAACTCTCGAGATTTGTTTTTTATTGCTGCACTAAGTTTATACTGCACTGCACTGAATTAGTGCCAGCGAGGACAAGCTAATGTGAGCAAGTATAAAAGGTTTGTTCTTTTTCGCTGCACTTCTGAACTAGCGTGATAAAGCTTGCTTTGTTCTGATTGGACAAATTCGCAATCTCAATTTCCAATACGTAGATACGGGTTTTATTGCGCTAGTTCAGAAGTGCAGAAAAAGAACAAACCTAAGAAATGACCGCAATATCTCCTCCACTCTGCCTCACTTTTCAGCTAGGTCTAGTATACAGAAGTTTGTACTGTGTGGTTGCACGTGTTAAATGAGTGATTGAAGAGAAACAGTTTTATCTTTTTCTTGAATTAAATTAAGGTAGATACATAAACAAAAAACATGTAGCTATCATGATTTTATTAAGTAATTTTATGGTAAATAATTTTATTTTTCACCATTGTAGTAATTAATAAATTGTTATTACTGCATACGTATGATAGGTTATGGCTTTCCGTGGACGAGGAGGTAGAGGAGCCGGCGGCTTCAGAGGTGGCCGAGGAGGCTTTCGAGGTGGGCGTGGTGGATTTGATAGAAACAGGGGGTAATGTAATTAATATCAATATAATATATAATTAATAACAATAATATCAGCTTAAAAAGTTGGTTAGTTTGTATGAGGTTATATGTAAACAATTGTAACAAGTTGTACTAAGTGAATCTTTTTCATGAATTTCTCACAGATACGATCAAGGTCCTCCAGAAACAGTGACATTATTAGGACAGTATGGATGGACAGTAGAAAACGATGTTATTGTCAAATCAGCTATTGAAGATTATGTACCATATTTTAATGCACCAATTTATACAGAAACCAAACAACAATTAGGAAAGATCGATGAAATCTTTGGTACATTTCGTGGCTATCATGTGTCTATTAAATTATCTGAAAATGTAAAAGCATCTAGTTTTGAAAAGGATACTAAGGTATATATAATAGTATAATGTGTGTGTTAATAATGAAATTACGTATCAATATTTATTATCAATTTGATTTCCGTACCATGATACACATACCATTGACAATTGTTTATTGATTATAGGTATATATTGATCCAGCAAAGCTGTTGTTGAGTGCGAAGTTCCTAAACTCTGAAGGAAAAAGGGGCGGTCGTGTCACGAAGAGAGGTGCAGGAAGAGGTGCAGGAAGAGGTGGAGGTGGAGGTGGAGGAAGAGGTAGAGGTAGAGGTGGCAGAGGAGGTAGCAGAGGATCCTTCAATAGAGGAGGAGGCAATAGAGGTAGCGGAGGATTTAGAAATCGTGAAGGAGGTGGTGGATTTAACCGTAATTCAGGTGGAGGTTATGGAGGAGGTAGAGGGAAATGGTAAATTTGTATGAATAAAATATGTTAAAGAAGTGCGACAAATATTGTACTATACTATAAATGATTTGTAAAGAAGAAAAGAAATTAAATGCTTTATATAATAATGTATTGATCTTTTTTTAAATTTTATAAATTTATTTATTTCAAATTACATGAATAAATTCATATGCTAGACAACGTGTTAATTAAAAATAACTGAAATTTACATTGATGCAATTGTAACACGTATGTAGCAGACTTTGTAAAAAGATCACATGATAATCTACTCAATCTTGATCAAATTTTATGCACTTTCCAAGTTCCTTTTCCGCTTTTTTCAACAATTTGACACGTCCTCTTTGTTTGACCCTTTGTTTCGTATTTAACTTTTCCTCGCGATCTCGTGCTATTTTATCCCAGTACAACTTCTCTTCATCGCCTGAAAAATTTACATGTAAATATTGAGAAATATGTTAATTACAAAATACAAAAAGTATTTACCTTTCAAAATTGTCGAGCGTCTTCCCTCGTAACTCTTTTGAGCAAACGATTGTGCAGCCTCTGCTGTATCACATCTTACGTAGGCTTCGCAAGAACCATCTGTTACATCTATATATTTCACAGAATTATTGTCCTTTAATTCTATCTGAAATAAATCAATATAAGTGAGTAAATTTAGCATTTTGCACTAATAACATATAACTCTTTTGTAAATGCAATGTATAATAAACAAATAGAGATATTAGTCTTATCAATTAGAAGCCACTAAGACTGACGTACCTTGAAACTTCGTGGATTCGTGCAAGGTTCATCCATCTCGATTTTTACTATAATACCTGGTGCATAGTTGACACATCCGTAAATCGACTTCTCCACTTCATTAGTCTTTTCATTATCCTTCTCTCGTTTGAACTTATCGTAATTTGGTCTATTCTTTATTATAATCTCGCCCCTGCCCACTTCAGCCTTCTTTAAATGCTGTTTCAGCAATCTCATCTTGCTTCTTTGCAACTCTAAGTATCTGTTTCTAAGTCGCTTCCAATCCGGTTTTGCCATTACTTGTAATCCTATGTTGCATATTACATCCTGCTGAATCTTGTTCCTGTTTCTCCTTCTTTTCTTCTTCTTGCCTTCATTCTCTCCCTCGTCGCCAATTTCCCTCTCCTCGGCATCGCTATTTATCATAGGGCATTCCTCGGTTCCTGATACAGCGCCCATATCATTACTGTTATTTAGATTTTTCATTTCTTCTTCTTTCTCATTGCTTGATTTTGTTGCTGACTCAGAATGATCTTTTTTTACTATTTTTCTATCAACATCCTCCACAATATCGTTTATCGTGACCTTTTTCCTTTTTTTTCCTGCGATTTTGTTATGATTATTCATCTTATTTGATGCCTCTTCATTTTCGACGTTGCTCTTTTCATCATCTTGTTGATCTGCATTTTGATCCTCAGCTATTTTTGTTCTCTTAACCTTGCTGTCGTTATCTTTTAATGATTCTCCTGAAGAAAGTTTTCTCTTTCTTAGAACTGGTCTGTCTTTTTCCATGTCTATTTCGTTAGCGTCAGTGTTATCGCTATTTTCGGTATCATTTGACGCACTCTCTTTCGACTTTACTGCCTTAGCCTTTGCATTGATGGCTGTGACTATTGTGCGATCTTTCTTAGGATCATCGAACGTAGTAATACTTAACAGATCGTTGGGAGACGTATGCGACGGTAAAACACGTCCTTTTTTCTGGAATGTCTGCAAAATGATGAGACATGATATTAAAATATTATCAAGTTATTGAAATAATTTTTACTGATTTTCACATTTATATTATAAAAATATATATGTATATATAATACATATCATTGTTGAATATTAGTTATCACTTTGTTTACCTTTAAACATTCTTTAACACCATTTGGCGTGTCAAACTCTATAAACGCAAATCCTTTTATTTTCTTGTTGCTCTTGTAACGAGGAATTGAGACATACACTACTGGCCCATACTTAGAGAAAATAGATGTCAACCAATCGTGATCAGCATCTGGAGGTAAATTTTGTACATAAACTGTACACTCATCCATATTCTCTTTCTTGGTAAATGGCGTCAATCGACAGACCTTGGTACCATCTTCCGACACTTTCAGCATGGTTGATCTCTGCAGAGCTTTAGCTATTCTATTCACATCCATGGTTAGTTCGCGCATCTTATTAAATGTAGTGAATACTTTGAGATCCACATCTAACAAGTAGAACATTAATTGCAGTTAGCATAATCTTGTTATATCTAAATAAGTAATCTCTAAATATAAATGTGCTTAATGACTACACTATATTGCATTCTAATTAATTGGTGTAATTAAAAAAGGTGTATATTTACAAGAATTTTTCTGCAGAAGCTCCGACAGGAAGCGATCCTTGCTCAGATTAGCGTCACCGAAGTAGAACTCCATTTGCTTAACGATCGAAGCATGCAGTGCTTTCTTTCTTAGTCTTGGTTTACCACGCGACACACTCGACTTGTTATTTCGTTTAACTGTATCAATCGTTGGCTCCTGTACTTGGGGAACCGGTATCCGTTCAGAGGCTAGCTCCATATCTGATTCTTGTTCTTCCATCACCATTGTATTCTCAAAAGATCATACAACGTGCCTTGTAACAAAGTATACCGTCTGCAAGGGTAGTTACACTATTGTTGTCGCAAGGAGCTTCCAGTAACCAATTCTCAAATTAAGAATCAAGTTAAGAGTCGAAAACGGGAATCTAACCAACGTAACCAACGATCTCCGAATTGACACTGGAGGCCTCATGCGGTGAACGCAGGAAGCTATGGTCAATGTGCAGGATTAGAATAAACATAATTCCAGTAATTATAATAACAAGATTTTTATTACTTAATCATATTATATTCAAGGATTCTCAAGCAGAAAAGTCATGTAACGGTCAAAATGCTATTTTTCGAAAATGCGCAGCGCCGCAATAACAAAACTCAGTTACGAAAATTATTGTATAGTTCTACAGAATGTATCGAATAGATGTCAATGTTTTTGGCACATTTTTCAGATTTCAAGATTATTACAAAAGTATTATATTTGTGGAGAAAAACTGAAAAATAAAGCTATAGGACGCAAGAAATTTATATCATATATTATTCCTCTTATATCATAAAACCAGACGACAGCTTAGAAATAGCTCGTCACTAAATTTAAAAAAATGCATGCACACACACGCACGCACGCACGCACGCACACAAATATATTCTTTTTATCGTAATGTACATTATAAATATAATATAAATCTCGCGTACAATTTCTCAATTTTTCGTTGTTGCCAGATCTACAGTCTCAATTTTCATGAAAATTAAAAATAAAACGTATTTTATCACAAAAACAAGCTACATCTAAAAAGATTAAATAACATTAATATATAAAACATGATCTTATCTACAGGTCGTAACCCTGCGTTATTATATCTTTCGCTGAACATCATCCAGCTCACGTGTCTTCAAACATATCAGTAATAACTATTACACAACAACAATATTATTATTATTATTACCACTAATCTTTTTCCATCTGCGAACTGACTTCTTTACATCGAAGCGTTGCCGCCTCCACAGCACCGATCAGCGCCGATCTTAAACCATGTTTCTCTAAATGATGAATGCCAGTTATGGTAGAACCTGTAAGAACGTTAAGGGAAAGATGTGTATTGGATTACAGTAAATGCGAAATTTACAATTAAATTATTAATTAATTTTTAACCTGCAGGTGAAGACACGTCATCTTTGAGTTGTGCTGGATGAACGTTTGTTTCGCGAATCATGGTACCAGCACCTATTATAGTTTGCACGGCGAGTTTATAAGCGATGGGCCTGGCAAGTCCCATTTTGACTCCACCATCAGCCAGTGCCTCGATCATCATATATACCTGGAAAAAATTCCTTTTCTTATTAATTATAGTCAAATAAATCCAAAGATTGTTTAAAGAAAAAGACTCGATGATTTAAAAAGTTTAAGAAAAAAAGAATGGGAGTCCATCGCAGGTAATGATAATAAATTTACAAAAACATAAAAATATCAGAACACTGTCTTTTGTTGTTGATTAGCTAGAATAAAAGAAATTAGTGAAACTGGTGAATCAAAGATGATTTAACGTTGTGCTAATTATTTTCTCTAAATGAGGACTTCTGCTTAGACATGAAATTGTACAGGAATCATACTTACATAGGCTGGACCGGAACCGGCCAAGGCAGTGACGGGATCGATGAGATTTTCTGGCACTTCCTCGCAAAGACCAACGGCGGAAAATAATTTTTCTGTTATTTCCGCGTCCTTGTCAGACGTATATTTTCCACGCGTGTACACCGTAGCACCGCAACCTACTAATGCCGGTGTATTCGGCATTATCCTCATCACGGGTGTTCCTTCTGGCAATGCCTAAAAATATATTTATTTGCGCAATCATCACTTTGCATTTTGTTCTTTGTATAAACAATTTGTACAATGGTCACGTGATGTTAACAAATGTTCTTGCTATGATAGAGAAGCATCATACCTTCTGTAACGTCGTCAAGGAGACACCCATAGCGATGGAAAGCAGCAATTTATTGCTGTTCTTTAATTCTGGCAAAATCTTTGGCACAACCTGGGGTTTCACTGATAGAATCAGCACATCACCGTGATCAACGACGGGAGCATTAGCGAAAACGGTTTTTGATCCCATTTCCTAAAAACATTAATTTATATCAAATATAGATCTGACGCACACACTTGTCGCATTTGCCACACGCGCAATATAATTTTAAATCTATCTATCGCGATAACACGAAAATATAAGATGTTTGAAAATTTCATACAATTAATAGATGACAATAGATAAAAAAATTAATATACAATAGATGCGGGTAGTATTGGAAGCTATATTACGATGGTTAATTAAACGCATATGCGAATTAAACTCTCGATTTAAAAAATTTAAGTAAAGTGCAGTTAACATAACTGAATTTATATCAAATTTATTTACAGATTCTGTGATCGATCTCTCGAGGAATAATTCCCAATGTAAAATACGTATATCCTTCCTTTTTCCTCTGTTAAATGTGTTCCTTCCAAGTTTTTGATAAGGAAATTACATTATGCGGCATCATCGCAATAAGTATATGTCTTATCATCTATGTTATCTATGACATTATCAAATGACACATCATAAACAATAAAACGCTCTTTCAACGTTCTTCGATGTTATTATATCGATAATATTCGATATAATAATGATTATAGATCATATCGTACAGTACTGAATTAACATCTTACTTTAAACGTTTCGATGCTTCCAGTGTCGTTCGGAAGGCAACTGGCCAACATCATCTCGCCCTTGCTCAAACCTACGAAAAAAGAAATGGGATTAAAGAAATACAAAAATCGCTTTAAGATTTTGATTCTGTATCTTTCAAAGAACCAGCAGCTAATACACACATATTAAAAACAGTTCAGATGCATGTATACACATCTGAAGAGTAACATAAGTTTCAGAAAATATAAAAAAAACCTGCTTACCCGCTCGTATAAAACCTTTGGCGAGTGCCTGGGCCATTTTTCCTCCACCAAGAAAACCGATCTTCAACATGTTGATATCGATGTTCAACGGTATCTTCTGTTTTTTTACTTCACCGTCCGCAAGTAATTGATCGCTCACTATGGAAGATACAGATGAGAAAGATTATTCACCTCGATAATGCAACACAGCTTGACGAACAAGCACAGGAACAAAGTGATGCTTTTGATGCGAATTATCTAGAGGCACATCAGACGACGGTTTTCGTTTCTCCCGATCGTATGAACGACTGAATTACCCGATCGAGATTTTATTTACTACGTTCCGACGCAATCATACATTTCCAACTACATGTGCTGATATGAACGCAAACAGACGGCGACTGAGCTTACAATTTTTGCTGCGATAAAAGCAAGATTCGTTTGAGCGCGATGTTTATATTTCGCACACTCGTATCTCGTTCTCCCTTTTTCACTTTCTATCGCTTTTAACGACGAAGATGTTCTCTTTGCTTTATATTCTTATATACATGATCTTACGAGATAACAACATTTGCACCCACGATCTATCTTTCGACCGCCAAACTCATTCTGTCTTGTATTTAAAATCATTTGCGGTAAATTGATTTGCGGTCTTTCAGAACGTATATTTCTGTAGACTGTGGAAATTAACTTCTTTGCAGCAGGAGGAATATGTAAAAAGTTCGACCTTCCATGTTCGCAAGCACAAGCAAACAGAATATAGCCGCTTTGCGCGATCTTAGATATCAGGTAGATATTTTTGTCAGTTGCAATGATTGAAATAAGGTATTTACGGTGAATTTAAATGATAATATCGTTACTGTGATAACTATGTAATCATCAATATTTTCTTTGTGATTATTAAAGTAGATTACATAAAGTAGATTACGATTGTACTGATATTATATCATTTTTCTAGTACTCATCGATAAACTGTACAACGGAAACTTCCTAACAAAAAGGGATACTTTGTAATGTTAATAATGATTAACAGCCGTATTTGTCTTGCCATTAAAGCAGAATTAATCGAACGTTTTAAAAATGCCACAATGCAATGATTGACGTACAATGCTATTAAAATTGAACCACAGTTATCGGTGTTAGCAGAACTGAAATGACATTTACGACAAGATTACTCACCATATTTGCGCACGTTTAAAGTCCGCCGAATTCGGCGATTTAATTTCACGAAACCCATTGTCCTGAGAGTCATTTTTATAATCGTTCCAGTATTAACGTAACGTGAATGACAATGAGGTTGATTCTTTGTTGATCTGATTTTTCCTTCTCATAGAACTGGAAATTATACATATTCTAAATATAGTACCATGTATATATAGATATATTAAAAAATATATTACCATGAGGTTTAATGCAAATTCGATTAAGAAATATTTTATTAAATTAATTGCTTACATAATGCGGAAAAATTATGAGTAAAATATAAATTTAAATATAAATTTGCATTATAAATCACTTCATCACGTGTACGCGCGCGTGTACGTGCATGTGTGTGCGAGCGCGTTATAATATTATACATATAATATTAGCACATATTTACATACTTCATAGTACATTTTAAATTCATAGCATATTGTAACATATATACTTCATAGTAATTTGTACTGTAAAATTATTTGTAAGATAAAGCACTGTGTAATTTTAATATTATAACTTTTATAATTAATATGTAATTTTGTTTACAACAATGATAAAATAATTCCATATTTTACAAGAATAAGCTGTGAACTACTTACCGGAAATGGTATCTATAACATTCAGTAGCATAAGCGATGAAAGATTGATGGATCATCCGTAGACTAATTAATTCGTACGCGTTATATCACGCTGCAAAATATAAAATTAAATTACACTGACAATGTTGTTCGGTAACACGGAGATGTATGTAAATGCATATGCATCTAGTGCAAGAAATCTAATGCAAGAAACACCTGCACCGGTAAGCACTGACGCAATCGCAATGTTTGCGATCGATGCGGTACGACAACGATTTCATTACTAACGCCGGCTTTTTTGGACATCCTTATATATGTTTAGCATGTTACAGCCTATCTGTTATGGAAAACTACCTATCCGTGGACTCAATCGGAAATCAAATACATAGTATCCTTCCCTATCGCGCCGATATGATAGTGATGGGCGTTTTGAGAGAGAGTGACTAATAGGGCAAAATTTAGGAAAAAAACGCGCACTTATCTTTCAATCAATATCATCACGTGCCCCGCAAGTAATCCGTCAGATTTATCTGTAAGATAAACTACTTTGAATTCTTCGAGTTTTATACATGTAAATACTGAATTATTTACTAATGTTATTTTAATTATCTCAGATTACTACTTGATGATAAAAATTTGGCTCATATGTTATATTATCATTATTATTATTACTACTTAGATAAATAACAAACTTAAATCTGCTACTTTTAGTTATTTAGCTAATTATTTAGCTAATTGCTTAAATCTATTAAATCTATTGAATTTCGACTGACCATGTAACATTTCTATTTTGATGTTTGTTTTTAATTGGTATTTGAGTTTAAAACGTTATTAAAGTTTGTATTTCTGCGAACAATACTTGTTTCTCCTTCATGCGATGAAAGAAATCAAGATTATATGAAAAATAGAAAACTTTAATATATCAGATATTCTGTATCTTTTTCGAATCTTATTATCGACATTCTTAAAATGTATTTTGTAACGTGCATTACTTGCAGCATATGCAGATACCGCCACTGAAGATATGTCATAACTTCATAAGCACGATAAAAACTAATATACTTTTTATTCTACCTCGTCATGCATAATGTACAGTCTGTTTATAATAATATTGAATTGATCAGAAGTCTTTTGTGCGGATTTCTTTAGCAAAATTCAAATGCAAATTGAATTAATTCTTAATACAAAGTCCTGCATTTGAATTTTAAATCACGAACTATCCGATCGATCCAATATTTTTGCACTACTTGTAATATTGTAATGCAATAAATATACTGTATTTTCCTTTTCAATAGATGTTGCTAAATTGTACCTGTGATATTATATTAGTCAATATGCTGGTAAAAATCTCAACGGCAGTTTTATCGGCAAATTTTCGCAATTTAAACAAAGTGAGTTATGTAAGACGTTACATCACATCTGCTGTATATCAAGGTTCTTCTTATGCTTTCATGCCTCCGTTAAACTCGACTACATAACTGCGTAAAGGTGTAACTGTTTCTTAGTCTAGTTAGAACTTCAGGATGATTTCATTGAAATCTGAAAGTACCATCAGTAGCAGAAAGTAGCATCACGAGAATATAAATCATTCTTCCTTATTTTCTTTTAAAATTTATTTTTGGAATATTATATCGATACTTTTATCAAATCAATCAATCAAATTTATTACTTTCAGCTTTCACTTAGAAAAGGACTTGTTTACAATCACTTCCCTACCACACACATTCGTCCACACATTCCCTACTTTCCCAATCTAAATATTTTACATGCTCGTGATCGAATCCTTTACGTCCTTTCCTTAACCAACCAAACCACCAACCATAAAACTTGGTTTACAATAAAATAATATACCTTATCGTTCACATTCCTTTTGTACTTGGTTTACATAAAACTTTACACACATTCTTTCACACCTTCCCTATATTGCTAGCTTATCTATCTTCGATATCTTTAAATCGCACTGCTTCAAACATCTATGAAGTATTAAGCGACTTGCGATCATTCTATTGCACATGCCTGTGTAACGGTTGTTTGCTCAGGCTGAAAAATACTTCTGCAAAATTAAGAATGTTCTTGAATATATTTATCTGTATTATTGGTTGTCAAACGTATCTCAAGATTACCTCAAGATAGAAAAATTAGGTTTAATATAATCGTGGCGGGATTAGAACGATAAGATCTGGAAAGTATCGCGCGTATGATCTGAAGCGAAAACCTGATGCAATCCGGAATGTAACGGTATTATACATCCACAACGTCCGTTTATTTACTGCGTATATTGTTTTATGCAGTAGTATATTCCAGTTAACAATGCGCATTAAATGATAATAACTAATACAAGGTTTTACTTGTGACCTAGATCACCTAATCAGCGTTAATACATTGATAATAATGATAAAGCATTTTCTTGCTGCCATGCCATGTACATTTAGAAACAACAACACGTAATATATGGAAAAAAATTATGTGTAATTTTATATGCAATTATTTTACGTGATATACAGATATAAATTGTCAAACTTGTCAAGATTAGATTTTTTATAATTATGATAATCTACCAGCACAATTTTTGTTGGATATTTATCATCCGTCTTATCTGTTGTTAGGGTATATAAAACATATTTTGTTAAACGTGGTTATTTAGTTAATTGTAGCCATTAAATGGCACGTCACGGGAAAGATAAAAACAAGAATCAAGATTATACGTATCGTTCGCAAATTTTTCGAGTTCTACGCACATATCCAGATACGTTATCAAATTACAAAATAAAAGCGAAGAAATAAGTAATTTCTAGCGTGAATAAGCGAGATTGACGAATACTCCGAAGCAGCGTATCAAGAAGTAACCTTTGACCCGATTCCTTGCGTAATACTCAAGGAAATTCAATATACATTATGCACGCATAAGAAGCTTTAAATGCGCTGCGTCAGTGAGTTGACATACTTAAATAAACTTTACCCACTTGGTCTGATAAAAACTGAGCAATGCTCAGAGTTGAAGTAATCGTACCCACAATTTGTATCGCAACATTCTCCATGCATATCCGAGGTACCTTGTATCTTCCTGTGCTAATGCTTTGCGGCAAACAACGAAGCATTTTCAAGGTCAAAACTCAAGATCATTTTTCTAGAAGGCAGGAAAGATAAGAGTTTTCGTATCGCGCTTTGTTCCAGACACGAAAATACAGAGTCCGTTGTTTCCAACTGCGTCACATCGGCGATTGTTTGCACGCGAACGGAACGAGATAAGTGCTAGCTATAGAGCGCGAGATGACGGGGGTAAAAGAGGGGAAACAGAAGCGTCGCGTAGCAAGCGCAGCTGAGTGAGAGGCATGAGATGCAGAGTTACAGAAGTGGACCGGGTGTTCGAAGGTCCGTTCACCGACGTCCGTGTGTACTGCCAACTGTCAGTCGTCGACGGTCGCTCCGCGGATTAGCATGAGAGTCGATCGCGCACGATCGGTCGCTTTCGCGTGATTCCGCCGCCGTGGCCGTGGTTGCGCCGACGCGCTTCATCCGTCAGCCTCCACCGATCAGCCGACGGGAGTCATAACACGCTCGGACACGGACGTGCGCGCTCTCCTTCCTTATCTTAGTCTCCGTCTCTGTCCCTCTGATTCGGCGATAGGACTCTGGGCTGTATCGGACGAGACACGTCCGCGGACACGTAAGATGCGTTCCATCACCGGAGACTCGTGTCGGGTCCGATCTTCGCGAGCAAACTGACGTGACGTGACGTGACGTGACGCGGAGTGCAGAGTTCTCGATCTCGCGCCGACGACCGCGCGATCATCGTCGTCTCGTCGTGTTGTTCTCGTAGTTGTTACGTTGTTGTCATCGTCGTCGGCCGTTGTGAAGATGCCCGCACAGCTCAGCAAATTCTCGTTCGATGCGCCCTGCATGGATTACACTCATCCGTGGACGGACTCGTGCATCAGCTCGACCGCGGGCCTCGGTTTGCACTCTCTGCAGGAATCACTGAGGATATACACGACCGTTTACGTAGTACGTGTAGAAATACGTAAGAGTGTATCGTCAATTTTCTGTCTTTCACCGGAATGTGCCTTCGGTGACCTTTGTTATCTGTTATATCTGAGATACAGAGCACGAAAGAGGGAGGAAAGAATGTAGCAGAGAGTCCTCCTGCTCTCCAGATTTCAATATCCGTTTCTTATGATACTCATGATATCTTGAATAGCGCCAACCTCTTGCACAAGACAGGTGCCTGAACGGTGTCAATGCGCCTGCTTTTCGGTTCGCCTGCACTCGTGCTGAATACAGCTGCACTACGCCAAAGTTACTGATATACACCCAGCTCTCTCGCGATTCTTCTTTGCAGTTTCTCGAAACAAGGCGATGTGTATCTTTTAAATTCTTCTTTTCCTAAATAACGCGATTTCTTTCTTTCTGTGCGGAACATAATCTATCGCGTGAAAGGAAGAATCACGTGTATTCGATTGAAATTCGAATTTAAACGCGATCAGCTGTGTCACAAACCGTCTAGGTTTTCTGATGTTATTCGACAGCAAACAAGCTTTTCCAAAACAAGGATTAGTCACTATTAGTGTTAAATGTGAAGGCTCATACTTATTGATATAACAAAATTAATAATAAAATAGTAAAAATATTAATAAAAATATAAAATGTCAGATTCGCATTTCGTTTCGTTTGAGATCAATTTTGTTGTTTTTCCCTTTAATAGTATATTTATATCATGCAAAAAGATTTATTTTACATTACAAGGCTTTATTATAATTGCGATTGTAATTACGATAGTCCTTTACGCCAACTACGTTCACGTAAAATAAAAATTTAAAATTTTTTTAAATTCTTTTTTTAATATTTGTATCTATCTGTATCATATTGTGTAATTTTATTTAGTAACTCTGAAAGTTTAGCGGATAAACTGCATAAAACGGATAAATTGCATAAAATTTGGAAAAATAGTCAATTAAAAGTGAATTAATAAATAACACAGGTCTACATGATTTTGCGTTTTGGATTACAAAGGTCATTTCTTACGTAATTTTGTCCGCTGAATACGAATCCGGCCTTACAATTTCTCTATCACGTCAGGTTTTCGAGATAATTAGGTTTAAATAGCCAAAAAATGCCGATTTTGACTATATTCAACCGATTATTGCTAATAAAGTAATTTTATTTCAAGAAATTCGCAAAAGGTATCTTAATGTACAATTCTTCCCCTTTAAAAACATATAAGATTTTTTATTTTACGATTATTTTTGACGGAGATACTGAAGTTTATTGATATTGAAGTCTATGAGACTCAAAGCACATTATAGACATTATATGTGACAGTCTATTTCTGTAGCATATATTATTATGAAAAATTAAAACCAATAAAATGAAAGAAAATATAGTACTTTATAGTACACAGTGAGAAAAAAATGAAAGCACAAAGATAGGATTCTTTAGAAGCTATTGTTATAATACTATATACATATACCAACTAAACATCATTGTTCACATGGTGAAAATTTTCTAGGAAATTTTACTGTAATTTTTTTAATCAAACTTCCAATGTTTTTACGTTGAATTTGCGGATAATAAGAATTTCAGTATGTCCCTCAGTTAAAAGAAAATGACAGTAAAATGTCCAAGAAAATTGTACTTAAAGTTATATTTTTTAAATTTGCATATCTCTGTTAAAAGTAATCGTAAAATAAAAAATCTTATATGATTTTGAAGGGGAAGAGTTGTACATTAAGATGCCGTTTGCGAATTTCTTGAAATAAAATTACTTTGTTAGCAATAATCGGTTGAATATAGTCAAAATCGGCATTTTTTGGCTATTTAAACCTAATTATCTCGAAAACCTGACGTGATAGAGAAATTCTAAGGTCGGATTCGTATTCAGCGGACAAAATTACGTAGGAAATAGCCTTTCAATTCCAAAACGCATAAAGTTTTTGAAATTTTGCAGATCTGTGTAATAATTGATTAATATCTCATGAAATATTTAACTCTGCTCATATAGGATGTATCAAAAAGCCGTTGAAATATGTGCATAATCATATTATTATTCCATTGTGTTCGTTTATCATGCAAATTGAAGAATTGCGCATTCACATAACTTAAAACTGTAGGTGTCAAGTTGAAATGAGATGTTTATATGCTTGAAATGCAAAGAAAAATAATCTTACCTTATATTTATGAATCATTTACTTTTTTCTTCATACTGATTTTAATTTGTTATTCCAGATTGCACTTTTGATGAGAGGAAAAATACCATCAAGGGAAGACATCAAAAAAACTATATTGGGTATTCTTCAATCTACAGCCTTCCTTTCCTGGAGCGGTTTTGCCTACTCTTTATTTATTTGTCTATTAAGGTGAAAACCATCAGATGCATATCATTGTTCAATTCAGACTTCAGACTTATAAATTCAGACTTTTTGAATAAATTCACTTTAAAACGTCATGTTTATATTATTATTAAATGTTAATTCTTTTATTAAAAGAATGAAAACAACACTGTGAATATAAGAAATACATTAAAATGTTAAAAAATATCGATAATAATTATAAATCCAACTATTTATATTCCAGGCGATTATTAGGACGTTTCTATTTCCCGACCGTGTCTTTTGTTCCGTCCTTCCTATCTAGCTTATCTGCCATTTTGATAGAAAGGTCTTCTAGACGCACATTACTATGTCTTTATGTATCAAATATTGTGAGTAAATATATTAAAATCTTCTTAAAAAAAAGATCGGAAATACATCTTCATCATCCTTTTGTTTCAGGCGACAGAAACGTTGTTCAGGATGGGTGTGTGGCGGGGCTATATCTCTCCTATACCGAAAGGAGAGGTCTACATTTTTGCCGCGAGCGTAGCTGTATTACTATACTTTTTCCGGTCAAAAATGAACAAGCAGGATCAGATATATAAGATATTAAGGTACCTCAATTTGTTTTATGCTATTCCATACATCCGCAATATATACATATAATCGAATATTTCTCACATACAAAAATTTGAAACATAGGTTTATTATTGGACAATATGAAGAGACTGAATATCTTGTAAAGAGAAATTTGTCTTCCAAACCGTCTTCAGAAAATGTCGACAGAAAAAAAGAACCGAAAAAATCTGAAAAACGTCAATTTACTCTTTTACGTAAATCTTTCGAAGCATACAAGAATATCATTAATACCTTGAAGGCACAGAGTAGGCATCCTTCTTGTCCACATCCTTATAGTTGCGCACACTATATTTTAATGGTAAGAATAACGATACAATGATATATTGCTAAATATATTGACAAGTATATTCCTCAGATATACTTTATATCTTTCTATTTAGGATAGTGCAAGACTATTCAGTTATGGTGTTTGCGGGCAAGTAGCGCTTAAACTAATCTTGCAAGTTAAAGGATTATTGCAGAAGCCGAAGTTATTAAAAAGCACTATCTTCCAAAAAGAAAATTTGAATCTGGGTGTGTGCCTCGGAGGATTTGCTGGTCTTTATAGGGTATACAATCTTCCCCAATCAGAACACTAGCGACTCGATAAAACATGCAATTAATATCGAATAATGTCAGCTCTAATAACTCTTAATCATAACGTTCTCGTGAATAATCATTTTGTGCTTCTCTCTTTGTAGCTAGTATCATGCTTGTTGAGAAGAACTTTCTACAGGGACTCGCATCTTTTTGCTATTCCTGCTGGACTTGTCGCGAGCATGGCGTTTACAGCATATCCCAATAATACTGTAGCGTTATATTTTATGTGGAAAGCGTTACAGGTATAATCGTATACACTGTTTTTCTCAATGTATTTATGATACGTACGTTGAAGGATTTTTATTTACATTATTTACTCTGTTCCAGTTATTATGGAATGATGCGGTAGAAAATAAGAAAGTACCTAAAGTAACATGGTTCGCGATCTTATTGTATTGCTTTAGCACGGCCCTTCTATTTCACGTAGCTATAATCGAACCACAAAACCTGAGATCGTCTTACTGGAGGTTCCTTTACAATATGTCAGGTGGAAGGTAAGTATCGCCGCAATAAAACATTATTTTTATTCGAAATCTATTCCGGGATCTATTATTTTCACTTCGTGTATATATTGATTTTAGAATAGCAGTAATGTCCCGGGAACTCTTGGACGTGTTTGGATTAGAAACTAGCAAGAATTTGCAAAATGTGCTTATGAGGACTAAGACCACGGACAAGATTACCTTCTCATTCTAGAATGCCAATCGTAACCAGAAGAAATCATCATGTACTTTAGTTTTTATTTCGATTGTGTATTTCGCAATACCAAAGAAAACGAACAGAAGTACAGTATGTACATTTATACTTGCATAAAAGTCTAAATTGAACGCGGTAGGCAGTGAAACGTGAAAGAGCACGTCATGATATATATATAATGATC
The DNA here is from genome assembly GCF_003672135.1 of Ooceraea biroi. Classification (NCBI taxonomy): domain Eukaryota; kingdom Metazoa; phylum Arthropoda; class Insecta; order Hymenoptera; family Formicidae; genus Ooceraea; species Ooceraea biroi. The sequence goes on from NC_039512.1 coordinate 5,899,293, forward strand.
GAAATATTATTAATTTTCCTTTTGTTTTTGTGAAATCTAATTCAAAGCACTGGTGCTTGGATAATGTGATATTAAACAAACTTAATACTTTTATATGTAGAAATAATTCATGTAACTTAATATATTTAACACATTCGCAGCCGTTGAAAAATGAAAGTGTTAATTATTACACAACGTGATAATCCTAAGAGATAGGGCAGGGGGGAATAGATAAATGATATTTATATATGCATATGGTTAATATCGATAGTACGTTCGTGTAAATACATTAGGATGCATGAGAAGGGCACTTTTCATTTCTGCAATACATTATCATAGAGCAGTTATTTTTTTACATTTATTGCAAGTTTCATATTTATCATTTACAATGTAAATATGATTAAAATAAAGGAGCGGGTTTATTTTATATCATAAATGCATATACCTGAATTGTTGAAATATAGAAGCAATTTGTGATAAACGGTAATATTTTGTCGCAATGTCTATGTATTATGTCTATTCTTTAGTCGATCTCCAATGCTCTGTCCATTATAACCGCAACCGCTTTTTCACGTTTCCTTATTGTCCTTCTCTTTTTTCGCAAAATTTTGTTCCACTTAATGCTTTGCATCCCCAAGTTTTTCTGATTTATAATTCCGGCAATTATTCGGGAATCTAAGACTGAAACTGGATGTCTCGGTGTGTTTACTTCGAGTGGTTCCAAACTTCTCAATGAATCCATTTGCCATGGTAATAAACCAATAGGAGATTCAATCCACTGATGAGTATCTGCGGGAAATAAATAAAACATTTAATGTTTTATTCATTGAGCTTACAAATTATTATATCCTAGGAAACGCAATCTTCATAAACGTACCAAGTGCTGATTTCCAATGCAAATTGCGAATTACTTGGTCTGCTACATAAGTAGTTTTTCTTCTACTCGTGTTCTTTCTCGCGTGTATTTGCTCAGTTGCCGTTGAGACTGTTTTGAAATTCTCAACGGTATATATTTTATCGCAAATATCTCCGTTGCTAGTATCCTTGTCGTTATGCTTTGGAACGTGCAAGCTTGTATAAGTTTTAAGTAAACATAACAAATGTTCCTTCATTTGCGCGTCTATTTTTGGCATAGCAAATTTCAAGATTGGCTCTATTAGTCTTTTAGAGAATTCATTTGCGTGTAACAATAGTTTCGACAGAAAGTTTATGTCCGTAAGGAAGTGTGGCATCGTACTGGAAATGTCTAACCACAGGACATTCTGCAAATATGGATAATTACAGCGTAATTGCTTTCTAATGTGCTGACTCACGGTCTTTGTGTCCAATTTCCTCAATGTATGTTCCACAACATGAGAAATATTTTGAGCTATGTCCAATTGAATGAAACTGTAGACGATAGAACTTATCCACAAAGCTGCGGAAGTTCTTCTTTCCTTACTTTCTTGTTCTTGATTTACAATATCAAGCAATTTAAACACTAAAGTTTCTAATATCCCATTTCTATGCAGTAGGACAATGATGTCTTTCCAACACTGAAGTATACGGGATGGCAAAATCTTCCCTTTCAAACTATTACTCTTAGTTTTCTGGCCTCCTTGTTGAAAAATCTTCAGAATGTCTTTATTTGATAGAAAAGCTGTATTTCTGCACAATGCATCGCAGATCATGTCACCCTTTCTATGTGTATTTGTGGATTCATTTCCAGTCAAACACACAGATATCTCGGACAAAATTAAAGCTTGTGCAGCTTTCAGATTATATTCTTTCTCAAGAAGTTTTATGGTTTTTCTACTGGTGACTATATATTCATTCTCGTTGCCGTCTAAAGTCTTATTATTATATTGCGATAGCATATATGTGCGTAGATCTTGCAGTATTCCCCTAATAATATAACATACATTTAATATTAAATTAATGTAGGATCAAAAAAATAATACACTAAAAGTTTTAATTACATTTTCCTGATTATGGATTTGTCCAGAGAAAGAACTACGATGATACAATTCATGATAAAAATAAACATACTGTAACTGCTCATCTGGTAAATTTGACACCAACTCGTGACCAGCATTAATATACAAAGAAACGGCTGACCAAATTTCGATCAAGTCTGCAAAGGCCTGGACTTCTTCGAGTCCTTTCTCTTCCTCTACAGGAACCTCTTCTGCAATGTTCTCTTTTGTATAATATTCCTCCATTGCACGTGCCTCGGCTACCCAGTATTCATCCTGCAGAAACAATATTTTAAAGAATACATGTATAACATACATGTATAACTTGAAAGAGAAAAACATACATGTAACCACTTGAGCAATATGTTAATCGCTATTCTCAAGACGCTGATAGAAGGCAATTCATGTCCATGGGCTGCCTCGTGTCTCAAGTTGACTATCCACGCTGGAATTCTCAGCTGATCGGCGATTTTAAATAGAGACGTCTCCCTCGTGTGCCCTAGGTTAGATATGTGGTTCAATAATCTCATTATTGTGGTCGAGTACATCAGACTCAAATCGTGCTCGTAATACATCGGCAGCTCGCCACTGTCAATTTTAGACGTCCATTCACGATCACGGAGGCATACTTGCAGGACTGACAGGGTACAGTCCACGCCTGCCGGCAGTTTCGGTATCCTACGAAAGAGTTTAATTCTTAATAACTGACGTGGTCTTTAGAATGCATCGCGTCGGAGGCAAAATAACGCCAAATAATTGCATTACCTGGCTTTCCATGCTAAAAGCACTTCGTACGCTTTCGCTTGTTCGGCCGTATCATTAGAGTAAATCTGTTTGTACACGTCGTGCCATTCGGCCCTTGAAATCGATCAATTGAGTCAAGTATTTAAGTCACCTACTTTATTCATGTCTTTACGATTTATTTGAATTAATACTTACGGAGAGAACCACGGTACTTGCTTCACATCCTCGCGTTTCGAGGATAGCGCCATGTTGATCGAGCCTCGACCACGTGCTACGCTTGACCGTGGCGGTAGTCCAGCTGTCCAATTGCTCGGTGCGGCGCGGCTTATATACCCCCACTCGGCGGTCGCGCCGGCGCAGCGACGTCACGTCGGCCGTAGTGGCGTAGTGTCGCAGGGCGCGGAGTATTTAATTGAAAATTAAAAGTGTACTTTAGATTATTATTATTTATTGATAATTAAGAAATTATTGAACATAAACACTGTAAGCTATTACATACGAAAATTTATTATTCACAATAATTTTATGAATATAACAGTTATAGTTATAGCACAAAAAGACTTTTATATACAACTTTTATATACCAAGATTTATAAAACTTTCTTTAAATGTGATAAAATAAATAATTAAGAATTTTCTTAACATTAAAGCTTAACTTTTTCAAATTCTGATTATAAATAATAATGTATTAGGTGTTTTTAATATTTAGAAGGTTACTTTAAAAAGTTAATTATTTAAATAGGTTATTCTTCTTCTCTTTTTTTAATATGTAACACGTTACTTTAATATTTAATCAATTACTTTAATATTTATAATATAGTTTGTAGTTTATTACTGTTTATAAACTTCAATTTCCCGCTACTGCACTGCACTGCTTGTCCTTTCTCAAGAGGGTAGCGAGTACAGTGAACTGCTGCACTAAATTTCACTGCACTGCAATAAAGAACGGATTTAGGTTATGTTGCACCGCAATGAAGAACGCTTTGGTGTCACTAGTTTACACTAGTGCAGAAAGTTCGGCAATAAGGAACAAACCTATAATTCGCGATATTTTGGACGTTTGTTAACAACTGTGCTTCGAATGTGAAATGGTGAATTTGTGACATCAGTAGCTAGAAGATCACGGTAACAATGGCCAAACAGATTACGACAGTATTAATAGACCTCAGTGGGACACTGCATATTGACAATACAATCATCCCAGGCGCTGTGCAGGCATTAAACAGGTGCGCGATTTGATGTCATTATAATTTCCTTTAACATTTAATCGTTCTCATAATACATCAGTTTGGTGACGGTGCTTGTGGAGTATCTTGTCCCTTTAATTCCAGTTAAGTTATTTATTTAATAACGAATTTTTCTGATCAATCTTTTTTAATCAATTTAGAACGGATACTAAAATGTTTTCACGAGATCAACAATAAATTCCTCAATTTTAAATACAATAACTAATTAAAATTTATTTCTAATGTAGATTACGAAATGCCCACCTGTCGATTAAATTTGTCACCAACACTACCAAAGAATCGAGTAATTATCTATACGAACGTTTAACCAAACTTGGATTTGATCTGCGAAAGGAAGAAATCTTCAGCTCCTTAGCCGCAGCGAGAAAACTGATTATCACCCGGCAATTGAAACCAATGTTGTTGATCGATCCAGCAGCGATGGATGATTTTCAAGATCTAGTAACAGACGAGACACCAAACGCAGTGGTGGTTGGTTTAGCACCGAGCAAATTCAATTATGACGAGTTGAACAAGGCATTTAGGTAGTTTCATATATATTTTTTCTATCTTCCTTTCATTGGTACCATATGAATGCACTATAATCCAATACGTTTAATATCAGATTGCTTTTAGATGGTGCGTCGCTCATAGCCATTCATGAAGGACGATACTACAAACGTCCCGATGGTCTGGCTCTAGGTCCTGGTGCATTTATCAAAGGCTTGGAGTATTCTAGCAACACAAAAGCAGAAGTTGTTGGCAAACCAACCATGGGATTTTTCCAGGCAGCTTTAGGAGGGACAGATCCAGTGCAAGCTGTAATGATTGGTGATGTAATATTTTTTTATTATGTATTTTTAGAAGCGTTTGTTTAGAAACACATTATTAATCACAAATTTGCAATTAGGATGTAAAGGATGATGTAGCTGGTGCACAGGCAGCTGGGATTAAGGCCATACTGGTACAGACTGGCAAATATAGAACGGGAGATGAAAGTACTATTAATCCAGGACCAGTAAAAGTATGTGCTTCTTTTGTACAGGCAGTTGAAAGTATTCTCGATGGAAGTATTTAACAATTTATGGTTGATAAATTGATATTGCAAATAATAATAGAATTCTCTTTATTGGAGTATCGCTGCGTAGACAATATGCAATTTCTTCCTCTCTTCTGTATTAAATTATATATTTTATTTAAATATAAATTATTCTATGATGTACATAGTTTCGAGCGATGCCATATTATTGTAAAATAGACAATAAATACAAGTCGAAATTAATGTCAATCTTGTTTTTTTTTGTTTTTTGATATAAAGTTCTATGTATCATTCAGCCTATCGATGTAACTTTCAATTAATCAGAGTAATATCAATGATATTGTATTAAATATGTACAAAGATAATTAAGTAAACGTGAAAGTAGTCGAAGATGATGGAAATATCGTCTCACTGATCGTAGAAAACTGTAGAAAATTTGACTTGTTTAATTTGACATTGGAAAGGTTTAATAAGTCACGTTTTAGGACAATAAAATATATCGTACAAAGCAATTTATATAATAAGCGTACTTTTGTAGAGACGATATCGGTATAATCGTTTTATCTTGTTCTAAAAAATTATAAATTTAATATAAGTCTTTTTTTACACTATTACATAGCCTTACATTGTAAGTAGTACCACTGTAGAACCTGCACTTACTAATAAAGCAGATTTACAGAAACAAAGTACTTTCTATCAGAAAAGTATGATGCATGCGAGTATCGTTTTCAGTATAAAATTTGGCACCAATTTTACTATTCTTTTTTATAAAGATTATAAATATAAACACTGTGTTCAATTTTCAATGTTAAATTAACATTGTAACAAAGTAAAATTAATACATTTTGATTTTTCATACTATTTGACATTTAAATATCAATACTTTAACGTCCTATACTGTATAATGAAATGTTTTGAATGAAAAGACTATATTCAATTTTCTTCTATAAAATTATACGTTGCTTGCTATAGAAATAATAATGATAAACTCGATAAAATTCAAAGACTGAATTTTTATGGTTGATGGTAACTACTTGAGATATTTAATGACTTATATGTAATGTCATTAATAACAAAAAGAAAAGTAGTATGTATTGTGATATCATGTAATTATGAGCTGCTTTAGATGTTTTAATCAACGCAAATTGTAATTGAAATGCCCTCTGTAACTTATGATCTATGATCAGGCACATCTTGATTATTTGTATTATAATAATAAAAATCTGAAATAAAAACTTTAAGTCCAAAAAATTAGATGATTAATGCAGAATGATTAATTTCGATTTATGCAAGAAATACAATTGGAGAATACTAATATGTACAGTATATTTCCAGAGAACTATGCAATGAGCTGAATATAATTCATAAGTTACCGATTCTGATTAATCGTTCTATACAGGGTGTCCCAGACTTACCGTATCACCGGTTAATGGTAGATTCCTGAGGTGATTCTGAGACGAATGTTCCTCTTGCAAAATGTCGAGGGTGGCGTAGTTTCGGCGCTACGAAGGGTTGTAGTTATCCTATCCTTGTGTAGAATTTTCCCGCGTTCAGTGACGGTGGGTCGAAGGGGTCCCGCGCATCGCGCACACTTCAATTTGAACAACCGCGAAAAATTAAGATCAAATTGAAGTGTGCGCGATGCGCGGGACCCCTTCGACCCACCGTCACTGAACGCGGGAAAATTCTACACAAAGATAGGATAACTACAACCCTTCGTAGCGCCGAAACTACGCCACCCTCGACATTTTGCAAGAGGAACATTCGTCTCAGAATCACCTCAGGAATCTACCATTAACCGGTGATACGGTAGGTCTGGGACACCCTGTATATTATATGAATCATCATTGTAATAAAGAATTAAAATAATTTTAAATCGCGCACGAAGACAATCTAAAATTTCTAGTTTTCATGACACTATATTGAGATGTTTCAAAGATAACTATATTTTCACATTATAATCTAATTTACATTTGGTTCGAAATTATTTTAAAGTCTAATAACGTTTTAAAAAAATATAAGAGTTCACTGCACAATTTCTTTCGAAACAACTCGTGTAAATGTAACAAATAATCTTAACTAGAATAATACATCCGTTGCTATGTATATAGCCACATATCCTTATCGAGTCAAGAAAATTTTCTTTATCATATCTTTTCGTATCGTAATATCTTAACAGTATATGAGTAGAAAACGGAAACAATAGCAATAGCAAATTATTTCTAATATTCCTAACACATTATCAAATTAAGGTTTAATACAAAGCTTAACCCAAGCAAGATAATAGGTAAAAAAATTATAATATACATTAATTTAGTATTTTAAAATAATACACATAAAATAATTATACACATTTACAATCGTAAAAAGATTCGCTTCTATAATAATGCAAATGATATATCTCACAGACCATATTAATAAAAACCAGTAAAATTTCTTTCCTGGCAATTTAATAACTTACAACAATAGCAAATGCATTATCTGCTCGTTCGATCGCGGGAGCTAGTTTTGCAGAATAAAATTTGTCACATTTTTATTTATACGGTCTACTATTATTAATGGACAATATTCACAGAGTCATGTTTATATATACAGTTTTTATTTATTCTAGAAAAAATTGAATATATTAACATAAAAACGACTATATAATTCTTATTTATTATAAATTTCTCCCAAGATCAAATTCTGTTAAATACTGCACACATTCCCTACGATATTTATATTACTAATGGTACTTATATTTTTTTGTTGGATTACTCTTATTACACATAAAATTTTCTTTTTATTGATGTTATATGTATCTCATATTTCGTAGATTTGATTTGGACAGAATTTGATCTCATTATACTGCAGACAAATACATTATTTTATTTCCTATATGGACAATAGGAAACGTTGAACTTCTAATTTGGCTATTCAAATATAATTTGATTAATGTGATAAATTGACATATCTTTCATCTCATTTTCTTTCAGATATATATATATATATATATATATATATATATATATGTATGTATATACGTATCTCTTTTCTTTGCTCTCTAATGTAACAAGGCAGGTGTGGAGTACACATTTTGCATGCATGCATGTAACAAAACATTATACAATTTCTCATTCTTTTAATAAATATTCACAATACTTTTATTGCAATACTAAAACAAGAGAATTCCCTACTGATTACAAGAGAATACAGCTAAACTAGAAGTAATAACAAAAATTTGAGAAGCATTTGTGAGGATCACCTGGATCCATTAGACCTAACAGAACCAACCTTAGACCATATAAGTATGGACCAACAGTGGCTATGTTCAGGTTGGTTGTCAAAAAGAGCGACATCACTAACCAAGAACGATAAAACGATTATAAAATGCATTTTTGATTAATTATAAATATAAATTAAGAATAAAAGATAAGAAGATATAAAATAACATGATAGAATTTCGTAAAGATAGCAAATTTGATTTTCGCGCGAATTTTAAGTGACCAAAAACCGTTATACTTGGCAACACTTTTCGCCTGATTTTGCTATAGGATATACAGCCTACTGGCGATCCATACTTATATGGTATCTAAGGAACCAACAATTTTCTCGGCCATGCGGTCTATCCCTTCTTTTTTTTGTTATATTTGTGCCATATGGTCTTATTGATACTTTGGAAATGGGAAGACGATCAATGGCTGACAACAAGCACTTTAAATTCTATATCCAGGTACAAAAAGCATGCTATCCTCAAGCAGATTAATCGAGAGTAATGCTTCTCTGTGTGAATTTGGCCGCAGGATGCAGGTGTATAAAAGTGAGCAATTTACATTAATACTTCCAGACATTATTGCCTTCGGACTTTGCGAATCACATATCCACTAATACTCCAAATATGCCTCGCTCTCTTTCGTTCCTGCCTCGACATCACACGATACATTCGTTAAATCCAGGTGATCATTTCCTAGGGAGAAGGTGGCACAAGGTACCATATTCTGCAAGTAGCCCATGTATTTTCCACTATTCTGAAATCGAGCGTACGAGCGAGTTTTTATTATAGCATTCAGTTTTCATAAAAAGCGATGAAAAAACAAGCAAGAGAATGCGCAGTATACTCTACCATGGTATAAAACCAGGCACACTGTAAAGACTCACGATGCAATGTAGTTAATCCTAACTATTTAACAGGACGATAATGAAGTGTTAAATCTGCTGAACTTTTCCAGATGAAATGCCTAACCTGAGAAGCAAATAATCCAATATAACGATGTAACCTGTCTTTGACAAAAACAAAAGGTTCTTTTATTAATTTTGTACGTACTGTTCTCAAATCCATTGAAGGATCCAAGACTTGATCGTTACATAGAAGTTCGACTTTTTCCTCGGCCAGCGAAGAATTATCAGCGTTGGAGTCCGTGTTCGTTCTGTCACCTGCCGGAGACCCGCTGGAGACCGTATTTCCACCACCAGCTACCGAGCCCGAATCGCTCCCTGCACCGAGCACTTTATCGTAAACGTGCTCCGCCACTTTGCGCACTTGTATAAAGTCATTTGCGATCAAGCGATCCCTTTAAGATAACAAAGTATAAAGATTAATCATGTTTGCATGTGTTGCGTGTGTGTTGTTCAACTGTCATTTAAGCTACATACTTCTTCAGACTTTTTACACCCGAGGATGCATGTGGAAGAAGATAGAAGGGTATTTTAATGAACTGCGGAAGATTCTTGTCCACAACGATGTTCACCACCCATGGTGGTACCGTCTCGTTCAAAAGGACACCCTCAGTTTCACCTGCGGCGTCTCGAACTAATAATCGGTAAAGCGTTCTGCCTCCCACTTCACTGAGGAAACACGATAACATGAGTTCATTAAAAAAAAAAAACGAAAAACATTTAAAACAATATTTGCATACCTGAAGATGACGGGTGTATGATTAGGTACTGAAAAGTATGTATTTCCTCCTCTCGTATGTATGGGACCGTTTCCGTCATTGCCATTACCCTCGTTCTCGTCATCAGCGTGCAGCGGTCTCCACCAATGTTCAAGCAACGCTTGTAACAAGAGGTTTCCATAATTCACTGAAACATAGGAGACATATTAAGTCTTTGTATCAAGGCCACGAATAGTATTAATAAGAACAGCTCCTTACCTTTCTGATCTACAGCATCGTTATCTGCTAGGCCAGTTTCCTTAGTAGAAACCCACGCGGAGAAACAGTCATTTTCGTCTTGTCCTAAATGTATGGTTAACATCTGCAACACAATCAAAAGGTATCTAGAAGCGATTCAACTACAGGCAAACATCAATTTCATAAAGAAAGGTACGTACCCCTGTCTTGAGATCAACATTAAACCAGTTTGGAACATAAACCATTTTATTTCTCTTTTTGCACTCCTGTTCGAAGTCGACTCTACCTAAATCTTCTACTTTACAAGCCTTTAATACATCATATAGTGCAACATTTTCTTCTGTATCTTTCGTCAAGACGTGTCTTTTATCGTTTAGTATATGATAGTGTCTTATAGCAGGACCACCTAGGATCTTTTGTGCAGGTTCAGTGTTTCTTAGGATATTGCCTGACACGTTACTAGCGGAATCACAATAATCCCCGATTCCTAATTCTTGCCAATCCTTTTGGCTTATAGACTGCAATCATAAAAAATTTTTTTCATAATTTATATGTTTCTCTCTTGAACTACTAGAAACTTGTAATATGAAGCTCCATTTACCCAATTATTAATTGTCGACTCGCTGGTCGCAACCCAAATGCTAGATTGATCCGGCGTCATAGCCATCTTGAGTATAGGTGCCTTCTCCTCGCAGATAACTGTGTATTTCTCTGTAGCGTATCCCTGTAATTCTGTCATTACTACTCTTTTATCCCTACCGCCGGATATTACGTAGCTAAAATTGTCTGTTGCCTAAAATATGTTAGACTTTAATGCAATACTTCGTACAGCAATTACTGTTAATAATCAAGATATATACTTTATACGTATAATTACCAATAACGCCCATACTCCTTCTTTGTGAACTCTGAATGTCTGGATACATCTCTGTTGACCGAGTGACCACAGTTTGATAGTGCCATCGGAACTCGCTGATAAGCACTGCGTGCCATCCCTATTCAGGACTAGCGCCTTAATATTGTCCGTATGACCGCGAAGCTTCATGAGTTTGGTACAATATCGTGGATCCCACACTCGAAGAACCTTCTCCGTGCTACCACTCACGATGATCGTGCCGGTCTGATTCATGGCAAGACTATAGATGGAATCTCTATTCCCACTCAGGGATGAAGCTGCAAGACGCGATTAGCACATTAATTGAGGATTTATACGGCATAGAATATCATATTGCGGATACATACTCGTCACTGTATTATTGCTCGCAGTAAGAGCAGTTAGCGTATTAACATCCCACAAAAATATTGACTTGTCTAGACCCGCACTAGCAACCTGCTCTCTATCTTTAGCATACGCTAGTGCTTTGACATAGTCCTTGTGCGTACGCAACGTCGACATGCAAAAACCTTTATGCGCATTCCATACCTTTACAGTTGTGTCGGAACTCGCGGATATAACTGTACAGATTTGACGACAATTAAGACACATTACGATTGGTGTAGAGAAAATTTATGATATACGAGCAATACGTACGATTCTTGCCACCGCAACATAATACTATATCATTCACCCAATCTGTATGATGTTCCATAGATTGTATGTATGGTTCCTTCATATTCTTACAGTTCCATATCCTTATAATGCTGTCTCTACCAGCAGAATATAGCCTGTGCAGAGCTGGATCATACTGCAGAGAATTAACACCAGCTCTGTGCTGCTTTTCCACCTCGTCTCTTATAACCATAGATACCTTTGTGGAAGCAATTGATTGCAAAATTAATACGATTTCTCTGGCATTTTTAACTTCTAATTCAATGTTCAGTGTTCAATCTCTAATGCTGAATTAAAGTAGCTTAATGGAAATGTAAGTCAATTTTACATTGAACTTGGCATCAGCGAAGAGATAAATCCAACACATACATTCAACATATTAAACGCATATAGTACTCAACATTTATATAATGTATATGTTAATTTAAATTAATTTAAATTAAATTAAATATGTTATATTTCTCCGTGAGGAAAAAAACATCGTGGAGACAGAAATATTTTATCACGAAACACATTACTGTATAATTCCATGAACGTCATAACGAACTTTTGTAATCTTATACGCGGCATCGCGGTAAGCACTCGACCCACACCACGACACGGTCATCCTCCTCGACGCCGACGTTTCCTCGCAAGATCACGAATGCGTCGCATTTTCTCGAGGAATCATCAGATCGAGGGAAAGCCTATCGATCTATCTACCTGTACTTTTTTACGGGCGCTCTGCCCGCCCGTCTTGTGAGCTGCCATTATGTCCAGAATGCTTGTATCCAGCGGACGACGGTTCGACGGCGATCCCGGCGCTTAGAATCGGAGTGCAAGCGCGACTCGCAGCGCGCGCGCGTGTGTACGATACTCAGGCTGCGACAACAGTTCCACGTTGCGCTCGCTCGTTATGTCGCACTCGCGGCGTCATTAGCACCATCGTCGTGACGATCTCGTTGCCGATCCTCACTGTCGAGATGCACGAGTACGACGATCGCGCGGCACCATCGTCGTTATCATCATTATTCTTGCCTACTTAGGAAGCTTTCACGGGACACGACGCGCGAGACAGGCGGTGGTGCATCACCGTGAAGCCGTCGCGAGTGTTGGCAAGCGACGAGCAATGAATCGCGCAGCGAACGTCAGGTGGTTCTTCTCGATAGCAAACCCCCGTTCATGACGCCGAACATGCACTACGCTCGTAGTAATCGTTGCTGCTACTCTCGTACTGCCGGTGTCAATATGATATGCCTCAACATTACGTATATAACGTTACATCACGGCGCTACCACGAAACGATAAGTGCGATAACGCCGATCCAAATCTCATTCGTCGCGCCTCGACCGCGCGTCGAATCGCGCAATCGACAGAAACGCACAGTATGAAATGTGCTTAACTTTCAGAGAAAATATTTCCTACATAAATACCAAAAGAATTTTTTTCACATATATATATGTATACTTTGTGCATCTCTCTCATGATTTAAGTACCTTAAATGTTTATTCTGATAGGTTATGCGATTAATTTGTACGATTGATCCAGTGACTACGTATTGTACAATGTAGTGAAAATAAAAATGGGTACGTTCGTGAGACACAACCATTGTGCAACGTTGTTGCAGTTAAATAAATATTTCCTCAACACTCCCGCTCACTGAGAGCATTTTCAACATGTTCGATAAGCGAATGCTATTTTGTGAGCGATTTATAACTACACTCGATGATTGCTTTTCGCTCAGCGAATGCTCCGTCAAAGGATGCACAACGACTCGCGTTGATCTTGTTTTTTATAGCTGCAAGAACAGACCACCGGTCTCCTGAACGTACATACCCTATGAAATTATAGATTCACTAAGTATCCACCAATAAGAGTACAGAGTTTTTAGTGAATTCGCTCGCTGTGCACAAACGCGCACAATCGATTATCCAATCCACCTAGCGTGTGTATCGTTGTGATTGGTTCCTCGACATGACGATCAGCGAATCGCGTCGCGATGCGTTCATTGTGAAGGAGAGCGTCAAAAGGTACGCTAGTGATACACGCCCGACAGAAGTGTGCTAACTGTGCAGTACACACGTTCATCAGTTTCAATTAATCAGCAGCTTCGCCATTTTCCTGAGTGTAAACTTCCTCGCCACGTATCTTGCCGTCGTTGTTGAACGAGACTGCGAGAGCCAGCGAGTACGTATGATCGCGATCGCCGCCAGTTCGATATTACTGGTAACATGAATCAATCGCGGAATTTCACGTCCCTGTTGAATCCGAGCTATCTGCAGAACGCCCAGCAGCAGCAGCAAAATGCCGCAAGCGCAAACTCGTCGGCGGCTATGGCCGCGGCCGCGGCTGCAGCGGCCGCTGCTGTAAACGCTGCGCTCGCCAACGGCGCGCAGCCAAACTCAAACGCAAATTCGCCGAACGCCACGGCGGTGGTCCGCAAACGAGAGATGGAAAGTAAGAATCTCTTCATCTTTCTCCTCCCCCTTCGCTCTCCTCCGTTTCTGTTCTTACCTTCCACGAGTGGCAATGAATTAAACAATGAGCATTCTCATGATTTTAATTCATATAATCGCTTTCATTTATCTTAGGTTTGTTCGTGTTACATGAACGTTTCATCTTCTACTAACTTTTATTCTTTATCTTTTTCTCTCTAACGCCTGATCTATATCCATTTTATTTTAAGTACAAAAAGTATAAGTGGTGCAACTGTAAAGAACAAACCTCTTATAAATGTAAGGAGAATACTATCATGCGTATTGTTGTATATTCACATTGGCAAAAGATTTTGGTTATTTCGATGTCACGTGTTGCTTCGGAAACTTATATTCTAATGATAAAGTTGTTTTTACAGATGATAGCATGAAACAAGAGAAAGAACTAAAAGACGGAGAACGTAAGAAGAGGAAAAAGACTAGATGGAGTGGTAGCGAACATGACAAAACATTTATACCAGGGATGCCTACGGTACTACCAACAAATCTGACTCCTGAACAGGAGAGGGCTTATCTCTGTAAGTTTTCTTTTTTCGTTCAATATTTTTCTGACATTTCTTTTAATACACTAGTATATATGTGACTAGGGAATTATTTCCAAATATCTTGCTTCTGTACATAAGTTTTTGAAATCTAATTTATAGAGTAGAGATGGCTATGAATGAAGTAAGTATGTATATGTATCAATAAAAATTCAAAATTCTTGGAGGTAAGCATCAGGACCTTGAAAACCGTATTAGAGCATCAAATTTGGCAAGGATTGCCAATTTTGCTGAATAATTAGAATCTGGCTATCGATGCATTTTCAATGCCATGAAATTCTATTGAACAAGATATACATTTCTATAAGCATTATATATCTCCTTTAGACAATTTACTGTAAATATCTGAAGTCGTACATCTTGCAATTTTCTTCTTTTAATTATTAAATTCAATGTTTGATAAATCGCATAAAGCACTGTAAGCTTTCGACTTTGAAAATAATAACGGTAGGGATTTAAATACACGCAGTTTTTATTCTGCGAGACATGCTTATTTTATAGAATGTATATGGTTATAGCAAATTGGCAATATCTAACTGTTGGGGTTTCCGCCCCCTCTAACCCGTTGGTTTACAGTTCAGCTGCAAATCGAGGAAATCAGCAGGAAGCTACGCACCGGAGATCTTGGAATTCCACTTAATCCCGAGGAAAGGTTTGAAAGAAACTTTCATACCAAAAATGAACGTTACATATCTACAATACCTATCTACTGACCATACAGCAGCCCGTAATACAGGAGCCTTATAAAGATATATCTATGGCTCAGTTTCAATTAGTGTGGGAACACCGATGTCCATTTGAAAATATCGGGCTTGATTAGAGCCCCCACAGCAACACAGAAGACGAATTTTGATACTATTGGTTTGCCCTAATCAATCTTTCTTAATAATTCATTTTTATTAAACACTGCTACAACGCTGTCAAGTATCTCTCGTATCTCCTTAAATTCTATTAGAGTCAAGAATTAAGTGTAATTTCTAAGATAATACAAGATAGCTGTCAATATACTCGATACGTAATCAACTTTCGTATAACGTTAATCTCATAGATGAGTAGCAGTGTTTAAAGAGCAGTGGGTATTCTAGTCCATATATCTCTCGAATAGATACAATCTTGCACACATAAAAGAACTTTGAGAGGTGACCTATTGCAACCTCCTTTCGATAATCGGATAAAAATTCGGCAATTTGCAAGCGACATTATTCGGGCGTCTTATCATGAATTTACAGCTTCATGCATGGGTCATCTTGAACGAGATTCTATTTCTTTAATTCAAGCTGCCGTAATTTGCACGGCACATTTTGAAACTGTTGTAACATGATAATCTTGATACTAATAGGAAGATCGTCAATCAACTAATTATCTTTGTTGCTAATTACAATGTTAATGAGCAGATTTCAGGAAAATATCGGTTTGTTGAAATTCTTATTTGTACCGTAATGCTGTAACAAAGAATCTAACGTTACTTTCAGGTACAGGTCCTAAATAATAATAAATGCATATACTTTTTCTTAATGATAGATTAATTTATATTCCAATAGGTTTTTTAACTTTTCCGATTTTAGCTGGAACCATTATTTTTATGTCAT
Organism: Ooceraea biroi; assembly: GCF_003672135.1. Lineage (NCBI taxonomy): Eukaryota > Metazoa > Arthropoda > Insecta > Hymenoptera > Formicidae > Ooceraea > Ooceraea biroi. The sequence continues at coordinate 5,915,501 of NC_039512.1, forward strand.
TGTGTTTTTTGTTAATAGCGTACGACGTAATAAGATATACCGATTGCGCTACAACTAATCTAAAAGATTATTTCTTAATAATCACAGGATCTGTCTTAGCAGCTGACATCGTAGCGATATCTGCCGTGCACAAACGCGCAGTCTTCCAGTGGTTGCCTACCGTAGAAAACTAAATATATAGCTATTCTATACTCGGCAGCGGCATAATTTTTCTATTCTTTATTTTGCTCTCTTGGCACTGTTGGAAAATTCTAATGCACAGTTCTTTTATAGTCTTTAACAGTACATAACTAATCACATGAGCAAATTAATACGTGCAATGATTTCTCTAGGACATATGCGGTGTTGCATACATAATTTTGATAATAGCATCGCAAACGCAAATCGTTGTTATTGTCACAAAATTATTGAATATTCTTAATAAGCTACTTACAAGTTGTAGTTTTCCTCTAGTGTTTTAAACAAAGTTTCCAATTTAAAATTATCTCTTTTGACGAATATTTCATAAATTTGGACTCAATTTCAGAATTTACTAAGACATTTCTTCAACATGCTTAATCAAATATGTATCATATTTATAGAATTGAATTAATACAAAAGGAAAGAGATTATTATATGACAGTAACTTATTTATCAGAATTTTACCGCGAATTCTATCTAGATAATTTTCTGCTCTAAATGAACGGTTCTTCCCCACTTGTTCATACAATCATAGTAGGCTCAGGTTGCTTGTACGCTAGTACCGTCTTGATGAAAATTTATATCTTGATATGGTATTATCTTTTTTATTTTTCAGATCTCCTTCTCCAGAGCCTATTTACAGTAGCGATGGTAAACGATTGAACACAAGAGAATATCGTACAAGACGTAAGTTGGAAGAAGAACGTCATAATCTGATTCAGAAGATCCTCAAAATCAATCCGGAATTTAAACCTCCACCAGATTATAAGTGAGTCAATATACATATTACGTATTTTTAATATAAATAATTTTATACACATTTGTTACATATCTTTGCATGTATATAACTTTATATAATTTTTCACTCAAAATCCATGTTTATTTCTTTTTTTCAGACCACCAATAATACGAGTTCATGACAAAGTAATGATTCCCCAAGAAGAACATCCTGACATAAATTTTGTTGGTTTGCTTATTGGGCCACGTGGAAATACTCTAAAATGTAAGTGAATTACATTTCACAAAGTGCTGGCTTACATATGATACGCATAGTACTGAGACTTTATTTAAATCTAAAACATTTTTTAGCTATGGAAAAAGAAACGGGTGCAAAGATCATAATTCGTGGAAAGGGCTCTGTGAAGGAAGGAAAGGTTGGCAGAAAAGATGGACAACCATTGCCAGGCGAGGATGAACCGTTGCATGCTTATATTACGGCAAACAATTTAGATGCCGTGAAAAAGGCTGTAGAACGGGTAAACATTTTATTTTATGATATCTCGTTATTTACGATATTTAAAAATCATATAATTGTGAAAGAAATTTGTAGAAGATGTAAATAGTTATGTTAAATATACAAAAAAATTTGTATTCTGTTTTATCGTATCATTGAGTATTAAGCGTGTATGATAGTTGAAAGATAAACGTGAAAGCAATACATAGCATTAATCAGATTTGTGTTATCAGATACACGAAATTATTCGCCAAGGCGTGGAAGTACCAGAGGGTCAAAATGATTTACGACGTAACCAATTACGTGAATTGGCTTTATTGAACGGAACTCTGCGTGAAAACGACGGGCCACGTTGCACTAATTGTGGAGCTTCAGATCATAAGTCGTGGCTGGTTTGTACAAATTAAGTTATATAACATTTCATCGAAAATACTGTAATTTTAGAATTAATGCTATTTTCAATGAAATTTTAGTGTCCGGATAAGCCCAATGTGACCAATAACATAGTGTGCTCGAGTTGTGGTGGTGCAGGACACATTGCTCGAGATTGTAGGTCAAAAAGACCCGGCCAAGGAGGTCCGGCAGCTGCCGGAATGGGAGGAATGGGCCAAGCTGGTGATAAAGCCAAGATAGATGAAGAATACATGTCCCTAATGGCAGAATTGGGAGAAGGTCCACCACCAGATAGATCGAAGACGGGACAGGGCAGACAAAATCCTAATCCCAATTATCCTGGACTTTTTGATAGGTACATTTTTCTTCCTCTTTTATTTATTCTCTCTTGTTATATTATTATCTCTTCATTTCACTCTTCTTGGAGTCTCTTATTACAGTCACACTTTTCTCTCTTTACAGACAACAACCACCACGTGCATTGATGGCAGCCCCGGCACATCCGCCACCACAGATGATGCAAGGTGGTCCAATGATGCCACCGCCGGGTATGGCGCCGCCACCATGGAGTCAGGGCGGCGAAGGAATGAACAACATGAATATGCAGTGGCAGCCACCAGTGAGCATGCCGCCTCCACCGGGCGTGATGCAGCCACCACCGCCGCCACCTGGCTCCACTACTCAGCCAAACATTCCGCCGTTAATGCCGTGGATGGCCGCTGGAAACAATCAACCACCGCCTCCAGGTCAGATGCCACCCACTCAGATTCCGCCACCAGGAATGGGTATACCTCCGTGGCAGCAAAATCAGCAGGGTCCGATGCGACCGCCACCACCAGGCACTGCACCGCCGCCAGGTTTTCCTGGTGGTTGGCAACCGCAACAGATGGGAGGCTGGCCGCCGGCGGCTCCGGTGCCGCCTCCGCCACAGCAACAAACTCCTGCACCACCTGGGATTGACTTGAACACATTGCCGACATTGCTGGCGCAGCCACCACCGCCACCACCGCCCACCAGTTAGTCCTAATCTTATCGTAAATTCAGCGAATGACTTCCGATCTATGTAATAATGAGATTACATTCTCACATGATTGATACACGAAAGCGATCGGTATAAAGGAAACTTGTGGAAGAAAGATAAAGAAGAAGTTAGAAGAAACTGAAGACATGTGCTAGTAGGAAATCAGAGAATAAAGAATAGAGAAACTAGGAATAAAAACAACGTGATTGTATCGCGTCTTTTATTTAAATGAATAATTTTGATTATTCTTTTCCTCTTTCATTGATTTCGTCTTACTATGACAATATCGATTTCTGCACATAATCGTTATTATTCAGTGAGTTATTATTATTATTATTATTAGATAATGGACAGATAAATGCCGAGAACGTTGGAAGTCCAGATTATATTCCTCAAATATGTATCCAGTTTTACCTAGTTACCACTCTGTATTTGCTGTTTGTATACTCTGAAATTTCTTACGAGATTTGTAAACGATTACCACGATGCAACAAGAGTATAGTCTGAGAGCACAAGTATAGGCAGTTCTACATTCATTTTTTACTTTGCTTCATTTCTGAACGTCGCTTCCGAAATTGAATCTATCAATGTTGAATAATTGTAACATAAGTAAACCATTTGTTCATATATTTCATACATATTTCTTATGTACAAATTATGCAAATACTTCGTATTGCCTATTGCAATTCTTTTAGCATACAGTGACATTGTTTTCGATTATTATAACAAGAAAATGACAATTTCTGAAAAATGTATATCGTGTTTCGAGATATATGCTAATTTATTTACAATTAAGCTAAAAATCATATGTTGCGCATAAGTACAATTTTTACCCCCCGATATTTTAATTAACTTTGCAAAATAACGCGGGAAAGTCGATTGAAAATCATTTGCATGTGTTAGAATGAATGCTCGTAAATAATATAAAACGAGATAAATCTATCGATGTCAGAGATCTTTTAGATATAAATTTCCATCATATACTGAAATCACCGCTTTTGTAGCAACGTATGTTCGCATCTTTGAGTGCAAGTGGTCATATACAGGCATTGTACGTCTACGTTCATACAGTTACGTACATTGTATTACGACACCGAGAGTAAACGAATTTCCGTGCCGCTAATTGACAATTTCGATTAAAAAAATATAAATGCCATCGTTGCTTCACGTTATGAATGCTATTTTATTTTTTACCGATAAAATAAATAGTGACCGATATATGCATATCGGTTCTTATTATATCACAACCGATAGTATTCAAGATCAAGAACGATCAAGCGCAATAATTTCCTATCTATTACACCTGATAGTAAAAAGGATTTTAACAAAGGTTTTGCATCACATATTACTTTATACACTAATATTACTGTCATATATTACGTTGAACATAAGCTATAATGAATTAAATTATAAAGAATTTGCTAAGTTGCTTGGTATGTATTCTGATTATACACAATAAACACGTACGAAATGGAAGGGATACATTATTGAATGATTTCGCTTCTCATTATCTTTGCAAAATATTTTCTTGGTGCACTTATGAAACTCTTCTATTAATATTTCTTTATAACGTTATAGAAAACAGTAGAATTATATGATTGCTCTATCCTATTCTTAATTTTCTATTACTTTATTAGCAGTTTTTCCGTTATTTATTAATTAAATAATACTTTTCCAGGGTAGAGGATCAGTATCAATTTGCATATATATATATATATACATATACACACACACACACACACATGATTTTTGTATTAATAGATATTGTATTATACATATTTTATATATACATAGCTACAACTTATGTTGATACAACATGAATATATATATTTTACTAGTATGCTTACTGATCACTGATTTTCTGTTTTTCTTTTTCTTCTGGATACGTTTTAAAGTACCACTCAATGTACTCGTTTTTCATTTGTTCACGACGCGCAAAGTATTTTGGGTAACAAGCCTTCTCCAAGGGATGCCAATAATCCATGACCGAATCTGGAATATGAGCTTCTCGTCCATATGCGCTTCCTCCGATTGATTTGGCAAACTTAAATGGTACAGGATGTGATCTATTAAAGTATTCTTCTTCTCCTTCCAGTAGCAATGCTTTCGCTTGGCGTAAATCCTTTATATTTTTATTCTTATCAAAGCGTTCTCTCATTAGCACTGCTTCGATCCTATAAAAGAAATAACTATATTAGCGTCGGTTTAATTTATGTTAATATTGCTAAGAAACTTTTCTTAGAAATTACAATCATCCTCTTTTTCTGAATTAGCTTTCTTTGCTTAATTATAACCCGCAAGGTACTCTTTTCTGCTGTAATTTCTGCTATTCTTCTTCAGAACTCAAAATTACAATCATTATTGTTTTATTTTATTTACACACACACACACACACACACATCATATATATTTTGTATTCCATTTTAGATGTAAAAAATATACAGCTATACAGAAAAACACATGACCACTACTATCAGATGACATACCTGAACTTGTCGATGTCGTGATGATAATCCCACAACCCACGTACAGCACGCTTGTACAGACTACACACTTTTTGCTTATGCGATATAAGCTCAGATGGAATTTTCGCCATCGTACTTCGTTAAAAATATTTTCAGTTTTTCTCGGAGATATACTACTACGTAATTATGTGAATGTGTTGAACCACAAATTATTCGAAATAACAAGATGTCTTCCAGACCTAAATTAGTGAACCGTACAGAGACACTACGTATAGAGAATTTTGGCGCCGTCTATAGTTCCAGGAACTTATGCACGGACCCAAATATATATATTATATATATATAGTAGGTCAAGTGAAAGAGCGCGGTTAAAATAACATACCTATATACATATATATAGGCCTGTTTTTTAGTTTTTTTGTATAACTACATAAATATTATTTATATAATTATATATTATATAAGTTATATATTTTATGTAATTATATAAATTTATAGTTCTCTTTTCTTCTCCGTAATGTCTTTATAGTTGTACCAGATTAATTTGCCATGACGTAATACGATCAAAAGGGAGAACAGATTCTGCGAACAAAGAGCAAAAACAAGGAAGAAATGCGCGCGACATTTCGATAGGCGGACGGAATTAAATCGACGCGCCGGAAGAGCGAGATCGCGACGGAAGTACGCGACTAACGAGCGAACGGAGCGAACTCAATCACGTCGTCGCTACAACAAGATTGTCTACTGGTTGATCGTTGACTGGTCGGCTTCCTTTAATCGCTGAACGATTTTCGCTGATTTGCGAGGTACCACTCCAGCTTGTATACTATCGGCGATTTTCACGTCTGATCCATACTGAGCGACATTACGCTCACATGTGCGCAAACACGCCGTAATGACGCACGCACATCGAAGCGCAGCGCGAGTCCAGCTCGACATTAGACGAATTTTCACGCGGAATATCGCGTCGTCGCCGCATCGGACTTTAATCATGTCGATGAGCGACGGCGGGAATATGAATGCCATCATAGCACGGCTGATAGACGAGACGCAAACGACGTTCGGAATGCCGCGTGGATTTATCAGTGAGAACGATTTTGATTTTACTTTGCAGGTTATACGCCGGTGTTGGCGTGTGATTTGCGCGAGATGACACCGATGATGCCGCCTGATTCTCATCAAATTTCATTGAAGATTATAGAGGCGATCAAACAGCACCCGGTACTCTATTGCACTGAAGTGAAGGGATTGTCGGTGAAGCTGCAAGAATTCAAACAGAAAGTCTGGAAACGCATCTCGGATGAACTTGGACTGGACTGTATGTCTGTACAAGTGGTCAAACGTTTTCTATTTTAATTTGTAATTCAATGTTACTTATATTGCAGCGACATGGGTCAGATTGAAGTGGAAGAACCTCAGGGATACTTACTGTCGTATTCTGAAGTATAAGAATAAAACAGACGAGGGTGTCAGAAGAAAGAAATGGATCTTCGAGGACCACTTGAGCTTCTTAAAATTCCCGTAAGACATCTCTTAAAGCACTCGTTTGAGGTAATTTAATTGAATCTCATTCCTCTGACGAAGGATATTTTGGCAGGTATGAAGTGGACTATCAACCGCAATGTGCAGAACTGACCAAGGAATACATACAAGATATAAATGCAGGTGGAATAAGCTCCGAAGGCTTATTAGAACAGTTAGAAGATCGAAATGATGAGGATTACAGTGAATATTTGGAAATTCTCGAAGAAACAACGGCCGATCCCGTTTTAGAACCCGAAACGATGATAGAAACACTAGACAATAATACGCAATTAATCAGCCATGTAGAGTCTGAGCAGGAGCATGCACAGCAAAATATTGATAGTTATATTCAACAAATACAGTCGAAATATCGAAAGATACGCCCGAAACGAATGAAGACCGATCATTCGCCCTCTTCGAAAGCGTCAAGTTCTTACAATGCAATAAAAAGCCCTTTGACGACTAGTAATGCAAGTGCGCTTGATACTAAAACAATGGCTGATCAAATTTTTATAACAAGCTCGGCATCTGACACTCAATCCACAAAGGGATCGAGTAATGTAAAAGACAGTGACGGCAATTTCGAACAAGTTTATTTGGCACCCGAGAGTAAGAGCAGTATAGAGTTATTTTTCGACAGCATGGCGCAAACGGTGAAAAAATTGCCACCGAAGGCGCAGGCGGACATTAAGATGAACATCTGCAAAATTGTTACAGAGGCGGAAGTACAGTATTCCGGCCAAAATATGCCGCAGAGTACTCAACAGTTCATAGCACCACCTGGTATGATACCCAAGCTAGTATTGATACCTTGCGATATGATAGATAACCAAAATGGGAAAGCCTGATTAATCGGTTCTCGTTAAACTTGCTTATCTTGCTGTACAGTAATAAATAATATTATTGGATCAGGCAAAAAAATGTAATTCTTCATTTTGTACGAACCGAACGTATTTTAATGAATTAGAAATTTACAGATTGCATTGTCACATGTTCATATAGAATATTGCATTTTCATGTAGTACATTTATTGCTGAAGTTATTAAAAACTCATTTTAATTATTTAATTGTTTTTTTGTTTTTCTTAGCAACAATTTATATAAGAATATAAAATTATATAAAAATCTTATGAAAATTTGTACTTTTATCATAAAAGAAAAAATTGTTTTTCCTGTATTAAATATATTTATATATAATAAACTGTATAAGTCTATATATTTATATCTTATCTATAAGTTGCAGTAGCTAGAAAATATTACATTATTTTTATAAAGAAAATGTACATACATTGTTGTATAAAAATTGTTAGTAGCCTGAGAGAAATCATCACATGGAATAAAGCCAGTAAAATGGAATTACAAATACAATTATCTAGAAAAATGGTGACGTCTCGATAATAATTGAATAAAAATCTTGATAACGATTGCAATGTATACTGATTATTAGTTTATCTAGTAAACAATGACTTGCATTATTGCACAAGTCTCATTAGATAGTTTTCAACACAATTTTAAACAAAGTTCAGAATACTAACAGATTATTATACTGAAGCAGAATTAATTAAAGTTAAATTAATAAATTTTATGCAATCACATATTATTTAATATTTAGGCATATAATTTTGTTATAAATATGTGCTATTATGTGTAAAGTTGTTATCTTATAAAGTTTAATATATGTATTTTATGTTTTGTATTATTATTAATAAAGTAATTTAAAAAAACCATTTATCAAAAACTGTTTTTGCGCCACATGTAATTTGTAACAACTGATATATGTATATATGTATACAGGCAACTCTTGAGGCAAGAAACGTCCAGGTATGGCACTTAATTTATCTCTAAATCAACTTATTTCCGAGTTTCTGGGTAATTAATACTTATCTACACAAGATGATTGTACATCGTTTCCACATCGTTTCTTGCCTCATTTTATATGAGTAAACACTAATTGCTCAACGAAATTGCAGAACAGTGTCTTTTTCTAATATGTCAAGTTAGCCACTCTGCCGGAAGGATCCAAATTTAATTTATTTAATGCATGCACGTTCGATGCCGATGCTTCTGAATCGGCTATAATCTCTGTTAATAAGTCTAACAATTTCTTACAGAAAAATCAGTTCCACTTGTCACTGATAAATTCTTTCTGTTTTATTGCTGATAAACTCTGATATATATTGTCTGTCTACGGGAAAGCTAACATAAGTGATAATTCTGTTAACAGTCAAGAATTGACGAAGATGTTGCGTCATTTAACACGTGGAAAAAAACACGGAGAATTGTTGAAGCAATACTCGGCGGTTCAATTTGCAAATTCATTCAGAAAAGAGGTATTTTATACGTTATTTGGTATGATAAATATATAGGTTAGGAATACCACACTTTATATTAGATGCACAAATTAATTCGGTGCTTTCTTGTAGAAATTCAGCCTTTTTTTACAAAACCTAACATGCCAATCTTTGAAATATTCGCTATCATTTTTTAATTATTTTTCCTCATCTATCGGGCAACTGACGAATCTCCTTTCAAGAAGAAGAAAGTAAATAAGACTCAATTTCTTTGTAAAAAGTACCGAATTAATTTGCGCATCTAATTCATCATAAATTGAAAGCTTGATTAAAATTGTTCATTTCTCGCAGTTGAATCTTTGTTTCCTTCTGAAATAGATGTGTATGTATGTAATATCTATCATTTATGACAATAATGTAATTATTGCATAATTGTGTAGACATTGAATCCATTATTTACTATTCGCATTTGTAAGCTTTTATAATGTTACTATTTAAATATTATCACATACAATAATTTTTTCACATTGTTTTTTCATATCTGAAGCAAAACAAATATATTTATATACTCTAGTATTCTTGGGGAAAAAATTAAGGAAACAATTCTAAGGAGTATATCCAAAAGTATTAAATCGCATTTACATTATATTGAATTACATTTACAGAGCTCGGAAATAAAAAAGGACGATGAAGATAACAAGAAGTATAAAGAATTTGTAGATACTAATAATCGAACAAAAGAGATGTTGAAAGCGTTTAAGCGCGATTGGAAATCATTTAAAGAATTGCTATCACTGAAAAGAGAGCCTTCAAATTATGCAAATATATGGAAAGATAATCGTAAGGTAATTCCTCGTGAGTGCGATGTACTCATTATTGGCGGTGGAGCAATAGGCAGTTCGATAGCGTATTGGCTAAGGCAGAAATTCTACAGGGAAGAATTCAATGTTGTTGTAGTTGAAAAAGATCCTACGGTAAGAGAGTAATCTATATTTATCTTTTAATAAATATATATCTCTTTATAACATAAAAGTATTGTGTAACAAGGGATATCTTTTTTAATTTTTCTATACTGATGATTATGAATCAGTTAATTATGAAAAAAGTAATGTTGATTTTTTCAGTATGCCAAAGCTTCTACAACTCTTTCAGTAGGTGGGCTACGCCAACAATTCTCCCTCGAAGAGAATATTCAGATGTCAGTGTATGGTGCAGAATTCGTGCGAAATATTAACGAACATTTGAGTATCCCTGGAGAGCCACCGATTGATATAGGTTTTCATCCATATGGCTACTTGGTATTATCGTCCGAAGCAGGCGTTGAAACTTTAATACAAAACTCTAAGCTGCAGAATTCTCTTGGAGCAAAAAATATAATTATGAATGCGGAGAAGCTAAAACGGACATTTCCATGGTTAAACACTGACGGAATCGCGGCAGGTTGTCTCGGGCTAGAAAAGGAAGGATGGTTTGATCCATGGTCCTTGTTATGTGCCTTGAAAAACAAGGCCACTTATTTAGGTGCAAAATATATCAATGCTGAAGTTAAGGCTTTTCAATATACAAATATTCCAGGAGCTTATGATGACGAGATAAATCCTTGCCAAAGATTAACTAATGCAGTCGTAAGTACATATATTTTTGTAAGATATACGATATTTATGTAGCAGATACAGTTCTAATTTGATCAAATCATGATGATCGATTCCACAACTTGTTCACAAGTTTTCAAGTTAATTCGAGCTTAATCCAATTTATATAATATTTAGTACAATCTTCAATAATAAAGAGATAAATCTGTTTTGCCTTAAACAGATAGAAACAGATGATGGTGAGATACACTCAATACAGTTTTCTGCAGTTGTTATTGCTGCAGGAGCATTTAGTGGCGATGTAGCTGAAATGGCTAATATTGGAACGGGTAAAGATACATTATCGGTACCTTTACCAGTGGTACCCAGGTAATTGTATTAACAGTTAAAGAATTATTTGTGAGTCCTATTTGCTCCTTCCTATTTATTAATATTGAAAGAGAATACAAAAAAGATACCGAAATCTTCTTACAGAAAAAGATACGTATATTGTATCCATTCTCCTAATGGACCTGGTTTAAACACTCCTCTAACGATCGACACTAGTGGTACATATTTTAGGTATGAGTTTGAGATGTAATATTCTTATATTAGTATTCTTATGTTAGAGCAGTTTTAAGATATAAAGAAAAGTGCATAAAAGAAGAAGATTAAGGAATAAAATTCATATAACTTTTAGGCGAGAGGGTCTGGCAGGTAATTACGTCTGTGGGAGGACACCAGAACTGCACGAGGAACCATCGGTGAACAACTTGGATGTCGATCATGAATTTTTCGACAATAAAGTGTGGCCTGCACTCGCTCACAGAATACCGGCGTTTGAAAACTTGAAAGTACGTACGCTTCGTATTATCAGTTGAATATGTAAAAGATATAAATAATTTTATATAAACTATAAGAGTTTCTATAGACTTTTCTCTATGACAATGCTTTAATTATTATTTTTACCAGGTGAAATCTTCATGGGCTGGATATTACGAGTACAATACTTTCGACGAAAATGGTATCATTGGGCGACATCCTTATCACAACAACTTATTAATGGCGACTGGTTTCAGCGGTCATGGTATTCAAAAGGCACCCGCGGTGGGACGTGCAATAGCAGAATTACTTTTAAACGGTCATTATATAAGTATAGATTTGAGCAAATTAAGTTTCAAAAGATTTCTGACATCGGAGCCCATAAGAGAAGCTAATATCTTTTAGGTGCTTTAGCGGTTTTTAGCGTTTGAATATATATTATATATATTTGTAAATACAATTGTGCTATTATAAATTTTCATTTACAAATAAGAAAATGTGTCACATCTAAAATATAAAAAATATAGTTTTTAACGTACAATCGCAATACATTCAGGACTTCATCAATTATATAAAATAACGGTTTATTTTCTATTCCTAGCTCGTGCACTCAATTAAATGATAAAACTTGCTGCAGATACGTGGCAGCGTATTCTTCGCCCATGTTCTGCAGTATACTTTGTAGTTCACCGAGAGATATATGGGTTTGTACCTGTGAAGAGATAGGAATAAATCATTTAATTATTTATTTTATCAAAACACGAAATTATGTGAAACATATTTCGATACGAAGTAACACAAATCCTACCGCAATATAATTTAAAAGAAGTAATGCTGGAGAACTGAACGAATTTCGTTCAAAGGTCTTAAGTAAGTAATCAAAGTTCAAGTGATCGGCCAGTTTCTTCCATCCTTTTGTTTCATCTAGGATAGTCGCTAATTGCTTTTCCTGATCCGCGTCCATCCAAACTTTCTCTGTATCAACAATATTTTCTTCTTTACATACAAACCCTCTTTTCTCTGACACATCGCCTTGACCAGAGATGAGCTGCAAGATCTGCAATGAAACAAAAATTTATATCATTGCCAAATACATGTATATTTTATTAAAAAAAGTATGCTTTCCCTTACATCCAGCTTATTTGAGGCTAGATCAAAAGATGATTCTCCAGCGCATTCCTCCATATTGTCATCTTCCGAATGTGCTTCGGTCTTTATATTTTGTACTTGAGTTTCCTCAACCTGTCACAGAAAAGCATAATCACATATGTGTGATGAAACATTGTTTGAATGCATTACAAGATTTATAAGTAAATCTTTTACATCTGGTCGATTATGATTCTTTATATATGGGTCGGCGCCATATTTCAGTAAAAGAGCACATATTTCTTTCGCTTTTGCCCCTTGCGTAACCACTGCATTGTGTAACGCTGTATTTCCACTAAAATTCTTCTTATTTACATCTATTATCGTCTGCAAAAATGATGATTATTAAAATATGTGGAATATATATTTTATATGGGAAAAAAACGCATCTTTAATCAAATTCGACCTTACATTTTTTAATAGAAACTCAACTATATCTCTGTGACCTCCTTCGACCGCTATGTGCAAAGCAGTTCGTCCGTATGACATTTCGGTGTTATTTACTTCTGCACCCGCTTCAATGAGCGAGCGCATTGCGTGATACGAGCCTGCTTCGGCAGCTAACTGCAACGGTGTCCATCCCAAATCCGTATGCGCCTCAATATTGGTTTTTTTTTCACTCAATAAGACATCAACGTTCATTCCCGCTTCTGGACCTGAAATTGTATTATTATATAAAATTATGGCTGCACAATTAGATACTGATATTATTAATTATTATACATATTATTAATATGTATTGTATTACAACTGTTATCTTTGACTCGTAACAACTAGTATCTTGATAAATTTCCATTTCCTACAGTCCGCTTAAAAGTATGTAATTATTTGCAAATATTTTCGTCATTAATACATACAATTCGCAGCTGTATGTAATGGCATTTGTCCAGAATGATCTGCTATATTTGGATTTGCACAAAGCATGAGCAATGCCTTCGTAATTTCTGGTTGGTTTTGTAAAACAGCATAATGCAATGGAGTCTACAAACACAATGTTAATATATTAACATAATTCTCATAATTCTAAAACGAAATATACTAATATCGAGGAAAATTCACCTTTCCAGAGGTATTTGGGATGTTTGTCAGATCTCGAGCGTCAGTATTTAAAGTACTCATGAGCATTAAAATACGTTTTACGGTATCTTTCTGGCCAAATCGGAGTGCACAATGAAGCGGTGAATCTCCGTAGATTGTTCTGTCTTTGAGCAGATTCATTATAATATTCTTCGCATCAGTCGGTTTCTTTTTAATGTTATTCAATATATCAATAACAATGTTTTTAGCAAATGATTCAGCATCCTACAAAAAAATAAACTTTAGTATATGATAATGACATATAAATGGCAATTACGAAGTCGTTTAAAAAAACTCACGAATTGGAAATTAATATTACTTGTAAATTATTGGAATTATCACTTACCTTTTTGCTCGACGCTCCGTCATAAGTTAAATTCTCCTTAGTTTTCTCTACCAGGTTGGCGTAAGGTTCTAAAACTGTAAGATTTAATGTATATCGAGTAATATAATACATTTTATATATGTTAAGTAACATATAACAATTCTTCTAAATGTGCGTTTTAATCAGTAAAAATTCTTACATATAATTTGAATTTTTGATATGTATACTTACAACCTACGTCCATATCTGCAACACACTTTCGAAATTCACTAGAAGAGCATCCATCATCTAATATTCTTGTTATTTCTTTAAACATTTCGATACTTTCATTTGAAGGCATGTTCGTTAATGGTACATTCATTGATAGACTATCCTGATTGAAAGCGGCTTGTGCTAATTCTGCGCTATTCGAATGAGAGACACGCGTCCTCTTTCTGCCTGGAATTACAAAACTGTGAAAAAGATTATCCGAAAAAGGCGAAGAACCATAGATGGATAAATAGAATAAATAAAATAAGTAGAAATATAATAACTTGCTATATTAATAATAATAATAAACAGAATTAATTAATATTATATTGAGAATAAGATTTAGTATTATTAATTTACCTATTATTCGATCAGTAGGTTTATATGTGAATTTGATCGGTTCTGAGCAATCTGAATCCGATGGTCGTTCCAACTGTATAAAGACCTCTCTCGGAGTAGTAATATTTAAATCCTTATATGGTGGAGTTCTAGAAAACACATAACATCATCAATCTTATGTATTATGAAAGAATATATAACACATTTGATATTACTTATGTACAATATGACACACACCGAAATACCATGGCGTATTGATGATGAACATCCAATTCTGAGAAACGGCCGTAATCGGCCCAGACTTCAATATCGTCGTCATTTAGTTCAAAAAATTTTATTTTTATATTTTCTGCAATATAATATTATACATTATTATTATAAAATATTTTATCTACACATATACACTTTACTATAAATATAAGACTTGTTCAAATGCTGCAAAACATTAATAACATACACTTACTTTTGGAAACTTTTTCTACAAGTATAAAAACTTCTTCTCCACCTTCGCAACTACTAGTGTACTTGTCAATTCTGCATATTTTAAGCTCTCCTGTTAAAGCGCTTTCTATAAAAATATCAATATTAAAACTTTTTAATAATTGTAAACATTTTATTTTAGTAGCTGTATACAGGATAAACGACCCCAAAGTATTTTAATATAAAACTTTCAGAATATTTTTTAAGATTTAACTTAATGAGATCTTCTTCATTTACGATCATAACTGGCAAGATTACATAAATTGCACAACGTTTCGACTGGTAATTCAAGTCCTTATCAAGTGCAAAAATAAGAGGTCTAAAATATTTTCTAAAACAAGAAACAATTACAATTTGTATAAAAACAAAAGAAATAACCTGTTTACAATCAATAATTTACTAGTAAGAAATGACATCTTATCAAATTAAAAATGGCAAACGGTACTCATGACATCGACACACAATCCGTACCAAGAAACTGTTCGTCCAAGAGACAAATACCATATGGCACATCAAAACACTAACAACAGTATAAGACCTCTGTTACCTATATCTAAGGACAGTGTCGTGCATACACGGCAAGTTCTTCGTGTCATTCGTTTGCGTTTTTAATTACGAGTCGAAAAGTTGTGCGATCTTACCAGTTATGGTCGTAGATAAAGAAGATCTCATTAAGTATTAATTTCACTGGCGACTTAAAGGAGTTTTTTTTGTATATTTTAAGATTTAATATTTAAACAACATTCTTGAACTTACTCAGATTATTGATTGGATTACTATAAACTGGTGCTGTGATCGGTCTTGTAATACCATATTGATCCTTGATAAATCCTTGAAAACAAAGAGCGACGCTATTTAGATTTATACATTTCTGATACTGCTCTGCATCAGCTTTAATCTGTAATGAAACATACTTATTAAAGACCTTATATATTTAATCTCTTATTCATTTGTTTGAATATGAAAGTATAAATTTAATTGAGTTTATGTGAGTTTATTTTTGTAATGATAAACGATGCTAAAATATACCTGTGCTTCATCGCGGACGCTAAGAGTGGCGTTTATATTTAAACGTCTGCGCTCTTCTAGAATTTCCGCACGCAATTTCCGTACTAATTCGTCTTTCACGTTTTTCCTCGCGGTATGTATTATACCCATACTGTTGAATCTAAAGCAGAAACGCATATTGGTATAATTGGTTCAAGGAAACACAGAATACACTTGGAATAGTACGAAATAGAAAGCAAACATACTCGGCTGTAAAATCATTATTCGACGAAACTTCTATATCGTGAGGATCGTCCACATCATCAGTTCCCACTCGTCTCACCAACCTGTGAGCGTGTGGTATCCTATGATCTTCGTCAGTTGTAACCAACAAGCATCGTATTACTGCTCTTTCAGGAAAGTTACACAACTGAAAATACAAGTAACGATAATAATATTACGATTGCAGGTTTATCCATATAAATTGCACTTCAATCTCTTAAAAAATTCGTTTACATAATATCTGGTGCACTTACTTGAACCGTGGGCACATTATTTTTATTGCGTCTACGACTAGTTGATGCACCAAGCAAGCTCCCATGAGTTCCCACCATCTCAGATATGTATCTAAATCTAAATTTCTCCATCGGTTGCACCAAGATATTAATGTATGGTTCACCAAGTATTGTGACTAATAAGATAAACAGAAAAAGATTAATAATTTTCATCTAGAATGATTACTATTAGAATTAAATACAGGAAATTATACATTTGTAACTTAAATAGGACAGTTCAGCAAACTAACAAAATATAATCTTAGATAAAAAGGATCTTTGAATTAAGGTATATACCTGAAGCATTGTTTAGATTAATATAATCGTCCATGACGTGCATAGGTGATGATGATGATATTGACATAGGTGACGTGACACTTATGTTTCCTTGTGATCCAGAACTGTAGGGGCTTAGGCCACTTGCATTACTTATTGGTGCCAAATCTAGAAGTTAGAGACGTACTCAATGTTATTGTTGGAATAATATTATCGAATACAAATTAGTTACATATGTAGAATACAAATGTTACATTCCTCCTATAGCAGACACTTATAACAATACTGTATCCAAAGATACTTGGAAAGTATCTTAAAAAATAAATATCTTTTATGAAAAAAAAACTATTACATTAGAATCATTTTAAGACCATTACGTGTAAATAATTACTATTAGAGAGAGAGAGAGAGAGAGCGCACGCGCTCTCACATGACAAGATACATGACAAACGATCAATCGATAAATCAATTATAAAGCAGTTATTCGAAATTGACATTTCGTGTATTTCAGTTATCAGCGCATAGTAAATATGGCAACAATCGAAACGCATAGTGTTGGCTGTGTCGGGGAGACGCTATTAGCGCTATGTAGCGCTGAAAATCTATAGTATACGTGACATGACTATAGAGTTTTAGCGCTGATAGTGAGCTTCCCGAACACAGCCAAACATCAATGTTCGCGATTTGTTATGCGTCGAATAAAACACACGCGACCACTGATGCGCGAAGCATCGCGTATTACCAGTGAACGGGTAGTACGATTCCTCGGCGTCCGCGACAGCGTTGGCCGTCAACATGCTCCGTATCGCCACATTATAATTCTCGAACGCATCCGGCATCTCGGCGGTTCAGTTTCTTCGCTGATTCTGAATTTAAAAGGTGCACACGAGAAGCGAAAATTGGATATACTGCGCGCAGTTCGAGCAATTCGCGATCGGCAGGGCAACGTTAGGCAGGGTTAGGCGCAAATGGTGACACACTTGAGTCTCGTTGATAACGTTCCGGCGCGTCGCAATAAAACATTACTCACCAACTGCGGATAATCAACTGCCTCTAATTCCGGAGTACGTCAACTTTGTAACCTTGATGACTGTCACGGGTCTTCCCCGGGAACGCACAGTACATATCAACCAATCATCGCGATACGTACGGGTTTTCCGTAGCTAGGGACGTATCCGTTGTCATACGACCCTGTCAGATTGCGTTCAGAGATTCTTCATGTTTACGGTTTTATGTACAGGTAGTTCTCACCTTTACGAATTAATTGGTTCCTGACGATCGCTCAATCGTAAAGCGAGACTTCGTACAGCGAGAATTATATCCCATAGAAATAATGTTATTATATAACATATAATCAATTAAGTTGTTCACAAGACAGAAAAAAAGTATGATGATATTAAGAAATAATAAAAAGACTTTATTTAGAAAATTTAGGTTTAAGCCTTTTTTAATGACTTTTGCGCGAATTAAAAAAAAAATTTTATTTCGAGAAAAATTCGTAAAGATGAAAATTCATAAAACGGGAATTCGGAAAACGAGAATTACCTGCACCCATATATCTGTTTTTCTTATGTTCCGTGAATGACTCAATTGCAATTTTTTGATACCTTTGCTATCTTCTGCTATCTTGAACCACTTTTCAAGCGTATTTTTTGTTAGACTAGACTTGAGATTTCATGTAGAAAGATAAACGCTAGCGAGCTCCAAGATATATGCGCTTTTAGAAGATTATTCAGAGTTTACTGAAACTCGCAATAACGGTGAAATGCTTTTCTTCTTTTTCACTGATATCTGGTCTTTTGTAAAATAGCAGCAATGCTTTTTGTTTCTCTTTTTCTTTTCTGTTTTTATTTCATTTTGGTTTCTGCATAAATTATTAAATCATCTCATAAGTAATATATTTCTTGACATTACTTATGGGATGCCAAAATGTGTAATAATAGATTTTTAAAAATTACCGTAGTCAATAATATTTCACATTGCTTAAAAGCATACAAATATTCTACTAATTATTACGTGAAACGGGAAACGATGTATATAAAGATGTATAAATTATACATTTAAGAGAAATATAAGTGTAATATGAGAGACAAATGTGTAGGCATTGAGAATTTTCCAAGTTCGTCATTATTTACCGTTTATCTTCCAAGTGAAAGTATGTCATATGAATCATGTTTGGTTCACCTTTACATGTATTAATTATTTTCACAATATTAATGAACATATTCTTTATACTCTTTAAATTTATTCTCATTAATAGATATATATACAAAATATATACGATATATACAAAAACCCGACCAATTTTTGCAACAAAACTGATCAAACAAATTTGTTATATAAAACGTACACATTCACGCCTCCCATTTACCTATCTTATATTGAAATTAATACTGAAGTACATATCTGCTACATACGTCACTTGAAATTATGCATTCATAAGCAATTAAGTCATTATATAGACACGTACAGACATGTCATTACAGCAAAGTGACGCCACAATACGTACGTCATTAAAGTGCCGTATTGTGGCGTCACTTTACTAACTGATCAAAATATTTCATCAAAATATAGCAAGAGAATCAAATTTTAATATTTTTAAATATGAAATATAAAGTAATATAAGATAAGATTGATCAATGAAAATTGTACTCAATATAATGTCAACAAATCCAGTGAAAATGAATTGCACTTTTGATATTAAAATGATGTCAATATATAACATCAAAACTGCAATTTTGATGCT
Source organism: Ooceraea biroi (assembly GCF_003672135.1). NCBI lineage: Eukaryota > Metazoa > Arthropoda > Insecta > Hymenoptera > Formicidae > Ooceraea > Ooceraea biroi. The sequence goes on from NC_039512.1 coordinate 5,935,180, forward strand.
ACATTGACATATCATTTTAGCATTAAAGCTCCAGTTTGTTTTCATATTGAGTCCTAGAATCAATTTGGTATTGTAAATCGTAATCACAAGCACACACGTTAAATAAAATTTTTTCTATTAAGTTTCTATTAAATAATACTTTTAAGATACTCAATATATTATTTATACTGAATATATCCACACTCAATATATATACTTTCAATATATAATATTAGATTAGAAATAAATATTAAACCTGACGCTTTCTACGCTCGATAATACAATTAACTTTTATCTTTTATAAATTACATTGTTGCAATTGTTATCCTTTATTTCTTATTTATGATTTATGTCTGTTGTTTATTACTTCATTTTCAGCCGCTCGCCAAAGCCATGTTGCAATTCGCGTTGTAAGAAGATAGTAACGTTTCAAGATATTATTCACGGGTGCTATACAGGCTCTTTGATATATATATATATACACACACACACACATACATGCACGCACGCACGCACTAGCTTGGCGATATGTATGTACATACTTGGTTGATGTGGAGGGGATTGATGTATATATATATATAAGTGCTATTTGTTAATCGCCGCAGTGAGTGTGAAAATCTCGCTCGTTACGACTTGTTGGTTTACCACGAATATCTTCTTCACAGTTTACGGCGGTTTCGACTGATCAATTCGGTAACAATGTCGACTAAAAATGAAAAAATTGGAATCGTTGGCAGGTAATTATGTATTAATAATGTAATTTGACGTCATGTAATATGACGACACTCGTCTTAACAATTAATTAATTTTTCTTTATATTATTAACAATGAAATTTGCACGAGTAATGTTGAGCAGTACTGAACAATTATAATATATTCAAGTATCGTGCATATCGTTGTTGTTATACAATATTTATTTACCTTAAATTGACGGTAAAATTATTTGGAGAAAATGTATTCCTTTCTGAGCTTGAAGAATCAATTTTTTTCTAATTTTCGTTCTTTAACTTTTCTTTAAATTGTTTAAAAAAGTTTAGTTATCATCGACTTTGTATTCCCTTGAACAATCGTGAAATATCTACCTTCACATAAATCGTTAGCTTAAAGAAGAAAACAGTAATAGTTTTGCTCGTCATAATGTGCATTTCAGTCAGAATATGGAGAAAAATGAAAAATAATAATAAAATACTAATAATTAAAACGAATTATACAAGACTGAATATTTTACAACTTGTTCAACTATATATAATTTAATTAATTATTAGTTATGTGTTTTATAAAAGTAGCCAATTTTAATTACATTTAAATCTGATATTAATATGAAATATTTTATCATTTTATTAATTAGTTATGTCATATCGAGTTATCTATCTTTTTTCTAATCGTTATCGATAAATTGTCAAATAACAGTCTATTACGAAAAGAGTAAGAGCAAAATTGTTAAGTTATAACTGCATTTTTCAGCAACTCATACTCGTGAAAAGATAAGATAATGTGAAGAACGTTAAAACATGTGATAAAATGACGTGTTTTGCTACTACACATACAAACATTAATATATAATATATTATTGATATTTATTTCTTCTATCGTTATCGGTAAATTTTGAAATTTAAAGAATACCGATAATGATAGGAGAGATAAATATCAGTAGCAACTCGAGAGTGGAAATTAATTAAAACCAAGAATTTTTTCATATACATCATTTTACGTAAAATGTTCGGTTTTATCATCTAATTCGTTTTATCCTAACATTTTTATTTCAGTGGCTTAATCGGACGTAGCTGGGCTATGCTCTTTGCTAGTGTAGGATATCAAGTGACCATTTATGATATCGCACAGGACCAAATTAAGAATGCGTTACAGGATATTCATCAGCAATTGAAAAGTCTGGAAACCAGCGGTCTTCTTCGTGGTACATTGACGGCAGACCAACAGTATCAACTGATAAAAGGTATATTTATTTTTATCTTCTTATCTCTTGATTTGTTATTATTAATAGTCTTATTTGCGTAATGCGAATGAAACGATAAAATCACATGTGAATGATCACGATAAAATCATAATAGTTATATGTCAAGAACAATTTAGTTATTCATTTAAATTTGTTTAAATATATATTATAATTTATTAATTTCTTTAAGTATTAATTTAAATTAAACGATCTCTCACTCTTCAGACGGTAAAACATAATGTTCTAGATGATATATTTAAATTCGCAAATTTAATCGCACGAGGATTTGATTATAGGATCGTCCGATCTAGCAGAAACGGTGAAGGGAGCAAAACTGGTTCAGGAATGCGTGCCAGAAAATCTTGCATTGAAAGTAAAACTTTATAACGATCTCGATAAAGTCGTGGACGATAAAGTGATCTTATCCTCCTCGACGTCCACATTCCGTCCGTCTCTTTTCAGCGAAAAGATGAAACACCGTGAACAAATCATTGTCTCCCATCCTGTAAATATTCTTATGATTATTATTATAGTATTATTATATATTATATACATACATACAAATGACATGAAAAATATCTACAATAAATCTTTAAGAAAAATTAATGCTTATGTACAAAAATTATTTACTCACAAATTCATATTATAATTATTATATTACACATTACGTAAAAGATATCTTTTATCTTATTTATTATATTTATGTTTTATATAATATTTTAAATGATTGGGAAACCCAATTTTTTTCAACTATATAAGGAATAATTTTTCTGATAGATATAACAAATATTTACCTGTTAACATCCTAATGATTCAATTCTAATTATTGGATGAAACACACACAGGTGAATCCACCTTATTATGTGCCGCTCGTAGAAGTAGTGCCGGCTCCATGGACGCGATCTGACATTCCCGAAAAGACGAAGACTATAATGACTGAAATTGGCCAGAAACCTGTTGTCTTCAGCAGAGAGATTGATGGTTTCGCGCTTAACAGAATACAGTACGTATTATCACATATCGTTGCAACATAAAATTATTTGTAGGCAATCATCGCTTACTTGTATCTTCTGACATCCAGCATCTAAAAAATTATTCTGACAGATACGCAATTTTAAACGAAGCCTGGAGATTGGTAAGTGACGGAGTACTGAGTGCGAAAGACATTGATGCAGTAATGAGCGAGGGTCTCGGAATGCGCTACGCTTTCCTTGGTGCTTTTGAAGCAGCACACCTGAATGCCGCAGGTGAGCCACTAGCTATTAAAGTGCAAAATACATTCTTGATTTGCCTGCATCACTGGAATCCATAATCCATAATTCACGTTGCCATATATTATTTAACAGGAATGAAAAAATATTGCGAGACGTACAAGAAGACGATTTATGATGTAAGCATGACGCTCGGGCCAGTACCGAAATTCGAGGGAGAGATGGCGGAGAAAATCAGCAACGAGTTGAACGAGATGTGTCCACTAGATAAATTGCAGGAACGACGTGCATGGCGAGACACTGCATTGACGAAATTATCCATACTTAAGAAAGAACTTGATGAAATCAAGCAATAAAAAGAATGCACATGCCGCACTACTACTGCAAATCTAAAACTTATAGATTTGTATGTTCTTGTATATAACAATAAAACTCATACTTGTGTATAACAGTTTTGTCTAATTTACTCGGAAAAATATTTTGTACTATGAAACTAAACATATCAGTGGAGATTGATTTATCTAAAAACTTCAAGTCAAATTGTAATTATTTTCTATTTTATTTAGTTATAAAATTTAGCGTTTTCCTCCAACTCGTGGTGCGGATTTTTGTGTCACTTTAGCAGCTTTCTGTTTCGCAACTTGTTTTGCTTTGGCAGGAGCAACAGCCTTCTTCGTCGCCTTAGCTGCTCTCTTCTGTTCCTTTGCAGCCCTGTAAATAAATGTACCAATTAAGCAACGTCACATTAGATGACATATTATTATGGTGATTGTATGAACCCGCAAAGCCAGACAATGTAATGGCAAATACAATTCTGGGTGAAGCAGCTCGCTCTTATTCTAAGACACTCTGAAATCTGACATAGCATAGAAAGCTTCGACAGAGGAACAGATGTCTATATGTATTTGATTTATCTTCAATTCTTTTGTTAAGAATGGCCACTCTTGTGGCCATTCGCAAAATTGTCTATGTAAAAATTTTTGCTCTTGCTAGATTGTACAGAAATATCTAATCTGTTAAATAGCGATAACTGTTATTTATCAATTACTAAAATACTATAAAAATAATAACTGTTATTAATGAATCACTAAACCGAAATAATATCGAAACAAAATATAAAAACAAATTGCATGATATAATAAAATAAAATCTATCCGAATTCTGCCTACTGTATACTATATACTTGCGACTCTTATTCTCATACAGTAATGTATTAGCAATTGATGTTTGTTATAACCAAAAAATTCAGTAAAATATGTTTTATACTTGATTTTACTATTCCTTCTAAGCTTCTTTCAGCAAATAATGTTTTTTTATAATAATGAGAAAACTAGATAATGAAAAGAATACATACTTGATTGCTTGTTCTCTCTGGGCTTTGCGAATCTCTGGCTTCATATTACGCTTAGCCATAATATCTGTGAGAGAGGCACCCACAATGGCACGCTGGAACTTCTGAGTGCGCCTTGTCCTCTTCTTGGTCTGTTCCTCCTCCTGTCCCTTCTTGTGTTTCCGTCTGCGAGATACATTCTTGTGAATCTCAGTCAAAAAATTATTTTGTCAGAACAAAATATATTTATATACCTGTACAGGACGGTCCATGTCACCTTTCGGGGATTACGCTTCATCAAATGTGCAGACTCGCACTTCGAGTTGAGGAAGGTAAAAGTCTAAAATATTGAAATTTAGGTTATGTTCACCATGTGCAGTGACAAATAATATAAGTATATGCGAAATTTTTTTCTTGCATTTTTGCGATATGTCGCAATAATCGAGAACTGGAAAAATTATAATTGATTCCCTCGCAATTGTTGCTCCGATGCAGTACTCACTTTTCCGTCAACTTTAACCATGGTCTTGCCATGGCCCGGATATATTTTGTATCCGCTGTACGCGCAAAGACCGATCCTGCAAATATTAATTATAAATTAATCACACACATTATGCTCGCACGATGCAATACGTATTTGCTGCAAACACAACGAGATTGCATCGTGAATATTGGATAATTTCATGTAAAAATACCGACTCACTTCATCTTGGTATGACGCGAAAACGAACACTTAGAAAAATGGCCGACACCACGGTCTTACAGGTCCGGGTTCCGGAAACGATGTGACTTTCAATGGTGGGGAGGTACCTTTAGGTCTAGTACACACTGCAGCACACAATCAGTGTGTACCAGCAGAGAGAAGCCTGAGAGCGGTCACGCTCGCGTTTTAACTGTAACGCCTCAAACGTGGACATTGAAGTGATTGAAGTGATTCTGTCTTTATTGCTCACTGAATATTGAATAAAGATAGAATGACGCCGCGAGCGTTGGGAGCGTCAAGTGGAACGCATATGTCCACGTTTGAGCGTTACAGTTAAAACGCGAGCGTAACCGCTCTCAAGCTTCTCTCTGGTACCAGGCCCAATCAGTGATGCCAGAACTAGAGACAGTCTTTAAAAATTTTTGGGCCAGAACTTTTTCATTTATTGATTTAACGAATTTTAAATCATCGAGAACTCTAGGCAATATGCCAATTAACAATATAAATAGCACAGGGCACGTATTATGATACTGTTCGGAAACGATTCCGATCGGAATGATTCCGTTTTCCCCACATTTTTCCCTAGAAAAAGAAAGAGAAGAACAGGGGGTCTATTACGTATCTCTTCACGGAGTGAAAATGTGAAAAATGAGCAAATTTACTAGAATATTTATAATTTAATTGGTCAACACTTAGTGAATTTGCTCACTTTTCGCATTTTCACTCCGTGAAGAGATACGTAATAGACCCCCAGGGAAGAAAGGGACAAATGTGGAAAAAACGGAATCATTCCGATCGGAATCGTTTCCGAACAGTATGTACCATAATACGTGCCCTGGGCCGGGATTCTGCAACTCGTTATCGATAATTTTTAATATCGTTAACTAGCGATAGCCAATGGCAAGGACAACCTTGGAGAAAAGCGTAGCTCTCATAGGTTGTCGCTAGTTAACGATACCGAAAATGATCGATATCGAAGTTACAGAATTTCGGCCCTGAACTCCTCGGAAAAGAAAAAATTTAAATAGCTAGAACTGTTTAATTTATTGATTTAACGAAGTTTAAATCATCGAGAACTCTAGGCAATATGCCAAATAACAATATAAATAGTACAGAACTCCTCGGAAAAGAAAAAATTTTAATGGCTAGAACTTTTTCATTTATTGTTTTAACGAATTTTAAATCATCAAGAACTCTAGGCAATATGCCAATTAACAATATAAATAGCACAGAACTCCTCGGAAAAAGAAAAAAAGTTTAGACCTCAGAACTTAGTAACCTTGCCCGCTAATTGTTTTCCGCTATTGGTTAAACTGATTTTGCAAGCAACAAATTCGAAGTTGGATATTTCGAGAGCAACAAATTCTTAAAATGTTTCAGAACGAAATTTAAGCTACGAACCTTTTCTTCTTATAGTTTCCTTCTGTATCTGTGCAGCTGAGTGTTCTCCGCTATCGAGTAAACTGAGATCGCAAGCATCAAATTCTAAACGTGGATATTTCGAGAGCAACAAATTCAGGACACTTTTGTTTCTTATCGTGCGATCGGTGTTTATATAATTGATAATACAATATTGAGTAAAACTTTTCTTAGTAAACATATAATCGAAAACTCTATCGTTTTAAAAATATAAACAATTTTGTGTATTACATAATGTTTAGGTAATAATAATAAATCTTGTTAATATCACTTTATCGACAGTAGAAGTTTCAGACATTACTTCTGTGTTCGTATATCTTTCAATAGATGTCACTGCGTGTATCTTTTGCGCGAAATCTAACCGTAGCTACGTGACGTCGTGACCTAGCAGTCCACCATTTTGCGCGTGAGAAGGGATTGTTATTCAATGCGATCCGCGGGTTTTGATGTCGCACTGTGAAATGCGTGAATAACGAAGAAAGTGAACTGTGACAGTGGTAACGTGTATCCGACAGGCGCAACGCAATGTGATGACTAAGCTCCAGAAGGGCAGAAGATTCCTGTCTTCTCGATAACGAGCGGTCGCGAAGCGACGATCGAATGAACATAGGACTGTCTTCGGTAAGTTATTTTTCCAAGTAAATTTAGTTACAAGTTCATGCAGCGTGCGACAGCGATCTGATTCGCCGCTGCACTCACGAGATGCATTTTCTAGCGATTCGCGATAATGATTGACGTGCGGCGTATTTTTTATTTATACATATGAAACGGTCGATGCGGTTGTCCAGATTCGTCACCTAACTTTACCTGTCGCGACTCGCATCAGCTGTGCATGGGAGTCACAGAATACATACGCATAATTTTCGAGACACGAAAATTCGGTAGTTTTTAATTTCGATATGTTAAATTAATTTTCTATCATATTAAAGTATATTGCCTCTTGCGGCGAATGTTTGTGCGAAATATTTTACATTGCACAATGTTATCGCGTATCTAAATGGTAAATGTTTAAAATGTTAAGTCGCTGATGTACGTGATTGATACGTATGCGCGTGCGTACGTGTGTGTATTGAAATACAGATGCATGATCCGCGAGCAAGTGAGAGGCAGGCAAGTTGCATGTGCGTGTTTATGTCAATGTCACAGCATCCGATTACGCCCTAAGAATTCGGCATTGAATTATTGCATGCCGCTCAATGACATCGCATTCAAAACGGATCTTAACGCACTTTATATATAGTGTAACGGGTGTATCACAAGATTTATTTCTTGTACGTATCATATTGTTATATAAACAAGTTGAGAAAAGTATTCGAAAGATGTGTGAACGATTGTTCCTGAAGGTTAAATCGTGCGATATCTGTAACTCCTTCGATAGCTCAGTTGGTAGAGCGGTGGACTGTAGTTTGTGAAATTCCTGAGAGAGACATCCATAGGTCGCTGGTTCGAATCCGGCTCGAAGGAATTTTTTCTTTTTGTCCGCAGTTTTATCTACGCTTTTATTTTTTATTCTCATTTTATTCTTTTTATGAATATTATTAGAATATATTTGTTACTAATCTTTCGATTGCTAATTGTCTTCGATTAAAATGCTCGCTGTGTATGATTGGCGCTTATAAACGCTCAATGGTAATCGCTTGCTGGATATTAACAGCGCGTTTGCAACATTAAATTTTTTTCTTAGTAATGGTACAGAGATAATCTTAGCAATCTGCGTTGTTAAAATTATCGAGGATATGTTTTGGCTAGTATTATGTAATTCACAAACTACCTGTGCGACTCACAAAAGTACTCCGTATATCACAATTACTGTCAACTCAGCTGCACGAAGCGAGCGTTTTGCTTTTGGATGGTCCGCGGTCAAAGAGTTAATATTTATGTTTTTGTTAGGAAAGAATCCAAATTGCAAACTGAATAATTTCGAAAAAACATTTCAGAAAGGATTTTATTGTATAAACGTTCATTTGAATTTTGCTGTATGTGATGTTATTAATTTTTCTTTTTCACATAACAAGCGTGTATATAAGAGATCATTTTAATTATTGCTGTAGGAATAATAGAATAAAATACATAATATTTGGAACTTGCCGCGCATATATGTGTGTCTATGTTCAAAATAAAAAAAAATAGATAATATATAATATATACCGTTAAGAACAAAATTACCTTCTGGAGTTCCGTATCCATTAATAGTTACGATCTTGTGCAAGGATATACGAAGGATATCGTAAACTAAACGAACGAGTTAAAGTGCGTATATAACTAGGAAAATTCGCAGGTGAAATTCATAAAGTAGATTAAAGGCCAAAAAATATTCAGATTATCGGACATATGGGGGACCGAAAGGCACAATCGAATACGGCGCTTAGCGCTTACGATATATCTATGGTAATTTATAGCCGCTCGTTCTAATCGTCTTTTCCAGCCATAATTTATTACTACTCCATCCATATTTATTGGCGCTTCGGCCACTGCATTCTGCCACGCATCAGATCGGTTATATTGTTGGAGGCCCGATACACACTGCAATAAATTATCCAGCGCACGAAGGTGCGATGGCTGACGTGCACTGATAGATTGCGGTAGAAAGGAGAAACGATTTATTTAAGCAACGCGGTATTTTATGTGGTTTGTTGCACTTTTCAATATTTGCGATATATTGTCTGCTTGCGGAAACCTCGAAACTCCAAGAAAAATATAATGGAAGAAACCTCTGGAAATAAAGTTCGTTCGATCATGCATGATGCTTTCGAAAATGCGTTTCAATCGGTCTGAAATATGTCGTATGTATTTTGTGAATATTGAACATGTAATTATATGAAAATAATATCACACGCACATCAATATATTTTTGAGAATATTTTATACGTATCATAATGTATGTGAGAAGTCTCAGTGACAAAGTAGTTTAAGAGTGAGTAAATGATTGGTGAACAATTAATTTTATTAATATTAAATATTACAATAGTTACTGTCAAACTTACGAATGACACATCAATGACTTAAATTTTAATGATGTTCGATTCGTTTGTTTGATTTGGTTATACCACGTAATAGTCCTTTATTGACAGTCCATCGCAAATTAATCGTTACGCTTACAGAGCGAATCGTACATAGTATCAAAGCCTAGCATATGTGACACATGTATCCATAATATATATATACAAACATGCGTAATACAAGAGCGGTTTGGTTTATTTCGTTTATGTGAAAGAGAGAGAGAAAAGAGATTTGCTAGTATCTCGCGCGTATTATCATTATATATTATTGGATGACATTTCGCATAGATGATAACGCAGCAATCGATATTTCTTGTTGTTAATGTCCTTGTCGAAAAATAATTTCTTTCTCTACTAAAAGATATTAAAATATATAAAATGCATTAAGATATAAATATATAAAATATGTAAATAAGATAAAATATTTATATACTTTAAAAATTTATACTTATAAACTTTAGATATCCATTGATGATTGATAAAATATTAATGGATAATCGGTAGCTAATAAAATTCACATTTTAATATAATTGAATAATTGATATATAAAAATGTAAAAAGAATATGTAACTGTCAAATATCAAATTCTATTACTTCTTTAATACTCTTAGATCAGAAACTTTTGGACTTTACTACGTACACAGAGATCTTGCGTTATAAAATGTCCAAGTTAGTAATTCAAAATAAAATAGAGAAAATTTAATAATTAAAATTTTTTATATTTTTATTCTAAATTTAAATATCAATATTTTATAGTATAAGTGCAAGTAACTACGTGTCATTGTAACATAACATAACATTGACAATTTTAACGATCTCAATAATTGTTTGCAGCGAGAATTATAAAGGTCAATTGTGTAATTCAAGTCATATAGCTGAAATAAATTAATTTTCTGGGCAAGAGCAAGCACAATTGCGCTCAATGGTAACGCGCGCGATGAATAATTAAAAAACTTCCGCACACAAAGAACACTGGTAGATATCAGGTGAACGGCCGATTAAATTCACGAGCGCATGACCCTGCCTCTTCTTTGATGCGACGAAACAAAGGATCGAATTTACGAGTTGCACGGCGAGAACGAGCGTTGCTGCCGATCATTCGATTCGCGCGGTATGCACGCACGAGATATTACGTTCCTGTTCAGCGGCGTAGCGAGTAATCGGCCGTTAAATTCGCCCGGTGTCGGCATGAACGACACACAAAACGATTCAATTAGTGCGTTCGGCTTCCTGCTGGCGCGGCGCGACGCCGCGCGTCCCGGCGCGTCATCGCGTGCGGCATCGATACTCTCATCCGGTCGCTTCCGGCCATCCGCGTCGATCCTCCTCTTCCAATTTCGAGCTCTCACAAAGGTGCCTATTTATTGTTATTCAAATGACGAAAAGCTGCGCTCGGAATAATTTGATTGGCGCAACCGAAATTCCGGCTCGACAAATGTTTGATGGACGAGCGCGTTCATACGTTAACACGCCCGCAAGAATGGCCGGACATTAATATCGCGAGCGTTAATATATGCATCATTGCGAAATCGCGGCACATTGATGAGCGCGCTGCTATTATTTTCACATGTATAGATGTAATTATGGCTGCGATCACTTCTAATAGTTATTACGATATCGGTATATTTCAGCGTCAAATATTCCGAAAACCTAAAAGTACGCGAAACTTGATTACTCTCATTAGATCGAATGGATTTGTAATGAACAACGAAATCGAAAGTACAATTGTTTGTTTCGAAATATTGCAGTAGGTGATCTCCAGGTTGCGTAGATGATTATTGTTGGATTTTGTTTGACTGCAGCGACATGATCACAAACATGATCATTGTTGAAAGGTATCGTCGTTTATACACGGAGATCCACGATATCGACTGCACGTCCGGATACATGAATTATTAACGATGGACTTGCAGTAGAGAATTCCCACGGGACAGAAAGAGATACGTATGTCGCCGAAACTCCCCGAGTTATGCTATTAGTGTCTCATGCCACTGAGAGACATGATCTTCTCATGCCACGTCTGTTCGATTATCTCACTATGCATGATAAATTTCAGCGAATACTGAAAATTTAAGAGTCTTATTTTGCTCTATGATTGAGAACAAAACTAAAGGTACAAATCCGCAAAAAAATTCTCTTTATATTTTGAAAACAATTTGATTTTTGTGTCTTAACCGTGCACGAATCGTCTAATATAGAAAGTTTTCCGTTCATTAATCATTTCTGAAATCGGTATGAATAATCGCATAATTATCAAGAAAATTACTGAAAGGAAAATATGGAAAAAAATAAGTTTTGGCATCAGCTTTATTTAAATATACAAGTTTAAAGTAAATAACTTTGATCATCGTACTATCGTAAAATACGAGTTATATGATATTGCGACGAAGAAAAATCTTCTTTTATATGTAATTTAAATCGGGAAAGATTACGTACAATTAAACGTGCCACAAAGGAATATGCGCGAATAAATCTGGATCTTTAGGTATGTTGACTAACAAGATTTACTATTGGGATTAATATATTATCTTTCATCTCAAAGAGCTTTTCATGTCATTAGACAAGACAGATCTACAATAATAACGATTGTTGCGCTTGAGGGATTTGCCGCAGGGTGCACGCCTGTTTCTCCACAATTTCACCTTTGGAACTGATGCATAATGTATGGATAATTTAATTTAATGTAATAACGCTACGTCAGCAAACGCGTCGGAATTACAACACACGTCGTGCATCGATAACGAGAACTCGGTATTAGTCACTAATTGATAGTGAAACATCAAGCAATTCTCGTAAAGCATATCAAGCTAGTTATAGCGTAAAATTCTTAAAAAAGCAGGAAATATATATTTAATCTTATAAACGTAACGAAGACTGGACTTGAAAGATAAAACATGAGATAATAAAATAACTTTTTAACCGTTAATTGTTAATCTTTCTTCTCGAACCAATCTTTTTTTATGATACATAAAAGTAGACTTTATCTTTGTAATGAATATTTTTTAACATGAAGAAGAAAGACACTTTTATATTACCAACGTGTGATTAAAGAGAGAACAGGTTCTCCATTTCGTAGAGTTGTGTTATTAAACTCGTTTCACGATTGCCTGACAACTTACTTAGCCAATAATATGTAGATTAGACCCGTCCGAGTTCGGGTGGCATTATCATACTTACCGTGCGAGACAAGGAACATGGAATATATCGGCTCCATTGGCGAACGTGCGACAGCATCTTCCTCTCGGTCACGCTTCGTTTCATTCCGGGTTCGCGTGCCAAGAGTACTTTTACACGACCGTGTCGGCTTCGTAGACATAGCTTTACGCTTTTCTCCAGTCGTGGAAGTTTGCCCGAATGACATTTAGCAATCACGCGCGTCGTGATCATGCGTGGGAGGCGTCATTACCGTGATTACATCTAGATACGAGAAAAACTGACGTAACCCGGGTTACCGTACAGTGAATAGCTTGTGACATTTCTTCTTTCTTTTTTTTTGTCGGCAGAGCTATCGCAAGTTTGAAAAGTCGAGAAGTCGGAGAAAACAATTGGAACAACGCTGATTAGCAGCAGAGGATTCTATGTAACAATTTATTTATGAGAAACTCTGATATAACTGAGGTCGTTATGTGTTTTTCGAGACATTCTTGTCGTCGACGGACTTGTTACAAGTTTGGAAAGTTACAAAAAGCTATTTGATGTGACGGTAATTAATGAAAGTGAATTTTACATGGCAATATATCAGTAGAAAAAAGAAATTACTATTGTAAAATGTAAAATGCTTTATAGAACATCGTATTTTTGATCGCTGTGATATTTGTCAATTTATTTTATTAGTTGGTGAAATATCGAGCGATGTTCAGTAATGATGTAATTTCGTCTCGTCAATCCTCTTAGCATATGCTATGAATAAATTATGCATAAATTACAGGAGCCACGAATCCAATTAAACTACATTATTGATGAGCATTCGAGGCAGTCGGGAGAAGGGAGCTATTCTCTTTTTGAAAAGAAATAGGCAAATTATGCGAAACTTACGTAGAAAGCGTGAAACAGTTGTTGTTGCATATCGATGTTGCCATCTGGATGGAAAAGATATTCATTTAGAAACGCTTGGCTATCTCTATGATTCACCGAGATGGCGTTCCGGCATGGCACTTTACTAATTACGATGAATCAAAAGCAGCTGGAGAGGTGCTGATGGCACAGCTATAAATTCACTCCGAAGACTTGTGCTAAACTTGTCCTCGATATTACTGCTATTAGAGAGATATACCCGAGTATCTGAATTGGGATGTCAAATTGTGAAATGATGAATGTTGTAATACTAAAGTCATTTGTTATGCATGATAATAAAATTTTAATTTGTTGAAGTAACTATAATTAACGTAATTAGCGTCAAGTTTTTTGTGCTGAGCCAGATTCAGTAAATTATAAATGACTTGAAATACTAAATGATTAAGTTACTAAATGACTTGAAATTCTTGAAATTATATCTAACAATTGCTATTGTATATTATACTTATCATAATTATTTATGATATGAAAATAGATAATATCAAATTATGTAAATTATAGACGTAACTTACGTCGAAATTTTACGTCGGCGGTGACAAAAAATACAACTCGCGGAAAATTACACAAGGGGGCTATTCAATATCCGAATAGTATCGTGTTCTCACGACGGATTACACCGAAAGCTGGTCAGGTTCGCGACCGGAGGACATCGCGTTAATGAAATTGCGTAAGTAACGACCGCACATAACGCATCTCTCGGTGTATAAAGTGTGATCCTGGGGATCTTCACTGTTATGCAAATCGGGAACAACGTGACCGCGGGGGCCGACCGGGGCGATTCACGAAAGCGTTACGCGACGCCGGGCCTGGTAACCCCCTAATTTTAATTAAGATCGCTATCAATTCCGCCCATTCTCACCGCGACGGGTGCCTCCTTGTTTCTTCGCTCGTTTCACTAACCTACTTTGGCAGTTCCTTTGTTGCGAATTGCGTGCGTTCCCTCGCAAGGACATCGAAATGTATTACTGGTGATGTAAAAGCAGTTTCCTTTCCAGCACGTAGGAACAGGAACAGATACAATTACGGGGCGTATTCCGTATCCGCGTATTTCCTATTGTAATTCGTTGTTTGTAACTTTTTTTTATAATTGCAGGTCTGAAATTGATTTACTTGTGCCAAAGGTTATACTATGAAATAGTCATGAAGTAATGCAGATAAAGTGAAAAACGTAAAACTCTCGCTAAACCATGAATATAAAACGCTTTTGCTACAAAATTGTACTACTTGGACACAAGGTGCAAGAATTCGTCGCAGGAAGTGCCGGAACGATCGTAAATTTAGAATATCTCCTTCTTAAAATATGATTATCCCAAGTCTTTTATGTTCTTATTTAAATTGTATTCTTTTCTATTTCTTCGGTATGTAATATTTCGGTATATGTGTATGTATCTACCTAACTTATTCTATTTTTCTTTTTTAACTACATTTATTATGGCAGTTGGTTTGCACAATTTATAGTCTCTACTGGGGATATAAACGTAGACATTCTAAGCTATGTTCATCCGCGTAAGAAAGATATTCGTATCTAGGTGCTTTATTACACGCGTGTGATTGAGACATTTGTTTGCCGTTGTGCAGTTTCTCGCTACTCACTTTCTCCATTATATTGGTACCTCACGGTCGAGAACGACGACATTTTCGATTAAACGAAAAGATCCCTGTCCCCGAATCGATTGAGATTGTGTCCTTTTCATTCTGTTGTCGGGTTCCCAGTCGCACAATCCAGTTCCTAGTCGCATCCCAAACAAATATCAGGAGCAGCCAATATTGATTCTGTCGTTCCTGCTTTTCTGCTTTCGGCTTTCCTTCGTCGTCACATTTCCTGCAACAATGGCTCTGTTCCGAGAGAGGAATTTATATCCAAGTAATGTATAAAATAAAATAAAATAAAATGTTTTAAAGCACTTAATCTAAATCTTCGGATGCTACAGGTTCCTACGATTTGAACTGCGATTTTCTCAGAGGTTTATATGGCTCTCCTTGGTTTATTGTTTCTCAAAGTCGAATTGAAACTTTCATTGAAACAATGATGCATTGTATCTTTATCTTTACCTTTGCTCGATTTATTCACAACGATGTATTCCTAATAAGCAATTCGCCACAGAAACACTTTGTTGCGCCGCTCAAAGGTGTTGGGGAAAAAGTTTATTCCGCCGCGTGGGATTATGTGAAATAAAACATATATTGTTGGATATAAGAGACGAAGAATCCGCTGACGTCGCGAATATATCTGGCTCCGTCGTACGGCGAGGCTCGATTTCAATTTTCCGCCCTTCGGACGCAGGCTGCAGCAGGTTGCAGCTTGCACCACCGTGCGACTGCGATCGGTATTCGCGTATATATGGTGGAACGTGCCGGGACAATATTCTGTGAGGTGGCCCTTCTCTAATGGCTAATAAACCAACCCTCTCGATAAATTCTGTCTTTCTCGCTCGCTCGTCCTCGCTTTCTCTCTCTCACCCTCCGTTCTCCTATTCTAATATTCTCTCGTTTCGCTCGCTCCAACTCGTGCACGCGATGGCGTCCGCGCGGACACTCGTCTCTAGTTGGATATTCGAACCGGGATGGGCTAGCAGCCAATATTGAAGCGTTCTCCTGATAGTCGTAACTATCGTCGTTCAGTTTCCGAACAGTGTCTCTTGTACTTGGTTTCGTTATCATTTTATGCGACATGGCGCGGCATCCGTGCTGTCTACAATGAGACGAGTACTCTGATCCAATGCGGTGTTCAACCAACGTCATAAACGTTTACGGAACTCAATAAAACTTTGGTATACGAGAAAGCAATACATGCTCATTCAGTGATTCTACATCAAACAAATAATTTTTGGATATTAATACGTAGATATTTTAATGCGCTTGAAGGAAATAACGAAAGAAAAGAAAATAAAAACGTTATTTGATACGTGAGATATCGATTATATTACACGTCTCGTTCTCGATGATAATAGGTAATAATGCCTGTCATTGCTAAACTTCACAACACTTTAGAGTATAGGTTAACTTTGAATTTGGCGCGTGAGGCCTTGTAGATGCTCACCGCGCCCTCTCTCGTCATATAGTTTGTTGTGCTAAACTTCATGTACATCGTGAGTATAACTGTCGTATATAAAACGCGAATTAACAGCAACCAAGGTGTTATAGAGCATGCCGAGCGATAGGAAAAGGAAGCGCTCCCGGTCTCGATCAAGAGATCGTCGTCTGCGCAAAAATAGAACGGAGGAAAAGTTGCAAACCATGCAATTTCAGTTAGATAACCTCACCAACATACTTGGTCGGTTAGTCCAACCTCCTCCGGGTAAGTAATGTGGATTTCCATACGAAGTCTCCGCATAATTCGTTTGTCGAAGCACAGTTTGACGATTCCATATGAATGTCCAAACTGGTGTCATGTCCATACGACGTGTACACGGGCGACCTTGTGATAAATTCAAGAAGAATGTAAAGTCACAGGTTACACAATAAGTGCCGCCCATGCGATCTCGACTTTCCTCTGTTATTCAGGGGACGATAAGATCGCCAATAATTAAATTGTCGAATCACATTGTTTCTATAACAAATGACAAAGAAAGTGTCATGTCCATATGACGGTGACATGGGTCAAACTTGTGATAATTCAATAAGAGTGTAAATTCACAAGTTTCACAATAAGTGATGCCCATGTGATATCGACTTCTCTCTGTTTTTCAGGAGATAATAAAATCAATGAGAGTTTGGTTAATGAAACCAAAGAACAGTTGGTTGATAACATTGACCAGCCTGTGGATGCACAATCGTCAGAGAGCGTGCAAATCATGGATAGCCTCGTTAATCCTAATACGTCAATTTCTGAGGAAATGTTGGAACTCCTGGGAAAGGATCCCACTGCGACTAAAGAAATTGCAGTTAAATTTCATCCTGAACTCAAATGCAGATGGGACAAATGGATGTCCAGACGAACACAAGGTCATTCTGCAAAAATATCCGAAAAAGCAAGACCTGTATACCGAAGCGCCTAAGGTTAATTTGGAAATCGTTCCACTTATGTCAGAGGTTGCCGTAAAAAGAGACCAACATTTTTTGGAGACTCAAAATTGTGCGGGCTCAGCACTATCGGCATTAGCGGCAGCAATCTCTATGATTCTTGATGACCCAGAGGATGGTATTGACCAGGAAGTTCTCACAAAATATCTTTGTGATGCTGGAAAATTATTAACGGATGTATTTTATCAACAATCGGTGGCCAGAAAATCATTTATTACACCTTTACTGAATAAAACGGTTAAGCCCACAGTTGAAGCTATCAAAGCTGATGAATGGTTGTACGGTCAGAAATTTGCTGAACAAATCAAAGAAGTCCAAACAATCGGGAAAGCGTGTGCTACACTCAAGGCCCCGGAGAAATCTTCAAAAGGATTTACCCAGAAACCACGTTTTCAGGGAAACTTGCGATACCCACCTGCGAAATACAAGCAGGTGGGGCGATATCCGAAACAAGCAACAATCAGATTCAAGGCCAGGAACCAACGAACGAGTCAGAGCACACAAAAGGCCTCGAGTCAGAAGTCGAGCGAGAAATCGACGAAGAAGTAAACGAGGTAAGAGTTCAAGCAGGTCGCCTTCGGTTATTTATAGATCAGTGGACGAAGATCACAACTGACAAATATATACTCAACTGCGTGAAGGGCTATTGGATCCCTTTCACGGATAGTCCACAGCAAGATAATTCTCCATCGGACATTATATGGTCCGATACTGACCAGATTCTGGTTGCACAGGAAATAAATAGGTTACTATCGTTAAAGGCTGTGGAGCAGTGCGAAGAGTGCGATGGACAATTTATTTCATCGTATTTTTTAGTTCCTAAACCTGACGGTTCTAACAGATTTTTCTTTAATTTGAAAAATTTAAATAAATTTATAGATCCTGTTCATTTTAAAATGGAGGATATCCGATCGGCAAAAAATTTATTAATTCCGGGGGCATACATGTGCTCTATTGATCTAAAAGACGCATACTTTCTTGTCCCAGTACACGAAAAATGCCGAAAGTATTTACGCTTCAAATTCCAGAACAAACTGTTTCAATTTACGTGTCTACCATTTGGACTTTGTACAAGTCCATACGTCTTCACAAAAATTATGAAACCAGTCATGCATAAGTTGCGAACCATGGGTATTATATCAATAATTTACATTGATGATATTCTCTGCATAAATAAATCTTATAATGAGTGTTTAAACAACGTACAAGAAATAATAACTCTGCTAGAACAGTTGGGGTTCGTAATAAATTATGCGAAAAGTTCCTTAACGCCGAATCAAAAATGCAAATATCTCGGCTTTATAATTGACTCCTTAGACTTTAGGTTAGAATTAACAGAAAAGAAAAATTTCAAATTTTAAGTATTACCAATCAATTCAAAGAAGGCAATAGTTATAAAATTCGTGATATAGCTAAAGCAATTGGAGTACTAACAGCAGCATGCCCGGCAGTGGCCTACGGTTCGACTTATTGTAAACGACTTGAGAGACAAAAAGTCCTTGCATTACTTCTGAATGACAATGATTATGAAGCAAACATGCACATTAACAAAGCCATGTCGGATGACCTGACTTGGTGGAAAATTAACTCGCAGATAGCTTCGAATCCCATTCGAACGTTTAAATTCTCGATCGAGATCTCTTCAGATGCGTCCCTCACTGGCTGGGGAGCTTATTGTCAAGGAATGTATAGTTATGGATTTTGGAACCCGAAAGAAAGGAAATATAGCATCAACAATCGCGAATTACTCGCAACGTTTTTTGCGCTTAAGTGCTTCGCCACTTCATTATCGAACTGTGAAATATTATTAAGGGTCGATAACACATCTGCCATATCGTATATAAATAAAGCGAAAGGAATTCAATTCCCTCATCTCAGCGAATTAGCGTGGACAATTTGGCAATGGTGCGAAAGTCGGAAATTGTGGATATTTGCAACGTATATACCCTCAAAACAGAACGTGGAAGCAGATTCTGCATCCAGGGTAAATAACATTGACACCGAGTGAGAACTATCTCCTAAAGCATTTAAGAAAATAACGAAAGAATGGGGTCCTTTTTCAATAGATCTCTTTGCTTCTAGACTAAACGCAAAATGCAAGCGATTTTGTTCTAGGTATCCAGATCCGGAGGCCGAAATAGTAGATGCGTTTACAATTTCGTGGACGAATGAAAAATTTTACGCGTTTCCGCCTTTCGCACTCATTTCACGAACACTACAAAAAATAATTGTAGATAAAGCTGTGGGCACAGTGATTGCACCATTATGGCCAACACAACCGTGGTACCTATTGTTTGCGTCACTTTTAGCTGCGCCACCTTTGATTTTCAACCCAGATAAAAATTTGCTGTTATCTCCTTGTAGAGAACAGATACACCCATTGGCACCAAAACTTTCATTGGTGGCAGGAATATTATCCGGACGGCGTTTCTAAAGAAAGGTTTGGATGAGGATGCGGTGGACATCATGCTTAATTCCATAACAGCGTCAACACTTCGTCAATACCAGGCTCCACTAAAATTATGGTGGAATTTTTCATACGAAAATAACATCAATGTCTTCAATGCAGAAACGCCGGCAATCATTGCCTTTTTTGACAAAAAGATTCAAGGAGGGTGCCAGCTACAGCACACTAAACTTAACACGATCTGCTATTTCTCTCATTTCTTCACGCGATATCTCTGGCGATGTGTTAATCTCTCGGTTATTTAAGGGAATTTTCAAACAACGGTCAGTAAGACCGAAGTATGCTAGTATCTGGGACACGACACCAGTGATTAAGTATTTAGAAAAACTTCATCCCTTGAAGCAATTAAAACCCAAAGATGTAGCAGAAAAGACTGCCACGCTCTTAGCGTTAACCACCGCGCACAGACTACAAACATTAGCATTAATCAAAACAAATAATATTGCGGTTTCAAATACAGGTATTACAATCAAAATACCGGACCTAATTAAAACCTCAAAGGTCGGTAGTTTTCAACCTGAAATAAACCTACCGTTTTTCACGGAAAAACCCAGTCTGTGCACGGCTTTGGTTATATTGGAATATTTAGATTATACTAAGAACATACGAACGGCTAGTAATACAAAACTACTAATTTCAACTGTTAAACCGTATAGTGACGTAAGTGCACAAACAATTGGACACTGGATCAAGTCCCTGCTTGGCAAGGCTGGGATAGATACAAACCAGTTTTCAGCGTATAGTACGCGATATGCTGCAGTGTCCGCCGCCTACCAGAAAGGTGTCGATATTGATACAATTAGATGCACGGCGAGTTGGTCCAGTCAGTCCCAAATGTTTGCTCGATTTTATAATAAGCCGATACAATCGTCGAGTAAGAATTTTACGCATGCAATATTGGAACAGTAACGTGCTAAGTTACATTATTTATTTTATACACAAAAATAAAACGAGTTGTTGAGAACGCTGAAGATCTACCTATTATCATCTTCGAATGAGACGTGTAATATAATTACGATCGAACGAGCCCGCCGAAGGCAGGCTCGTTCGATCGTAATTATATTACACGTCTCATTCGAAGATGATCCGTTCCCACCCTAAAATATTGAACCCAAAAAAAAAATTTACATTACGTATTACACCCAGGATCATCTACGGAATTCAACAACTCAAACTTTAGCACTTTTCTCTAAACTGGATGACGAGAGAGGGCGCGGTGAGCATCTACAAGGCCTCACGCGCCAAATTCAAAGTTAACCTATACTCTAAAGTGTTGTGAAGTTTAGCAATGACAGACATTATTACCTATTATCATCTTCGAACGAGACGTTTCATATAATTACGATCGAACGAGCCCGCTGAAGGCGGGCTCGTTCGATCGGACAATTACCATTTCTGTTGTAAATAACAAAAGAAATTTTAATTCTATAAAATATTATTGAAATTCCTAGCGTCGTTGAAATGAAAGAAGATATCTATTTGTCGGCTTCAGTCGGTGCGAATATCGGATAATGAGCATGGAAAACACACGTCGAGAGATTGAGAGGTGCAGATTGCCTTTTCGATGGAGATTTTATTATTCTAGCGTGTAATGTACGAGGACAGGTTTTACGACAGTAGACAAAGATGTCGGTTGTCGATAACGAGTATCAGGACGACGATGTGACACTTCTCGAATACAAATTGACAATCAGACGGATATTATACTGTGCCAGCATTTCTATCCGGCGAACTGACTTCAGAAGTTCCTCGGCAGCTTCGTTCACGCCGACATTCGTCTTGCAGAATATTCAGCTCGCTGTCGGAAGCCAATATTGAACTTCCCGATAACTGCATTCCACATCAAGTATCCAAGTTCCTTGGCCAGTTAATTAGCCAAAAATGAGGCGTCCTTTGAATTCCGTCGCGTTCTTGGTTTTCGGATCGTTTGTTCGCTGGTTCTCTTCGACCAAGAATATTTTCCGAACTATCGTTAAACTGTTAAATGTGCTAGTATAAATTACTACTTGTGATAATGGAAAACTCTACTCCAAATTGATCAAAGAATTTGCAGACAATACAATGTATATGGGAACTATATAATATAATTAAATCTTTTCTATCATTTGTTATTAGCTATTTAGCGTAATAAAATTATAAAATATTATATTATATTATAAAATATTATATAATATTATAAATAAAACTAATAATATTTCAGATAAATAATTTTTGATACGATTAAGTAGATTAATGAAAATGGGATGAAAGCAGAATGAATTATTTATAATAATAATTATAAGAAATGCTATTTTGTATTTATTATTGTCTAACTTAAAACTATTCAGATGCATTTATCTTTTGAGGTCTGCTCATCCCGATTGTTCTGAAAACCGATATTAGCTTGGCGGGCAACTACGTGCTAGTTACAACAAATCGCAAAGTTTTCCCAGCACGGCTTTGGAGTTTTCTACGAATACGACTCGCCCTCGGACAATTGGCTGGCCTACTTCATTTTCCTACTGCAGTAGGTACCGCCCGGGGAAATCTTTCAGTATTTCGGGATCGAAATCTCATTCGCGTCGACGCGCACTTCCGTTTGCGACAATTTCCTCCATCACATCCCTCTTTTCTCCCTCGGCTCTGTCTCTCTCTTCTCGTTCTTTTCTTTTCCCAACTCGCTCTCCCGCTGGTTTATGCTTCTTGTTTGACTATGACGTACGCCCGGATTCGCGCTCGGGAATGGAATTGTTCCCGGCCCGAGAAATGTTTTTGATGGAGGCTACGATGCTCGCCGATGAAAGAAGTTACCAAATGTCGCATCGAACGGCGTGAACGCCGTTCTTTCTAGCCGTCACATGTCGTGTAAAAGGTATGTAATTATGCGGCCTTGGTATTAGATCTTTACATGTGAAATGTCTGATTTCTGAACGCGCTTAAAGTGCTTTCACAAAGTAAGCGCCGTCACTTTTACTACACGTCACATTAAAATGACGCACCTTTCTAAAGTGTCTAATTATTCTTTAAATTTTAGCGGAATTATCAAGATTTTAATAGATACGTAGCGCGTTGGTTTTACGACTTCGACGCATAAGTAGATCTGTTTTCGCGACAAAGATAGTTATAATCGCAGCATACTATTTTGTGAGCTTCTGTTTTATCTCACTTTCCTTTCAACATTCTTCCCTCGTAAACGATCCTTATTGCGTTTTGTCCGGCAACTCTGTTTAGCGTCGATCTCCGGAGGCGATTTACTCCAAGACGAAGTAAACTCCGTCTCTCTTTCGCGTCTTATCAGGTTTTCTCCGAAAGTTCTCACGACGGAATTCAGGACGAGAGATCTTTAACGATTTCACTGGATCGGAATACGATGGCGAATTTAATGCGGAGATCTTTCGTTCTAGTACAGCTACGTGCTGCATCGTAAAACCAAAGGGAAGCCACGTTTCTTGCGTGTCGTTTTACCACGTCTCGTTTGCATTTCATTGCAGTTTTATACAGCCG
This sequence comes from Ooceraea biroi, assembly GCF_003672135.1. Classification (NCBI taxonomy): domain Eukaryota; kingdom Metazoa; phylum Arthropoda; class Insecta; order Hymenoptera; family Formicidae; genus Ooceraea; species Ooceraea biroi. The sequence goes on from NC_039512.1 coordinate 5,958,822, forward strand.
CGGGTCAACCATCTCGCTCGTTCTTTACAGGAACCTTCTTAGCCTCCGGTTACTATGCTGCTAGATCCTGCTCTATTGAATCAAAATCGATCCGGAAGTAACTCGAATTCGCATCTTCCAGCGTTCCGGTCCGGTACGGTAGAAGACGCGCGTGCGATATAAACTGCCTGCGGCGACAGTGTAAATGACGTTCGACAAGTCGATATTTGCTATTACAAACGAATAAAGCTGGTATTTACAACAATAACTTTTTAATGTAATCGTTACGTGATTCATGAAATTTATTGGAAATAATAACGGTGGTATTGTATGTTACTTTAATGTAATAAAATCGTACATGTTGATATATTTCGAGGGAAATTGCGGCGCTGTCTTTTGTTTATTATTTCGTGAGCAAATAATTTCCAACCAAGTCCCAGAGACCGTGATATGTTTGTCGAGAATTTACGTATATTGTATTTATGAACAAAAGTTAATCTGTATTATGTATTTCTATATTTATTTGTATATTCTATATTTGTTTATTAAGTCAAAATTATCACATTAGCTCAAGGTTATACAAATTATTATCGTGTTTTATTATTTATTAATAATACATAATATTATAGCTTAAGAATGATACTTTATTATCAATATATGTCCAAGTTGTCCATGGTTTACTCTTCGAATTAAATATTGCAACACATCATCACTACATTTTGTACTATTTTAAAGCGCGACCGAAGTGCAGTGAAATGTCGCGCAGGAGAATAAAATATGGAAAGGAAGGTTTATTTGTACGAATTCGTATAATCGTTAATCTGTGAAACACGTGCTCCTCGCTTAAACGATCCTCCTGCGGTAACGAGTTTTCTGTCTCCTTTCCGTCACCTGTTTCGGTTTGTCTCGATTTACTCGTTGCAGCGTCTTCGGAGACTCTCGTGCAATCGGAAGAGTGTAGTGCAGTTGTTCCTACTTCGTGTCTCGTTATTATCGTTTCTGTTTCCTTTCCGCGTCCTCCAATCCGAGGTGCATTTGCATGGAGACGAGTCCCGTTTGCTCTGCAGGATCCTTTCAAAAGAGACGCCGCGATAGGAAAGTAAAGAGGACAACGCGAAAGTTCGGTCGTGATCCATGCATATTTTATTCATGTTTGATATTTGTCGATATTGTTTCTCCTCTCGAATTTTATAATATTGTAATCAATCTCACTATTATATTTATCACATCACTATAATATTTCAATGCAAATTATTACCCCTTTCCGTTGCGTAATTATTTTTTAGTGATGTCGCTCTCATATTAATTTCTTTACTGATGTTTCTCTATTTGAAATATAATATTACGTTGGTGATTTAACTGATTTAAAATTTCTGCTGAAAATGAAAGATATTTCATGTCTTTTTCATAAAGAGAGCATTTTATCAGATATTATTATCACGGAAATAGTTTTGATTAGTTTTTATATTACATCATATATTTTATACGAGTAATTCTTTTCTAGAGTGGTGTATCAACTATGCATAGCGGCAACGGCCAAAATTAAACTGGCGACAACGCTGTAAGCCGTGAGATAATATCAACAGCTATTTTAAAACGTTTCACGCATTGTGCGTTGTCATCTCGTATGCAGATTTCAGCGTTATCTCAAAACTACAGGTAAAAGATCATTCACAGGCGATGAATGATGAGACGCAATTTCGAGAGCTTTGTGAAACATCGATCAGGAGAAGAAAATTGCCGGCGCCGTGGATTTGCATATTCGAAATATGTCGTATGCATATGCAGCAGGATCAAATGCACTCTTGTTTCCGCGATGCACGTTATCCTGCACCGCCCACGCGTTTTCCGCATTCGCGGCTCAACCCGTTAAATTACATGCACGTGGAAGGAAAACTGTACCCTTTGCCCGCATGCTTTGCTGATATTAACTTTGCTTTATTTGTTATGAATATTCAGAGCTTGATAAGCAGTAATCAACTTTCAAATGCAATTTACGACTTGCCCTGTTCTATCGAAATTATTATGGCACGATCAAATACATGCCGGCTATAAATTTGAATTTAACGTTGACGTCATGTTTGTGCGTAATGAAATTTCTTCATGTACGTGCTATTGTAATATCGTTCTTGTGCTCGTACTTTTATCCCGAATAAAAAAGTACAACGAATGCTGTTCATTAACAGTTATATCGATATACGTGGTCGTGCAAGTAATCAAGCCGAGTCGGTGGCATTCTTCCCTCGCGATGGTAGGGGAGACAAAGGCGGGAAGAGGGAACCTGGAGGAACGCTCGGCAGAACCGAGAGGAAGGATGTCTAACTATGAAGGATGAGCGCGGGAGTTGATTTTCAATACAGTCGGTACTCAACCCCCCAAGCGTATGATATCGATGCCAGGTAAACAAAAACAGAGTCTCATGGGAGTTTGGCGATAGGGTTGTGCGGGAGGTAGGGTAGCTCGTGGGAAGGACTGTCAGAGATGTGGTTGTTGAGTCGATGGACGGATAGATAGAGAGAGAGAGTTAAAACGAGAGAGGTAGGGAGGGAGAGAAAGATAATGCCCACGGTAGAGAGTTGCCGACAACTAGAAGAGAGGATATGCCAGACACGTTTCCTCTTGGTACCACATCCACGCAGCCTGTTTCCGGATAAATGTACAGAGTGTCGCGATATGAAAGCGGTTGGGTTGTTTTGCTTCGCGTGGATTTTTCTTCGCGAACTCGGCGCTGGCCGTGGGGCTGTTGGTGCCGCTAAACTAAACTTTCGACTGCAGTATTTGTTGTGGCATAAAGGGATTTTCCTTCAAGGCGTTAGGCCACTCCTTAGAGGCAAGACCAGAAGAGTGGTTGATCGTCGTCTGTGATATTCAAACTGAGATACGCGAGATGTTTTTCATATGTATAACATATACGTGAAATGTATTGCATTATTATTGTTAAGCGCATGTCATTTTGAAAATCGACTAAGCTCGAGTAATATTAAGGATAAATAAAATAAAACTTGAGATTGAAACATATCAATAATTGGAAACATGAAAGTAAATGCGAAATGGAAGTAACGTAACGAAATATAGTTCATAATGAATCAATTTTTAGAATATATTTGTATTCTGTTGATGTAGTCAACCTTTGGAATTGCTATTTTAAATAAGATATTGGATTGGATTTATTTTAGATCTTTATAATGCAATTATTTTAAAAATTCTTCAATCCTATTCTCGTAATTTGTAAAGTATTATCCAGTCTGTTCGCAATCTGTTCGATGTGACCTCCTTTCTATTTTGCAAATTTGTTATAATCGAAATATCAATGTGTTACATGCAATGACAAGCTTCATAACAGATTCCAGCGAAAGAAATCTTTTTTTCCAGTGGAAAAAAAAATGAGATACATTGACGCATACAAGTCCCCATGTGCCGAACAGGTTTGTGATAATTCCGCCATTTCTCTGGAACCTCGTTGCTCGTATTTCAGCTTATCAAAATCGGACGAAATTTCGCGTTTTCATGACCTATCGCGTTCATTTAAAACTGAGCAAGGAAAAATTTCGCGAAACCTATGAATACATAATGGGAGAAATATACGTGAAAGGTATGTATAACGGAGCGCTTTCGAGTGATTGCATAAGACATAATAATAGAAAAAACGATAAAGTCACCGAAATGTTATGACATATATTTACAACTTTTTAATTCTAATAATATACAAGTTAATTCAGAACTTCCGTTTCGACAACAATAAGGATTTTAACAGCTAGACTATACATATACATACTTTGCATATTTTATGTGAAAGATAGTTATTGTTACAACCATTGATAATTACATTGTATTATTTTATAACTACAAGTGGAAAGCAGATAAAATACTTATAAATATAAAAACGTTTCTCTTATATATTATCTATGCGAAGCGATATTGAATTGCGATATCTGTATTGCATATTGAACAAAAATAAAACTTATGAAATTTTGATGATTTCATGGTTAGCGAAAATGAGGTTGTCCTTCTTCAGCAATCGCGAGAGAACAGCTTTCAAATAAAATAGCAATCGCAGATAACGGCAGACGATTTAATCCTACTTCTCGCTCGTTCAGGTCGTCCGCTCTTAAATCGTTTATCTACAAAACTTGAAGAGAGCGAAGGAGGCTGACGAATGAACGAAGTGAAAGATTACACCGCATAAGATTGGAAAGCTAACGAACAGCGATGTCTCTGAGTCGAAGTCTCTGTAATCGTATTTGAACTTCTAAGGTTCTATAAGCCTCCTTTGAAAGGCGACATAAGTTTCGTTGCAGCATGAATCTAATAGTGTGATGTACAGACTCTATGATACTTATCGTATTATCGTGAGAGTCCCATTTTTAATTCGTTTCAATTGATCGGTGCTTAGTCCCTTTGACTTGCTGGAATGCGCTCGACGTTTCTTCTCATTTTTTCATTTTTTAACTTAAGTTCTTTTGTAATTTAATTCGTAACCTTAATATTATGTACATACAAATTATTACAGATTCAATAAAATGAAGTAGGAGGATACGTGCGGAAACTTTCGTTATAGCAATAGGATTCATGAAAATTAATGCTACATAACGCTGTCGTCATTAATTCTCAGTGGTAGCCAGTATATTATTGATTAATTTCTCTATTTACTGCGATTCATATTCAAGTATGTAATAAGGTAGACGCGTGAATCGAAACAAAGTGTATTATTCAACTACATTGAATCGTACTAAATTATTCGACGTTACATATGTAGTGGGTTTAAATCCGGACATTGCGGCCGCGTAATATCGGCGCGTTTCTCTATAGTGACGGAATATGAGGACGCGATTCACGATTCTCGGTGGCTAAACAAATCAAACCGTTAATATTATAGCATTTATTACAATATTTAAACGTGAGGAATAGGGAACCACTGGTGAACAATAAATTTATGTCGATTCAGTATTGTTTGTTATCGATCTTTAAATTGATTTCAACGTACAATCGATGTGAAGCATTTTAGCCGTAAAACTACAATACTTTGCGTGCCGATCTTCTTCAGAGTTACCGATGCATTATATCTCCGTGTTGTAAAATATTTATCATATTACTAATTTATCATTATATCATTAATATAATATTATCATTATATTAAAATCATTTCGTTACGACATATATTGCATTTTATTCAACGCGAATAAATTTTTGATATCAAACAAGTTAAATTATATAAATTCTGTAATACATATATTATTCTCTGCTTTTAGGATATAACCGTCATTAAATTTGTCAAAATTTTCCAAAATTAATTTTTATACTAATTACGAACAGTCTCAATTAAACTAATAAATTCAGTCGCCTGTCTGTCTAGATCGAAACTCGTTGCTCATAAAATATGATCGAGTCTGATGCTGCTCGGTCAACGACACGTCTGGACGCGTAGCCAAGAAGGAAGGAATATATTACGTGCGCGCATAACAAGCAGGGTCAAGTGAAGAGATCTTGGAGTTCGACGATTCCGACCAATCGTATCAGTTCGCGAGCACGGATATATCTACTCCGGCGGAATAAATTCTTGGGAAATATTTGTTGAGCTCTCTTCCGTGTTTGGGAAAGAGGAAATATCCGCCTCGGGAGCGAAATAAGTCTGTGTATCGTACCTGAGTTCTTGAATAAAGCTTGAATAAAGCTTTTCCTTCTGATGTCTATCTCGTATGAGAGAGCATGACGAGGCAACATCTGGTTAATATTAACACACTCAATTGCGCGAATTACGCGCTTTTCATCAAAGTCGACGAAAAATTAATGTATACATGGCATTCGCTATAAATATTTGATAAAATATTTCATGAAATATTTAATGTATATTTGATTACAGCAAAGATACGGATATAATTACTCAAATATTTCATACATATTTATTTTATAATATTTTATTCCGTGTAAAGTTTTGTTAATCATTTCAATCCTTTCGTAAATAATTACTCAACACATATGTATGTACTCCCGATATTGCGAGGATAAGAAACACGCGCGCTTAGCAATAAAGAGATGCGAATTAGTATTACGTAAATTTATATATTAATCTCTCGTGCACTCTTTGATCTGGAGGCTGATAATCCGCTCGACAAAATTGGTTTTATTCCTGGATCATCATTTTTCTCGTTAGCGACGTGCGAAAGATGCTCTCGAAGCAAAGGTACATTAAGATACCCGAAGAGACACTTCAAAGCGCCGCGACGACGACGACGACGGCAAAGTGACGAGCTTGTATCACGTCGAAGGGCGCTTAATAAAGAGTGATTTTTCTTTATAAAGAGTATGTTTCTAGCAAGCTTTAAGAGCAGTTCGGCGGACAGGCACGATGTCGCGTTTATCATAGCGACAGGGCAACGTTCACGGATGGACGGAAGGGGTAGGGGTGACGATGCATCATCGAAATTGCAGCATGCGATAAGAGATAACGCACTTGCGTTTCGCTTGCGCAAAAAGGCCTGCGCACCAACCGCGCGTCGCAAATCTGTCTCGTTCATCTCTGCCTTGGTGCTCGGAAATTACCAGTATACATCGGTGTATCGACGGAAGTGAAGTTTTTCTTCTACATCGAGGATATCGATTAACCAACCGCGCGCAGAGCACGGAGTCGCATTTTTCTGCACGGCAAAGCACGACGTGCGCGCTCGCGACGCAACGCTATGTTAAGTTGCCCTCGCGTGTACATTCATTTTCTTTATGGCTATAGGAAATGATTAAAAAAAAAAGAGAAAAAAAGAGAAAAAGAAGAGGAATAGACGTTGCTCGAGATTGGAAAATGCGGAAATTTATTATTCTGACATTTAGAGCACGACAAAAGGGAATTGAATTTCCCCGCTCTTTTCTATACCCCCTTGTTTCTGCAGTGCCAATTTGCATATTTTCAAGTGACTACGGTGGATATCGACTCGACGGTGCGTCAGGAATTGTCTGTCTTTGTCATCGGGACAGAAAATAATCGAATATTAAAGGATATTTGGAGCGACTTGAATAGAACGAATCTTTTAGTAGATTGGAAATGCTTGAATTCTTGGAGCACTTGGCAAAATGTATATTTCCCGGATTGATTCGCAGCTACGGGAATACGTTATTTGCGATAGCTAGCTTGCATCACTGCCGACGATATTGCAAATGCCATTGCATGAAAACATGTTATTCCAGCATAATTCCCGCGGTAACAGCCAAATCAGGAACTCTAACTCAATTACTACGGATTAATTGATTTACATATCTAATCTCGCGTGGTGTTGCGACGTAAGCGAATCTGGAACCTCGTTGACGTCTGTGAATTGAAATGCGTCGAATCAATCTGTGTGAACTTGGTACCTGACTTTTAATAAATTAAGTTTTGAATACACGAAATGTATTTCGTATTTCGTTTATAGCTGTTTGTAGTAAAAATAATTTGGTTTTTAGTTTAACATAAAGGAAATTATAACATTTTGAAAAAATGGTTGGCAGATTATTAAATAAAAAATTTCGATGATATTGATTCAGAATCGTTTGTAGTTACACCATTAACAAATTATGGAGACAATTACGTGAAATATGCAATTCGCAACAATTTGTTAACATCTTGTGTATTCAAAACTTAATTTAGTGAAATTGGAGTTCCAAGCTTATATAGGTTGAATCGCATTTATACTGTATGCGCGCACGTTGTGTATGCACTTATAGTAAGATTATCGAGTTCCAAATCGTTATTATTATGGAGATCCCTCTGACGGATAATGAGCGCAAATGAGTTACTGGCGGACCAAGAAATTGAATTAAGGTCTCAACTTTGCACAATGGGTGCTCGCTATGTGTTGCGATAATCATTATATTAATTAAGCGTATATTAATCTTCGCAGATAATTGCTTTCGTTACGCATCGGATAACAAATAACGATAATGATATAAAAAGCAGAGAATCGAACGCGCAAAAAAACAGAGAACTATTGGGTAACATCGTTGTTCGTAACATCGAAAAAACGCGCACGTTAAGGGAATTAAATTTGATACGTAATAGAACCCATAACTTTAATAACATTTCAACAGAGCAGGCAGCTCGACGTGGAATATTCCATTTTTACAGTCATGATTTCTACGATAGCAGCAGTTGCCTGCCTGGTGATCACAATAGCTTCGCATGATAGTCATTTCCGAGTAAAAAAATATTTTCTCTTTAGAGTATAAAACTCTATACCCTGCGCCGTTCGCGTGCGCAATCGCCACACTATGGCTATTGCGAATTTTAGTTATAATCTTCGTTTATCACGTGCGAAGAAAAATGTGGGATGGTGTAAAGCGTCGCGTGCTTTTTTCGCGACAGTCGAAGCTGGCCCGAAGGGGTCAGCGTCCCTCTGCTCGATTCTCGTCATTTTATCAAAACTTTTAGCAGGCCGTATCTCACGTGTAAGCAAAATAACGCGTGTCTAAGGTCCATACTCCTGACGGCTCTTTAATTGAATAGTAACTAGTAACGTAACAGTTCACTGGTACAAACGTCCCGTTTAATGATGTTTTCTATTCAATTTTATATTACGATATTCAATCGTTTTTAATTCCTTGCCATATAACGAATGACACTTATGCCACAGATTACAGATCAAAACTGAAGAACAAGAGTGAGACTCATATGTTATATATGTGCTATACTTAACTGTTTGATGCTAATAATAACTGATCTATACTAAAATAATATTTTATTTTTAAAAAATTCGATCACTACTTAATTTCTTAATTATATCTTTAATCAATTACTAAAGATAAATGAACGCCAGGCATATATCCATCAGATTATCCCAATGAAAATGAAATAGTCAATTTTAGCTCGCACATATAATAATGAAAAAATGATAAAGCAAGCGATTAATGATGTATAGGATCAATAAAGTATTTCCATATTTTGCTTACAGCCAAGTGTTTCGTGGATAGGTCCTGGCCTGCGGTGTTTCATGGAGTGTCGGGTATAATTGGGGAAATTAATTAACGGTCTATAAGCGCGCGTCGTGGGGGCGTAGCCGGGTGTCTACACATGTGTGTCGCGTGTGTGCGCGTACGAAATTTACGTGCTATGGGGGACGTTTACGGAACTCTGATGTCCTTTCGTGGTACGACATACCCTCGACGACGGGGTACCCTCGCTACGTCGCGGCAACAACCACAAAGCAGTTGTTGCTGCGAATTACGAGGCGGTAACGTGTACACGTCCTCGGGAATTCCACCGTGATGCCGTAATAAACCGACACTGCTCCCGTATTTATACTAACGCGCGGATTACAATTGCGAGATTATTCCACTTTTGAAGTAAACGCGAAGAAAAAGGGCTTCTAATAAGAAGAGCAATTATTACTAATAGTATTATCGTAATTGTTACGATGGTAATAAGAATAACAGCTTTATAATATTCGATACTAAATAAAACGGCAATTAAAGCTGGAATTAAAGTTCTGAGAAGATAAAAACCATTGTCGTTAAATGAACAGGAAAGTCTTGTCACTTAATTGCGTTCTACAATCTTGTTCCTGACCAAAGCTTTATCTTTAATCGCCGATAGCTCAAAAATCATTCTTGCTCACTGTGAAAATCGGAAATTTTTCTTGGAAAAAATTTGTTCGAAAAAAATATCTATAATTATCTTTTAATTAAGAAAAAAAGATATCAAGCGCACGATTCCTAAAACCTATGATAAAAAGCTGTATAGAAAAAAATTATATTTTATAATCTCAGTTAAGTTTTGGTCTCAATTAATAATAATTTCACTGTGCTTAATCTGATCGTTTAAAACTGTTTTGCTACACGGGAATATGTCGGAAGAGCGTTAATGGGGAAAGTAAGGCGTCAAACAAAGTGAATTAAAATTTTGGAAATGTTTAATGTTATTTTCTCCGCAACACTTCGTGTGCTGTTGCACATAAAAGCTCGCTGCACACCGCGGTCGCAGGTGACCGTAAACCGCGCGATCGTACGGCGAATGCGTCGAGTGCATACGAGCGTTAAATGTACGGGATATGGGAAGTGCAGGCGACCTTAACGGGGTCCATTTCGCGGCTTTGTCGTGGATTAACTCTTAAGTTTGGCGACGCTGTCGTGTGACAGTAAGGACGACATCCGATGGTCCCTTTGAGAATTTCTGTTAAGCCCTACGCGCTCGCACAAACGGTCCACTTCCGATGTCTCTCGAGAATCGGTGGTGCGGGTAAAGTCGCCTTTGTTACATCAAGGGACCAGTCGTACCAGTTAGCCGTTGGCTCTTGATTAGCACGGCGAGTTACACTCGCGCGATTAGCGTTGCGTCGGGCAGTACACTTGACTGGCTTTGGGGGGTGAACGCCCTGCGATAAATTCAAATTAACGGGTACGATGCAAGAACGCGATAAAAAACTCGTGATTTAATTTAAGATTTAATTTAATTTATATGTACCTTAAAATGCACACGCATAGAGAGAAAAGAAAATATTTAATAATACTTTCCAGATAATTAAAATAAAATGGAATTTCATACTATTTTAATTTAGATCTGACGATTTTATATTTTACGTGTACCTTTAATGACAAATAATCGATTTATCTCACTTTAGGACTGAATTTTGTCCTGAGTTTTTAATCTGAAAGAGAAATGTAAATTCGTCGATTTTGTAGACGTGCGAAAGTATTTCGGTATGATAAAATATCTCTTTATACTGGAGATTAACGAAGCATCTAATTATGTTCGTTTATTTTAAATTTTGTTTTCGAGCTCACTCGGCTAAATTATTATAATTCGTTATGTCGGTCCAAATGAAAGTAGCATCCTCTATTCCATTTCGTACCGCACAGCGGCCGTAAATCACGTCTACCGGTACAATTTGCACTATATTACCATACAAATTACCATAACGTCGCCGGAACGATGGCGAACGCCCGCGCGCAATTTCGACGAAGGAAAAAAAACAGGTCTGCCCGGCACTGCGAATTTCGTGTATATAAAACAATCCTTCTAACTCATGTACGATTTTATGTAGAATAATTTGCGTAAGTGTGCGACTGAACGTTTTGACAAACGTTGTTATTCGAGCGATACTTGTCGCGCATAATATCACGAAGAGATTGTAAAGGGAGCACTGTTCAAACGTTATTCTACTCGATATTCTGAATGCGATACGGCGAAAACATTCGAAAACAAGCCGCTTCGGATCCTTTGACGGCCTGCGCATTGGCGTACCGTTAAAACAACGTAACCAAACGTTGGGTCCAACCCAATCAACGTTCTCCCCCAATTTCCGTGGTCGAGGGAAAATATGCTCGTCGTGTATGCATGCGATGTCGTTGCTCGCGCGCAGAATTCCGGCGGAAAAAAATAAAGGCAATCGCGCGAGTGCGCTCGCTCTCGTGCGCGTCCCGCCGAGATCAAAACTTTAATTTATTGTCCACGGCACGCGAGCCCTCGCTTCCTAGATCGAAGGGCGGATACGACTTAAGTGCTTTTATCAAACGCCCTGCATTACGGTGACAGATCGTTCGCGCGACTCATACACTCGCTCGATCGCGCACGAGAACGCGAGACGCACGTCGGATTTATGCGAGGAGAGCTACAAATCCGAGTGCTTTTACGCGTGTCCATAACTGAAAGTAATAAACTGTATAAGCGTACTGGCGTCGTTAACGCTAAATGCTTAAATGAGACAATGTGCCATTACTAAGATCTGTAGCTTTTATTGCGCTATCAGAACTTCTTGAGTATACTTTTAAATTCTATATGTATTTATATAGTTTGTATTTTTATTCTTCTCGCATTCATTAACATAATAGTTACATTTGTATAACTCTTAATACTTGTTGAAAGATTAAATGCAAATGTAATAATTTGATGTCATATTTTTTTAATAAATGTTTTTCTCCTATTGCGTTATAAATTGGTATTTATTTCGTTAATTTTCCTTTATTTTTTCACTGTTTAATTTTTAGTTTTCAGAGCCTCGGATTTCAGGGTTAAATAAAATTGATCTACTCTTTGTGCAGGAATTTCTATTTACGTGGATCGTTTTTCCTGCCACCATGTAACGTGGCCATATAACGAAGTTGCACTCTTGTGTGGACGATGTACACGCATTATTCTCCGTTATACGACGCGTTTGTCGCAGTACACGTGAGAGTGTGGATACGGTAGAATTAATACTAGTATACAAAATACATTTGACAGTCCAGATTTTACCGCGGCGCAAATAAAAGTTTTAATATATTTTACGAGAAATATTCGTGCAATAGAATTTGGCAAATAATAAATCTCATTGTATAACATCATATATAAAGGGGAGAGCACAAACGCCCAAATGTAACAAGTAAATGCAGCAAAACATATGAACATACACATTTCATCGCAACGATTGTAGAAAACATTTTCAGTCGATATTATTCAGTCGATATTCAACAATTTATTTAAAAAATAATCATTTATGATACATTTATTCTAACAAAAGAGTCTAAAGCTAAGCCTAATAAATAAAATCTAATTTAATACATAAAAATATTAAAAACTTTAATTAAACATTGTTTCGCGAACGTTAATAAAAATTAATATTTTTAACAATAGTGACATTCTTAGCGGTAGTATATATATAAAATATGCGTAACATAATCTGCGAAAAGTTTTAAAAGTTTTATATTAAATGTTAATGTTCAGATTGCTCTATTTTTCTCGTAGTTCACGCATCATGTATCACGTGTCTCAAAATTTGTATTGGAGCAAGCGTTATGTTTGTCGTCAATATCGTATCTGAGCTCCGAACGTCATGGTTTTCCGCAACGTTGTTCTGAATTTCCGTTTTATTTTCGAAGACATCTCGCATCGTTGGTTTTCCGAGTCGATGCGTCCCCTACCGCGGCAGAGAATCGTGTCGGCGGAAAATCCCAAGGGGGAGACGCGGATCCGTAGCCGCCGTCGTGATGGTGCTTTCAATTTTTGAAAAAAACAAACGAGCTGCTGGAACGACGCAGCTTGACGCGGAGTCGCATAGCACTCTCACCTCTTCCTCACTTACAGGACCGCACCGACGGGCAAACACACCGGAAGCCGCGGATATATCCCTGCGGTCATTGGCCAGCCGCAAAACCGCGAACCGTAACTCAATTAATCCGGATTGATCCGTGGGTAACATCCAAGCGCGCGCTGCCGACGCAAGGCAAATCTCTGCGTGTGCGTGTGTGTGCTGTGTGTTAAGTGTGTGTGGATCAATCAGGAAAGAGACAGAGAGAAAGAGAAAGGTAGCGAGAGAGAGATAGGGTGAGGGAGAGACGAAGTGACGTAGTCTCTCTTCGACGATTATTGCAACGCGATAATGATCAAGGCTAGTCTGGAGATGTTAGAAGAAGATGTTAGAAAGCAGCAGTTATTTCCGTGAATTCAAGAGAGACAGTTGCAAGCTTGAATTATGTCAGAATCGTTTGACAGTACCTTTTAATCAAAAAATTTCAGAATTGAGATCTCCGAAAAGACAGGCGTCCGATCACAATGGTTCGGACGCAAGCTATTTTAAAATTGTCTTCAACGATCAAGTCTCTCCTCACCGCGAGAATAGTTCGATAATGTTTTCTCGCTATTATTCTGATTATATAGAAACAAATATCGATGCTGATCGATTAAATTAATGAGTCATGCTTTTGAATTTATTTGTCATTTTTATATTTAATTGCGTTTTAACATTTGTTAGATATTCGAACAGTATTTTGAACAGTATATCGCTGTCGAATTATTATCTGATTATTATTTGATATATTATTCCTATTAATAGATTTTTATGGATTAAGCTCGTAAACATATATCGGCCATCGGGAATTGCGATAATTTATAATACGCTTATTATGCGAGATATTAATTATACATGTGATAGATAAACTAATGGTAACAATAGCGCTAATCATAATTTAATAATAATTCTGTCATTATTATTTGCCCTTTATTCATGGGATTAAATGAAGGCATGCATTATTGTGCTCGATAATCAGACTACTACTGTTATTCAACGAATAAGTTACACGTCGATGCAATTCACACTGATTTATCTATGCTGCGAATGTATCGCGACACTTTCGCAAACGACCTCATTTGATGTCGTAAATATGCTAGGATTGCACACGCTCTGATAGAATTGAATGTCGATGTTTTTTATCACTCTCACTTATGCGAGCGTTTCACCGAGTCGGGATCGCAAGTTTCAGTTGCCCTTTTCACGATACATCGAAGAGAACTCTCGGCCTGCATCAACAACATGCACACAATCGCGAATCCAGCATATTTTTCATACGAGTAAACGCTGTCGTGATTATCCGCAAATGCTAAGATTATCGAGCGCAAATTAATGTAAAAGCAGCGCGCGCACAGCGCACAAGCAATTTAATTACGCAACGTGCGGATATACAACCGGAAAATGTTCGCTTCGTTTCTGCAGGAGACGTTACAACAATTTTCCCTCATATTTTCCAACAGTTTCGATGAAAATTTATCATGATATCAATAACTAAATGCTTTTTGATTAAAAATGCTGCGTAATTAAAAATTGATAATCGGAGCAAAACGGATTTATGAATACAGCAACATATATTTATCTTTAATTTAAGAGATGAGATTTAATGCTACTGCAATCACACGGTGAAAATACTCTCGTTTCTCGGAGTGCTTGTAATTAATTGAATTTATTAATAATTGCTTTCCTCTATTTAACAGTACGAATGAAATATCAACGTTTGTTTATGACGGTACGGGTAACGTGACGAAATGCCTGCATAATTTCGCGACTTTTAATGTTACACACGCGTGAATATTATGACGCGTGATTCATGGTCGCCGGAAATTTCTGTTCGAATTGAGTGGCGATTCAGCCTGTAGAAGATTCCGTTGAAGTAAGAGCAGTTCTCCTCAGACGAGTGCATATCGAAAAGTACGAATAAGGAGGAGGCTGCGGAAATGAAGATAATAAGTAGAGTGAAGCACTAGGAAATCCCCGACGAGGTTCATCTTAAGGAGAGCGAGATCGGAAGCCGTCATATATCCGGATATCATAGAAGGAATATTAAATGCCAGCTTTTTCCCTATATTATCCCGCGTGTTCCAGCTGGATAGCCAGCTAAAATTTTTTTCGCAAAGCTCCCTCCGCAGCTTTATAAAGTGACGTAAACGGAGTGTCGCGATGTGGCAGTCTCGTATTGTTGCAGTAACGATGTACGGTTGTTAAATCCAATTAAAGGCGCGCATTTGCCCGCGAGTGATTTTACATGGAAAATTGATCAGCGTCGATCGGTCTTGCTGTCGAAAGCACATCGCCGAAAAACATATCGCGGGAGATGTAACGTTATCAGATGAACGCGAACATCATATCATACTGTCAACAACAAACACGGAATATGTTTCAGGCTCTCTTTCCGTGCGTTCTCACTATTGCTAGAATTCATGTGTCCCGTTTCCGACCCTGGAGAGTAAGAATATCCAAGCATCACTTTTCGCGCAATGAGTTCGCAAATTTATCTTGGCCAAATTCCGTCATCCACGTGAGATCTCTGGAGTCTCCCAGAGACGGTTTAAAAATGGTCGAGCTTGGGTACGTCGCTATCCTTAAATGGTATGGCGTATGAATATCCTTCGTCGCTGCGGTTGGATCACAGATGCGGACGCTTCGCAAGAAATCACCGTGCACCCACGAGATAAACCGAGCGCGACGGAGAGCGACGAGGTCCCTTTTCGTAAATCCACGAAGGGAGAATCCGATGATATGTCATGCGCTGATCCACCATAACAGGGCTGTCGTCGCGATTTGGGGAACAGTACTTGTTTCGAGCGGAATGCGTATTTAAGCTATTTAGAGTGCAATCACCATTCGTGTTCACAAAAATTTTTCCTTACGTAAAAATGTGAGTACGTGATAATACTAGTTTACGACAATGTAATACTTTTTCTTACTCGCTCAATAGAACGTTTCTAAAATATTATAATATTTGAACAAAAAAATTCACTTTTGAAAAGAGGAAAATTAATATTCTAGGACTAGTTGGCTCTTTTTATTTTACATACATGCCTTTTACATTACATATACATTCTTTCTTTCTAAACTAAAAAAAAGTGGAATTTATTATTGAGAGAGTCAAACTTGCGAAACAGTAAACGTTACTTTAAAGATGAAAATCGTTGTATACATCAGTGTTAAAAAAACGGTTTTCGTCAGTATGTCTACTTTCGAAAGACAACCATTGTTATAAAGCAACCGGACGTAAAAGTCCTAATTTAAATAAGATGAGGAAGCGAGCAGAGTCTTTTCTGGCGCACGTTTTTGCTCTTTTACGCCGTGGCGTAAACTCCTTTCGCAAACGCCGCGAGACTCGTCTGAAAGGCAATTATCTTGAAAGACAGCGAGGATTGTGAACTGAGGGGGACACGTCGTGAAAACAAAAAGGCTGAAGCCGGTAAAAATTACAGGGATGAAATTTAAAAGTGTGGGTACATAAGGGAACAAATAGCGAGCACAAATTTTCATTGTCAAAACTGCGAATTTGTGTCTTCGTTCCCGAATGGGGATGTGCAGATACATATCAAACATGAAACTTTAATCATCGATGTGATTGTGAAATCAAACAACGTAAACAAAATAATTACTAACGGTTAGTGACATTTTCTATCCATTATTCTTGATTCTAAACTCTGGATGTAAAACCAAAGAATTTTTCTAATTGGAGAACAATTCTCTTAATTAGATCAAAGGTAAGCTTGAATCAGTATCGTTTGCACTTTTACTTAACTACTCACATTTTATCGACATTTGCAATGCGCAATGTAATAATTTCTCAACGAAACGTAACATCTGTTTTATTTAATTGAATTTTTGAGTTTACTTGAAAGATCTTTATATTCGCGATCGGGTTATATCGCGAATTTAATTAATTCTAATTTCGATACTCATTTTTTTGTGAAATTTAATTAAATCAATGCGCTGAAGAGCGTCATATGTTTCCACGTTCTCAACACGTGCACCGTATGTTCTACTATTCACTACGTGTAATACATTGTAATAGTCGATTGACAGACGTTGTTCCAGACGTGTCACATACATCCGCATATCCGTACTTCAGGGTAAACTGGGAGTGACGCACGGCGCGATCTCCGTTCCAGCATCCCTCGAAGTCATACATGTATTTGAGCTTCTATACTAACAATTTCGAGATTAAAATGCATTTATTCTAGAAAATAGCAATAGATCAGAGTTGCTCCTTTAATAACGGTTATATCTCTTTAATTTATTTTTACTTCTTTTTGAAAATAATTGTTGGAAATAACTTTTGTTCTTAAAGTTATACATAATAATTAAAATAATTATGATTAAATATAAGATTCGCATTTGAGCAAGTTGTTCCTTGTTAATCGTATAAACATCTTAATGTTTCGCGCAATCTCAGCGGAATTCTACAGAATCGTTCGTCGTGCGTGCACGCTCTTATTTCTGATTCCGTCGCATTCTCGTCGCTTTCTCGGTAACGATAAGGAAAGCGAGTGACGTTCTCGTCCGTCGAGCATCACGGTAATTTTCCTGGCTCCTCTCGTGGGAGTACACGTTCGTTGCGTGATATCCTTTGCTTTTTCACGCGTATTAGCATCAGTATTAGGTTCCCTTGAAGGAACGAAAAACAAGAAACACTCTCCTCTCGTGAAATGTAAATGAAAATGATAATGTCGACTTGCCGCGATGCAACTCGCGCGTGAGGCTTTTCGCACGCCGAACCGGAATGCACGAAGTTTTCGGGCTTACGGGGTACACGCCGTGCGCCTCGTTAATTCGTTCCGCTTAATATCCTTATCCCGTTACGTCGCTTTACTTAATCAAGAATGCGCCTCTACGTGCGCCAAGTTTTTGCGCAGAGGGACCGGAGCGCGTGCTCGGAGAGGCCCACGTAGACTTTCGTAACGATTTTAAGGGTGCAGGAACAAGTCAGACAATGGTATATGGGTATCCTCTCGCCACCACATTTTTCCTTAAACTTTATGAATTATTATGATGAATGCTCCAAAATTAATTTGCTCTGCGCGACACGTCGGATATTTCCTTCGTACGTTCGGGCGAGTTGGGATTAATAATTATGCGAATCACATGGCGTACAATAATTAAACATGCAGAACCGGTTTCTCGCGTCAAAATGTAAACGCGCAATTGCGCGTGCGTGTTCGATTAAATATAAATATAGATAAGCCAAAACCGAACACGGTCTGTTTACATGCACGTGCGGTGCGTTTAAGAGTTATGCAAAATATTGTTGTTCTCTGTTCTCGCGAAACAATGAACGCACTTTGTACCTATTTTCTGGAAATGTTTGTGCATTGGGATCAACATCATCAGCGATGTCAGTTTGTGACGCTAGTTATTTTGCTTAATCTTGTCCGTTGAGATAGCAGTGTGACGGAATAATGAGCAGCCAATCGGCTGAACGTAAGATAAACCGACGTAATTCAGTTATGGGATGGTGTCTGAGAGCACATTCTCTATCGCGGCCTCTCGGCATTTATATCACGATCAAAGAGACGTTGAAACTGGGAACAACGGGAAAAGGGTCGTCGCCGTCGTCGTCGGCGTGGAAGCGCAGCAGAGAGTAGAGGGAAAGTACATTTTCATAATCGAGTCAAGTACTTTGCAGTGCGTCTATTCCAGAAATTTCGCAGAGGGCTCGAGAACGCGCGCGCGCGCGCCCGGTGTCTCTTACGTCGCTATAAAAAAAAAGGATGAAGGTACCTCCAGCCGAACGTAGTGAAAAAGATTATTGGATTTGCCCGGGATGATGCTTGGCGCTCGTGTTAGTACGTTCCTTTCTCGCGGAAGGAAGAATCTTTTCTTCCCTCTTTCATTTTTCTGCTCCTCCTTCGTTTTTTTACTTATATTGGCGCGGGATTATGAGGACGTGGAAGTAATTTATGTTTTTATCGTTTCTTCGATCGCCAGTAATAAGTTCGGATCTTGCTCGTAATTAGTAATCGCGATTTCTGTGGAGACTCGATTGACTCATTAAGCCAAGTGAAGTGGATGAGGAGATAATGGAAAGATTGATCACGGATTGATTTGTGATTTGCCAAGCTCCAAAATATAATGTGACGATAAAGTGATTACACTATTACTTCTTAAAAGATTTTGTAATTTTTAACAAACTATGTAATATTATAAAAGATATATTTCAGCGCGATGTTATGATTTATATTATAATTCTGAAGGCCATGTTATGTAAAAATATAATATAATTTTTATATTGATCTCTCTTGATTCTTTTCTTTACTCGGTAAGGTATTAATTAAATAATTATTCATTAAATAATATCACTCTTGAGATTAAAAAGTAAATGGACGATTGGAAAAAATAATAACTCGCTGAAAATAAAGTTTAGATTAAAATATCGGCTGCAATTGTCGACTTTAATTGAAATTCTTTCAGATTGTCACTCCCCTTGCTTTTACTCTTATAGCTTCAAATAATTTTTTTACATGGTTTTATACAATGGACAGGTTTGCGTTTTGTCTTATTTATGTTGCGCTTTTTACAACAAACATGAATAAACAGTAAACCTCTTAAATTTGCAGAACCTGATAATTTCTATAAAAACAAGATATTTAATTGCTTCCATATCAATCTGATTAGTTTTGACGTCTCATGATTCGCATCTCATTTGCATGCTTATGACAGTTTATCCGATATTACAGTTCAATGCGATATTATTGGATTGGAGAATCAGGATTATGTAGCTTTGCGTCGAAAGCAGAACGAATAGAGCGGGAAACTGCTCATTGAATGGAGCACATCTGTTCAAGCATCTGTCGGCTTTGAAGCTCGTCCTCGAATAGATGATAGAAATAACGGCCGATTTGTCCACATTCTCGGAAGCTCTGCCTCCTACAGGAGAAGAGATTGGTATGAAATAGGATTCCTTCTCGCGAGACGAAAAATGGTGGTTGCGAAGAGAATCAATATATCTCGAATCATTTCTTTTCATTTCATTCATTATATTGAAAGTATATCGTTATAAACTAGGTATCCGATCCGCTTGAGTGATTCATCGACAAGTTCCGTGATAATGTGAGCTGGACCAGTAAAAGTTTTCCCTTGCATTTACGTTCTTATATGTCATCCGTATATATGTTTTGTAGTGTGAAGAAAATGAATTGCGCTAAAGGTATTTACAATTCGCGAATTGCTACAAGTGACATTACAAAACGGCTTTCTCCGTCGTACAGAGCTGCTACCAGCCGAATTGAACTATTTTGGAATTACAGAAGGTTCATTATACATTACAAAACTTCCCCGTATTGTTGCGGGGAGAGTCTGATGAGCATTGACTTGAAGTACTGCGCACGCGAAGCGACGGAGGGTCTTATAACTCGGGCAATAAACTGGATTTCGCAGTTTCCATTGAATAATCATAAGTGTAATACTTTGCTCTTGCCGTGTGATCCAGCATCTCACGCGCCTGAATATGCATGAATTCACCACAAGTCGCAAGCAGCTGCTACTTAAAATAATTTCGCGAAACACTTTGCGTAAGCCAAGAGTTATTTTCGCTGGCTTCCTGATTATGCTTATGGAGCGACTGAGTTTCAACAGTCCCGCGATGCAATTAGAGACATTAACTCGTCATTTTCTTCAAACTTACTAACTGAAGAAATAAAATTTTTTCTGATTTCATGACAAAGTAATATTTTTCGCGGCATAATCGAGCAGAAAAAGATCTCTTCGTGATGCACGAATAGAAAAAAGTATGCCATAATAGTAACGACAAGCACAGTCCTTACATTCTTTTTCATACATCTTTGTGCAGTTTTCTTGGCGTTTTCTGTGGCATATAGCATCTTTAAAAAATATCTTTACTTCGAAACCATTAAATTCACGTGTAACGTGCCATGTATCGAATCCTAAAGACCAAATCGAAATTCACCTCATGACCGCCGTAAGACAAGAGAGGATATAAGACGGGAAAGATGATGGACGAGGTAGCCTCGCATCGGCGTTCCGAGTAACTCTTGAGAGCTTCCTCGGATCTACCTCTGTGATCTTCCTTTTACAACTTTCATGCGAAGACCAAAGAATTTCTAATTAAGTAACACTTCATATGATATCCAAACTACATACTTTTAAGTTGCATAATTCTCATGAGATTTTTTAAGGCGCTTTTGTGTTAAACATTTTACGTGCGTCTAACGTACAAAATCATTTTATATACTGCTTTGCGTGATATTTTAAAGCGCGGAAGTCAGCTGCAGCTAGAAAATGAAAAAGATGTTATTTTCCTATAACATATTTAAATGGTTAAACTGTTTTTAGTCACACATTACCTTCGTGACGACGTGGCTTTTTATAGGATGCATTTCATTTAGTCCCCGTTCTCCCCTCTCTAAACTCCCATCTGCCACACGTGAACCTCGTTTGCATATCGCGAGAGTATACGTAGGCACGTGACTAATTGCGAGCAGCATTAAAAGGACAAAATTTACGTTTCGCACGATTACAGAAGCGTAACGACGACGACGACACCAGGGAATACCGCGTTGCACGCGCAAAGCCGGGGATCACACCATACCCTTTCGCCGGCTTCTCGTTCGTACCTGTTCGTAATCCCCCTGCCTTCCCTTATTTGCCCTCGGGGCTTCGGGTGCAAACAGCGAAAGGATTACATCCTGTTTGCCGTGAATCGAAGCTACCGTAAATTCCGCGGTCTGCGCTTCTGCGGACTTCGCGAACAAGGCAACGATGCATTCGCGATGCAGTGCGAATACATCGTTGCCTTGTGCGCTATATCGAATCCTGCATATCTTTCAATCTACCAAAATATCATGTAAGAAAAGAAAGGATGGGAAATTATTTGTAGTGATGATAAGCACAGGAGTTATGGAAGAAATAAATGCATTTTAATTTTTTAAATACGTTTTTTGTTTTTTTTTCAAGCGAAATAAATTTCCTCGAAATATTCTTTTTTTGTGTGTTAGCAAGGAAGGAAAGGTGCATTATTATACCATTCATATAACGCGTAAAATTGTATTAATAGAATGCCAGGCATTTTTCCCGTGCAGGAACTTGTTGTTGCATATAGATTGTTGATGGCTGTTGCGTAATACGGCGCACACCATCAACTAACCATTTTTTTCTATTCTCGTGAACAGAACGGATTTCACTGTGCGGATACGAGTTGCGCATTTCCGGGTAATTCCAGATAATGATCAAAGCCCATACTAATTGCTAATAACTGTATCCGTACGTCATTCGTATGGTAATTAAATGTGGATGATGTACCGCAACATGTTCATTGATATTATATAGCAGTATCCATAATGTTAATAATACCGATGATGTAATAATAATACTAATTAATATATAAAAATTATATGTAATAGCTTTCAAAGTGTAGAGACTTTATATTTGTTTTATATACATTTTACATCAATTACCGACATAACAACTAATTATTGATATATTTTATCCGTTAATATTCAATACATTATTCCAGATAATGAGATGAGTATACGTATAAATTCGTTATCAAAACCCGTAATAAGATCATGTACTTTTTATGATAGTAAAGTGAGATAGAGAGAGGTATTTTATCTTATAGATCGGAGAAATGAGAAAAATTGGGAAATTTCAATAGGAAAAATAGCTGAACAGCTGTGCTGACGGGAAAAGCGTCGTCGTCGTCCGTTTTCATTCTTCTCGAACACCAACGGCTTGTTCTCACATAGGATTCTCATTAGAAAAGTCAGTAACAGATCCGATGTCTGTTAATGGAG
Organism: Ooceraea biroi; assembly: GCF_003672135.1. Classification (NCBI taxonomy): domain Eukaryota; kingdom Metazoa; phylum Arthropoda; class Insecta; order Hymenoptera; family Formicidae; genus Ooceraea; species Ooceraea biroi. The sequence goes on from NC_039512.1 coordinate 5,981,575, forward strand.
ACGGCCACCTACCTTTTTCATCGCGAAATTTGTTTTCACCCCGTTTTGAATCCCCATTAGCACCAGCGAGAGTGGATTCCCGCTGAGAGTCCATTAAAATATCATTTGATTTTCCAACTGTTTTAGCTTGTAAGAGCGTGAAAGACCTGCTTGTTTACTTTTATCTCTACATTTCTAAAATAAGATCTGTCCCCCTTTGCGTTCGCGGTATCATCCTTTCGATGCGGTAACACATTTATTTTATTTAGAGCGTGAAAACAATAAGAGTTAAAAAGTACAATATTAAAGTAAAGAAGATTCCTCGCTCGCAGTTTTGTTTTTATTTTTAATTAACGGATTCGCATATTTGATTGATTATAATGTGCATGCTCAATTATCCTCATTGTTCTCACAAGATCGATACCGACGTAATCAATACACAGTGGGCGTTCTCGTTTGTTTGCCAACCTTTGTGGCTACCTACAAAGCAGGACGTGACTACGTGCTTGAAATTACCGGCCTGTAGATCGACAGCATAGATCATTGGTACGTTACTAGAGTAAACGAATGGTACCAGAATGCAGAGGCATTGGAACAGCGTAAATCACTCGATTAAGATTTTCTTTACTTCTGTAATGAAAAAACTGTCACAACTTTTCTCCGGATATAATTTCGACATGTTGCATTTTATGTTCACGGTTGTCGCTCTGCTTGGAAACCCCGGAAAATTTGGCTTTACGCGTGTACAATCAAGAAAGCATTGTAGAATTGTAATAAAGTATTGAAATTTTATGATCTTTTATCCTTGATCAATCAATGTAGGTGTTAGAAATGGCATTTACGTCTGATTTTTACAATTTTTAATCAAGTTTGTACGTCTGTCAGTTTACAAGTTTAATAAATATATCATTATATTGTTAAATTGTTATTAAGTTAAAACTTAAATTATCGAGAAGAAAGTTAAGATCTTATTTGACAAAATGGAAAAATTTGGAAAATTCGGTGGGATGGAAAGAGTGAAACAAGTCTTCAATTCACATCATCGACCACCGCGCAAATGATATTTGCACTGGTATGGTCACGGAAAAGTCATAAGAGAGCGAGTGTTGCGCAAGCACAATATTTCTTCTACAGATCTTCTGGATGGAACTCGGGGTAAGGGTGGCGAGATTTGTATATTTTCATCGTGCAGTCGGCGTTTTCGCTTGTATATCCAGGGTGCTCGACGACGCGCGGTTCCTTTGTAATTTCAAGACTGGCGACTGGCGCGCTCGGCAGCGTTATGATAAAGTACTCGTCCTCGGTTTGCATCTCGTGGTTTCCGTTTCTCGCCGCGCGTCTAACTCGGCCTAAGTAAATACTTGACGAGGCTGCAAGCCCCAATATTGCGCCGTCTTCTCACTGCGGACGACTGTGCATACATCTGGCGAACGAGTCCAGTGGACGAGCGAGCGAGTTACAGTTTCGAGTTGGTTCCGGATCGTGCTCGGAATCATGCGAGCCCGTACTTATTTACGTTACGATTGAATTACGAGCTCATCGGATGAACTTGCAGTTTTTATCTACTAACACAATGTGTAGTCGTAGTGTTTCAGTTTTACGTAATTTCTCTCTACAAGCATCCGTTTCCTACAAAACTTTGGTAAATCTACCGATTAGCGAACCCACCTCCTATCACCTTGTCCTTGACATATATTATAGAGGTCACCCTCCTGAGTGACCTTCAAAAGGTTTTAGCCGTCGGTCGTTGTTTACTAAAAAGTTATTAACAAAAGAAGTTTAATGATTTTGCACGAATTTTCAGCCGTCCACAACAAGCAAAAGCCTTCGCTTCGCGGGCTGAAACCAAGCGTATGTGTCCGGAGCTCCAGTTTCGGAAAATATAACCTAACCAGGTTAGGTTAGGTTAGTTTAGGTTAGGTTAAAGCAGAGAATACTTTGTATTTAACTGTTTATGCTTTTGGTTAAAGTGAAGAATACTTTGTACTTATATTAAAAGAAACTATTCTATATATTAACGATTCACTGCTTTAAATGACTTTCCTTCCTTCGTTCATATACATATTCGTCTTTTATATCTTTCAATATTCAAAATAACTACTATATTTGCAAAATTTCTTTTGTTAATAACTTATTCATGAACAACGATCGACGACTAAAACCTAGTGCGGGTTATTCGGGAAGGTGACCTTTGTAATATATGTCAATATTATGTTCTTGGTTCGCGTAGACAGCTGAAAATTCGTGCAAAATCATTAAACTTCTTTTGTTAATAACTTTTTAGTAAACAACGACCGACGGTTAAAACTTGCACAATGTTACTTAGAAGGGTGACCTCTATAATATATGTCAAGGACAAGGTGATAGGAGGTGGGTTCGCTAATCGGTAGATTTACCAAAACTTTTATACTGCAATTGTTTTATAAGGGAAAAAGATATATCTTATTGTTCTTCGCGCGACAGCCGAATTGCCGAACAATCTTGAGGCTTATTGGATATCGCTCCATCTTCCGTCCTAGCTTTGTCAGGTATATATCGCTTCCGTGTTTGGCAGGATATCTATCAGCCTTGCTTTGGCGCAAATAAATATATCAATAGTTTTCTTTTTTGCTCTTTCTCCAGCCGAAAGATTCGTCATTTTAATGGCTATCAAGTTTCTGTCAGATTTTATCCGCTGGCGGCTCGTTTAATTTATTTCCATTTACGAGAAGATAATAATCATCTCATTTAATTGACTTATAGGATTAACGCCGGCAGCTTCAAGATTACCACAATTAGAGGAAATTGGTATAATGCGTAATAGCGTAACGCATACAAGCACGGCGTAAACATTTGCTGATAATTACCATGTCTGTCTCAGGGCGCTCTAATTATCGGTTCGCTTCGAATGTGCAGGTTAACGCGTTTATTTAGCGCGTTGTAACGTGCAATGATCGTCTCTGCTGCGGTAAACACGGTTTCGTTAGGCGAGAGAGAACCGCCATTGAAATGCTGTGGCAGCTCTTCCTCGTCGAGGCGATTTTGCGGAATTAGTTACGAATTACCGGGCAAATTACAATGATGGTTTTCGCCTATCTCTGTTCAATCTCTAATACGGCACGAGAAGTTGAAATGGCAGCTCGATGTCTCGCTTACGTACTTTCTGATTGCCTGCATCGTGAAATAATCGTGCAACATTCAACTGAAGCCAGCCTTGCGACAGTAACGCGTTTCCCCGTTTTGTTACATCAGACTGATTGGATAATGCGATTAATCCCAGCCTAATTAAAGAAAGAAACGATGAGCATCCGTTCATCAAAATAATTGAGGATTGTGATTAATTCTGGTTTGACAAGAAATTGCGAGGGTTGTTCCAAGATTATACTGTGTATAACAGATAGTTGATGACATGTGTACGAAATGTCATCGTATTGAAATAAAGTATACAAAGAAATGTGAATGATTTATAGCAGTAAATACTATATTTTCTCTTCTTTTACATAATTCCTTGTCTTAAAAGATAAAACGCATCCAGATAATTTAAAATGGAGTCAAAGGCCTTTACGTATCTCATTTGTATATTATTAAAGTTAATGGCACGAATTATGAAACAAAGTTTCGTAATATGTTATCTATCAGTCGGAGCAGTATAATTTCGTTATTATCCACAAAATATTCGATTTATGTAAATGTTCGTTATTCGTTCGTGGTTCTTTCAATTTGATCGATATTGGCAAATATACTTAAAACTCGTATCAAAGAGAATGTGATATCGTGGACTAAGGTTAACATAAAGTGTTCATAAACTGTTCTTATTTCTCTTTTCGTGTAAATGTAAATTAACGCACAAACCACAGTGATCTCAGACTTAAATTAGACGGCACGAGAGCCATAATCGCCGCTCAATTCCCTATTGGTTCTTTCTGAGGGAGGCTTTAATCCATCAGTATAACTAGAGAAGAGCTAAATGGCAAAAACCGGGTGATCGACGATAATGCGCTTTCGTCGCTTTCTTACAAAATATGAAAAAAAGAGATGGATTACTGCGTAACACTTTAATGCATTTTTAATCGTAAGTTTGAAATATTGCGATTTTTCCACGAGTTACGAATATCACGAGGGAAATCAGTCGAGAGAAACCATTTTTTTTAACGTAAAAGCCAATTTTCGACAAATTCCACAAGTTGATCAATTCGTCATATAGGCGCGAAGCACCTGCCGTTTATTATTTTTTTAAGGTAATCGGGGTCTGTCAAAGCGGCAGTTCTGTCCATTTTTCAGCGAAATATTTTCAAAGGGTACGCACAAAAAAAAAGGAAAAACGCACGTGTCACTCGGAACAAACGAAACCGCGGGGTTCGTCACCAAAAATGCGAATTAATGTAACGCCTCGCTTGGCTGTGTATGTGTATTTTTTTTACGCTTTTCCGGTATGTTTGGCGTTGCCGTGTTCGATTTCGGCACGAGGATGCTATTTTTATTTTTGAGAGTCCCCGGAAAATTTCGCGCACGAAGGATGGCGCCCGCAGAAATATTCCTCCCGGCGGAGTAATTTAACGGTTACGAAATTTTTGCAGTCGATTCACGTACTGATGATAAAATATGAATCCAACCAAATGGGGGATTTCGATGAGAAACTTCAGTCGCTGAGTTTAGCTGGATCGTTTTTATGCGCATACAATGTCTACTAATAATTTACAATTATCACATGAAATGTTTAAGCGTAGGAAACCAGTGGCAGTGTGACATTTTAATTACAAAGCGATTTATTGCGCACTATATTTGCATATTTGCATATAAAAATCTTGTAAAGTTAGTTATTAATATTGATTTGACGTAATTCATTTACGCTCGCATGATCTGGTGAGATTAGATGGTAAGACGCGATTACCTTTATGATATACAAGCGTAATTTTCGAATTCAGACACTGAAACTTCTGACGAAACTTTGTATCCCGCGAGAAAGAGTCGTCACGATAAATCTCGCGAGATATACGGAATAACTTCTTATTGTCGGAAAACTCTGGGGACGTAAATCTCGCTCTTCCTGTCGTCACTAATTCTGATAGCGGCGACGCGTCACATTTCAAACGTGAGTTTTTTTCTCGAAAATTAAAAAAATGAGAGAATTTTTCTATTTGGCGCCTTATTAAACTTTAAATTCCCAGATTGATTAATTTCCTTCATTATCACTGTTCGCCGTTAAAGAACTGGACGAGAATCGGTTTTACACTGAAATTAGGCACCGAATCATTCAATTATCTCACTGTGTTCCGTTAAATCTCTTTATGATGCAAAGGACCATTTATCAGCGCTTTTGAGATTTACCTTTGCTGAGCTAATTCCGAGATTCGAAACGAGACGAATATAATCGCGTATAAAAGTTCGTACGTATTGTATCCAGTGAAATTTTCGCGTGTAGTATCACGCTGCTGCCGCTTGCCTCTGCAAAAAGCCGTAATGGAGTTTCGACGTTCGGCATTGTTTCGCTATTTTATAAGCCATCGAGAGCGCGGATCGTCTCTAACGGGCTGCTTGATTTTACGGAGCGCCGAAGGGCGAAAATGCAAGTTACAGCAGACGAGACGTCTACGTTCGTCTGTTTACAATCCTGGAAACGCAACAGTCTCCTATCTCTTTCTTTCTCTCTCTTATCCCCTTTCTTCCTGTCTCTCTTTCTTCCTCTTTGTAATCGTCTCTAAAAGCTCTTTGAGACTCTCTTCGGAACTCCGCTGAAATCGCAAATGCTTCGCTCGATTCCCCCTCGTTGTCGTCGCAGCTAATCATTCGCGCAACTAATTAGTTCCTGTGCATTCGTCTCTAAGCGGATTTAATTGGCGTTCGTTATAATCGGATTTACAATATTTTTATTGCAAATTTATTTTGCTCTTTTTTTATGTGATGCTTTTTATACGGTAATATTATCCGTCGTTCGGATTTTTTATTATGTAGTTTTGCTACAATTGGATTATTAATTTATTTCTTTGTTGGCAGTTAAATTTGTTGGAGCTTTTCAATGTTACGCGGATCATCGTGTCTCGAATTGAATTGATGTTACAAGAGTGAGGTTGCGTGAATTCTTGCGATAGAATCGATTTTCTGCCCTACCTCTTTTTCTCTCGTTTCTCAAATTCAAGCGATGCAACCGTGCTTGATAAATCGATTTTCATAGATAGGCTTGTTTACCCGCGACAAAACGAATTTTCGTGTTTTTCGTATCGTCCCGGGATCCAATTCGGTTTGACGAGAATGTTGAACAGCAAATCGAGGTTTTAAGAAGATTATTGATTATCGATATATCACTCTGTTTTATTTCAAGAAACGGAATATAGCGATTAAGAATAAAAGTGTACACGGAATAAAAATTTCAATTTGTCATATACTTGAGAGAATAAATTTCTTTGTAAAACGGAGAAAAATGTAAATGAAACAATTTTAATATTTCGCTATGTATATATTACATAAATTTAGTTAAAACGTGTATATATATGTATGAAGCTCAAACATGCACAATACCGTCGTTTAATTAACTTTCCTTCATAATCTTTAATTTCCAGTTCTCGAAGCGGGGAAAAGAAGAAAGATTTGTAAAGGCTCGAAACTCCATTACGGAAATAAGAAGAAGAGGCGGACAAAAATATCTCAAAATGGGCGAAAGTCAACAGCCAGAACTGATACGATCGATCAACAGCCAGGACGAATGCTTTGTCAGATTTATTAATACAACGCCTCACTGTCTCACTTTGTACTGGATAGACTACCAAGGAAATCCGGTTAGTTATGGCGATTTGCCAGGTGGAAACTACAGAGAAATAAATACTTTCGCGACGCATCCGTGGATTTTCGTCAATAAAGAAACGCATGACAGGTAGGTACAATGACGGTAATTTCCTTTCTCAAATCATTATGCTGATAATAATCGAAGATCGTGCAACGAATTATCATTTATAATAAATAATTGTATCTTTTTTATAATATGTCAAGTATAAAAGCGTAAGAGTCAACAAGACTATTATCTTGAGCGGAAGATTTATTTCTCTGCAGTTGCATTCTTAAAACGCTAACGAGCAGAAAAAGTGCCGATATTTCTAAATTGGTCAAATCATCTTTTATATAATTGTATAAATCTTTTGCAAACGAAGTCAATATCTTTTCGTCAACTGAACTTTCTGTGATCCGGCTATTTCCAACAGAAGATTAATTGTTAACATGTATTAAGATACTTTAAGAAGTATCGAGTATATTTTGGTTAAATAATTTTTTAGCTTTTTATTTTGGTGGAATTTTTTGATACAAAATTAATAAAGTATCTAGCACGCGAAAGATTCTTCCCATATTTACCAATTTATTCGCAAATTTCGGAATAGTCTTTATAACATTATCTTTCATAAAATCTTTCATAGAAAGTTTAATAATAGTTGATATGAAAATGAACAGGTATTTAGTGAACAAACGGGATGTTTTCTTCCCTGAGCCATGGTTTGTTACGTACCTTAACAGGCCGAGAGAGGAAATGCCGCAAAGAATCGAAAGAACCAACGTGTACGTTGTGTTGCCCCTATTTACTCTGCAAGAATTATCAATAACAGTCATCAAAAAATGTCTCGCATACGATTCGCAGGCCTTCCTTCTTGACATTCCACAGTGCCTCCAAGTAAAACTCTTTACTGCGATGCCAAGAAGAACTAAATAAGCGCTTATGAATCTCGCAATGTGTTTTTGATATGCTATTATTCTTTGTTATTTTCTATTATTTTGTTTCTAATAATAACACGATTGAGATAATAAAAATAAATTTGAAATATTTTGCTAATATTCACACATTTTTGTAATTTTTGTAATTATTAATGTTTGTAATTTCAAATCGGTAATTATTCTATGTAAGAATTGATTTTGATTTTTCTTAACATTTTTTAGATTAATTGATTAATTCTGCCAACTATAGCTGATGTTTGTTCATTAATTATAAATGCACTTGCTTATGCTTAATATTTAGAAAAGATGACGTGCTTGCGAAAATAGGACTTTATAATATAATTATAAGGATATTCATACGCGATGAATTAAATTGTATAACAGAATACAAGTTTTCTTTATTTAAGAAATGTTTCGAAAAACTTGAGATCTGAGTGAAATATGCAAAATGATTATTTTTATTTACCTCACCTGACATCCTTATTTCGCAAGTAAATATAGATAGTAGGTTTTTAATCTTTAATATATTTATAAAATTTTATTATTTATAGAATTATATATATATATATATCTACACACACACACACACACACACACACACAAATATATATGTATGTTTTTACTTTATTCCAATGATCAAAAATACTATTTCGTTTAATGTCAAGCAAATTTTTCTACCTCTCTCTATGAATCCTTTCCTAACTTCTGATAATGATTTCGATTAGGTGCGCCGCTCAGAAACTTTCGGGAAAATCGTCGATACCCGATAGTAATCCGAGCTCGTTTCCTCAATTTGTCAGTAAAGCACAGAAGGTATTAATCGATTCCTGCGTCTCCTTTTCGTTCTTTCCACATTCTCCTCATTCTCCTCGTGAACTCGAGATATCCTGAAAACTTCCCTTCGTAATTAATAGTCAAGTATGGAACATACTTTGATATAAAATGGTTAATGGCGTATCCATTGAAATGGAATTTTGATCACATTGTGTAATAAATATTGTAATATTTAGTATAAAAAATATAAAATATTTTGGATATATCTTATTTGATATCACGTTTCTTGATATTTCTATGTTGTACATAAAAATAAAGAAAAATAAAAAATATATGTATTATGCAACTGTAAAATGTACAAAGAAAAAATATATTTTTATGTGCAAAATTGACTTGTAAATGATTTATAGTGAAACCTTTATAAAGTTTTATTTGAAAAAACTTTGTTTTATGGACTTGCCTTTCGTATCCGTAAATTATTAAAATAAAAGTTCACCGAAATCTGATAAAAATTGTGTCACAATTACAGATACGAGATGCAAGTACATAAATTCAATAGCGATATATTTATTACATGTAAGGAATACATGCATCATATGAGGAAGCAGTGAACAGCTTGGAGAAGGCTATCAATTTCCATTAGAATATTCGACTAGCCAATCGATTACACTTACGCAAAATAACTCTACTCTTTTCTATTTAATTTAATTTTAACGATTTTTAAATTATCGCGAAATATCAAACGAACGTTTGCAATTGAACTTATTATCGATTCTATTATCGATTAATATTTAAACATATTTTTTCCGTATTTGTTGATGAAAAGTACGTACAATTACATGCATTAATGCCGTCACGTTTCATTTATTGACCTTTTCTGCGACATGTATAATCAGTTCAAGGTAATAATTATTGTAAATTATGAAAATAAAGAATCGATTAATTATATACATAAAATTTTCGCATTATTCGCTATTTAAAAATATTTTTTATTCAACGTATAATAGTTTTCTTTGAAAACTGTATGACAGCTTTTCTAGCTGTGAATTTTTTGACAATAAAGATATCTTTTTTGCGTATAAAAAATGCAAGTGACGTTCAGACCACTCTGACATTTGGCTTTAAATATTTCTACACATTTGCGGATATCTATCGTTTCCAAAGTTCTAGCAAGACGATTTTATGCTGGAACGTGCTTACACGTATTGCCCATAAATTGCGGTCTTCATTACGTTCAGATTTACAGGTTGACCTGTGCAGTCGTTCCCGTAGGAGTTAACGTGACCAACTCGTCAGTCGATTGCGATCGATCGCAACCGATTAAGCTGAACGTAAATACGAGCATCGCTATTTATTTTCATCGAAAATCTGCTTATCGCAACTATATTCCGCATTGGATTATTTTTAGGATAAACAATATAAAACTTTCAAGTGATAGAACTAATAGGTACATTTAATATTTAATATTTAAAAAAATATCGGCTACAGAAATAAAGATTTTAAGAGCTAGATGAACCTTATAAATCTAGATTAACTAGATTATTAACTTAAATAATTCCTTTATTTGTATATTGTTTATATTAAGAGAAGTCTATGTTAAAAAGAAGGAGACGAAAAGAAGTCAAAAAAATAGATTTTGGAGCAACATCGCGATTTTTGGCACAATCAATGATTTGTTATGTAACGATAAAACTTCATCCTTTACTTCTCAAGTTCTCAAACTGATTTTGAATACAGATGTCGAAATATGTTGATAGAGAAATAGCAGGCAATAAGCGATGTAGGGACACCCCTGGGTATCACGCGTGCTATGACCACATAGCCATAAAAGACGTTTCCCGTGCACACAACTAGTATTTTTCTACAGAACCTTCTACAGCGGCGGTGTTCCACGGCTTATCGAAACCGAAGTCTATTCGGTTTTGACAAGAACAAAGTAACGATCCCGAGTTCTTATCCTATATTGCCAGCTACAGAGTAATAATAATTACTTTTTTAATTATAAAAGATATTAAACTTTTATCGCAAACAACTTACCCTCCGTTCCCAGGGTAAATTGCTTAATTGCCAAAAAAGGCATTACACTCCCAAAAAGGAGAATTGTTCGAACGTCGCTGAAGAAGTTACGACGTAACAGATTCAAGCGTTAATGGTGACCGCTGATCAAGGTAGGTAGGACCACCTCGAGAACAACGATTCAGGCGGATCGCAAATGCACTTGGCAGATTCGTGGAGTTCATAGACGAAGTTTGTTGTTACGCGTACACTTTGACGTCACCGTCGTACACCCGCCTTCCCGTGCCCAGGTTTAATACTGGTTTAATCATGACTGGGCCCGAAGTTCGTCGTCTGTGGTTTTTGGCTAGCGCATAATACGCCCCCATGGAAGATCGTACAAACAGCGCGCGGCGAAAACCGCACGGTTCCCCGAGGTGCAACCATTTCGATTACAACCGTGAAACTGCACCGCGTAACGGCGCAAACCGCTACGGCGATTGCAGCAGTACCTGTTACAATCCCAACATGCAAATCGTTACGCTACGTGAAAAGCTTTCAATTTTTGAAGATCAGCTGCCACATCGTCCGACATGTACGACAAATTCACGGTTGTTCTACACCGGTGAAAAGCCGCGTGTTTTGCGCGATAGCGCGCGAGGTACGAGCAATGGAGATTTGTCAAATAAAAATATCTCTCTAATTTCTCTTTTTTCTATTGTTCAATAGTTTTCTATTATTTTTATTGAGGCATTTTTTTTTCTATAAAATATATTTATAAACGATAATCAAGAAGACCTAAAACAGATTATCGGAAAGAGAATGTACCTCAAGGAAATATCAATTTATTGTAATCATTTTCAAATTGATTTATAAATTAAATTACAATATCATACGCAAAGAGTCAAATAGAGCGACTTTATAGAGACTATGATAGAGATTATCCTTATTTATTATTATTGCTGATTCTTGTGAGGAACATTATAGAAATATCATATAAGCAAGTATGCTTCGTGAAATTCGAGAGCTTGTCCCTTATTGTTAGTTGGGCGTCTCCAATCGCTCAAAGCAGATTCTAACGTATTAACACGTACAACTTCCACCTGCTAGCACTTAATACCATCCGTAAATATCATATAACAAAAAATGTTAAGGCATAATCAATAAGCGAATATAACATAAGTATTGAGAAGTTTGATAATCAAACGCAATTCTTTGATGTGATACAATATAAATCAAATATAACAAAATAGTCGTAATTTTAATCGATTATTTTATAGCATTGAATTAAAGCAAAACAATTGCAAAGAATTTTGCTCTTGATACTTTGGTAATCGATGAAGAGTCTCGTACGAGGTGCTAATTTATCAATTTTTGTAAAAAAATCACTCAAAGAGTATTATCGAACGCTGTTTGAGCACCATTTATTTGTCGAATCACCTTCTGCGTTCTCCTATTTTTACACGTTCACTGTTCAAACATCGCACCATTGCAAAGCGAATATTTGCAATTGCATATATCCGTGAGAGGCTTTCAACCTGTTAGTTGTTAGCGGGAAATCCAGATTATCGAAGCACGCATCGTTATCGTAGGGAAAAAATATGGAATAAATAGAATAACGAAACGTCAGTTTTGTCTTCAATCGTACACTCGCCATTTGCGTTTTGTCGGACGTTTTTTAAATTGATCGAGTATCGTTTATTTCTCAATTCGTTCGACCGTGACATTTGCGCGTGATTGCTGATGATAAGATGAAAAATAGAGATATAACACGTATCTAAAAAAGATATCTTGAAAATTTTACTATTAATAACTTTTATAAATTGGTCAAAAATATTTATAAATATTTCATGATAGCAACATACGCTATATAATTTAAGAAAAGTAAAAAAATATTGTAATTGTCTAATTTTCAAGAAGATCCTCCTGCACTATCATTTTAAACGAAATAAGACTTTGTGAGATAAGAAAGTAGTACAGATTTGATAGATAATTACGATATTTGATGTTTAAAATCGCTATTTGTCCTTCTCAAAATGTCCTTGTCAAAAGAATAAATTTTTTTGGATTCGATAAGTCATACGCCGTGGATCACCCTCGTGAATTTGATAGTAATTGGGATATTTGTGTTCGATGGATAACTCTCGAAGTTGATACGGATGTATTTCCGGTAATTCTTTATTATTCGTTAAAGTTTCTAATTTAATCGCTATTTTTTTGTAAAATTTAGTACTTTTTGTTCAAACTATATGCAAATAGACTACACAATTTTTCATAAATTTGTTGTATCTGATTGTTCCAAGAAAGAACAAATGAATCCGAAGTTTGTTGTTTTGTAATTTATGTGACATTTCGGCAATCTGTAGTTTACTGACTATCTAACTGTCTTATCTCTCTATTTGGTTTTCTTTTATATCATTCATTATTTAATTATTTAGAAATCTCTCTTTGACTTTTTGATACGTACAGTTCCTTTTTTATACGCTTTTTTATACGTTTTTACAAATAGAGAAACAGAAAATATCATTATCATTAAAATACGCATATCTTGGTAATGTTTTACAAAATTTGGATTGATAAAGCAATTTACAAGTAGAACTTGGTATGTCATGTCCTAAATTAAATATCCTCCACTTGGTGCATTTACCCAGCAAACATTTTCTGCAATCACAAATGTGGCAACAAATTATGTTTGCCGGAAGGTCGCAAATGGAAAACATACTTTGTAAACATACTTTATTGCAATTCTGTTAGCACACTTCCATCAATATGCAACATTTTCACCGTTCTATTGTCAGATCTGCTCTAATGTTGTCGTCAATTTGACTGTGGAATATGTTCGTCAGATTTGGTTCACATTGGAGACCAACTGAGGACACAGTAGACTCTGGCTTTGGCATTATAGTTCCGCTGACATTTGTTTCTCATTTTGCAACATCCCACAACCAAAATGTTTGCTGGGTAGGTTTAACGCTATTGAGTTTCAAAGAAAAGTTATGTTAGTCATGTTTTCTCTTAAGAGATTACATACACCGCTACGTCATATAATAGAGAGTATCATACTGAATTTGATAATTATTTCTTTAAGAACATTGTAATACATGTTTGTACTTTTCCAATCTTGATAATTGGGATCACCTGGGTCCATAAATTCTCATAAGATATTCATTCAATATGGAACAGATAAGAAAATGAGAATTAATAGTTACAAAGACGCTGTAATATAATATACTGTTTTATTAAATCGCACCGTCAGTGTTAAAGATATCACGTCATTGCGACTCTTGTGTATACGAAGTAGATACGAAGTAAAAAGAGAGCAACTTTCTCAAGTGGGGAATTCCTGCGTGATGCAAATCCCATAGACTGATTTCGTTGCATCTAAACCAAACAACAAGATAGTGTGTTTACAGATTCCAGATACAATTACTGCGTCTACTTTCTTTCATTATATTTCATGTGCGTCAAATGCATTCGGAAATTTCGAAAGATAATGTGCTTAATGATCAACAAGCTTTGTTTACCTCATTAAACGGATGTACTTCGATTATCTTGTTATGCGATGTCTTCTTACAATGCTTGCCTTCAATACGATGAAAATGTAATGACGTAAACTTTTTAAATGAGAATTTACACAATTATACAATTCTTTTGCAGCCCGATAGATGCTGACGAATATTTAATGAGATTTTATGGGTGTCTTGTCTATTTATCTATTATATCTAGAATAATTAGATAAAACTGTAGGTAGCCGGAATACTGGTCGCCATGGTGCATTGATACGCGTAATGCATTGTAGGGCTGCGGCATTTCCATGCCAAACGGTGAAACCGAGTGTCCAAGTCACGTCGTAGTAATGAGTATACCAATTAATTAGCGATTTGTGAATCACGGTAGAACGCGAGTTGAACGTGAATTAACTGGCGTTGGACGCCAGCAATGCGATAACAAGCACTGGTTTCGTTTGCGAACCAGAGAATCATTTCGTCATATCATGTATATATGACACTTGACCATATTTCAGAGATAGGCTTACATAGTTTCTTATATTTGAGTAGATTGTTCCAGTCGTTCATCCCAGGCAAATTGAAATAACGCAAACTAAAAAGTCAGTTTAATCTTACATGATAATGAATATGATAAGAAACAGACTTTCTATCACCACTGTCAAATGTATATCGCTAATCTGAGATACGTAAATTATAAATATTAAAAATAATCCGTATCTATGCAAGCGTACGTATAATTTACGCGATCCCTGAGAAAAGTTAGTTGAAATACTATGGTTGACAGGTACGTCGCTCTGTCCTGTTTTTACTGTGAATATTTTATTTATCTATTTGTCTTCATGCTCTGTCTACACTGGAGGATGATCCTATTTGTGGCTCATCCGATGCCTTGTCTATACTGGAGGATGATCAACCAACTTCAATATATGATTTTCGACTGTCTTCGGATGAGCCACAAATAGGATCATCCTCCAGTGTAGACAGAGCATTACATATCACATACACATAGCATTTCAATGCGACAATGTAACACTGAATTAAAGCTAAATATGTTATCTAGAAACAGAATAAATTGTTTCTTACGAAATCATACGCATGTTATTAAGTGTTTATGCATAAGAACAACGCTGATTGTAAATTGGAATATCAAGAAGCAATGAAGAGATAAAATGTTTCGCACGCGTCAGACATGCAGAAATCAAGCGTATCAGGCGTCAATAGAGCTATATATCAATGCACGAATAACAAAAAGAAGACACTATGCATAATGATGTTCATAAATTCCTGTGAAAGTGTAATTAATTTCAAGCGCTGACGTAAATTTCGTGCGCATTGGTCCATCAGTATTACGTGTGTATTGGTCGTTTTGATACCGATTCTTATTAATGATATTTGTTAGTTTCTTTATAATTTCACTATTTCAAGTTTCAACGTCTTAGATGCAAACATAAAGTTAAATCAATTGTTTTATAGGAGATAATTTTATAGGAAATAATTAAAAGTATAATATATTCTTATTAATAAAAACTGTCTCAAAAATAGTATATTGTACTATTATACTTTCAATTTTTCTAAATATACTTTGTACAAGATTTTCATGTTGAAATTCATTATTTGGTAAATTTTTCATATAAGCTCAGTTTTTAATGTTAATGACAGTGTGCTCGAAGGCACCGATAGAGCTTTTAAGCAATTGCGTTAATCGAAAAATTGCGGAGATTAATCGTACAACAAATTAATTATGCAGGAATTATCGTTTAGTGATTATTTATCGTTTAGTAATTATCATTTAATTGCTTAATGTTTAAGGTTATTATTATGCTGGAAAATACTGTCTTACACGATTTTACTCCATTTCTGCACAAACTGTCGTGCAGATTATTTTTCGAAATATATAACTTTGCAATCACCCTTTCTTTTATCCTTTTAATATACATATAGTCAGTATCTTCACTAATCATACAATTCTAAATTATAATGTGATTTTCTCCAATATTTTGCAAATGTTATTGTACTTTTCCAATGTTAGCTGAAGAAGTGATTTTAACCGATAAGCATTTATTAAATGATTTGAAAAAAGGCATAAACTTTATAGTTTATCTTTGTTGTATTAGATTAACAGTCATCAATATCGTAATGATAAATGAAACGATAGCCTACGAAGAACTGTTTAAGACGAGCAGTCAGGCATTGTAAACAAACTACAAAAATTATGTAAACACGACAAGCAAGATATCATTTTGTATCCCTCTCTGGTTTCTGCGAACGTCATACTACATCCAACATAGAGGTGTTCTGCAAAAGGGGAAATTAGGGAGGGGAAGATGAATATATAAGAGGAAACACCACTTTCTTGCAATAATTCAGTTTAATTTCATTCCTGAAATCTACTTCAAGAAGTGATCTTTGATCAAGCTTCGTCATTGTGATAACAATTGAAAAATAGTGGCTAAGATTTTGCAATATTTGTTTTGTGCGCAACCTGATTGTGTGTTATTGCGTTTTATTAATATTAATATTTCATATTACACTTGACATTTTTATATATTAGTCGGCAAAAAATACGACAATTATACTAAACATCGATATTTGGTAATTGATATTTATTAAATTAATAATCGATCTGTGAAATATTTTCGTTCGCGAAAAGTAAAGAGATAAAGGAATACGAACAAACATGAGTAAGTATAAAATTTTGAATTATTATAATCTTACATTATGAACAAGACTCATTATTAAAAACTTGCAAGAAAAGTAATCATATAATCTATAATCAATATATATAAAAATTATTATGTAATCTCATAAATTAAGAAATTTATTTCTTATACAATATAACAAATTTCATAATATTTAATCACTAGAAAAGTAATCAAAATACATTTAATTAATATTCTTACAGATTTTCTGATGGTAATTAGTATAATATTGATTGCTGTAATTATTTTTGATCATATTGGAAAAAATGGGATACGTATATTAAGAAAACTAGAATTTACCCTGTCGCTTCCTGGTGTACCTATATTATTGTCATTTGTCCATGGGCTGCAAATCGCTTTAGGTTACACAGGTAAATAAGATATTTATTTAGTGAATAAAAATGGAACGTTCTAATCCAATCATTAATCGCTGAGAAAAGTTCAAGATAGAATCAAAACGTTTGATATTATAAGTCATACGTATCGAGGCGCTCGGGCGCCTCGAGTGGGGATAGCGGCACCGAAGTCCGAACTCTACTAATAAATCATAAAAGTACGCATCGATAACCGCATCAATAAGATTTCTGTTTGCCCATTTAGCTTGAAAGTTACCACAGAACCTGTAATTAGTAACATGTTTTTATTTTTTATTTCTTATTATTGTTTCTGTTTCTGAAATCATATTTTTAATGTATAATAAGAAAGAAGCAGTAATCTCTTTTTCTCTTTGTCTATGTACTTAATGATATTATCTTATAAACTTTTATATACGAAGATATCACTTTACAGAATTAGTAAAATACCTGCTAACATTTACTGAGAGATTTGAGGGTCCTAGTCGTTTTATTGTGGGAACAGATATGTATGTAGTACTTACGAAGCCTGAAGATTATAAAGTAAGTTTAATCAAATTAATGTTATAGATACATGCTATATATAATTAAGGCAATATAATAAAACACATGTTTTTAAATGTAGTCTGTACTCTCAAACACCAATGGCAACTATAAAAGTTCAGCGACTATTTTATGGCAATCGCTTCTTGGTGATGGAATCATTAGAGTTTCGGGTATGTAATACAATATCATGTTTGAAATTCGAAAATGTAATGTGTAACGTGTAATATATATGTTCCATATATGTTCAAATGTATGATAATTATTTATTTAATCTACCTTTACGCGATAATAAATAATAAGTCATTTATAAGTCAGTAATAAGTAATTTATAATACATAACACATATTTATATCATTCAATATATCCGTATTTGATATTTATAGGTATAACTCACAAGCTGCGTCGAAAAATTATAGAGCCCCTGTTTAACAGCAAGTTTTTATCAAAATATGTGACTTATTTCGATAATTGCAGTAATCATTGTGCGGATCTTTTAAAGAAAGAAGTGGCTAATGGTTACGTTGATATTAAACCTTATATAACGCGATGTACAATAGATACATTTTTAGGTAATAATCATAAAAATATGAAAAATGTTAATAATATAATTATTTAGAATAAAGATTAACATTAACAATAAATTTATAGTAACATTTGCGGGCATTGAAGAAACGGCACAGAAGGGTGATTACGATGATGTATTGCACTGGCAAAAGAGGTACGCGTAACGTAATATTCTTTCTATCACAATTTAAATCGAACATTATAATTGCTTGAATCAATCAGTCAAATTAATCGAAAATTATATTTATTTCAGATTGTTTAAACTTACATATGACAGGTCGATAAGACCGTGGTTGTATGCAGATAAAACTTATTCCATAACTGGAAATGCAAAGCAAATGCGTTTCGGCTTGAATATTCTAGAAAGCTTTATCTATAATGTACGTAAATTTCGAACATCTTATAGCCTTTCGATTATGTATTCCAATTTTCTTATTTTAACATTCTATATATGATACAATATCTATTTACACACAGAATGCTATTGATATAGTATAAGTAAAATATAGATTAATTTTTAATATAAATATTTTTTAATATATCTAGATATCACGAAAGGTAGTGGAACGAAAAACTTTGAATAAAGACATTGACATTGAACAAAGGCCAGAATTAGTTTTTCTAGAACAGCTGTTCGAAAATGTTGTAGATAGGAACGACGTAACCGATCAAGATTTCAAAGACGATATTAAAAATTTATATCTTGCTGTAAATATCATATTCATATGACATTATAAATTAACATTATACATATATACATTTATTACAATTATCGTATTTTATAGGCTCAAAGTACTATGACGGAGTTGACACATTTTGTGTTGCTGATGTTGGCAATGCATCCGGAAATACAAGTTAGTAAAATTATTATGTAATAAACACATTACACGTGTTTATATCGTATTATTTGTTCAGCTTCATTGCTTTAGTATATCATTTTAATTAGTCGTTAAATTCTCCGGTTGATTCGATTGATTTTGGATTCTCGTGTTAATATTCAGATTTTATTTCATAGGACACTCTGCGAAAGGAAATATCTACACTTGACAATGAGACGATCAATAGCTCGTGTCTTCTAAGAATGCGATATCTTCACATGGTGATCAAAGAGACGTTAAGATTGTTCCCTATAGCACCTCTTATGGTGCGCGAACTCACCGGAGACATTAAACTCGGTACTTTTCTTAAGCTATATACTGAGTTAACGAGAGAACTTATTCTCTGCTTGTATTCGTAATATATTTTACTTATGAAGGAACTTTGATGGTTATAGAATCATGCACCTTGCCGGATGGATGTTACGTGATGGTACCGATATATGCTATTCACCGTAACCCTAAGTATTGGGACCACCCGAATGAATTTATCCCCGAACGCTTTGCACCTGAGAATTCACTAAATCATAATCGTGACGCCTATCTTCCATTTGGTTCAGGCATTAGAAGTTGCCCAGGTAAGCATCCGAGCTGATCATTTTGAGACTATATAATTCGAAATATAATTTGAGTGTAAATTTGATTTTGTCAAAAAGCTGTATATATAGTCAGTATACAATCTCATAATTTAAACGACTTTTCTAAAAAGTTTATAACGCTTCGAGATTGGGGATTAATATTCTCGAAATAAATAAAGTAAATAAAGAAATCCAATTAATGTTAAATATGCATACTCGCGCGCGAAATGTTTTCTTGATATTTTTATGTATTTGTCTTATCGTATTCGTTAAACTATTCATTAATATTATACATTATTTATCTTTAGGACAAGCGTATATGTTCTTATGCGTGGGACTGATCGTCGTGAATTTAATGAGACGTTTTCGATTTGCAACAACTGCCAACATGAAGGACGTCGATATAACGCACGATATTCTATTACGATCTCCAAACATCAAATTATCGCTATCTCATGTTTAAATACACGTCACACACAAAATACTCTAAATATATATCTAAAGTATATATATATATAATGTTTATTGAAAGAGCTTATGTGTGTTTGTGTGAGACATTGTATTATTATTATTATTTTATATTATAACACATTGATGTGCTTTTTGTGTTGTGTTGTTGTATTATGCATCTCATATTAATTTATGTAATATTATACAACACTGAAGGCACAGCACTAAAAAAAGGGTTAAGTTTAGTCGTTATTAATTTATTATTGCTTGCATTATTCTAATAGTGCCAAGTTTTTTCACATGAAATTTGATATTTATTATATTTTAATTATATTTTATATATTTTATTTATACAGGGTGTCTGGTAATCTCCGTGCAACCGATTAATGGCATATAGCTCAGGCCTAACTGAGTCGAAAAGTTCTCTACCATTTTGCAATTTGCGCAATAGTTAACGAGTTATTAATTGTTAACGCAATAGTTAACGAGTTATTAATTGTTAAAAATCGCTGTATTAGTCCGGCCTACCGCCGAATGCAAGCGCGCGGCGAGATGCGACCGCCTAGCGATCGAAGTTGCTAGGCGCGAGAATTGTTTATTACAAATGGCATGCCTAGCCATTGCCACTGTGATCGTTAGGCACTCGATCGCTAGGCGGTTGCATCTCGCCGCGCGCTTGCATTCGGCGGTAGGCCGGACTAATACAGCGATTTTTAACAATTAATAACTCGTTAACTATTGCGCAAATTGCAAAATGGTAGAGGACTTTTCGACTCAGTTAGGCCTGAACTATATGCCATTAATCGGTTGCACGAAGATTACCAGACACCCTGTATATATAATATAAAAAATATTTATTGAAATTTGTTAATTTATTTTATATATAATAATATATTATCTGTAATTGTATTATGTAATTGTATTATACAATTAAATAAAAATCACTTTTGTAAGAAAAGCAGTTTAAGTAAAATTGTAAACTTACTCCTAATTTTAATTTATACTTAAATTTAATTTTGCTTTCATGCTTTTTTATAAACGCGCGTACGTGTGTGTGCGTGCATGCGTGTATCATTAAATCATTAAATACATACATAAACATTAAATGAATATATATTTTAAAGTAGAATTATAAAAAATTAATCTATTTAGAAACTACTAAAATTATTTAATATGAAATCTAAATTATCAATAATTTACAAATTTCTATAAATTGATAGAGTTAATTTCATACATCATCGTTTGTACCAATATTTAATTAGAGGAACAATCTGTCGCTACAGAGGCGGCATTTGCTTGTAATTGCTCATAATGAGTTGCTATCTGTAATTGGTTATTATGGCACATGTGCATAAAACACGGAGTAAATTTTTTACCGATTAAATAGCGTAATGAATGCAACAATGTTAGATCGGTTTTAGCGATTTAGCGAATATATGGAATTTCAATAGATCTTCTATTGCGTTTATTACACAATTTAGTTTTCCAATACTTTTATTTTAATAACTATATGATAGAATAATATGTGTTATCTAATGTAAATGTGTTTGTGTATGTATGAATAAGGGAAAATGTTTACGCTTGTTTCACATAGTTGAAATTTCTAATTATAAATTATAAATAACTCTTTACATACCGATTATATTATATTCAAATTTTGCGTAATCTAGCATTCTCCATGGTTTTAGTTATTCAATGCTAACTGTCCGTTCCAATTACAATTGTAAATTACAACTGTAAAGTAATAGCTTACCGTGAAAAGCTCATGCTATTCAATACCGTTCAATTTCAGAAGAATACTGATGTAATATTATGTTTATTAATAACTAACTATTAATATTTCGAGAATAATCCGATGTGCGATCAATTTAGTTTCATGAAGAGATAAATTTGAATTGATAGTTATAATTTTAATGTTTTATCGAAATATTGATAATACCGCATAATGTTGAATCATTTTCTGACAACAATTAAGAAAAATCAGTCTGTACGTTAAAATATATTAATTGTTAATTATAAGCGAATCCAATTAAAAAGCGGCGCTTGATTCACGCGTTAAACGACATCGAAACTTTCCTTGCTTTTCCTTCTTCGGTTCCGCGCGACTTTAACTTCTTTTTATCTTCGTTAGGATCCTCTTCCACTGCTGGTCTGTCTATCTATACCTGACTCTCAACCGATAATTAATTAATCGCAGTGTTCCCTTTTCAAGACCGTAGGAATTGATTCTCGTTAACACGTTGCGGTTACAGGGCAAGGGGATGAGGAGAGAATGAGGAGAGCTGTCGTAACAGTTTGGCGTAAAATGGGATATCTGCTCTTTGTCTCTTTGCCTAGGGAAATTCCTTTTCGCTGTCTGGCAAATTCCGCGCCGAAATTCCACAGATTTTCACAAAGCATCAAATAACCGATTTCTCGTATGTTGCAAAAATTGTAATCTCAGGGAAAATTCTTTTTTTATTGTAGTTTTTATTGTTTCTTCTCTAACGATACTGAGACTTTATTGCAATTTGCGGTTCTAATTTATTACTGACGTCACATATGCACCGAACACTATAAATATATATATTTTATATATATTAATTATTATATATTTATGATAATAATATAATAATGTAATAAAATTGATGAAAGCTTCGTTATAGAATTCGGATAAATTTAAAAATAATTTGATAGAAATTATAAAATAAGTTATAAAATCATTTTATACATTTTCTCTACAAAAGAATATTATGAAAGAGAGTATTGTTTATCCTAGCTTTCCAAATTTAATATTAAATTTATGAACGAACGTTATTCACTGAGGTTTCCGTTAAAGCACACGCGGCTTATTTCAGCAGGCTCAGCATGGAATATTCCATATGTAATGGCGGTAGATTATAAATGAGAAAATAGAGCTAGACTATTGGCGGCACTCAATCGCGACAATCGATGCGGTAACGCTATTATCTTCGACTCGCAATCCTGGATAATGGGTTATATATAGCCGATAAACCGATAGCTATCCATTGGCTGGACGCGATACGTTTAACATGCACAAAACGCGCGACAATTTCGTCGGCAAATTTACTTATCTTTTAACCATGTCCTTTTTCACTCAAAGGGAAACATCTTGTTCAACTCAGGATGCTTCATGTTATCCGTGCAATATTTTTCTCGTGTCTTCTCGCAATTTTATACCATTCTGTCAAAAAAGAAAAAAAAATAACACACCTACAGGAAAAATAAGCATCCCTTCGAGACCGTTCAACTCTCTGATTCAAGTTTTTGCTGTCTCCGATACCGAAAAAAAAAGAAAAAAAAAGAGAAAACGTTTTCAGAGCTGGAAGCGCTATTAGGTAGACCGATCTGTTATGTACGTGCATACATGCACTTTGGTTCAGGGAATACTCTATCGCGCATGAATAATGTATTCAGTCGGAGCTGATAGCGTAGATCAACATTTAGGCGGCTTCGCCCAATATTGATACACGCTTTTGACGTGTGCTCTTGCGCTTCTTCCCCCTTCCCTCTCTCTCTCTCTCTCTCTCTCTCTCTCTCTCTCTCTCTCTCTCACCCTCTGCTTCCTTTTATGAGAATTTAAAGCGTGTGCAGGTATCTCATTCGCTTACTTACGTTCACTCTCGGCTTGGTCCGGTACACGATTCACCAACGATTCCTCCGCATTCTCTCTCCACCCCATCATTTTCTTCGTTTCGTTCATGGTATTTAAACGGAACATGTGTACTCGTCTCAGGGAAGGAAAATGACACGCACAGTGGTTGGTTAGGCAGCCGTTGCACCAGCCGCTGCGCCTGCCACGTAACTAGCTTCCGGTAAACAACAAGTTCTACCGTGCAACGGCTGAAACCGAGCGTGGATGCTGACGACTTGTAAATATTTGTGGCCATATTGTATACGTTCTATCAAAGTCCGAGAGGGAAATGCTGTAACGAATATAATGCAATGGTACATTGTGAGGCGCGTACTCCGCGCAACGGAATATATTAGTTTGTTATACAGCGTAAGAGGACTGTAATATAGATCTAGGGCAAGCACCGAGTACAAGCACCCGTCTATTACTATTTCCAATCACAGTGAAAAGCATTCGGCGAATATGCAGTATAAATTTATAGTATATCTCGCTACTTCACCTTTCATCTCGGCATTGATTCACGCACTTTTCTACATCGTGTTACGTAAGGATGCGCTACGAGATACGCTTATGTGTACAGCATGTGCATTCGCGTGCTCTTCCATCCACGAAGCTTCATTGCGAAATTAATTCGCCCTTAATGAGAATGTGTAATGGAAGATCGATGGATTACATAAGCGAGCTAAAGCCGCGTGCCGTTCTGTCGCAGGGAAATGCAGCTCCTCGACTTGCGTCACGAATGACAATTAATAGAAAACCATAGGATATTCCATGGCGGCAGAGGCGGCTTACGTAAGGCCATTCGCTTCCGCTGCAGTTGACTGCTGCGCGGCACCCGCGAATAAAAGTTTCGAGCGGCGACGAAGGGTTCCATTATCCTCTCGTTAAACTTATTTCCCCGTCGCCTCCTCCCACCTCGAGAGGGAACTCTTCTGAGAGAGCATAATCGCACAGCATTGCGCCAGTTGTCTTTTTCTCCCTTCTTCCCTCTTACCCGTCCACCCCCTTCATCCTTTATGCACGGTGATTTATCTCGGCAACGGCAGGATAATTACGCGCGTCGGAGACCTTTAATTTGTTGCGTACCCTCGAAAATAGAAAGCGCGCGCGAGTAATAGAAGCCGATTGTTGTAACAGGCACGTTCGGACTCATCTGCTGATCTGTTCGGCTTCGAGACTTTCTCTCGCGACACGATGCGACGCTTTCCTTTGTCTCCCGCGTGGATGAACTTTAACGAGTCCAAGATTCAGGATGCCTGGATGGAAAGGACTAAGAGAGGAGCGTGCACGACATTTACTCACATTTGCGTCTTTGACGCGCACAGAATTAATCAGTATGCGCTGGATCAGCGCTTTGTGAACCGGATATCGGGGCACCGAAGAAAAAGAACACCGCGTTTACATCGAGGATGTCGAGAAATTTGACGTTGTAACGTACTTTCGCATCAGTGGGTTTTTGTTGCGCAAATGCGTAACTGAATCGAATTAAATGTACTGTAATTACTGCGAGACTAACTATATTAATTAATTATGGAAATTTATAAATGAGCTTCCTGCGATGTGAAAAGACGAGTTAATTTGCTTATTAATTATTTGAAGCAACTTTTTTCTTTGTTTTTCAAAGAAATTTTTGTTGCAGATTATTTAAATTAAATAGACAAGAATTAATAGCTTAATTCTGCGAAATATGTACGCAAAACTGCAAATACATAGCGATACAAAATTACAGAATGAAGAATAAATGTGTATTAATTATGCAGTTATAATTAGCGCGAAATGTTTGGTCTCTTAATGGTTTTCACATTTGCAGTGGTTGATTGAGTACAATTTTACGGGTATTAACATAATCACGGATTGAAGGGATTTTTGCCACAATCTGTGCGAGGCGTTATTGATATTCATTGCGCGCCCTTTTGATCTTATTGTTTGATAAGTTAATGAAATGTAGAAATGTTTGTGTGTGTGTATATGTGAATGATATCAATGGTTAGTTGGAAGCTATTAATTATACCTCAATAATTACAATAATTATGATGAGGCGAGTGAGTAATGTTAGCGACATAAATGCGTCGCGTGACACTTAGATTCTCATGATATAAATCACATTTCGACGAGGAAAAGTACTCGCATTGATGGAGTTTTATTTGTCGCAAGTTGCTCGTGATAACAAGAGTGCAACTAGGCGGTGAATCGGAAATAAAATTTTACCGATGCGATGTGTGAACCGGTAATAAAACAGTGGCGCGATTTTACGGTCGTGAAACGTTTATTAGCGCTCAAACATGGCGGTACCGTGAATACTCTTAACGTTTATTACGGACTGTTACTTCTAACTGCTGAACAAAGTAATCTCTGCAGAATATTCGATTCCGACCACCGTGTAAGCGTTTAACTCTTATTGTGGCGGCGCAATTTGAGGAGCGTGATCTCAAATCGATATTTTTGGCTTCTCGCTACGTGCGCGCATACAAAGAACAGCAATCTTGCAAAATTCGCTATTTACATAAGTGGAATATCCATTTTTCAAGAAATTGAGTAAAATATCTGCACTCTTACGTGATATTAAGAGTGTGTCTTTTACGACATTTCTGGCAAACGTTAGAAAAAATTACGTAAGAAAATAAGATAAATTTGCAGTAATAAATGATCTGTTAAAAGATATTTTTGGATGGCTTTTTATTTGACTGATTAAAACTAACTTTACCTTTATCCTAAATATTTATTGTACAGTTAGTAAATATTTTATAAATGTTGGAACTAGACGCGCAAAGTGCTTTATCTAAAATCGATGGAACATAAAACTTTCAATTCGACGAAAGTACTAGAGTAACTGCAAAGTACGTTCCAATTTGTAACTACGTATTAGTTAAAATTGATGGTATAACGCCAGGAAAAAAAGAACGTGGTCATATTACTTTACACGTGACGAGTATTGGCAAATTAATCGATACGCTAACGGAAATGAATACGGAGCTTTACTGGCAGTTCACTGCCGTCGATGATTTTTATTTGCAGTCGTATTTACTTTAGTTCGCGTAACATCGTTTATCGAGAGAGAGAGAGAGAGAGAGAGAGAGAGAGTGCGCTGCGGGTACGATTTAATCAAACGAGCTTCCATGAAATCGGGGGCGCAGACCCGTCTATTAAAACGGCATCGGATAAATGGAAGACCTATAGCGTCGATGCGCGTCGCGAGTGCATTCATCGTCTGGCCGTCCTATTATTCGCGCTCGCGTTTGACGTGCCAGTAAATATAAATCACAGGTGGTGTCTAAGAAGCCCCCCGGATTATTGTCCATGTTGCGTCGACTGGAGGTCCCGGTATCCCGAGTACACACCGAGAGTTCTTCCCGATGACAAACGTACATTGTTCCTCGCGGCGCTATTGTTGCGCCGCGCAACAATGAGGGGCGATACATACGAATGTGCCCGCGCGGTCCCTCTCTGGAAACTCCGACGGCGTTAACGGCCGTGTTGCTTTTTGTCCCGAAAATGCAAATTGCGGCTGCCATCGCGTCGCTCGTACCAACTCGCGACTGGAATTAATCAATTCTACCGTACTTGTGCCCGGCTCGCGTAATCTCCGCGTCCGTGTTAAGCGTGTAAGTCGCTCGCGATTAATGCTCTTATCGTCGCGCGTGTCCCGCGAGATCGTTACTCGACAAGCGCGATTCCGCAGCTCGCGGAGTCTCGCGGATTGCGACGCGAATCGAGATATTTCGATGTGTTCCAGCCGCGCCGGGAATTCGAGATTTCTTGCACCGCGCGCGTTTATGCACCTGCATAAAGGGAGCGCGTGCTTTCGCACAACCGCGCCGTTATTTTACGTAAAGCGAATTCCTGCGGCGTCCGCAAAATCGGGAGCAACCGTCGGGGAAAAGACGATCGTTCATCTTCCTCGCACCGGAAGCGCGGCGTGGCAACCCTCTTGGCCAGAATTAGCCGCTCCCTTTCAAAAGGAGAGAGAACTTCTCCCTCCTGTGAAAACGTACGTCACGGTACGATGATTTCAGGGAAACACTGGTAAAACAGCCGATGCGCGATGCATCGACTCGTTAGGTGCATACGCGAAATAATCGTGATTTATTTTTTAAAAGTCTATAGCATAATGCACGATTTCTGACACTATTAACCGATGAATAGTGGTATGTGTGCGCAGCGTACGAATATTCCTAATTTTAATGGAAATTCCATTGTATGAAACATATTTACCCCCTCGTGCTCCCGCATCTCGCGATTACAAAGGACGAAATTCCGCGAATGAACAAACGGCTCGAGCGAAGCGAATTCTTACTGGATTACGAGAGTGATTTCCGCGAAATTGCAGCTGCGCCATGGTATAATAATTTAAAACTAATTGCCGTGCTTGCGGTAATTATTGCCTCGTGTGTGCGAAGGTCCTCGCGAGATCACCCCAGCCGCACTTTTACAAGATAATGACCGTTGTGAAAATTTTATCACGCCAACTAATTCCGCCTGTGTACCCACACGACTCGTACTTTATTAACCCGCACAGGGTGTAGTTTTTCGGTATAATTCATTTCGCTCGGTGATAAAATTTGCATTCGTAATTAAATGTAACGAAATGAAAAACTTCGTTTTCCTTTTTCCTCGACACTTTACAGCAAAAAACAAATGTAAAAATAATGTTGATTGAATTATTCATTAGTACTAATAATTTTTTCCTGTTAATAATGTTTCTAATGATCTAAAATAACATTTTTATTTAAACATCATGCTGACTAATTTCTGAAAACAAATTGGAATATACGTATAATCGCGTTTTACAATTTCGATCTTAATTGCATACCTGATTAGTATCGCGAAAGAAAAGAAAAATCGATAGAAGTAACTCCTTTTCAGAATTGATATACAATATATAATTGAAATCGTACCCATCTCTCAAATCTATACTTGTTAAAACGTATAAATACACTAAAAGTGAAAAAATAATTTTGGTAGTGGAACTTTTGTATTAATAATAAAGCGGCGACTTTGTACTATAGTGGCGCCATAATTGAAATTCGTCTGGCTAGGACTCTCGAATTCAGAACTTGATACCAAATCAGACCATAATGAACAAACCATTATTCGGAATGGAGATGAGTCGATCAGCCATTATCAAATGATCATAGAGAGGTATTTAGCACAACGCGCATGATTATTCATGGTTGCGCCGGCGCTGCAGCTAGCTTTGTTCCATTCTGATTTAGAAACGATCGATCGCTTTGGTTTAACATCGATAAATGATGCACTGTCTGTTCGGAAAGGATATAATTCCGTGCCGTTATTATTACTATTAAAGGCCATCAAGACAATGTATTAATCTAACATTTCTATATAAGCGCAGCAATGCGTAAAACATATACTGGAAATTCCATTAAAAGCTGTAAGAGGATTAGGTAAAATTTTAGTTCGAGCAATAAAATCTCGCCGTCATGGTCTGTACACGTGCACATTATTGTCGCAGAAAAATGAACGAATTAATATGGATTTAAAGATATTTAATCTCCCCACATTACATAAATATATTCAAATTCACGGGTTTCACCGGTAAAGCAAAATGAATTCGGTGGGATTCAATTTTATGATGTCGTGTACCTCTGATTTTCGGTATTAGAGATTTTAACGTTCTCGCGAGGAGATTCTCGTGTGTCACGGATCTAGCGCGGCTGCTTTTCCATCTCTGACGTTGAGTCGCGAGTGTTCGGGGAAGCGACAAGACCGTCTAATGAGCAGACTAGACCGTACACAGCGTGGATCCGTGAATGGGAGATAAGCTTAAGTCGACCGTCACCGGTTGCTCGTCGTCTCTACGACGTTCGCCATACACCCGGCGAACTGTATACCGTACGCACCGTACATCGCCATGCAGCGTATACATGGGGATGTAGGTGTTCTACCGGCAGTCGCGCCCAGACATCTCCTCCAGGCACTTCGGCTTATTGTTGGATCCTCTCCTCAACGTTGCGGCGGGACTTCGTGCTATCTTCCGTTACCTGGCATCTGTCGGTTGATCGGTCGATCTTACGGTAATCCACGACGTGGTTGAGGAAAAACAACCTTTCGGTGGATTAAATGACATGTTCAGCACGCTGGAATGATTTTTAACATATATTTAACTATTTATATTTTTATACACTTTTGAAGAGGAAATATGTGTGCGTGGAAACACAACCTGGAAAAAATTCCATGTATTGAAAAACGTGGAAAGAATTTTGAGTAGTATACCATTCCGTATCATGCTCGAGTTAATGAAGCTCTTCAGTTCTCTCTTTACGTAAGGGCCCGCCTGACCGTAGACTCCTTTCGCAGGATTCAGCAATCTCTCGGTTTAATTTTAATGCTAGATCCTTTGACGGAATTTGGAATAGATCCGCCTCAGGGATCAGGGAGAGAATTCTCGGGGAAAGATGATTCTTGTTAAATATAACTTGATTATAAATCGCTTTGGAATCTATAAACGAATAAAGGAATACTTTTTAATCACGCACGTGCACAAAATACGTCAGTCGGATTAAATGCGGAAGAAATATCCTATAAAATTGCAAATACCATACGTGCAAACTGTTCATCCGCATATCCATCTGCAACGTCGACCTTTTCTACGATTATGCAACGCGTTTTGCTGCAAAGCGACATGCCTTTTATGGAAATGAGTACACCGCAAATACATGAGCGACACAGATCCGCGATATACGTTTTCCATCAGCGAAAACGTAAGTTGTAAGTAATTTCGTTACATCATTTACAAGCGAATTGATGTTAAATTGATGCATTGATCTGATAAAAAACGTTGAAAGATGAAAAGAGGATAATCCAATAAAATCGTCTATATATCTTCTTAAATATTTTACGTTACATGTCAATCCATAAATACATTCTAAAGAGATTCAGAGAGAATTTTACAAAATTTAGCGAGTCAAGATGATACCATTACGCGCATGAAAAGTTTTTAAAAGATCTCCGTACCGTGAGATACCAATGCTTGTATATCGCTAGTATTGCTGGTTTGCTGCGTCTGTAAAGGCGCGGTTAATTCAATCTTGAGCGGCGGATATAGACAGAATGTTTCACGCGATAGTTCTACAGTGCATCCCGTATATCGCGAGAATGAAACGGTGGAACTAGAGAAGCAACTAAATAGCAACGGTAAGCTCAAGTGCAACTCGGTTGGTCGAATGCCGCGGGGCTACCATGAACAACGGAGGGCAGTATTGTATAGTCAACTTTTGATCCTTTATACAAGATTCACATCTATTGTATTCACCGCCCTTGTTGGAGAATTATATAACAGCTTTGTTAAATTAAAAAATTAAATTTAAAATTAAAAAAATTTTTAAATATACAGTAAGAAATACATTAAATACGGACTAAAATATATACGTACATATATATAATTAAAAGTAAAATATATTATTTGTGTTATTTTATTTTTAAAACACATGTTAAATATAGACTAGAAAAGAATTAAATTTTCTTGTTTAAAATTTTCTTCTAAAAAACCTAAAAAAGTGCCGACAATCTGATAAAACTGAGAAACATAAAGTACTTTTAATTTTTGAAAATTCCTTCCGAAACTTGTTTGTTAGCAATTGCTCCTCTCTGTTTTCGAAAGAGGATAAGCTTCCTGTATTTGCAGGCAGTTTAACTTACTTCTGCTGTATAATGGCTAGACCTCTAAAGCGCAGCGAAGAGTTGCAGCACGGCCGTTACTCACGTTTGTCGCTTTAAACAGCTGCGCGAGTCGTTACTCGTTGCTTGTGGTTTATTCGTGGCTGCTAAGTGCCAAGGTACATCGAAAGCGGAGCTGGCCTCACAGTTCTCTCGCATAATTTCTGCGTTTCCCCGTCTCGCGGATACACGATTAGGCGCGTCCCGCGAGACGAATGCATAAAAGTCGAAACATTCATTTGTGCCGACGACACGATTATCTCGTCGTACGGAGAATCGCGCGCATCAGATTACAGCATCAGCGCGGTCTCTGTTATTACTCTCCCCTGTGACACGTTGATGCTTTTCTTTCCACGTGGACGATGCAAATGCCGCTTATCCCGAAAACGACTGCGCTAGTCCGCAAGAAGCATTTTCCAGAGAAACCGAGATTTGTTTCCATTTTTCCTTATCTCGTATATGTATAATCTAAGTCGTTAATGTCTTCAATTGAGAAACTCTCCATTGCATAAGTTTTTATTTCTCCTCGGAATATGAAAGTTCGTATTATTTTTCAATGTATTATTTTTCGACGAAAGATATCGCTGATAGAGAAACATTTATTCTCTGGGAGCGAATAATGTTTCTTTTTCACGAGGAATAGGAAGAAACTTCACGTTTTCTCGATAAAGCACTGACGAATTTATTAAAATCGTAGGGATGGAAAGGATTCCCCATAACGCTTCATCTTCGACTTGATTTTAATCATCCCTTGTAACATTGCATTTTCATATCCCTCTTATTATTTGTATTTTGTATAAGAGGAATAAAGAATGCAACGTTCCAACCAGAAGTCTTCGGAAGTATGATTGATAGTGCGTTGCGAATTTTACGCCGGCCGAAATATTACGTGGCGTATTCTCATATTTTCCTGGGCGCGTATCATTTATTACAAACGAAAACGGCGTAACGTTTGATCCTAATGCTTTTATTATGTCCGTCGCCGTTCCCATTCTGTTTTCACTCTGTACGTTGCATACATACTCAGTTGAAACATCTGTTCATCTGCCACATGGAGAGCGTGCTCTCTTCGCGTATGCCATTCCGCTTCATCCATATGCAATCTGTAAAGTAGCCGTAACATTACCCGCCGCGGGCGAAACGGCGCGTCATAGACACTGATAGTGTGTGCTTATGGTCTGCTCGATTTAATTCGCCAGTTCTTTTAAGCGAACGCATGCGTGACTCCGATTAATTTTCATTTTCCTCGGTTTTTCTCCTGAAAACTTTGTATTTCCTCACTCTGTTTTACTTTCCACTCTTCCAGGAACTATTTGTTTGCCATTAGCGTTCAGGCGAATTTTAATAGACATTTTATTATTTTCTTTATACATTTCATCAAATCCTATCTAGCTGTATCATTGAGCAGGATTTCAAATGAACCTTCTGGCGTATCCGATCGTTATCTAAACAATTATAAATGATATCAATGATGAAAGGTAATATACACGATATATGTGTTGCACTCTAATTGTTCCTCGTTCTCCTGTTACAATTTTGAATTAAAGAGCCTTTTTCAATTTCATCAAAAATAAAAATTTCATAAATTTCGTGAAAATGATTTTCTTGTGATAATTCTGCTTACATTAAATGCATGTTTAATTATAATATTTTTAGTTACACGTTTTGCACTCTGAATGAGCAGTTAATATTATAATCTCATTTTGATAAAATCTGGGAATTTGCAAAGCGGAAAACGATGATGGCCGAAAATCTGTTTTCATTTTCATATATTTCGCTTGTTGAATACTTTATGTGTAACACAAATATTGATATATAATAATTAGTTATTTAAATGTTGAAAAATATACGCATCGATTCAGCTCGTACACGAAAGTTAAATAACTTTTTGCTTGTTCCGTTATCCGGAATTTAACGTAATGAGGAATCGGCAGATGTGTGACACTGTTCCTATCGGTTTTTGCAGAGACGCGATCATTAGTCAATTAATGTCGGGCTTGTCCGTTGTAATCGCGTGTTAGCATGACATCCGTCGTAACAGAGAGACGCGTGCTAAACATTCGATCGTGGAATGCTCATTTCCGCGAGCGTCGTAGGACAATGAACGCTAAACGGATCCTGCCGCAGGGCAGGCAGGATACGACCGACGTACATATACGTCCGCCCAGTGATGTACATACACATAGTGGCCTGTAAATGGTAACTTCGGGAAACGATCTCTGTGCATAATCAGATGCAGCAATGAGCATTCAATTAGCTCCGGTAAGCAGTTTATTCACCAGGGAAAAGGATGGTCCCATTCCGCGCGGAATCGGAAAAAAATTTACATACGGAAGCACGTCGGAGCCAATAAAAACGATGCAAGCGAATAATATTTTTAACAATACACATAAATTGACTGACAGGGAAGCGGAGTCGATTGACAATACGAATGACATGAATAATATGAATAATTGACGTCAGAGAAGACAACTGTCGCGCTGAAAACTTCTTCCTCCTTGCGTTATTTTAATCGATCAACATACTCGCGCTCGAATATCTGCCAATGATTCGTGAATTTTTCACGAGTGTACGTTGCCAACAATATCTCTGAGACGGTCAGAAATTATTCAGCCAGTCATCCCGCCGTTCTCGATTTATCCTCGAGGTCGATGCACTCCACTCGTGTAGGTCTATTCCGCGCATCCGTACCATTAACCGCGAGTGATATTTCGTGATGTGCTCCAATACGTTCGCGTTCCTGAAAGAATGTACCTCCTGTTCAAAGATTCATGCGACCTCATTGATTTCGGTGTGTTCATTCCAAGACCTCGGTCTCCGTTTTCAATAAATGTCAAAGTTCGCACGATCGTCATTGTGAATGTTTCGCGGCAAAATTGATAACGATCTTTCGAATAAAATTAGATCTCGCCGTATTAAAGACGTCTTTAACGCGCCCGCGTTTCTCCCTCTATTTTTTGACGTATGAAAATGGTGCTGTCGCCACGCAGATAGCTCGTACCTTTATGTTTCTCTCTTTACGGCTCACTTATCCTACTTGTCTCACTTTACGTACACAAAGAGCGTGTAGTTAAAGAGCGCAGACCCAATTCCGTAAGTGCCAAGATCTAATTGGTAACAACGCGGAAATTATGAAAAACAGGAAACCGCAAGAGAAGCTCGGAGCTTGAGAGGCGAGACGTGATTTTTCAGCCGGATAAGCATCCGACTGGACGCCGCTGGTAATAAGCGCCTTGTTTCCTTGTCGTCGTGAAATCTCGTCTCTCTTGCGCGCGCTCGTTCACCAAAGCGCCACTACGTGAGGTAGCCGTGGCTTGCGATGCAAAACGAGAATGAAAGAGCTGGAAAAAAGAGGGAGTTGGTACTCGAATCAACTCGCGTACGACGACTATTTGTCACGCGGCGCGGCTCGCCGTTTCTTCATGAGCCGCTCGGTTTACACATTAATCCAGCTAGATGAGAGCAAAAAATTGTGCAAACACCGTTTCGCTGTAGGCAGGCCGTTGCTTTGTCCTTTTCTCTCTCTCTTCTCGACCCTTTTCCTGTCCTCGCTCTTTTCCCCGTGCCCTTAACGCATGCCATGTAACGTTCGCGCCAGTCGGTATGACACGCAAGCTCGTAATTAAGCCGAGCTTTAATTTATCGCTTGTAATCCGTAATTGTCAACGGCAATGACGGAGACGAGACAGAGAGAGAGAGAGAGAGGGGGGGGGAGGAAGAAAGAGAAAAAAGCGATGGGAAATAATAATGCTAATTTGAGCAAACATTCCGAGAGGGAAACTCTCAACGGCGATTAATAAACGGGGGACTTACGGTTCGACTACAGTAATCGTCAAAACAAACGAATTAATTCAACGGATTGACGCGGATGGAAAGACAGAAATCCCGACGCCAGTCAAAACGTCGGATCGAGCAAAATCACTCGATTACGATGGATTGAGTTGATTGCACATTTTTACATATCGCGCGCACACTGCGGTCCAATATGTAAACATTGCATTTTTTTTTACGCGCACCGCAGCGAGCGCGCGAAGCATTAATTGCCGTTATTTAATAAATAAACAGGGATAAAGATATAAATGAACGGTTTTGATTTAAATGCTCGCTTTAAAATCCATTAGTTTTCCCTCGCCGTATCTTTTTTATTACTTTTCCCCCATAGTTTTTTATCCGTGCGCAGTAACGGTAAAATTCCAACTGAAAACAAAACCGTTTTTATAGTTGCCGCTCCATTACGCGTTCATAGCAAATCTGCGCGGGACATTAAGCTGATGAAGCAAATCGATCGATACGACGATACATACGCGTGTACGTGTAATCCGCTTAATTCATTATAATGAGACTAATGAACTTTTGCCGCATGAGTATTTCCATGAATATTTCTTTATAATTTATCTCGATTCGCCGTACTTTCTCGTGGATCGCACAGAGAAATGCAGATCAGAGAGGGTTGAGATGTTCCACGGCTGAGAGGAGGTAGCACAGCTCGTCGTAAACAGACGTTTACACTATGCAACGTCGTTGTAAGAAGTTTTCGGCACGACTTGTGCACGTTTACATCCTAGGAGGTGGCAAAGACGGCGCGTCGCCAACCGGCGAGACTTTCGCGAAGTCGTGAGAAATTAAAGTTTCGCGAAGAAACTAGGTACGAACCGCAGCCCTTTCTCCCTCTTTCTCTTTCTCGCGCGCTTCCCCGTTTGACTGTTCTTTTAAAGCCCACCAGATCGTGGATAAGGATATTGCGGTCGCCAAGGGAAATAAATCGCGCGGTATGACCGGACGACGTGCGGATTTTACGGCAGAAGGAAGAACGACGGACTTTAAGAATGCATTTTTCAGTTCGGAAACCGAACGTCCGAGTGCCCGACCGATCGTCCGAGCCGAATTAATCCGCGTGCGAAACGTCCGTTCCATTTGCCCAATCGCGTTTGCGACTGTTTTTGTGACTACTAAACTGAGTGCTTTTCACGAGGAAAAGCTTTGGAGGCGTTCAGAGAAGAGATCGAATCAATTTGCGCAAAAAGGATATGCGAATAAATATAATTAATATTTGAAGAGCGTAATTAAACGCAAATAAAAAGTTTGGTACGGCGGTTTCCCAGATTTGTTTTAGAATGTGTGGAAGTAATAGGCAGTAAGTAAAGAAGGAAGAGAACAGAAAGTTAATTTCAGTTGGGTATAACTGCACCTTTCTGATGATTTTTTCAGAGAAGGATAATTGATTGTATTATTTGTTTCTTACACGCTTGTTAAAGAAGAGAGGATATTTTTTCCATAATTTAATGAAATGTATATTTATATAACCATTAATTTAAGAATAGAAAATTTGAGGAATTTATGAGATTTTGTAACGTTAAGAATGCTTACAAAATCCACGTGAAATTTTGAAACATCTTCATTTTTGATAGTCGTCGCGTTCCAAAAGTGAAAGTGAAGTATAGAAAAAAATCACACACACAGACATCTCGACTCTTACATATTACACATTTTTCTAGTTTAGCCATATTCGATCTTGATAATTTTTATGTTTACTGGCATTATCTCATTGCACGTAGGCGAATTGAAATTCCGAGAACGAGGACATTTAGATGCGCTTGGCACGATGACACGGACGCTTCGGCGCTCGTACAACGCCATCGATGCATCATGCATGCTCCAACTCGAAGCGTGCGTAGGAACGTGCTCGCGGCCACTATGCATTCACATTCCTCTGCCATCGGAAGTATCGGGGGTGGTTCGCGAGGAGAGAAACAAATAGGGGACGAAAAGGAGCAACGGACGCGATTTGGACTCGTCGAAGCGAAAGGGTAAACCGGAGCGTTAACATGTGAGTAGAGAAAACCGGTCGAGTGCGAGAAGGCAGACGCGTGTATGACGAGAGTCAGAGAGAGGAAAAAAGAAAGAAAAGGAGAAAAGGGAGAGAGAAAGAAAGAGAGAAAGAAATCCACAATGTATGCACGGGGTGGTCCACGTTTCGGTGCTGCCGGTCATTTACCTCCGACTTTCGGTCGCCATATAAGGCGACGGTTCTCTTCGTTTATTTTAGTCGCGCTTTGCGCTCATTGTGACGACGTAGACGCGTATTCAAATTTCGGAGAGAAAAAGATAAATGTAGATAGTGCGACGACCGCGTGTCACCCGTAGTGTCAGTGCTTCGAATTGATAACCAGAACGTAAAATGCCAGTCCGATGTTGCAGAAAAAGTTTCTTTGACACATGTTCTTTTGCAGTTATTTAATTTCTAAGTGCATCTCAATTTTTCAGTGTTTGTAAATAAACTCCGGGACGCGTGTCGGCGATAAGCGAATGCGAATATGACGTAATTGAGCGTCGGCAGCGATGCAAAACTTTGAGCGAGACGCGTGACACGAGGTAGCTTAATAAATTCCCGTCATGAAAAGTATCTCGTCTACCTGTCCTCCATCAGAAAAATGTGAATTTCGCGCGTGTTGAAAAATTCGCGTTGTGAAACATGCACGCGGGAATAATTCGAAAAAATGGTAAAATGGCGCGCGGTAACAAATGGGCAACCAGGTAGAAACTGAGAAATAGAATAGTGTAATTAATACGCCCCTCCCTTCTCCCATACTTTTCATTTATCGACCACTCCGATCGCCCACGCGTGCATTCTGTCAGTATCGAAGTTTAGTTAATGAAAGCGCACGAGTTGGAGCGAGTTTTGTTGTCGCGGGGATGTTGCGCGAGGACCGTGCCGAGAGAGAACAGAGATAGAGAGAAAGAAAGAGAGAAGGAGAAGGACAGCCTGGGATGGATGTTCCGAGACAAAGAAAGAGAGAGAGAGAGAGAGAGAGAAAGAGAAAGAGAAAGAGAAAGCATGCACTCTAACGACAACGCGTAGTCGCGTGAAGTCGCGCGAGTGTGAGGGCGAGAGCGCGGGAGAGTCGGCGCTTGTGACGTTCTGGAGGGAGTGCACGATTGGACGGCCGGGTAGCGGAGGGGAGGGTGCGCGCGGCAAGGCAATAGGCAACACACCGGCTGCAGCATCCGTCCCGCGTCAGTCCACTGCCGGATTCCGTGGCGCGTGGTTCGGGTCTGCGTGGGGAGACGCGCAAGGCAGCTGTCGGATCTTCCGGTTAGCGAGCGCGCGTCACGTTACGCGAATAACCTCCGATTCGAGTAAATCGCCGCGGCGACAGGGTTACCAACTGGGTGTAACCGGGCGTTTCCGTATTTCACGAAAACATCGAGGATAAAAGAAGGACAAAGAAACACGAGCGCGCTGTCGGTTGATTTGTGATCAGAGTCGATCTCCGGTACCGTTCGAGGAGAAAACCGGTCGAGGGTCACGCGTGATCCGACGTGTGAGCCGGACTGCTGTGAGCGTTTGTGTCTCGCGATAACCGAACGAGGTTATCGGGCACGCGGTTCTCTGTGATTCCTCCCACGTCACATTGCCGTCGTCATTATCGTCGTTGACGTCGACGTCGAAAATTCTCGACGATTTCTCCCGTGATCGAGTAATCGCCGGGGGCATCGCGCTGCAATCACCGAACGTAAGTAACATTTTTATCGGACTGTACACGTGGAACGTGTGCCTGCAACGCGTGAATGAGCAATAGCGTGCCGGCTGACGCGAAACGTCACTTTGTGTCTCGAGGATCGAGTCCGCTACTTAACGATACTCTCGAGAGTACCGAAGAGCTTCGAGCATAGCATGTTCATCCTCGGGAAAATGAATGGACGACTTTACGGCATTTAACGCCGTTAACATAATGTCACCGTTAATTAGTAATCCTCCATTTAGCGGAGCCATGCGCAATGTTGATTACGAGTAATGTAAAACGTCACGTGGCCCGTGTATCGCCGGCGTCATGATTAATATTGTAAATTCCGTCGTTAAGTTAAGCGCGCCAATTTCGCTAACAACGTATTCACGCACGGTTCCCGAATGATACGAGCGTGCGAATTAATCGTCGCGACGAGCAGCATTGTCGCGGAGATATTTCAAGCTCTGCGACGCGCGTGCACATCCCCGCTGAAATATCTGGGTTCCGATAATGTCGAGTGAGTAGTTAAGATCCAAGTAATTTTCATTAGTTGCGGCTGGGAACTCTCGACGATCAACAAACATGCAAAACACAAAGAACGAATCGCGTAAAGATTTATGTGTGCGTTTCCGGAATTGTCTCTTGAAGAAGAAACGATGCATCTTCCTCTCTCCCTCCCTCGTTCCTCGATGAAGGGGAAGATCGATGGGCGCGGTATGATTAAGAAAGCGATATCGCGGTTAACGAGTTCAACAAATGACGAATTGTTCGTCGCCACCGCTGTATCCGCCGTTGAAATGACGTAACGTGCTATATCATCGCCGTTCGTTGCAAGCCACTGTGCGAATGGCCTGAAAACCGCTTCTCCCTCTTCCCTGAAGTAGCAGCACGAGGTCTCCCCTTTGCCCCGTGGCACCGTTTATCTTTCAATGCTTCACGCACACGTCCGAGAATAAGTCCGTCGACGGCGAGGCGACACGTTTCGATCGTCCCGCCATTTCGTTCCCGAAATTACCAAACTTTCGCGTGGGGTAAACTGTGGGGATGGTGTAGGGGTGCTGACGTGCACGCAAAGAAAAATCTGTGGCACATAAGGTAATTTTATTCTACTCTCCGAATGCATCCGTGCGCGTCGTTCAATTTGAACGACTCTTCTTTCATTCGCTTCTTTTTTTTGTTTGCGAAGGGACATTCGAGCGTTTTGTTGAAACGTTTTATCGCATGTCAAACGCGAAGAAATTATTTTTCCGTTCTTGCGAGCGCGCGGTCACTCGCTTTCCGCCACTCTTCCATAATTTTTATTTTCCGATTGAGAAATATCGTCTCGAGAAGACCCATGCATAAATGCCTAACGATCGATGGAAGCGAGAAAACTTTCTACAAAAGTACTTTTGCTTGCGCGATGCTTATTACGTTGCTATAATGCACTTCATGTTATAATTCAATGCAAGCGGTGGGATTATCCAGCGGTCAACCAGCGAGTCAACCTTGAGACTCCTATGCAATTACACGCACTTGTGTC
Source organism: Ooceraea biroi (assembly GCF_003672135.1). Classification (NCBI taxonomy): domain Eukaryota; kingdom Metazoa; phylum Arthropoda; class Insecta; order Hymenoptera; family Formicidae; genus Ooceraea; species Ooceraea biroi. Next base: position 6,021,909 of record NC_039512.1, read on the forward strand.
ATGCGTTGCGTGATATAAGTGAGGTGTTATTACTACAACTTGGTCATTGAATCTTGATAGAACATGTGATGATAGAAGATGATGTAGCGCGTGTCGCAAGTGGTAAAGATTTTTGGAAATAAAAGACACTTTCTTTCTTTCCCTCGTAATACTTTATTAACAGATTTTCATTACAAACTTCTCATTTTATCAGCTTTTTTATTATTAAATTGCTCTTTTTATATAGTAATTATAAAGTAGAAGTTTCTTGTTCATTATGCACTTCCAAACTGAGTACAAGACTTTTATAAGAAAAAATGATATTTCTTCTCCTGACTCAATTTTAAAAAGGCGAATTCACATTTCTACATTATTCACTTTAATTAGAATATTGTAGAATATAGCGCTTTCTTGCTTCATCAGAATATACTGCAACCGGTCTAATATGCTCGAATATATTCAGCTCGCAAAAAGCCAGCGCTTAGCTTCTTAGATCTTATTTAGAAGTTTGAAAGTTGTCGCCTTCTTTCTCGCTTGCGGAATTAGCTGACTCATTTGTGTTCAAATAACAGTATCATCAAATTGGTATCTTGCATAACCAAGTTTAGCAATATGGATTTAATGAAAAGTGATGCTTTAACTTAGTATAACTTTCAAAATTACGTTATGCGTGGGTTACCTTCAACTTTTTCACACGTGCGTTACTTTTGATAATATTTTTTTCCAAACCTCACGCGGCTATAAAAAAGAAAGAAAACTGCGAAATAAAACCATGGGAAAAAAGTGGCAGAACTCTCGGCGTTTATAACTCTGTCATTTTTGACGCAGCGAGGAAATATCACTCGTCTCGTAAAATGTCCTAGCAGTAAAAATAACTGATACAATCAATTCGTAGGATGCAGGTTTGACGTCTAGTGTGAACTACGCTGTTATTGAACGTTATACCGTTTCCAGATGTATATGGGAGGAATACAGGACTTTACTTTGTCATATAACTCTTCCAATATAAAATGTGCGTGAAATGTTTACGAGATGCGTAGGAACTTTTGACTTTATATTTATTCATGAGTTCTTGAGACAACTTGAAAGAATGAAAAACCTTGTGATTTATTATAACAATATATAATAATAACAAAAAATTGTAGCAACTTCCATCTTAAGCTCTGTATAGTGACATTGACTTTTATTTAACTTATCGCTTATCGAGAACGATTTTGAATTTATGTTTTACGAAGCACAGCGATATATATTCGTTTTCGGCTAAATTTAGCATATTCTATCGTTCTATCTTTTCTTACTCCATTTTCCATACCTTATACTTTACCTTATTTTATATTACCTTACCTTATGTTACTTTACCTTATCTTACCTTATCTTTCATAGTTTTTGTATGCTTTTTTAAATATTTTTTGAGACTTTTGCAGCGAGATGTACGTCTAATGTATTCAGAAATTTCAAGTAGACACTCCGTGAAGGGCGAGAGCGATTTCGCACTCGCAGCGGCGCGGCCAGTTATTTCGACGGTCCGGGCAATTCTCTGGAAATTGCGCTTAAAATTTCCTAATACGCGAAAAGTCATTTGATGCAGTTAGGGTCATTCCTTTTTATGTTTAACTCGACGATACTCGACGAAACGAGCCACTGAATACTCCCTACGCGCCTTCGCTTCCTTCTTTTCCGTCCTTGCAGTTCACCGTTTGTATTTCTTTTTTTTCTTTGCGTGGCTCTTCATTCCCCGTCGCCCTTCTTCCGACCAGAATGGAGAAACCTACGTTTCCAGCACGTGTCGCTTCTCGTTGCCTCCATTCTCCCGTGTTCGTTACATGTCGTAGCGCGCGATCGTGAATTTTACGAAACGTTGAAGCTGGAAAGGAGGAACCTGTCGCGCGATACAGATAATGGCGTTCAGTTTGCATCTCTAGTTGTTGCAGCTTTAACACGTTGCTTGCCGTGAACGATTTCCATAACGGTACGTTTTCTTTTCGCATCCCTCCGTGGGATGTAAATGTTCACATTCACAAGTGACATACATACATATGCAATATCATTGTATATTTCTCAAAAATGAAATCTTAATACGTGATTTCATAACGGGAGGAAAAGTGAACGAAAATATAATGTATGGTTGATCAGCTAGACTGTAATTAATAGAAATAAAACTTGATATTAAATAGGAATAAAACATTATTTAAGACATCCATCATAATTCAAGTAAAATTAGTTAATTTTGTGCAAAATTACTTTAAACTTTCGTGACATATATTTTTTGATGCGCGTTGGCAGATTTTAAAATTTTTAAGATGCAGTTGATGGCTAAATATTCTTTTCAGAATTTTACTTTGCGCCGCGTAACTTATGCAAATATCGACTGGAAGCAGGACGATAGAATTTCCTGTTACAAGCTAATTCCGTTCCATAAAATCGTTTCTTCGTGGCGAGCAGTTTGCACGCATTTCCCTCGAAAACGGAGTTGCTGCATGCGTGACACGCATGCAGGGTTCACATAGTAATTACTGTATAACGAAGCTTTGTAATAAACCTTTGATCGTCTTGTTTGGAGGGGAAATAGGCTCTTTTTCTGTCATTCGAACATAGAGCCTTTAAGCATTGGAAAATGTAATTGTACTTGCAGAGTTTTTCTCATATATACTGTCGGATTTTTATTTATACATATAATAGAGCGTAATGCAATCAAATCGTGAACAGTTCTCTTAGAACAACTATCGAGAGAAGACTGCCTAACTCTTTTAGTTGCTGCTCATATTTTATATTTATATTTCATCCCTCACCAATAACTACGAACCGATAAATAAAGTTCTTTAGTCTAAAGTATTCAAATCTTATAAAAAGATATTGTTATGTTACAAGATGAAAATTACTAACTATTATATTTGTATGATCTTTTAACACTTTTATTTCAATAATAAAATTCTTGTCATTAACGATATGCGAGCATAAAACACGTTTCCTAATAAGTGACAGAATCAATTAAGCATACTAATATGCGGCTGTAGTAAACGACACGGTTGCCTGGCGGCGAAATCTGTTTCGTTAAGAGTCCGTGTAGCATCTCATTCTCGTAAACATCCATACGCGTGCTCCTCCGGGCTTTAAAGCATGCTACAGCCGAGCTTTTACGACAAGAAATTTTAAGCACACCACGGTCGTGTTGCTTGCTCGTAAATAACAGCTCCCGTTGGATGCCGGCACTCGATCTAGAGCCAGCTGCGTTTGTTCGAGCTATGTGAAATGTCCCTTTTTTTTTTGTCATCGCGTCCCGATCATGGAACGATGAAAAAATGCAGCCGAATAAACGGTGACCAGGTTGGGCGGGCGCAATCGGAACAAATCGCAGTCGGAGCGCGAAATTAGCTGAAAAAACGTTACTCTCTTTTTTTTTGTATGTGTGCGGTTTTGCTGCGTCCGTCCGCCGTGTGGCAATATGTGTTAATTTCTGTACAATTTTGCCTCACTGTTTCGTCAGCGCAGTATGTTATATGACGCAGATAAAGTTTTTGGTGTATTCAACCAATTACTTCTTTTCACGTGGGCGTAGCGGATTCAGTTTGATCGCTTTTTGTAACTTTTTTATAGCATTACATATGGAATCGTGTTAATACAGATGCGAGGCGAAATCGAGTCACTTTATTTTAATGAAAATCTTGTCAGTTGTATCTACATACACAAATAAGAACGACACAAAACGACATAAAAAAACATCTTTGCTAAATTATTTTTGCTGCTAATTTCAAAAACTATCTAATAATTCCTGTATTTATGGTTTATCTAAAATGAAAATTTGTTGTGAACATTTAACTCTCTCTCTAATTGATATTCAACTTCCAGTTATCGAACGCTTAACGTTATGCGTAACACAAGGAAATGTAGTCGCGCTCTGGAAGGACTATTTTACATAAATGTAGCGTGGATTCGCGTAAAGCTGCTGCGACCATATTTCGTCTGTCGTAAACGTTGAATAAAGTGTTTCTCTTGTCGCACTCGCTTCGATTTCAGTTTTTCATCTCCTCCCCCGGCCGTTTGACTTGCAACTTCTGTGCCGCATTTAAAACGGAAATTAAGCGGCGCCCACCGACGAGCGTATGCCGCTTGTCTCTTTGTTACTCTTGTCTTGTCTCCCGTTTTATGTCGCGTTGTCTTCTTTTTAATCCCCCCTAGCTGTGATTACGCAAAACGCAATTTAACTCCTGTCCAGCGAAAATACGAAAATCTTGGCGAAACACGAATGTTTAACCACTTGACGAAGTAAATCGAACTTGCGGATTCGAGAAGACAGCGGGATGTGCAAAAGAGATTGAAAAGATAACGCGAAAAAGCGGTTGAAGAGTCGAACTGCAGCTTAAACCCGCAAACAGACTTCGCGAGGAATAGACGAATTAAAAGACGATTTAAGAGATATTTTTTCCTTTTGCGGAGTTGAGAAAGAACTGTTTTTCTTCAAGAGACTGTGCGTGAATTGTGACTGGGAAATTCCAATTCATTTTTACTTGTTCGTCGATCTTCCCTCATGAATTTCCGTAAACGTAGCGCTTTGGATCCCACAGTGGATTTTAGGGTACACGCAGACCTCAATGATAAAGGTTCCGATGGCCGGCAGTCGTATGCAACGAGGTACATCACGTTAGTGCCCGGGGCCAGGAGCCCGATGTGCACGATGCACATTACGCTCATAGGGGGATCGCATAGCGTGACTTGAGACTTTGGGAATTCGGAGTGCGAAAGCAATAACGCACCGTCATGGAAATGGTTCTCTACTGTCAGCCACATACACGACCGTTGCGTATGCACTTGGCAGACCTACACCTAGAGACAATGTAGTTTACAAATTTTACGTATCGACATGAGTATGTGCGCGCTCGTGCTCGTCGCGCAATTTTGATATATGCGGCGCGAAAAATCGATGCCTCCAGACCAACGCGATCCGCAAAATTTACACGCAAATAACTGCGATATGTCGCGCTTATACGGCTCGAATAAAAATTGAGAATTTTGATAATAGCGCTTACATCGAGCTGCACTTTTGCATGGTTGACCAGTTCAAAATACAGAGCCGTTTATTATGATTTTTGCTATATGATTTTTTGCTTTTCGTGAACATTTTGATCTAAAAGTATGCCTGGATGAAGTTTAGAAATGGAATATATATATATATATATATATATATATATATATATTTATTTTTACGGAGAGACATCTTTTACAAAAAAATAGACGTTATTTATTTGAAACTGATATTTTTAAATATTGAACGCACCAGTACATTTATCACCAATAACAATGAAAAAGCGTGGAAACGTAAAATAACGAGACTATTCTTCCATTTTTCATTTTATTATCTTTATTAATAGGCGCAGTTGCATATTCTTCTGTATACTTCATTTACTTGTATATCATATATCAATTTTTTAAAGAAATAATTTATTGCATCTTTAATTTGCACTTGAATGTATTTAGTTGCTTAGGGGTTAACAAAATCGATTGTACTTGGGCGACGACATTTGAATATTGTATCTTTTATTATATCAGATATTGTAATTAAGTACGATTTTCCCGATGGTACATTTCGGAGGCGACTTAAGTGGTCTTTTCAAAGCATACGTACTTGCGTATGCAATTGCGCACGGAAACAGAGAGACGAGATGAAAGATGAGACTAGACGATACGAGAGAAGATGAGACGCAGACTCGCGGCGAACTCTCATCGGACGTGGTTTGAAACGTGGCGCTCGCCTTCCGCGTCTTCCGATGGAATTCTCAGCATCCTCGATGTTCCACGACTCGTTCCAGAGAGCCCTCCAAAGAGGGACTCGCGCGCGCGCACGTATCGGGCGGGTTAAAGCAGAATGTTTCCAGCCAAGCTACTCGACGAGGAATTTGATCCTGGCGAACGCTTGAAATCGCGACACACGTACACGCCGTATAGAGAGTGCGTTAGCTCTTAGCTACCTCGAACTTTAATCTTTCCAACCCCCGCTCCGTCTCTCCCGCACCTGCCATTTCGCCCGTTGCTTCCTGTTTCAGGAAAGCCCTCGTGCATCCTTCTGCTTTTAATATTTAAGCGGCACGGTGTACCGAGGGGACACTATCGCGCTCTTCGTAGAATATATGCTAAGGGAGTTTGGCGGAAATTTGGGATGTCGACGCGCACGCAATCCCCGGCTACAATTTTAATCGCGCGCAGACACTGGGAGAAAAAGAAGAATTTCAGCGGCTGATTCTTGTCACGAGAAGCAGCACAGTCACCTAGAGAATGCGCAATTCTCGAGGATTTTTCTCTTTTCTCCTGGTACGCGAAAATGGTGCCGCTAAAGCAACACGCACAACGATGGATTTTTCGTGCATTTGAAGCCCATCGCGGTTCATTTCCCTAAGCGTTCCATCCCGCCATAGACCATTCATCCGCATTTCTGATCGCGCCGTAGCGCGCGGTTATTACAGTACTCTGCGAAATTAGGGTCGTTTAGCTCGCCGATTTCTGCCGTGCGAATGTGCATCTACGGTTCGCCCGAAATCGCGCCGCTAAAGGATAGAAAGCGCCGCGTACGCGCTTATGACTGTCTGCCGGCGGATTATCGACGTGATATCTCGCGGTTTGCACCCTCCTACCTATCCTTTGCACCGAATGCGAACGCGACGTATCGCCGGCATAGTACGAGCACCAACGGCAGCCCGTTGGCTGGATCGAGAGGATATCGATATCGGTTGGATATTTATCGTCGGTTACGTTTCGCGCTGCGCTTTCGTTCCAGGCCCGTTATGCCGTTGTGCTTTCGGATGCTCGTCTTGTTATTGCTGTCCCGCGAGTGTGTAGTTGCAAACTCAAAGGGTAATTTATCATACCACGCGGTACTACGTATGGCAGCTTCATCAACGACGGTGCGCAAAATTTCCCGATCGTGATCGTCAGAAATGCTCGCTCCTTCAGTTAGTTTGAAGTACTGTCGTATCTCGTTTTTTGCGCGAATCATTTACAAGTTTCTGTTGCGAGTTAGAGAGGCGTCAACTAAATCAATATACGTATTAATTATATTATACTGATATGTAAAATCAAATTAACTTATATTATTACTTTTTTATTAATTCCTTTTTTATTTTGTTTTTATTAATTCTTTTCTATTTTGTTTTTATTAATTTCGTTTTTTATTTTGCTTGAATTCTGTTAGGCGTCAAAGATCATTGGTAACGTTTTCTTTGAATTTCTATTAATCAGTGAATCAACACATGTGAGTAATTTGATCAATTTGAATCCTCTCCATGTAAAATGAATGTCCCCTTGATGGTGTGTTTCAAGTTTCCGAATTTTCGGTCGCTTAAAGGTTAACGAACGGTAACAGCGATCAGAGTTCGAAACTGACGTGGCGGAACTCGCTTTGGAACGGTTTGAATCGAAAGCCGCGCGTTAGAGTTTCACCTTCGGCTTCAATGCCGCTATCCTTTATCGGACCTAAATCGAAATTACTAAGCTACTGCGAAATTGTACCGGTGGGTATTTCTGAGGGCGCGATGTAAAATCTGCATAGCAAGCGTATGTGTGATGCAGGAGAATAAATTTGCGCGCGTGTAGGAAAACGACCAATGTCATTGTGCGACTGGAGACTTATGGAAGAAGGTTGAGTGTTTTACGGGTACAGATGCAAGATATTTGTCCTTCTCCACCTTCACGGAGTCACGGAGAGAATTATATGGCTTATCCTCGCTTCAATTTGTACGAAATCTAATTTCCAGCAGGTACTTAATATATTACTTCGCCGGTAATAGACACAAATTGCTCGTTTAATTTCAAGCGAATTTTATACTTATGTGATCTTAATTTGAATTTGAGCTATTAAAGATATTTAATGCTTCAATTTGAAAAATTGTAAGAAATGTAATTAAACCGAGGTAAAGGAAAATGGAGGTTGAAATAGAATCCTATTAAAATTCACCCACTTACTATAACCCGAAATCTCTTTTATTTCATTTATTACTAAATTCTTGATCGCATTACTGCATACTATTCGTATTTTTGCATTTGTACTTTGATATGTCCATAAAGGTGACAAGTTTTTCTGATACCGCGTGTGATGCGTGAATGCAATTATTATTTATATGTCACCTACGCGGACCTGCGTCGGATAAGTACATAGATGAATGGGTGACTATAAAATATGCTGAAAGGCACGCATCGAGTTACCGAAAGTGCATGATGCTACTTGTTTTTTCTCGAACAAATTATCGGGTCGCACGCGTCCTCGTTTAATCTCGCTTTTGCATTCGCAATGTCGCGCCGGGGTGAACTCGCATCCTTTTTTTTTCAGATCGTACATCAGAGTTGGCGTATTCTTTTTTCTGCATTTCCCGGAGTCAGGTACACACGTGTATGTGTGCTATCCCATTGAATATGCAATGAGAATGTGCTCGGGAATTCCGTGCTTTTTTTTCAGCCACAGCTTTTCATCTCTTTCCACGCGTCTCCGTCTCTTCTTTTTCCTTTGGAAGCTCGTACCGGCGGACTTTCTACTGAAGACGTAATTTCTGAAAATTATAGCCTCTGCATCCCGACTTGAACTTGCAGACTTCGTCGCTTCAATAGTTAGAAACTAGACTACAGAAATACTATCTTTGATATTTTAAAAAAATTAATAAGTCAAAGATCTCTCTCTTTCTCTCTATCAATTTAGGAAATAAGTATATATTATATATCGCAAACACACGATTTATGTTAATATAATCAAAAACAGTGAAACGAATCATTTATATCGTTTTGTAATCTAATATTTTTGAAAACTTTTTTATTCTGAAATTGATCAAAATGTTCGTATTTTATTGCGATACATATATCGGATAACATAAAGTAACGTAATACAAACATCGGAGATATTTTTTATTGAGCACTTGCAATTTAATACTTGATCCGTACATCAAGTATATTAAAAAATTAAAAATTTTCAAGAGAAGATTGCTGCCAGTCGTTTTACCAGCTCTTCGAAGTTCTTGAAAAGATGGTTCTTTTCTTCTTGAAAAGGAAGTCAACGCAGAATGTAATTCTGAAATGTGGATGGTAAGAGATCAGCCGAACTCTTTCTCGATTCCGGGCTCTGGTTGTCGTGGTAGAGGTAGTAAAACGCTAACTCTAAAAACAGCCAGCATTTCTCTTTCGTTATTTCACTAATTGTGACGCCATTCTCGTCGCTGTCTTACTTCTGTTTCCGCCACATCCCCCCGTGGAATTAAAACATTCGCGCAGCTTGCTCCGGTGGTCAGCACCGTTTCTTTCTTCCTACCTTTTATTCATTGATCCTTGAGCTTTCTTCTCTCTCTTCATGGAAAAGTTGCGGCGGAAACTTCCAAGAGAGAGAATCCTACTCCTCGCTCGGTTGGCTCCGGTACTTTTCAGAAAACGTCGCCGACGGCCGGTCGCGGTTTGTTTTACTCTTGAGACCCCTTCCGTAAATTGCGCGCGTTTAACGGATGCCGCGCTACATCCGGTAAATTCCAGACTGTCATCCGGCAACGCTCGAGCAACAAATCTCGAGTTAATTAACAATAGGGCATGCGCCTGTGCCGCACGCGGGCACGAACATCGTGGCAGCACCTCTGGAACTTGTAGAGCGTCAGATTTAGAATAATTTCGACCGCGCAATATCGTTATTATACGCAACGGTTGCATGCGCGTGCTCGCCGTGTATTATTACACGTACGGAGTCGTCGACTAACGTGCAATTCCCACTTGTGGCGAATCTACAGAATTTACCACCTGAGAGCACCTCGAATTTATTTCACTGAAAACTAGTTTTTAATCACTTACGAAAGTACATTACATTGGCAGTTAAAAAGAGCGAAAATTTATGAATCAATTTTGTAAAATTTCTTCTAGGAGGAAATTATTTTCAGGGAACTTGTAGCCCAAATATGTGCGCAACCGTACTTAAATATGAATTTCAATAACGAACGTACTTCATCGACCTAGAGCAAGTTCGGTCGCTGAATCATCATTTTGCAGTTTTTATCTTATTCACTTTTTCATCCTTTCCAATAAATCGTGAGAGAATTTTGGCGAGCAAAATCGAGGCATTAGGAAGTATTAGTAGGTATTAAGTTGAGAATGGGGCATTACTTAATTAGCATTGTACTAATTCCTCTACTTTGAGTAATACTCTTAATTTAAAACGTTCGATTTCAAGAAAAATTTATTTTGTTTCTTGCGCGCGAATATAAGGTCGGATTCCCTTAAACTTATTATGAATATTACCGATACGAATTATTATTTTACAGCTATCGTAAAATTAGTCTGTAAATCTTTAATTATATTTTATTTATTCTACAACTATAGTATATAATAATGTACACATTTGCCAATAGTTATATTTACAATATAACGTAATTTATAAGCTGGCGAAGTAGAGTTAATAATTAAAAGAACCAGAATAAATTACGAAAATGCATGTCGCATACATCACAGTGTACATCACTGTTGCTACATTATCATTTAACACATAACTATTAACAGTCTAGTAGAAACTTCCGTCATTACTTCGTTCCATTTTGTATATTAAGTACCTTGCATGGTATAAGTTGAGTTACTGGGTGGAGATTATCAATACTTATGCATCACGCGTTTAGCGTGTAAGCTATGATCGACAGTTTACTCGTCTACTTACATCCTACTAGCGTAAGCTGCGGCGTTCGCCGCTTCGTAATCCCATCGAATAGACCTGCTATCTCGGATAGACTCGTCGGTTTGAATCCCGCTGCTGCTGATGCGCAATGGGGAAACTTGTGGCGATTCCCGACGCGACGCTTAGTGAATAGCGCGAGTATGTTCGGCAGATGATAGCCGGGACCGAATTCTCCGACTGCGCGTATTACACGAACCCGTATCCCGAACGATTGTCCCGAGCGTAGCTTCGATACTTGTGCGTTCAACCATGATTGATTTTATTTGGTCACGATAGAACAACGAAGAGAATTATGCTATGGTTATATGGTACGATATACGTGAGTGCGGCACATTCTCTCTCGCGTGATTCGTACTTGATATTATATTAAGATCGTGATGATAGCGGTAATTCACGATGAGTGCCAGCCAAACTTGCGCGCGTTCCTCGTGCAATGTGATTTCAATCGTTTGCTTTAGTGAGATATGAAACGAGAGTAGGAATGGGACATGTCATATCTGCCATTTCGAGGAACATTTATGCCATTAATAATCATGAACATTTATTTGTAATATGGAAAGGTACGAAAGATCTGGTAGAAATGGCGAATATAAAGTACACATAGTATCGTTTCGTGGTCATAAATGGAAATATTAGTGATACTATGCGATCGCTGTTTTATTTATCAGTTTTTATTGTCATGTCAATTTTTAATGTTTTATGCTTACTAAAATGAGTTATTTTGTTTTACGAATAAAAAAATTTAATTTAAAATATTGAAAAAAAAAATATTATTCTTTGATTATAGTAGGAGCAATAAAACATAGTTTGTTTAATTAAATTTTATTTAATTGAATTTTATTTGCTATATGGAGACAGGAGTGCGAGAACAAAACAATTCGACTAATTTTAGAGGACTTTTTACACGATGCTTGCAGCTATTTCGAAATGGATCTATACGGATTTTTCATTGAAAATCCTTCCAGTGAATAGTGATTGCTATGCTTTTTTTCTATTTTTATGAATGCCTATCTTCGTGAATTGATACGCACGTACTCACAAAACATGCGCGTTGTAAATGTATGAATATTTATATATTTACTGTTATATTATACATAACAAATAACTACGATAAACAGTAAATTGTGAAACCGTTTATTATTATTGTATATATTTTAATTTGTCGGTTTGTTGGTCTTAAATTTAACTATTTGATATTGAGTTATATCGTGTATCCTACTCTATTTTGGATAGTATCTGTATCTTTTTTATTGATAATACTTTTTTCTGAGCTACCATATATACTTGAGATGAGTGTAACTGGCGTAATCAGTGTAATCAGAAACTTTTCCTGCATAACAAATATATATTCGCGCATTCCAAACTTTTGTGAAGTGGTAAATTTTCTCCATAATATCTGTCTAATGTATATTTATGCTTTATGTAAAAGGAGAAAGAAGGAAAAGATGGAGTTCCGGAGAAATGAGAGAATCTAGGAAGAAAGCAGTGTAATAAAGATAAGATGCTTGCGGACAGAGAGTAAGAGGCAGAAAGATAGAAAGAGAAAGAGAGGAAAGAAAAATAGAAATGCAATCCGGATGACGGAAAAAAGATAGGGCAAAGGAGCAGCAAGTTGCATACGCAGGATAAGAACGCAGAGAAAATCGGGATTAAGAAATAAGATAAGGAAATCGTGGAATATGTATAGTATGTAAGAAAGAGTGCGGGCGGATAAGAAAAGAGGAGAAAAACGAGAGTAAGAGAACTCGCATGCGGAATAACGTGCGAGTAAAATATGAGACGGTCGACCAGAGTTGGCCATCTGCGCGTATAGTCTACACATAGAATATTTAAACTTCTCGCTTAGATCATTTGGAATATGATCCAAGATGATGGTAAAGTACTGATCATTGAAAACGCGAAATGCTTCAGACTATTATAAAATATCTCGTCGTTTTATGTGCACAGTCCGAGCTATTTATGCGTTAAGTCCGAACTATTTATGCGTTAATCGCATAACATTTGACTAACTGCTACTTTTTAATTTGGTAGATTTATGTATCGCAAAACAGTAGAGATTCTATTTTACAAACTGAAAAGTTACGAAAATGATATTTTAGAGATAAATGCGAACGAGATAAAAATTGTTCGCGCGGCTAAATATTCTAGTGAAAACCGTGGCATTTCATTATATACAAAATTGCAATTACCCAACAATATTAGTGTGGATCGTAGTGATCTCTCCTGTGTGTTTAGCAGAACAGTTTATGCGTTACAGTTTGCGTTACAGCCGATCGAAATCGCTCAAGCGTATAAAACGATACAATTACCGCGCTGCTAGCAATGAATATTTTTTCTCGATTACACGTACGCGCTTTTAATCATTATTCAGTGCCGTGAATTAACTCGCGATAATCGCGAGCTGAAGCTAACTGGCCGACGAGGAAGTGCATGGATGGGAGGGTTGATAGTAGAAATCTCCATAATTCTCACAATTCGTTTCTGGCCTAGAGTCCTTAGCGAGGGGATGGTGAAAAGGGGAGAGAGAAAAAAGGAGAAAAAGAGAGAACAGGAGAAGGCCACAGGGGCGGGCCAAAGATGGCGCAAAATATTCGACCGTGACTCTCTTTCATCTCCAGTTCCGCGGCAAAATGCAAATGGTCGCATTGTTCTGTGCAGCGGAACGCTGTTCCGTCGTGGGGGAGAAAAGGGCGTAGCGTGAGGTTGAAATATCGAAATGTCGTTGGTGTCTTTCGATACCACCGCTGCCACCACCACCACCGCCACCGCCGCATCTGGGTCGGCGATAGTTTCGGGTTTTGTCTCGCGATAGCACAGCTGCCTTTGATGCTGCGGTGGTCGTGAGCGTTTTTATGCGCGCCCGTGCGACAGAAGTGCGGTTTCAAAGGCGAAATGATATTTATTATTGGTTGGTGGTATAGCAATTTTATATGCGGCTTCACAATGCATACTGCCCTAAAATATCATCGAATATCCCACTCACTTTAGATTTAGCCGAACGAGATTCGAATTTCAGGAAGAAGGTTGAGGCGTCGATATCTTGCGAGTGTGTTTACTCTGTTGCTTTTACAGAATGTATTGGGACACGTAGGAAATGTGTTTCTTTCAGTTACATTTGTGGAAACGCATCCGGAGTTTTCAACCAGAGTTTTCAATCCCGCGCAAACTGCTTACTGTTTGACAAACAAAAAGATAGTATCGCATGTCAATCTTAACTTCGTTATCGGACTAGGTACTATTCCCTGTACTATTCACCAGCAGACACTGTCATTCTATTCACCTTTTGTTTTACGGTTGGAGTTACCTCCAGTCAAAGCCCTAGTGGCTTTTGTGTCCGGCTGCAATAACGCGTCCCTTTTTTCCTCGAATTCCACCATTGGTATTCCTATGATTTACGGACGAAAGATAAAACGCATGACGGACTTCTTTGCGTAATCTGAATAAACGATTTTCGTGCAGCAAGTAAAAATTACTTTTTTGTACTAAACGCCAGCTTGAAACCGGCAAACGAAATGTATTCAATGTAGATATATCATGATGATTTAATTTGTTATTTATATACTATTATATCTCACATTTCAAGTCATTTTAGACATTAAAGAGATTTCGTAGAAAGACAACTATTCTCGGATTTCTTTTTCAGAGATTTAATCATTATTTAATCCAATCAACTTTTGTCAAAAAGTCTTTTTCTTCGAGATTTTTTTTATATTTTTGGGATTTGGAAGATGTATTTCGGAATGTAAGAATAACCTTTAGAATGACTCATGGCATTACCTATTTCACAAAGCGGAAACCTTACTGATGAACTGTTCTTCTCGCGAGAACACGGAAAACAGCGGAATAAGTTTCCTCCAAAAGTTTTCCAATATTTCGTCGGTTCCAGCGGTAATAAGAACGGTGTCCACGTGGACCTTTCCTGGAATGAAATATGCGACTCTCTCGCTCTCGGTGTGAGAGCACGGGGGCGTGGAACCTCCATCTGCGGTTCAGAGACCACTGCAACGCGCTGTAACATGCTACTCGTGTTGCTGCTGTTGCTGCTGCTCTTGCGTGACTGTGTTTTATCTTTTTTTCCCGAAGTGGCCACCGCAATGTTGCCGCGTTTTTCGACAGATTCATCGACGCCACATTTCCGCATTTGTGGAAAAAACGCCCTTTTTCCGTCGGTTTCCTAGTGATAATTAAACCCAGAGATGAGGCCAGCTACCGACCTCATTGCATAATTACGGAAGCGCTAAAAAAAATCCCGTTTTACGTTTCGCGTACACGAACGATCGTGCTTATCTCATTATTATGCGTTTCATTATCTGATCTCGTTTGCTCGAGGTACAATGGAAACTCATCGCGAAATCATGTTATTTCCTTGATGTTGCACATTGTTTCAAAATGTGTCGCGATCGTCTTTAATGTTGCGCATCATATTTTACAGTTGACATCCCGTATTTATCCGCAACGTATACAGCGAGAGCAAACCGTCTTAATTAATTTGCGATCCGTCGCGTTTCGTGATGCACATCTCACGCGCGACGCGACCGCTTATTTACCCTGCGTCAGGATGCATCGTGTGTGCACTTTACACGGATGCGCGTGTAGCGTATTAATCACCGGTACGGTTGCGCGATCCTGAGAATTACGGATATTTATAGGGCGGCCGATTCTGATGCAAATGAGGGGGAGGTCTTTCCATCCCGATAAAGTCGTTTGCGCCGCTTACCGGGTATGCCACCCTTAAATTATCTGATGCGCTCTCTTCCGTGGGGCGGTAAACCCTCCGACGCGCGAGAGGAAATCGGCAATGAAAATATTTTATCAAGTTCTTCGTGTTACAAATTCGTAACGCGCGAATCGTGCGATGATCGATCATGGACAGTGGTCTGATTTTTATTCGTTTATAACTCGATTACTCCATCAATGTGCTCGGTATCTTAATTAAAAATAAATTTACCTCTGCTTGATTGATTAAAATTATTCAGATTTATCGCTTGCCGAACTCTCGCGCGTTTATGTTACCATTATTATCTCCGTGCTTGTTTAATGTTAAATTCAAGATAAGTTTTGCATTTCGATATATCGGATATTCGTTAGCGCGTTAATTTTAGTTTAACGCGGTAGTTTATGCATATGGAAAACTGATTAAGACACAATTTACAGAGTCCGTATTCGTCACCCGTCGCGTCGTTTTCCCAATTAGTCGCGGCCGACGAAATTCGTCGTGCCAGTGACAATAATTTCGTTGCCAGCTTGCAAGCTAGCTTCTAGTCTCACTGGGGACCTTCGTTAAATTACACCGGCAACGTCTACAGAGATGCGGCAACTTAATTAATTGCTATGGCGGTAGGATAAATCGTTTTAGGATCATACAATAGAAATCACGTTCTTCTTTTTCTCATGTAAACACGAAAGGAAGATATGTGTAGAAAAGACTCTCAACAATTACATGATATATTAAAATTCATAAAGTATATTTGGCGCGGAATATACTTTTTCTTGTTGCTGCACGTGAATCGCTTATAGATATGCGATTTATGATCAGAAAGAATTTATCTCTTTCATTCCTTCTATTTCATACATCTACCTCATTTGTACGTACGAATGGGAGCTTGATTTTTTGCGCTCTTTCACCTCCCTTCGAATTTTCTCATCGTTTCATCCTTCCTCTTTGTTACCACATCCATTCTTCCTCGGATATTTATTTTTCCTCGCTTTTGCTTGATCCGCGCAGTCATTATTCAACCACCCCAATTTCCGGCCACCACACTCGCGAACAAATGAAAATATTTGCCCGAGAGATTTTTCTGTTTGATTGCTGAATTTCCTCGTTCGGCTTTCTTATTCCGGATATCCCGCGGAAACGTGGGTGTGCGCGATTTATTTTTGACGCATAATATTATGTGGTTCTAAAAAAGTGAAGTGGATGAATGAAATATTATTGCAAACTCTCACGAGGAAACCAAGACATTCCATTTATATGTGTATATAAAGTAGCACGATTCGTCACAATCATTTTTTCTGCAGACATTCTCACTTATAGAAGGTTTCGAAAAAATGACAGTATTTTAGACACAAACATGATCTATATGAGTTGCTTCTCCACACATCCGGGAAAAATATCTCTCTTTCTCAGAAATAAAAACTTGTGCTATTAGGAAAAACTTTAGTAGATCAGTTGTTAAAAGCGTTATTTTGATCAAATAATCGAAAGATTATTACAATTGTTACAATTGACATTGTTTTAATGAGATGCGAATTTATATCCACATACGCATATACCATATTTTATTGATTTGTATTATCTAAATATATATCTCGAAAACTAATTATAAACTTTTTCAATCGTCCAATGATTGTTTTCGTCGGATCTCTAATTTTGCTCAGCATCGACAAATTAGTGGTCAATGCGGTGTATCTAAGTGATTCGAGAAGAACCGCGACAAAATGGCGCGAGAATAATCGGCACTGTCTGGCACGATGGTAGGAGTCGAGCGTGTGGATCGAGTTTAGCATCAAACGAGGGCCTGTAATCCTAACTCGCTTCGGTTTGGGTCGAAGGATCTCGCGGTAATCCACGGCTAGGATCGAGCTTAAATCGCTTCTCGTGACACTAGCTGAACAATCCTCGCCCCAGGGCTCAGCATCCTAGACAGACCCTGCTAGCTCGACCGTAAAGGACCACTCGAGCACCGTAAATCCATCGTCGCGCTTGATCCTGATAGCCAAGTCCTCGGCATTATCCTTCCGGAACACGCGTTTCCTTTTTTCTTCAGGACATTTCGCTCGATGATAAGAATCGATCTTGTCACTCGACGTTTCGCGTTTCCTTAGAAAATTCTTTAATTGGCATTCATATTTAACGTTACTAGATCCCCAATGGAATTCGGCAGGAAAGACCAAATTTCAACTAAATAAAATGACTTCGTGTCCGTCGCGTCTTGTAAAATGTACTCAAGTTCGTTCATTCAACTCTTGAAACCTTTCTCTCGCTCCCTCTACTTTCATCTTCGTCACTCCAGCCGTCCTTCCGCCTTCTTGTATAAGTCGAAGTTCCCGACTCGACGAAACTCGATCGCATACAATCGATAATTCTAACGTGAAATTGAGCCTCTTGGAAGGCGGGAACGGCGGCACGGGGAAAGGAAGGGCGGGAAGCCCGAGTCGAACGATTCGTTCGTCTCGGGCTTTTTAAAATTAACCTGGGTTATAGCTGATGAGGAAGAAAAGCGGAAATGTGAGCTGAATCGCGGCAGATTTTCTCTCCTAACCACATAAATATACGGAGCACGAATACACTACGATATCGAGCTTTTTAGACGCGTAACACTAAAAAAAAGATCTAGTGTTCATGGAGTACTAATATTCCTAGCACTATTGAATGCGAACACGACTTTGCTCTTTCTTTTCACGCGATATAGTGCTGTTAAGAAATTTATTTATGTACTGTTACATAAGCTTTCCTTAATTCAATATTTGATGGTATATTAAGTGTTTTAAAGGGAAATCTATTATGTATCAGATAAATATTTTATTATTATAATTGCTCATTTGTGTTATAGACACATACATTTCTTATAACAATCGAGTTTATAAATTCTTGATCACATTTACGAACGATGCTCTAATTTGATCTTGTCTGTTTGGAATTGTCAACTCACATAGATCTTTGCTGTTCGGAGCTGGAATCGAGCGAGTGATCGCGAACAATCAATAATCTCGCTTCTCGTGAAATCAAGCACGAGATCGGAACGTGAGGTCCCGATCGTTTCGTCCGTCTGGAACTTTAAAAATTAACCCCGTGCGCGCTCGTGAACGGTTTGCTATCACCGGAGGAAGGAACGAACGGACGGCAGGAAAATAGATACAGGGACACTCTCGTTGGCGTCACCGTCGATTTTCCAGCGATTCAGACTGGAAAACTCCTCGAAGCTTTGCACTCGTTCGCTCTCTCGTCGATACTTGGACGTCGTAAATCTTGCAACGAGAAAATGCCTCCTTTTTCGTGCGCCCCTGCTTCTGCTCTCGGCTCTCGGCATTGCCGTTTCTTCGCCCGAGGCAAACGAGAAAAGGGAGAAGAAAGAAAAAAGAAAAAATGAAGAAAAATAGAAGAATGCTTACGAAAAATGTTCTCACTTGACGACTTGCCGTCGTATTTATACAGTTGTAAAATTCAATCATCGATCCGGAGCGTGAAAAGGCACTCGTCAACGGGAAAGTCTGGTTATCGTTTATAACAAAGTGAAATCAGCGGTACTCACACACGATGATGGAGTTTCTGGAACTTCTGCGATGATGGAGTTCTTTCGTGCACGAACAAAATTCCGCGAAGTGTCGGTATTATAATTCACCAATGTTAAATACGTGAGTTTATCCAGCAATTAAACTCGTCCAATGGAATTCCGTGGCATACGGGCAATTTAAAGAGTGAATGAGCGCTCTTACTGCAGTTTGCGAAATCGATCTCGACAGGATTCCAAGACCACAGGTTGATCTAAAGCGGCCTCGAACTTAGACATCATTCCCCGCGATATCGACGACAGGGAACGGGCGCACTAAATTAGCGACCAAATAGCGTTCATTGTTGGCACACGCTCGGATCCGATTTGCGCGGTCGCTCGGTTGCCAGCTTAATCGGGAGGCATCGACAATGGCTGAAAACAAAGGCAGCCATTGCGATGCCTACAGTCCAGTCACATCGATGGCGATAGAACCACCAAGCGCAGCGGTATCGGTGACGACGACAATGATGACAACGACGACGACGATGCGACTTGGGTCGAAATGAAAAAAGGACAGCGGTTAATTTCCTATGAAAGTAACCGATTGCCGCGAAAAAATAGTGAGGGAACCAGACGCGCGCGCGTATATATCACATCCGGTCGACGCGGCCGCTGACTGGTCTCCGGGGGTTGCGTTGGAGCACATGCGATGTTTTGCTCTCTATCTCTCTCTCTTGCTCTCCCTGGCGAACCTGGGCACCAGACTACATTCACTTTCGAGGGTTATCAGGAGATCCCGCGGGACGGGGAGAGCGAGAGAAACAGAGAGAGAGAGAGAGAGAGAGAGAGAAAGAGGGAGGGAGGAGGCAAGAGGGAAGAGAGATAGAGAGAGGTCCCGCTTTGTCCAGCAGATCCCATATTTCAAGGGACCTCGTTGAAAAGCCCTGTACCGTACGTGGAGTACGCGCATACACACCGTTCGCGTGTGTATAACCATCGTACGTTTCTCTCCTCTTTTCCCTTTCTTTCTCTCTCGTTCTCTCTCGCTCTCTCCTCGTCTTGGCCAAGGTAAGGGGCGCAACATTGACAAATGTTCCGCCCTCCGGCTTCCACCCTTCCGTCTTTTTTGCCTTCTTTTTCTTTTCTTCTTTACCAACCGGATACGCGTATACGGCAGTAGACACATTTCTATCCCCGGTTTCAGCAACAGCGTCTTTCTGCGCGGATTTTACCGCGCTCGGTGATGAATACGCGCGTAATCTTATCGCGCGTGAGAATCCTAATTTCCGCACAAATAGCATTCTACATCGAGGATGGAAGAGAAAATGAACGCGGATAAAGGAAACAGGCAGAAACTCTGCAAAGAGAACCATGACGGTACGCATAGGAAAAAGTAATTAGTACCGCACGTGCGTCGTTTTTGCATCGAGCGAATGAAAAGTAGGGAAAAGAACGTGGTGGAATTTCTGCAAATGTATTGAGATAATTCGCTTTTTATTTCGCCCAGCGGTGTGCTTGATGAATTTGCATTTCTATCATTGGCTACAAAATCCTACACGCGAATCTTACATTTCATTAATAGTATTTAATCTCGCACTTGCTTTTTATCTTCCTGTCAGTTCAAATATAATTTGTGCAATATCGTTAATTTAACGATCATCTATATTAAATGAAAGAAAAAGATAAAAATAGAGAATAATTTTATGTGATTTTTATTTTTCAGACCTGCTGTCTTCTTGGAAGCCACGCGGGAAGAAGAAAGATATTTATCTGTCACCAAAGAGCGAGGTACGAACTTTTATTTACAATTTAATATTTGTGTGCGGTTAGGAGAGAAAATTTGCGCGATTCAACTCACATTTCCGCTTTCCTTCTTATCGGCAATAAGTTAACTCTGACGTATGCAAAGATCTTTTAGACGTGAAATTCATGTATAAACGCGCGCGCGTTTAATTATTATTACTTTTAAAATTCTCATATTAGGACATGCGCGTGTATGAATTAACGGTCTGAATAGAAATGAATTGAAGTCAACTGGAACGACGAGACTCTCGCGTTAAAAATTAAGCCGAGCTGCATTGTACGTTAATCAACATATCGATCAAAACATCAATTCACCGGTAAACACCATACCATTTGGTCGATCGCTTTGCATGCGAGCTGATAGTTTTATTTTCACACGGCGCATTGTCCGTTGCGGAAAAACGTTCGTATCACCAATTTAACTTGGCGCATTCCATTACCGAGAGCATACAGTTCCTGTTTTCCTCCATCGAAGGCCTGGGCTCGTAATTTCGGATTTTAACTGGCGTATAATCGTCGACGGTAACGACACCGCGGGATAATAAATATTATCCCACTGTCCCTCCCTTCGTCCCTCGAGCTCTCGCATCCCTCCGGCTCATCCCACCCCCTTCGCGCGTGTAATTCCCTGGCCGTTCCATTGCTCTTGCCCCTCTTGCGTTTTAACCGAGCATCGATATAGTTATCTCTGTTTGCTCACGCACGTCCGTTTAAACTTGGCACGCCGGCGACGTAGAGCGCTTTAATTTACAGGAAACTCTCCAATCCCGTCGCGTCGTTGACCGCGTGATATTTCGCGGACAATGCACATCGACGCAAAATAAAAATCTTTGCGCAAAAAGCTGTAACGAATTGACAAAAAAAGAGAACGTCGAATAATACGTCATTTGGCCATCGCAATTTGCATTAAGTCCAAAATGCAATTTAACTGACAGCGGATTATCGCTATATTTGCTGTTGGCTACCTTTGAAAAATTTATAAAACCATCTGGAATGTGTGTGTGTGTGTGTGTGTGTGTGTGTATGATTTGAGTGATTTAAGTGATTCATTCGAGCGACGATCGATCGTTCGTTGGTATTACGTGCACCTAGTCGCGTCGGCAGTTAGTCGATGACGATTTATCTTACGATGTTTACCAAACATACGTATCAAAACGCGAAACTGACACCGTCGGGCTCGCATATAACTAATGCAAAATCGATAGTTCATTTCGCGGCCGCCACAAGAACGATTTTTGTTGGCTTGCCGACGAGAGGACACAGAGAGGTGTAAATTAGAGTGCACACGTAATTGGATGAAATGCGATATCGGATCAAATGTAATATCGGGCAGCAGCGGCGTCGTGGCTGGTGTGCGGTGCTCCGGCTGTGTTGTACTGCGTTGCGTTGTTTACCGGCGTCGATCCGTCACTTTAATATGCGTAATCGAATGATGTAACGACCGAAAGTCATCCGGCTGGGCTTTCAATTAAACGCTGGCTAGCGAGAACGTATTTGCGCGCGAACGTCGACTCTCGCCTGACAAAGCATCTAATTTACCGAAATAATCGATAATTATCTTATCTATAAATAATCAACTATTTTTTCGCTATCAATGATACGCGATTTTGGAGCGGAGATTAATGCCGAATTTTTCCAGCAATTAAGCGCGGATTGGTGAACAATCGTTGCTAAAAACCGCGTCGCTATTCAGCCAAGGAACGATCGGCTATTCACGGAGTAAAACTACTGTAAGAATAACCATCGACAGCAATGTAACAGTCGTAAGTTTCGCGGTGGGAAGCCCGAAACTTGTGAATAGTTCCTTCCGGATTTTTCGGAGTCGGGGGAACGCGATGACGACGAGGAATGCCCAAACGAAATTTTCAATCTCCGGAGCACCGTGTAACATCGAACACGTACATATAGGCGGCAGAAGCTCGGATGCCCGTTGCTTTCGAATTCTCTCACTCGTCTTTTTTCCCCGGCTCGACTTCGACGTGACCAGAAAGACGAGGCAAAGATTACGTTATGCTGGCATCATGGACGGGTGACGATACGCTCGGAAAGCAGATTACGATAACGCGTGTTTCTCGCGCACGCACGGGTTCACGGCACGCGGGATCGAGAAACGAGCGAGAAACGCAAGAAGAAAAACGTCTGGAAATGTGAATGACCGAAAAGATACAGCGCTGAATTCTCAAGCGCGACCATCGGCGAGAGGGAATTTCCATCGTATACCCGGAATTCCGAGAGATCGTACACTCCTCGCCACAGCGAGTGGTGCTCTACCCGTATGAATTAATGTTTTTACTAGTATTGCAGATATTCTTTGTCGCACTCGAACGTTTCGAGGAAATTCGAATATCGAGTTTTTTTTACCTGAGTCAGACGAAATGTTATGAATATAACAAAGTATCGGATTTATTCATTTTACAGATATTGTGCTCCATAAATATATGAACATAAACTCAGCAGACAGAACTAGATTATCGAATCTGAGAGAGAAATTACATTAATAATAAATTTAAGTTTTTTAATTTAAACTGATAGAAAAATTCACTATGATTTCATATTATAACTTTAAGTTCTATAGCCGACAGTAAAAGCATCGTTTTCTTTTCGGATCTTGTAAGACTGGATAACGTTACTAGACGATAAATTAATCCAATCATTGCACCCACGCGCGGGCTTCCTCTGCTCTTTGAGTTCCATATATCCGTTGCTACGCCACATGGCGTGTTACACTTACACATATTGTCTTTGTCGTCCAATCTCCTCGTCTGGTAATTTTATATATAATAATACTTTTTCAAATATTCTTTCTACAAGTAGTTCTAATTTTAGACTGCGGCAAATATTCTAATCTAAATATTCTAATATTCTAGCTGTAATCTATAATATTCTAATATCTAATATTCTAATTTTCTGTTAGAATATTTGGATTAGAATATCTGCCATAAGCGCTAATTTGCAACTTTAAATATTTGATACAAAAGATATATCTTGAATTCATAGAATCGATATTAATTAATTAGATATCAATAATTAGAATTAGTATTTAATTTGGAAAGAGTATGTCATTTCGAAATCGATTTTGGATTTTGCATTGATATCGGATAAATTCGAATGAGATATCGTAATTGTCAGATATCAATAATCATATTAAAGTCTGACAATTTCAATATCTGGTATCCGAATCTATCCGATAATCTATTTCCTTAAAATTTTCTTCTTTAGATCTGCTATAGGAAAGAAGCTAAAGAAGGTATTAGTAGAGAAATCGTTACGTAGAAACTTTCTAAGTAAACGATTTTAAACAGATTTTTCGCAAGAAGCATCGTGAAAATTTCACCGTGCTTTCCAAGAACTGAAGTCGATTAGACCCTAACGTGCAAGACCTAAAACCCAAGACAAATATTAGAAACCATAAGTTGGACGTCTATGATGCATTAGTATTCGCGTGTAGGTAACCCGCACGAACAGTCGAGCCAGACATTAATATTCCTAGGAGAGTTTCATCGACTGATTAATGATAGACTTGCACGAGATAGAATAAAGAGGGCCATCGTTCCAGGATCGCGAGCTATTTTCTGCCTGGACGTCCATTCACCGTCGATGTACCGCATGCTTCCTGGTACACTCATTCGTATTCCGGCGCTGTCGGAAACTTCGCGATAATTCGATATCTCGGCGACTCCTACAACAGCAGCAACGGCCTTCGTCATCATCGTCGGACCAAAGCGGCCTACGTGACTTCCACGTCCTTTCCCGCTATTCCGCCTCCATCCTGCTCCGATTCTTCTCTGCCTCCGTTCTGCTTCTCAGTACTGTAGTGCTATTACGAAAAGCCCCAAGCCACGACGTATTATTTGACAATGTAATATCTGGACCTAAAGTGAATGGAATAATGCCATTCTATGTCCATCGACAATGCGAGTTCCGCTTACATGGTGATAATTGCCTCCAAATTAAATTTCATTCAACTTATTATATCGATGGTGTTGCAGATGTCTAAAAGGTGATCACTGCATGCGAAAATTATTTTTCCTTTTGCCATTACTTTTTTATTTTTTCATTAGGAAATCATATGTGTCGACATTCTTTCCACGCTTTACGTTTATAAATATATATTTATAAATGTTACTATTTTTGTGAACTATCTTAATTTATCTTGATTAGTTTTGATGTATTTTCATAGAAAAGTACATTATTTCACACATTATCTTATTATTTTTGCTACTGTTTATGATTAGCTTTCCTCTATTGAGGATTAGTTCATCTTTTAAGCGAAAGATTGATTATCATCATGCATATAGTGACTAAATATTTCAAACACTTGTTAATTGTTCTTTCATGTAATCTTTTTTTTACTTGTTGCCTTGGATAAGTGCCTTGTATGTGTGCGTATGCGCCTACCTATAAAGTCAGTTCTCATCCAACCTTATCGTACAGGCACTTTGCGACAGAAATTTTGTTACAGCACAGTGCAAAATGAAAGCACGCTGAAAGCACTCAATTTGAGGAAAAAGAGGGAAAGATTTCTCTCGTGTTGCGCTTTTATGCCTGTTATTGCTGTTTTATTTGGAATAATATCCTAATTTTTTAAATAGAGATACATTTCATGATTCCTGCATTATTATTTATAGTAAAATGATGTTTTAATGATTAACACATTAACATTGTTATTTTAACATGGGAATAATTTCCACGTTTCATGTTTAGTAACAGGTGATGAGTTCATATTATGTTACGGTCAGTTGATTCATACGTATGCTGTTTAATAAAGTTGCATGCGCGAAAGGTAACAAATATAATACGGATGAAACAAAGCGATACATATAATAAAAAACTTCCCTTTAATGCATTCTTTTCGTATTACATATTGATGAAGAGAAAAGCATTTTAGAATAGCACAGGATGTGGAAAGTAATAATTAGATAGCCGGCGAAATACAGATGTCTATTTCTCTCCGTTGTTAATGGATTTTTGTTTGACGAATGATACGTGAATACAATAATAAAAGTATTGGATGACTGAAGACCGCAGTGAAAAAATATCCAGGATGAATATTAAAAACTTAGAAGGGCTGATGGAAAAGGGAGAATAACTAACTAACATTAATTCTAATTTCTCATTGTGCATGATGGCATGGCGGTGAACGTGAATTTTATGCGGAATCAGTGCATGAAAAGGCGGCTCGCGTGGGTCGCAATTCTACAATTCTACATTTGTCCACGCTTTGATATACTTTTATTAACGCTAGCGAAATCCGAACTAGGTTTGTGCTCGATTGAAACGATAGGTTTTAAAACAAGTCACGGATTTCCGCAAAAGGGATATGAGGTCTCCGGTCTGAATCCACATAGAGAAAGCGTAATAGATGTACACGCGAGCGTGTTACGAAAAAATATTTTTTCCATCCATTACTAAAAACTGTAGCAGCCCAGTATATATGAGCGTATCAGTATGGAGGTTTGCGATATTTCTCTTTTTTTCTAGATGGCTTTCCGCACTGATTTACCGTTCATATGCGCGTATGCATACGTAGTCTCAGTTACCACCGAATGGCGAAGGAGATGGGGATCTTGTCGATTTATCGGGGTTAGAAATATCGATAAGACGCGATTCGCGATAAGAGTAACAACGCCCTGAGGTCGTGTGCTCGCGAAAGTAACACGATCAGATTCGGTTTGACTAACGGTTCCTCGGCGGCATTACCAGAATTTACAGAACACACGTGATATATAAGCGTGCACACCGGGGACAGAGTATCACCGCGATTTATGACGGCTAGTCTTCACTCTTATCGAGTCTGCCCGAGAATTAAAGAACGGATAAATGCACTTGATTTCCACTACAATGCAGTACGTACCGAAAGCTTCGCGTACCTGCCATGCATATTCATTTAAAATTTTATTAATTCTTCGTTAGCTTAGTTAAATTAGTTTTTAACGCAACAGTTCTAGTTCTTCATAGCAATCTTCTGATTCTATCAGAGGTCAAAGATGTTTCTGCATATAATACTTCACGCGAAGTTTAGTTTAATAATACGCTATACGTTGGCATAATTAAATTATACGTTACATTTTATTTGTAAAAATTGAGAATATTCTATATATTCATTTTTTATGTTAAATGTTATGCGAAAAGCGTAACATTTTCCGCAACATTTTTTCCTAACATCTTTTGGTGCACAATTGCAGTGTACCGGTTTTCACATGAAATGTATACAATAACATTCGCCATTATAAGGATGTACTGCATATTCGAATCTACGAATAGCATCGTGAATTAATTGCAGCGAAAGAATGGATAAATAAATAAATGAAAAGAGGAATAACTCTGCGTCCTGAATAATCCGAGGACTAAGTGCGTTTGTTTTTTTCGTTCATCGCGTCTGCCGAAATTCCGCGATGAACCTCGGACCAACGCATGAAAACTCGTTTCATGAATTTTTATGAACTCTCGGTCGTCGGTAACGCAAAACGGCCGGATTCGTCACGTTGAAAACGCGGGCAGATAGGAGAGCGGAAGGGGAATAGTTAGTTGTCCGTTCTGTCTTCTGCTCTACGCATCGCGACAATTTCGAGGATCGCCGATGCGGAAAATGAGTTTCCGCGCTACCGGAAGTGACGCCGCGCTCTGGATTCGCACTCGGGGAAAGTCGAAAGAAATACGGATAGCGGCGGCGCGCCTCGGTTACTTTGTACGTATTATTGTCGGCGATGTGTCTTTCCTCTTTTCTCCGTCTCTCTTTCTCCTGTGCTCTTTATTTATTGGCGTGCTTTCTCGCGACACTTCTCCAGGAAGACAGAAGGCTCAGGAGAGAAGAGAAGAGAGGAAAGCATGGAGTTAGCGCAAGGTGAAGAGGGGAGGATCTGGACCGAGCATTAAAACTTTGAAAATAACGGAGTTCCTTTTAGTGTTTCGGGAGCTTTACGAAAGCCTGGCCGCCCAGGATACGAGCTCGTATTGCTGGGGATTTGTTGGAGAAGAAAATCCGGGATATTAACCCGTTGTTTTTACTACTTGGAATGTCATTGCCTGCGTATCGCAGTTGCGCGGCTTTTTGCAACAGAACTCTTGACATGTTTGAATGATTTGCGATCAAGTGTGGATGAGGATCAACAGACATCCGTATATTCGTGTAATCGTATGGTGTTTTCTTTTGTACATAGTGTAGCTCACGTAACAGTAAAGCATAATTGCAGTTTGACACAAAGACATTTATTAAGAAGGAAAAATTCACATAAAAATTCTTGTATTATCTTGTACATTTAATTAGGTTTAATTACCATTAGAGAAATAAATGACTATTTTTAAAATAGCAATCAATTATTTTTTATACTTTTAGGATTACAGCATTTGCTGGAGAATGATGGAAAATATCGAGTTTTTACAGGACATTTCTAAAGTAAGATAACATTGTGACTGCCGTGGTGGTTGATAAATTTGGCACGCTTAAAATTCAGCACATTTTTTTCTGGTCATAGATTTCCAGCGCGATCGCATAATGCTGGCGCATTGACAAACGATCCCCAGATACCCCATTCCCGTCGCTGATAGGGCTGTAGAATACGAGGGAATTCCGTACCGGTCGAGTTCGCGGGCTTATATGTAGGCAAAAGGGTATGAGAAAGGTTCCGAGTTCGAAAATCTGACCGACGATTGATAGAGAAAGGAGCCCGCTTGCGGTTGAGATTCGTCGGATGATGGCGGATAATAAATTGGACACGCGAAAGATGCCAATTCAGCATTTTATGCAGGTTGCCAACGAGGGACGAAAGAGAAAATCATAGAATGTTCACTTCAAGTAGGAAGTGTGCGATAATGGTGGTCATGCTTATTTTACTATTTCGGTAATATAGATACATAATGAGATGTCTGTGAAAATTCGTACTTTTATATTAATTTTATATTTTTCCATTAATTAGAATGCACAAAAGAGACAAAGAAAAAATCTTTATTATTATTATTTATAAATCATGAGCATTAAAACCTGGATAATTCTAATAAAAAAGCACTTTATTTAACTCCAGATAAACTGTATTCTTTGAAAATTTAAATATATAATAATATCAAAATGCAGAAATAAATCGTTCCATTAGTACATGAATAAATAAGACTGATTTGATTCCGATGCACGGGAAGTTTATGTACCTATATCATAATTTATATCATAATAAAAATATTGCTACAATATAATCGATATAATAACAGATAAAACGCATCAGAAAGCATAATCCGTAATGAATAAGGATAAAAACTGAAATGTTACGTTAGAACAAAGACTTTCATCTGAGTGGCGAAAAGATCTGGATTATCTGTCCTCACCTTTCGCATCTGCAGGCTCAGCTTTGGTAGGTCTATTAATCAGACGCAAGAACTAAAGTTCGGACGGGGCTCATCGCGCGTTCGTCCGAATTTAAGACGGAACAACGGAAGAATGAATACCGCGTCGGCACTACTTGAGATTGTTTTATTCTCTCGGAGCAATCTTTCTGTACTTATCTAATTTTACTCCCCTTCTTATCCATCGAATCTTTATTAAACTATTCCGTGTCCGGAAGCAGCATATATTGAAAATCGTTACGTTATTTACGCTAATCATGTTAGCATTAATTTGCATTGTAATTAACGGTAATTCACATCGGCGTAGAGCGCGTATGGATAATTCCGGCCTCTATTTCGTCGCAAGATCATCGGCGAGCGGCGATAAAACAGAATTAAAATCTTAATATAGCCGATCATCAAATTATATTTGGATAATATAAAATTGTATTACCAGCGCGCGCGAAATTCGTCAGGGGGAATGCACTCTGGTGCTATACGGTGCTATACGTGCCGGAATTTACGGCCACTCCGAAATAATCCGGTAGCGTGCTACGCGCAAAAGGAACAGCGACTATCGCCACCATTTGATGCAGCAATGGGTTCGCTTTGATTAACAATATAATCCCCATTGTTGGGGGTTTCAATGGAGCGTGACTGGAGGGTACACCGTTGCACTTTGCGGCGAGATCGAGGCTCGCGAACGCGCGCTCGTAGATCCAGGACCTAACTGGTTTGGCAACGAGATCGCGGCACGAGAATCCGCGATAAATCTTCCTGTGGCACCCACGGCTGCCCGAATACCGGAACACGCACGAGGAGCAGTCATTTCCGGTGGAATCCGCCAGCAGGCCGTCAGCGGCCTCCGAATAACCGATAGGGTGGTCATATCGATCCGGGGACGTCACGTTAGGACCGCGGAAGACCTCGTTATCAACATACGTGGAGAACGCAGCAGCCGCAGTCGTAATAATGGATAGCGGACGGATCAGACTGATTTAACCGCCTTATTTGGGAATGGGAGATCGAATATCGGTCAGATGTCAGGAATAATATCTCACATCAGAACAAAAAATATTATAAAAGTTTCATACGTAGGAGGAGTATAAATATCTCTTGAAATTCTCTCTCTGAAACGCTATTTATATTTTTTAAATTATGAGTGACATCGATAATATTAAAAATCGGGATTTTTGACTTCGTGATTTTGACATAATCCTCTTTCCTCGCAACGCGAAATATCATTTCGGTCACTGTTTATGTTCTTGAATTAGTATGAACGATGTTTGTTTAATAATTTCAGCGTGATATTAATTTGAAATCTGTTTCGAAATTCTGTCGATGCGATTTCGCATGAATTCTCTAACTATCCCCGATAATTCCCTTGGATCCAGTGAATGAAGGGTACACTTGGAAAACGCCTCCCTTAACCACTATTATTATTTATTAGCGCACGAGAAGCGAGTCGCGCGGGTCAAGCCTCGTCGAAAACATTCACGGATTGCGAAGCGTAGTCACGGATTGCAAGAGCTAGGGGATTGCACACCCTCCTTCTCGTTTTTCGCAGCCGGGCGTCCGCCCTTCACGCAATCCCTTACCCGACCGACGTCGCATTGTGCGTGTTCCATTGTGCAGGGACGCATACTCCCGCATTCTCTTATTCCTCCTGCGGCGTTTCCCCTTTTTTGCGTAGCGGTGCGCTAGCGGGCGGGGAAGGACGAAGAGTATTACGAGCGGGAGGGTTGAAACGCGCGTGGGTGACCAAATTCGTATCGCGCTTGCAGAATATAGGGGTGTCTCGTTAGCGAAGAACGAGGGTTCCCCTCGTTTCGTGCTCGTGTAAATGTTTGTAAAATTTCTTTTTCCAAAATAATCGATTGACGTTGCTCGATTGTTGTTTGCGCTGCGATTAGAAGTAACGTCATGCGTGATGCTTACAAAGGGTCCGA
This sequence comes from Ooceraea biroi, assembly GCF_003672135.1. Classification (NCBI taxonomy): domain Eukaryota; kingdom Metazoa; phylum Arthropoda; class Insecta; order Hymenoptera; family Formicidae; genus Ooceraea; species Ooceraea biroi. Next base: position 6,052,841 of record NC_039512.1, read on the forward strand.
TGTAGAGCAGGCACAATTGACTTTAAAGAAAATTAAAATTTTGAACATGATTCATTTATGTTTGTTTCTATCGGAAAGAATAACAAGTGGTTTAATTTTACGTTGTACTTTAATGCTAATTTAATTCTTTAAACGATGGCCAATCATGATGGTGTATTTGCTGCATCACGTCGTGAATTCGATCGATTGAGAAATTTATTCTAAGTCAGTCGAGGCACTTGAACTCTTTCCGTTTTTTTTTGTTTTTTTTTTTTATATTAAGCGTTTGGTCTATTTGCCTCATCAGCACGATAAGCGATCAGTGGGCAGCGACTCAGCATTTTGTACGTTACAATGTAAGAAAACACGGGTCCCATTATACGATCCTGGAGACCTCGCAGTCTGCAGCGGCCAGATAACCGAAATTGGCGGTAAGATTTCACCCTATTGGTTGCCGGCATTGCTGGTGAATTAAAAACCGTGTTCGTGGGACTTTCTCTTATCGGTAACATTCACCGTGCCCAGCAGATCTCTTGAAAGATTGCAATTACATTCCGCTTCAAATTCATTAGCTGTATTCTTGATTTTCCGCTATCATGATTATGCAACGTGGTTCTCACGGCGCTCGCAAAAACGTGACATCTCTTCAAATTAATAAAGATAGAGTTATTCTTTTTGCAATAATAAGAATAAAATTAGATGGCAAGTTGGAAGAGATATTAGCATAAAAGTAAAGAATTATTTATGTTATGCACATAGAATGCTCGTACAAATCAGGATGACTAAAGGATAAATGTATCATGCGGAACTTATTTTTACCCGTATGCGATCGTTTCCGTTTCACGGTGTCAAATCTTCACGGTGACAAATAAATCCGCATAACATTTATAATCTATAATCCGTACTTTTCTATCGGACACCTGAAATATCGGACAATAGAGCGAAACGAATGGTAAAGCTTGGCTCCACGTGGCCATCTAGCTCAACCGGCTAATAAAAGATTTCCATGCTGAATCATAAAACGTACTGTGTTATTCCGGTCCTGGCACATATGCGCGTCCAGTTTATAGTCATTTATAGTTGTTTATAGTTTCAACGGGCACTGTCCGGGCAGCTTTCCTCCGGCGAATGCAATTTAACTTACTTTTCGGAGACTCCTTGCGAAGAAGAAATCAGTTAGGTGGCCGGAGGGGGTGGGAAGAGGGAGAGGAGAGTTCGTAAAACTGTCCGATATCATTTATCTCGAGAGACGGACGACCGGCGTATGACTCGCCTAACTGAAATCGAAACTTCGGACGTTTCACGGGCGTTTGATTGACACGCGCGCGGCGTAATTAATTAATCGCGGTGCAAGCGGAAAGAGCCCTTGTAGCGTGAACGTTATCATCCCGATTAAAGTATCGCTGCCTGGATTACGCTCTTATTGTAGAATTAAGTGACACCTATTTTAAGCTCGATTTAATTTTTACTCCTTTACATCAAGAACCACTTGAAGGAAAAGTTTCAGGTATATTTCCGAGGAATGTTTAATCACGTCGCGGCACTTTTACCGATAAGTGCTTCGATTAATTTGAGATTGACCTTTCCTTGGTTAATGGCGGTTTAATCTTCGTACATTATTCGGTACACCCTCTGTCAGGCGATCAGGGAAGGAGTAAAATGAGGGATGGCGATACGTGTCGGGATTGAGTCGGGGACTCATTTTCAACATAATCGTAAGTGCTACTCTGACGTATGCTGTGAGGGGGAATGGCGACTAATGGAATTCTCTTGTACGCGACGAAGAAGCGCGACGAACGACGGGTCGAGCGGCTCGATCTGAGATCGCTTAATAGAACAGAAAAACGTTTGGGACAATGAATTTCTCTGCCTTATGGTAATACCGCTCTTCTGGCTCAATCGCGACGGCGATCCGCGCATCCGATAACGAGTGGACTTATTGCTAGTAACGATTGCGTTGAGACAGATAGGTTCATTCTACAATGGCAAAAAGAAATGTACATGGCGAAGTATCGACTGCCATCGTCCGATGCATTTCTGATCCGTTTGATAAAATGACTTTGACTTTGGTTGCGTCTTTCTCGTCGTTTTGCGACAGCTTCCATTCGTGGGGAAGCAAGATTCCTCATGTTTCCGGAGTTGCAAGCTTTCTTCCATCGTTCGCGAGTTAATTACATATTGGTGTGTGCACTGGGCGATTACCGTCACTCGACGATGACCGTCACGCAATCATTGTTCCTCGTATATCGCTGGTATTGCCAATGGAATTCCTGAGAGTATCGTTGAGAGAAAAAGACGAAAATCAGAAAAATGAGGATAGTGCAAAATACGTGTTATTGCATCGCGTTGCGTGACGTCGGGCGTTGCAGCAAATCGCTTGCTACAAATTCCGTGTAGCTGAGCGTAACAGAACAAGGCCATGCCTTTTCATTGGGTCGGAAAAATAGCAGACCTCGCAATAGCGCAACCATCGGCAACCGTCGTCGTGCCAACACGGAAATACGGAAATTGGGTCTAACCTCCGTTTACCTTCATTTCGCGTCCGTGATCTCTCTCAGTTATCCCGCCCGCAATTCGAGGCAACCCGCAATTTCAGTTCTTGCGCGTGGGTTCGTCTCGTGTTCTTCCGACTTTTGGAAAACCATGTCTTCGTTTAACAATCGTGCACTTTTTCGCGTAGTTTTATCGAGGCTGAGGGGTGGGTACAGAAGACATAGATGGATGAAGAAAAAAAACTGTCGTAGAGATACGAAGAGAGGGAGGGAAATCGGGGGATAGAGGGAAAAATGGCTCCAGGATAGCTTTTGGCACGATAAGTGGCAAGAACTGAAAGCAGATCCATATAACTCCGCGCCGCAAGGAAAATCGGGAAACTAGCATTCTCTTCGACAGCCGACGTGCGGCGGAAGTGCCTGAGACATTTCCCTCGTGATGTTCTCAGTTACATAAGTGTGAACGAATTTGCATTAATCGTGAATTTAGAGGATCTTTTCTTTTGTAGTAACTGAATCTTTTGATACGTAAATTCATTTAATTTCCATTTATTTTTCATAAATCTACTTGCATATTATCTAAATTAAATTTTTATCTAAATGCGCTTCGATATTTCTGTAATTTTTTATTTATATGCGTTCATTTCAACTTCAGATTCCGAATTTTACATTTTTTATCTATATCACATGTTAAGATATTTAAAGAATAATTCTTAATTTAGATGGTTAGATTGTATCTTTTGATCATATACTTGTGATACTTTATTTAATTTAATGTGATACTACTGTTATGAAAACATGTTAAAATGCAAAATGGGTTCTAGAGAGATTAATATACTCAGGAGGCATATGCGCATATTCTGCATAACACGAGCATCCTGTAAGTTTTATTACAACGCTGTACAGGTAATGACTTACATAATGTAGTGTAGTAAACTTCATTTTTTTAAGGATAATATAATTTAATTGATTTAAAAATAAGTATACATTGTTGTCTTGTTATTCACGCTATATATTTATTATTTACGACATCACGAGAGTCTTTGTCATAAATTCCAAATTTAAATTACAATTTAGAAGAAAAATTACGAAACACATGTTCGTGGATATAATTCGCAAACGAAAAATAATATCGCGTACTGTTTGTGTGTTTGGAGGGCGCAATGGTGTAAGATTTGCTGTGAACAATTCGCGCGTTATGGAGACCGTGAAACAGAGCTATGCGTTGCTTTTCCCCATCGATGCTTCTTCGCCCCCGTGGCTTCTTTCGGTTTCCGAATCAGTAGTCTTCAATATTTGACGAGACTCTGCGGAGCTCTGCTAAAGGAAGTTCCCGTACGTTTGCAGTGGATGCGATCGATGCATCGCACACTTACGCGATATTGCAACATCGCACACCGAGAGGCATTGTCGCGGCAGTAATGCAGTCTCGGATTGAATATAAACCGTATCGGAGACAATAATACACAGGGGAGCTGACAGAAGAATACAGATAAACGTATATAAAGGTACAACCATGAAATTTTTCCAAGATCACATTACCGCGCTGCATCGACCTATGAAAAAATTTCTCTAACTGCGAGAAACGTACGAGCTAACCGGCAACGTATTGTCTTTATGTGCGATACTACCACATAATGGGCATTATGGCATGACGTGAACTTCCTTAGCGCAGCTGTAACGCGGAAAGTTACAGAATGGCCTCGCAGTTTACTTGAAGAGCGAGCGCGTCCGCTATTGTTACCTGTTTTATACAATCTGCGTTGAGCGCTGCATATATAATAACGAGCGATACGTATACCTCATTTTGCAGTATTTACACAAGATGAGCATGCGGATCGTTTCGTTCCATTTTGCATATCTTATCCTACGAAGAGATAATTTTATCGTTTTACTTATAGTATATTACGGTTATTATATTACGAGATAATTTTACATATCACGAATACGCTTTTGTATAATATTACATGCGCAGACGTTGTCTTCGCGTTATTTCCTGCCTGTCTTCTATAATTTTATTTTATTTTATTTCCCTTCGTTACGCGTGACCGGCTATCGAGAATTTCCATTGGACGACAATGCCCCTCGTAGATGCCTGAGGGTCACGTATCCCTCGGGTGCCGTTCCGAGGAGCGCATACAAACTGCATCAGGCGGCCCTTCACTGATAACCTTTGACCCTGACGAGATTCCTGGTCGCGCCTGGAGAGGACCGGAGAAATGCGGCAATCCGATTTTTCCATCTCCACGAGGGGAATTTGTTAAAGACGCTTCGCCGTTCTACAAACATTAACGACAACTGTCGCCATCGCTTGGCAACCGTTATTCTCCGTCCAATAATCGCTTCGTATACTTGCCGTTATGACCTAATATCCAATAAAATCAATGTACTGTTAAAAAAGAAATCCATGCGAGCAGTTTTCGACGTCCGTGAAGTTCTAGTGGAAATGAATTAATTGCATTTTCAAGCCCATTAGTTACTCGTTCATTAAACGAACGTTACGTTTGATTCACCTGACCCTTCGCTAGATTCGAAATTAGACTCCTAAGTCAAAGCGCCTGACGAGGGCACCGGAGTTCAAAGAAGCAGGAACAACCCTCCTAATCGTATCGTGCACGATTATACGCGCGCACGTTAGCTCGGCGGCGCATCGCTCCTATTGCACAATATTCGTAATTACACGCTTCCATGTGCTTCACGTGTAATACTAACAATGAAACGGCACACATACACGATATCTCGCGGCGAACTCACGGCGAATTATGTTATCTCGCGTTTTCAGGGAGGGTGTACGGAAAAGCCGGAAATAACGGCTCTAAGCTTCTTCTACAGACAGCTCTGTATGCTTTGGGCTGGTCGGCAAGGTCGCGTCGGCGGGGTTAAGTGCGATTAACCACCCTTACGCTGTTCTGCGCACTGCGGTTTGCGAGCGGAAGGGAAGTCTCTCTTTCCCCGGATATCATCTACACGTGCAAGAGAGAGAAAGAGAGAGCGTGTCCGGGGTCGTAGGGTTATCCAGGTTTCGTCGTGCGGCACCTACACCACCCTCGAAATTGTCCCTCTCGGGACATCTGATCTTTCCGAGACCCATCGGCAAACGAGGTGAATACTCCTCGACTCGATTCGCGCGGCGAGACAGGAGAATCGGTTACTTTCCATCGCGCGTGATTTTTTCAGACGTGATTCTTCCAGGCGCGATAATCCGACTTCGGCGATGGCGTGAATCACGCGATCCGCTTGTTTCGTGAGTGTTGGCTCGCAGAGACGCATGGAAACGATACTAGGTCTTGATTCGGTCTGGGACGAGAACGAGCCTGTAATTTGTGGTTTCTACGGTTTGAGTAAGAAATCTCGGGATACTGACGACTTTCTCGTATGCGCCGTTTAAAATTAAGGTACTATAACATCTGTCAATCGCAGAAGCAATGCAGAACGGACTTTTATAGTGAGCAACGTGGCCGTAACTGACGGTACATAGTGTATGGAAATATTTTTTGAAATATTTCGTGATACCCTATTGCGAGATTATACATACCGCGTATTTTCATGCGGAATAAAAAGTATAACAAATAATTTGGTATTATAACGAGCATTTTTACAAATAAAATTGATTTTGTGTAGCGGATTTTCGGCTCCCTAATGAATATTCTCCGCGAATTAATTTTCGAAAACCGTCGTATGTAACATGCACCAGCACGCACGCGCTAATTACCAAATTTGACGTTGTCGGTGAGTTGCGCGTAACAAATTAACGGCTTGATGGGTAACGTTACGCAGCGGAGTAAGTATAATAATTTCGGATATACCCGCCGGTATATTATCGCCGTCAGCGTATGCCGACGATGATGATATAAAAGTTTCGTTGTGAGACGATAATAATAATTAGGGAATTGCCGTTAGAATAAGGCGACATGACCACAAATCGAATGAAAGCTTCCATCGGCGGACAGGTTTCGGTCTCGCTGTCTTCCGCTTGCGCCCTTCTTAATTCTATTAACGTAACCGCGTGAGATCGAGCCGAGCTCGTGCAACCCGCGGAAGTTCACGCCGAAATTTCTCCGTCCTCTCGGTTTTCTGCCGGTGACGTGTGACGTCGCGACGCCTGCCTGGCTGCATTGCCTTGCCTTGCCTTGGCTTGCCTGGCATGGCTCTGCCTTTGGTTTCCACAAGATTGGAATCCCGGGGACTGACTGACTGACTGACTGACTGGCGGGCGGTCTGTCTTGATGCAAGAAACGAAACGGGAATGCATCGCGGAGAGAGGGATTAAGGATGTAGCTAGCAACGCGCGTGAAACACCCGCCGTACGGTTGTCACTTACGTGACAACATCATGACACGACAGCGTCCGTTGTTTATCGTCAAACGAGCGACAAACGCTGAAACGTGACGTTGCGGGAACAGATCCACGAATACGTGGACGGGAACCGAATCATGAAATGCGAAAATTCAGTTTCATCACGTGTCGATCCTTGCTGTTTGCAGATTATTCGCAGATTATCTCGTGAAATATTTAGCTGTTGGCGGTGGAATGTTTGAGATAATCAGATTCGTGAAACATTTGGAGAATAGTAGTTCGTTATATGCTCGAAATATTTGCTCGGAAAATAGTTTGTTAGATACTTTAAACACAATACTGAGACGCATGCAGGAGAGAGAGTGTCTATATTGAAGTTTTTCTTTCCTTTCTTTTTCTCTCTTTTTTTTAATTAATCAATCGAAGTTTGAAGGTTGCACGAGTGTAATTTTATCGGCACTAGCAATCTTCAGTGCGTATAAGGACGAAATTACTCTGCACAATCGCTATTGTTTGTGCAGCCGAGAGAAGAGCGGTAAAAATGAGCTTGGCGCGCTCGCTCTGCCAAATCCCGCCCGTTAATAAACCACACGCTTGAATTTTCGCGCTCTCTTGAATCTTTATACCGCGGTAAAACCAAATACACGTTCTCCTTCAGATAGCCAGCGAGAAAAAGAATTACGAAAGAAGGAAACAGGAAAGAAAGGGGATAAGAAGAATAGCGGTGCGAAGTTGGAGAGAAACGAAGCGTACGTATATCGCGAGCAGCAGAAGGAAGGTACTTGCAATTTCGCGGGTCGATACACGTGCAAGTGGGAGATACTAATCTCGGCGCTCGTGTAACTTTTTCACCCCGGGAAAACGCGTGCATGAGCCAACTCGAATGATCCTGCTTGATTATCGTGCGAGCGGGCGCGCGCGCACGTGCACCCCTCGTGCCTTCTTATTCGTGACAACGCGAATTGAATGAATTAGGCAGGTGCATGCATAATTGCAAATACAACTCAATTTACATATAAATATATGCCAGCGTCTGAAGGACTTTAAATGAAGACCGTCGTGGTGTAACTTCGCGCTAATCGCTGAAGAGTGATGGAGATATTGAAGGCAACCGAACATTAACGAACAATTTTACAAGAAAGAAAAATATCTTCTTTTTACTTTTGTCTCATACTAGTACACGTAATCAAAATGTCTGGTTTGCACCGCGTGCATTTTTCACCGCGGTTATCATGAGAACATTTCGCGATATTTACCGCGGCGTGAACAATGAGTTCACGGTCCTGCTGGCGAAACGAATTTTTCTACTTCTTCGGGGCTTAATCCCAGTGCGGCTTCTACGACTCGTCCTCCTATTTACGCAAACTTAATTTGCAGACAGGCGTGGGAGAGGAAATGCGATTCATTTTATTTCCCGGCAGCAAACTTTTTCACGTCAGCGTGATGAGAGATTTTTCCTTGTACGTTAAGTGTATCTACGGTAGACGCATCAGTGAATAAGGGGTTGCAACTGTGTAATCTTTTGCTCGTTTTCGTGAGCTTGTTAAAAATAGTGTTTTACATTTTTACAAGCGGTAATACCCAGCTGTTAACTCAACAATCTTAATATTTTTTTCGCTATTAATCTTTTCGCTACGGCGTGCTTGAAAGCGAGAGCACCCAGTATATACGGGATGCCATAGATAACTGTTCTGCGTTGACTTTGACGCTCACACCGTGTGCGACACCAAAAACAACACAATTTTGACTGTCCAAATGTTCCATTTTTCTTATATCTAGTACTAGCATCCCCCGTCACGCAGGCTTCGCCCGCGATATTATGTGTAGAATTAAATAAAAACACATTTTACCCCTTCTCACCCGTTAGAGGTGGAATTTCGGAAAACCCACCCTTAGTGAGCACCTACGTGATAGTAGGAATATACCCTTAAAGTTTCAAGTCGATAGGTGCAGTGGTTCGGGCTGCACGTTGATGAGTCAGTGAGTGGTATTTGGCTTATATATATATAGATTAACAATGCAAGTTTATCACATAAATGGAGAATTGTCAAAAATTGAGTATAATTTATGACTGAAATTATATACCTTTCGTATATAAACTTTTTTATATAGGGCGGATATACATATACGGCCTTTGTAGCGAAATAATTAATTATAAAGAGCATGACATTCTGCTGTAAGGTTGACATCTTTTCCTTAAAAGCTTGAATCTTGATACTTGAACGCAAGTTACATGATAGTGTCATTTTCATTTCATGGGAAAAACAGTTTACTTAAAAATTTTCTCTAGCGTGTCATTTACTGTGATGTGTCCGCGCCATGCATCTGTTTCTTCACTGTTGTCATATCTTTGTTCCGCTTTTTTTCTTAGGAGTAACCTTTAATCTTACCTGCAGCTAGGTTGGATGATAAAAGCGGATTTACGAACAAAAAGATTTCTGCCGCGAGCGAGCAACGGAAATATACTTCCAAGACGCCGCCTGAAACAAATCGTTTATTTGTCCACGTGAAAATATTGCCGTGCCTTTCCGGGGCAAATTGCGAGTTTCCGGCCGCTCGTTAAGACGGTATATCGATCCCCCTTCGACCAGGTCTAGTCCGTAACTTAACTCTTGTCTGACATCGACTCTACAGAGACCGTACAGTTGCTGTCAGGGCGATTACACATCGTTCTAGAACACGTTGATAATATATCAGAAAAAGAGAGAAAGAGAGAAGCAGAGAGATATCACAAATTTTTAATCAATTTTGATTGCAACCCCAACTTCAATTCAATCGATTTCGAATACAACTCCGAGGAAAATTAAAGCCATGCATCTATATTATGCAATCGCTGCATAATCAATTGTTCGCAATTAATGTACCGTTAATTACGTACATGCGCCATAATTCCGGAATTATCTCGTCAAAGAAAATTATGGAAACTAATAATCACTTGGAGTGAAATGATGCCCGCGTGGATTTCTCTTAAATATTATTCTGTGTTCTGAATCCGATATTAATTACGCTCAATGTGACGTTATCTAAAATAATATTGAGAGACTATGATACACGATATTACAAGGATATTGCAATATAATTTCTTTTTGTTATCTATAATAAAAATTTTCGTAAAAATTGTTTAATGTTTTATTATAAAAATATGCTGCACTATTTCTGGAGCAAGAGCATCTTTTTTCACTGTCCTCCCTGCCTCTTTAAGGATGCTATTTGTTGATATCATTTTCACAAAAGCTTTAATCTCCATAAAGAGAAGCAACGAGGGAAGTAGAGAAGTATCGTCTTTCAAATTAATATTATTTTCCTAAAATATATTCTCTTAAGTCTCTCTCAACAGGCTGGGATTATCATACTACTTTGTGGACGTCATTTCGTTCCTGTTACATTATTTTCTTTTCGTATGCACGTAGCATCGTGTAATTCGTGAATGTACGTTATTTTTACGTAAAAATGTACAAACATGCCACGTGCGTCGCATGTCACTTGCACAAGTAAATGGTATTTAAGCATTACATGCGGGATAATACATCTCAAGAATCAGAGCTCCGAAATATATCAATTTATAATTTCAAGACTGTAATGTTATAAAATTGATAAGCATCTTTATGCGTTAAATTCTTTAAAGAATTCTTTATTTCTTTATTGTTTTGCTGTAATTATAGATTGATGAATTTAATTAATTGATGTAATCTAATATTATTTTACTACGCATAATGCAGGATAATTTATCAAACTGAATTGTAATAATGCATTTGACATTATTAATGAAGAATATGTATATCTCTTCTGAATTAGTAATAATTGTTAGGAGTAAAACTATCCATATGTGTACATACATAATAGACGGTGTAAGCTGATCTGGTGAGCGCAATGGACGCGGAGTGCCAGCGGCGGATCGTACCGTATATATCGGTTTTGTGTCAGTTCCAGCATGTCGACACACGGGACTTTCGGTCTACGATGTCACAAAACGATAAATTTTTCCGCTTATATAACTGTGTGCTTGTCGTCCTTTCTAACTCTGATGTGGAGACGAGTAAAACTACATCCAGAAAGCCAACAAGTTTGCCTTTTTACGTTTACATAAATTTCATCAAACTCTTATTAATCGACTAGCTGCATGTTACTATTTTCCCCTGACATTTCGTGGATATTTCAAGTATTTCAATCATACTTGCGCGTATGCGAGCTTGATTAGTAAATCGGTAAATGTATTACTTAGATAATAAAAATTGTGTGTCTGCCGCACTTTCCAATTCGGACGTGGAGTAAAATTACACATAGAAAACCAACAAATTTTTTAAAAGAGCATTCTTCTCTACTGTAGTAATTTTTTGGATTTATATACATATATATTTATATATACGTATACATTTTCTATGAAGCTTTTCAATTTGTCGCGTAGTATGCAAATTTTCGCGAATGCAGGAATTATTTTTATTACACGGGACATACGTGAAAATGATATCACACGGGCAACAAAATAGCGTACTTTCGGAAACGGTTCCAAATTGATACTGCTCTGTGCACTGGCGATAATATACCCACCGTGCATTTTATGCGTTTATTCGACATACTAGAAATTCCGTAAATTAGAATCCGCCGACGAGAGCTACACGAATTATGGCACAAATACTCTGGATGTCGGGGGCTAGTGGGTGTTCTCGGATAAAGCACGAACAGCGCGTCGGCGATTCGCGCGACGCGGCAGCCCTTGGTTGCATTTATGTGCCGGATAAAAGCGTGGACTGTATATTTTTCATTATCTTGATAGGAGCTCTCGCTTTTCCTCCTTTTTTTCGCCTCTCGGCTCGTCTTTGAGTTATTGCGGCAGGCTCCGTGCCGCTGCAATATATCCACGTTAACGGACATTAAAATCCACAAACAAAGTGAGGCGCGAGGAATGGGCGGGTTAATTTTATTTCCTCACAATGACTGGTCCGAACTTTTTATCTCGGCGCGAGAGATGCACGGCTCTTCCCTTCACGTGCCGAAGTTCGCGAGAAAACAGAAAACGAAAAAATATAGTGGGTGATTCTGGTCGATATGTCAAGTCAAGTTGATTATATTATTTTATACTTGTTTTTTACGAAGCTATTTTTGCGAAAAATTGTTAAATATATAGAATTGGAAAATAATTTAGAGCAATATGGTAATTCACGTGTAACTGATGCATTATACATATTTTGGTCTTAAAATCGGAAACGTCAGTAATGTTATACTTTAACTTAAGTTTGGAAAATGTATATATAAAAAAAACTTAAAACTTAAAAAGAGAAAAGTAATGATAGGGTTTTTGAAAACGTTTCACGAATTGTGATTCAGAATTTATTTGAAAATGTTGAAATGTGGTAGCAATTATTTAGCATTTCACATTCAGCAGGAATTATCTACATCATATATCTATATATATGTCACAATAAAGATTTCTACGTCATATATCAATTTGATAAGAGAATACGTGCATTTTATAATATAAGCCGACGACAATAAACTAAAACGATTTATTCTCTCTCGCTCTCTCTCTCTCTCTCTCGACTGGAAAATTACTTACAATCGTATAGGTTACGAAAATTGCTCGCATCAATTTATTTGTTTCTAATATTGTCGTTCGAGAAAATATAAAACTTTGTTTAAGATACTATTTTTGTATTTCTATAGTATTTTAGGTCAGTTGGAGTATCTGATAACGAGGTCACAAAAAATATCTGACGTTGCAGCGTTTTTCATCATTGTGTTCAAAATAACTGTTACGTAAGCAGCCGTAAATTTCTTTATCGAACGATTTATCATAATGCTCATCGACTCTAATAAACGTCCGCGAAGCCACATCGGAAATCAGAAACGCCGTCTGGCTGATGAAGGCTTCACCCTTGCAAAACATCCTTCGTGTAGCGCAATATTGCGTTGTCGCGTCGTCGCGTCGTCGCGTCACAAAAAAGATCGCCGTATCCGCCAAATATCAGCGTCGCGGTGGAAAGCGCTTCCGGTGTGGGTAAGCAACCTCGCGGAAAAACGGTAACGGCAACCCGTGCGAATTCACGCCACGTACCCACGTCGAAATCAGCGCGTACCTCGCGAACGGGCGCGATGTTTTCCTCGCATCCCAGCTCCCATTTTCCGCGATATCCGCCTCGGCCGCGGAAAGAGCAGGCGCGCTTCCTTGCAAATTCGTCACACGTCGTGCCGCCGAACGGCGGCTGCGGGCTGCATTTGCACGGTACGTCAAAGTTGGTGGAAAGAAAGGATAGAAGACAGACGAAGACAACCGCGGGCTGTCTGTCATCGAACATTCCGCGAACGTGAAACGTTGTTTCACCAGATATTTGAAAAATCAAATACCAAAAATTCCTTGTTCTTTTTAATCGTTCGTTTTACCTTGTATTTAAAAATACCTGCGAGCATCTGACAGACGGCCACGTCTGCCCAACGAATGCCGGGGATGTTGAAATAAATTCGCGGTTTGCTCACGGGAAAAGGTCGATGTGGAATTCTGAGCGAATTGGATATAGTTATATAGAAATATGCTTTTTATAGGGGGAAAAGAAACCTTTGAAAGTGACATGAAAAAAAGTGAGTAAGGCTGCGGGCGAGAGAAACGGGCGAGAGATGCATGAGTGGTAACGGAATGCGGACGTCGAAGTTAGCGGGCGCATTTGAATGCACGAGGAAGAGAGAGAATACGGCGGATACTCTTCTAGCAGAGAGGATATATATATAAGCAGTCATAGCGATGAATAATACATTTCTCCCGGTGGCCGGGCGATACATTATGCCGAATTCTCACTTCCCTCCGCCGCGACGGGCAACGCGATGGTAATGTCGCTTTAAAGACCGGCAGAAATCATGCCGAGTTTTAAATGGCGCGCGAATTAAGCGGAAAAGGAACGATGCGCCGACGAATAAAAGGTCCACTCCGCGTCGGAAGATCGTCGGGGATCGTAACAGAGGTGTTCTGGAGCCAAAGATTTATGACTTTTGATGAGTTTCGACGCGACAAACTGTTCTTTGTCGATATATATTTATATCTTGATGATATTATGTTTATATCTTGTCGAAATGATGTTTTGAGTAATTTGAATCTGACAAATAGGAAGAATTACATTTGCGAGAACAGCATCTGATTAAATATTAATTGTTATGTGACAGTCAATTAATTATTAATAATTGAAAATCGAAAACTTTGGAAGGAAGTAAATTTATATTTATCTGGTATATTTAAAATGCCGAATCATCTAATGTAAAATACTTACCCAGATTTGTGATATTATATTGAAAATTAATTGTCTATCGTATCTGTGTGATTTTATAATTTTATTATGTACAAAAGTCAATTTTATAGCGGTTAAGACATTTTTATGCGATGAATGAAATTTGGATGTGCAAATATTTCTGTTCTGCGCCAAAAGTCCGTTTGCGCATTTTCCGAGATTTATTCGCGAATATTAGAAGGAACGCAAGTCTCATTTATTAGCACGCGAAATCGTTTCGAGTTTGAAACTTTAACACGTTTTCTTTGACGGGCATTTTATCAGATTTTTCGCACTCTGAGAAAATCGGGAACACTCAGGCAATCTTTCTCTCTCATTGGCGAGAATTAAAATTAGAGAATTTTAATGAAACACTAGAATTTTGTGATTTTTCTCGACTTTAAATTAACTTCTCCATTATAAGAAAAATTAATTTTCGTTTTTATCTGTTTTAATTTCAGTATATTAAATTTTAATTCATCTCACAGGATCTTTCAGTAAAATTAAAACCAAGTCTTTCCCGAAACACCTCATATATTTCATTACTTTTAAAAGGATTGTCCAGGACTACTCTTTATTCCTAGAAATTTTACATTCCAAAGAAGTAAGTTAACAGAGTCGGACTAGAATGAACTTGAAAATTTTTATTTCTTATTACTTTTCCGGGTACTTGGAGACTATTCATCATGTTGCAGTCATTTACATATCGCGCGTGTTAATTTTGTTTGCCTAAATTATTTTGAGAGACTTGGCGATACGCGCCGCGACTGGCAATAATTCTCTTTTTCGCGCTCGTATCCTGCATGCATTTCCACGTCGGCGAACGCTTTTATCATATCCCGTCTACCGTCGGTCGGGCGACAGGTAAAGGCGCGAAAAACTCGTGGAAATAAGACGAAAAGCAAGACGGGGCTCGTAAACCGGAAACGAACGCTTCCTCACGAAGGCGATTACGGGTGTATGACGGAGGTGCATGGTGCGTTTAAAGCTTTTCGCCAACGGTTTTATATTTTCCCTCATTTCGCTTCAATATTTTCCCTTGGCTTGTTTGTGCTTTTCTCATTTCTTCTGTCGTTCCTTTCCGTTGATTTTTACTTGACTTGCTCGCTTGATATTAACGCCCGTCGTGCCGCCCCTGCAAAAAGGAAGCACAGAAGAACACCCGGAAAGCGGACATTCAATATGCGCAACTGCGATGCAATCGCGTGCCCAAAGACCTTCCAGAGAGAGCCCCGTGGAGTTCTTATTTTAGTAAATTTTTCCAGAATATTATTTATATTTATATGCTGTATTTGTATGTATTCCATGTATTCCATGTATTACTCTCGATTAATCAGATTCCGGACGGATCTTTTATGGGATCTTTGCAGAAGATACTACACGTTGCGTCTCGCGCTCGAAACGCTGAAGGAAAAATTGCGCAATAAGCGATAAATGATAAGCAGCCCCGGAGTATACGTATAAAAGTAGTTCGAAAGTATTTAATAAGCCGCTTCAGAGGCATTCCAAGGTGCGTCGGGATTCTTTAGGGCTAACGCTCCGTGAGCGGATCATACTAAGAAAAAGTAACTTCAATATCGGTCCGCGTTCTTCTTACTTGCGCTGCTTACTTAACCGAACTCGAGGGCTTACGGAGGCACCGTGGAATGTCCAAAAATAATCTCCTGCCATGTAGACTCAGCTTGTGGTAAACTTGCTTCTGGTAAGCTACTTTTCTCCAACGCCCAGCGTTCACCGCCTAGTGCAGCCTATACTTCCTTTCGCTTATCGACTTTCCGGCTTTTTATTATGCAATTCTTATCGATCTTTATCGAAATACTCCGCATTACGATACTTTTGAAATTTTTTATCACGAGCTGCACGTTTTTCTTCTCATATACATTAGCAAGAATTTTAAGTAAATCATATTTGCGATACAATTAGCGCGCATTTGACATAAATTAGCGAAGACTGATGTAAAATGTGGCTGCGCAACACGCGACATCCGGAGCTGTTTTATCAAAAGTACCTACGTTTATCTGCGATAATATTTTAAAGCTCGTACATTCGGGGTCGTGCGCGGTTGGCTTGTCGCTCGACATCAGCATAGTTAATATTACAAGAGTACTCTGTATTATGCAACTGGCACGAGCGTCGGCTTGTTTTTGACCGGAGAAGGCGCTCATAGCCGTTCGCCGTGACATATACCGTGAGCTTCCGGTGCACATCCCGTCGTTACACGTTCCGCAGAAACGATAATTATGGCGCGTGTCGCGCATCGGTGATTTCGCCCGCGCTACAAATCGCGGAATTAGCATTTCCCGCGCACGTTTCCGATTTTCGCGCTGACGGTGACGATCATCATTCTCCGCCGCTACCACTGCTACGACGACGATGACGATTCTGCAGTTTTAGCACGAGGATCGATATCAACCTCCAATCTGCGACGACCGCAACACGATGACGACGACGATAATGAGGACCCATCGTAATATTACAGCTTGCTGAATAAGTTCAACATGCCCTCGCTCGGTATGTTTAAGCCGATCTGTCTTGGCACGCTTCGTAATTCCGACACGTGGCAAGTGCTCGTACGTGGAAAAAATTCCTGCTGCTTTCGCCGCACGCCCTAATTAATGGTGACGCGTCGCTAATTAGAATGTCGTGTTAACGTCCGGGGCGCTCAAAGGGGTTGCTGCCGGGAAGACTTTGACATAAATAAGTCGCGGATGAAAGCGCTTCAAGATTGAGAGTTTAGATCGTGCGATACCGTAATTACGCAGAGCCAAAAAAATCACTCTACTTATCCCACGAAATGCTATTTAATATAAAACGCGTACCGACTGGCACTAGGAGGAAAAAATTTCGCGTTAAGCGTCACGGCGACGCGGCTGTAATAATACTCCGGGAGAGATGTGTATTATCATCATTACTAGTCTCTCATTTCTAGTCCCGAGGGTCCAGGAAAATATAAGCACCTCGCGGATTGAATTTATACCGTGGGCATGCACACGTGCACACCTTTACCTCACCGGTCAATGATAAAAATGCAGAGAGCGTCGAAAAGTGGATGCTAATTAATGTCGGGTGACCGGAAGTAGGAGGAAGGCGGAACGGCGATGATGAGCGCCGAGCGGTTTTCTCGGTTTCACATTTATATTAAAAGTTTTGCACATTAAATCAACGTCGCGGCGCACGCTGGTTTATTCCCGTGACAAACGTATAATATAGAGACAGCTTGGCCTCCGCGATGCACTACATTACGGCACGCATATAATACGAGAGCGCAGAGACAAATGGGTGGCGGTGAGGCATAATGGTACAAAGGAAGGACATAATAAACCACCGGGCGGAGACGGAGAGCGCGCGTTTATAAACGACGTCGTAGGTGTGCATCAGGCGAACTCGCGTAAGATCATCCGTTAATTATTTATTATACTGCTCCCACGCGCGAACGATATACTCATTGACTTTTGCTAGTCGATCGTAAAATTCACTTAATTCGCCGCTCTTCTCAGCCTGATAAAAGTCGGTAACGCATCGTATCGAAATTCATTAGGCACAGTTCATGGGAGTTAATTAAATCTAATATCGCTGCTGATATATTGGGAGTTAAATATCACAGTATTTATTTCCCGCGGGAGAAGAAGGTCTGTTTACGATACGCGAGTTCGAATTTCATTGATGAAGCGCGGATTTATTGTAACTGGACGCGCGTTGCTCTTGCCTGAGGGCAATACGGACATATTTAGTGCGGTTGGACGTAAAATAATAACGAACAGTACGCGTACGCGTGTGTGGTTTCATCAGAACGACGTGGAACTTGCAATTCTCGCGCTTTGTTTGTTCATTTATTTTTTTATTTATTTAGATTGCGTATAAGCAGTAGCAGCAGCAGCCAGCTCGCGTGCTATGCGAGTTACGAGCGACGCGGTTTTGGGCCGCGAGCCTCGCCGAGCACAGGTGCAACCACGGATATGCAGCTCGTGCTGTAATTTAAAATTCATTTCCCGAATGAATCCAAAATGAAGCCGATGTATCGGGCATTTCCGTCGGTCGGAAGTCTGTTATGCGCTCCGTGAAATTTCGGTGGCAGCATGTACGTATGTGTTACGCATGTACATTTGCTTGCGAAATTTACATGTACTCTCTCAGTTTTTTATGCAACAATGTATAGATACACACGCGTTAGCATAATTTTTGACTCTAACTATATATAATGCATGTAATGCATAATTAGGTAATGTATACATGTAATACGTCCGCGCGCGCGCGCGTGTGTGTGCGTGTGTCGCGTGCGCACATGCAATATCTGATTCAATAATCCTGCGGAATCGGCGATAGCGACGATGAATAACGCATTTCCAAATCTCGTGAATTACAGCGGCACAATTTTCTTCTGCATAAATGTGTACGTGCATTAATATTGTTTTTAATATTTTACGTTAATTATATAATATCGGTATTATATTTTATGTAACATCTCTATATAAAATCGACAATAATCTACCTAAGGGACGAGAGGGAGAGAAATAACGCACGCGTGCCTGTTTTATTTCTCTGCGCAGTTTATGAATGCGCTTCTATTCCACGGTGGATAAATTTATCAGCATTAATTATTATTAAAAGTCGAGAGCAACGCATTATATTATTACATTACGTAATTGTGTAATATAATTAATTATATAATAGATTACGCATGATCTGTGTTATTTAATACTTTTACATAATTAATAATAGTGTCGAGATATAATTTCGCATGAAAATCTCGCGTCCGCGTCACCCTTTTTACATGATTTGATTGAATAAAAAGTGTACAAAAGTGACGCGTATTCAGCGCACATCCCCTTTAATTTTTTAAAGAGTGCAAGTAGATGTAAGAGCGGTAACTAAGTCGACGTGACAAAAGCAACAAAACGCTACAAAAACAGATCAAATCAATTACTTTTATGGGGATACGTTGGTTTGTAGTACTCCTGTACGCTGTTACCTCGAGCACGTGCACGTTCTCTTTAATTTCAAGAACGAAAAGCGTAACGGTGTGACAAAAAAGGAACATGAGAAAGAAACAACGAGACGCCCAATTACTTTTACATTTGTGCTGCGAACAATTCGGACTTACTTACACATTGTTGATAATCTGTTTTCTTTCAATGCAAGCCCCCGCGACACACGACTATGCAAATGAGATAATTAGTGCTTTCTCGCCAACGTAGAATCGTAAATAATGAACATCGTTACGCAATCTTATAACGTTGAGGACCGAGTGTACGACTTTAATGGAAGGAAGTAAATCGAGTAAACCCCGCTTGTCGACGAGTTACGAACTTCGTGTCAGTGAGCAACTTACAGAAATTAAATAGAAGCAAAATTAGAACTTGCTGCGATCCGAATCGCGCGCAAGACAGCTCTAATTCCTGTTTCAATCGTGGCGGAACTGTCCTGTCATAATTCCCAGTCGAAAAACAATTTCGGAATGTCTGCAGACTTCTCGCTTCCGCTGGGAGACCGAAATTGAATGATCGAATAATCGTTAATTGTTTCCACGATGGCGTTTGTCTCGACAGATATTTATGACAACGAGGAAAACTCGCAGTAAATAAAATTGAATCGATCATATCCGAGTTTCTGCATCGGATTATTATTATACTTTGCATTGAGCTACGCTCGTGATGGATAATGACATATCCATCCACCTCTATCGAGTGTCTTCTTACGTTTATACGGGAAGAAGAAAAAGAGGGGAAAAAAACAAGAGAAATATGTATGTTAGAGGATCTCCGTTGTCGTAGAAATGCGGAACACGCGAGAGAAACGACACGCGTACTGCACAGTCGGCGATAAAAATCCGAGAACGAGAACCCCGCCGCGAAATAAAATGGAAGAACGTTGCCAGGCATTCGATAAGCCCATCCCTAGTGGACGTTCCGCATTTCGCCGCGGGTTAGACGGGCTCACGGATGTCGATAGGGACCGAGAAAAAAAGGGTCGGCTTGGAAACTGATCTGAACGTTTTCCCAGCCCCGAGACTGTGCACACATCTCTCTGCTCTCTCTTCAGAGGAACAAAGAGTTGAGAGTTCACGAAAAAGAGACGTATAGATACAGTATATACACGTATACATACACAAGACGAAATCGCAGGTCTATCAATTGTTGCTTTGTTTTTCTTGATTCGCGTTATTTCAGTATATGTATACTATTCTATCTTATTAATACAAATAATTGCAACTAATAGTTTAAACTGCTAATTAATATTACTTAAGATATGAGGATAAATATGTAATACTTCTGATTATAAATATTTTATTACTCGTTTAAATTAAAGTCGATTGTAGATCTGCAATTATTTAATGATGTATTTTATTTCTCATTTTCAAAGTAATTTTATTAATCAAGGATTATTTCTTCTATTAATTTTGGGGAATTATATATTTTGGTTGCCTTGATTAGATGAGATAGAATACTGAGATCTTTTTTATAGTATGACCGAATTTTGTATCGTCTCAGTAACAAGAAAAAAGAATTACATGAATATATCTGACAGTAAGTTGGAGCCAGTTACGAAAGGAAAATGCTTGCGAGGATGGTTGCGAATAATTCATCGACCGCCTAGTTCGCAGCTCGTGTAAACATCCAATTTACATTCATCTGTTATATGTTATATGTGGAAAAGACACATCAAATGATTGCAATTCTTGTAGATATATTTGACGATATCAACATTGATCAGATATGATTAAATCATGAAAAAATAAAGAATTCTTACGTTTATACGTAAAATCTCTTATTATTTTCAAAACTGCGGGATTGTGCAACGCATAATATACAGATTGAACCATTTTAGCAAAAGAATATTACAATCAACATATAGAAATGCATCTATAATATTTATAAAATAAATAATATTTTATAGTGGATTTAAACTGTATCATTTTATGTTCTAATTTTGAGAAAGTGCATTTATAATATTTATAAAAAAAAATATATTTTACAGTCGATTAAAAATGTACCGTAACATTTTACGTTATAATTTTACGTTACATTTTACAAATACTAGCGAATCATATACAGGCACTTTGACACGTCTACGGAGTTCTCGTGCGGAAATCATTCGACGTGTGATATCAGCTGCACTTGCCTACTTATCAGGAAAATCAACCTCTCGTGGCTCGAACTCGCTAACGAAATACTCTCGGATACGTCGGTGGCCTATATATACACAATATCGCTTCCCAAGAAGTTTAAGTTTAATTACCGAAGGATGTGCTCCGGCACCAAGTTTGCCTCTCATCTCATGAACGCGCGGCACTTGTAAGTGACCGCGCGACGCATTGAGGCGCATGGCTCCGAGTTTCGAAATTTCGAGGGATGCATTAGTTCTGGCTTCAAGAACTCGATGACTCGCGGTGGAAGCTTCGACTTTAAATTCTAGCAGAAGTTTGTATCTCCTACATGTAGGAAAGCTCAATAGATAAATTGAACAGTTATAGAGAAAAATGCGATAATAATAATTCTATCTATTTAAACTTTGTTCCGAGGAATAGAATTTCGAAATTATCAGGATACCGCAAGCAATTAATAGTTGATTGAACTTATCTTCAAATATATTATGCATTAAAATGGAATGCATATTTTATTGTTGCTGCGTGCCCTAAGAGATAATCTCGAATTATATCGAGGTATATCGAATAATTGTTTGTAAAATTTCTCGCCTTCTAATTTATTCCAAGTAAGTACCACAAAAGGACAACTTACGTTTTCTACATATTCGCCCAATCCGGCTGTTAGAAGTAGGGTCAATGAGACATAAAATCGATGAACTTAGTCGGCGAGAATTTCTCGTCAGAATTCCATACCGTGGATCCATATCATACCGAGAATCTTGACGGGATCAGAATAATAAGAACTCTTTGGGGAGGGGTGAGAAGAGGGCATTGAATTAATGTGAGTTCAGGTAAGGAATTTAGGTGGACATAATGTTGTTCGGGACACTAGTCGTAAACAATTTATTTCAGGCAGATATCTCAGTCGTTACAACATTCATGTGTTATTGAAATAATCTTTGTGTCGGAATACGCTTTTGGATTATACATTTCCGAGTAGCTATAATTATTTGTTGAATGTTTGTGAATTAATGAGGCCCTGATATTATTCGGCAATAATCGACTGTAAGATCAGTTGAATATCGATTGGGAATGACGCCTGATCGCCTCCGTTAATGACGATCGAAAAGTTTCGCGTACTATAAACGCGGATCAATGCTAACGAGAAGCAATTTCTATCGGAATAATTCGAGGGGAGAGAAAACGCTATTGGGGCGCGAGAAAAAATAGAAAGGGGAAGGGTCTATCGGACGGAGACGCGAGCGGGCGACCCTTCGAAAAAGAAGAGCGGATGGAAGTCGCAAGGTCGCGCCCCGGCTATATAACGAGTTCGAACGAGCAGAATCGGATGACATCCCAGACTGGGTAGACAAAGGCAGACGGAGAAAAATAAAGGGACAGTACCAGCGAGACGGCGCGATCATCCGTCCGGAATTAAATTGGCCGCAGGCGTAATGCTCGCGAGGCCGTGAAATTACCATTTTGAAGCTGCAACGCGCTTTCAAAGCCGCAGTCTTTTTGCTTGCATCATCTGACTACCGCGATCTTCTTATTAACAATACGATCACGCTTGCTTCTCCAAAGGCCGAGTAACACACGTTGCGTCAATCAATCGGGTGATATTGTGATAACTCGGACTTCGGAAACCGAATTGCAAGAATTTGAGGAGCATCTGTCGTTAATATCGCGATGGAGAATTGTCAGTGTATCCGATGAATCTTCCATTTTAATTACGAAACTCGCTCGCATTTTGCGCCGCAAACATTCATTGATTAATATTGAAACAGACACGTCGACGACAAATAATACGCAATAACGCGCGTATTCGATAAACAAGAGTCGAAAGAGACAAATTGTATCACGTGCATGCATCATGCAGGAGGACATTGAGTTAGTTAATTGCTAATTAGTGCGAACTCCTTGCCAGTATGCGAATAGCAGAATGTAAATGATTTTTGCGAATTTTCCTGCTGGCGGTAAATCGGACAGACTCGTCGTAATCTCTCCAAAGGATCGGCATTAATTAATCGCCTTACCGAAAAAAGCTTGCTCGTAAAACGAGTTACCACACGACTGAGCTTAAAATCTAAAAGGAGCCACACAGCGAAACAAGAAAAACGCTTATCGAAAGCGTGTACAAGGAATGAAAAAGTACGCTGCTTATGTTATATCACCGTTTGCGTGCGCGTTTGTTTGATATAAATGGAAAGCCAAATGGAGAAATACAAATGCAACGTAGATATCAAAAAACCCTTTTGCTATAGAAACTTGTTTTCCAATAATCCTACAAATTTGTTTTGCTTATTTGTATCTATTGATAGGAATGCTTTAATCTTGATTAAAATACAAATTTTAATCTCTTGATATTTCTTTTTTTATATGTAGAAATATGATGTAAGGTAACTAAACGTTATTTAATGCTTTTCTTAACATTTCTTTCATGATGTTTAAATTTTTATTAGAGAAAAGATAGAAAGCTTCGAATCTAAGCGTGGATCCTTTAAGTGTCACTTTAATCTGCAAAGAGCGTTATCCGGCAAGAGTGTTATCCGGAAGATCTGACAAAAAAGCGCAACGTAAAAGCGAAGGAATCGAGGAAAAGGGCAGATCAAGTAATTGAAAGTCTTAATATGTAAAAAGGATCCTTGTTAAAATCCATGAAGAAAGTTCTGCATCAGAGAAGACTTTGAGTCACCGCGTGCCTTTAAAACAATGCATGCCTTTTATCGTATGTACACGTGACCACATGGTCACGTTGGATTTACCTCAAAGGTGGTTTCAAGCTTGATTAAGAGGGTGTGGAAACAAAAGAGGAGTTAAGAGGGAGTGAGCCAATTTACGGTACGCGTAATTAGGGTCCTTCCTGAGAAGGAAGGAAGAATAGATGAAAAAGCCTGCCGACGAAAAATAATGTGGATTGCTGTCACTTTGTCATCACATTCTCACCCCTGAGCGTGAAAAATATTATTATATGTTGTATATTTTCTTGTCAGCTTGATGTGGTTCTATCCTCACAATGAGGACATTTTAAGGGATTTTATTTGGCGATTTGTGCGTGATTAAATTGTTATAATTAATTTGTTAAATTTATTATTTTATCAACTCTTATCTATATATTATATAATATATTATCGTGTACCTGTTATTAACTTATAATC
Source organism: Ooceraea biroi (assembly GCF_003672135.1). Taxonomy (NCBI): domain Eukaryota; kingdom Metazoa; phylum Arthropoda; class Insecta; order Hymenoptera; family Formicidae; genus Ooceraea; species Ooceraea biroi. The sequence continues at coordinate 6,077,100 of NC_039512.1, forward strand.
TTTTATGGATTTCGTTCAATTTTAGAAATTATTTATGGATTTTACACATTATTATGTATTACAGATTTATTTATTATGTACGCGATTTAATGAGAGCAAATATTGCGAAAATACAACGTACACATAAACATATCTAATAAAATCATTGCGTTAACATCAGGAGTGATTTTCATTGAGTTTTGTCAACGAATTTTGCGACATTTAATGTATCATTTATAATGTGTCATTTATAATTTTCTCGATGTCCTGCATCGTCATTATGGGATTAAGATGTGATGCATTAATTATTCTCTGATCATTTATTATTTTGCTGATAGGAAAATGCTATCATCAACGGCTTAAGCCAATGTTTATAAATGTTTCTGAAGTAGTCGCAATCACTCAACTCCTTTTACTGTGTATCTCTTTGCGCTCTGTATGAGCATCGAATATCGCAACACCGATTTATTCGTGTATTGACACACTTCGCACTTTCAATCCTCTCATCACGAGAACGGCTCTCGAGAGCGGCCGCAGAGTGGAACGAGAGGTAGAAGCTGCGCGACGATAGCACGGAGGGTGGAGAATTGCTCACTATAGCTTAAGGGAATGCTGGATGAAAAAGGTGAGGAAAGTTTACGAGCTACCGTCAGCATAACGGAATAAATCGTCGATCTGACAGGTGTAAGTCACACACAGTGTCAGTGATGCTTAGCTCCATTAAGTTGCATCAATCATAAGCGCATTCAGGCATCATGTCTATCCTTGTATCGTGACTATTGCTTATTCGAAAAAACGGCAACATAGATAAATGCCTTATGTTATTAATACTATTTAATATCGATTTCGAGTCGAGAAATTTATAAATGGTAAGAAATTTAAATAATAAGCACGGATTATGATTTAAAAAGTTTAGGAAAATGTGACTCGCTATCAATTCTTTTAATGTTTAAGAATTAACAAAGTATTGAGATGACAATATAATATTCGGCAATATTAGGCAAGATCAAGCAAAATTTGAGATAAATGTGAACTTTACGGGATTTCCAACTTTCCACTAATCGTAATTTTAACTAACAAGAATAGATATTGGTGATATTTTGTCATTTACCTTCATGATTAGCGACGAAACAACAATTTTTTATAGCAAAATTTTGAGTTCCTCGAAAATATGTGTTTCCAATTCGTGTTTCTCTTTTACGAAGAATAAAATCCCGTAGAATGGGATCAAATCGATTTGTGTTTGCACAGCGCAACTCAGTTTACTGAATTGAGACGGAAGTTCAGCGAAACGAACGTACGTAACTATGCAGAGACATTCATTATTTGAAGAATATACGAATAATAGCTCGAATAATGTTTTCATTCGTTAATAATGCTGAAAAACAAATACGCTAGGAATTATATAAATGAAATTCAATTGAATACAAAGATTATTTTTCCGATATCGGCTATTGTTTATTATAAATCTGTTTTATTAATCAGTATCAGTTTTAATCGGAAAATACTGAATATTTTATCGTCATAAATATTATGTTATATAGAATTTATGATTTATGTCCGTAATTGCACGATATAATGTACTTTTATGAAGAAGATATATTTATAAATAAATAATACATAATGAATAAATATCCTAACTAAAATATATGTATTATAAACTATGTTTATTTAATTGCAGTATCAGGATAAGAGATGAAGAAGACGACTCTGTTAACCGTCGTAACGATTTTGCTGTCGATGACGACACGCGATATCGTAGCGGAACTTTACACCGCTTTGGCGGATATGGAGGAGCTGCTGGAAACGGAAGCCGTGCTGATTGACACACTAAACGGATACATCACCGCGCAGGAGCAACGATTGGCGACTCTGAGAAGGTAAGAGCATCGACACAAATCACTCCCGTTAGCACAACTCACTCAGGACTCCAGATTGATCCTCTCTAAAAGTAAACTGTTAGATGAGAATTTTCGCGAGCCTATTCTGTTGCTCGTTGATTAAACATTATCTCACGGCGCTTTAAAGGATTTCTTGATACTGATCTCTATAGATTTTCTTCAACGTCACTACAAAGCATACATTTTTATTTTCGAAGCGCGCTCTTAGATTTTTCAATATATTTCTCTGTGTCTTACGTAATCCGCGTCAGAAGTCGTTTTCCGTTTTCAATACGGATATAGGAGATTGTCGTCCTTTGTACCGTTGCTACTAGTGCGGATGCTGACCCTGCTCTGTATATGCTGTGTCAATTCTTTTTTTTTCTTTTTTTATTTTCATGTATATTTTTAGCATGTTGTCCGGGGTATCAATATTTGATCAACCGTATGTAACGAATCATTCTGCAAGAATAATTTTTTTGCTCGCGCTCTCACGTTTTGTCAAATTTCTATTTTTACCAATGTAAATATCGTAAATAATTGAATTTGAAGCAGTTAGCGAATATTATCATTTGATTTTATTCTATTATGACATATTGTGCAAAAATCGTTATTGTTTATATAATACCGGCGTTAATTAAATGCTGGTCGAGGAATTATATGCGATGTAAAACTTGAATTGTAACAGCATCAATATTGAACACAGAAAGTAAATTATTGGAACGTTTGCTGGCATAACGACTTCCTCGTTCCATTTTCTTCGAAAGGGCTGCTAAAACGAGAGGTGATTAAAGAAGGTGGGAAATTTTACAGGAAGTCTCGTGAATGGATCTCCCTTTCCAACCAATTGTCTTTTTCTTTCTATTTCTCCGCGAGTGCGATTTGGCATGCCGCCTGATTCGATACCGATCCCGCGGCTATCTCCATGGATAAAGAAAGAAGTAGAAAGAAATGGCGCGAAAAGAAATAAGAATGGATACATTAAGATCAGATCTCGAGTCTACTAAAATCGGTAACGCTGAAGAGGTAATCATAAAATTGAATCGTGAAATGACAAAGTACATTTACGGTACGTGAATCTGTACCTATTGTAAGAAGCGGAAGAAACGTCGAAAATCATGTTTTTATGCCAATGCAATCAAGAAAACAAGCTACATAATTTATAAAATGAAAGCAGCCAAGCGCTGAAAATGTGAAATGTAATTTTTTCAGGTACCAGTGACGTAAACTCATACTTTAATGAAAAATATAAAATATAAAAATATAATGAAATATTGTAGTTTTCCATAAATGACCGACTCGTATCTCTGCCATTTATGTTATTTTACTTGAAATTTTCTACTGACACAGTATTAATACATATTTAATCAGTTTACCTCAAGCATTGTTCACGATTGAAACTTCTATGAGCTGTTTTTCAAACGTATACCTTTTTGAATTGTATATCCTGTTATCTAAACGGAACTGTGTACGAATAATCTTTTTTACAAACACGCGTGCAGTTAATCCAAAAGGCAGTTTAAACATCGCTGTTCGACGCAAGCGGCAGCCGGTGAGCGGTGGATCGAGTAATACACACGGGACAGCGGAAAACTTTTCAACCAACATTTATGTAGGACGATTCCACATGGAATTTAACACACTGTTGACGACTGCACGCGGTCGCTCTCGAGAAAATCCTGTCACGGACACTCGACACGAGAAGTGCGCCCGTCGCGAACGTGGATTTTACTCACCCTGCTCTCAATTTCTATGGCCATTCAAAACTCGCCGATTGCAATCAGATCACGTGGCGGTCATGCAGCCGTAGAATCCGCACAGATGCGCTGGTAGCTCGCTCCTCCGTGAATCTCATTCATCATGCGTTCATTAATTCCGCAATAATCAGAAACTCTCGAGTCCTTTTAATGCGTGATATTTTATCGGAGACAATATCGTTATCGGTTTCGTAACTCGATAATGTCCCTCAAATCTGTCGATTGAGATTAATCGCGTGGAAAATAATTCCTCACAAACGTCAAACAGAAGATTTCAGTCATAATCGATTAATTATGCAATTTGACGTAATAATTTGACGTTGTACCGTTAAGCACCTTTGTATTTATTCTAATTATATTTTGTACCAATTACGTAACGAGTTTCCAGCCTTAGTTTAGTCCTAAGTGGGATCGTTATCCGTTGAATCATTATTCATACGGATGGAGTTTGCAATGTACTCGAAATTTCCGGAAACCAAGCTATAAATCAACTATCACAGCTGTCTGTCATGGTCGAACTATGAAATACGTAGCGACAATCATTCGCGAACGAGTCTATCGTCGATTGAACGGTTTCCCTTCTGCCTGCTGACACTTGCTCTTCCCCTTTTTCCCTTGCCTTCGGTCGCGTTCCGTTTCTCGTTTTGCATGGATGTTCAAAGTTCGGCAATTGCAATCCAGTCACGTGATGGCCATTTCATACGAGTGGAATTCAAAGGCATACAAACAGACCCGCGCACACACGACGGCACCATGTAATGCACACATGTATGCAAAGTGATAGAGATAACACATGTAGATACGATTCAAGACTCCCGATACCGGGCGCACGTAAGGTTGCGTGTATACACGCTGTCGGTTAACAGAGCCGCATCTTCCTCATCTCTTATCAATACTGTAATTAAATAAACATAGTTTATATTACACGTATTTTAGTTAGATATGATATTATCCATTTATTGAATCGTTTTGTTCATAAATTTACACTATATTATCGCGCAATTGTGGACATAAATCATCAATTCTCTGTAACACAATATTCATGACGATAAGAGCATGAAATGTTCAGTATTTTGTAACTAAAACTGAGGTATTGAATATCATATAACGAAAATGAATTAATAAACAATATCCGATTTTGGAAAAACTTCGTTAAATATCTATTTTTAATTAAATTAATCTCTCTATCGTTATTTTTAATATTTTTGTTTTTGTACGTGTAAATTCGTCAGAGATATTTAAATATGTCGCGTACAATTCCAGCAGCGTGCGTAGATCAGGGTTGATATACGAGTAATAGTAACAAATGGAAGTGCGTATGGTTTGCATTTCATAAAATTTTTCATTTTATTCAGTGTAACTTAATAAAATGAGTAAATCCCGAAAAACGATTCTGAATTAATAATCGCCGTGCTTTTCTCGGCGCGAGAATTTTGTGTCAAATATTGCTGCGAAACGCGCGCTTCATCCTGTGAAGCAACTGCACGAGTTCCGTGAGTCGTTGGCGAATGTTAAATTGTTAAACGGTTTCTTATCTCGCCCGTGAAACTGGCATTATTCCGATTGAGAACAGTATTTTCAGACCCGCTTATCCAATATCGCAATCACACGCAAATCGGTTCCAAGTGTATATTGTCCAATGCAAAATTAGCCTGTTTGATATTGCGAATTCGTTATTCTCAAGGTTTGTTGATGGAAATTGCGTGTATCTCGCTGCATCGCACTACGTGAAGCTAAAATTAGCTATTTTTCCGTTTCCGAAAAGTATAAATACGAATGTATGGCGAGCCATTGTTTTAACTGAAACTGAAACAATGGTAACGGTCGACAACCACTTAGGCAAACTGAATTTTAAACTAGGGATTTAAGGGACAAGCAAGTCTCGAGTTCAGACGCGACCCAGCGGAAGCGCCATTACTGGTATTAATAATCGCGATTACGGTGGTACCGGTAGCCGTTCAGCACTCCCTCGAGAGGGAGAGCTTCGGTGTAATTGGCTCCGATAAGATAACAAAGTTCTATCACAGTCGTCCGCGCCTGTAACTATTTGCTTCTAATTAAACGCTCGCGCGACGATCGATTTGTTTTTATCGTCGATTCGAGGGAATCGCGTAGACGAACGCAGAAGCGAGTATCTTCCTCGAGTACCTTCATTTAACCGATATTCGTTACCTTTAATTAATTGCCCGCGGTGATCTTCGATTTTTACCGGCAAAGGTATGGCCGCTGCGATATATATACAGATATTTGCGGTGGCGAATATGAAATCGAGAGGTATCTGTTGTTTTCATACGCAACAAAAAGTTTCCATGTTAAAAAGGATGGTCGTACGCCTCATTACGCCTACGGTGTAATTTAAAAATGGGATACATCCGTTACGGTTACCATGATTTTCTTCTTTGAAACTGTAAATCATGTTTGTCTCATCTCGACATATAAACAGAAGCTGATAATTTAAAAAAAAAGGAGCGATTAATGATTGGTACATTAGAATCGACTCTGGAGATATTCGATTTCATCAGGATCAGAAAATAAAAGGAAAACATGTGTTTACATGCGTATATTATGCGTGTATTCGCATGTGTACGTTACCTATATTTAATTTTCCGGTAATTAGAGGAAACATGATTGGAATTATCGACGAAATTCCGGTAATATTTCTCCTTTTCGCAATACATGCCGCCGCGAAATCGATCACGCGGTATGCAGCGCGTGATATTCAACCTTCCCGGGATAACTGCAATATTTTCCGCGATACGGCTGAATATTCAACAAGCTTAAGATTTTTCGATAGAACTGCGTTTATATTTTCGATAATAAATCTGATTTAATTATCCGACAATATAACTCAGACTTTAATGAAGATTTTCATAATCTTTGCGTATCAAAAATTTATACGTTCCACCGAGAAAACGGTGAATTTAAGAAATACACTATTTTCTTAAGATATATAACATTTTAATCACGATAAAGAGCAGCAAGTCCACTATCTTGATTTTTTAACTTCTCGTAAGTTACCTATATTACCATAGACGTTCTGTATTTGTCATATAACTGTTTCTTATTGAAGCATGACATGAAGTGAAAGAATTGCACCGTCTGTTGCTATAATAATTCTTGTCAGTTACGCTTCATGGTACGCAAGACGCTATTGAAAATTGCTGAATAAGCGTCAAGCTACATAGAAATTGGATGTCATTTTAGTAAAATGATGCGTAAGATATTACGGAAGATATTTTTCATTATACATGGCACTATATTCAGTTAAATTCACGTATCAACCTAGAAAAATCCAACAAAGGGGCGATCTACATTTTTTCTTAATTTGAGAAAATTTATTCTGAAACGAAAAAAAATATAAGTTAAAAACATAACTTATTTTCAATAAATTCTTCATTTATTCTATTCCTAGTTTTCTGCCTTAATTTTTTCAGTTATCTAATAATCCTGACTTTTTTTAATACGCTTTTTCAGATTCTTTTATCATTCAAGATTACTGCAGAACGCTTTAAAAACGCAAAAGAATAGGTATTGACTATTATTAATAACATTAATTATTAGTAGAATAAAAAAATTAGTAGAATTGTATTAAAATAGAATCGATATAACCATTTTAATCATTTTAAGTACTAATGTTAATTGTAATTTAATAATTATAATTAACTCTTTTAAATTTGTAATTTGTATTTCCAACGTTCGTTCGGAAAATTCTTCAATTAGTATCAACATAAGTATATTGTGTGAGGTAATATAGAGCTTAGAGCAGCAGGTCGGATCGGGAGACGACGCACGGTATAGAATTACGTATCGAATATTTGTGGAAGCAGCATCGAACATGCATAGTACGTGCCTGCGTGTACACGCGATCTACGTGCTTTGCCTTTAGGCACTAGACAATGCCTAGGACGCGTATTAGCGATGTACCTGTCGCCGTCGTGACCTGATATATCATCTCCTCGTGTAACGTCGCGTTATTAGTACGAAAATTAATACGCGAAACTTCGGCTGCTATTATTATTAGCATAATCGTCGTATACATGCGTGCGCGAATGCGTATCTTCGCATAGTTCGAATTTTGTGTGAATATGAGGAAATTGAATGATGAAAAATTAGGATAACACTTTTTTAAGTTTTTTTTATGAAATTATGTTTTTATTTCTTTTCTCTTCTCTAAATAAGTAAGATTATATAAAATATATATTTTTTATTAAGAAAATTGCCGTCTTACAATTGAGTATTGAATGCGAAGAAAGTTTTTAAAGTTGCTAAATACAATTACTCTACTACGGAACATTCTGTACATACGTGTATACTTGTGCTTGACAAATCATGTCTGTGTCAGTCAAACGTCGAAGGAACATTTTAAAACACTCAAACAAATCATCAATCGTCAAATAGATCCAAAATATGACTTACATATTTTCTAGAAAATTTATATACATAAATAGATAACTTACTGTATCCAATAAAAATGAAAAATTCATAGTCTCTTATAAATGGCTACTCATATCCATGTACAAACTATATATTTATATATATATATATATAAATAATTACAGATAATTACAATATTATCTTTTTAATGGACTTACGTAGGTTATACCGCAGATTATTAAATGAAAATTTGAGAAATTATAGATATCACTTGCAAGTTTGATGTAGTTTCTTGTTCGATTTTTAAAAAAACCAAAAATAATTGTCTGTCAATGGAAAAAAAACAAAAACAAAATAATAGTAGTTCAAAACTTCTCGATATACTATGTAATGATTCCATCTCAGAATCCCGGCATAATAAAATTTGTTTTGGACCTCGTAGCTTTGTTCTTTATTTATACATTGGCGAGGAAAATATATTTATCCAGAAAATTGATTGTTGCGAAAAAATATTGGGTATGTAACTGGCACTGCAACATATGTGACAATACACGGATGTATTCTTCTGGGAATGAATTCTTGCGCGAGTGGATTCAAGCGCGAGATTCGAAGTTCCGGAACCAGATTCAAGTGGTTCTGCAGCTCTACTCGGTCCATTCCGTACAGATCGGCCTCTTCTAGATATTTATTCCAATATTGTTTACAGGAGCCTATTGTGAGTAAAGCCACCGGATCGCCAACGACCGCGACGTGACACTTTGCTCTTGTCAGAGCGGTATTTAGTAGTCGTGGATTCGTCAGGAAACCGTAGTCTTTAATTTTCGTCTCGGCAGACGATCTGTAAAATCCAAAGTTTTCGTTCACATTATATTTAAATATCACCTAAAATTTGATAACATCATTCGTAATAATATTCATACCTGCAACAGTTTTGCGTTCGAACTGTACTGATGAAAATGACGGTAAACTGTTTGCCTTGGACATTCAATACTCTCTCGACGGACACATCAGAGAGTCCCCGGTTGCGCAATTCGATTCGCAATCGTTGTACTTGTTCAGCATAATATGACAAGACTCCGATAGATTCTTCGTTATACGGGCCCCATTGCTGTGTCGGCCATGCCTTCTTCAATTCTAGTACGCGATCTGCCAGTACTTGCGCTTCTGTCGTATGGTAGTATCCCGGAGTAGAATGTAATCCCTATCAGTCAGAAATTGATCTCAATGTTTTCTAAATCGTAAAGCGCCCGATTGAAGAGTTTGATGCAAAAGGATTCATAATTCTAATTGTCTAATCTCTCAGGAATGATATCTGATTTGAAAAATTGTCTTGAATCTCATCATCAGTATAAATCATAATTTATAATTATTAAATAATTAATTAAATAATTTAAGAATAATTAAATTGAGAAGATAAAACGAAAAATACTTTCCTTTCTTTTTGAACGCACCAAACTCCTCAATTTTACGCGATCAGTGATGTATTTAATTAACATTTTTATACCTGCTGTTCCTGGCCGCGAACAGCGTAAAAGGTCAACGTGTTCAAGGTAGGATGTTTCATCAGTTCTTTGTTAGCCGGTTTAACTATCCCGTCGTAAAACATCTGAGACGTGTATCTGATTATGTCCTTATGTGCTCGATAGTTCTGACACAAATGTATTCGACAAGGATGTTCCCGCGGGTAAAACTCGTACAATCTTTCCAGGAGACTAACGTCTAATCGCAGATCTTTTGCCAATACACTATAGATCTCTGGCGCGAGTTGCATCTGATCACCTGCTAGAATCAAACGGGTGTCCCGATTTGCCAGGGTCAGGGCAATCAGTACTTCGCACTCAAAGGCCTGGGCTGCCTCATCGATGATTATATGAGTTAGCGACAGATTTAGATTGGCCAGACAGCTGGAAGTTGTTAAAGTGGTCACTATTAAGCCGCAATCTTGCAAGTCTTCCTCGACCGGGTCGCGAAAACGACCGTGTTCGTCCTTCAGGCAGTACTCCTGTACCACTGGATGCACCTAAATTGTAGAAGTAAACCAATCATCGTCACTAAGAGATACAATTCTCCCTTAATGCTCGAAAGACTTGACGATATTCTTGACCTACCGTGTTTAAAGCACGCAATTTGTAATATATCCTAACGGGCTTAAATCTGAGGCACTTCTGCTTCTTATACCAGTCATTGAAGAACTCTTTGATGTAAAGATCGGCAGCGCTGTTGCTATGTGTGCATAGAAGTATCCGATTCCTCGGATCCTGGCTGAGCACGCGTAGCACGTGCGCTAAAGTGAACGTTTTGCCTGTGCCAAAAGGACCCAGCAAGAGAATCGGTGGCGGTGATGACATTTTAGTTGTCAGCGTTAACGCAGTGACCGCTTGCTTTTGCTCTTGATTCAGCACTGGATCCAGACATAAATTAGAAAAGATATTAAAACTGTCGGCGTCGATTTGTAGAAAGTGGCTAATTTGATCGATCTGACGATATTTATCGTTGAGGAACACCAAGTCCATGTTCTCGAAGCTATCCACTGCCAAATGCCATTCGCAGAAGCTCAGACGATTTAACATGAAGCGTATTTCTACTTCATGGTCGCTATTATCCTGCAGGTCCCAATAGCTCACGCATGGTGCGCTCAGTCTTATAAACACGCTATGTGTAGATATGTCTTCGATGTGAGCTTCGAAGATTACCTCTTTCTCTTCGGACGTAGGTTCTTTCCATTTGAGTAGAACGCTGTTGCAGCTGCGCTGCAGGAGCCTGCCGCTCTGTGTATCCTCGGTGTTATCGCGACAAATTGGGAGCTGCGATGTCAAGAAATTTCACGCGTTGGCTACAAGCGGGAGAGAGAAAAAATGACGGATCCTTATTTGGTCTTAAAAGGGAGGAAGTGAATATAATTGAGCAAAAACTAGGCCAACTATTTATAATAAAACTAACTGGAAGTTAGACGAGATACAACAAGATACACATAAAGATATTTAGAAAAAATATATATATACGATATTGCATTACATGCATATAGGATCGAAGCAAAATTTGTGCGACGAACGTACAAATGATCGACACGATGCACAATATCGAGGTGGAGACAGGGAGCGCAAATAAAAGAATTTCTTAAGGATCGCACCTGAGCAAAGAGTTCACCAGGCGGCGTATATTTTGCAATGGTAGAGCCATCGCTGGTCGTCAGTACGTAATGCGACAGCAGACGTATCATCGAGATCTGATTGTATCTCGAAAGCTGTTCATGCCTAGCGATCTCCTCGAGGGTAATCACTTCGTGCATACGACCTCGATAGTTTCGCGGTGTTAACTGATCGTCCGAGAGCGTGTCCTGGGTGAGAAAGAAGTTTTGCTGGTTGGGATAAGGATAGATCTTTGACAACATGATCTCCCTTGGATTCGCATGCGGCATGAATGGCGAATAGAATGCCAGCGGATTGCTCCATGTCGGTGGAATCTGCGATAGCTGATAATCCGTGGCCGTTTGGATCCGCGCATAATCGTTAATCGGCAGATAGTCCGCACAGATCCTCTGCAGGAACACCGGACAACGCCGGAAGCCGAAGATCACGTTCTGTCGATACGTGCCATGACGATGAGCGGCAAACGCGATCCTCAGGGAATACCGTCTTTCTTTCGATGAACTTAAGTCGTTCGGTGAGGTGCGAGGATCATGCCATTCCTGGCCATTCGTAACTCCAATCTCGGTGCCGTTTGCGAATACGGATTTGAGCACGAAGTTAGAACGATAATCGTCCGATATCAAAGCCACATTCCGTAACCGCTTGTCTCCTTTGGGATTCAAAATTTATGGGGACAATAAGGAGTGACTCGAGGTGGCTTAAAGTAATCATATCATATCACGTCATTCTTGTTGAAATTTAATTTTACTACCGTTGCATTACTTGTCCTTTATCTATATTAAATGTAGATAAATATGTAATTTTTGATCAATCGTAAATGCGCAAAGAGAGAGAGCATTAATTATGCAGCTCGTTTGAGAATTGGAGACGAAAATGTTTCGATATCAATTACAAGAGACTTCTAATTCAGTATCACAAAATTAGAAAATTGTAATATTCCGACTTGTTCTCCGAATGTTTCTTACGTGTTTATGAATTCATCCTCGCGAATACGAGAGAACGGGCAGTTATTTCGAATGTTATTTACTGGCGCAGTTTTGTTGACCGATGTCTCGTGGCATCGTCGGCCCGACATTATACACGTGACATTGTTTTCGTTTACGGAACAACAAGATCGCGCAATGAGAGAAGCGCCGTTCACTTACCTGTGGTGATGATCGTAAAGTGCCACTCGTAAGCGCCATTTTTACCGACGACCCTACAATTGACTCTGCCATTCACCCAAATGTACACATCCGGCTGCCTCTCGCACACGAGAATCGCGTCCGGCTCGGCAGATTTAAACCAGCCATGCCGCACCCGCTCGGGGAAGTCCGTGAGATACGGAGCGTTGCTGGTCTCATTCCGACGGAGCATCGTAGTCGCCATGATGGGCGCTCGCGGTCGACTCGGGACAGATTCACAGCGTACAATCAGAACTGTTGTACCGAACGATTACATAATTCTTGACTCAACATGCGGCTCACAACTTCCCGAGGCCTGTCGCGCGAAACGAAAACCGGCGCACCAGTACCGTCCTGGTCATCGCTCCTGACCATCCACTTGCCGCGACATGTCTGACCGACGACGGCGGCGATACGCGCCATCACACTGCTGCGCATGCGCACATGCGCATTACCGCACGCTGCAAACTACACCACTGCCTTTATCGACTGCAGGCAACGGGAACAATTTCCCTCTGCAGCTCTGCACAAAAGCCCGGAGTGGAGTCGGTGCCTCGCCGAGTTTAATCCGATTCCACATTTTGGAGTTAACTTCGCGCAATGTTTTTGCGGCAAACCTCCGCATAGTTTCCTGAGATGATAGATGATTACAATTAGCGCATTGTAGTTTAGGTCTTGCCGTGTATGTTCTTTTTTATTTTCTCTGTGTTTGTGTATTTATTATATTTATTTTCTCAATTTTCCTACAATTTGTTCTTCATACTTTCTCACAAATAAATTATTGTACGTAAAACGTTTACTTAGTAGAGCGAAAAAATGATTGTAGAATTATCTCCAGAGACTAAATAGGGAGTTTCGCAGGAGAATGTTGAAATTAAAGTTTACGAATGATTTTTTTCTGAACATTTCGCAACTTCTTGCTGTTGGAAAGCTTCAACGTGATGCAGAGCTGCAGAGGGAAAACAACTCCGCATAGCAGTAAACTTTCATGCAAATCCCCGTGGTTTCGCGGAACCACCGGAAGTGACTAAATGACGATCGCCATTATCCGTGCGAAGGTTTCCTCGAGAGCGATTGAAGTGGTGCAAAAGAGGGGCTGAAGGATAAAAGTGACAAGTTGATAGTATTCTCCATCGCGTCGCATGATGGGTTGAAAGCTTTTCAACTGGCGATTACTTTGCATATGATCCAGTGATGGATTCAACAAATGCGAGGCCATGAGTGCAAACGATATACAAATACATGGAACTGATGCTCACACTCTGATTAGAGATAAAGACAATTTAATAGTGTCATTAACACTTTGTTTGTAATCGTTAATAAACAATAAGCGTAGAATATGTTCAACATACAACTGCGAATTACAGAGTGGAAGTAATAATAGCGAATGTCACAAGAATATGAAAACCAAAATGCCAAAAAAAATTGAAAAACCGAAAAAATAAAATCTCTACAATAAAAAATGGCCACATGGTAGTCATTTTCGCGAATGCTTTCAATGACGCATTGCCATTTTTGTATGAAAAACGTATCCTAAAGCGAGATCCGCCACTGTCTCGCGCGGCTGCATTGTTCCGTATTGAGTCCCCTATGCACCAAATTCCATTTACGTGGATGACGGCGGATGGAGAAAAACACCCGGGAGCGTTATGGAAACTGACCGGGGGCGGCGGCGGCAGCAGCAGTAGCGACGGCAAATACAGCACAAAGTGCGCTTGTTGTTCATGAAAAATGAGAAAGAAGAAATTAAAGTACTTGCAGAGGCGAAGGTAGGAAGAGATCCTCCTCTCTCTGATACAACAGCACTGTGGAGACTACGCGGTAGTCCCTTTGCGGTGAATTTACCTGAAAGTATGTAATATTTTAATAATTACGTCAAAATGTTTACGTGCTCCGTCTCAGGTGTCTTCGTGGAGCACTGATGAGGATGATGTAAATCCCGCGCAGTGGCTGAAAATTCAGAGATATTTTTCCATTCGAGCTGCTCATCCTGCATTTGCATTGTCGCCCATGGAACTCACGAGCGCATGTTGAAAGAATCTTTTATCAAAACTGGAAGCATTCGGCCGAAGCTACCCCATGTATCGCAGCGCGATTCAAACGTGGGGACACCCACGTTATGGATGTGGCATCGACTGAAGGGAGACGAAAGCGAAAACCACGAGAGGCAGCGGGACTGATCATCTTTTCGAGATGCAGACCGCGCGTATCGTTAATTAAAATCTGTCATCAGCGATGCGCGCGGCGCGCACTGCGAAAACGGCTGACACGACAGCTCGCGAAAACGGGCGAAAAATCGCGCTAACGAGACGGCTTTCGTTATTGGCTCGGAGCCGCGATACAAAGAACTATCGTTATCGAGACCTGCCCTGTCTTTCGCACGATGCGCCGCGCGTGAACACACGTAGGGTTCCCATGTCGCTTTTAATAAAGCCCTTCGCGCCGTATCGACGTATCATTTAGCGCGTAACGTTCTCTTTGTAACGAGTTCTCTTGAATCGCAGCGTCGCGCGAATCGAGCGTGTGAGATGTGCTTTGAGAACTTCTTCGAAGCAACAAAGACGCTTCGTTAATATCACGACGGTGTCATGACAACTCGTCCACTGATTGAAAGGATAAATTCTATCCTTACTATATCGTCACTCCTCATATGCAGAAAATATTCTGGTTACTTGAAGGACCATTAGAGGATCATATTACATTGTTCTACTTTATTAAGGCATAAAATCTAAAATTTACTTAATTTGCTAATTTTGTTTTAGTTTATTTGTATGTAGCTCAGCAATTTCAGCGTCAATATCTTATGGAATAATTATCATATCTTTCAGAAAACGAAAGCTTTACGTATTTTTCACGATTTTATTGGACACTTACGCTTGTTCTTAAACTCATGTTGATTTATCACGACACAATTAGACAATTGTAATGTGACTACGACTTGGACATAAGATTCATCAAGAAACGTCCGGATATTGACGGATCATGTTTATTCTGGCTAGACTTGTAACGAGTACCGACGAGTGCGAGTGCAAAGTACTCGCTCGCAATTCGTAGCAGCTGCGAATGTCAGGTGTGAGGCACATCGTAGAGGTGAGAGAGAGAGAGAGAGAGAGAGAGAAAAGTGTTCGAAGTCATGCGCACCTGCCGCGTTTATTTCCGTAATTTATATGGCGCCTCGTCATATACCTTGCTAACGATCGACCTATCGCGGCACCATACATATGGTGGTAATTGTTTTTTGTTTTGTGTTCACTTGCGATTGGATTCATAGTCTTGTAAAATTTCTGTTCTAGATCTAAGAAGCAGGATGGAATGAAAATTTATATCTTTGTCCTGATGTAATACGATTGAGAAAAACGTGCGCTTTGTATAACTGTATTTAAAAAAACCAAAGAATTGTTTAAGTAAGCTTTAGTTAATCTATGTTATTTTTGATGTTTCAAATTGTTGAAATTTGACCCATTTAGCGTTGAATTGTACAATCATCGTGAATACCGCAATCGGAAAACTGAGCAAATTGATAAAATAAATTTATTTAATTGGAACGACTGATCCAATTACATGAGAGACGAATTTATCGATATTGATTTGCGTGAATACGCAGGTTATTTATATCAAACATAAATTTATCTTATTCTATTCCTGCTATTAAGTTAGCATTTTCGTCATTTATGTATCGTAAATGTATACGGTTTCCAAATTTTTCATATTTTTTATTCATAATTTTTTTACTAATTTAACTAATTTAAAACAAAGCTTTTTTATTCAGAAAAATTCGAAATTTAACGTGAAACTTATCTTGATATTCCTTTGCATTTTTGATCTATATTTTAAAAATGTTTATTTCTTAAAGAAATCAGAAAAAATTATTTTTTAGATTTGCTCTTTTCAGGCGCAAAATGATCATAAAGTAGAAAAATATTCCAAGATATTCCTGATCACTGTATACTTTTTAATTGTACTTTCCTAGGAAGAAAAGTCATTAATTTTGCTGGTTCTTTCGTAAGAAAGTTGACTTATATCTTTTACGTGGTGACCGATGCACTTCCATCGCACTTTAACACGAACGTTGGGAATATCTTGGTCCTCAACAGACCTTCGTTTTTAGCGGGAAAAAGTGTCGTCTCGGTTATATATTAGAGAACGAATCGACGGAAACGTCTACTCCGGAGAGATTCGCGATGTGAGATAGGTCCTTCCTCTTTCTCTTTCTCTCTCTCTCGAAGGAGATCCCTCTCTCGTCGTGGAGTGCCGTGCAACATCGAGGACAATGGTATCACCAGATGTCGGAAACGTCTCTGTCGTTCACCGCGTAGTTGATATCACGATGAAATCACGCCCCGATTGTAATTGGACGACAGAGTCGCGCGGAACGTGCTCTATCTCTCTCGCAGATAAGGAGTTATCGTTGCCACGTTTCGTCGGTGAAACTTCAAACTACTTAACGATCGCGCGGATACCGTATTATTAATAGAGGAACCGAGCGAAATGATCAAACGAGATAAATTTTTCTAATGATTGCTTCAAATGTGAATTAATTTTATTATCTCTGATGATTGTATTTTCAGTCACATTTAATCGACTGTATACATATCTGGTTTTCTGCATTCTTGTTTCTCCGGATTCTTGAAATATTTAAAGAATTTTAAATATATACGAAAAAACTCAGAAAACATTTATGCTCGCGACCAAGCTACCTTCAGTCTTCATTTGTCATATATCTTGTATATATTTAATTCGCAATTAAGTTTATATACGTATTGTGAAAATAACGTTCAAACAAATAATTTGTTTAGCGATATATAAATATAAAATTAATTAATTTTTTTTTAAGCTCGAACGAACTGAATTGTCAGTTTAATATGTATATCATATGTCACAAAATAAAGTTTTCGAGAATTAAGCGAATCAAACGGAGTAAAACGCCGTTAGTTTCGTGAAAAATAACATATATTACTACGGCATAAATTATTCAGAGTCATGGAAGATCGTGACAAGCATTCGCAACGCGAATGCGTCCGCGAGTGCTCGCCTATGAATTCCACGCTATTTAGAGATTGATTCAGCTGAAATTCGCACGTCGTGACACTTCTTGCGATGTAGCTAACGTGACGCGAATTGTGCAAAGAGAGACTGAATAATCTAGGCAGACTTCAACCGTCTAATAAATAATTTCATGCCATTAGATTCTCTGCGAGTTGTTTGATTGAATTTAGATGTAATGCTTTTACCTAACTATAAACGACAACCTATCAGATAATACTAGTGATTTCCAATTCGATTGTCCTAGTTAATCGCTTTACTAAACCACATAATTTATATAATAAATATTTTTAAAATGATTTTATCTCAAAAGTAATTAATCGTACTAAAGTTATATAGTTTTAAATAATTAAATACTTTTAAATTGATATTACATGCCAATCGCTTTACTAAACCACATAATTTATATAATGAATATGCTTAAAATAATTTTATCCCAAAAGTAATTAATTGTACTAAAGTTATATAGTTTTAAATAATTAAATACTTTTAAATTGATATTACATGCCAATTACTTTTGATCAATATAAATTACAATGATCTTTTGTCGGCTTAAGTATTTTTAACGTATTTACCGTGTTTTTATCAAATTGCGAACTATTTTCTACTTTGGATTGAGACGGAGTAAACGAATGACTTAGCTATTGCAACTTTCCCAATCAGTTGAAAATATTTCCTTTTAGAAACGTGGAGGATTATGCGAGAGAGCACGAGGAAGCATCCAGAAACATTCAGCAGTATTTATCGAATCCCATAAATGCGTATCTGCTGGTGAAACGGTTGACCACCGACTGGAAAAAAGTCGAGGAACTGATAACCGAAGATGTGGGCAAGTCCTTCGTCGCGAACATCACGAATTCCAGAAGTGATCTAAAATTTCCGACCGACGAGGATCTCAACGGTGCTGCAGTCGCTTTGATGAGGCTGCAAGACACGTACAAGCTCGAAACCGCGCAAGTTGCAAGAGGCGTTCTGAATGGGGTGCAATACAGTACTGGACTGACTGGTATGTACAAAACGTTCGATTTTATAAACTTGTACGAGTTAATTCATGTGTGTCACAGACACACATGTGTTCTTTTGTAATTATCATTTGTAATCAAAAGTGAATTTATATCAGATAAATGGTTTTAAATGTGAAATATAAGAATGAATTTTCTTCTTTAAGAAGATTTAGGTTTTTATATAAATGTTTAAGAACTATCCCTTATTTTGTTAACAATATTCTCACCATTTTAACAATAATCTCCTTTTATACAAGGATACGTTCCTTATGTTAGAGGAAAGTAATTTACTTTAATAAGTCAAGAGCAAAACACTCATTTAGTGTGCGCCACATAATAATAAATTATATTATTATTGCCGTACGCTCTATACAGTATAGAAAGGATTCATAATAGCCGGGAGTTTTTCGCAATAAAGAAAAGTAAAGTAGCGCTTTGCGATTCGCAGGAAGAAAATTAATTAACGAACTAACTCTTGCAGCATTAGTATGCCATGGCTCGCGCTACTGTGCACTTTCTGTTAAGAGTTGGAGAGAAAGAAATCCGATAAAATGTATTCTGGACTATCTCATGAAAGACATTTAACGAGATAAATATATATTTATGAAAATAATAAAAATTTTATAAACGTTGTCTTCTATTTTTATTATTTGTCTACTTTTTCGCTTTTTTACATCATTTTCTGTTATATACAAAACTCTCATGTTTCAGCGGGTGATTGTTTCGAATTGGGCCGACAATCATATCACAATCGCGATTACTATCACACGGTGTTGTGGATGCAGGAAGCCATGGACCGACTGCAGGAAGAACAAAACGCCACCACCACGTCCAAGCCTGATATCTTGGAATATTTGGCATTTTCGATATACATGCAAGGTATCGAGTAAACGCCAAGTAAATGTTGTGAATGCCCATCGTGTGTCACAAGAAGACAGAAAAGTTATTCAGGAAATTTTTCTTTTGCATTTTTCTAGTAATCAGATATGTTATTTTGTCTTTACTACCAGGTAACGTTGCCCGCGCATTGAGCATGACGAACGAATTGCTAGAATTGGTGCCGACGCACGAGAGAGCTCTGGGAAATCGTGCATATTATCAGAAGGAGATTCAAAGCAAGGCTAGTCAATCGAAGAAGAAGCGAGGTGAGGACGGACAGGACGATACAGCGATACCCGAACAGGTAAGCTCAGCGATAATTAGGACTCACCACTTGTATTTCGTTATAAACAATATCAAATATTATTAGGTATAAGTGTAATAATTTTGTATTAAAAGTAATGAGAGCCACATGACACTTGACGATTTCACTGATCGTCGAATCTATTGTAACGCAAATTATTATTTATATTTCACGATTACTGCAAGCGGGATGAATAAAGAGCCCCGAACTTTTGGTCGGCCATTATTTTTGAAAGACGTGAAAGCTCGGGAAGTAATCCTGTTTGCGCGACCGTCCATAAAGTTCGTTATCGCGTTTGCAGAACTTTACTGTCGCCGAGGAGAGGGTGAAAACGTGGGAGGAAATGACGGAGAGGGAGAGATACGAAATGCTTTGTCGCGGCGAAGTATCTATTCCGCTGGAGGTGGAGAAGAATCTCAAGTGTCGTTACGTCGACCGTGGAATTCCCTTCCTGAAAATCGCGCCGTTTAAGGAGGAGGAGGCGTATCTGGATCCCCGGATAGTTGTTTATCACAACGCGATCTATGATGAGGAAATCGAGACGATCAAGCGAATGGCTCAACCCAGGGTAAATAATCAAGCTATTGCGTGTCACGAAAATTATCGCCGCTGAAATGAGTGGCGTTTTAGTAGTCCGGATTTATTATTATGTGTGCTTCGGCACACCAAATCGTAAAGATTCTCGGAAATAATTGTAACTACGTGTTTACAGTTTAAGCGCGCCACGGTACAGAATTACAAGACGGGTGCCTTAGAGATAGCGAATTACAGAATCAGCAAGAGCGCGTGGCTTCAGGAACACGAGCACAAGCACGTAGCGGCGGTGAGCAAACGCGTAGAACATATGACGAGTATGTCCGTCGAGACAGCCGAAGAGCTCCAAGTTGTCAATTACGGCATTGGCGGTCACTACGAACCGCACTTTGACTTTGCCAGGGTAAGTCGTATTCAGGAAGCATAATTACATAATTATCGATTTTTTCTTATTAATTATTTAATTATTTACTTTCTTTTTACGCAGAAAGAAGAAACGAATGCATTCAAGAGCCTTGGGACTGGCAATCGAATCGCTACGGTTCTATACTACGTAAGTGCTGATGCAATTTGTTGCGAGCTGACGCAACTCGAAACGCAATAAATGTTGTCTTGTTTTTCGCAGATGAGCGACGTTGAGCAAGGCGGTGGTACCGTATTCACCGCCATCAACATATCGCTTTGGCCGAAAAAAGGTAGCGCGGCGTTTTGGTATAATCTTAAACCTAATGGCGAGGGCGATTTTAAAACCAGACACGCGGCTTGTCCAGTACTTACAGGATCGAAATGGGGTATGTTGTTATATGTAAAATATTTATTTTTCTTTTCTCGAACTTTTGTTATTTCATGTTATCGCACATTACCTTTAACTTAAATCATATATAGTCTTCTATTAATTAATTTGTTTAATTGTTAATATCATTAATGTTGTGCGATTTTTAACACTATTAGGCGTAATTTTATTGATGTCATACATCAATAAATAAATACTTAATTATATGAGTAAATTATTAAAAGATCGCGTGATTTAATATTTCACTAATTTTGCAAATTCATTACTTTTAGTGGCAAACAAATGGCTGCATGAAAGAGGCCAGGAGTTTCATAGACCCTGCACGTTGGAAAACCAAGCGACGGACGAGGTGGACATTAGGCACTGAAAAGAGTACTCTATGACTTCAATCGCAACTGCGACGGAGGATAAATAGAAGAAGCGCGCGTATATACTAAGAAATATATTGGACTTCTCTACTCTGACGAATAAAGAGACGTTTTACTCTCGAAACAGCGATCTCCGCAAGAAGGCACGCGGTACAGACTGTCGTTTAGGAACGAATGTGGAAATGTCTCGGGCCGCGTGCAAAAAGCGACAGTGCAATTTAGCGTATATTAAGTAAGCCGTGAGGGAGATCGCTGCTCGTTCATTTTCGAGAACGTCACCGGCACAATTCGCGTAATTTAACATCCACACGGCAGGCTATAAGATTACGATCTTTCTTGCTGATTTCACTGTGGAACACGATCCCTCGCATTACGACAGCAATTAATGTATCCTTAATCGAGGTACTCAGCCGCAAGCGAAAACCGGTGAAAAGCGGCGGAGACTATCCGGACGAGATGAGAGATTAATCGGCCGCTTTATTTCCCGTACGCTTTTCCCTTTGACCCTTTGAAACGAGCTTAGTAAAACAGAGATGGCCACGGCTGCGCGAGGCGCGTACGAACAAAGTTACTCTTTACGATCGTGGATTTTACGCGCGTTTTGTTTTTCGTCTGATTCGACGCTGCGCGACATCTTGCAGTTTGCGACTATACGGCAAACGTAACGCGGTGATATTTAGCGCTGCTGCGCGAGGTTGTTGTGGCGAGTATAAAGTGGTGAATGAAAGAACAGGTCGTAACTTTTGCTTTTAAACGGGAAGTAAGAGCAGAGAAAAAGAGCACTGTGCGCGTACGTATACCAGTTTATTGCATCCACAGTTCGCATCGTTCGAAAGAGCTTCTCGCGGCAGAAACAAGACTTGTTGTAATAACCGATCAGCCTCGCTCATTAACGCGTTACGTTAATTGTTTCTACGAGGGTAACCGATGCACTAAGATATTACTATACGTCATAGCCAAAGCAATAATAAATTGCGCACATTCTGGCCAGTCTCCTCTTATCGTAGAATATAGTGTGATGTAGAAGAACGCGATGTAACTTATTAGCTCGTAGATTTAATTGTAACTCAAGCGTAATCGTTAACGCGACCCTCACAAGTGGGGAAAGTCGCATCTCGATTTTGATATTATCGTGCAATAACGAGACATTTCCGTCGGGATGTATTTCGGCAGAGAACGTTCTCTCGTGACGGACCGTTCTTGTCGGCTGGCTGTAAATAACGATGATTCCCAATGCATCGTTTAATCTTCCCGATTGGACCAGGCTCTGTATACGAATTGTTTGTAAAGCGATAAACGATATTGTTCCATGACATCGCTGCGTTCTTTAAGACAGTAATGTAAGAACAAGCAGTGCGGTAACGTATTCTAGATTGCTGCATCGCGGCGAAATTTAAATCCTGGACTCGAGTTCATGATAAAAAAATTCTTCTGAGAAGTAAAATTAGTAGACTTGTGCCACACAAGCTAAGAAAACAACAAAAGCACGCTATGATTATTGCAACATCATTCGAACGAATAACAGAAAATCCAGATTCGTGAAATCAATTGTCGTTAGACAACAGCGAGGGCTGGTTTTGAAAATCGCCAGCGTCAATCGCCGGACAAAGCAGGATAGTTAAAAAGCAGGCACATGATTTTCTGAACGCAGGAAAGGAAGATAATGAGATATTAATTTGTTTCCACGATTCGAAAAGCATCATTCATTACGAATTCCTTTCGGAAGGTTGCACTGCCACTATCCAGTATTATTTGAGTACTATGGAGTATTAGAGTATGCTAGAAAATCGTTACAACTAAGCCCCAGATTATAAAGAATCGGGAAGCTGATACTTGTTGCTTGATAAATCACCAGTTTACGATACCATCGCTGTACGTACATTTTGGGCTGAAAAACAAATGTGTGTTTTAAACTAACCACCGTATTCGCCAGATTTATTATCGTGCGACTATCTTCTGTTCAAGACAATTATAGGCAAAAGTGTTACAAAATGTTTAGTAGCAGTACACAAAATAGAATAACAAATATGATCAAGGATATTAATAAAAGTGACATGAATGCATCTATCCATTAATTGCAGCGTACCGAATATCTTATTGATGTAAAAATGAATTATATACCACCAGTATGTCGTTTTCAGCAAAATAAATAATATTTTCTTTTTTTAAATTAGTTTCTTTTTCAATCTGTTGGGTATAATCGAAATATCAAGGACAGATATATGCAAATACTGGCAATATATCGATCAATTTAACAAAATTGTCGCTTTTATGTTATTATATAATTGTGTCATCCTTATTGTAAACGTATGAAACTTGAAGAACTTATATCTTTTTTGTCAAATTTTTATGATACTATGTCCTTTTAATAAAATGATTTATTTAAATTTTATATGCGAACGCATTTATTGTGGGCTAATATTAGTTTCCGCACGAACTTGATTATTTTTTAGTAAATAAAACATGCGCGAGACGTAAGGTTGATTCGTAAATTCTGTGCATATTAAGAACTATTGTATTTTATTCTAGAAAAATGTTGTTGCGCTTTGTATAAGTTAGAATATTTTAATATCACATTATTTCACGTGTTTTACATATTTATTTTTAAAACTGGTTCGTTTTGATTTGTGACGTAGAGATACGTGCGCTAAATAAATAATAACTGAAATCGAACTTAAAGTTTAATTATGAAATACATGTATTTTAAAAAATACTAATTGGCAAAGATCTGTAACTAAAGCTATATACCACACATTAGTTAGAAAAACTTCTATAAAATATTATTTTATAACAATAATTTTTCATTACTTTATGGAGAGAGCGAATATTATGTCACATAATGTCACTAGAACTGTTACTATGAATAAATGGAGGATGAATAACATTAAGAATGCAAACCGAATCAATTCTAACAGCCTTGTGCGAGCGACTGATACCTATATCTAATTGTGATTACTATCGTTTTGTTAAAACAAAGAAAGTAAATAAAATGAGATGTATCACATAAATGCCTGTGACATTCCACTGAAGTATGTCGTTGCCATTTATTGTTATTAAACTTTGTACCATCAAATAATCTAAAATAGATATTTCTAAAGAAAATTCCAATATTAATCATGATAAATGTGTTCAATTTTAAATTACCCGAAAACTTCCATTATTTGTAAAAAGTATATGTTTCTTATTTATATTCGTACATTTTGACTATTCATCCAGCGCCAACATTAATACGTGTTTTGTATCATTAAAGGCTAGTTGTTCCAACTTTCTGGTTGTAAGCTAACTAACCGCGTTAATTCACATATCTGTCTCTGTTTTCTCTTCAAAAGAAACAAAGCCAAATGACATGTTTAACTGTTATTTAGCTTACCAAGAAGTAGGAACAATCGGCCTTAATACTAATATTTGTATTGTGATAAGAAATTTATGAAAAATGTAACTTGGAAAAAGGTTTATACTAACTTTTCTTTATTATTAGTTTTTTTCTCGTATGTTTAACAATAATATGGTATGCATTTTTATATTTTATTATTACTAATCATTTTATTTCAGGACATAATCAATGATTCATCTGTGCATAAAAGGATAAGGCTAAACTTCATCGCATTCAACTTGAAGATTATTAATTATGATATTTAAGTATGAATAACTAAAGTATTCTTATGCATGCACTACTAGAAAAATCGACAACCAAATCTTTAAAAAAATGTTTTTCGTCACCGTCATCTCCCTCTCATCTTGTCGTTATCTCGCATAATTCCATTTCACTGGAAAATATTCTCAAGTGTTCTGTTAATTAAAATGCATCATTATACCTTATATTAGTAATCTATTGATACTATTCCTAGCGATGTGAGAGGTTTATAAAAAATATACAATATCTTATATGTAAATTTATGAAAATGTAATTTTTGTTACCAATCCTTTTAATTTTAAAATTTTACAAAGTACAAGAAGGTTTACATTATTATATTATACAAATAAATTATCTTGTTTAAGAACATGTATATACATATACATATATATTATTATATATTGGGTTAGTCAAAAAGTTCAATTCGGTTTCTGCTCAAATTTTACTTTATTGCATTCAGTAGAAACACATTATTCATCAATTAAGTAATCACTAGCATTGTTTATGATTAGGCATTATTATCTATATTCTATGATATAGACATTATGAACATATTATGTGTATGCTATTGTCAGTTATTGATAATCGAACCGAATTTCTTGCCTGACTCAATATATACATACATACATATAATATAATTATTCTGTCCTTAAAGGTACAGACAAGGCAAAATGTTAACGAATTTTGCCTAAATTACGATGTGTAAGTATGAACAGTTGAAATATTCTTAAAAAATTACCGATAGAAACATTTCGTTAACCAAGTTTTCGATAAAAAAGTAAAAGTTAATCAATAAATTTTGTTTCATTATTGTAATAACAAAATCAGGTGTGTTCATTGATGTTTTAAATCATATATGTAATCGAACAATTACAAAAATATTGGAACAACTCTTAACCCTCCGAATAAACAGGTGAGTCTATGACGTCCGAGCCAAAATAACATATGCTCGTAAATGTCAAACCAGCAAACCTGCCTGTCTAGTTTTTCTTTCTAAAACTGTAAATGATTATGGCAGCGTCAATTATAAGATAAACAAACGTTTCATGAATTTTTTCAAATTTTTTGAATAAAGATGAAGACGCGACAGATCGAGCCACGTGTACACCGAAAAAATTATTCAGTATGTATTTATTCAGTGTTAATTTTATAACTACACATATGCAAATTATACGTTATGTACAAATTTCTTATAAATTTTGTTGTGAAATTATTTTATATTCTTGATTTAAGTCATTAAGATCTGTGTTTCACATTCATCACGTATAAAAAATTTTTTATGTTCTTATAATGTATCCAATAGTATGCATATCAAGTTTCATTAGTTTTGTATATCGTGTGAGTATTATATTGTCGTGATCAAAATATATATCTGCGCTGAGAGTTAACTTTAGCAAAGATATAATGGAAAATAAAGGAACTCATAAAAAGGAATTAAATTCAATTTCATTTATAATAACAGTGAAAAATAAATACATATGTGAGATAAGAACAAGTTATACTATAAAATATTTCAACAAAAAGCATTTTTTCCCTACTTTGTTTAGAGACTCTTTACGTCTTCTTGATTTTTTATGATCGCGAATTACACTTTGTAGAGTTACAACTATCGTCGCATATTAATCAATATCCCACATTCGATCTTAACATTTGCTTTCATACAATTGAAATAAAATCCGTTTGCGAATATTTGATTACATTCTGAAACGTTTACATTGCACCATATTTTGCATCAAAATTGATCAGTGTAAATTATCATGAAAATAAATTCTTCTTAGTCGAGCAGTGACTCGATTGTACGTAAATTACGTTTTACATGTTATGCGTTGTACGAGTATTCCAAGTATTTAAAAATGTCGTCTGTTTTTTTTACCTAATTAAACGAGACTACATAAAATTGTCGTTGTTAATAGTACCGTTAGAAGAAACATCATCATTATCATCATCATTATCATCATCATTAAAACACAGTAATGGCAAATAAATTTAGTTAAGCCACGCGGTCGATGCGCATGCATATCATAATTTAAATCTATTGGTCAAAATATATTGTCTAATTCAGGAAATTATTACACATTGCACATTAACTTTATCAATATGGACTCATCGTGGCAGAC
Source organism: Ooceraea biroi (assembly GCF_003672135.1). Lineage (NCBI taxonomy): Eukaryota > Metazoa > Arthropoda > Insecta > Hymenoptera > Formicidae > Ooceraea > Ooceraea biroi. The sequence continues at coordinate 6,104,078 of NC_039512.1, forward strand.
CACATTAATATGCTATCTTGAATGTACGTTATATACAATCTAATATAGTATTAATTCGTTATATTCCACACTCGCATCAAGATCTATTATATTTCGTGAACAAGATATTTTGAGTGTATCGCATGGAATATAACGGATTAAATATAACGTATATTCGTGAAATTGTATTATAATAAAAGCATATATAATAAATCAGTGTGGAACAAATTCTAACAACGCAACGTGTAATATTTCATAATACAACTCTTCATATTTACATTAAATAATATACATTGCTTATATATATATATATATATATATATATACACACATACATACACACACACACACATATATATATTATAATATCAAATGCGCAGATGTATTGGTTGTTTCACCAGAGTTTTTAATCTCATATACGTAACCAAAATTACAAAATATATAAATTTGTTATCTGCATGAACCAGCCAGTAATAAAGTTGGATTCATGAAATATAGATTCATAAAATATTTATTCTATAGCTCGCCTATAATTTCAATTAAAGCATTATTTTATTTACATTACACTTTTAATATTTGATGTACACACTTTTGAAATACATTTGCGGAATTGTAAATTTGCTTTACATTGAATTTGATTTTCTTGAAAATCCAACATTATTGCCAATCCCAGATCAAGTAACGTACATCATTGGCTGTACGATGACAACAATTTTTCCATATCGATAAAGCTGAACATCTTAGATTGTGATCAAGACACGTTTATAAATACATCTTAAAAATTGGTATATAGCTTATATAGTAATACATTTAATTGTACATAAATACAAGTTGTTTTCTGTTCAAGTATATATATATACACACAAGATATTTCGTATTGCATGTAATTTACACTCAATGCGTATATCGTAATGATTAACTTGCTTATACAGTGAGCACCTCCAAACATTCTGATAAGACCATCAAAGGTCTTCTCATTGAACCGTCGCACTATAAAAGATCCCTGAGAAAGAAGTGTTGGTGAGACGTGAAAAACATCGATTATTTCGCGTCTCTGCTTTATGTTTTTTTAGGAAATTAGGCTGTCGAATTTTATCGCGCTAGATCGTACAATAATAAATATACCGCTAATCGTAACTACGTGTAAAGAATCGTGAACAGCTATTTTACCGACGTTCTAAAGCTATATCCAATTTCGAAATTGTAATGAGCAAACGTTTGTTTGTTTGTTTGTTTGTTACTTCAGTCACACTTTATTACTTATTTTACTCGTAAAACAAAATGCAATTCTACGAACTTTGTTTCTCGTGAAATAATCATCAAAAAGCGTGTACAAAATATTTTTACTAGACTATTGCCGTATTACTAGACGATTTGCCGTCTTCGTTCTTCGATCGCATTCTCAGTCGTCAAAACCACCTCGATTACCCAACAACGAGGGGTTAAGTGCAGTGCTGATAGATCTCGCAAGATCGTATGTAACGTGTTTTGGCAATCAACGCCCAATAATACGTCTACATTAATCCAGCTAAAATTAAGTTAAGATGCTTTGAGAGCTTTATCTGCATGCGCTAGAGTTAGAGAGCCTACGAGAGACACCAAGGATCGATCCAACCACGTTATAGGATTCGGATATAAAAGACCTCCCTCGTAAAAGCCTAGATGACCTCCGTGAGCTACCTCCACGTACAATGTGTTTAAGTGTTTTGCTGAAGTGAAATAATACATATTATTAATAATACATTTTTTATTTAGTATATTGCTTTTATATATATGTAAATGTTATACTCACCCGCATGATCCTTGATTGGCTTCAATAATACTTCAGGTACGACGGGATCGTCTAACGCGTTAATGAATACCATCGGCGTTGTAATATTGTCTAGGTAAAATACGCAACTACTCCATTTGTACAACTCTTGTACAGATCTGAAGTTATGTACCTGAACGCAACAAGATAATTTATTATGAAAGTTATCATATGATAGCGCGCTTGAAAATACTTTACTTACCTTCCTCGTGTATGCTTCGTCCAATTCGGGTAACGTCGCTGCAGAGATTATATCACGTTCGTTCAGGTTACATCTCTGCTTCACGTCCTCGGATAAAAGCATATTTTTGTGCTTGAGTATGAGGTTCTTCATCGATTCTGTCATCACGTATAGGTAGAAGCGTCTAAAGTTCTGCCAGTTTAACAGAATCTTTGTTCCTCTGAAGCATTATCACAAGAAATTAATATCTTTTCTAATTGATTTACTTTAATTGTTAACAAAATAAAATAATCTTCTTACTCGAGAGCGTTGTATCCTTGGCAAATCGATATGCCTCCTATAATATTAGGCAATTTATTGGAACCGCGTTCTCCTAGGTATTTTGTTACCAAATTTCCGCCCAAACTGTATCCGATGCAAACTATTTTAGTATTAGGATGCTTTTCTACCAAGCTTTGTAACATCATATTGTAATCATCCGTGTGACCTATTTATATTAAAATGCATATTACAAAGCTTATTCCAAATTAAGCATAGAAAATAATATAAACAGTCGAATTTACATATAAAGTTATATTCAACTAAGAATTCTATATATTTATATCTAATATAATAGTTATAAGAATTTTATATAACCATAACGTAACATTCAATGAATGTGATAAATAAATAGCATAGCAATAAATAACTGTGATATCGAATATTAAAATAAAACGAACAAAAATTGTATCAATCAACATATCAAAGTTTCTTCATCACCGTTGCATAACCATCTAGTCGATTATATAAATTATTTATAAATACGATTAGATAACCGTGTAATAAAAATGTAACCCAGAAAATGCGGTATTGATACTGAGCACTAAAAGCACTGAAATAATTTTTTCGGCAGTTGTTATACCTTGCTTATCATTCTCCATATTTATGTTTAAATAATTTACCGTTATCCGCTAACTACTTTCCCGGATCGGTCTCGGAATTCCTCGTTTACGAGCAAAACAAGTTATGTCGATCGTAACACATACCGTAAGAGAATATTCTGGGTGCCGTGATCTTGACACTAGAAAGGGCCCCGACATGATTAAGTACCGCGCATCGGTAGCCGTGGCATTGGACGAAGTGCACGAATGTCCTGATGTAAACGCTTTCCGAGCTATTCCCGATACCGGGACAAATGGCTATCGTTATATCATCTGAAACGATTGTGCGTAATATTATTAACTTCTTACTTTTATATTTTTCACATTATACATGTCCAAACAGCATTTTGTAGAAGAACTATGAATGTAAATGTTGTTGATACATAAATTAATTGCCAACAGAAATCGATAGATTACAATGACACAATGAAACTTATTCTTTTTTTGGAAATCGATTAATTTGCGAATAGAACCTTCGTGTCCATTGGTCAACGGTTGATAGAGATCATACGTAAGAGTGGTATCATCGGAAAGACTGATGGACACACGTTCGCCAATGGGCCAAGGGCATCGAACGCGCCCTATAACACTGTGGACGATGGTCTGTACGTGCCCGCTGAAACCCCACAACCTCGTCGGCTTGTATCTGAAACAGACCAAGAACCGTTATTTTTGCTAGTGTCAAAACTCACAAAATTATTACTAAAAGAATACAGCTAGCTCTTGTCCTCTATTTCGAGCTATTTTTTCGTTATTGCTTGTTTTTTTATCGGTCGACACAGAATAATTTAATTCTCGAGGAGAAATTAACGTGAATGACGAGTTAAAAAAAACAAGAAAGATATGAAAGTAGGATAAGAGCAATTAGAATTGTTTGAGTTATTAGCTATAAATCTTTTCGAAAGCGTCTAACGCGCGTACTTAAAAGAACGTCGACTAATAGTAGGGACTATTGACTTGATGTGTATACACTTTCCTTTTAACGGTCTATACTTTGAGGTTTAATAGCTAGGGCAGAAATTTAGCTTTTACTTAAGTCAATTTTGTCTCTGTAATATTAGAACAGTGATTTGAATTAATCACATTAATTTGAATAATAATATTAATAATCGTAATCAAACAAGAGTAGTGTGTGCTAGAAAATATATAATATATCATTAATTGTTATGATAAAATCGAGATTATTAAATGACATTTAAATCAACAAATTCGTAAATATCTTCATTTTGATATATATAAACCACATGCGTATATCATCATCTAGAAGTCATGAAGAAATCCAGTAATAAATCGCGTGTTACATACTAATTTCAAATATCTTTCTTTCATAACGTAAATATATTTGTTATCATTATTATCTACTATTCTTTTATGTAGGTACGTTTGCTGCACAGAGAAATAGAAAACTGTAAACGGATCTATGTGATGTTACACATTTCACGTTGACAGAGTCGGTGAAAAGTGGAGTCAAACAATGCACCGCATCGTTAAATGTATTTATAAGGAATTGCAAGAAGTCACAGTGGATCAGTGGAGCATAGGATAAAGTGTGTTAGGTGGAACAACCTACGAAAAACCGTTTAATATTATACGATACGAAGAAATTTCTGTGTCCCAATTTTCCATAAAAATATCGGGTTTTACAAAAACTATCGCTAAGATTTATGCAAGAAAACATAGTCCGCAGTTGCCAGATAAAAACATAAACTATCACTAAGATTTATGCAAGAAAACATAGTCCGCAGTTGCCGGATAAAATACGTCGGAATAATTATATCCAAGACAAACGCAAGGCAAACGACAATCCTACATTACGATAATTGACTGATCGAAGAAGAGCCGTTTAATTTTTTTTAATGAAACACTCGTTTCTCCTTTCGCCGCCGTTCACACATCGCAAGAAAATTGAGGTACTGTTCTAATTGTTTTTACGATTATTGTCTGGTTGTACCAAAGTACGAACGGCAGCTTGAAAACTAACTGACGTATGCATGAAATCAACCGTGCATGATTGCATTTTAATATGTATAAGGTTACACGACCGCAGATCGATAAAATACTATAATGCAATATCGATTCTCCAGAATGAAACTGTCTTAAGAAAAATGTAGTCTTTTACTCGCGAAAGAGAAATATTTATCATTTTTATCTGAAAATATCTTTCTTTTTAATTTAAGAGATACGCTTTTTACAATCCGTTGAAATTATTTAAAAATGATTTCTCGTATGAATTTTTAGCGCATGACGATAATAAATATGCTATATGTAATATTACATATAGAAAATTTCTTCTTCATTAATGCATTTGTCATGCCCGACTTGTGCTGTTCTTATTCCTCAAACTTCCCGGCTCTACTTGATGGATTACCTCGCTCAATTATTTCTCAGTCTCTTAATATAATTATTTAATACTACGTTTTCACTGCTGTCACATGGATAGCATAAAATATTAAACTTGTGGTACACCTAATGACCTATGGATTTTTGCATTTATTTTTATTTCTCCTTGCTTTCTACTTGACTCGTTTTTTCTTTTTCATGGCGTATATTATAGAACCAGAAAAGAAAAGTTTTCTAGTCCGAATTTTAAGTTATGAGGCGAAGTAAAATTCTTTTCTCCTGTAATGATGTAGCGTATAAAGTCGTATGTAACGATAATCAATACATGTGGCAATTTGCTACTGTAAATGCAAAGAGAAACGTGTCAATATTGTCTGCGTTGTGACCGCGAAGTCATCGCGCGAATTAGGGAAAAGTAGGGTAAACTACTACATGTCGGATGTCCAATTGCCAAAGACATATAAGGAGTTCTGTTTCCACATCTATCGTTTCTCATTACGGTTATTACCCCAATTTGCGATAGAGCGATAAAACGCACAAGAATTTCTATTTCGACATTTTTATTATATTCTATTCTATATATTCTATTATATATTCTATTATATTATATCGCGTATAATTATGTTTAATGATAACACAATTTCTCCATATGAATAGAATAATATAAACGAAATACATCGTATTTTTATTATCTAATAAAATTCCTCAGAAATAGATATGCGTGACCTTATGCATTACAATACCTTTATGCAATATATTTTAACAAGCTCCTTTCAAGGGAATGCGTGGTTCCAATATGCTTATATTGCACAAAGTTATGTAAGAAATAAGTCACATAGAGTATAATATAATAATCAATATCATAGCAGATAGGAAATTCTGAAAAAATCCAAGTTTTATCGCGTACAATAACGTGCCATATTAGTGAGGATTTGTTTTAAATTTTGAAGGAACGTGTACTTTCTAATTATTATATCCATAATTTGCTATGTATATACGCGTGAATGTGTATATGGGTATGAAAAGGTAAACTCGCGTATTCCATAGGTCACTCGATTTGCGCGTTCAAAGTCACGGTCATGGTTGATACGATCGATTAGAATACCTGGAGGCTATCCACATTTACTGGACGTTATTGCGTTGTTTGTCGTTCGTCCACATGCACCCAGATTTTGAAATATGCTTTTCAGATGTAAATATTTCAAAAACAAGATGCTAACATTTAAGTAGATTATTCTTCTGCAGTATTATACAGTATATGTAGATTTTCATTTTTCTTCTGTTAATTCGTCATACTGGTGACATGTGGCAAAATACGAACACATATAAATATGAGAATGAGTTTACCAGTTTTTGTTTCAAATTAAAATTTTAATCATTCATTGTATTGAGGACAAGTTCAGACGTTAGACATCAGATATCAGACATCACGAATGAGCTGAATATAATGAATTTGCTAATCTTAATCCAAAGAATGAGTATTGCGATATTCGTACAAAATGGCAAATTCATTAGCAGACGGCATTGATAATAATCCTTTTATTTGCGTACTCTATACAGCACAGCGCAATTTATTTCATTTACGAAACGTCTTTTGCCATCAAAACAGGAAAGTGACAGATAAGTAGTTCCTAAGTAATAAATAATTTCTTAAGAATGCTATGCTCCCTCGGTGACATGTTCCGATATCATAAATATCATATGTACTCTCGAAGGAAATTCCCACATGCGAGATTACATTGTTATCCATAATTTTTTCATTAGCATAATAATGTTACTATTAAGAAATTACCAGGGCAATCACTATCAATACTCGATGCATATTCCTATGACTCCAGTGCACAATTCGATTATTTTTACCACGATCTCATACCACGTGAGTTCTCTAAGGCAAATTGCATGACTGTTAATCGACTGCGATTAAACTGTACTTCTTGTCGCATACGTGCAACTCACGAGTTAAAAACAGGTCGCTATGTGAAATATGGGAAAGAAGCACGTGTACGTGCAAGAAAACAAGATTTTTGTGACGAGGCGAATGCCGGAAATGTACAAAAAAAAGCGAGCATTTGCGAAAAAGATCAGTTGAGAGTGGTAATGATAACGAGAGCGGCAATGTCTTTGCAACGAAGGCAACGTGATAGTCATTAGAAAGAAGAAAGCGACGGAAAACGACGAAGAGAAGTTGCTCGATCTTCGTACGGCTCGCTCGCTCACTCATTCGCAAAAAGGATTCGAGCAAGTTGTACCACAAGCTGAGTCGATTTCCGCAACTTGAGGTAACGATCAATACGCTGGTACACGCGAGGATAGCACAATAATCATGTTGAAATCTATAATTTCTGATCAGGTCTACAAAGTTGGCTCCCCTCCTACAACAATATATAAAACTATTAGTATATTCGGTTTGTACATCGTTTGTACATGAATGTACCACAATTTTTATTATTTGTACATTCCTGGTTAATTGAAAAAAAATAACAAAGTTTTAGTAACTAGACGAATGATAGTTAGCCCCCCCCCTATGCTATAATTATTGCATATTTATGTGTTTATCGTGCTTAATCGTTTGTACATCGTTTGTACATTATTTATAATTCATTAACTTTTCATTTAAACATTTACTTTTTTAAATATAAATAAATAATTTTCATTCGAATATGGACCTCCGTATAGTTAGCAGACAAATATGATAAATCTTTTTTTTTATTGCAATCGTTTGGGAATCGTATGGCAAAGTTTAGGAAACCACTTTTAGAGTTTGGGAAATAATAGTTTTTTAATAATTAATGAAAATTAGTTGAGCGTATCGTTAGCAGACATCATTCCAAATATCTTTTCGTTCTTTTTCGTTTCTTTCAACGCCAAATCATTTGGGAAATACGCTTATAATGTTTTCAGAGTTTGGGAAATAATGATTTCCCCTCAAAATCAAGTTTAAAGTCATCAACCAGACGTGCAGTCAGAATCTAGGGACTTTTGGACTATAGGCTATATAATGGAAAAACGTTTATAATCTTTGATATTTCTCATTGTTTTCCATTTCAATAATTTGGGAATCGTTTGGAAAAGTTTAGGAAACCACTTTTAGAGTTTGGGAAATAAGTTTTTTAAGGTGATGCTGGAGTTGCTAGTGAAACAATGTTGCCATTTGCACAAAAATTACAGTTAAAATGCTTTTTACAAAACTTTGGCAATTTGTACGCACAAAATTGAGGCGGTCTCGTATCGGAATAAAATAAAGGAATATAATGAAGCTTTTCGAAGTGACTTTAGAAGCGTAATAAAAAAGAAAGGTGTATTCTCCTTTACAGAATACAGAATACATATAAACTTTCTTACTTTAATATTATTAATTTTTTATACTGGGAAAGTATATGCTTGGGTGGAAGAGCACGAGGAGACGGGCTTCGCCCGTCACCTAGTACTCTTCCACATAAAAAAATAACAAAACTTTGGGGTGACCAAAAGTACTGCGTGGAAGTTACAATGTAGAACTTTGCTTTGCGTGGAACCTCGCTTTATAATACTATCAGCATATGCTTTCTAAATATATTAAATATCGCACGTATGCGATGCTACCATGCTTACTTTGCGCATACGTGCGATATTTAATACATTTAGAAAGCATATGCTGATAGTATATGAAGCGAGGTTCCACGCAAAGCAAAGTTCTACATTGTAACTTCCACGCAGTACTTTTGGTCACCCCAAAGTTTTGTTATTTTTTTATGTGGAAGAGTACTAGGTGACGGGCGAAGCCCGTCTCCTCGTGCTCTTCCACCCAAGCATATACTTTCCCAGTATAAAAAATTAATAATATTAAAGTAAGAAAGTTTATATGTATTCTGTATTCTGTAAAGGAGAATACACCTTTCTTTTTTATTACGCTTCTAAAGTCACTTCGAAAAGCTTCATTATATTCCTTTATTTTATTCCGATACGAGACCGCCTCAATTTTGTGCGTACAAATTGCCAAAGTTTTGTAAAAAGCATTTTAACTGTAATTTTTGTGCAAATGGCAACATTGTTTCACTAGCAACTCCAGCATCACCTTAAAAAACTTATTTCCCAAACTCTAAAAGTGGTTTCCTAAACTTTTCCAAACGATTCCCAAATTATTGAAATGGAAAACAATGAGAAATATCAAAGATTATAAACGTTTTTCCATTATATAGCCTATAGTCCAAAAGTCCCTAGATTCTGACTGCACGTCTGGTTGATGACTTTAAACTTGATTTTGAGGGGAAATCATTATTTCCCAAACTCTGAAAACATTATAAGCGTATTTCCCAAATGATTTGGCGTTGAAAGAAACGAAAAAGAACGAAAAGATATTTGGAATGATGTCTGCTAACGATACGCTCAACTAATTTTCATTAATTATTAAAAAACTATTATTTCCCAAACTCTAAAAGTGGTTTCCTAAACTTTGCCATACGATTCCCAAACGATTGCAATAAAAAAAAAGATTTATCATATTTGTCTGCTAACTATACGGAGGTCCATATTCGAATGAAAATTATTTATTTATATTTAAAAAAGTAAATGTTTAAATGAAAAGTTAATGAATTATAAATAATGTACAAACGATGTACAAACGATTAAGCACGATAAACACATAAATATGCAATAATTATAGCATAGGGGGGGGGCTAACTATCATTCGTCTAGTTACTAAAACTTTGTTATTTTTTTTCAATTAACCAGGAATGTACAAATAATAAAAATTGTGGTACATTCATGTACAAACGATGTACAAACCGAATATACTAATAGTTTTATATATTGTTGTAGGAGGGGGGCCAACTTTGTAGACCTTTTCTGATCGTCGACTCGCGGCACGTTCCAATTTATAAGAAGTGGCCGACCGATGATAAGTAAAAGCAGCCATTCAACACAGATGCTTGCTGGAGGACTGCGAGATTTCTTAATGAAACGTGTGAAGCCTTCATTCCTTTGATCTTTCACTGTGGAACAAAGTATCGCTTATCGCGTTCGTGAGAAATTGAAATTTAATTGCGCCAAGACACCTATATTCGGATATGCAAAAGTGTCTCATGTCGATGGAAAACAATGATCAACGTGAGGTTTTCTTCAAAACTTTCTTCTTGTGTTGAATATTGGATTAAGTAACATTTCGTTTCGATCATGCATTTATACATTCGCAATCGAATCATCACATCGCAGACAGATGCGACAAACAAATCTTATTACTATTCCTTCTGTATGAGACAAAATTTAGAACAGTTAAGCACGTGTTTCCGCTTTCTTAAGCGCTTTCACGTAATTGAAAGAAGACGGGACTCGCGATCGACAATGCCGGAATGGGTCCGAAATTTCTTTTTATTTTTTGGCTATTAATTTATCCATGATGACAACAGCGATCATGTGACGGAAATACTAATAAAGCACTTAGCTTTCACGTGGCTGGCTGAGCTACAAAAGCGAACGTATGTTTAATGGCGAAATAAAGATAAGTAGTGCGACGGTAAAAACATATGAACGTGAGTAACCAAAGATTGGACGCAATTTAGCGATCGAACTGATCTGCATTAACTGTATCATTATATCGCGGTAAACAGGATTTTTCTTCACTATTGCAGCTTTTTCAGCTGAACAAGTGAAATTGCGATAGAAATGCTCGGAGTGTCTTGAAAACTATACCGAACCATGGGTGTACCATTCAGATGCAAACCATTCGCATAATTCTCGTTATAATAACGTTGTGATAACGTTCGACCGGCACGGAACCGCGAGCGGCGTGACTCAATTGATAGAGTCCGAGATAACGAAATAAGCGAGATCAACGGAAGCAGAGCATTGTGTAACGCCTAAAACGAGATGTGATCTTATCGTTATTTCGTTTACATCATCAGAGTGTAATCCCTTCAGTCAGTAAGAAAAATGTGCATATGCAGCGTAAATAACATGGTTCGATTATAATTTGTGCATACAGGTGCACATTACATCGCACATTGCGCGCCGAAAAAATATTAGCGAAACACACGATACGAAAGACGGAAGCATTTTGATTTGCGTGGCTCCTACTGCGGAGAAAATAAAGTGGGTGCAACACCGTACAATTTCGTTAAAACGAGTATTGAGTGACTGACTTCTTTCACATAGCGAGATCCCAGTCTCCGCTCAGAAACTACTTGCAATTAATTCGGTCGATATTAAACAGAGAAAACTGTGTGTTACAGTTTGTTTTCTCTGCTTCGTCTATTCTGATACAATGTAATGAAACGATTATCATTATATAGAGGACTGGAAAGTGTTAATAAATGAATGGATCTTCAAAAATCTCTTCCTAGTTTCCTAAATGTATTAAAATAAAGAAATGCGTAAAGAATTGGAGAACTTATCAGAAGACTTATCTGAGATAACTTCTCGAGATAACTTTACAATTTTCTGCATTTGTTTTTCATCTATATCAATAAAATTGTTCTTTTATGACTTAATCTTGTTTATTTATTTCCTTTCCACGTACGCTGTATACAAATTTTTTCCACGTGAATCAATTTTGAGCAAGAGATACGGAGCGGCGAGCGCAGATAACGTATCGAAACTTGGATCAGTTTATCGACAGTGTAAAAATTACGAAGTAAAAAGAAAAAGCAAAAAGTTTTTCAATCTTTCTTTTTGTAAGTATGAGAATTTTTCTCAGAAATGAGACAAAAACCTTGTTACATTGTTCTATTTAATAAGCATTATTATGCATGGCATATGCATGATTTAACAACCGAGTTTATGCTAATGTGAAACATTTATCATCATTATCTACCAGGATTATATTTTACTACACAGTACTTTCGGCTACACTAGATGCTATAACCATGTATCATTTCTCATAACAACTACCTTAAACAACCAGTTTATAAACCTTTGCATGAGAGAACGTTCCCTAACAAAGTCGAACAAAAGTCTATAACAATCTATTATTCCTGAAGCATTCCTAGTACTCACAAGAAAACATCGATTATATTGATTGACGAGCAATCACATTTCATACCAAAATGTCTGTTGCAATCTGCATGCATCACGCACGCAACCGTAGAGATAAAAAATAGCTTTACTTGGGTACTCTGTGCGTTGTATCGAAATGCAAAAGTTTTTTTTTTTTCAAACAATAGTAATTTAATATTTTCTTCCATATGTAAATTATTCTTAATAGCTGTGCTGAATAAAAGCTTGTTCAGGCGCGAGATCATAAAATTCTCATCTCGCATTCATCCATTCACCAAGCAACTACACGATTATAATTTCTTTATTATATTACATACGAGCTAAGATACTTTTCTTAGCGCGTTCACACGCACGCAATTTCTTGCCCACTCACACGACGTTTAAAAGTAAAGAACTACTTTCCCCTGCTCACTTTTCTCTCTTCTTTCTCCTGCTTTAATTGCATCATATGTAATTTCAGATATTTTCGCTCGTAGAAAAACGGAGCGAAAATTCTCATCGCCGGCGGAACGTCCTCCGGCGGCGTGCAACGTTAACCTAACCTAACCTCCTGTCCCGCCACCCGTAGCTCTGGAAATGCGCGAGATTTTCGTATCCCGTGGACCTTCGGAGCTCCATGCAAACCCTCGTGTTCAAGACAACTGACACTTATCGGTTTCCCGAAATGTCAAAGCAATAAATTCTGACACTTACGGTTCGGCAATGAGCGGCGCGATCTTCAGTATCGTCGATAAGAAAGATTGGTCCTTGCAAACGAGGAGCGGTTTCTGCGGAGCACTATTGACGTTCAGTATCCTGAAAAGGATGCAGAGGATCACGGCGAACACAGCTAGCAACGCTGTGGACATCTCTCTCGGTCGTTGATCTGAAAACAGCAGTCCCGCTTTTTCTACTTCTTCGTGTCTTTCTTCTCTGAAATCTTCGTGTCGACTTCGTTGCCTACTTTAAAAAACACCGTTCCCCGTCTCTCGAATTCTATCTTTTTGCCAACGGTACTCGCGTTATCGCGCAGGCAGTTTTTGTGACGTTTCCTCTTTTTTTTGCATCTTACCTAAGCTCTTCCGGGTGAAGAAAATTATGTACAGCTATCTCCTTAAGCTAGGACTTCGTGGGCTGATTGACAGGTTACCACCAGCGGAGAGCTGCGGCGGCCGTGGATGAGCAATGTGTGATTCATACGACTGACGTCTCCTCGCGTCACCTGCGAGCAAAAATCGCACTCATTAAGATTCGGAATGCGATTTGGGTGCGTCGAATGATAATGACCGACACATAAAGTTAGCGCCAGACTATGCCAGACGATTCGTAATTCGCGATTTATAATTCATATATTTGTGAATAGTGTGGAGGGAAAATTCGTCGATTCGCCATTCGCATTGGTGCGAAGCCGAGTGGTTTTTTGAAAGGACGCGAATCATTACGAATCAATCCATTTGACTTATGAATGATGTATTGCGAATCGCGAATTACGGAGGTAACGACTGGAGACGCGGAACGACGGAAACACCGGGGTACGATCGCACGCAAGCCGGCTGAAAGGAATGCGCTTTTCATAATCGTTACGTTATCGTAATGAGGGCAATGTCGAGAGATGCACGAACGAGTTACAAGTTGATTTACGCGCGTTACGTCGGTTTGCCGATTTCGCATAGCTCGCACGACACGATAACGCGGGAGCAACGAGAATCGTATCGACGCGAAAGATCGATAAGAACAAGTGTGACATAAACAAACTTGTTGGTCGCTCACGCGCTTCGCCGATCGAGGTTGACGGTGGTTGAACACGGGAAATCTTCAAGCACTCACTTACGATATGTTCACGTGTGCATGTAATATATGTAATAATATAAATATGGGGTTTACTTTGAACTTTTCGGATTTAACTCGCCGATGGGGCGGCGAGTCACGTTGTGCACGGAATGCACCGAGCATGTGGCGTCTCCCCGGCACGCCGAAGTGCAAGTGTAAATGTCAAGCCGAAGCCGCGGGCTGAATCATCGACAAAGCAAGAAAGCAGTTGCACCCGCACGGTTGCATCCTTATGGAATTTTTCACTCGTCACGCCGCGGCGTGATGGTCTATCGCGCAAATATCGTCCCACGCCGCTTTACCTCGAAAAGATAATTCGATAATTCCGTTCCACGAAAACTTGAAACTTACGAGTTAGTGAGCGACGCCGATCACAATTGCGGCTAATTAACCACGCTATCTAAATCAACGTAATCCCGAGGCGTGAATCCCGCCGAGGGCGATTCATTAACCTCCATCATACTGAGTTCCCGGCTTCCGTCTCGTCGTCAACGTTACCGGCGAGATAAAAAAAAGAACAAAAATGTTAAAAACAAAGATAAACTCGACAGTTATTAATAATGAAGAGGCAAATGCGATTTCGCTCTAGCAGGATGCCAGAGGAATCTACGAACGACACACGGCCAGCATTGTTTCACCGGGTGCGCCGATAACAGCACACTGCGAGCATTCACGAGAATCGCGTAAAGATTGCTGACATGCGGCGACAAACGAACGATGACCCGGGGTCGCTGTCTGCACACAGGTTCGGAATAAATTTCCCGTTTTACTCACACCCTTCCTTTCCTGTAGCCGAGCTATCGACGAGACGAGACAGGCCGTTCTATGGGAAACCGTAGTCTACCGTGCGGTTCTTGCTTCTAGACGACTTCTACTCGTCGAGGAATATCGGGCGAGGGACTTTGGCGGACGGAGCTGACGAAATCGATGTTCGAGTTAACCCGTGTCGACCCGGAGGCTATCTCGACTAGCCGGCATTTGACGAGATCCCTTTAACGCGTACACCCCACCCACACACGTCCACTCCCGTCGGGATCCGACGGTCGACTGACATCTGTACGCGCAGACCATAAACGCGCCGCCACTAGACGGGGATCGTAGCTTTCCCTCGCGACGAGTCGTGGCGAGCCGGAAGCGACGGCGGATTCGGCACACCGCTGGATTCTGTACGTTTCCTTGTCGCATTTGTTACCTGCTTCCTTGATTAATTACGTTTTTCATATTATCGGTACTTTCCATGCTCGGGCATTCGTCTCACGATTCGCGAACGAGATTAATCCCGCCGCGCATGCGCAGAGTGATTAAAGTTTTCCAGCTTTAAGCTCGTCTCGAAGCGTGAACGGTTTCGTGAGTAAATTTTCTATTTGCCGAGCAGTCGGCTTAATTCTGAAGTTTGATTTCATTTGAATTCAGGTAAATCAAATCGCATTAATGTTGCGTTTAAAACGTAATCTAGTTTGAAAGAATTTATATGTGATTTGTAGAACTCAAGCTTTGTATTTTGTTGATACATACGTACATACCAATGCGTAATATTTGGGCATGGAATAAACGCGTGCAACTCGGATTGCAAAGATATATTGGATGAAATAACGCGTGCATTGACCTTAATTTTCGTTACGTGATCCACTTGTAAGGTAGGCTCGTCGGCTGCTCGAACAGCCTGCATCATTTAAAGTCAAGGTCATCCGACAGCACGTGTACTCGTAGATTTCAAGGTCGGTGATTGAAGGTTTACGACGTACATCGGAAGCGTCAATGCCGGCCACAAAAATCGATGGCTGAATATCTTTGACCGTGACCGCTACTTGATAAAAGTCGAGATGGACGGAAATTGATTTTTGCGTTTCTCGCGTCACAAACATATTTAGTGTCAATCTTTAATTAAATTCTTCTTCTTTTATCTCTTTCAATTTTTTTTCGTCGTACATAGATAAGTTATTAACATAAACGACGAAAAAAAATTGAAAGAGATAAAAGAAGAATTTAATTAAAGATTGACACTAAATATTTTTGTGACGCATAAGAAACTCAAAAATAAATTTCCATCCGTCTCGACTTTTATCAAACAGCGGTCACGGTCAAAAATATGTTGACCAAGTCATAAAATATCCGTAATCTCAGTGCAGTAACAATTCGGGATACTTTCAAGAAAAATTGAAAACTAATTATGCAAAAGTCAAAGTTTTATCACTCTGCACACTCTGTTTATCACAAAATTTTGACGTATTGATATATTTTTCATGGAAAGTTTCGCAGATATTGTGCGCCATGTACTTTTTCGATTACCTCTGTGTATTCGGAGTTCGGATTGGTTTCGCGATCGATGAACTTACACTTACTATTGATGTAATTGTTAGAAGTTGACATGGTAACTGGAACGAGTTATTTATTTCGATTTAAGTGTGACTTCTTGCGACAAGCGCATGAATAAAACGTGTACAAGGAAAAGAAATTAATTGGACGAATTTAATGCATAATTTACAACGGTAAGTATATATGTAAAACTCCCTGCAAATATATATACAAAACAATATAAATCTTTATTGTTAATGAACAGTATCTAACGCAACATTTAGCTCGCACATCGTCGAATATTAGTCGAACAATCTTTAATAATGGCAACGCGTGGTAAAAGCAAAAAGAAAACCGTGAATGGAAATAATGGAAATAATGAAGACGATACTAGCAACGGCGATAAGAACAAAGGATCAAAAAAGTCGAAAAAAAGCGGTGGAAAAGCACGATTTACTATGGACATCTTCAATGAAGAGGTGATGGAAAATGCTTATTACACGTGCCACAATATCATGGACGTGCTCAAGTGTCGAGGCTTTCCGTGGCCAGATGCTCAGAAAAAGAAGAAGGGAAAAAGGAAATAAACAAAAATATCTGAAAATGTTTGTGTTTTTGAGCAAAAAATAATGTTAACATGGTATAAATATCAATTTACCATAAAGCATATATTAACTAATCTACGTGAAAATAATAGCATTAGCATTTCTTCTTAATTCTGATATCAACACTTTAGCATTAGCTTAATCCAAAACGGTAACAAAAAATATAGTTTATCATATTAGAACTAGCTTACACATTTCTATGTTTCGGAACTGTATAAAAATATTTCCGAAGTTTTATAAATGAAAATATATAAAATAGGTTTGAACACATTCACTGTACGTATACCGCAAGCTATATATTAATAAACTTCTGTTTAACTTTTCCTTTCGAAGTAATCTTCGAGCGTTTCACTTCGACTTATTTATTACTAATACGGTTACAGTATGCCTCTGTATCAAAATCAAAGTCCTCGTCACTGGCATCAAGTGGCCCGTTATACACGCAATGCACCGTCACTGTCTCGGTATACGTTAACTCGGAGAGGAGCTGTTAAAACAATACAATTAATAGATGCTATTGCGCACAATGTAATTGTAATCGTTCGTTCTTACTTTCGGTGTGAGCAGAAAATATTGGGAACTGCCTGGTCTTCCTGTCATTTTTACGAGTAAATTAAAAATTCGTTTTTCATTCATCGCGTCCATGCCCTAATAAAGGACGTGAAATATTTAGGTTTGTGATATTACGGGATAAACCACGATATGAATCATGCAGATAAATCATCACATTACTTATATTATATTATTTAATATTATGTGCAATAACGAACCTGATTAATTTCGTCTACGCAGCGGAAGGGTACGCGCGATAATTCCTGCAACGCGATCATGTAAATGGCAGTGGTTACAGTTCTTTCACCGCCGCTCTGGAAGTGTCTCGTCAATTCCTGTAATTCATCCGCGTCTCGGAATTTCACTCTGATCTTTAGACCATACTCATCGAAATCGAGCTGTAAATTATTTGGTTATGAAATTAACGTTAAATTTCTGTCCCCGTACATACACAATCGATATACACTTACAGCATTTTCACCATGCGCGAGTGTAACTTCACCGGCGCAATCCATGGCTGAAAAGTAAGAACTGAAATTTGCGTTTATCTTTTCGACGAGTTGCTCCAATGGTTGTAACCATTTTTCTTTTAGTTTCTCAATCTCTTTTGTAATATTCTCTACTTCGGCAGTCCTCGTTTTAATCACTTCAGTCAAGTTCTGAATATTACTTCGCACTTGCTCGTACTCGCGCATTACCTATGAATATAAGAAGAAAATATATCATTATATTTTATCGTATTAATGATAAATATGCAATTCACTCGCAATCAAAAACTTGTATTTCCTGCATTGTACTTACATTCTCGGCATCTATATTCTTTGCCAGGCAAAAAACTTTTGCTTGAGCAATATTTAACTCATTATTTATTTCCGCAATAGTAGTTGGTAACTTCTCAAAAGCTTTATTGTAAGGTTTAAATGCGTCATCTTGCGGATTAATGTTTTCTGTAGTTTTTAAGGCTTCCTTATACAGCCTATGAGCCTCTTTTTTCAATGGCTGAAAGTCTTCATCGAATTGTTTAAATATTCTTTCCGCCTCTGTAAACTTATCTTTCAACTCCTCAATTTCATTCTCCTTAGATACTAAACTTTGTTGTAATAACGTTAGTGCAAACTTAATCTCCTCGTTTCTTATGATGCAATCGAAACACTCCTTCAGAATTACGTTATAATTTTCATACATTTTCAGTTGTTCGTTTATTATAACCTGCGGAGAATGTATTAAATATATATTTTATAAACTGGACACAAGTTTTAAAAATAATATGCTCATGATTATGAAGGAAGAACCTTGATCTCTTTAATGCATGCTGCTTTTATATCATCGATGCTCGTCCGATCTGTCTCCATCTGCTTAATTTTACCCGCAACTATACGTAGTCTACCCTTCAGTGCTTGTATTTGTTGAATATTTTGCTGATATTTATTTCTGTCGGCCCGATACTTATCTAACTCTTTAGTTTCCTCGCATATCTTATCTTCTGTCTCTTTAATATGAAGTAAAACACAATTCCTTTTCTCCTGCAAACTTTGTAATCTGAAACATACGTACATTCATGTGCATATGTACTCGCACGTATTCTCACAAAATGTTTCTATTTGTTTTTAAAATATCTAGATTTGCCTAATTATAGCTTACCGTTCCTGAATTCTCTGTAGTCTAGATTTATCTAAAACGATTGATAGCATCGCATTTCCAGACACCCGTGATATTCTGGTTGATGTTGCACGTGTATATTTGGACATGCTCACAGTATAGATATTATTCTCTACGAAGAGGAATTTCAAGTTACAAGATTTGTACTTACAAAATTGTATTTACGAATATTGATTTCGAAAGATTGCTCACCACTGAAGTAACACCTTAAGCTACGAGGCACATGATCTGTTTTATCTTCGACTTCGTTAGTCCCGACAGGGATATTGTGCAGATGATACATCGGAACTAAATATTTCATTATGGTGGACGGCGCTTCGATGAGCGACACTAAGTAATGTTTAAAGCCGAATTTTGTAATATTCTCTATCGGTATCTCTGGTTGCATGAAAACTCTCTTCATAGGATCGGAATGAACTACATTGACCTGCAATTTCTGTTGGTCTCTCAGGTACTTCAGTAAGAGATTCATATCTTGTTTGTTTTCGCACGTAAATGCTATTAAATCCCGTACTGATATTATACTCTCTAAATATTTTGCGTACGAAGCCTCCTTTACGTTAATATTGAGCAACATGGGTTCGTGCACTGTCATCGAAAATTTGTTACGATTCTCCCTCAGCCAAAGCACACCCTTGTACGCGTCTGAACTGCGTTGTCTCAAGAGCTCTAGACGCTTTGTTTCGAAATTAAGAGATTTATGTTCTGCCTGTAGAGCTAAAATTATCATTTCAATTAATTAATCTAACGGCGACTAAAAGCAATAATCGATAATAGAAGCAAATTAAAAGTAATACGATTTCTAGTTTTATATGAACTCATACCTCTTAATTCACGACTGATATTTTCTTCTTCGTGCTTTATTGTAATATTTTTGTTAGCGAGTTTATTAATTGTACTTCTGTGTTTTTCCATGTTGTTCGCTATGTTCTGTATCTGTTTCATTAAACTTTCCTCTAAAATGTATGATATATTATTTTTTTATATATTGTTATAGGCAACGGAATGGCACAAATTATTATAATTACAAACCTGACCCAATATCGTCAATCATTAAAAATAAATCGTTCTCGAGTTTGCATTTTTGCTGTTGTGCGAGATTAATATCTTGATCCCGATTCTGTTCTACCTGAATTCTGCGTGAACATGTATTCTCACTTTCTTTAATCCTGTTCTCGCAGGTGAGAATATTATTCATCATATTTTTCACTTTTGTATTTTTAGCATAGACTTTGTTATTCTGAAAGTATGTGAGTAACATATTATATCGTTAAGGTATCACTGAAACAAGCAATATTTATTGAATGATAGTTTCATTTTTCGATATACTTACATGATTGTTTAGTGAATCTCTCAGTGTCTTCATATTGGATCTAATTTTTTCAATATTAGTTTTCATTGGTTTTAGTGTAGCATCTATCGATTGCATTTTCTTTGCTGCTGCATCTCTCACTTTCTTAGACTGTTAGGATGCAAAAGTAATTAATGATAAAAATAGCAATAAGAAATTTATTTAACAGCAATTAGTGATTAGAAAAAATTAGGTTTTCATGTACCTCCACTAACTTTCTACGCATTTGGTCATAGAGTATCCATGCCTTCTTTTGTTTCAGTGTCAAAATTTTCTTTTTTATCAACTTCCTTTCCTTTATTGTACTGACAGTTTGTTGCAGTCCGTCATGTTTTTGAGTATTAGAATCCAGTAAACGCTTTTTATTTGCTATATCAACTTCAAATTGTTTAAACCTGGCTCTATGTTCTTTTAACGATTGATGATACTCAAGAAGCTTAGGATCTCCAACAGATCTTTCTGTATTTTCTAGCAATGCTTGGGCATTCATTTTTGAAAAATCTTGTACTTTATCTTGCGGCAAAAACTGACAAAGATTATCAACCTACAAAGAACAATGGCTACTATTAAGAGATGTGTTTCAATGAATTATGTAATAAGAAAATGATATTAGAGTACCTGAATATTATGGCTGGTAGTAAATTCTTGCACATCTTTTATATGTACTGGTTTATTATTAATCGTCCATATAGATTTTCCATGCTTACTAAATATCCTGGTAACCACATCTTGCTTTGTATGATTCTTTAGATGAATTTCTATTTTTGCCTCTTCACACCCATATTTTACATATTCACCAATATGAATTGCCCGCCCAATGATACTGGGCTTACCACCTAGACCAAGGACTATAGCAGCAACGATAGTGGACTTGCCAGAACCATTGGGTCCAATAATGACATTGAGGTATCTCGTAGGTTTTACTATGACTTTATCATAGGTTCTGTTATAAACATACATCATATTATGAGTTACATGAAAAATGTACGGAATGACGTAATGTAATGTAATCTACAATTTCTCAGAGATATAAGTTTAATATTATTTAAAATATTATAACTTATTAATTTTATTAATTAATTAATATTATTTAAAATGATTCATACTCATTACTTACATAAAGTTTTCTAAATATATACAAGTGATAATTCCCTTTTCAGTATCGTCATTCATCTTGTTAGGTTAAGTTATTATAATGTCGTGTGCAATGAACAGGATGCAGTACATACAATGCAATTATTTATTATGGATTTGTTTCAGAAAAATCCGTAATAATTCCAAATAATCCCAAATGCATCGTACACCTAATCAGTCTCCTCTCCCCTCGTGTCGAAACAAAAGATCAAATAATCCCTTAGCGCCAATTCACTCAAGTCCGGTTATGAACTGACAATCGGCAGGGTGGCCAACATCCTAACCTAATAGATAGTTCTCGATTCAGTATCCGGCGTGTCTATTGCGCATGTGATAGTGCGCATGTGACGTATGTATCGTGTTGATACCTGTTGCTATTTGTATTGTGATGTTGCACGTATAAAAACAGCGACAACAATAGGTTTGTTCTTTTTCGCTGCACTTCTGAACTAGTGCAATAAGTTAGAGTAAAAGAAAATATATTTATTTCACTCTAATTTATTAGAGATATTATATACTATTCTACATTTTTATTTAGTTTATTTTAGATTAGTTTAATTTGTGCAACTTAAATTTCGCATCGCTTAGCTGTAGAATGTACCAAATATTTTGGTATATCTACAGAATTTAAATAAAATAATACAAAAAATATAAAATACAAAAAAATAGATGTAATATGAAATTTTACCATATTATCATAAAAAGTCATCAGAAAGTAAAAAGAACGTAGAAATTGCCTGAGTGTGTAATAACGTAGAAGTTGTCCTATATTTACTTAATCTAATTGTAAGAGAAATAATTTTCCCTTCATTTATCTCTTTGATCAATTTAGATGTTTCATTAACGAAGTCAATTCTTAATTGATCAAAAACATCTTTAACTAAAAAGAGCAGAACTTTGAATGTTCTTACATGTATAATTATTTGGAACCTGAGATTATAGATATTTTCAATTAAATCGTTTTAGTAATGTCCTTTAATTAATTAATTTTTATTTCGTTTTATATATTTTCGCAAATAATATCTCGCTACTAATAGAAATTTAAATTATTAGAATGGATTTGATGTTTAATTTTCGAGAATAATTCAAACAGTTGTATTTTGTGCTGTACATTCAATTATTAACTATAATTTGATGAAGTTTTGTTGAGTCATAATACGATCGATGCATTATCATAATGATAATGCTCACACTATTCAAAACTCCACTCCTTTGTTGTTGCAACATATAAGAGCGACCATTTCAGAGTAACTTGATATATTACAGGTACTTGTTAACGATTTCATCAAGGGAATACGTCAATTAATTCTAATTTAGATAATAGCATTGTCCTTGGATTATAACTAAGTTACAATCAACATTACATTCGTTACGCTTACGCCTTTCATGGTAAACTATATCAGTGTTTCTCAGAATATACATAGTGCTTTTCAAAATTTCCTTAAACCATGCAATATTATTTCCAAACTAAATTTTATGTACTGTATTTTAATTGTCAAGAATAATATATAAATCATGATCATTTACGCAAATTAAACACAAATATATATATATATATATCGATATTTAAGTATTCCTACCGACATCTATCATTTGTGTTTAATTTGCATGAATAATCATGATTAATTATAAATTATTATGTATATATATATAGCATATCGCGCTTTGTGCACGATCTAGATACGCAAGAGATGGGTCATATGTCACAGCAATTACACATCATTACTTTATTACTCCTTGCATCCCAGGGGTGATAAGTGCCGATCGAAGAACGCCATGGTTACTTCATGGCTAACAAATGATCCCTACGTCCTGTCTTACTATTTGGCACAAGAAGTTGCTCGCAGTTTTAAACCCGAACTCGTCGGGACTAGATAGATTACGTAGAATCCATGTGGGGTCACATATTTATCAGATTGGTCAAATAGAAGAAACTTGAACATTACAGACTTAGAAAAGAAACAATCATGTTCTCAACTATTATTGCTAATGTGCATTGATGAAGTGATCAGTAATTTTTAGATTGTAATCTATGATTTAGATCGTTCTTCTCTCATATCGCCTCGCTAATCATGTTCCGTCCACTGTCGAAGTTCCAAGGGCGAGCCAAGAGTAAAGTGCGAAAGAGATGGCGGTTATTCCACGCTACGGATTTTCAATCCTTGATGTATCCTTGCTTCATCTTCTGTATCATTCTCGGTGTGTTTCCATACAGAATCAACGCTTCGACTTTTGAAAGTTCTAGGATACGTTTCATCCTATCGATCACCGCTGGCTCCCTCTTCTGCAGTTATGGACTGGTGATATTTTATCAGAGCAACATTGGGAAAATCATCGCGTCCAACAGTGTGCCTGAGACTCTTCAGGGTAACTGCTACTTTCTGCTCGGCAGTTTTATAGTGATTGTCACGTACATCCTGACCAAACAGCGAATGCGATTACTTCAAAGTGTACTGGACGTCTCTTCGAGGCTGCCGGCGGAATCATTTCAGAAGCTATCCAGGCTAATCCATGCCAAGGATATTATCGGCTTTCTCTTCTTATTCGGACAAATACCAAACTGTTTCGCCGCCTCCCTTCCTGACACTTTCGCCAAATTTTACACAATGTACGTCACCCTGCTGATATTTCAGATGGATATGTTATACATGAATTGCGTTTGCGTGCTGAAGGCCTGTTTCAAGAGGATCAATGATAATCTGGCGAGTATGCGGGAACTCGTAATGAACGATGAGCCACATCTCCTCAGACGCATTTATCATGAGCAAAGAAATCCGTTTCTCCTGATGGAGCTCAAGGCTCTGAAGAAGCGGCATCTAATGATCAGCGACACCGTGCAATTGTTGAATATACTTTTCAGTCTGCAGCTTCTCGCCACCATAGTCTTGACCTTCGCCGAAATCACGTTCAGCCTGTATTTCTTCATAATGCAGTGCTTTGGCAACAAATTAACCGGCAATTTAAATAAACAGATTTGGTACACGGATTTTGGTACGTCTATAATATACTATGCTGCAAAAATAGCATTGATGGTGTGGGCTTGCGAGACCGGCAAGGATCAGGCACTGAAGATCGGCACCACTATTCACGATGTTCTTATCAGCACCAGCGATAAACAGATTAAAGACGAGGTAGTAAAATGTATTTAACTTGTACATTTTTATAAAAGTGTTCCAATTATCTCTGTGATTTCTAAATCTGCTGCTCTTGCAATCCTATTATTCTATTTCCGAGTCTGTGTCTGATTATTTTGCGTTCTGTATTTGAATGTTGTAGCTGCAGTTGTTTTCCTTGCAAATACTGCATCGCGAAAATACATTCTCTGCAAAGGGCCTTACTGTGGATGCGACTCTTCTCACTGCAGTGAGTAATCGATCACAATTCAAATTATATTCGCTCAAATTATATTTGCTTAAATGTCGCTTATACTCTTGCATATTTGTGAAATATACGTTACTTTGTGATTCTAAATATACATCTATTTTGCGATTTTGTTTGCAGATAGTGGGTAGCATCACTACATATTTGTTAATCTTAATTCAATTTATGTTTACGTCACTTTCTTGCGAGGCAAAAAGTAATATTACGCAAGCTTTATAATTAAGTGTGCATAATTCAACAAGGGAAAGAAAATGCTTTCAAAATTCAAAATATTCTACTTTTCGTTACGAAACATTATCATCTGATATTTTGTATATTATACAAAAAGAACCTTAAAGACATCTATATCATATATAACTTATTTTGCAAATAAGTCTTTAATGTATCTCGTTGGATATAGTTAAGTGCACTGTGTGAGATGTATAAATAAATACATTTAAAAAAATATCTCTTTGCTCATTAAATATATTATGTAAACGAACCGTTAAATGTTTTTACAATAAAATTAAAACGATATAGTACAAATGTCGATATATCAATATAATTTGAAATTCATTTCTAATATATAGAAATATATAGGGTGACGTCTTGTAATGACTGGCAGCAGAGTAATAACATCTACATATACAAATAAAATGACAATGACTTTTCTTTCTTTGACACCGCATTGTTGGCGATATCAGCACGGAAATTCAGCGATAAGTATAATCTTCGTGGTCTGAAATTATATCTCAATGCGCCATAAGCTGCGACAATGTGCGCGTGAAACTTTCACACATTTTGTTCGTAACTACAAACGCGCACATTACGTTGCACTGTGTATATTGAGGAACACCAATACGGTTTGTCATGAAAGGCATAAGCGTGATGAATGTAATGCCGATAAACGCAGGGACAATGTTATTATCTAAATTAAAATTGATCGACGTATTCCCGTGATTGATGAAATTGTTAAAGAGTATCTATAGTGTATATAGACAGCAAGTTACTCTGAAATAGCAGCTATGCAGAATCCTTATTCTTATCGCTGCCGAGTGACCTATGAAAATGACTTTCGATCTCTTTTACCATTTTTAATACTGTCAAATCGCAAGGTTCTCCTCGTTCTCGTGATATTTCTGTGTGTCTTAAATATATCTTTTACATGAAGGAGCAATAAGAACTTATAATTTTCTCGTGAAGGTTTAATTCGTTATTGTAAATTGAATTGTAATACATATTTATCCCGTTGTTTTACTATTTTTAATAATGAAATATGTTATAACCCCTATTGTTAAAAATATAAAAAATCAAATATATACTACAACCCAATACTATTTAAATATAAAATGGAATACACTCGTTTTTTTCAATATCAATGATTCGCTAACTAAAGTTGCATAATAAATTGAGCTCATGGAGAGGTCAATCGCACATGGTACAAGGAATAATTCATGGTTCGTCTATATTATATATGCGCAGCAATAATGGGCAAGTATTAGCTTTACAGCGGTTTGTAGTATTTTATAGCGATTCGCCTGTAGCGCCGCCGGCCTCGAGAGTGTTTTCATTCAGTGCGCGAAGGCATTCAATTATCTCTCTCTCTCTTTTCCTCTCTTGGGTGTAGCCGGACCGTGATCTATTGTCGTCAAGGTTAACGTTCTACTGCGCGATAATATCCATACATAGTCGCAAAGGTTAATTTAGACTAAAAGGCTAAATGTGTTAATGATTTCAATCCTACTTTAATGCCGCGACGCGCAGATCGGATCACGTACACAAACACGCATGGCAGACGGATAACATGTGTTTACTGCGCGCGAGCGGCGCAAATACTTCGTAAAATAACAAGATGAGTACCGATATCGTGGATATCGATCAAATAAATCATCCGGATCGTACCGCGAGGTCATCAACGTCGCATTGGATATCGAAATCGTGATTCAGATATATTGGCAACGGAGAGCGAACGGAGAGTGCAATGAAATTATGCTCGAAAATCGGTATCGTGTATGCTAAATCTAAAGAGAAAAAAAACAATTCATGCAAAAATAACAATGTCAACAAGCGAAATAGAGTCGTGGGCATTATCTGTAGCAGCAAAATATAGATAGATTATATTAATGCTGCATTATATAATACGATGATAGGTAAACTGAACGGAGCAATTTTCCTTGCTAATATGAGTGGCCTGTAGATTAAAATTTATATTACTTAAGCCACGAGCTACTTCGATAACAAACGTTTCTACATAGTGCAACTAGATGACTATAGCTATCTATACAAGGTGTCCCAAACTTTCCAAGCCATCTTTAACGTTTAAAAAGATGAAAGATTTGATGAATGATGGAAAAATAATGTTCTGAAAGATCGGCTTGAAATTTTCGTTAAAGCAAAATATCAGGGAGAATGATCCGCTATATCCGGGGCATTCTGCGTTGTGTACACGTGTACACTTATGTGAAACCATAACATCTGCCGTACAGCTACGCACATGGCATGCGTGCGCACGGAGATCGACTGTTACACTTGAGGAAGCACGTAAACTTCATCGATATCGATCGTTTGTGTATCATGTACGGTGAAATTTTGCGCGTTAAGCATCGGAGCGTGCGTACGGGCTACGATTCTTTCAGACAGCCCAAAGTTCCGCTCTTTTATCTAATTCTGGCAGCGGCGCCGCGGAGAGGTAAGAGGAGCGGTAAAAGATCGCGGTGCAGCAGCGGGCGCGTAGGCGATCACGCGATTGCGCGACCGCGTCTCATCGAGTGCACCGCGGCGCCTCTCTTTGATACGCAATATTGTCAGTATTGCGCCGACTGCCGCGCGGAGTGGATGTCGAGTGATGTTACTCTTGCGCGCCGCCTGTCGCGCTTTATTTTTCCTGAAACGAAACTTTTCTGAATAATAAGCCTCGTGCACTTAAATAAAATCGCCTTCCCTTCCGCGAGTGATGCAAAAATACACTTCGGAGATGAAGAGGATCAATATATTAAAATGAAAATATTAAAAAAAAGAATAATAAACTAAAATAGATCAGAAAGGGCGGACAGTTTAATATCCCGCGCGAGAAATTCACCAGGATCGCAGTGGTGGCTCGTGCGCACGAGTACAAGTGTATGATCTGTACGTTTGTTCAGTGGATACGGAAATCGCGAGCGTGTCGAGTTCGTATATGCCGCGGATTGGATAGAGCGGACAGGAAACGGACTCACATGCTCGCATGCGCTGAAGTTTTAGTGGAATACCGCGAGTCCGCGAGCAGCGAGCAGAGTGCCGCGCAATCTGAGGATCGATGCAAAAACGCGACCTTGCCCGCGGATCTTTGATGCCGCCGCCATCGCGCCACAATCTTTTTTCACGCTCGCATCCGCGATAACGAATACGACGACGGAGTCTGGGATAAGAGCGGCCAGATGCGTGATTGGCGGCTCGTCGCGCAAAGTGAGACGCGATTTTAATTCTCGCGCGTGAAAAATCGCCATCGATCTACGCAGCCGCAGTTGCTCTCGGAGAGAGGTGCACGGCCGCGTGTCGAGATTCATCCCGTCCAATGAGGAGTACGTATATATATATATATTATATGTACATCGTCTCATTTGTATTCACTTCGCGAAAACCACGAAATCTGTCGCGACATGCGTTGAGACCCGAGAAATTCCTATTACGCCTGGTTTCGCTCCAAACGCTGATGTCACAAGACAACGTACGAAAAATCAGGTTATCGTCCACTATCTCGTTTGGTTAAAGTTTGTTTCATTTTACGGAGCGTTCATTAAGCAAAATTTTCAGCTGTTCTTATACAGCGCATGGTAATTGAGATTTATCAAAGCTAAATTACCGAACGCTTTAAAAACCACGATATTATCGATGTAAGGCTTTATCGATTAGTTCAGTTTGAAAATCATCTATTTTATTCAATTAATATTAAATTGAATAAAATTTATTATTTCCTGTTTCGATATGATGACTGAGTTTGCAGTCTATTTTTAATTTTTGTACGTTTTTGTAAAAAGCACAAAATTGTTTATAAATAAATCTTCCGAAAAGATTAGGCTTTATTTAAAAATAGCCATTATTTAATATTGTCAAGTGGACAATGAAACAGAAGATTGGGTTTGTGCTATATTTATATCGGCGCGACTCTTGTATCGCCAATCCTAACTGAGACGACGTGCCAAGAAATGTGGGTAAAGCATTTGGCGCAGTTTGCGGGATTGTTAGGGCACTGTCTCTGTCGTCACATATATAAATGCGTGATTCGCCTAACTCATATAGAAATAATGATGATCGCGTACTTCAATACAAAAATCTTAGAAATATTAAATATTGCTTTTCGCGGAATAATTCATTGTCATGGAATCTTCAAGCACGTCACAAAAATTCTGAATATCACAAAGATGCAAAATAGTCGGGATAAATTTTTATAAAAATGTTATTAAAAAATACCGTAATTGTCGATATCAATTGTAATATTGAATTTATGACAACTGACATTCGAATCAAAATATCGAAAAATTATTTTTTATGAAATAAATTGGAAAAATTATTAATGAGTATTCAGATTGTCATAGAAAGTTTAATTGAAGTTGTATGCGCGGGAACTCGCGCGGCGGAAGTCAGTGAACTTTTCACGCAAAGAGTATGCGACGCGCGCGATAGACATGACGTTTCCGTTAGAAGCGCTCGACCGCGCAATAGCGTCTTTGAGTTATTGCATGATGTTAGCGAAGACTAACGAGAATTTATGAACGCGACAATGAGTCGTCTAGTCTAGTCGACAATACGCGGCGGATAGCTCTCGTACCATTGACTTCAGCTGCACTCTTCTATCTCAAATTGCTCTCGAGAGTCGATCAGTTTACTCAACTACTATCCGATAATGTTAATGTTGTTATCTATTATATGCGCACCATCTTCTGCTGTTATGATGGAATTTCCCCGATCGCAAACACAATGTCACTACATCAATTTTTTTTATTTTGAGAAATTGCCGTGTATAATCATTCAAACAAAAACGATTGAAGTGAGAAGAAGAAATTCAGAGAAATATTTTTCAGACATTTTCGATCATTCTTAATCATCTTAAAGATTATTTAATTATCGAATCCAGCAATAAGTGTGAATCAACTAACGATCGATATCGTTTGTTATCGCTTATTGCTCGATTCGTATTTATTATCGCACAGACGTAACGGGCTGTGTATAGTGACATATAATAAATGCGAAGTGCATTGAAAATGCTTGTCGTAGATGGACTGAATCAACTTGTGCTGGTATTGTCGTCCGATAAATTCAACTTGAACAAACAACCGGTGACGCGCACGATTATCATACCGGCGAAACTTGCGCATACGTCCGACGAGATATTTTAATTTTCACATCCAAGGTTATCTCGAGTCCATATACTCGGTTTTTAGTGCTTGATGCGACCGTTGCAAAAGTCGTTTGGAAGAAAAGAATGCAAATTCTGCATCTATGCATCGTTTCATCGCGCGTTCGTGATGAAATATCTTCGTCGGCGAATAAGCGCACTGAGAAAAATGATTTGATTGTACCAACAAGACGTATATGATATGCAATTTGGTTAAAAATTTCTAGTTATCACGAACTGGATATTTTATAACTAGAACGTTTGATAGACTGTACTATAATCTGGAAATTCCTAAAGGAATTCCGATTCGTATATTTTCCAACAGACAGACTGGTTGAACCTACCAGATTTCTAATTAATGCAATCAGATTTTTTTTTAATGCGTTTTTATGATCTTTGTACATTAACGTGAATTATATACACCATTTATTATCGTCCATCACATTTATTGTCCACCGCGCAGTGGCAGGTTATAAAAGCGTTATAAAAGCGCGGTAATTAGGAACGAGAAATCGCTCGAGGAAAACGAGGTATTATCCACAGCGCCTGTCTCTGGGGTTAATCGAAAGATTGTTTTTGCAAAAAAGATATTGCGACTTTATTACAGTACGTACACGTAATAGATGTAAAATATGTAGTTTTACATGCTGACATAATAGAATATCGAGGGGTTGGTCACTAGCGGTTATAGTGTACAAAAATTACCCTTGATACGGATTACCTTTAAATTACCTCAGATTCCTTAAGATTACCTAATA
The DNA here is from genome assembly GCF_003672135.1 of Ooceraea biroi. Classification (NCBI taxonomy): domain Eukaryota; kingdom Metazoa; phylum Arthropoda; class Insecta; order Hymenoptera; family Formicidae; genus Ooceraea; species Ooceraea biroi. Next base: position 6,135,174 of record NC_039512.1, read on the forward strand.
CTACAACAGTTCGATCACATAACTTGGCAAAAGTTTCAATTTACTGTCAAAATTCATCAATGCCGTATTTTCCGTATTGATTTCAGCCGGTAGTTCCCTCGATGATTGTTCAGAATTTTCCATTTTGATCGATTTCGATAATAAAACCAGAAAAAAATAATAAACTAGCACAGAGCAGGCAGCTCGGCGGACATATAGACCCGAAAACATATGAAAGGTTGCGTTTCCGATATTTGGTTGTCTCTCGGCGGTTAGATATACTGAATATATATCGCGCATGGTATCACGATTACCTTAGATTACCTCAGATTATCTGAGACTACCCTAAAAATTACCTAGCCCTTGTACAAAGATTACCTCAGTGACCAACCCCTCGTAGAATATATATTCGAGAAACATTTTTTTATAAGATTTTTTTATGACAAGCTCATGTATATAGTTTTTTCTTTTTGAGACTCTTGCTTTTTCGGTTTTTATTTAATAATTTTTTAAAATTTAAATTATTAAAAGGCTACGGTTTCGCCAAATTTTAAATAATTTTGCAATTCTAATAGATGTTCTTTCCTTTTTCATGGAATTCACACCAGTGAGACGTTCAATTGATGAAACATGAAACTCGATTTCACAGTCGTGCGCGATTGCACATGTACAACTATATTATAGTGTGCAGATGACGTGAAAACAAGCAAGATAATTTATGCACACAGTAAGAGATGTGGACACGCTATTTATCGAAAATAGCTTTTTCTTCGTTTTTATCACCGGCACTATACACTGATTGTGAGATCTGCGTTTGCTCGTTCCAATCGTTAGCTTCTATCCGTGACAACCATTGTCACGATTCTAATCGATCGAAACTAATGTCGAACGGACGTGATTGGTTGAGGAAAAGACTTCATAATTCAACACCTTTGTTGGAATTAATTGATTAATTTTTTTCGAGGTCGTTTGATGACGCCGCACGCGCAAGTTTAGATAATATACTTATTAACTCGTAAGCTAATTTATCGAGGTCGACACACACCTTGTCGGTAGAGGGTTCGCGCGAATAAAGTATGCAATTTAAAACGCGAACGAATAGAAATTATACTAATTCTGGTGACTGATACGAGTATTCCACGAGTGACGTTTAGCTCATACAAGTGGCGTCTCAATTTACGTCAGCTCGATTTGCGTTCTTTTGGTAGGCTGCATCGCTTACGTATTATGGCGTTACCAATGTTGATTTTGCGCAGTTTACACTTCCAATTGCGTCAGTTAAGGCTTTCCATTTATCTCGTATATCTCAGCGTGGTCCGATTGCTTCACTTTACGTTGCTTTATTTCTATCTGTTACTCTCTTTATTTCTCTCTCTCTCTCAGCACAAATGCGACGCAATTTCTCAATCTCGAATATGTAAAGTCATCACAAAAGTTTTCGAGCCACGTTACCTTAATCGATGCCACCTTTCATTCCCTGAGAGGTAGCATTAATTATGAGGGAGGAAAGAGTCCAGGTATGCGCAATGAATGCATGTACATGCGATTCGCACGCAAATGATGACCCCGTTGACATCATGAGACGTACGTTTATAATGCGCCTCTGACTTTCCTCGCGTGCCTCGAGCTTTATCAAGACGCACTTAAGGCATCATAGAAATAAACGAAAAAGGCAATGAGATCTTACAGGTGTAGATATTTTTGTACGATACATCTTTATTATTAATTTGTTAAATGAAACTTATTTCAATTTTTTGCAAAAAGACATTTTTTGTACTGCCAAGGGAAAGGTGAAGGTATCGTAAAGTGTCATTCAGACTTGACACATCGAAAGCTGATCCCGCGTGCGCGTGACCCTGCGGGCTCCGATAAAATCGCGATCGCTGCGTTTCGATTCGCCGAGTAATTTTCGCGTGCTTTCTCCTTGACATAGCAACGAGATATACTTATGAGAGAACGAGAAAATAGTAATTTCCTGCGAACCGCATAATGTACAACATGTAAATGGCGACATGTTGTTTTTCTCGAGCTATACGTAATGACACGGATGCGCAGCGTGTTACACCACGGAGATAAAATCGGATCTGGGTTGCGCGCGACTCGCTAGTGCGTGAGTCAGTTGCTTGTCGCGTCGTCGACTGGAACAAATAGAATTATTAGGCTGATGCACGAATAACGGCTGCTTCGGTATTGGCCGATGCGTATTTTTCTACTGGACAAATGTTTCCGCCAAGCTCGTTACATAAAACGATCGCTAAAGATTTTAAGAGAGAGAGAGAGAAAGAATGCGATAAGATATCGTTCTCCTAATTTAGAAAACAACTTTCTGAGGAAGCTGATAAACACAAAATAATAAATGCATGATATAATGAGATTTTAATTAATCAAATTTGTTGTTGAGAAGATTTTTTAAAGTAATAAAGAGATCGTTCTACATGTTTTTTTTATCGCTTATAAGTATTTACTACTGACTAATGTCTTTTTGTGTTTCACAATATTGTACGACAAACATTTGTAAGAAAGACGTCTCGCCTGAAAATAAGAAACAACACATAAATACAGTTGGTGATTCATTTTAGGATTCTAAATTATCTAGCATACGGGAAAGTGTAAATTCTATGGTAGGCACGTGCGTCTTTTAGTGATACACTAGTACGCAATCATTTACACTTCGCCGCCTGCTGCGACAAATTGACGAGCCTTCGGTTGATCCTTGTACCGAGTCACTTTCATTAGCGTAGCGACAGCTAAAGAACCTTAATCGTCGGATATAATGTGCTATTAGACGTTGATTATTGAACTGGATCACAAAGGAAACTTATTTACTTTCCCCACGTAAATGTGTAAGTTCTCGATCGTCTTTACGTGATACTTTTATGACAATAAATTTGATTTATTTATCAATTTTATACTTTTCTTCTGAGAAATAATCATGGAAAATTGTATAAGTGCCAGATTTAAAACCTTTCAGATCTTTACTAAATTATATTATATAATAATATATTGCATATATAAATTATTTATTTCTTACAATTAATATCTATATATTATATATAATAGATATTAATATCTATATTATTCTCTATTAGCAATGGCACTTATATAGCGAGGTGACACAGACAGACTAACATGCAACATCATTACGCGATATATACCGGGGATTCACGGGTTTTCAATACAGAGGCGATCACATGCATGTTACCGAACGTTTCTGTTATAATATTCTGCGGTTTATGATAATGATATGCATGAAATTGCTTCTTCGAATTTTGCGACATTTAGCGTATGGCATACAATGTTTTTCTGCAATGTTTCGCTGAAATACTATTCGTATCCTTTGATAAATATCATCTCAATTGTTCTTTACTAAAGATATCTAGAAGATACTTACTGAATAAATGTAAATTAATTACATGCAACTTTGATTAACAGTTTGCGTCATTGGTTTTTTCTAGTTCTAAAGTAGAATCGATTCAAAAGTGAATTCTACGTACTTCGATGGCGAGTGAATAATTGGCTTCTTGAAACTATTTTGAAATTGCTGCAAGAGACATCATCGTGAGTCATTGACATAGTGTGCAATCATGATCACGCGTGCTGACGATGACGCGTTGTTGCATTACTCGCGAAGAGGTCGCAAGGAGTCAGAAAAAGAACTCTAAGCGAACTAGAGGCGCCCGGAAGTGATCTATATCGCGAGTGCCCATTTATAGGCGCCGATGAACGCACTCACGTGTCGCTGAATTAAATTAAAAGCGGCCACTGAAGCTGACAGTTGCCCCTCTTGTTTGCACAGATCTACTGCGAATTAATCTCTTAAATTACGAATTTTTTTATTTCTCGCAGCTGAAACATATAAGAATATTTTCATATACAATGTATTTGGGGTAATATGAGTACAAGATCCTTAAGGATTAAGATGTATTGTGTTTGGAATTCAGTTAAAATATTAATTTTCCCAAAACTGCAGAATAATTTATCCAATATCAAGTTTAATTTTTTCTTTCTCGGGATTATCAAGTATCAACATATCCACTAACATTACGAATGGATACGAAAACCTTGATACGAGAAATACAAAATAAATCTGTGTCTATATTGATACGAGATACGAACATACTGATTAACCGATTAAAAATGCTAAACTGAACATTTACGCTAGATTATTATGAAATATGTATCAATAATTGTGGAAATTCTGATGTACCGAATCGCCTAGTGTTTTTCAAATACCTACCAGAATATTCAAATACCTACCTTATATCGGCGTATAATACTTCTAAGTAGATGCATACTTCAGTTATTTTCATTGTTTTATTTCAAGTGATATCGATAAAACAGGAAGCATTGATATTTCGCGTAAAGAAATTATCAAGAATTATTCTATTTTATGATATTCATCTTATTCTATTCCGAAATGAAAACGATGATGAAACTTAAATTCACATGTACAGCCGAACGGTCTTACAAATACGATTATTACAAGATTATGTCAATCACGTTTTGCGATAATTCGATAATTTGGAAAGACATGTGATAAAGATACTCAACTTAATATTTCTGTAAAGAATTACAACATTTCACAGAAAACTGGATACAAAAAATGTATACGTACGAAAAATATTGCAGCAAACTGTTCTTGTACATCTTATGTCTGTTGCAATATTAATTATAATAAAATTAATCTTGATCCTATCGAAACTTTGTATACATGTACAATTGTACAATTTCGAAAGATTTATCTTGATTTAAATTAAATGAATCTTCTTTATCTATCTGTTTCTTTACGGTGTTAATGGGTAAAATATCGATGTCTTTCTTCTGATGGCATATACTACTCGCGAGTAGACTTCTACGAGGAAACCGCAGGAACCGAGTCGCCGTCACGCGCGAGAGTAACGGTTCACCGGTGTGACTACTGCTGGAAACAATCCGCTCGCATCAGTCATGCAAAACGGAGAACCGCAGTTACAATGCTATTATGAGCCGAGTGCGGCTGCAAAGCTGTCGCGTTTATGGCCGTACGTTTCACTCTCAAGTATCCAATGTGTATCGAAGTATAAGTATTCAGCGAGTCGTCGTTGAAAACGATCATTCTGGAAATGCAAAATAATACTCGGTAACGACTCTGATTTAATACCATAGCAAAAGTCTGCGTATCTTGAAGTCTCGGGTAGCCAATACAGGATTTTGCCTTGTAATCGTACCGCAAACGTAAACAAGTTCCCCCTTCTTAGGAGTGGGAACGGAAGAGTCGCCTATAATATTCTTGTTATTCATTTATTTCGCTATTTGCAATTCACTTCGCCTGCAGACGGAAGTTTCCTTCTGCTTTATCTTAATTGTTCTTTCAGCTGCACCTTATTCAGCTGCGCCCAATAAAAACGGATGCACAACAAGCGGAAACGTACGCTATATGTATTTCAACAAAATTCACACAATCGGCCATGATCCTCTTCGTATCGTTTCCTTAGAATACCTACGTAAATTGATTACTTAGCAAGTCGAAAACAGCAGCATACGTCACGTTCGTGTGTGACGCAGGGATCAGCTGATCGCTATGTCACGTGGAAATTATGATGAAAGTGCAAGCTGCATCCTTGATGGTGCAGCGTCAATCAGTACGACCGGTTCTGTGACCGTTGCGGCTTCGAATTCCGTATATGGTATCATATTATGTAGTTTTCACTTCGTACATTTCAATGGCAGTACATTTCCAACAGCTTTTTTCCAACGTGCTATCCATTTCTCTTGATCATTCCCGTGATAATTAAGAGCACCTTCAATGTGCACGATGCTGAAGTTTCAAATTTGTGAAAATATATTCGAAACATATCTCTTTTAATATTTATGTAAATTAAAAATTCTTAACTTTCCAGGAATCGTACACGCGACGTAAACATGTTTTTCGAGTCCGAAGCGAACATCGCGTGCGATATCCGATAATTCGAAACCGTTAGATTGTCTCTGTAAACCTCTCAAGTGTCGCTGTTGGCGAGACATCGTTTCGACAACGATCAGTTTCGCTCGTGTTCGCGGAAACTTTTTTTCGGATTACTGCGGATTACGGACGGCTGCGCGTTGCGTTGGCCTCGACGTCGTTGGCACACGCATAGTGCGCTATCATAACGGCTGCCAAGCACAATATCTCTACGCACTCGGTAGCGCATCGTATATCCGATAGACTGCCTTCTGTTCAAAGTAATAGATTTTGCACTGTTCGCTTACACCGAGTTTACTTGTGACAATTGTGAAATTCAAGTTGGCCGATGCGCGACATTAGAGATTCATGCCGTCGAGAATATCTAAGGACGCATTTCTTAATCTGCATGCTTGGTTGGTTTGCATAGGATCACGTGTGTAATTGGCTGCAGAATTGGTTTCTGCGAAATATGTTCATAAATAAGACATTTGCTTAATCTTGTAGAATTTAGTGTCTTCTGCAAATGCGATACGTACCGAATCATTCCAGTTTTCCTTCCAGAAGTACAAACAGAAATGCGTTTTATACTGCGTGATTCAAGAATCAAGAACACACAGCGCAGCGATTTATTTGTATACATCACTCTATTTATGATTCTTTACGACTCTATCTACGATATTGTACACTGACCAGGGTTAATCGTCGATTTTTTCAAGTTCGCGACTAATTGCAGTATAAGTTTAATTTACTCCTTATCTTTTCTCTCTAATTTTAGTTCTGGGAGAGGAGAATTAGATAAATTAAGATTAGATATATCCTTCTCTTTACTACGTAAAGATAAGATTGAAGCTCTTTTCTCGACCAGCAGGTGCATCCGAGCACAATATATTTCTCGTAATCGCAAACTTTTTCCGAGAACCGTAAACTTCAATTCACTATGTGATGTACGTTTCGGCACGGGCTGGTTTACCCGGATTTACCTCTCAAAGAAAGCCGACAGTGCAAGTCTGTTTGTTTGTAACCGCATTCCCGCGTGAGTACGGTCTCGTCGTGAAAGCACTGAAACGACACCGAAGAAACCGCAGCCCCAAGTCGCGATCCCTCGCGTTCCGGGTGAGCTACCCGCATGCCACATCGATGAGTGGCTGTGCAACGTTCCACGGGCGGACGCTTACTTGCACGCGCGGATAAGTATGCAAGTAAGCAGGTCGATGCACTCCACCCACACCTGGCCCGCGCGAAATAGTTGGCCTGTCCTTGACACGACGTGAACCGGCGGTTTCTATACCGCGTCGGGATCCGCCCAATTCGCTCTCGGCAAATGAGGATCGTACTCATTCCGCCATGGTTCGTTTATCCACTTATGGGAAATTTCGCCAGCGCACGGTAATTGGTCGGAATTAGCCGCGCGATAAAATCGCGGGGTTAAATTAGCCGCGTTGCGGAATTGCCCGACTCATCCTTTCCTTACTTTTGCTGCCGGCCATTTGTCACGGCCGGCGTTTCCATTCGCCGACAGTACCGTCACTTTTTGTATCTATTCCGAACGTTTGGCAGTTCGCTTGACCTGCCGCACTATGGACGTGCCAAGTCGCGAACCGATATGCACATCGGTCGACGCTTTCTTAAGTACGCGGTGCACCCAGGTCCGACTTAAGGCTATCGCCGTTTCTATTGTTGAAAGACCCAGACAGAGATAGGTTGCCGCATTTAATTCTGGCAGAGACAGCGTTGTTTGGTCGAGACTTGAAACATCCGGCAGAATGAGAATCTTTATCCTTACCATTAATATAAACATTATATTTCAGCAACACAAATAAAAAATAAACGGTGCAGCACATCTATCGATTATCTTTAATTTTTTATATATTTTGCAATATATTTTGCAGAGTTGTAAATTGAGCGTGGTAAACTGAGTGTGCGTGAGCGCGAAAAAACAAAAGAGAGAAATGGAAATGTATATCTTTCTCTCTCGCAGAATTTTGCGATCGCTTTATGTCAAGACTCCTATTATAAGGTCTCTAACGGGAGACATGTTGCGACGCGTTCGAAAATGTTCATCGAATTTAGCAGGAGACAGTGCTGCAAGTTGGAACAGTCAAATATTGTAAACGGTTTCCATATAAAGTACATACAAAGGGCACCGAGACGCGTTGGGCCAGTGCTGGATGCACACTATAGACATCGTCCGGCTCCTCTACAGCTGCATCCCCGTCCTCTGGCATCCGCGTCGCATCGAACCGCGCACGTGCCCTCACGCGCGGCCCACGCGCGTGAGGCCGATGAGGGATCGCCATGCAACGCGGGAATGAGCGCGAAACTTGTTTACGCGACGGAGCACCATTGCGCATTCCGCAGCGTAAGTCGCGGTTATTCAGGGAGCCTTGACTCGTAGCCGGCGCGCGTAGGTGCATCTCCTCGCATCTACGATTGTCCGACCAGACGGAGGGAGATCTCGCGGATCGCGGACCGCGCTTGCTCGGCTCGGAATTAATTGTGGACCATGAGCGCGCATGAGCGTACATACGAGAGGCCACTCTTCGTTCTCTTGATCTTTGTTGATCAGGTCGGTCCATAGTTACACGAGCATCCAAGTGTTATCACAGTCGTTGCGATGCAGCATGAAGTCATTTGGCAAAAAATTGCCGGTAAGAAATGGTCAATAACTCAGGTACGAGTATTGCTGATTTAACGACCAAAGCGAAGAATCTTTAAACGAATCGCGAACGTTTGGAATTTCTAGCGATGACAAGATTTCTACTGTTGCTGTCCTCTTTCACGACCGATTCCTTCCACGTTTAAGGAATCTTTTATTACAGTGCCGAGGTGTGTTAGTCAATCGAAAATACTGATACGGCATTCGGCGTTTCTTTTTCGCGCACCGCGAACACTATAGGCCATTGTACGAAGTACGTGGAGATCTTGCACTCGAAGGTCGGCGAAGAATCGCCACGGCCGAGGCTGATCACTCGCTGGAATTTGTTCGAAAGCAGCGCGGGAGCGCGATACAGTCGCGGCCGCTACTTCGTCGTGTTTCATCTGCCGCGTGGGAGGTCTGGGATCAGTGTAGTTCGCATTGGAACGCGAAAAATGACGCAGTGGTAATCGCAGTCGGTGATTTAGAGGCCGCACTATCTGCTAGGAATAATGTGCGTGCGCGTCGGTCGGGGAGAATACACGAGGTCAAGCGCGATGGTAGCCTTTTGTTCATCCGGAGTACCGCCTGGACAAAGGAACTGCGCGTAAAATATGCACCCTCAAAGGAAAAGAGGCAATGCGCTAGACATTAGTATTTCCCACAGGTGCCCACAGGTTCCACAAACTCGATTAGTGTACAATCCAATTTTCAAACTCAATTTCCTCTCGTTGCGGTAATTGCACCGTTGGATAAACGTAGAAAGTGAATCTCTCAGGTTCTTGCCTTTGATCGCTGCAGCAAATAAAGTTTCCGTGTCTCGAGTACGCAGATTAATCTCCTCGATTTTGCGATTGAGTTAAGCTCGCACGATGAAATATTTTACTAAAATATTATACTGAAAAGACATTTTTATTGATATTTATTACATATTGAAACTTGTTATATGCATATATTACAGTCAGACATATTACATTAAATTGAAAAAAAGGAATTATACAGAGTATGCTTAAATCACACGTGACCACATGATATATATTGTAAAATTTCACGCGTGGCTAGAACACGCATATTTCGGTCAGCCGGTAAGTCTCATGGACAATCTTGGGGATAGAAGACCGGTGATTTCTACAGCGTTCACATACGGACAAGGTTAACCGGTCGATGAGCTCAAGAGTCAAGCTGGAAACGATCCACGTAGCGATTTGTCGTCACGCACGAGGGCTTTCTATTCCTCCGTGGCAATGAAATCGCCACGTGTGAAAATCCGGTTTTCATTCTTCCAACAGTTCCGAAATATCTTCTGTTTCTGCTTACTCGAATCTATTTAGAGAAGTTGAACACGTTTGCACATCACACGTTATCTATATATCTATACAACTATATTTAGAAGAAAGAATACTTAACTTGAGATATGGAAAAGCTAGTTTTTGTTGAAAGAATAAACACATGTTATGTTCGATCCTGGATTGCCAGGGCGGTATGTGCGCAATGCAAGGATACAAATCAGCGGTTTTGCGTAGAAATTCCATGCCAATCATATTCAAGTTTTCTCTCGGAACCGGAAAGTCTATGCCGAGTTTTTTAGCAAAATTCAAATGCAAAACTTTGCATTCAGAAATGAGAATAAGAATCTAAGAAAAATTTGAATATTAGCAAGTCCACCGTATACTATAATATGTGAAAAATAAAATTCTTATATATTGTACCAAGAGCAGTCCTCAATATACAAAATAAAAGTGAATAGAAGGAATTAATAGAAAAGTTTAAATTTTGTTAAACAATTCGCACGGCAGTGCCAATGCCTTTGTAATTAAGTTTGAATTAAAATTGAATGAAGATAAAGTTTAAGGAATAAATACAAATTTTTTTGGATTTTCCGAACAATCCAATATTTTGTGCTTTTACTATTTTATTTTACTATTTGCCACATGAAATCGATACAAACGCTGGCGCTTGATTTCATTGAGAATAAAGTATAATGGTAATACTGACAATACGCTAAAGTGAGACAAGTATATTTTTTTCTCACTCTAATTTATTGTACTAGTTCAGCTATAAAGAATAGACTAAATATTTCTAACAAAACTAGTTCACATTTACTTTATTTTCTCCGTACTTGAAAAAATAAAAAATATATAGTTACATATTAATATCGTTAATATGATCTAAAAGAGAAATATTACACGAGTCGTTCTTTGAAATTTTTATATTTTCTCTGGCGTTAGTAGTTCAATCCACATCGAAGCTACAAGGCGACAATGTTCTTCTCTTACAGTCCTGCGAGAAAATTGCGTTAGTACGCTGCTAGGCTGTAATTATTATTACGCGCTTCGCTGTCCTGACAAACAGTTCCCGCGAGCTGCGTCAGCAGGACTTTTTTCGTTACTTAGTTGCAGCGGTTTTTCGCGTGCATTTTTCGCATAGATGACTTATTAATGAATTTGCACGCTTTCAAAATAGTGTTGCCGTAACGGTGTTGATCAGTAGTAACGGTATCAGAATATTTCTCAATACATTTATTGTCCATTAACGCATTGAGCCACACTTGCACTTGCAAATACACCCGCGCTGATAGTAGTTATGTCTATTAATGCATTCTTCGCCGCGAGTAATCTTAATTAGCCGCCAGTGGATTTATGTACAGCATCAGACGAAGGCATTTCCGCGACAATAAATCGCGACGGAGATGTTTCCGCGAAAATCAATCGCTACGCGTAAACACGCACTCGAGTGGCGAGCTAATCGAGTGATTAATTCGCGCGGATCGACAGTGTCGATACACAGTATAAAATATCTAAGCGAGTATCTTTGCGAGAAAGTATTCGCTGATATTATCCTGACGTCTGATTTAATCGATCACTCAATAAAAATCTGTTTTTTGATGAATGATTATTAACTTACTTATTTATATTGTAAGAGAAACCGATTTTTCCAGCGAGATATGAAACAGAAATACATGTCTAAGGAAAGCATCGTTACATTATAAAACTTGAAAATATAAACAAAATGGAAAAGTTGTTACGATGTACGAGGACGAGTATGTTTGAATATGTTCGAGTACACTGTTAATGCGTCGATGATAGCAATGACGCGCTTTTGCATGGAATAAGAAAACGGAATAAATAAATAATATTAATGTCAAACGCGCGGCAAGAACGACAACGCGAAATGGCTGCTATCGTGCGTACGAAAATGATATTTATCATCATACATCGCATCGGAATCGCGGCAAACAAGTGTCATCATGACGTCAGTGAGGCTGACAAGTGCGTACGACAAATCGGCCGACGTTTCGCTTTTATCTATGCCGATTGTCGGTGCGCATGTCTCCCTTGCGATGCGATACGACGTCACTGGCCGATACATTTTAACGATTCGCCGATCTACCAGCCTGCGGTAGTCGTCGATCGATACCGACTCGAATACTTTGCGATATCAGGGAGCGAAGAACCGCTCAGCCGCGATATATCGCGTCGTCTTTTTTCCTCTTAAGCGTGTATTCATAAAGTACGGCGTGTCATGTTAAGGTGGCTTGTCGAGGGAGGTGATGGATTGTAATCGACCGATCGATTGATGGATTAATTTCTTGACCTCTTTTTCGTTGCACAGCAGCGTTTCGGATTCCTTCGGCGTAATTGTACGTATTTCTTCCAGCACTTGTATTATTCTGTCGACAGGAAATATAATAGAAATTAAATTCAAGTTAGAATCGGAGCGTGTACCTCTTTCAAAGAAATGGTGCAGAAATAGACCGACTTCTTGTAGATTTATGAAATAATCCCGCTATTCTTTGCAACTCTTTTGTGATACTAAAGAGAATGGAATCGCTTGTAACAGAAAGTTTTAATAAACGAGAAATTTTGAGAACAATTTACTTAAAACCTATGTTTTACGATCTGTTTGCTTGCTTTTGTTGTTGTGGCTGGCAGCCAGCCTCAAGATCTCGCATTTTCAAACGCGAGTCTTAGTCACACGCAGCATCATAGATTGCTCGTTCCTACTGCGTAATTAGAGAGAATTTCTCTACGACTGCTGGCTGTGTAGCAGGAACGATGCAGTGGAATGATAGATACCTACTAGTCACACACAGCAGCCGTCGATTCTAACAATAACATAAAATTCTAATTATAAAATCTATTCACATCCGCCACATTGTACAAGATGCATGAATAATAAAAAAATGTAATAATACAAATTGCTTAAAGGATGTACAAGTCATATGAAACGGATAAAGAACAACGATAATTGATGATAAAACTGCATTAATAGGACATATTAATGAGTGGTAGAACATCGTTCAAGAGATTCATACATACATTGCAAATGATGCAACATCTGAAATAAATTGAAAGTCTAGAATTGAAAGTCTCATGTAGATAGCTACGGCACTTATTATGGCACTTGTTACGCGCTATCGAGATCTCTGGCCTCGCCAGTGTAAATTTCGTCAGCACGTATCGGCGATATCGTCGTTTATCGTCGCCGTTAAAAGTGCACGCGTTTTCGCCGTCACAGGAAAAACACTCGATAAGAAAGCAAACGCGGAACGATGGCGCCGTTCGTTGCCGATTTTCATTCGCGTTTTCCCTCCTCCATACGGCGCCGCGAAGTCGCTTCTCATTGCAATTCGCGCGCAAATCCGCTCCTGCGCGCTCGCGCACGGTAGTGTTTTTCCATGCGCGCAATAACGCGCGCGCGGAGACACTTTATTTCGCGTCCGCGAGTGTGTTTATCCACCAAAAATAGACTGTACAGCTGTCGTTCGATGTTTTGTAGTCCGAAACTTTTCTTGCCCCATCGACAGAGAGAAACGGAAAGCGATATACCGCAAGATAAAACTTTTTTCGGACATCTGGTCGAAAACAGGATAAAAAGTACAGATTAATCCAAATAAAAATAAAAGATGGTATAAAATAATTGCATCGTGTATAGACGCAGCACGTGAAGAAGTAGAGAAAATAATGCATTAATGGATAAATCTGTGTCTTTAAAATATAACGAGAAAAATATGTGAAGAATGAAATTCTTATATGTTATACCAAGACCACTCCTCAATATACGAGATAAAAGTAAATAGGAGAAATTAATACAAAAGTTTGAATTTTGCTAAAAAATTCGCACGGCGGTGCCAAACGTTGTAATTAAATTTGAATTAAAATGAATACAAAGTGCATTTGAAATTTGCTAAAAAAAATCGAGTGCCGCCAAGTTCCAACGACGCATTTTCTGTGTTATCATGCCACCGATAATCATTCGATTGATCATTTTACGATATTTCTCGTATGTCGTTCTTCGTGGAAATCCATTTCTTACCGGTACTTGTGCTACTGTAAATACATACGTGATATTGATGTTTTTCGCCGTTTTGCAACAACAACGGTTGGCTACCTCAACAGAATTTCCTTCCCAGCGTGACATGGTTAGTTACATCATTTGATTGTATCATTTCACAATATTTTATCACGTTATCGGAAATCTTGTTTTCCTTCCCCGCTATTTGTTTGACATAAATGGATATACAAATTTCTTTTACCTTGGATCGTTCGTGTAAGGATTTCAAGCGAAATGTATGAATTTGGAGATTTAGTTTGAAAGTTTTGCTTGTTATTTTAGTTGCGATAAAGTTTGAACACTAAGAACAAGTAAATTACTTCAAACCTTCCTTTCCACTATGTCACATTTCCGAAATTCGCTTTTATAATTGTAATTCCTCTTAATAAGTAATATAGCATATCTCGACTCGCCTCACTTCTGTGAATGAGAAGGAAATTATTATTATTATTATTACAAATATAGCCCTATTTTAAGTATAAAACAAATGTCATTTGTAAGGAATTTCAGAACGATGGAATTATTCATGATATTGAGAAGATTACTCGCGAGTACCGATGTGAATGGAGAGGTACTTGGAACGCGATCGAATTGTTCCGCGATTACATTGAGCGCAGTTATGTGAAACGTCCCAATTAACGGGAATTCTCGCGTGTGAGAAAGAGGCAGAACGCCGAGCACGAAGTTGCGTCGATTCGAGCTCAAATGACTTACTCGCGTGCGAGTCTCGACGCACCACGACGCAGCACGACGTTGCACTCGCCATAGCTCGTAACTTTTATGCACACGCCAAGTCGCGTGCGCGGTCGCGTGCTGGTATCACCCTTTCATGTTATGCTGTTAAAATATTCGCTTTATCAGCATCTAGGATAGCGGATTCTGCATCCGCCCGTGCAAAACATTTTGCCACCTGAAGCGAGTTTTGATCCGGCGTCTTCCGCTTAGCATAGCTGTTTCGACCAGCCATCGGAGATCGAAATTAACGTTGTTGTCGTATGATGCAGCAAAATGTGTTGATATTATTGCATCCTAAATCAGTTAAGATTACAGTGGCAATACTCGGTCGACATTTTCAGATTTTAATGAAGTCCTCAATCGCTTGATAAACACTTATAATTCGAGCTCGAAACATCATATACTGCTCATATAAATGTCAAATAAACGTATATACATTGTACATATACTTGATGAACGATATCACTTATATTGTACTTGAATTTCTCCTATTCCGAGATAGCACCGAGAAGTCGACTTGTGTGTCATTTACACTTAAACACTTTGCTTTGCTTATTCTACATTTTATATTATCTTACAGTCGACCCACATCTCCTTTTATTCTTCTTTCTCTTATAGGCCAATGGCAAATTTTTGAATTTATTTCGGGGAAAATTTATAAGACCAACGGACGACAGACAGCTCGTTTCTTCAACTATGATAATGTAATCGGATCGAAGATCAAAGGTATAATCGACATTGGACAGCGGAAGAGCTATGGAACACGTGCAATTGAATGAATTTATTGCGATGGTTGCATTAAGACTATATATATCGCGAAGACCTTCACGGTGCATTAATACCTTGGAACTGTCCATTGATATTTTGAAATGAACAATTCATTGTCTTTCAGCTCATATCGACGAAGAAAATTTCTTTGAATATAAACGCCTCAAGTATTTTTTTATACATTAGGACAATCAATCCTGTTATGGTAATTTCATATTTATACAATTAGTAAATTGATCTTATAATTGGATCCCATAATACAGCTCATGCTCAAATTCGCATATTAAATCCAATTTTAGCATAAAACTTTGGAATCTTTTTACATTAACGCATTCAACAATAACGCATTAGAACTAAAATTGCAATAATTTCATTGGAAAGATGTGCATGTATAATGCATAATGAAATTCCGCTAAAATTTTTATGGATCATTCATAGCGGAATTAGCGTTATATAAAGAATTTTTGTGTAAGAGATTCTGAATGGCAGTGACGAAACCTGAGAGTACAGCATGCGTACAAAGTTCAGCCGATCAGTGCCTGATAATGTCTTATTCATGAGTGATAACGGGGGGCGTAGGTCGGACAGCACTTTGACGCCTCTGCAGTGCGTCTAAATTACGAAGATTTCGTCATTCTTCTCGGTCGTCTCGTCTTCTTCTCCTGCCTCACTTCGCCGCTCACCACGAGATGCCGACGCGATATTTTCCGCCGCTTTCTGCATAATTCAGTCAGTGTGCGATGCATAAAACGGGGTTAAAATATCATTAGCATCCGTTCGCGAGAACGGAATCGTCGCGCACCGTAAAATTTGCTCAATATAGGGGAACAGAAATAGTCTGATTGTATTCAAATATATTCTGCATTTTGTTATCTTTTAAGATTTATAAATATGTTGTTTCTTATACAAGATCACGAAAGATGGAAACTTGAGATGCCCTGCGCGCAGACAAGGGAAATTATTTTTGATCATCGCGGCACAAACAACCATAGTTTTATCGGGGTTACTGATGAACGTGTCGTAGTTGCTTCCACTGGAGCTGCTTTGAACGGATGATGCGTCGCGACGACGCGCGACATTTAGGCGCATTTTACTTGTCGGCAAGTCGGCGGATGTGGGCCGACGACCGCGACGTCATGCATTCCTCGCGATCTTTTTTAGGCAAAATTATTTATGAAAAGCATGTAAGTGTTTGTTATTTATATCCATTTTAACGATTATAGGGCTGCAATGTTAATATGTGTTTTGTATCATTAATATTATTTGCAAACTAATTCGATGGTTTTTCTTTTTGAAATTGAACCTTTCTTTTCTTCGAGAGTATTTCAGTTGCCCGACGAATAAAGAAAAGTATTAGAGAATTTTATGAAAAATATAGCTTAGAAGAAGGTTAATAACATAGTTAACATAGTTTTAATTATTAGTCCTTTTCTTATATGTTAAAGTTTAAGAATACACAAGAAGGTCCGCATTTTTATATTCTAGAATCAAGCCATTTTTTTAAGAACTGATTTAGAATATCTGTGTCTCGTGTCTATATCACATCTCCATTGTCTCGTGTCAGCTATCGGCGCTGTAGTAAAGAATACGCTCGAATAGTGCGGCAAAATTCACCGTGTCCAATTTTGCCCCGACGCGGTGGTTGTTTTATACCTTCTCAAGATACGACCAGAGTTCAGACGTCGAGGCGACATCCGGGCGCCAGCGAGTCTGGACTTTTCGAGCATACGCGATTCCTCTGCTAGACCATCCCATCTTTTAGATGTAATCCCTTCGTTGATATAATCTGCACGCAATGATCCGTAACCTTGGTGCATAATGTTGCCGTGGCATCGAAGTGTTGAGCGACAAATTTTGTCGATAACACTCAACCTTTATAAATCATGTTATGGGTATAAATCTCATCCATTTTGAATGCAGTAACTATAAATGTTTCGAAACAAAATTATAAACGTTTATCAGATGTAGAAAAAAGATACGTGATATCAATATGCAGCATCTCTTATATTTTCCTTTAGTCTCTTCATCTTTTATTTTTTTTATTATTGCCGTACTTTTTGTCTTGCTTCAAATTAAACGCAGTGTGACATAAAGTTGAAGAAAACTCGCACTATTTCTACATTGTTCGATTGTGAAATCATGTGACCTTTTCCTGTCCGTTACGGACCTATTCACGTCCGCTTGTCGCTTTCTTACAGACGGTCTTGTATAAAACGAGTCACGCCTCGCTCACGTCCGCTGAACCCTAATCCCGCCAGACCGAATATGTTTAAATCGCGAATCATCGCGTGTCGGCGCCATGGATAACCAAAGAAGTCATGATGTTCCTTTCCCTTAGCTATCGTCTGCTTAGCTATCGCGACGCGAACAGTTGAAATCGGAAGTCCCTCTGCTTCGTCTTTTTTTGCAGCATGCGGCATACTATCGCGCGAGTGTAAAAAGGCTTCTCATCACTGCAAAAACCGGCTGCGGGGTAGATAAGATCGACTGGTGCCCCGCTGTTTGAACACGTCCGTTACCTCCGTAGTTCCTCGCGACCCTATCGTCCTGTGCTACCTCGCCGTGATAGCAGCGCGATATCGCTCGTCGTGTGAACAGCGACGTGATAAATGTAACGGTGTTACTCGCGTTGATTTCTCGCAGTGTGACTAGATCGGCTAGGATGATAAAAATTGTCCATGTATCTCGCGGGTCAGTGAAGAGGGATAAGTATGCGAGTGTTGCGCCCTGAAGGATGAGACGTAGGCCTTACGATTTCCACGCGTTTAATCCGAGTCTTAATCTGGGATCAAATTGCAAGACTGACTCGCGCTGCGAATCCGCGCAAAATGCACGAAAAGGATCATACAATGGGGTTTCCTCCTCACTTCTCTTTCTCTCGGCAGGTACTAGAATGTATCGCATTCATGACCTGGATTGTTCGTCACTGTTACTTTCTAAGCGGCGGTTCCATTGCGGGTATCGGGAGCGGCATGCAATAGCCTACGGCATTTTCTAGACGTAATATCGAGCGCGAACGCTATTTACACGTGCTTGATTGACAGAGATATGATCTCGTGATTTGACGTACGTGACGATTTGAACAAAATAACTATTTATCAGATCACTCATATTTATTACGGATGTTTATCACGAACGCCCTCGATATAGATAGAACTGAGTAGTTACCGCGAAATTGCAAGAAATTGTTGATGCATAATCGATTAGAAAAATAAACTGTTTGTAAGTAATTATGACATACATTACAAAACACATCTTAGATACATGCGAGTTTATAAATCTGATATATATATATAGATTTGCGCTTTCAATTTTAACATTGCGATTTAAAGCTATGTAAATATAAGAAAAGATAACGAAGAGAGCGGGTGCCAAGTTTTAATAACTGCAGCAATGTGTTTTCCGTCTACTTCCTCCTTTTAGTAATTTAGTTTTTTTGCCATCGTAGTCAGCTCTCAGCGTTTAATTTGCAAAGGTGCGGTCACAAACGGCTGCCGTTTTATTGCTTCACAAATCGATTCGGTGACTGAATTAATTCATTTCTAATGAGCAATCTTGATATAGCACATCGATCACCTTGTTTGTTACAGAATGAGAAGGTCACGATGCTGAGACCCGGATCCATAGTGGGCCTGCTGGTCCTCGTGGCCGCGCTGAGAATCGCGGATTCGAACCGCTGTCTAACAACATTGGAAGGTAAGTCGCTGGTCATTATCATCAGTCCGATCGTTGCGGCTCAATTACGGCGCATTTGTCAGCACCGAAGACGCGATATCGCTCGCTATCGGGAAAACAATGCCACGTGGAATGACTGTTAACTGCTGCGATGGTTAAGTGCGGCCTAGACATTAATTGAATCTTGGTTCGTCTTCATAGACAATCGCTTGCTGATGAGTAATTAGATCGGGCGTAATGAGGAGCTGAATGTATCCTGCGTGCGTTAATGTAACCACGGCGCGCAGTTTACCCGCTTATTATCGGGCACTTATTACAGTCATTGCGCGGATTGGCAGCGGCCGGAAACGTTCTTTCCTTGGCTACATGTTTTTCTCAGATGTTTACATTGTTCATATCGCGCGGTAAAGCGACCTTGTATATGTACATGTACTTAACTCGCGTTTACTAATCGTCGCGCAATCCTGACTTGCCATTTTTACAAGTTGTTGCACATATTTTTAAAGCACGCAAATTTTTTGAAGTCAACTTCGGTTACGAAAGATTTGAGGTATTTTATTGTGTATATGTTTATACAAGTTTACAGGTAAAAATTGTTATTTCTTTTTAATAAAGAATCGTGATTTACAGAGGTTAATCCAAAGAGGGTGATCAATCATGAGGGCCAATTCCTGAACATACAATTCGAAGTGTCGAGGAGAGTTACGCAGAGATTGGCGTCAGAAATCATGAAGATTTTCTTGACCGAAGTGCTGGGTTACACAGGGGTCGCCATTGTCGAAAAGGATGACGAATTCAATGCTGCCGCAGTTTTCGAGAGATTGTCCGATATGCTGACATATACCGGACATAGAGTGTAAGAGAAATAACAAGTTCAATCAATTAATTCAGCTTTCCATGACTTCTCTTTTCCAATGTTTTATGATTTTTCTTTGCTTGGATTGCAACATTGAAAACTAACAGGTGGTTTTGCACGTTTGTTTTTCCATAAACGCATAAAGTAATATTGGACTTATTTTTAAGACGTGCGCATAAGATAGATGGAACGTGCAACATTGATATGCATATTCAATTCATAAGAACACTACGTCATACCACATTCATAGCTGCATGATCAGATTAATAATCGAAAACACTTATTATCGTGTTGACTACAAAGATGTTTTGCAACTTCTTTGCTACACAATTATATTCTATCTTGCTAGTAACGCTTTCTCTGGCAAGTATCCAGGACGTATTTACCCGACTGTAGTCGAGTCTCTCATTTAATAGCATTTATTTCCATGCAACTTGAAACCAACAATGGATTCTTCTCTGCATACAAAATCACAGTGGTGTAATATTTTTCAAGTTATCTATTCAAATATATTATAATATTTTATAATATTACAATATTTTGAGAAGTTGGTTCAGGTTGGAGAATTTTTTTTAACAATGTAACAATGTACTGTATATTGTATAATGTGTAGTCAACTAATATTTGGCATGTACAAACAGATCGAACAGTCTCTGTTTTTCAAGAATTCCATATCTTGTATTATAACAAACAACTTCAAACTCCAGCGTAGAATGCGCGCGCGTCTAAAGTAGGTTATTAACATTCTCGCCCCTTTCACAGATTTCCAGAAACGATGGTAAACATGGAAGTGTGGATTCCTCCACAAGAGGACACGATACCGTTACTGAACAAATACGAGGTGAAAGAATGCGGCTTGGTAGCGCCGCCAGGACACTTTGGCTGGTTCGTCCCAGAAGCTTTAGCTAGACCTGACGATAGCTGGCTGGTGTTCTCCAGGTTGGAAACCGCTAGCAGGTTCGCCATTGACGAGAATTACCTGCCTATGGTCAAGAACTTCACAGTAGATCCGAAAACCTGGAACTACTACTGTCGCGAAAGTTTTTGCCAGCACGGAATGTACATCCCGGAACAATGTCAAGGGTCGCAGAGAGCGCCGAACTGCGCGCTACTGCTCGCTGAATATTCCGATGTAACCCGCTTCGTGAAGGAACATATTGATCAAATGAAGCTCTATGTTAAGGTGGCGTGGGTAGGCCCAAATCTCAGATACCTGAGCAAATACTTGACCAGAGAGTACATGCAACTCTCGCGGAATTCATCGACTTCCATCGAGAATAGGTATAATTGAAAGAGTACACAATTTCATAGAAATTGTTACTTTTGATTGCTGCGGATGCAAGAAAGAAGAATATTATGATTGTCGTGTTTTATAACAAAGTCTTTTTTAGGTCATTAGTGATCCTGCACTATTCGCCCAGCAGCGTAATTCCGAACGAAAGGGAATTTACGACGATTGATTTTCCGCGTTGCGGAACGAAGAAGGGTTCGATCGGTTGCACCTATGAATCGAACAGACTGACAAAGCTAGTGTGGGGCAGACTGGCCATGATCGCGAAGATCGCCTACGAGGCGATAAATCGCGCCAAGTTTAGTCGAGAGATGTATGAAGATCTAATCGCACGACGCACGCGGGCGGGAAGTAACGTGTCAGATGAGCAAGTTGCCTGCGATTGGTTACGGGATAACTTGAACTACACCTTGATAGAATGGAAGCCCAATGACAACGACAAGAATACTCTCTTCGTGGGTGGAATATTTCCCATGAGCGGTAACTCTTACATGGCCAAGTCGATCGTAATCGCAGCTAAGATGGCAAAAGATGCTATCAACGTTAACAACACCTTATTGAGGGATTACAACCTAACCTTGTTGGCCAGCGATGGCCAATGCAAATCAGACATGGTGATGAAGTCATTCATTGACTACATCATTCATAATTATTATCAGAAGTTGGTTGGCGTGTTAGGACCGGCTTGCTCGGAAACTGTGGAGCCGTTGGTCGGAGTATCGAAACATTACAAAACAGTCGTCATTAGCTATAGCGCCGAGGGATCCAGCTTTGACGATCGCAACAAATATCCATATTTCTTCAGAACTATTGGAGAGAACAAACAATACAAGCACGTATATCTGCAGCTGTTACAAGCTTTAGGTTGGCATCGGGTAGCTTCGCTAACGGAAGATGGACAGAAATATACCGAGTATATTTCATACATGCAGGATACGCTTAGGGACAACGGCATTACCTTTGTGGCGAACGCCAAATTTCCACGGGAGCGAGAAGTCGACATGATGACCAAAGTAAAAACTTAATTTAAAGTTATAAGAATTTATAGTTTATTATGTAGTGTCAATTTTATAGAAAAATAATTGAGTAGAAATAATCACACAAATAGAAATTATAAAATTTTGAAACATTTTTCGTGCAATATTTATATATACGCGAAAACAGTTAATATCCAAATTATAACCGTAATATCAATTTTTAATTAAAAATTTTTAGTATTTACAAGACTTGAAAGAGAAGCGAGCAAGAATCATTATCGCAGACGTGTACGGTGAGGTAGCTCGTCAGGTCATGTGCGAAGCATACAAATTAGAAATGACTGCTGTTCAGGTAATATTATACATATTTTATTACAATGCTTTGCTCGTTATTTACAAAAAGGTTTAAAATTCAACTTTGCAATATTTAAATTAAAATTTTTTCTTAAAGGGCTACGTCTGGTTTCTTCCGCTTTGGCTCCGGCAACAATGGTACAACACCGATTACTACAATCAATTGGGTGAAATGGTACCCTGTACGACCAGCGAAATGATGAAGGCTATAAATGGACACCTCGGTCTGTCGCATGCGTATTTCGCTCGAGACGATGACATGATGCAAGAGGGTATTACCGTACGCAAATGGCGCGAACGTTATGAAAATGCCTGCCGTGCACAGCATCAACAGCCTTCCAATTACGCCGGTTACGCTTATGATGCTATGTGGACCTATGCCTACGCTATGGATCGACTCATTCATGAAAATCAGAGCTACGTTTTCGATCTTCACAGCGATCACACGGTTAATCGTCTCACGCAATTTATCAGCGAAACTGATTTTGAGGGGGTTGGTTGAATAAATTTATTGATCAATTGATTACAAAGTAAATATAAAAAATAAATAGAAGGTTACTTATCGCAACTTTTTCATGAAACATTGATTTAGATTTGTCGAAAGTATAAAAATATTTTGTGATGAATTATTTCGTGTGAACAATGATTTAATAATCGAATTGTTTCTATTTTTCAGGTATCTGGAAGAATAAAATTTTTAGGTGGACCATCGAGGTATTCTATTATTAATATCGTACAGTTTATCGATAACGAAACGCGTGTTGTCGGCAACTTTTATCCAAACATCTCGGAAGCAAAGCTTGGAAGTGGCACTTTGGAATTGAACACTTCGGCTTTAGTTTGGTTATCGGAGACGATGCCTGATGATGGTTCAGAACCTCCATTGAGATGCGTTCTGGCAGGATTAGCAGAACTACTGGATGTTACTTGCGAAGTAGCGATCGTAATCGCTAATATTATTGGTTTCGGCCTACTCGGAACATTTCTGATTGTTGGTTTTGTCATCATTAAACGAAAGTATGTTTATCACAGAAGTATTCTTCATATTTTTATATATATACCAGGAATTAATAAATATTAAATAAAATAAAACAAATCTTTTCAAAATGTTTCTAAGATTTTGTTTAATTGTACTGTTTTGTATCGTTTAGATATGACGAGAAGGTGAAAAACATGCGACTCCAGGAAGAGTACATGAAATCTCTGGGTATTAATATCTCAAAAAGCGAAACTTCTAGCTTGGACCAATGGGAAATTCCTCGAGATAGGGTAGTGATCAATCGAAAAATCGGAGAGGGAGCCTTCGGCACTGTTTACGGTGGTGAAGCCTTGATATCTAATAAGGGTTGGTTAGCCGTTGCTGTGAAGACTCTAAAGGTCGGCAGTTCAACCGATGAAAAGCTCGATTTTCTGAGTGAAGTCGAAGTTATGAAGAGATTTCAGCACAAGAACATCATCGAGCTGTTGGGTGTATGCATCAAGTGCGAACCCGTTTTAACTATAATGGAGTTCATGCTTTATGGCGACTTAAAGACCTATCTATTGGCCAGAAGACATTTGGTCAACGACCGAAGTTATGAAGATTCTGATGAGATCTCGAATAAAAAATTAACTAACATGGCAATAGACGTCGCCAGAGCGCTCAGCTATTTAGCCCAACTAAAATATGTTCATAGGTAAGTTGAAAAACATCTACATTCTACATTTAATTATTACAGCAATGTCATTACATTGAAACTTCTTTTACAGAGATATCGCCTCTCGCAATTGTTTAGTGAATGCTCAACGGGTAGTGAAACTCGGTGACTTCGGTATGACGAGAGCGATGTACGAAAATGATTATTACAAATTCAATCGAAAGGGTAAGTCTAAGGGGAAGTCATTTTGTTTATCACACTACTATAATTCTACAAAATGCATATTGAGATTTGTTCTGCTCAGGTATGTTGCCAGTAAGATGGATGTCGCCGGAATCACTCGCGTTGGGTATTTTCACGCCAGCGTCCGATGTTTGGTCTTTCGGCGTATTGCTCTATGAGATTGTTACCTTCGGCAGCTTTCCATTTCAAGGGATGAGCAATAATGAAGTACTCTCACATGTGAAAGCTGGCAATTGTCTTACCGTACCGAAGAAAGTGAAACCGCAACTGTGAGTAACTATCTCTAACGATGAGACTATCTTATTTAACAATCATCTTGTTACATCCATTCATTATTTTCTATTTGCAGTGAGAGTTTAATGTATTCTTGTTGGAACGTGGACCACACGACGAGACCAACGGCACCCGAGATCGTCGATTACCTAGCAATGAATCCTCGAATCGTTTCGCCCTGTCTGGACGTACCCTTGTCGAGCGTGCAGTTGGAACATACTGGGGAATTCGATATAGATTTGTCGAAGACTAATCGGAAATTCTCCATTTCGTGGCCGTCGCAGCGCCCTTCGCAAAGTTACGAATCACAGTCTTTGAACTCACCGACACCACTTCTGCTGGATTTGAACAGCCAGGACGATAATCAGAACGACAATCACAATTTAGAGTCTCTCCTGATCGGACAGTCCAGTGAGCAGGACAGTTCCAGTCCTCTGCTGGATTCCAAGAGAACCTCGATCTTGAGGAAAACCTGGCTGCAAGGAAATTCTAACGATAGTGATAATCAGATTCACAGGTACGTTAATCTTCAGCCGGGTATGTTGAAACTGGCTTGCGAACATAGAAACGGTAACGCTGGGAATATCCAGATGGAAGAGAGAACATCCATGCTGCCAGAGAAGAAAAGCACCGATAATGTATCAGTGCTTTGAGGAAACAAACGATTTTATGAAAAAATCGAAAACTAGTCAGGTGTGCCTCGAGACACGTGGTATTCAATTAAAGAGAGATGACGCCCAAAGTCAACGTCAGAATCCACGGTAGAACGTCCCAGAACGAAGCAAGGAAGTTGACACGAATTATTTCCAAGCATTTGTCTTTATACATAAATGTAACCAAGATCAAACCAAAGACCTATATATCTCAAATCCAGAGACAATTAACTCTCTGGTATACGGCATTTCAATTAACTGGTCAAATGTTCTCTGAATTCTTTTTACAGTGAAGAAACTCAGCTGGTTTAAATAATTGTAGTAGCTTCTACAATGGAAACTCTGACCACAGAATTCCTAATTTCCTGCGTTTTGGGATACGAGATGTCCCGAATTGATTGTCAAGTTCCGTCTCGAATTTAATAGTTCAACAACACTTATTAATATTCGTTTGAGAAAAAAAAAGATAAAACTAAATTTAAATAATAAGAGTTTGCTAATGGCAAACATCTTTTTATGGGCACTTTAAGGCTTTAAATATCACGGCTGGCTGAATTGTAGCTTGTAAACTAAGCTATCATCAGCAGCTCAAAACAGAATTGTAAGATAGCCATCGTATAAAAAAGGTGACTCTGCTACTTCTTAGGAAAGAAGTACCAATCCAAATACTATGAAACTGCATGTAAAAATCGAGACAACTAGCTTTTTCGATAGCGAAATTTAATTTATGGGATACACTTTTGAGACTGACTGTCATTACGAAATTAAATCGCATCATCTGATACGTTGCAGCTATGGATGACCGACATTTTTTGTCATCACAGGCAAGTAGCCAAGATACAAAAGAGAACAGCTGTTTCCCGTAGATTTCGCGACGAAGCGGAAAAGATGATCAACGTCGGTGCATCTTTCATTCAGCAGTTCTGTCGCCTTCTGCTCAATGCATCCTTAAGACTGACTCTCGAGATAGAAGAGATCGTGTCGTTCTCTATCTCCCCTTTTCTTAAACTTTTGTTCTTAAACTCGCGGTTTGTTCGAGAAGAAGCTAGCGCATTTGAATAGATAATCTGCTGTCCTACGGATGGCGACGTCCACGTAACCATGACACTTTCTTTCGCTCGTTACTCGTAAAAAATTCAGTAAACAATTTTCCCTTGCTTCATAATGCTTTTTCGCGAATGCGGCCGTGCGTTTTGTCGCGATCATACGTCGCCATCTCGTTCTCGTCCACATCACAGCAATTAGTAAGACTAATTATATACCAGCTGGCTGCATACTCGATCATAGATGCGAATATTTATTCATATGTAACGAGTGGATTTCTTGCGAAAGAGTTTTGTACGAAATGTTTCTCGTTAAGGGTCCACTTAATAGCATTCTTGTACAAAGTAGTGTTGCCAGGTAACATAACACATCACATTTTGTATAAATAATCTCGCGTAAATCCTTGGCCCTTTCCGGCATCAGTTGACAGTTCCTTGAGAACCACTTTTTTTTATGTTCCTGCAATCTCGACATCGAGATAAGATATACCGCAATGTACGTAAAATATACGAGCTCCTTATCTTTGAAGTGGTAAATTATAAGAAATTTGTGAAACTTGAGCTTACATCCATACACACATACGCCGCTTTCAAGATAAGTGATCTGTATATAAAGCAAAACGTGCCATGCGTCAAGTAGCAAGTGCAAAGAAATGTGCAAATAACTATTACCACACCGAGTACAACGTGTAAAAATTGCTATTGTAGAGTTATAAAGAGCTGGAAAGGGTTCACTCTCAGCATCCGCTGTTCAAAATACGACTGAATAACTATACAACTAGAGCGTTCAATGGAAACATTTGCGTCGAAGACTCTGATAGAGAAGTATTTTTAATTTCCGATTCCAGTTCATAAACAGTTCACGTACGTCCGGCAGCGTTGCGAGTAACGACGTGTTTTCAATATTATATTATATACGTAGCAATATTACACTACGTTTTTCACTAGGCAGTATACATGATATTCATTTGCAAAACATCACTCCCTATACAGCAATTCTACAAAAAGACTTATTTCACAATGATTTTTTTAATACGTATGATTTGCGAAGCTCAAATAAAAGAGGTAGTAAACTACAAGTCTAAATAAATAGAATAAAGATTTATATACATATATATATATATATATATATATATAAAAGTAATGCAGGAGATGTGTTAAGAATTAAAAAAAATTATTTATTTTTAAATATTTTGTTATTTTAATTTTTTTATATTATATAATAGGATAGTGGCTTTTTCTCTAATATATGGATAATAATAGTTCGAGTTCATAACATTTATATAGAACTATATATTTTAAAGAAATAGGTATTACGCCAGAATCGCACACACGTGCATTACAATGATCACAATGAAAATTAGTTTTTCTTCTTACATAGAAATAATTTATTTTTTATTATCCATTTAATCGAGGAACAATATTTTCGCGTTGCGTCGCGATCTCCTTCGGCAGATATAGACTATAGATTCGCGAAAAGAATATTTACATACATTTGTACATATTGCGGCATATTGTTAATAAAATCTTTTTAGTAGTAAAATTAACTTTGTAAAAATAATCTCGGCGATTTTACCAGATATACGCGGTTATTCCCAGAATACATATAAGATCCTTGAATTTACTCGCTACGTATATATTTTAGTGTTATTTATTATTAAATTATACAATGTAATTATGTAATCTGCGACAAAGAATATTCGCAGCGTACGTTCCTTGAGCGCATATTTATTGTGCTTTTTTCTGGAATTAAATAATATTAATGATTGTCTCTGAACTTTTTTCTTATTTATATAACCACTTGTCTCTATATATATTAAAAATTATTTAAATATTGGTATTTAAGTTGTTATTGTTATAATCATATATTTAATTTTATTCTTATTTCTCTTATATATAATAAAAAATATATTTTATGTATTATGAGATATAAGTACATCCTATTTTTATGCATTATTTCGTTATAGATTTGAGTATACGTATATTCAGATTTGTTTCAAATTATTTGAAAGGTTGACATTGACAATTGAAATGTTTTATAAGTTTAGTTACGATTTTATATAAATACAAAAAATCTATAAAAACAAAAA
Source organism: Ooceraea biroi (assembly GCF_003672135.1). Taxonomy (NCBI): domain Eukaryota; kingdom Metazoa; phylum Arthropoda; class Insecta; order Hymenoptera; family Formicidae; genus Ooceraea; species Ooceraea biroi. Next base: position 6,163,640 of record NC_039512.1, read on the forward strand.
CTTTATGACGAATAAAGACTTACTTCATGTACCAAACAAATATATATAGTTGTATTCTTTATACGTATCTTTTCAAGATCCAGAATAATTGTATTTTTCACTTCCAAAGTAACAGTATACTAATCGTTTTAACTATAATATTAATAACAAAACAATTTTCTCAATAAATAATGTTTCTCAAGAAACAATTTGATAATTAATAAAATCAAGTAAATATACATAAAATATATACATAAAAATATATATAAAAAAGTTTAAAAATAAAAATGCGTGGGTATATATATTAACTAATTTTACCAAAATCATTTATGAAATATCATCAGTAGTTAAAATGGTTCCAAGAGCAGCTTGGAGACAGTCTATATCTCCTCCGGTAGCTTGCGCCACCATGTCCATTCTTGTATTAAATTTATATATTACATTGCATATACTTATATAATCTTTTAATATTATTAAAGAATTTAATAATTTTCCATAATTAACGATTTCTTATGTGATAGACAATTTTTCTAAAACGGCTTAAAAATGATTTTTTTCATTAAAAATCACTTTAATGTTTTACTTTTTCCTAATTTATTGCTTCTGTCTCTATGAATGGTTTATGAAGAATAATTAATAATTATATCTTTTGTAATACATTTCCATATTCCTGAACTTCTTTGCACATTAGGCAATTCGCAATTCGCGAAGTGCATGTGCGCGCCCGGTATTCCAGACTCGCGTGCACTATAATATCTCCATTGTCGGCTGTTTATTTAGCGGCGGACTGAAAAAAAAGATCGATATACTCGAGAAAGCTCTGCGACGGTGTACACAGTAAGTCTTCCTTCACGACACCTCCGGCGCGATATGCGGGTATTCGCGGCCAAATACCGCAGATATTCACGATAATAACGGCAACTTGATCTCTCCGCGCAGCCACCCGTACACGTGTTGCGCGCAGCAGACGCATACGCGCACGCACACACTCGCTCCAAATGATCAAACATCGTTCGGCCAGGCTATTGTTTACGCGTACTTCGCTGGCTCCTCTAACAGCTTCTCTAAGCTGGAATAGATGAAGATAACATCGTGCGCGCTGGCGAACGGAGGCCGCGGGGGGTCCGCCCGCTCTCTCGCAACAGGTCCTCGTAGTATGTTCTTACCTGTTCCGACTGTTCTCAGGAGCTCGGTCATTATAATGTTAAACGATTTGGCAGAGGTCTGCGTTAAGGTGCCGACTCTTGCCTCAACGCGGGCATCTTTCTTTGATACGGCGCGCAGAAGCGATTCGTTTGTTGCTACTATATGGTATCGTGTTTTTTAAGATACAACGTTTGGACTGATGCTCTCGACAGATTCTGAAAAAGTTTGAAGAGAGCCGAACAAGCTCTTTACATGACTTTCCTCAAAAAGATTTTACTTATCAAGATTAACTATGTTGTAAACATTAAATTGAAAAAATAAGGATTCTTACAATTTACACAACTCGTGAGATAGGATAAATATTGATGCAGTAAGGCGAGGCATATACAGGGTGAGGCACCTAAGACAGGCCACCTGAATATCTCGGCTGTTATTGGTGATAGAAAAAAATGTGTCAGACCAAACTTGCATGGTTTCGGGGGACACATAATTTGTTCTAAATAATTTTTTATTAGGTGGACGCGTAGAGGTTATATGAAGGTCAACTTCGTTTTTTTAAATGGTATAATATGTTTCTTTACGTACCATCTAGTAGAGCGTTTGAAGATGCGCACATTGATCTACGGGTCAAAATCATTCAAGGTCACTGAAGGCTAAAATTTCTAAGTGCTAGAACTTTTTCATTTCTGAGTTTACGGTATTTTCAATAACAGAGAACTCTAGGTAATATAAAAAATATAGATATCAACAACTCAGAACTTCTCGGAAAAGAAAAAATGTCTAAGGGCTAGAACTTTTTCATTTCTGAATTTACGGTATTTTCAATAGCAGAGAACTCTAGGCAATATAAAAAATAATGATAACAACAACTCAGAACTTCGCGGAAAAAGAAAAAATTTCTAAGGGCTAGAACTTTTTCATTTCCGAATTTACGGTATTTTCAATAGCAGAGAACTCTAGGCAATATAAAAAATAATGATAACAACAACTCAGAACTTCTCGGAAAAAAAAATTTCTAACGGCTAGAACTTTTTCATTTCTGAGTTTACAGTATTTTTAATAGCAGAGAACTCTAGGCAATATAAAATAAATTATTTTCCCTTGCAGTTGGCCTTCAGTGACCTTGAATGATTTTGACCCGTAGATCAATGTGCGCATCTTCAAACGCTCTACTAGATGGTACGTAAAAAAACATATCATACCATTTAAAAAAACGAAGTTGACCTTCATATGACCTCTACGCGTCCACCTAATAAAAAATTATTTAGAACAAATTATGTGTCCCTCGAAACCATGCAAGTTTGGTCTGACACATTTTTTTCTATCACCAATAACAGCCGAGATATTCAGGTGGCCTGTTTTAGGTGCCTCACCCTGTATGTGATGATGGGAAATCACGGAAGACATATCAGTGCATACATATACACGTATGCTTTACAACACGTATCGATCATCGAGCATCGATTTTTCGTTTTTCTTTTTCCTGCCAAAGGAGAAAATCACGCGCCGGCATATACGTAACGTACGTGGTCTGTTCTTATGTAAGAACGTGCGGGCGTTCATAGTTATCTGATTGTTCTCCGTGGAACTGACCAGAAGTCGATTCCTCGAGAGTTACGCGATCGGCACGATGAAACTGTACCGTGGAAGATGATAGAGCGGAAGAAATCAAACCGCCACACGAAGGGACACCCGCTACTAGTCTTCTCGCTTAATCTTCTTACTCTCCCCGCGCGAGGAACGGAATAAATTTCTCGCTCTAGTCCGCTTTACTCCTCGCGTGTTAAATAAATTAGAAACGAATCGCCAATTAATCTAACACTGTGTGCGACCACTCCCTGTATCGGAGCCGATTTTCACCGGTGCCGCAGTGCTCTTTAGCCGGTCGTAAATCAAATCGAAAGCCACCGAAGCCCGCTTTCTTCTGCGAGCGCTCGCTCGCTCGCGGGCAATGCGTTTGATCAAAGCCAACGCGGAGATCGGTAACATCATTATTATCGGCGCGTTGCGCCGATATCGCGCGATCGCGCGCGATTTCCTACAAGCTTAATTGACATCGCCGTTGCCGAATGGGGTTATTCGGCGAACTCGTGCGAAACGCACGAGGAACGGGACTGTGCGCGCGCGTTACGCAACACACGAAATTAATAACGGAAAGTCGAGGTGCACTTGTGGCATATTTTCTGAAGGTATCGTATAACCGAGAGTAGAGTAAGGGTAGCGAGGAGAATTCTTTCCCAACCTTACAAACTTAAACGCGATACAGTCATAGACCGCTCAATGCACCGACGAGCGCTTATATTGCTCGAACAACGTTCTGAATATGAATCGACGGCGAAGAGGGAACCAGTTTGCTCATCGACTCTTATGTCGATGTCGATGCACATTAATGTTATTATCATAGTCGTTAGAGCGCGAGCGGACTTCGCACTTTTTTCGATTTTTATAGGGTCCTTACAGCGCTCCACGTTAGTTTAGCAACGCATAAAATCGCGAAGGGATCGTTGAATCCTGCGCAAGTGGGAGTGTCCGGCATTCGCATAGCAGGTTGCACCGCATCGGAAACGGTCCAAGGTTGGTTTTATGGGATTTAGATGGGAGGGAGTTCTGCCGATCCGCGAAATTTTATATGGATGTATAAATAACGTTCGAGAAAGGCCGGAGGGAAACTATTTCGCGAGAGTTACAGAACCGATCGTGTTGAATATTGGGAATGGCAATGCGACGTAAGTATTGGTAATGATGGCGAATAATATTGGACGGGATCAAATCAGATCAATATAAAACATATTTTTGAAAAAGAATATGTCTGTGAAACATATTTTGAGCGGACGAAGAAAGATCGAGTCTTTTACTTCAAATTTTGCCCGTAATATTCGTCACGCTTTTATGTCGCAAGAATAGTAAAAGTAAACCGTGATTGTTTATTTAACTAGAAGGCGGCTGAAACATTCACACGTGAATACAATGCGTCGTTCCGCCTTCCGCCACGAGATACACCGTATCTAATGCAAGATGTCTAAAAGACTTCGACGTTTCCTCGAAGGAGCGTACTGCGCGCGTTTCTTATATCATCTCGGACACTAACGAAGATATAGGATGTCGCTTGGCGGACAGATAACCGCACTGTGCTAGGTCTAAAGTGTCCCTCGTCTAGAGATTGGCCGGGATATTGCGTTACGTTAATTACACGCAATATCGGTCGCCGTATATTAAATCCTGGCGCTGTTGCAACGGGACGCTGGACAACAAAACTGTTTTTTTTCTGTCACAGATATTATATCGGGTAAACCATATTATTATGTATACATAGAAATATTTATAAATTTATAACTTAATCTTTTCTTATTTTATTGTTAGTTGCATATCATACAGATTACTTGTTATAATTCTTTGTTATATGTATCTAATGTATTTTAAGGGACTGATTTGATGAGATCACGTTATACGAGGATCTACTGTATGTAGATCGAGATTAAAATTAATAGAGAAATTCTGATTGCATTTTTCGATTCACCATGAAAAGGAATCATACATGATCATGTTTAGCAGCATAATGAGAGCAGCCGCTGGAAATCGACGGGCGTTGAAGGATCGCCCCGGTAGAACTGGATAAATCTCAATACAAAGTCAATTACGACTGGCAGCTACGATTGCGCCGGTGGGCGTGAATGGCTCGCGCGAGTCATTTGCATCGTATGCGCCGATATCGAGGTGATTTACAAATTCCAGCTGGCTTGGTGTAGCCTAGTGACTGACAGTTCGCGCCGTGGATTGTTTATTTACACCGCAGATGCAGACAAGAGTGTTCACGAAGTATTCATGCTGAAGTCCGGTTAACTAATCTTGAGTTAACGTGAATACAAAGGGAAGTGTTACAACCGCATTGCCTTGGAATTTAGCAAAAGCTATGCATGCTCAGTTCTTTCCGACTCATTTATGTGAAAAGTTTAAAATAACAAAACTTTGTTGTGATCGACTTAGTTGAAGTTCAAAAAATTTTGGACATTTTTAGTTTGTACGAAATGTAGATGAAATGTTAATGTAAATGGAATTATTTATCTTCCTTTTATGTTTTGTGAAACTATGATTATCGTTATTATATTTATTATATATTACATATTTTTTAATAATCTATAACAAAGAAATTTTAATTACTGTAATTCACAAATTTAATTCAATTTATGAGAAAAGTTTCGGCAGTGACAGTAAATTAAATGAGTTATTTATAGTCCCTCTATGCAGATTATAATTCTATCTACCATTTAAACAGAGAAAGAAGCTCGAATTAATCAGACTTAATCAGCATTGCAGCGACCGGAGCGGAGCGCACCTCGTAACAACGCCGGTCATTTCTCGTGCGAGCGCATTAACGAGCGATCGATCAGGAATTATTATGCGTCCAGGAATTTTTCGCACGCGCGCATGATTTATTCCATGGACGATAGTCGGTCGGCGCTTTGTTACGGGCAACATTTAGCGCGCTTGATAGCGTCATTAATCCTTTCGGGTGTATTTGTAGTCGCGAGAAAAGTGTTAGATCGCGCGCGCGCGCGGGAATTGTGTTACGTGAGCGTTGCAACGAACAACCCGAGACAAACGTGCGCTGTCGGAGCGGCTTAACAAATTTGCACGGGTAGGCGCAGAAAAGCGACCTCCGCGAGAAGAGCGTGAACGTCGTAATGATGCATCCCGTGTCGTTTGTATCGCGGCCGCTCTGTGACTAATCGGGTCAAAGTAGCAGCAGGTCTTCTTATGAGCGTGTCGTCGCTCGGATTGCATCGCATTCGCGTCTCAATCTCACTTTGAGCCTTTGGGACTTCGAATAGGGCAAATATGCGTATTGCAAATTTCTTCGTTTATTGGAATCGCATGCAATTTATATTGTCACGATGAACGATGCGTCGTGAGCAAAACAGTCTCACGATTTCCTGTTCGACCTTTTGGCACTAAAAACCGTTCTACATCGTGAGCACGCCCATAGTCACTAATGCTAACAATTGAGACGTGTTATAAAAAGTAGAGAAGAAATAATCAACGAATACTCTGCAAATAAGACACAAAACTTCAACTGGGCAATGGATATTTTAATTTACAATCGACATCATTGACATTTTCCTTTCACATCTTTTCCGGTATGCTAATTAGATGTACTTTTATATTGTGAATACAAAAGCCAGAATTGTGGCGTCAAGTATTTGCCATAAAAAGTATATGATCATTCAAGTTAAAAAATTCACTACCTACATCCACTTGTCTCTTCAAATATCATATCAGAGTGCTCGTTTAAGCAAATCCGCTGTCAAGTAATGGTCTATTCGCGAGCGTGTCGCGAGTAAAACTGCTGTTATGGCTAATCACGTAGTTTTACAGCCTCTGCCGTTTTTCCGGCGTTTTGCCCGCTCCGGAGAGACCGCGTGGGACGAAGCCGGTGCTTTCTCTTCCGCTCTCGCGTATCGACGAAGAGTGTAGCCGCGCTCTCGGCTAACGACCGATATAAACGGGAGACAAAACTAATTAGCTGGGATTATTAGAGACAATATGGCAAATTGCGCTTACTCACGGGGTTCATGGGCCCGCGGGGACGCGCGCGCGCGTGATCGTGCACAGCGATAGGCAACACTCCGTCGGCACGATTTGACTCGTTAATTATGCCCGGCTTGCGATTACAAGATCACTTTAATTGCGATTGCGCAATCGGCGTCCCGATCGATCCGCATATATATTTAGCCAAGACTCGCCGCGAACATCGCCCGAGGGAGTCTCTCTCGTGCACAATCCCACTGACCTGTTTTTCGTTTCGAGACGCATCCAAGTACACGGTTGATCGAGATCCCAGTTGCGAGATCGTTTCGCTCGAGGTGCTAATTAACCCGCGCCGCGGGATTTTTTCGAAACTTCCGTGTCCTTCGAGGGTGGTCCGTGCCGTTGCGTCGACAGGTACATTAATAAATCTCCGAGCCCACTGTTTATTTCTTTTTAAGAGCACGATTTATAAGTGTGGTAGGTTACTGTGTTTTATAACTGACTGTGTCTAGTCGTTTTTGCATAACAGGGGATTATTATTGTGTCCAATGTAAGTACTATGAGATTCCGCTCGTAACCTCGCAATTTAAAAAAGATCAACATTTTGAAATGCTGACTTTATACATTTCCTTGTAATTTTCACGATATGTCTTCAAGAATAATATCGATATCTCTAAATAATATAAATAATATAAATGAGATCTGTTCAATCTATATATAATATTTTGAAATACTTTGATTTTACTTTGATTTCAGATTTCACAAGCATGCATTTCACTGTTAGTGCATAAATCATGTGATTTATTGCACGCCAATAACTCTCAAGGTCTCGCGCAAAATTCCCGACGTAGGAGCGTAAAACATAAAGATCCCGTGTGCGAAATAAATCAATTAACTCGCCGATTTTTGTCGATTCCGCAAGGCATATACGCGCGCCGATCGATCCGATCGAGTGCAGCGCGTGTACATCTGTCATCGCGTGCGCCGCAAATCATATTATGCGTATCGCGTTTCAATTTACGCTTATAAGATCATGTAGCACAATCGTGGCGGCGTCGACAATCGCCACCGTCGCTAATACGTCGCTCCACTAGCTCAAATAAGTCAGAATGACCTCTCTTACCGATGCAGGGACCCAGCGCCGAGTTGGATCATGTGTCCGTCATCCACCCACGCCCATCGATCGTCAATAGATCACACCTGATTAAGGCTGCCGAGCTTGTTAAATCCTGAAATGTGTTATGTCATTATTATTCGCACGCGTTGACATTGCGCGTGGATAAAAAGAACCTCACAAAGGTAAAAAATTCGTGCCCGAATCGGCATTAAAACGTACTATTCTACCTATAAGAGACATAAAATCATTTGCGAGTCATCATTCAATCATCAAGATACAAAATACAGTACTTTATCTTGATACTGCAGTAGATATTTTTTTAAAATCATTCTTTCAATATGCGCTGCAACATAGTGCAATAACATCTCCCAAATCATGGTGTTCGTAATTATTATTGTTGATTATTGCATGTAATTAAATGAATTGAAACCATGAGTCATGAATTTCATCTGCATGAACATCTAATGCGTATATCAGCCTTGACATTAAATCCAAAGCTGACTCACGTGTAACACGAGACACGTTGGTAGCATATGTCGACGCCCAAATTCATCTCCCGAGTAGAAATTCAGCGTAGACACTCAGCGTTGATTTTTTATTACATAATTGTTAATGTTTGCGGTCGGAACTCTTTGGAATATTGTTAAATACGTTCAGAACTACACGAGAAATATTTTAGTCTTCACAGAACTCTCGAAAATCGACCAGCGTCTCACTGGTAAAGTCGAAAACGTCCACCCTTTGGGCGAAATAATTTTTTTTAAATGTTCTAATCGTTGTTCCTATCAGAACTCTTTGGAAAGACATTGTACATGTCCGGAACTATACGAGAACTGTGTTAGAATAAGCAGAACTCTCGAAAATCAACCAGCGTCTCACTGGTAAAGTCGAAAACGTCCACTCTTTGGGTGAAATAATTTTTTTTTAATTTTCTAATCGTTGTTCCTCTCAGAACTCTTTGGAAAGGCATTGCACATGTCCGAAACTATAGGACAACTGTTTTAGAATAAGCAGAACTCTCGAAAATCAACCAGCGTCTCACCCATATCTCTGTATATCCGTCTTTCTCGGACGATAAAAATTTTTTATTAAATAACTGTTAATGTTTGCGGTCGGAACTCTTTGTAATATTGTTAAATACGCTCAGAACTACACGAGAAATATTTTAGTCTTCACAGAACTCTCGAAAATCGACCAGCGTCTCACCCATATCTCTGTATATCCGTCTTTCTCGGACGATAAAAATTTTTTATTAAATAACTGTTAATGTTTGCGGTCGGAACTCTTTGGAATATTGTTAAATACGTTCAGAACTACACGAGAAATATTTTAGTCTTCACAGAACTCTCGAAAATCGACCAGCGTCTCACTGGTAAAGTCGAAAACGTCCACCCTTTGGGCGAAATAATTTTTAAAAAAATTTTCTACTCGTTGTTCCTATCAGAACTCTTTGGAAAGGCATTGTACATGTCGCGAACTATACGAGAACTGTTTTAGAATAAGCAGAACTCTCGAAAATCAACCAGCGTCTCATTGGTAAAGTCGAAAACGTCCACTCTTTGGGCGAAATAATTTTTTTTAATTTTTTAATCGTTGTTTAGAAAATGCCAGGAGTATAGTTTCTACCCGTTTGTACCTCCTTTCAAATCCTTCGAATGGCGTTGGGCATTTTTGGATATCTCTACAAACAACGGAGGTACAAACAACTATTTGTTTTACTTTGAAAATGCCGTACTTCCGGTTCCTTTGAGGTACAAACGATTTAAATGGTGGATTCTGAAGGTACAAATGATGCTCTTTCGAATGCCGTTATCCATTTTGCGATATCTCAAAAATTGACGAAGATACCTCTTGGACGTATTTTTTTCAAATTTTTAAAAGTTTGTACTTCCGGTTCCTTTGAGGTACAAACGATTTAAATGGTGGATTCTGAAGGTACAAATGATGCTCTTTCGAATGCCTTTAGCCGTTTTGCGATATCTCAAAAATTGACGAAGATACCTCTTGGACCTATTTTTTGAAAAGCCTGTACTTCCGGTTCCGTTGAGGTACAAACGATTTAAACGATGGTTCCTGAAGGTACAAACGATGCTCTTTCGAATGGCATTATTAAAATTCGGATATCTTTTAGTCGGGTGCTGGTTATTGTTTGACCCCTTATAACTTTTAAACTGTTGAGGTACAAACGAAACGAACGATGGTACAAACAGGTACAAACGAGGTACAAACGAAATATGCCCGAAAATTTTCATTTCGTTAAAGTCAGGTGCCAGGTTCACACCGGTTGTGATTTCTTAATCGCGTTACATTTAAATTATTATATTAGTGCTTTTGATTTGATATGTAAATGTCTTCAAAAAGATCAACCAAATTTTGAATGAGAGATAAGAGCATGCTTATAGTTGTAAAAAATAAGCAAAGAGTATTGTCTGCTCCTTTTAACTTTTAATATATGTTTAGTACGATAAGATTTAATGCTCATGTATAGCTTCTCAAATATATATTTTTGTTGCACAAAAATTCAGACGTTCTCCGCTTATATCAGTAAGCAAGTGAAAAATCATGGGTGTGGAGAGACATTAACGATGCATTGTCTTAACCGCGATGCTATTGTTCAATGTTTGTTCAGCTGAACATGATGACGCACTGTCGAGTTTACCAGAGGCATCAGGAAGTGTTTTACTGCATCTCGTCAATTTCTCAGAGACTTTTTTATTATCAGTCTTCCTAGCATTACAATTAAGAAATACTTTGATGATATAAGATTTTTCGTCGAGCTATAACAATAACTAACAATAACTATACATTTTATGTTCAATAGCACTAGCGATTAGCGATTAACAATAGTTTTATATTCAATAAACAAATTTTTTTGATAATACTTGAATAGTTTAATTCGGATAATTTATACAAATCCATTTTCAATTATATTCTTCTACTATTATATATTTTATTTTTTTTATAGATAAAAAGATAGCGATCACGGTGCGTTATCGCAAGATGCAAAAAATTTTCAGCAGTCGATGCCAACACGAGCAATGATAGCGCACACAATACTGTGAGACGAAAGGTGGCAATGTCGACAAGTACGGCGTATATGTCTACCATCGCGGAGGTGGTTTCAAACGTGAAATAATCACGCGTGGTCGAGCAAGAGACATCGAATGAGTCACACCGCGCGCAATATTGTGAACGAGGCGCTCGCGAGTATTACCACCGTGAAGACCGTTAGCGGAAGAATGACAAAGAGTGCAACTCGAAAAATTGCTGGTGAATCGATACTTGCTATCTAAGCAAAAATAAATGTTGTCATATGGAAACGACGAGATAACATGATAAATATAAGGAACAGATAATTCTAAGAAGAAATTGGAGAAAAATATTTCATACAAATGCAAGAGTAATATAGATTTAGATTAATTTTAGTAAGCTATAATAATACAATGTTATTATCATTGAGAAAAAATTATATTTGCAGCATTTCCTAGAAATAATTTGAGTTAAAGTCTTTTTAAAGAGCTCAGTAAATTTAATCTCTGAATTATTAAAGTTAGAGACTGGTTATTATGGGAAGAGACTAGATTGATATAGAAGATAGATTATCAACATTAGCGGTAACATTTTTGCAGGAACATTTTTGCAAGAACGTGTCTCTCACGGTGTATTCTTGGTATGTCCATGAGGGATGACGTTCTATGTCGGCAACATTCGCGCGGCTTTCTTTCCGTCTTTCGCGCGATTCTACACGCGCCGCCATAAATTTGCAATTAACGGAATCCGATTGCGCCGTGTCGAGTCGATTGGACACGCGTTCTGGAAGCGTACAAGCCTCCAGTGCCACAGAGTTGCTTCCTTCAAGATGCCCACGTGGGTGTCCCATTAAGATTACCGATCCTCGCGACAAGTGTCCCGACTGCCATCGAATATTTTCTGAGTCTCATATAAAAATCAATCTCTTTTCCTAAAGACTAGATTATTGAATTTTGCGAAATTTATTATATCATGGACATAATCGTGAAATTATTTTCTGCTTACATCTATATAATTAAATTTTACATCAGGTATTACATATTTAAGTATTATATAATTAATATATTGGGTGATGTGATATTTAACTCGGGAGACTTTTGCCCTTTAAGATTGCCATTGATGAAACATCGATAAAAGTTCACAACTGTCCTGTCACGAGTATCACGATTAGCAAAGTGCATATTCTTGCGGCAACGATATGACACTGCACTCGTTCGTAGTTACGATCAGGGGTGGCTCTGTTGCTTTAAAACGAGATGGTTATCAAATTGGAATTATCGTATTCATCCATTTGCGGTACGTGCTACTGATCGTGATATCGTGGACCGCGACGACATTCGTCGAATAACAATAACTATGGTGCCTGGTATCGAACTACGATCTGAAATTGTGTGTGTAGGTAACTATTAATGTTGACGACCAAGTCATACATTGCTATTTCGTTTCATATGTCGATTGACTGAAAACGTGATCTACAATCAATTGTATGTTGAATGTCATTGTTGTGATATTAATCGACTCGATCATTTTCTAGGGGAACTATGACTACTATTGTGTAATTGAGGTATTGCATCAATGTCAAGAGCAAAATTATAAAATTTCACTAAACGTATTATTTTCCACTAAACATATATTTTTCCAAACAAATGTCATTTCTTGTTTCTTTCGAAAATTAAGTTTATTTTACTTTATCGAAATAATTTTTTCTGTAAAATGTTTTTCGCATCTTTCAATGATAGTACAGGATCTCTTAATGAAATCATTAACTGATATAGTTATTATAACGAGGCAAATCGGCTAATATAGGGCGCTTGATACGGCAGGCTGGAGATTTGCGAAGGTGGCGGGACTCGCACCGTAAACTACTCATCATGGATACGCTGTGTGGGCCGTTCAGCCATTGTCATTATGAAAATGACAGTGTGGTCCGAAGAATGGTAGTCGTGCACTTGCGTCGCGGTACGTAAACGCTCAAATACGCTTCTATCATTTTAAAGACGAATGCGGCTTAATTCGCTCCGAGGTTGCCGTATATCTATATCCTCACTTACTTAGTTACTTCCATACCATGCCTACTAAACGTAAAGCATGTCATGTATATCCAATATCTTCGAGAAATAAATAAATCTGACATTATCTATGAGAAGGTTTCTCAGATTTCAGATGAGATCAGGATTCAACATTCATCGCTTTCTCTGCACTGCGCAAACGAACTGGTATTCATCCGGCATTCATTCATTCATCCGGATGTTCGTTCTTGCGCTCATAATGTTGTGCGACGGAACATTGTGTGGACGATGCTGGTTCTTGTCAGCGAAGGATTTCCACCTTCGATCCTATGGAAGAAGCGCGAGGGGAAGGATGGCTCGGGGCCCTCACGATTTGCATATTGCGATCAAGGAGGCACGTGGGCCAGCGCGGCATCGAGTCCGCCGTAATGAACCGCGCTTATGCATACACGCAGTGACACCTTCCCCGCTCGAGAGTGTGAATCATCATCGGAGCTCAAGATAAAAGTCTCTTACCGAGAGAAATCTCCGCCGCATCCTCGCTCATCTATTTGCATCCTCGTCCTGTTCTCTACCTTCCGAATGAACAATGCATACGGCGCCTCGACGAAGGCGGTCCGCGGTGCGCGCAAAACTAGTTATTATAACGCTAAATTATAGATATATCCGCATAGGTGACACGCAACGCCTCATGTGCATGCATGCGTGCGCACGTGCGTTGATAATTTATTCGATGCCGCACTCATAAGCGGATGGAGGATAACGCCTGAGCGCGGGATAGTGGAACACTCGCGCTTGCAGGGGATTCAAGCGCGAGAGGAAAGGCGGTTTTTCGAAACTTGGCTCGTAGATCAGGTGAATCGAAGATCCACTAGGATTTTACCTCGACCTTCCCTCGCGGAAATAGATGAAACAATGTTCGAGGCGATCTTCATCTTCAGGATAAAGCACCTGCGAGATAATAACGATCTGGGAGGAAAAGGTCGCTAACGCGGACCGTCAATGTCCGGGTGCGCGAGGTTATCCATGTCACGGATCAGCGCTATTCGTTCTGAATTCCCTGCTGGCGAGCGGCCGATCCAAGCGAATGGAAAACAGAGGCACCACGGAACTAGCAGCAGGAGGGAGGAACTCGTTTTCTGGAAGGGGAGACACCCACCTCGTACTTACATTCGGCACGATCGTGGCCCCGGTGAACGCGCATAATACGCACACGCATGGTAATAACGCAACCGGATGGGTCGTTTGTCGTGAAATTTCATGTCTGCGATACGTATGAGTAACGAGCTAACTGGCAATTGCACCATATCGCGTGAATAACGTGGTGTGTGATGGATTGACGGCGTCATGGGCATTTAACTGTTTGATTGTATTCTATTATATTCAGTCCTAAGTTAACTCGATTTTATCCTGAACACTCTGAACAGTAATTCTTTCAAAATCGATATTAATCATCCAATCGATGTACCCGACTTTATCTTTTCCTTCTTAATTCAATTACCGGGTTATTCCTTCGGTTAAATTAAAACACCTACGTTACAATCGCGTGATTACGTTATCGGGAACAATGGCACAGGACATGCATATTGTTTTCTCAGACTTGCTTTCACGACAGGAGGGCAGACGGACTGTGGACGTTAGATGAATTATCAGGCCGGCAAAAATGATCTCACCGGCTCTGAACGGAGCTAGCCGGCGTCGACGATGACGTCGTCGGCGTCAGCGGCGACGACAACGACGGCGCTAGAACAAAATCGTCGACGTACGGCGACGTCTCGCTCGTATGTTCGCCGTGGCGCGTTCTCCAGCTCTATGAATGAATGTGGCGCCAAATGAATGGAGTGCGTCTGTGTCAGCCGTGCCTACGCACAGCTCGCGACTTGATCCGGAGCCGCCTGGCTCCCTCGTGATCTGCACGCGTGCGTGCGTGCATGCGTGCGTAGGAATCGCAAGCGTGAGGATCGGTGACTAATTTGCACGCGCTTTACCTACGCCCGTGCCGGTTGTTACCTATTTGTCGGGACGAGAGATGGACCACCGACATCGAGATAATCCTCGAAATAAATCACTGCAATCCACATCGGTCCAAACCGCAAAAATAAGATTTTTACATTTTGACAATGAGGATAGATTTGAATAAAATTGATATGAGGAAATATAATAACGTTAAATTATTCAAAAATTAATAAACAATAAGAACGAATAAATTTTGATGTAACTTAATTGACTTTCTCAGTTAACGCGGCACCTGTTCGCTTTACTTTCGCTTACTCTTATCTTGTTTAATTTTCTCCGCAATTTCGCGACGTGCGTTAAAATAAAAGAAAATAACAGAGATTCAACTTTGTCGACCATAAAGAAATCCGGTCGCTACCTGTTTGGGAGGCAGCGATCGACGGAAAAGGGCCTGGAAGAACCGGCGAACAGACGCGCGATGCAACCATACGCGATACACATATACATATCTCTACATACACATATGTACGTTCAGAGATGGCCTGAGGCTGGCGGTGATCTTATCACACGATGGTCCGTGCCCGAGTGACGGGCAGGTATTAGGCAATTATGCGCCGCTTAATTGCTGATTACTTAAGGGCGCGATGGCTCGCCGCTAATTATGCGCGTTGACAATTTATGTCGCTCGTTCGTGCTCAGGCGATAATTATCGGGCGGCTCCTAGTGACACGATTTTGTGGTACCGCGGAATCACCATGATTTAACGGACGAGCGGCCACAATTACCGCGATCATCATGCTGTATCGATCACGCTCGGGAAACGCCTTTCCTGTAATCTTCCCGAAAAGCTGAAGAGTCAATGAACCCATCGAGTTGCTCATTTATTGGAAACGTAAAACTGAACTCGGTCTAGTCCTCGTTGTAACCATATAATGATTGGATTCTGGATAGTACAGATCCAGGGAGGTATGGTAGGCGCGGTCTTCGACTAATCAATGAGACTTCAAATATTTCGAAACATTCTAATCCTATTAAGTTTCATTATTTATCTCCATCTCAACAAGTCAAGTCTTAAATCTCATAATGCACGCTGCTGTATCACTTCTTAACTGAAAAATGGAGTAAGAACATACTTTCGCTCATCTTTGCAAAATCCTAAACATTGATTTTGATTCAACGAGACACTGGTTTCAATTCATTCCTGCAGTTGGCCTCCGTACATTAATCTCCGCGGTAACTAAGTTTCTGCTTGTACTGTTTGTCAAATCGCTCACGGATTGCAACCGGCGATTGGCGGTGGATTGCGGCGGTTTCCACAAAAGCCTTGCCGGCGGAACTGTGATGAGAGACTGGTGTAATTATGACAGGTTAATGTTGCCGATGCAATTCGAGAAGGTTTAAGCCCCGCGGTAAATTGAACCGCCTACGCGATATTAGCAGTAGACCGCACGCCATAGCTAACTCAACTAAATCCCCGCCGTTTGCGATCGTGTACATTGCAAATTCGTATATGTACATGCATGCTGCATGCACGCGTATTATTCCATTAACGTGATCCGTTGCATCAGAAGGAACGAGGGGGATCCGAGGTCTCCAGGTATACGCACCGCGCACTGTTGCGCGCCGTGTTATTTATGTGACGTTCCATTACAAGCTCTTAATTGTTTGACTAATGTGCACGTCGATGTCTGCCATGAGGTGTGCTTCGAGGATCCTTCTTAATTGCAGAAAAAGAACTCCTTCGCCAAACAATCTTATTGAAACTGGAACTTGTGTTTCACTGATCTACAAAGTAAGATTCTTCTTTGATTTAGATCTTTCAGAGTTTAAAAATTAGAATTCTTCATACTTAATTAAATTTTACAACCAGCTTCAAAGTTAAATCTAGAAGTTACTTTTTAAATCTACTTATTTTTTTATATGATTATACTGTATCTTATACCTTCACTGCACATTGACTTTTATACGTATATACGACCAGACTCGCTTTGCATGAAGTTCCCTGTACATAATTCTTATGGATACACGAATTTACGTAATGTGTTTGCATAAGTTTAATATAAGGCTTCCCACGTGTTTACCAAATATCACCGTTCTCTTTTTGCAATTCCACGCGTGCGGTAACCGTGAAAGTGGCGAAGATTCCATCTTCGAAAAGGCGCGAAGATGCCTGAGCGATATCCAGCATCCAATTACCTCTCCGCTCGTTATCTCGGCCCGATCGTTATCGTTGAGCACGACCCAGAAAACGAAAGGAAAAAAAGATACCAAGGGAAGCTGGGTCTGAGAGGGGTCTGAAGCTGCGAGGATACCCCGCGGCGCTAAGATCATTGGCGATTCCCGGTTGAGACAATAGCAGTCTGCTTTCGCACCTGCCTTCGAGCTATGTGCGCGATGGAAGCCCGATTAAATATTGATTTTAGCCACGCGATTGGAGAGACAAAGGGGAGAAAAACGGCGGGGGCTGAAAGGGAGAGAAGCCATTGGGGGCATCTGCCAATTTCGGGAGATGATTCCGCGACCGGTTCCAAATCTCGTTGCTCTTAACTTCCAACAGGCGGATTATGGAAATCAATAAAATTTAAGTTATAGCATCCAGAATATTAAGTTCTCCCGAGGAATAATTTTCTCCAGAAATGCTTGTCAATTTTTTATGATTACACGTTGCGTAAGATAGAGTGGCATATGTTTCCTTTTTACTTAGAAACACGCCATTAAAAATTATAGTAGCTTCTAATTTCGGAAAGTTAGTCCTTTCTAACAATCTATAGAAATTAAAGTCTTGAAAAATTCATGTTTTACCAATAAATCGATAATGGGTACTTCGTCTTCGTCGCTTCCCTGCATACCCCGTGACCTCGCTCTGTCTGCGTATTTTTCGCGCGCGGCTAATGGACCATTGAATATGTTGATGGAATATGCACTCGTCGATATAAGCTGTTGGCTGGAGGTTTGAATTAAATTGCAAAGTCTCTTCGTCGGGCACAGTGGGCAGCAAGCGTAATTGAAAGGGGGACCCTTTCTTAAGGCTGGAATAAAGAGGTCGGTGCAAGAAGCGGCCCGCCGGCGTTGCGGATGAAAAGATTACCGTGTAGAATCTGCACGCGTAGATGATTAATTTTCAGGGCTACTGTCTTACGAGAAAAAAGCTTACAAAATAATATTTGTTTTTTGCTGTTATTCTAACATGACGATCTAGGTAATGACAGAAAATATGCAATCTTTTAAAAACAATCACGAAGCAAGTAACTGGCAAAAGAGATGTTTCAATGATTGAATGACCAATATGTATTAAACTGGATACTACTATAAGGATTTATTTTCTGTTAGATATCTTTCATCGATCATATGCCGAATTTCAAACTTTAGCTTTAGGCTTATTATTAGCTTTAATCTGGCTGACAAACAAACAAGAAAACAAGCACTTGCATACAATACTTTAAGCACTGTACTTATTGTTAGTTCATTAGTAACAGTTTTTAATAAGTTTTTAAGTTTAGTATCAGTTTTTAATAAGGATGAAGAAAAAAACGCAAGTCATTTTGTTTATCCTGTTTCATAATAAGCGTAACGCAACGGAAGTTATGGTGAATCGTCTTCTAAAACCGTATCAATAAAGCTTGAAATCAATTATGAAACCGACAGGATACATAGGAGTGGTCCTTGACAGAATGATTTCACGGATGTAGATGGATCCTGAGAAAAATGAAAATCGATCGATTCTGTTCCCCTATGAGAATCTATGTTACTTATTTCACGTCGGAAGGAAATGAAATTGCACGATCAACGAATATCGACGTAATCTGTTCATGGTAAGTTTCGAAGTTTCCGAAACACATGGTCACGGATTTATTTTTCATTTTAAGCTTTCTCAGATTACAAAAGAAAAAAAATTATATATAAGTTATTAATAAAGCTATCTCATCTCGTAAACTTTTTTCAGATTTCAACCCGCGTAATTATTATAATAATAATTTATTATAATAATAATATAATAATAATAATTTTCACATATTATTCTCACATATACACTGTATACAGGGTGAGGCACCTAAAACCGGCCACCTGAATATCTCGGCTGTTATTGGTGATAGAAAAAAATGTGTCAGACCAAACTTGCATGGTTTCGAGGGACACATAATTTGTTCTAAATAGTTTTTTATTAGGTGGACGCGTAGAAGTTATATGAAGGCCAACTTCGTTTTTTTAAATGGTATGATATGTTTTTTTACGTACCATCTAGTAGAGCGTTTGAAAATGCGCACATTGATCTACGGGTCAAAATCATTCAAGGTCACTGAAGGCTAAAATTTCTAAGTGCTAGAACTTTTTCATTTCTGAGTTTACGGTATTTTCAATAACAGAGAACTCTAGGCAATATAAAAAATATAGATATCAACAACTCAGAACTTCTCGAAAAAGAAAAAATTTCTAACGGCTAGAACTTTTTCATTTCTGAATTTACGGTATTTTCAATAGCAGGGAACTCTAGGCAATATAAGAAATAATGATATGAACAACTCAGAACTTCTCGGAGAAGAAAAAATTTCTAAGGGCTAGAACTTTTTCATTTCTGAATTTACGATATTTTCAATAGCAGAGAATTCTAGGCAATATAAAGTACATTATTTTCCCTTGCAGTTGGCCGTCAATGACCTTGAATGATTTTGACCCGTAGATCAATGTGCGCATTTTCAAACATTCTACTAGATGGTACGTAAAAAAACATATCATACCATTTAAAAAAACGAAGTTGGCCTTCATATAACTTCTACGCGTCCACCTAATAAAAAACTATTTAGAACAAATTATGTGTCCCTCGAAACCATGCAAGTTTGGTCTGACACATTTTTTTCTATCACCAATAACAGCCGAGATATTCAGGTGGCCGGTTTTAGGTGCCTCACCCTGTATATAAATTTTCTTCTTCTTGAAATTAGAATAAATTTATTGTACATGTTTTGTATATTATAATATAATATTTATACTTTAAACTCAGAGAAAGAAATATAATATATAAATATGAAGAGATGTGCGAGATAAATATAATTTTATAATTATGGAAATGAATTTGTCCGAATCATTTAGTAAATTAAAAAATTCAAATTATTCTCTGTTGATTAAGATGCTAAAGTGTACAGCATATATATATATATCATATTGGTGTGAATGTGTCACATGGAGCACTTCCGGTGATTGAAGAAGTGGAAGCGACAACGAGTCTCCTTGTATGTACAATCAGCATTATACTCAACGAATGAATGCATCATGGCGAATAATGGGCGAGGCTCGCGCAGTATTGCCATAAACTATGATCGTCCTACACGTCCCCACCTGTCGAATAGACCTAGTGCCGAGAGCGATCGACGAGCAGTTGCAAAATCTTCGATTCAAAACAAGAAGGGAAGATTAAAAAACAAAAGAATGCGAAGAACGTAATTTTACATCATGAATATACAGTTCGCGCCTTATATAAATTTCCATAAATTTAATTAATTTGTTACTGAGCGTCATAATGTTATTAGCGGGTGTCATAATTCCATCATGACAATTGAAAGACTGATAATATAGACTTAAGTTGTGAAGATCACTTGAAAACATGACTGGCTCGTAACTGGCATTTATATTGGTCATCTTATTCATATCTGCATTATTTTCAATGCTTCAATTAACGTGTCATAATATGCATTACAATCTTGTTAAAAGCCATCAAGGTAATTGTCGTCCTCGTTATCGTACATCATAATTCACAAGTCGCCGTTAGTGCAACGCGCCCGGTGTACACTCCCGCATTCTCTCTCCTCTCTTCGATTCGATCGGCGAGACCGGAATGATATAACGCACCGGCGCATTAGAATAACGATTCACGTAACGATCGGTTCGGATCTCGTCACGTGCTTACGCACACGCATGGCGAAAGAATGGCGAGGGACACGCTTCACCGGCCAGGACGATATCTCATCGATATTATAATATTATCTCCCCTCGTTATCTGTCGATCACAAAGCCGTAGAAGCTGTAACGTGTGTTAAATACGCATTCGTATCGCAGCCGACAGAATTCCTGATAGACGCGCAATGAAGAGCACAATTTATGCAGGACCGCGTGTATCATTAGACACAATCAGTCCGACACATATTCAAATATGAGTTCGCTGCTTTGCAACACCCGCCGCGCATTTTCATTCTAGTCCTCCCGATCGAGGTCGCCCACGAGAACACGAAATTTGTGGCGCGAGGCTGATAGCTGGAGTGATCGCTAGATTGCGCGTAATTGGATTATACGTGAACTTTACCGTAGACTGAGATTATTACAGTGCTGTCACGGTTCATTATGCCGCACCATGTACTCGTCGAGTGTTAATACCTCGCTTTAGACGTGATTTTATGTACAAGGTGTCCCGGTGTTCTCACCCTTTTCATTACTTACGGATTTGCACACATTGCAGACATTTTTGTGCTGATATCGCCTCAACGGTGAAATAATTTTCGCTTATTATTCATAAATATTTAACGTAAAACTTTTCGATAAGACGTTCTCCGATTTTATTTACTCATATACGCACATTTTGTTTCTGCATTTACACTCTTCGCTAGAAAGTAAACGAATGATATTTGGCTGTTGATCAAGAATGACGTTCCTTTTGCAAGATGAAGGTCGTGGACGATTCACGTGCTTGCATGAGTCTTCCGTGCGATATATCCCGACGATGTGTCCTCTCCGGTTTCGTTCGCGCGTGCTCCCGCCCGCGAATTATTCGCGACACGTGCAGATTATTGCCACCTTCTGGCATTCGACGAGCACCGAGCCGCGGGCATTGTAGATTGGATCGAATGTCGCTACGAAGCTTTCTCGGTAACCCGGTAACTTTCTTGGTAACGCCTTTACCGTGCTGATATCTAAGGTTCTCTTACCTGTGTGCATCCAGAGCTGGGTGCTCGTACTGAACGCCCTCGCGTGACACGCATTTCTAAACCCCCGCCGCAGGATCGCCTTAGGACACTCAATATTGGTAGCAAGCACACACAGTACATTGCATTAAATAGAGAATTAATTTTTATTCTGAGAGATGCTAGGATTTTATTGTAAAATATTTATAAATTTATGAATCGTGTATTAGAGATAATTTTTTCAATAAATTGCTCATTATTCCATGTACCATTAATAAATATTGATTACAACTTTTTTTTGTATCAATTCAAAGCTCTCTATGACAAAATTTTGCCCGAGGAATCAGCGGCGATTAGATCGTTAGAATATTCAGCCCTGAAGCAAGCGCGAAACATGAAATCGAGAAGATATCGCGCAAGCACGTACGTGTATCATGCGATTAAATTCCTCCTCTGTACTTCTCGCTGCTGCCTCTCGAGGGATCGGTCGACCGACGTTCCTCGACTTTGATTAACGCCACAGATAAATATTTACTTACTGAAGACAACAAATATTTATTAGTGTATTGTTATACACCTGTGATGTGGTAAACTGATGCCATAACGGCGAGTAATCAACAGTAAGAAATAACTCCCGTGCACATAATTACACATTGACATGCATATTATTTTGCATCATTTATTTAAGGAATAATAAGGTATTTATAATATTTGATATTGAGAACTAATTACAATTTGAAAATAAAGGAATACTCAACTCAAATTTGTACGTGTAAAATTTCTTAAAATTTTGTTATAAATTTTGAGGAACAGAGAGGTAAAACACGAATTTTACTCTAGACTCTGTAAATATAATAATAATAATAATAATAATAATAACGATATTATTGATATTGTTCAACTATCACAATTATTTCTATTCACATCAGCGTAACTCGGATTTTCGAAGAACGCACCTGCCGCGTAAAGATATCTAGCGATATCCAACGTCGAACGATTCGATCGACCTCGCTGAATCTACACCGTGAATCGACGGATCAACGGCGGTCGATTGTGTGCCCGATGGTACTCAGAGGGGGGCAGGCGGGCGCGTGGGCGCCGAGGCTTTAACGGTAAAATACGGCACGAAAAGGTGGCAAAAAGAGGACGTGCGGCGCATTGTGGCAGAGAAGGGACAAGGGTGGAGGAGACGCCGATTTGAATATCGACGTTGAGGAACAGTGAAGGATTACGAGGCGTGGGCTCCGCTATATAGCAGCACCTTACGATCCGTCTTACCGTGTTCCCCATCGGTCCCCCCTTCATGGGGTTTCCTGTGTTACCGTCGCGAGGAGATTTAATGCAGCCGCACGTGCTTTCGTAACGGTGAATTGCGCCGCTGGTAAGCGATATCGGCGTGGCTCGCGTGCAAATGAACGGACTTGGATAAAAAGCGAGTTAATTGAGTCGTTAATTTGTGGGAAACTTAAACGATTGTGTAGCTAACGTCGATGAATACGACACGATTTGTTGAACTATGAATGATTATTCATTTATTTAACAAGCTAACAAACATTTCACATCGACGCGAAGTCTGGGTTAAAAATTAATATCGTAGATTGTAATTGTTTATGTATATATTTCTATAATTGAATTTAAGATTATAATAATTTACAGTGCGGGAAAGTCTATCTTAACTGGCACATTCGTAAGTTAATTGATTTCATCAGAATCGATTAGATTTACTGATTTATGCGTAGCGAATTGCTGCGACTAGGCGTCGAATGTAAATAATGCGCTTTATCGGGCAATAATTCCTGAGTAACGTTTATATCGCTACGGTAACGTTGGTTTTCGATACTCGTATATGCAGCATGGATTTACTGCGGAGTTTTTCTCGTTCTTGGCGCGGTTACCTTCATAAATACCAGCGCAAATTAATTATCGATTGATGACTTAAATAAATCTTAAAATAAAAAATTAATATTAAATTCCATATAATAAAAATTTATAGTTAACATTTCACATTTTCGGATCATTAGTTTTTTCATTTTATAGCTAGACTCTTTTGAAAATCGAAAATTCCTCGAACTTTAAAAAACGGAACAAAATTTCATCAATTATATTAATATTATATCTTATCAATGAGGAAGAGAGTCACTTCACAAGTATTTCTCGTTTTCGACACGTATCGCATAGAATTTCTGCCATCTGTCAGCTTTTCACGGATATATCGGATTTCACTGCGCATACTCAATCACCGAGCCGACGACATCTCGCGGCACGCACGTTCCGCCACATCCTCCGCGAGCCGCAGCCACACCTGTACGGCCGCGAAGAGACGGAAGACTTCCGGTCCCCCCGAGCGAAACGAGTCGTCGTTAAACGCACGCGGATGGCGGATCCATTCACTCAGCGAGCGTGGCGCAAGAAGTTCATTCAGCCGGTTCGTACGCTGCCGACCGCCCACGTGTCGTATTATTTGCATAGATCCGTGCACATGCGCGATATGCCTCCGTGGGATATATTTACATACTGGATTCGCTATCGGCGACGACACCAGGGATAGAGAGGATATCTTCTCTCCCTCGTGACGTCGCCGGTGCGCGAAATCGCATCGCCGCGCGCCGAGTCGCTCGTTTGGATGTAAATGCGACAAAGCCGATGTTGAATCATGCCAGCATCGGATGTGTAGATATAAGACACTTGATGTTTCTCGGAATCGTGTATTGTACTATTTCAGTATAGTCGGCGGTGTTTGAATAGTCAAACGCGCAACGAGAATAGTAATGGTATAGTATAGTAGTAATGGAAGAAGAAATTATTATCGTGTTTTAGAATAATCTTCTAAAAGGTAAAGATACAGACATTCGATGAACATGGATAGAAGACAATTATACAAATAACAAACGTGTGAATCAAACTAATGCATTCCTATTAGTAACTTCAAGAAACCTAGAATGAAAAGAGAGAATATCCTAGAAATAAGAAATAATGGGGAAAACTCGGGAATCGCTCTTAATATATCACTTCATAGCGATATCAATTATATGACACAAGTGTTACGCTGAGCAGATTTTAATTTGAGAATCTTTAATTTGCTTTATTGGAAACTGAAGTCAATCGGCATTCGTGTTCTGGATTCGTCGGTCGTCCATTGACAAATCACCGTCAGCGATTCACAAGCACGCGATTTACGAGCGAACGACGCGTCGCGCGTCTCCACACCGTTCCCGACACTTGGGAGGAGCGAAAGTCGTGGCGGTGACTCTCGATTGGTCGATCAGCCTCACCGCGACCGGTAGGCACCGAGATAATTATACCGCTGCGATAAATTAGCCCGGCGTGTCACACGCCGCGCGAAACCTGTCCCGAGACAGTCGGGGACTTGAACGGTTCGCGGGATTTCACGGCGACCAATCGAGGCGTCCGATTGGGTCTTAACCGGTCGCGATCACGCTAGTCGATCCGAGCCTTATCGATTTATAATCTCGCGCTCGTGCTGCCATTTAACGTTGATAAGAAATTCGCGCGCGGACTCAAACGAATGGTTCATTGATTTTAGCAGCAATTAATTTCTCTGAATTCGGTATTGTTGCTTGACCCAACGAAAGAGAGATGCGAAGTGCATTTATGCATGGTTAAGAAACATCTTGAAAGCAGAGTTATCATACGGATACGGATAAAAAATGAACAAATACCATTAACTTGTTTTAAGATCACAGATTAAGAATAACCGGATTTATGCCGTAGGCGATAAAAGAGATCTCATGATCATATGTATATATCCACGATATCAATCGTAGTACTGTTGTAAAAAGCAGTCGCGATTATTAGTGTTAATCATGCATGATCGTCCCGAAAATTCCTCATGATCTACAATTCAATCGCGCCGCTTTCCTGCCGCGAGGTGATAAATTCGAGTTCACGGACGCCATAATACATCCACCCACGCCTCGACGTGACAAAAAATCGACCTGTTCTCGCCGTGCGTTTTAGATTCTAGATTAGACGCGTACCGTTGAACTTGTTTTTAACTGGCCAATGATCTATCGGTCGAGAGACATTCCATTTCCCTTCTCGAGATTCCATCGTGGCGTTTCCCTTTGCGTGCCGTGCGTTTAATATTATCCGGCCATTAGTCATGCGTATTTAAACATTTAAAAGATTTGACACGTTATTTAGAGTGCCCATGAATATTTAACGACACTCGTTGTGTACGCTCATATTTACAAGAGGCGCGATATCCAACTTTCGTTTTCATAGCGAGTGAAAAGCATTGCTAAAACTCATCAAAGAGATATAAGGTACAAGATATCGATGATTGCTATATCTGTGACATATTCTCATAACATCGCCTACACTATCTCAAAGTGGAATTATCATGTCGATGTGCGTGTTTAAAATGTCGATAAACATGTCATTGAGATACAGCCGCGAGGAGTGTCTTCTTCCCGCGCAACATCTCCGGCCGATAAAACGTGCAGAAAGTAAATTCCCGTGGAATCGTCGGTGAGAAGAGCGCCGATGTAAATTTCTCAGACGTGCACGTTTCCGCGCTGTATCGTGGAAATCCGCGGCGCTTAGAAACGAATGCGCGAGCTGTGATGCGTCCGTAAGACAAGATCAGGGACGTAGGAAGAAACAAAGTTCGAGCAAACGCAAAAATTCCATGCAATAAATAGAGTTATAGATTCAATCATACGTTTTCTTACGCATTACGTGCAACAAAATGTGATAACGGAACATTTACGGCTCTCGTACGCGCCAGCACGGATAAGTGCGTAACGCTAAATTTATATTCGTGTCCCGTTTTATTTATACATGCATCTATAGAAATTTAACAATGCAGAGACGCTCGCGCGAGGGTGTGAATGCACCCTTGCACGCTCCACCCGGCTACGACTGTGAACAGCCGGATTGCGGCGCAATCGGCGAAGGTTTACTTCGTTCGGTGCGAGCTCGAAGACACGACGCTATCGGGACCGTTATCATCGTCGTTCGCAAGGGCTTCGACACAAGGTGCATAACGTGAGCCGTTGTATATATCGCGCATAATAATCCCCGATGTGGTGTACAGCCGGTTCCGCAGTAACAACGGGACTGCGCCGTCGACTCGGGGCGATCGCGGCCGCGTTATATATTCGGCATTTGCGCATTCAAATTGTCCCATAACGACATGTAAAGCTCTCTCTCTCCCTTTCTCTCGTGCGTGTGCATCGGTGCGACGCGAGACAGGCGGATTTCTTCCGGGCGAAAACGCCTCGAACGCGCGTATATTCGAGTAACGGGGCTGTGGACGACAATTTGTTCGCGTGTTGTCGGTTTAAAGGATAATTCCACACTTTAGGACGTTATTAAGCGCGCAACAACACTTTGTGCATGAGTCTCTTATATTCTTCAGTTTACCGTGACTCCCGTCTTTAGATATTTCTCTGCTCAGAAATTCATATAAACTGATTTCCAATTAATACGTATTCAAAGAGCTCCGGGATTAATACTTGTATTAATATTTAGAAAGAAAGTAAAATGTCAAGTTGCAATGAAACAACTTTTAACAATTTTAATATAACAAGAGATGCTTATATTTTAACGTGGTAAGGGTTTTCGACACTTAACGTGTAAGATTTTCTGGATCAATGATATTCTAGGACGCATCCTGGCCTACATTTCTGATCTCTTTTTCAAACGGAAATTTCTCGTCACCGTAAGGAGTCCCGCTAAACACAGCGATGCATCCGGTCCTGCAAAAAAGATCCCACTTTTGGGCGGCCTCCTTCGGCACGAAACTCGGTCGGAGATTCAAAGTATATATAGGTGAGGGGAAAAAATATTAATAAATGGCGGGTGGGTTCTACTTCCTGGGCTCGGCTACCGACATGCGGAGTACGTACAGTCGGAGGGTAGACAACACCGTTAACCGTCATCATCGATAATCGACAGGATCGATCGTTCTTTATACCCGACAAAGGATGTCCTTACGTCTTCCGGGAGGAATATTTCGTTCGGATCTCATCCGGTTTCCTCGTCAAAGACCTACATTAATATGCTGGCGTGCATTCGGGAGAATAAATTCGGGGTATGCTCGTGTTAATATCGTATGATCCACAATCGAATATCATAAAGAACCGGTTCATCTGCGGCGATAACTAATAATATAATTATTTATAATGACATTGCTGTTACTGTAAATTTCGATTACTCTGCAAGCACCTTGCAGTTGTACGCGATAACGTCAGATACGCTTCGTCGTGCAACAATCAGCGCTTTATAGCTCCTGTAATGCACGCACATACACATTTTTTCATGTAGATTATGAGTACCATTACTCACTTATCACTAATCTCACTTATCTCGCGCACCTAGGCAAACCCGAAGTGCTTCGTGCGATATGACGTCACGCTTGGAATACTATACGCGCGACTTTCGCAAACTGCTACACGCACGACTTTGATTCGCGTTATCGATTAGAACTTAAATTTTCTCATTTTCCTTAAATAATTTGATACATACATAAGTAATGAACGTATACAATATATGTAGCTAATAAAACACTTTCTTATGGTTTAATATTACGGCATTATTCGCATTGTTGTTGATTTAAAGGATACACTTTCGCATATTTGGACGTTACTAATTGCGCTTTGCATATGAGTCTCTTGTACTTTTTACATTAGCGTGATTTTTATGTTTGGATATTTTTATTTTCGGAAATTATGCACTCGATGATACAGGGGCGCCATAGGATTAATCGATCATATTGCGTCGCAGGCACGGTGATTCAAATACGCGTATGTCTATGCGCTTCGATGCAGCGATGTCATTGACCAGAACGCTTAGCCGTTTAGCCCTGTCTATCAGGCGATAATGGTGCACGATAACGTACATTGCCGTACGCGATTTAATTATCT
This sequence comes from Ooceraea biroi, assembly GCF_003672135.1. Lineage (NCBI taxonomy): Eukaryota > Metazoa > Arthropoda > Insecta > Hymenoptera > Formicidae > Ooceraea > Ooceraea biroi. The sequence continues at coordinate 6,192,183 of NC_039512.1, forward strand.
CGATTGCAATGCTCGACATGCCGCTTAAAAGGTCACTTGTGTTGTTTTAACACACCTCGAGAGCAGTTGCACGATTTTGCGTTTCTTATTTTATCCTAATGTCACCCCTGTGTGTATTGCTAAATCGCGATAAGAATTGATATTTCACAAGAATTTACAAGAAATTGCCGTCGTGTCCGTTCTATCATTTATCTGTATGCACTTTCGTGTATTTTTATCAGAAAAATGTTCGCGTAAAGAGTTCGAAATTCTATGAATTCTATATTCGCTATTTCTCCCCGGCATTACTCTGCATTCGCCACCCCGTACCGAGGACTTTCGCAGACTTTCGATCCCCCGCGGCCACGATCGCTCGAAATTAATCTCCTCCTCCTTACCGCTCCCCGTAGAGAGGGGTCATCGGTCGGCGCGAGCACCTTCCGAGATCGTTAATCCACGATTTACGCAATCGCGTTTCGTAACGGTACCCCGTACATCTGCCACCCACACGCCTTGGGACAGGAATTATCCTAATGACGGTCGAGGGCTGTTTATAACGCCTCAAATTGATTCCGCCGCCTTGTGGTTTCGGCGTATATTCGACCAGTCAATCACTCCCCTGGTATCCTTCGTAACAAATTTTATCTGCTCCTAATGCTCCTGCGAGAGAGCCTGGTAAACATCCTGGCGATCGGTGAGAGATCACCATTGCCAAAGATCGTGGCACAAGACATATTTCTAGGATCATTATTTCTAAACGTAATTGCGACGCAAGAACTACCATTGTGACTATAAATAAAGTACAAGATTCCACCATAAATTGTCCGTTTTAGTAACTAATATGTAACATAAAAAAGGTGCAAAAAGAGGAACATAATGATATGTTCATGTTATAATGAACACAGAAGATGCTTTCATATTATTTAATCAAATATCGTTTAAACAAAAGAATTCTATCCGCACGCTTGTACCTTTCCGCGCGTACTGACGACAGCGGTTTCCGGTTACATGTAACGCAGTGTCAGAGTATTATGTGGCGCCTCGTTGCAAGTCCGCGCGGCGTAATCGCAACTTGGAACTCAATATGGAGAATAGAGATCTCGGATGTTTATGAAATTACTCCGGCGGGAATTACTCGTAGCGGCAAGGAACGGTTTCTGGAGCGTCGTACCGTAAAGTACCGGCGAAATCGCACGTCTCGAGTTTCGACGTCGCGATGTTTCGAAACCTATTTGGGATAGTCTACGGCCCATATTAGACGCGCACTATCAAATAAAACTCGCGGAAACTCGACGTACGGAGTTGACTCAATGTCTCGTAACCACGATGGGCACAATTACATCGACGTTCCGAAACGTTATGTCTGCGTTTAACGGGATATATCAACTCCATACATCTACGTTATTAACTGTCTCTCGTAAAAATTTGCGTGCAGTGCTACATGTACCACATCAAAGAAATAATATCAAATAATTATTCCTTTTCCCCCGACTTTGATATTTTTCTAAAGAGATAAGCACGTAGTTTCTCCTTTACAGGCCTTCAATGTTAGAATTTTTGAAATGTTTTTTAATACGAGATAATTAAGACTGATGAGTGATTACTTTTCTATAAAAGTTGTTTAATTGCGTCGGTGTCGTCTGTGCGGAACAACCAAAGCGGTATTTCGCAGGTAAGAACCGCCTCTCATTATGGCCTACCATTGATCGTACACGACCACTGCATTAGCCCATGCGCACGTGCTCGTAATTAACTCATTAGTTAGCGCAATAAGTCGCTAGACTTGCCGTCTTACCTCCTATTTGAATCGGCCAACGTATCACGATTTTAATGGTCGGTACAAACGCGAGGAAGAAGTCGACGATAGCGACTCGCCGCACGGTAAATAGCATGTTGTTTAGCGTGCTTCACGCGAGAAAGAATAACTCAAATGATAGAATGATGCGGACTGATTATAGGTTTTTGCCTCAGCTTTCTAAAATGATCTATTCCTAATGTAATTTGCAGATTTGTTCCGCGTGTCCATGCTTAATACGATTTATTCTAATCTGTTTTTAAAGACTAAAAAAGATATGCTTTTGTACCATTTTTAGGTACTACTTCAATACTTTTTACTTCTGATGAGATTCTCGTGAAGAATGGGGAAGAGGAAACGCAACTTAATCGGGTAAAAAATAATGTATAGAACAGCTACAGCGCAAGTTACTAGTGGAAACAACCAGTCGTTGTGCTCATGAAACTCCATGTCGCCTAAAGACACACCTGTACGCAAGGCCATCAATTGTATCGCTCGCGCAGTCATTTGTCGTGCCGCTAACTAACGATTAATATCTCGAGAAACAAGCGCTCTCCTTCTCTGCCCGGCTAGCAACGAACGGGCAATATTTTTCTCGCGTTTGGCCAATGAATAGGCAGCAAGCAGCATATATTGCTGTCACTGTTATGATCTAAAGCGACGTACTTAAGTGCTGCTCCATTATTACCGCAACAGCAATACACGCCGGTCTCTATTTCGCGAATTTTCGATAAGGCTCCGTATCGCGATCCCGGGAACAAATAACTTCGCTATCTAATTTCCAAATATGATTAATCGGGTTGGGCCAATATCATCCATTTGTCAGTCGGCATCGCTCAGCAGAATCGCCTCAGTTTGCTGTCCGTTACACAATGTCACGGTAGTGCCCGCGGTAGTTACGTACAAAATTGACCGCATATTCGCGCGTTCGAGCTTCTCCACATCGTTTGCTCATTGTCGGGCGATTAGCTGCTGTAATCCGAGTTTCACGTCTCGATGGCGTCCATTACCGGTCCATTACGTTCCGCAAAAACGGGAACGGTTCACCTGTCCAGCGCCATGGGTTAATAAATCACGCGGTTTTTAAACCAGGAGAAGAGAGTCGGCGGAATAAAAAGGAGCGAGGTCTCTAAGGAAGGAGAAAAAGAGAGAGAGAAAGAGTCCGTCTCTCGCGCTTTCGACGCTGATCACACGGCGATTCACAGCGTGTGTATTCAGCGGTGATCATTAACCGACTATTATACGCTGCTCTCGAGACGACTATTTTTTTCTCAACAGTCACTATGCTTCGTTCCCGTCTGCTAGGAGGGAAAGGAGAAGGAGGAGGACGGAGCAGACTGATCTTTCAGAGCATTCAGCCGACACGTTACACTTGTTGGCCTCGCTTTGTCCGAGATCGTATGCCGCGTTACCGCGGCCATTATTCATCCTAAGGGGTTGTCTACCCGGATATGTGCCCTGATACGCGAGCGTCGGCGGTCCTCCTCGAGCTACTTGTCGGCTTGGACTTCAGCAGGAATAGTCCGGCTCGCCCATCGAATCGCTCTCGTTAACGTCTCGGTGTACGCGCCTCTGAGTTCGTTCTTCGAGCGTGACATGGGATAGTCAGGCCTGAACGTACATACGGTTACATAACTATGGCATTTAAAGTTTTTTTTATGATGGTTATTGTTAGAAGCAATACTGAATAAAATGTAATAAAAGTATATTCATAAATGTTTGGAAAATTTATATACTGCTTATTGAAGACAACAAATGTTATAATAAAAATTGAGAATTTTATATTGACTGATAACATAAAATTTCTAAACAATTGATAAATAAAATAAAGATGATTTAGAGGAATTTTAGTGGAAGGTAATTGATTAAACAGAAAGACGATAAAATTATACGTTCATCTACAATTATTTCATTCATTTTCATTATAAAAATAATATATCCGTAACATATTTATGTGTATTTGCAACGCTTTCGCATTAATATTAACATTTTAATGTCAAGAATGATTGTTTTATATCGGTAAATGTATATAACTACGTATGCTTTCTTCACTTCGTTAATTCGTTTTCGAAGAAGCGACGAGATCGTCGGAAGCCTCGAAGCGCACGAGGATAATGACAGGGTGTGGAGAGCTGTCAAGGTTGCACGTATAAATATCTCGCCCTGAGTTGAGGTAATGATTCCGGGCGCGTGTTGGCCCGCTCATAAATTCTGAGCCCATTTACGGGACAGATGCGCCGATAACTCGGGCGCGGCCTCACGACCGCGTTCGTCTCGAATCCGTGATCTCGGTGTGAGTCAAGACCAATGATTATTAACGTTAAGAGAACGCTAGTTAAGGGGCGGCTGTGCAGAGGCGTATGGTATTACAGTAGGGGTTCTATATTGTTTCTATAAGAAAGAAGGAGGAAGACACGAAATGCGCCTAAAGCTGGTTTTATAAGCTGGCGTAGAAACAGCTAATTACATTTACAGTACGGTGTCGAATATTAGAACCATTTCCTGAAAATTACTTATGTGGACTTGTGCGTATGTGTTTACAAATTTATTTGTGATGATTAGTTAATAACCCCTCTCGAGCTAAAATAAACGATGTATCTGTTCACCGTCACAAACACGCCGACCATATCCATCGAACTTAGGTATACACCTCGAACTTACATCTATCGGATTTAAACGAAGCGCTGAGCCGATCCTCTCGCGTAGGTCGCAACTCATTTCGGAATAAAGTAATACACAGAGTAATCACAAAACGCCACGTCATCGGGCGAACAACGAATGATCTATCGACGTGATCATCGACACAAGTCGATGATACGCCGCGGCAAAGGGAGAAAGAGAGAGGAACGTCGTGGTGATCCGGCGCTGAATCACCACACTTGCGAGTTCAGACACCGAGGATGCACCTGCGCGACTCCCACGCGAAATCGGGGAAGAGTCATCACCGGGACAGCCGGAAAAATCTTGCTGCACATGTGCAACATGCGTACGTACTCACGCGTATCCGTTAGTACGCTATACGCATATTCGGCGAAAGGGAAAACGCAGACGGAACGATCCCACAGTTTTAATTACGCCAACGTGGCCCGGGACGCGCGCCCCCGCGGCGCGCGCGGTCCGCCGAGAAGTATTTCCAATTATTCGACGCTTAATTAAATATCACTCTTAACGACGCACGTGTCGCTGTTGGGAAACTAATGGACCGCGCGCCCGGCTGCGCCGCTAATGAAGACGTGGGCCGCGCGCCGACGAGGTGTTGCGCTTATTAATGAATGCCGGTCCTTCTTTGCATGCCTTTCCCTGTTTTTATTTCAGTGGGTCACAAGCCGCAGGTCTGCCGGTGCTTTCTTCGAGCAATATTGGAAGTATAGATGAGTGGGCCAGCACAAATGTTGCGCGATGATGTAACAAATATTCGTAATACTTTACTTTAACATATCGACAGTTTCGTTAATCCTTCCTAATAATTTTGACTATCCCTTTCAAGCCAGATTATTGGAACGCAGGTTACTTCTATGAAAATCATAACAATTATAAGCTAATTGAGAAGAGTATATTGAAGCGTCAATTTCGCTGCTACGACTGTGTCAGGCGAAAGTTCAGTATTAACAACCCCCACATGAAGTCGAATAATATACCAGAAATAATTCCGGACTGCGACAATCACTGCACACGTGATTCTTGAAACGCGGAACGTGTCGCGGGTCGCTTTGTACGTCGTGCCGCGTGCAAGACCAGATCGGCAAAAAGCTACAGAGCCGTTACGTCGCGCGGTTAACGGGCCTCGGTAGCTCTGGCTCTCCTCGTCAGCTCCACCCTCCGCGGTTTTCTTATTGTCCGTGCCGCACTCTCGCCGATCAGGCCCTGTCTCGCGATCTCACTCCCTCCGGGGCCGGGCCCCGAAGGAGGATTGCGTGTACGCGGCGAAACTAATAACAACGGCTCGGCAAACACGCAATTATGTCTTGGCAGCGCGGCATGAACCGCGCTACCGCATTACGACGTGCGGATCTCGCAAACGAAATCTCGTTTTCGCATCGCGGTCGCTATTGCGAGAAAAAGCAATCGACTCTGCGGGACGAGCACCGATATACTTCCGTTAACAGGCTTGAAGGCGCAAGCCCTTCTTTAAGCCCTTGTCCGTATTTTAATTAAGCGACAAACGGTAAAGCGGTTAATGCTTGGTGCTTCCCAATGCGAGCACTCTTAATATTGCGAAGGGTTCGTATAATGATTACGCGATTGATTACGAATGATTGATATGCAAGATATGCGCGCGTATAAATCCTATTCAATAATGCAAGTATCTAAAAGTATTTAAAATCTAAAGCAGATCCAAATCAAGTGTCTTTAAGTGTATTTTTTAATCACGTAAAATGTATTCTTTATGTATTTTTATTTATTATATATAAAATGTGTCTTATACTCCCACGTTATTGAATGACTACTATATTTTGATGTATCTTTTATGCAATTACATAATTATCAAAAATATTGAGAGAAGAAAGAAGAACTATAAAATAACATCAAAGACAGAGTTAATCAATTATTGTTCGATCGATAGTTACATGGCACAATGCATATGATTGTTATGCCGCGTTTCACCTTTGCCCTTTGCATATGATCGTCCGCATAAATTTCGTTATAGCGTGCATCGATGATATTTTAAGTAGGTTCTGCCTGCCCGAGCCGGAAAAGACCCGAGTATCGCGCGACCTTTATTACCTCTTTCGCCAGAGCTCACGCAGGTGCATGAGACAGGCTTGCGATACGTTCATTGCGGAGGCGACGAGTCAAAAGAGTAACCATTAATTTCATTGAAAACGCGTTAGAGGTCTGTAATCGTCCGTTGATCACGTCTAAACTTTTGCAAGTCGCGTCTGCGCAATGATACTTCCGTAACTCATTCAGGACTACAGATACGCGATAGATCTGGATAAAAATAAGAGATTAACATATAGGAAAGTTAAAGTACTTATACCTGATTTTTCAAGCGCAGAAAATACACTCCTATATTTTAAAGACAATACAAAGCGAGGATTACGACATTTCAGACTTTGCTTTACTTGCAGCTATCGTAAAATAGTAAACGAGAATATTTATATTATAATTAAAAATATCGGCAATTGCATCTTTTCAGCATATTTAATTTCCTTTGTTAATCTTAACACAGTACATGATCTTTACATCTAAACATACATGACGTTTAAATCTGAAATTGGTACCAATTACCATATGCTAATATCGAATATACAAGAGAAACAATCGCGGATGAGAAATTATAAGAATCATGAATTAATAAGATTCGGCCATCTGCTCGGTTCGAGATTAGCGACCCACGCATTTATTCGCAAGATGCGTTTCAACCGGACGACATTTAGTCCGGTCGCAGTGTTTTAGTCGATGCGATATATTGCATAAGCCGCAGGTGACATCGCGGATGCCCTCGCGACAGCGTGCCTTCGTTTAATACGCGTACGTATATTTTCTTCGCGTGGCTGTGCGTGTATGTCACGTCATTACCATGCTCGTACCGAGCAGACCTCGCACGCTCAGGGGGTATGTCGCCTTCTACGCGTGGGTTAAGACTATCCGCTGCACAACACCGCGCGACGCGTGTTCTCTTACTGCATCGCGTGCGAGCCTTGTTTCGAAAGCGCCGCCTTCCTTCCGGTTCTTCGACTAAGGGGGATCATAATGTTCCAGCAAGTAAATGACGCTTGCAAAGTTGACTGATTTATTTCGATGTTGGAGAAAATTAAGATGAGAGACGTGAAGTTACTTCGTAAATCTCATTGCAAACTGAGAAAACGTGTTCTCTCGCTTTCATAATTGAAATATCATGGGATTCCTGTTTGACTTTATAATTGTTGCCGCAAGGATCGGCACGCATAAAGACTGTGCAATAATAAAGAACGCACGATTATGAGGACATTGTTCGCGATTGCTCACGTGTGTGTCTTGTCGAAATAACTCGCAGGTCAAATCGTTATTTATCCGTTGGAAAGAGGACACGCAGAATTAATTTATTTCAACACGTTCTTCGCTTTGCGCGGCACCGCGAGCGTATCGGTCGCGTTCCGCTCGTAATCGCGCAGATGTGATCGATCGTATCGGTAGGCAACCCGTGGAAAAGTTCAATTCCTTAGCGCTACGTACATACAGCCTCAAGTATCTTGTGTCGATATTAGGTACATTCCACGCGTGTTACAATGTTTTCACAGAACTGTCATCGAAAAAGCGAACCAGCTATGGAGCATGAAAGCCATTAATGCGCATGGAAATAACATTTATTTAAGACCACCTCAATAGCACTTCACAATCCAGCGGTTTTTATTTTGAAACTAGTGTACGATGTGAACAACTTTTAAATGAATGCAATAGATGATGTTGTAAACGCCAGCTCTCTCTCTATCAAAATTTCTTTGGTAGTTGGTTATACCTGACCTTATGACACTGCCTTCTTTCTACTTCTTTCGACTTCGGAGCCCCAGAATAACGTTGTTCCAGTTGCGTGCTATTGAAACACTTGGACAGATATTATTGACAGAAGAAACATTCCCACAAGAGAATCAAGCGTTCTGAATATGCTTTAATTGAATTCGATGATCATCCGTGAAAGTGCCTGACGGCGTGTGCCGTCAGCGGTGGCCGAAGGTGGCTAAGTTGAAGGCGACACATTATACAGGAAGTAATAAGAAACGTATCGCCAACGTGTATCTTTCAAACGGTCCCGCAATGTCCTAGAGTCCTTAACCTTGGCGCGTTATAGGCCTCCAATCATCCGGCAGTAATAAGAGCATGCTAGCAACGTGCCAAATCCTCATAGGCGTCCAACTTCTTTATGTTAGTAACTTTCCGAAATTTTTCAACAAACGTTCTAATATACATATATACATTATAGATATTTCAATATATAATAATACATAAACATATATATATCTATATAATTCAAAATGCTTACGGTGAAATAAAAATCCCTCTTATTTATTTAAAAGTTAACAGTAATTTTTCAATATTGCGTCATAATCGATAATAATCTGGTTTCTTTAGTTTATCAAAGAATCAAAGATTTTTAAACTATCTGACGTCTCTTGAACAGGCTAGGCCCTTCGAGGACCGCGCCTATGGGCCTCTAGCTTTAGAGATCCGACAGCGTTCGGTTATCGGCGCTATCGGGTATGATAGATGGCGGGTGGTGGCCACGATAAATCATCGGATCATACTGTACGGAGGAGAATCTACAGACGAGAGCCGTCCGACTCTTCGGCTGTCGATCAGCGGCGCACAGGCGGGAAGCGGCGTGGCCGATAACGATCGACGACGAAAGTATTAATTATTATTTGCTGCTCGTGCCTTTCAATTTGTTTTGCTGCGCCGCGCCGGCACCGTTTCGCTTCGCGAAAGTGACGAAACCCCGCCGGAGCGATTTCGCTTCGCCGACGATAAATCACGGACGATTCCGCTTCTATAACGGTGCGAACTCGCGCGCGCGCGAAGGTGGGTCCGATAGCAGCGGCCCTTTATGGACCGATCGGATGATCGCGTGAAGTGTAAGTTAGAATAAGCAGTAACATACCGTACCTATAGTATGTACAAGTATCTATGAATATATCGAGCAACTATATAAAGAATTTGTACAAATATTAATGCGTGTGATTTAGTAGTACTTGTGGCAGAAATAATACAGTTTGAGATAACAGATTTAGGATAGTTTAGCGGTTGATAATGATCAGGATCGTCGTAGCTTCGAGCAAAATGATCACAAAGTACCAGTTGCGGTAAAAGTGCAACTGCACCGAAAGATATTCCTTTAACTTCGCACCTAGAATTAAGTAGCGTGAACTATCCGCAACAACCCTGTGATTTTGTTCCCAATTTTAAGTCTCAATCATCGTGAAGAAACTTATGTCTAGCTGAACAAAAAGAGGAAACTTGATAGACAGACATTTACGATCTTCGTCTCCATCCTAGTTTCGTCTTGTTAATATCGATGTCTCTAATTATCGAAATTACTTCTTAATTTATGAAAAACTCGATTCTCCCACATGTATCTTTCGCGATAATTATGAACCGTTCGCTGCAGAACTTTAACAGCGACACTTTTATTACGGGTTTCACGATTTACTCGTTCGGTGAGCCGCGGCATGTCGTTGAGGTGATTTTCGCTAATTACACACTTGAGTGCTCCGATGCCCTAATGACATAATCATCCGTGTAATGACAAGTTGGACGGATCGCGCGGAGGACGAATAGCACCGTTATCACATACGTTTATTCAATTAATTAATTACACAACATAGAAGAGAAAAAGAAAGATTATCTCTCTTTCACAAGCAATACAAATACTTTTCAATTCTCAATTATTTTTCATTGCCCAATTATTCCCTACAACCTAGCCCTTTCTGCTACCCACGTGTCCGCATTCAACGCACACCTGTTGCTTTCGAACAACACGGTGCATTCCGAGCGAGGATCTCGCGAACCGCGAACTGCAGCGGCGACCCGTGCGTGTCGTTTGCGCAATCGGCATCGCGAAACTAATTATCGACATGCATAATTGGTACCCGCGCGGTATCGATCAAATTTCCAGTCGTGGGCGTGGTGCTTCGTTACGGCCGCTCCTAACTGCCGGGCTGCCTTGCTTACTCGAGAGATACCTCGGTCTTTCGTTTTCCCGAGGGATCGGCGGCCCGCGGTCACATTATTGCAACGGCGCGGCAGCGGAGAGTGCTTATCAAGTCATTAGGGCGCCATTATGTCCCGGGCAACGTTTGTTTAACCCGATTCTGGGACTTGCTTTCGTTGCGCACCGGCGCGGGAGCGAGCGTGCTAGTGCAGCGGAACACAATCGCGCGCCGCTCGATCAATTTCGGCTCTCTCGGAGAGAGCAACGACGGACTTCGCTCGTTCGAGCGTATCAAACGATGCCTGCCCGGTATTACCGGCGTGCCTCTCCCGCGACCTTCCCCATGCAATAATTAAAGGGTCGTAGGTTAATTAACGGCTGGCCGGATGCTGAAAAAGCGAGCGTTCGCGATATCGGGGTATATCGTCGTTCTTTCGGTCCCGCCGCGCTGGCCTTGCTGCGAGCAGCGTAATACGGAGAATTTCGGTCGATGCGGTTATATTTGACTTGTAGTTGGTCGAATCATCAAATTTTTATTTGTGATATTCTTAATTAATTACATGGTTTTGATAAATCGAATTGACTCACCGATTCATGCGTTCATTGCCACTCCGGAAATAGTTGTCGCTCCTTTTATTCCAGGTACTCGCGCGGACGCCAAGTCGAACGGAAAAAACGTCATATGATACATGTCGCGTGATCACAATTCGCGATCGTCGTCTTCTGATTCATCTACATTCGCGATGCACTCCCGATGATCGAGAAATACGTACGATTCGACTTTCAATACTGCTGACATTTCCGACAATCTTAACACATTCTCGGTACTTCCGACATTCTGATGCATTTAAATGAACAATGCGATACAGCGACCGTACACCGATCATCAATTCTCGGAAATTTGTCGGCAATTATTTGTTGACCGTCATCACTCATGATGTATATTTAGACGCGTGGCACGTGACGGTCAGGAATTTCGAGTTGATACAGCGGATTCGATGTATTTTGTTTTTAAACGAGAGAAATAAGTCTAACCGCTCACGGAGTTTCCCGAAACTAAAAACGCGATTCAAGATGACTACGTGCGTCAAGCGAATTATAATTGTAATTTTGCCCCATTTCCACAACTTACATTAACTTACATTAACCGGAGTTTAATTCGTTAATGAGAATCCACATTGCGACATCTAGAATCTCTAGAAAACAAGCTCTCTTATTGGATGTCATACGTCGAGCCTAGGAGACACCACGGTCGCCGCTTGCATCGAGCACCTATTGACTAATTTGACGCGGGTGGTTATCTGATCTGACTGATTTGTGGCCAAATTCACGTCGGTTAAGCGTGGCCGCGCCGAGTCGTCGTCCCGATGTTTTTGCACGTATCTTTTTGTATTTCGAGAATGAATTCGCGCGAAAATCGGGAATCGAGTGTCGGGAGTGTCGAAAGACTAACGGGCGAGTGTCGCGTCGCGTTTACGGTTTATAGAACCCGAGAGTGAATTCGCGCGAGAATCGGGAATCGAGTTTCGGGAGTGTCGAAAGACTAACGGGCGAGTATCGCGTCGCGTTTACGGTTTATAGAACCGTAATCGCAATTCTAGTCGTATTTCTCTCATTTGATTTGCACCTGCGATTTATCGCGCGAGTGAGTGCTTGAGTGGAACAACAAAATGGCTTACGAACCAAACAACGGCCGTGCGTCAACTCTGGTGAGTAATTGTGTATTTTGCTCGCAATGATTCGTGAAAAGTGCGAAAATGTTTTCATGCTAGCCAGATCGTGAATAAAATTTCCCGATAACCGCAACACGGTATCTAAGTAGGTGTTCTCGGAAACTCCTACGAAATCGTGTTTCATGAGACCTTGTTCCGCCATTGTTTCATAGGACTATGTTTTCTATCGTATGGTCGAAGACGGGAAAAGGTGCCTCTCGAGATAGATCGGTGTATACGTAGGAAGTAAACACGAACGCGGAAATCGGCGGTGCGCTGTGCGGATGTTAATTGATGTGTTGAGTGATTACATGATTTAAACTGATGCGCGAGGATGACGAAGATGACGCGAATACCGGCACGTAAATTAAGGAAGCGCACTGATTACATGATTTAAACTGATGCGCGAAGATGACAAAGATCGCAAATATCGGCACGTAAATTAAGGAAGCACGCTGTTTTAACGATAACTGAACAACAACATTCATGAAATAAACGCTTACACAGCTTTATTGTATTATTATATTTATTTATATTATACATTTTTCACTCGTTACGAGCATGCACTTGTTCACAAGTGAATTTAAAATTTCGTCAGTAGTAATAAAGATTTTGCAACATTTTCACGCTCGTATACATTTTCTCTTTCGCTATTATCGCACGTGAATGGAATCATAACAAATTATCGACAGAAATGGACGCAACGATCAATTGGCTTTTTATTCAGTTCCAATTGTTGAAATTGCCAGGTGGAATTTTAGCGCGCGCAATCAATTACCACTTCTGTTTCCGTTCGTGAGATATTAATCCTCGCCGGGTGTATGTACTTGGGCGCAACTAGAGTATCATTTGCAGCAAACAACACGGAATCACAAGCATCTGGTTTCCCGATGTAAAACCTACTTATCAATGAAAAACACTGCGCCGCTATTAAGTCGTTAAATTCCATCGATTGTATCGAGGGCGGAATTCCTGTCGACAGGTACGATTGTGGCGTAGAAAGAAATCCTAGTGGAGTTGCATTCTATCGTAATGCAGAAAATCAATCGTAAAATATTGCAGGTAGAAATAATCTCTGCATTACGCAAAAGCAGTGTCTTTGTTTTCTTTTGTTTATTACTTACTTACATATTACATAGTCAAGAGTCAAGAGTCACATCGTCATTCGGAGTATTCGTTCGTTCGAGAAAAAAATCCGGATGTTGCACTTCGCAGATACGGATGCTGTTGAAGATCACCGTGCAGATGCGGGTGCGCGCTGCATAGTGACCGAGGTATTCACGGGGATACCCGCGGATAGTTATTATTTGTACCTGTCGATCGGAGAGTGCAGGCGCACGTGCGAGCGTGCACGCATCGTCACGCGCGCTGCGCTGCTTTTCACGGTGCATAAAGGCGATCGTTACAACGCGCAGCACGCTGCTGCGTACGTACGTACCTAACGAACGGCCGGGGCGGTCCGTAATGCACATGCGAATGATAAAAGTAATTCTGATCTAGATTATGCGAACGCGCCCAAGTACAATGGGAACCTCCGGGCGTCTCTCCGCACGACGGCGCGTTCGAGCGGGCGTTTGCATCGTTTGGTGCATGCATTGTATATGTGTATGTATTTGTGTGTGATATATATACAAAGAAGGACATATATCTTTTACGATCGGAAAAGGCATTGTAAATCACTTCCACATGTTCGATTAGCAGTATCTATGTTATTTTCGGATAATCTTGTAGAAGTATTTTATCTCGTTATTGTAATTTATCAAATTATTAATAATTTATTGTTCATGCAATTTACAACGGAAAAGATAACAATTTTGAATATACATTCTAATTGTAATATTTTACATGATATTATAATTAGGTTTCGATAGAGACAAAAGCCGATAACAACTCTATTGCAAATTTCCTGATCTCATAAAAACACGTGATCGAAAATCGCATTGGCCAAAGGCTAAGGAGCATTGATCTCTAATTTGACCACTCTGATTTTTTACAGAACATCAGTGATTTCATCCGCCGAGACGAATTCGCTCCGCGGAAAATCATCGCTGCGGAGAACGTGAAATGAACTCCAGAAAGGGTGAGTCAGATTCAGTCCTCGCATAAATAATGACACCCACTCGCGATACCTTTATCTTACGACGTTCGATACCTTACGAGCGTGATCAATTGCACCGTGTACTGTGGCTCATTAACTTTGTTGTTTCAATTATACTTTTCAATAAACGTGGTAACGACACCCCGTGTCGTACGTCTCGCACGAGTGTGAGCGCAGATACGAGAAGGTGGGAGAGGCGCCACGCGAAGGCGGAAAATATCGCCCGTCCGGCGAACGGGTTCCTCAGATTAACCCACACGCAGCAGGCGATCGATCTTTTTGCGAAATGCGGCCGATAATACGTCAAGGAGCCGCGTCACGTTTCGCGTGCGTTCACGACGGACTTTTCCCGCGTGCGGTATCGTTGCGCAGCGCGCTTTTCATCGTCGATCGGCTCGAACCGATAGTCGCTCTCGGTCCCGCCGTGACAAATCAATTATAACGTAGGTAGAAAGTCGTTTTGCGGAATTGCACGACGTTCGTTGTTGGCGGCTCATGTTCAAAAAAATCATAATGATCCGCCTTTATGAGCGTTTTCCGTTGTGATATTTCAATCGATATAGGCGATACTCACGCTCGAAAATAGAATCCACTGTCCGTCCGGTTTATCGCGGTTGCTCGTTTGCGCAATATGGAAGTCTACATTCAGATACGGTACGACCGGGAAGTAACATATTTTATATTGAATTATATTTATCGTCAGTTGCCATTATCCTGCTACAATAACTTTACGAGAGTCTGCTGTTGTAATTATGATAGTGGATATAAAGTAAAATTTGAGGTGGAGATTTCTTAGTTACGAAGGCTTCTACCTTAAAAGATAAATGAGACAGAGCATAGAACAATGACATAATGGGAAAATGTATATTGTATAGAATTATTTAATTAATATATATTTGCAATATTTTTATATTTATAACGTATACTTTTATATTATACTTTATATGTAGTAATTTATGTGTACCAATGTAGTAATATAGTAATTTATGCTATACTAATTTATCAATAAGTTTGACATAGCAATAAACGAATGAGATGGATTCGGCAATTATCGAGAGTGTATCTTGTCGAGATAATCTTGCAAATCAAGTTGAAAATTGAATCATCGCAATTTCACAATCAGCAGTCTAGCAGAGTGTGGTTGACCCGAGTCGAAATCCCGTCGGGATTAATTATCGCTCTAATCGTATTATCGACTGATTTGTCGAGCGTGGCGTTTCAATACACGCTATGCCGCCACGCTGCGCGTACGCCGACACGCGCTCGCACGCACGCGTGCATTACACGCGCCCTAGAGTGCGTCATGTTGCGTAAACGTTATTGCGTTGCCCGATTCAGGATTTATGACCTGCCTACAATACTGTCTTTTGATTTTCCGAAATCGCACAATTTCCCAAAATGCAAGTTTTATTTGTCTACAACAACTATATAAAATATATTTTTCCTCAATCTATAATAAATTTATATAGCATAAACAATAATATTGCAAATATAAAAGTGTCTGTTGTATAAGAAATAAATTATGGATTAAATATTAAGATATATAGATTTTAATTAAATATTAATATAGTTTTTGTAAAATCTATATTTAATGTTTTATTTAATTTAATATTTTATTTAACATTATGTCGAAATTACTATATATAAAAAGAGTTTTCAAGCGTAAATAAAATAAAACACATCGTTCGTTTAGACATTTAACAATACGTGGACATACATTACACAAAATAATTAAATCTGCTAACTGATTTTCCCACTGATTTGCCTCATAGAATCTGGATGTCACGAATCACGTTAACACATAAAGGGTGTGTACATCGAGCGTGTATATACACGGGGATCCATAAATAAATACAGTGCTAATGTAAACATACGGTACCGCGCGGGAACAACTCATCGATACCCGTTGGAGAGAGAACGCGAGCGCGGCAATCTCGTGAGAAAATCGCGGATAAGCCACGGGCTCACGTGACTCACCTGATATGACCCCGCGGTCAGCCGTGGCCGCAGCCGCGGGCAGACAGGTGCAAAATAGGCTCTAAAAACCGACATTCCATGACGTTAACGGTGTTACTAAATTTCCGAGCCGACGGCGACGGCGGCGTCTCTCGCTGCCAACGCCGGCATTGTACTGGTACTGGCGCGTTTCAACTCGGATACGTAATCCGCGGTTTCTCGTGTCGCAAGAGATAGAGAATAATGGTCACTATCTTGGCAGCGTCGGCGGCGGCGTTCGTGCTTTAATATGACGAGGAAAATATAAGCTTGTCGGCGCTCGATACCGTGCCGTGTTCGCGCCGGTGCGCATTTTTCCCGGACGCGTTTCGCCGCGTGCATTTTGACAAAAGTTTGCGATTTCCGTGCGCGCGTGCGACTCGCTGTAAATTAACGGAGATAAGCCACGAATTTATTTATCGTTATTTCACTTTCACACGTGCACACGGATGGCGGCGCGCCAAAGCGCCGCCGTTGACCCACATGATTGAGCATATAATCGAGCGCGTTACCTGCGTATATCGTTCATCTGAAAAAATGCCCACGTTTCTCGAGTGCCGCTTAGCGCTAATTGAATAACGGCGTAACTTCCTTCGATCCAGGAGATAGCGAACTCTAATGACAACCGAATGCGAGTTGTTACTTTTATGAAATGAGCTGCCATTTCCAATGAAACACGTTTCAGAGATTCTTGTGGTAAATTTGATGTATATCTAAACACCTATGAAAACTTTAATTCTCGGCGCCTTTTATGATGTCCTGATACTTTTCTCACTGAGATGAACTATTTACAGAATACTTCTTAATTATATAAGCTCGCTTGCAAAACCAGATCGTCGTTGCTGCAATTTTGCAATCAGATCGAGCACTAAACACCGTCACATAAAACCTCGATTGAGTCGAATGACAGATAAAATTCCAGCGAAAGGAAAAGAGAAGGAAAACGACTTCATTTCGAACATTACAATTAAGCCGATATTTACGAGGAAATAAACCACAGCGCGCTTCGTGGCGCTAATCGATTTCCGCATACGCGCGATGTCAAAACGGCGGTACGCGGTTGTAAGAAGCAAAGAATAATGGGCGCCACAGAACAGGTGCTCTCGCCTTTGACGTTTAAATGTATAGCTATAACCGTCATAAGGATATCAAGCTGAACACGCGGACGACTTTTCTGCTTTTACCGTTAACCCGCTACGTTCCCTCTGTGAGTCTCTTCTTCGGTTATCTTCGGGTTTACCTTCAATAACTTGAGGAGATTAACTTCGTTATTTTGAGCGGCATTCTTTTTACGAGCACTTGTTTAACATACGTGTCGCAATGGAATTTATTGCTATTACAATAACGTGGAACGAAAATCTAGCGCGAGTGAAGAATGTCTCTTTCATCCTACAAATTACTAACGTTATCTTTAAATCTTATTTAGATATGATATTTTTATTTTAATCAGTACTGAAATATTTTGAATTCTTTTATATAATATTTGAATTGTTTAAAACGTTTCTTTTCGTGTTGAGTCAATATTGTTCGTAGCGTTTCAATCGAGAATTTTAAGTCACGCTATTAAACGAAAATTTGCCGTGCACTTGGACGTGCACTTCTTTTCTCGCATAAATATCTCAAATTGCAAAATATGTTACGGAATGCCACGGCCGGGGTCTCGCCGAGAAACTAATTGAAGCTATCGGTAAGTGGCATCATCCGTCTATCCTGAACAATTTCCGTGATTCACCTCCCATACGCTTCCATCTGACATTCGAGAGAGGCATGCAAGGAGAACAACGGTACCTGCATTCGTCGTAATTAATCCACTAATTTACGATACATGCTCGGCACGTTGTACTCCAGGAGCGGTCATATTTATATACCCAGAGAATCGGGTAGAGAGATATCGCGCCGACCGGCGATTCGAGACGCGTACGACGATAACCCCGCGATTTGCGTAATAACTATCGCGGCGCGATCAACATCCGGCAATGCAATCTTTTGTTGCAGCTGGGTCCGCAAAAACCACGCGCGCTCAGTGTGTGGTATCTGGCCCGCGATTTTATGCTTTTTCTTTTTTTTTATTATACGTAGGAACCGGAGCGCAGCCGCATACACCGCCGCCGCATATAGCGACCATTATTCCAGGTCGTTTAAGCGACATGCGGACAATGAGGAACACGGCCCACCCGCAGCTTAAGTGTTCTCTATTGAAAGTGCGAATTCTGTTACAGTGCCTTTTGCCCGGGCTAACATAGAGCTCATAGTCCTAACAATTATGTCACGTGCTGACGGCTGTCACGGCACTTTCCACATATATTGTATCTATGTTTGTATAAATGCACATACACGCAGATTCACCCGTGCATGTATGCGAGCCAATAAATTATGCTCGCACAGAGAGAAATACGATGTATTATTACGTGATAATTAAGCCTGTTAATTATTAATCTTCCTTTGTCTCGAGGGAATTATAAATCCATAGGCTGTGCGGCGTAATGTTCTATCATCTACTTTTCATTTCAATTTCAAGTTTTTTTTATTTGGTTTATTAATTCAGTACTGTAATTGCTTCTTAACCGGTGAGATGGAGCTGAACGATCAGCGGGAGGAAAAAGGTTTCACAGTCTGCCCGTATAATATTGCCGTGATAGCCGAATATCTTTTGCTCATTAGGGATCGTCTGTTCGATACTGGTCAATGATTTACTACCACAAATACACTAGTATTTCACGCGCGTAATTGATAATCCTCGCACGGGCTGCAGATTACCGGTATCTTCCAGCATGCTAATTAATTGCGGTTCGATTATTATACCACGCGTTTAATATTATCTGCTATATTCCTCTAAGCACATCTACAGATAAGTACACATACGTGCAGAAACGAGCGGAATTGCATTTATCTTGAGAATATCTACGCAAATGTTAAGTCGTCTATGCGCATTATGCTCATCTGTGCATGCTATTTCGAGTATTTTTAAATGCAAACACTTTGTGCAACTTCTCGCTCTACATCACTGATTAATTCCGGTAAAAGTGTGAAATAATAAATGCGCATATGTCTCTTGCTGTATTTTCCGAGCGCAAAGTATTCCAGTAGGAACATCGGAATCGCCAAGACGAAGATTCTCCGTATCGTGGTATCTCATTGGTTAATTGCGACTGTCAACCGTGGTCTGTTATTTATGAGACCACGATTGGCGATATCGTTTCGTCTCTTTTCAGCTAGCCTAGATTATCGATTCTCCTCACAAAACCAGTTGGTCTCGTTACATGCGGAGGTGACCAAACTCGCATCAACGTTAAAGATTTTTTATAATATTAATGGTTATATATCACTTATTCCTTATTAGGAATCTATAGGTATTCTAAATATTTACTATCATCAATAATAGATTTACTTATTCTTCCGTCTAGAAATTTAGATTTTAAATTTAACTTTCGTGTGTTAAACAATGTTTAGAAGAGCAGTAAAATGGCATTTTCACTCGCTGATGTGAGAAAACGGCAGAGATACCTCTTTGTTTAAATGTATTTGATAGAATTCGTGATTATATCGATCGTGACATCACCGTTTGCTAATCGGGAGCCGCGCACAGACAGCAATCGTATTTATTTTGCCAAGTGATCTGATTATGCACTGCTTATGCATCCCGATGCAAATAGCATGCGAGAACACAGTGGCCTTTGATTCTCGAAAGGCTCGGACTGTGCTTGGTAGGCCCGAAAGGCACCTGAATGGACCCATTTCGCTCCGCGGGGTGCCAACATTAATGCGCTATCATCTCAACGGACGCACGAGAATGTATGCGAACGTATAATCGTGACGAGATGTTGCGTCCGTTAGCAAGTCGCGACCTGAGATGCGATCGAGAAATTATTATCGATGGAAGAACGTTCGGTCGCAACTCTCTGTTAATTAATAATTCCGCATAGCATGTGGTTGTAATTTAAACGAGGCTTAGCTAACGGTGGTTTACCGGTAAGGTGGTATCTAGCTTTCAGACATGAAGAAATTCTGCGAACAATTGTGTGTCCGATTCGTGATTTATTTAACATGAAAACTCGCGGCTTATCTTAAATCAAAATTGAATTTACGGCTTCGTTTCACTCCGAATGGTTCGTACTGAGATTAACACGCGCCAAGCAAAGCTGCGAGGTTTAATAAAACAATATAGAGTAACTGTACACCAGCGAGAAACCGTCGTGTTGGAATTCGGAGCAGGTGAGTCGAGGAGCATGTGAGTCCTCGCGGATGCATCGGTATTCCAAATGTATCCACGATCCGATATACATCGGCTATGCGCGTAGCACAGACACGCTCGAGCACACACTGTCCGCCGCGGAATTATTTTCATACTTTCACGTAAAGTGATTGTTTGGTTCAAGCTGCCGGAGCTGTTCTTTCGAGCATGAACTGTCCGGTAATTAAATTTATATCATATCGACGTGTGCTCATTACATGTGTGCACGACGCGCGCCCTTCAACCATTTCACACGATGCTCCTTTAAATGTAAATTCGCAAACTTAAAATATTTGGAATAAATAAATTTTGATATTTTATTCTACGTATATTGGTTAAGTAATTTAAAAATGATATTCGTATTTTATATTATAAAAGCCGTTTATCCAAAGGATCAAATAAGATTTAATCTTTGTGGTCTTTTTCGTGGAAAAGTTCTAGTAAAAATTGCTTATGAAGGCTATTATCCGCGATTCTATTTAAATTAGCATCATGAGTAACACGTCTCGTAGATGCATGACACATTCTCGCTTTATGTTATAATGTTTCTTATAATTTTCATGTCGCGGCGTGCTGTTTGCGTGAGGCTGGATATATGTGACTCGGCATATGTTAGATATGCTCCGAGGAGACACGCAAGTGACATGACGTTGTACATCTGATATTCTCGAAGCAGGATCACTGACCGAACAAAGTACAATCGACCTGTCATGATTCATGTTTAATTTAAACCTGATTTAATCCCACACCAGACTCGTTTAAATTCAACTTCATCTCTTGTGCAAAAAATATTTATTTTACTTGTATGCTCTCAGATATTTTGTTAGACAAGAGTTAAACATTTTGATTTTATATACTTTATTCTTATCTAGAAAAATCATTAAATCTCTTGATACAAATACTTTACAAAATTCAGTTAATTTCAGTTAATAACAAACAGCGTAACTGTATTATGCTTTTCCTCGCAATAAACGCGAAAGTCACGAACAGAAATCGTAATAATATAAAAGAAATACACATATTATTAGTCTTGTTTGATATTTTGCTGCCACAATAATAGAATAGTCGCGAAATCTGGAATTTGGGAGATAATCATGCAGCTTCGCTGATCTTATTCCGCGGTTTATTTCGCCGGCCACGAATAATCCTGGCGACGAGTCACGATCTTCACACGAGGCTGGGCCTATATGTGATATTCAGCACGTGAGAAAGAGACACGTATGGCGTGATGGGTGACTGACATTCTCGAGGAAGGTGCGACTTGCGACACTTTCGGATCATCGACCGATCGGCCGGTGTGTGCGAGGTGTTCGGTACATCCTTGAAGATCGACGAGCTCGCGATGCGATCTCGTCCGCAGGATCTATGAAACGTCGCGCGTATGGTCGTCGTGAATATGTTAGCCGTCTTGTAGGCGAGACTCCTTTCATGCGCGTCTCATCGTTGCACTTTTACGCGAATCATTCGCGGCTTATCGTCTCGGCGGATAAAGACCCGCCCTCTTGAATGTGTTCGTGTTCAATCGATCGATTTTCCATCCAGTCTATCCACCGCGCCAGATCCATCGATCCTTGTGCGGGCAGGTCGATATGGTTTCCACAGAGGAGTCTGCTAGCGCGATAAACGGCGCATAAACTCGGATGAACGTAGGCGATCTGTCAGCGAATGATCGATACTCCTATTTTTGTGTTGCTGCTTTTTTATAGCCTGCATTGGCATTAGATCGACATCACAAAAAGCTGTGGACTAACTAGTTGTTATATGTATACACTTGCGCCGTATATGTGCGTTGTTAGAGCTTACATAATTATCTACGCTTTATCTGTGCATTATTTACACATTTTATTTTCAAGCATAAGTTCTTTTTGCAATGTGCAATTATCTTTGTTATTATATCCTTATCGCAGTGAATCGAAATTATTTCTCTTTCTGTTTGCACACCTAGCGAGTTCGATAACTATATGGCAAGCAACAAATCACAATGGTGTAGCGGCGGCGCATAGTGCTTAACAGATTGTGTCAAATTGAACTCGCCTGGTACACATGTACCACACTTTTGCCTGATATCACGTGTAAATCACGTCCCATACTGTATCGGATATCTAAAAAATCGATCGGCCATCGAATAAATTGTCGCGCTCGCGGATACCGCGTAATGATATCCAATGTTACGAGAAACCCTTTTCTGCTTGCCTATTGTTACACGCCACAAGATACGTGGTCGTTCCTGGCGGCAGTTATACGCCTCCTGAAATTCGAGAACGCCATCGGATATTGATACACCCGCGACTACTGATACTGATGGAGATCGAAATCTGCAATGAAAATTGCTCGATATTCGTGACGGAGACCTTTACTGGCTGCTTACACTAATCGGTTTAATCTTGTTGTAATGGAAATTATCCTAATTTCACGAATAGACGTTACACTATAATATAAACCTGCTTTTGTTTATGCTATATAATTTCTGAATCATTCACTATATATATGTTTAGCGAAAATAATATATTATTATTATGTGAAAATTACATAAAAATATCTGAGATCTATTGATAAAGAAACATTTTTTAGAAATGCCAGTTAGTCAAGGGAAGACAGAAAATTTAATTGGAAGTTAGAGAATTAAATTTAATTTGAAATTCTTAGAGTAAGTTAGATCCCACTCAACTGAACCCTTTGAGTATTTTAATAAAGACCTGGTACTCGGAGACTAGAGTTAATAGAGCGCTTGATCGCTCGTTTATTGTCTCCTTTCGCTCGATAAAATCCCTTTTACGCACAGGGAAAGGCAAAGTACCTCGCTTATAATGCGCTTAAGTGCAAACTAGAACAGATTGAGTTTAATGCCTGCGCGCCGGCGGCAGAAATCGAATGTAATGTCCTTTGGGCTTGGTGTTCATCAGGCACTGAATCTTTTCGACGCCCACCACGTGTCATCAACGTAGGTCCTCCTCTCTTTTCAACTACCCTTGTCTTCTTTCTCAGGATTTCTTTTGTACATGCACTATCGTTCCTTTATTTTGTTTGTATATCATTGCAATTTCCGGGGCAAGTCTTCGAGGCTCTCTTTGTTACGTAGTTAAACACTCATAAGATTTATCTTTACATACTTATAATAATCATTAGAAGCGTTATTTATTTAAATGGGCCATACATACATACGTTTAAAAAGAAACGGAGTTGATCCTATATTAATTCAAATATTAATTGTATGTGTAAAATCATTCACTTTTATCAGAATATATCCTTGGACGTCGATAGACTATTGAGTCAACCAATACGTGAATAAATTTCTGGAAATCTTTTTCAAAATCGCCCAGAGATTCTTCATGACTGCTTGGAAGTAAGATATCATCGTAGCAATAATTCTTTCAACAGAATTTTGAGTTTTGAAAATCGAAAGTAATCGCAGGTAGATTTGGCTTCCTGATGTGTACTGTGTAACAAAAGGATCTATCTCGTGCTAAGTGTTGGTCGCTTGGACTCATTGACTTGTCATATTATCCCGTTGGGACCATTAAGTTTCGATAATTGGTGATTGTCGATCAATTTTGTCAGGTTACGATCTACGCGATCGATTGTAGCGGTCGGTAGGCAACGGCAGCTCTTTAACCGCCTTCATTATCGCCCCCGGGAGAGGCAGGCACGAAATTAGAGGACAGTTCGACAGGCCGGCTGCCGATGGCCGGCTTAATTAACGCCGAGTCGATCACTTCTGCCCTGCGCCGCTTAATTGATTTGCAAACGTCGTCGGCTCGGGTCCGCGGTCACGATCGCGATCTCGATCTACCGGCCGATGGGATCGCGCACCGACAATTTGTCTTGTTCCTCTCTTGTCTGAGACGCTCACTAAGGATAACACGGTTGAGTTATGAAGAAAATAAGATTATATTTTATTATATTAAAAAGAATTTCGATACGTGCTCCTACAGACTAACATGAACAAAAATTATTTATAGAAATATTTTTGATGCGATGCAGATCCAATAATCTTCGCCTTCTACGTATTTAACACTCGCGATTATTCTCACATCTATCTCGTGATCATCCAAGCTTATAAATCCGAATTACTCGCGTGAATTCACGGCCGCGTTCAACACGAGTCCCGTGATTGCGAGTAACGCAGTCATCGCGATCTACGATCGCAGCAGCAGCGGCGCAGCGACGTCTCACGATATGATAAATCTAGCGATTGTAAAAACGCACGCGTTTACGGCCTCGCGCCGTAATGAATTATCGAATCGGCGGTTAAGCCCGATCTTTTTGGATCGTTAATTTGAAGAGGCGATGGAGCGGCGCGCAACGATCAAAGCGCCGTATATCTCGGCGGCGCGAGAGCGAGAGAGCGGGATTTTACAGCAGCGGAACCGACGAGTGACATCGCGAGTACCGTTAATCCTATTAAAGGAGGACTAGTAGCTTCTCGCAGGCGCAGCTCCGGTAGCCGTCGGAAACCGATACTCCTTACAGCAGGGATAATCGTGTTCGGGTCCTGAGAAAGCGCCTGTTATTTCTCTAATCCACCTGCAGTCCCGGGATCTCCAATATGAGAGTCCGGAGTCCCGCTCGTTCTCGGCACTCCGAACGCGCACCTCCGACCTCCTCGTGCGGCGAGAGATCACGATCGATCGGATCTACCGAGTCGCTCGCGAGTCCGGTATAATTAAGAGGGAAATCGTAGCCCCGATTAGATTGGAATTCCGAGATATTTTCGGAACCCAAAGACAGACCGCGTCGTCGCCACGAATATTTCATTTCGCGTTTCGGATCGAGGGGCGGGAAGAAGGTGATCCGCGGGATTTGGAGAATTTAAAGAAACATACATTAGATCCTCGTATGATTAGCGGCGCACCGCCTATGATCTCGACCTGATAATGTCGACTTGGCTCTTGTCGATTGAGATTTGACTTGAGAATGAGTTGCGTTTACGAGAAACGCAACGCACCGCGGAATGTATCCGTGGAAAAGAAATCTATGTACGAGATCGAGCAAGTTAATTCCTCGTAGATATGCTTGCAAGATTAACGTTTCGACGAGATACCGTGAGATAGTATTGGTATTTTAAATAATCTTTACATTTAAATATAAAAATGAATAAAATTAATTCTATATTAATTAAGAGGAGCACGAGGTAAACGCATTTCTTTATTTTTCTACGTACCTAAAGTTTTAATAAAATATAAATATCGCGATACGTAGTCCAAAGACATACCGATAAATTACTGAAAGACCGAATTCTTTGCAATTACCATGACTTTGCCATGGCGTGGCCGGGACACTTTACGGATTGCTCTCTTGAGAAGCTCAGTAATGGATATGTAAGACAGGAGTTGGCAGACTTTGTGTACACATACACACGAGTCGGCTCGAGCCGCGAAAAATAGCATGAGCCTAGTTACATGTCGATCAATCATGGCAGCGCTTGGTTGCGAAATTAACGCTCGCAACATGCACCGGGTGAGGCGGGGCGAGCGCGTATGTGACCCTCGTAAAATTCGAACAATCGGTCGTATTATCTCTCGCGCGTACTATTACGCCTGACATAGTCAACTTTCGTGGACCGAATTAGTGGAACGGGGAGAAACAAACGAGCGATCGTTTTTCAAGACGGGATCGCCGACGGCTAACCCAGAAAAATCCTTGTGCTTTCTATCGGCGCGAATTATGCACGCGGCCGCGGTACGAGCGGGCCGGGATCGTAAAGGCATCGTAATACTATGCGCCTTTGCGATTGGCACACAATCACCCTAAAGCGCCGTCTGACGTACAACAATATAATGGCGCGTTTAAACGATCGGATGCAATAATACGGCGTAATGACGATTATACTACGACGCCGTGCAGTTTGCAATGGAATAATTGTATAACACGGTACAGTTAATGAAGCAACGACGGTTTTGTCGTTAACATGTCGAAACGCGAGGAAAACATGCTCGATTATACAATGTTATACAATCGATACGTAATTATAACACAGCATATACTAACTGGTAACGGGTTTGGAGCATATGAAAGATTAGCTACTCGACTTTCGAAAATTATGGAGCTACGTTGTTTTCGTACATGACAGATTCAATTATCCGCGAATTCCACTTGTCCTGAGTAATTAATTAGCGCCATGCTCCGGCAACGCGTTTTCCCGTGTCCTTCGGTGATCGCGAAATTTTTTGCCGCTTTGACGTTGACCAGCGAACGAGGTCGTGCCGCCTTTAAGTAGTAATTACCGTTGCAATTAAGTGTTTAAGGTGGACTCGAGCGACGTACTTTACTGCCGCTTCGGCCGGTGTTTTTCGCCGATATTGCCGGGGCACTGACGCCCGTATATCACTCGCCATTGGCCGGTGTTGAAACACGTAATTAAGAACTCGCGTGAATATGGTGGCCTGCCAGTCGCAGCGCGTTGCAGACTTGTTAGAGGGTGCCCGGCGCCATTGTGCGTCTCGTAAGCTACGCGATACAATGGGCACCGTTCACGTGCGCTGGTTCGTTATGCGGCCCGTTACGCTAATAACGTTAATATCACGACGCAAAAATTACACCGAGATTGGTATGTGTTTTTCGTGCGACTCCGTTTTGCTCGATCTTAGCCCTTTCTAATAGCACAATCCGTGAATGTCAATTTTTATCCGACTGTTTTTCTTTAATACGAGATATCTGATGTCATATCTGATGTGATTACATAGTTAAAATATTTCCTAAGCTTTTTCCACTGTTAATAAGATTATTTACTATTTGTCCAAGAGGTTCGTCTTTTGTTTAAACTTTTCGGGGAACATCTCTGTAATAGTTTTACTTTCATAAATTGAAAAATATATGGTCTAATTTTATAATTCGTCGCGGTATCTTCAGTGTTGTATGAAAACGCGATGAAACGATGTGAAACGCTCGTCTGCCATCGACACTGACGAATTAAATCCACCCTAACGGAGATGCACATGTTACATCGCGTGGGAGTGTTACATCGGGAAATATTAGACGCGTGTTAAGTGCTTAGATATTATGCAGCTCTTTATTCGTGGGTCCATTGTTGGTCCCACGTCAGGTGGAAATTTTCACGTGAG
This sequence comes from Ooceraea biroi, assembly GCF_003672135.1. Taxonomy (NCBI): domain Eukaryota; kingdom Metazoa; phylum Arthropoda; class Insecta; order Hymenoptera; family Formicidae; genus Ooceraea; species Ooceraea biroi. Next base: position 6,219,683 of record NC_039512.1, read on the forward strand.
AGTAGCGTGCGAGGAATGTTCATTTTTGTTGCAATGCTGCGCAAGTTGACGAGGGGAGTTGATTAACTTTTTTTCAAATGACATTCATTGTATTCAGCTTGCGAGCGTGCAGCTTTGAAGCGAGCAAAATTCATTGTATTTGCTACGAGTTCACAACTTTGGAACGTAGAATATTTTTATTGAACAGTATTACATAAGTATAACGAACATTTCTAAAATTGTAAAAAGGTGTGAATTAATTTCATCTGATGATGTAATGCATGTTATCTTCAATGCTTTAAAATAGTTATCTCATTTTGAGTCATAAGGTTGCACTTTTTGTCCGCGTTAAATTTAGAGATATCTTTCGCAACTTTAATGGCTGCATCATTGGCGAAATCACCTGTTAACGTTAACGCGTGCGCGATAATTTACTCTAAATTGTATCCACACATCTCATCGTTGTAATAACTCGCGTGTATTGCCTTACACATGTTATTTAACACGTTGCGCGGGTAATCGCAGAATCTTCTCGTTAAATATCTCATTCAATCACCTCATTGCTTTCCGCTTCTCCGACAATGAAGGAAGTAATGGAAAGCGAGGATGTGAGAGGCACTGTTTCGCAGATGGGATCCTTTCGCGTAGCCCGCGTTAGCCGCGCGATTTCCGCATCGCGGGGCTATCAATCATCGCCTATCGCGGAAAAGGCCCCGACGCGCGATTCTCAACTACTGATTGGCCCCGGAATCGTTCACGCGTCATTAGCGCATCGCGGCTGTCCGCTCTAATTAATTGTCCTACGTCAAGATCCCATCGTGCAGATTTTCTACTCGCTGCGGCGCACCGCGAAGTATCCGTAGGTGGAACTTTCTGACATTTCGTTCTGGACTTCCTACGAGCGTCTGCGCGAAAGTATGGCGCGTTTTGTGTGGAAGATGAACTCGATGCCCGACATTTGCGATGTACGCCATTACACACCATCGCTATTACAGACCAGTTATAGCACGCAGTTACAAATATAATATTATTTAATGTTTGAGAAAATACAATCAATTATGGATTAATATTTTTGATGGAGTACTTATAGCTGCATTTAAGAAGCTCGTTATACAGCTCGTTAAACAAAATTCCACGGCTATGGAATTATTAAATGGAACGAGTTCCATGTGCCCATATTACCGCATTAAAGTAGACAGTCTCGACATCCGGCAGCAACAAGTTAAATTAGCCATTAATATCAATTATGTTTGACGCAGTTTCTGGAAACCCACCTTATCTCCCACATAATTGCGTTCTCGTACCATTCACCTTTATTAGAGAACCGTCTTGCTCAATTTCGTCCAATCAAATGATACGGGTCCACCTAGATGGTTATCTGTTCGTTTGCCGAATTTAACTGTTGTTGGAGTCCAGAATGTCGGGACCACACCTGGGTGTATGCGGGTTGTATCGTAGACGGATTAATTCGTGTATCGATGTCAACCCGCAGGTACGCCTCCAACATTACACTGGAATTTCTGACCTCGTAACATCTTCTTCGAACAGATGACTCGTCTATTACTCATCCGAATTCATAGATATATATTAAGTACTAGATAAATAGACTTTTCAAACGCTGAAACTGTTGTTTTGACGAAAATTTATACTGAATCAAAACTAAGCGATCAAGATCATTATATCCTTTTCAAACAATTGATAAAAAAGTTTAATAATAAAAATAATAATTACACAGTTATTAGAGAATGTCTTGTAATAATAAATCGGAATTGAAATTCAGACATTATTCATCATCACGCGACCTACGACATTTCCCATGGCGAAGCTTGTAAAAAAGCGACTCGATAATGCTTGTGGATCGGTTTGGTCCAAACTTGCCACCCTCCTAATCGTCATCGGGGTGGAAACATTGAAACGTGGGTAAGGGGACGCGCGCAATATGCCCCGTGCCAATATTATCAGTCCCCTTCGCCTCGTAGGGAACCTTAACGACCGAGCGACGATGCACCAGTCCCACGCTCGTGAGGTCACGTGCCATTTTCAGGACCTGCATGGTGCACCGGTCCGTGTGATTCTACGAAAAGTACTTTCGATCGAACATCATCCCCCTTCGTGTACTTTAAAAGATTTATTTCACTCTCTATTTATAGCTCGCGCGTACCCGCGTTGTTACGAACGACGAATAGCGCCGATTAATCAGTTAACGTACTTGACTAGGACATAACAGAAAACGTGTGAATTTAATCTATGAGTCTGTGCAGGCAGTATTATACGAAAGACGTAACGGTTATTTTCGACATTAGGTTCGCTTAATTACTTAATAGCTAATAAAATGCGCATAAAAGATAAACGGGTGTAATAAACCGGTACGATAAAGACCGCAATACTTTCAATTGTGCGATCCATTTCGTCATTTAGCCGCATTCTTTTCTTCCATCAAACGAGCCGCGCATTAATGCGCGTAACGCGTGCTGATAGAATTCCAGTCGGAGTGTCGGAAGAATTGCGCGAAACGATCGTACAATAGTGACTTCCGGCGTGGGACCGTCGTACATATCGTACGCCGTCGCGAGCCGCCGAGTGAATTGCAGTTAGTTAATGCATCAGCCCTCTGCACGAGTCGCCGGTCGTGGGTCAAGGGGGTGCCGAGGGCTGGTGCGTGGAACAACCAGCTTCCGATTGGTACGAGTGGCCGATCTTGCTCCCTCTCGCTTCTTCTCCCCCTTTTCTCTCTCTTTCCGTCGAGGCGAATACCTCGTGGATTCGTACCAGAGGCAAGCCGTCATATGATTCACAGCCGGATATGCGTCATGGAGGATTTCTAGACGATTGAGCTAAGTGCACGGTGCCGATCGACGATGTCGGATGCAGGTCGCCCTTCTCGTATGCGGCGGATTTATCTCACGCCATTAACTACGGCGAATATGCAGCTACGTTGGCATCTACGGTGCCATTACTGTTAGCGATTCCAAATAGATCTGTTGGCTAATATAACGTTATATTTGTGATAGGTAGAATTTATATTATAATTTAAATTTTCGATATGTATATTATAGAATCATTTACAGAGTCCTTTAAGATAGTTTTGCTCCTTAAAGAATAGAAATAATTATTTTTGAAAAATATATAATGTTTCCAAAATAGTTTACACAAGTTTTGTGCGGAACGTCACTGTTAATAGATGAGAGTATTACCATAAATTTTTAGAAATATTTATAAAAATTAACTGTAATTTCTTTTTCATGCGATATGAAATATGATAATAATCTCTATTATCTACATACTAATGTATACATTAGTATGTAGATAATAGAGATTATTATCACGTAGATTGGACACGATTCAGATAGCGATTAATTACGTTCTGCAGATGAAGGTGCCAAGCAACGTCCCCAAGGGCCTGGTTAGCGTTTGGTTTCAAACAGTAATGTCGTTGTTGGACATATGCACCCTATCATGCATTATACGCGGACCTTATAAGCGCAATAACGAAGGCAGAATCTGCGGTCGCGTGTGGGAAAGATATACACGCTCTCGTCCCCGATGGGGATCGAAGCTGCGGCGGTTTGACTGCCAAGCTTTATTAGTTAGCAGATAGCTCAGGTTACGGGGGACTCTCGTTGTCTTTCTCAAATAGCTGACGGCTAACAGCCAGCGAGCGGTTGGAGAAAGGGATCATATGTGCGCGCGCCACGAAATGCAGGACGGATGATGAGTCAAAAGAACCTGTTTTCACCCTTTATTCTGAGGAGCGGGGGAGTTTAATTGGGTCTCTAATTTCCTGGCCGGACCGTTCGACGTGCGCCAGCGCGGCGAGTAAATTAAGTGCCTTGTGGTAATAATGTACATCATTTTTAATGAGAAGATCGGTCGGCTTTAGTTCAAAGCAAAAGTTGTTGAAAGGGTTATACTGAAGAGAATTATTTATTGTATTATTAGAAAATTTTTCTAATTTTTGTTGTTATAGAAGTTTTATATTCAACTGTTAGCAGTATATTGTTGTAACACATATACATATATATGATTTTTTTATTAACATAATATTTTTTATTGTAGAGTAAGATATGTATCTTGCTAACATTTCCCACGCATCTCCCTTTCCATTTCTCGCGACGATGTTTCGTGAATCGCGAAATCACGATCGAAGCATTCACATAATCATCAACGCGAAACGCCATGCGACCGGATATCTGCTTACACGTGCGCAACGCAGACGGATGCATGTACCATTTCCGCGATTCCCTCCACTGCGTTTTGTGGTTCTGCCGAGATAAAAGCAAACAATAACGTCGAATTGCGATTCGCGGAGGGGTTCAGCATCGCTCTTCGTTATCTGCCGCCCTTCATCTTCGTTATGCGCGGTCAGAATTGAATTATATGGATCCAGCCACTTCTGGCCACGTGCCGACACGCACGCAGTTCAGTAAACTATGACGTATCAGCAAACAATAAGTTGATGATAAGACGAAATGCGATCGTTGCCGAAATTAAAAGACCAAACGAAACGTATTTGCGAAACGAAGCAAATCGAGTTTGCATTCAGTTCAAATATTTGCATTAAAATTTATGCAAGTTTTTATCATTTTGATTGGCTAATTTATTTTTGAGAAATACTTGTCTCGATTTATATTTAATTCTGCGCACACTTCTCATTTTGAAAAATGTAGCATAAGATTTTTGTGATTGATACTGCATACTTCTTTTCGGACTTGAAATCTTCTCACGATCAACGAGAGTTCAAATGTCAAATCTCCAGACGATTCGATCATTGATATAGCGAAAACGTAAGGTCAGGTCACTGTGGATAGTCTTAAATGTCACAGAGTATCGACTATTTTGAAATGAACTTTGAGATGATACGTGATCGGCTAATACCTGCTGGTTTCATGGCCAGCAAAAAGCAATTTCTTATGATCAGTCAACGATCCGTACAATCACAAGAAATGAAATATGATCGTCGATATAGTCTCGCCAAATCGATTTCTTATAGTTCTACAAAAAAAAAACTGATTATCTATCTGTCCATTACCTGTCCATCGTTTACCTAAAAAGAAATGTAAAGTCTGTTTCCATACTCCCATATCATCATGTAGGAATAAACAATTATTCATAAAAGTGACGTAATATTTATTATATTCATATGAACATTTAATCAATCAATTACGTAAATATAAGCTTTCAAAAGCTTGCATCAGCGTTTGCGTACAATAAAACTGTCAGGATACGTACTCTAATGACAAACAGCTGAATAAATAATTGAATAACTACGTTAAATGAAGCCGTGTATGTCACACCTGCCGATGAAGTTAACGATCCTCCCGCTGAGCGCTCGAACAAATGGAGAAATCGTTCACACGCGCGAGATGAGGCTCTCCGGTCTCCGGACAGCAGCAGCGTGCGCCCGTCACAATTATATAATGCGATGCACCCTCGCGCATCCAGAAGACCTGTGGCGCACGCGACCCCGTGAATGCACGCGTTGGGTGCCCATGGGAACCAGTAATGAGATGGTGGTCACGGTTTCCCACCCTGCGAAGGTGATCGCAGGGATACTATGCTGGTGGTGGTGGGTGCGTTCTCCTACCCGTGGGGATGATACGGGTCCATCGAACCCCCCGCAGCTTTTGTCAACACCGGCAATATGCTACTGCTCGATGAACCAACGCTGATGAGAGTGGACCTGTGGGAACCGAAGTGGCCATGATGTTCGAGCGAACGAGGATACTTGACGTCTGCGAAGGGACGTCTCTTTTTTCGTAGTAAAGTTTTGCGGTCGTAGTAATTCTTTGTGTCTCGAGTGCTATCTTTCGCTGGGGGATGGGTCGAAAGGGTCACTTGAAAGTGGTTGGTAAATCAACTGAAGAGTGCTACTCGCGTTACGAACGACGCTTCTTTTGAGATATAATCTCGGTTTGACTTGGAGATTTTGAACAATCGGGTGCAACACTGTAACGCGAGACGCTTTAAAAATTTCAACGCACATTGATAATTTATATTTGCGACGTAACGCTAATTAGCATTGCGCGGCAATCAATGAACTCGACGATCGCGCGTGCAACAGCGATTAAATGAAAGCGAACCGGAGAGAACAATGCTCGTAAAGCGATAACGACTTGAGCTTCGGATAATGCAACATGAATGAAAGCCGCTCCACCTGCGCTCTGCACCGAGTAACGAGCATCGATAAGCGATCACCGATCGGTCCGAATCGCCCGTGGCACCGGCGATTATCGTATTTCTTTGTCGCGGCATAAATCACTCTTCTTCTTACATCTCGTCATGCACGAGCCTGTGTTCTTCACGGCTGGGATCGCCTCGCGGCGACGCCGTTGCACGAAAACGAGAGACCGTGATATCGAGGAAACGCGCCATTAAACATGATCCCACTCGCGCTCTCATCGGTTTCACTCTCTTTCCTTCGTCTCGGCTTCTCCTCCGGTATCTTTCGGCGATTCTTACCTCATTCTTTGCTTGCATTCGTTATCTAATCTCCGTATAATCGTGATAATATGGATAATCCTAAAGTTATATTAGTTATATATTATGAACGAAGAAAAAGTTCTCTAATGTACCAGGCACGCGAAAAAATTAATACAAAAACACAAAGATTTCAAATCTTTGTACATAATGTATTTAACATGATAATTTTTACATATGTAGGGAAACATCTTTTTCTCGTGTGACAATATTATTCCGGGAGGCAGTTGCAACATTCGGACGATGTGGCATTTTTAATTCGAAGGGTGTAGAGGCGCTAAATAATCGGGATGTCCGGCGGCGACTTTGTCATGAAAATTTCTCGAAAAGTGGTTCCACCACGACAGAATTCGATGCCTATAAATTAATTCAGCTCGTTAGCGGGCCACTGACAACATGCATGCAGGCGCTATCGCTGTTGGAACACCGACACCGTAATACACCGCGGGGTGTGGGACTTTTTGTACGCATGTCGTATACAACGCGGCACTGCGTGCGCGCGTTAACTGGGTCATATTATCGGATTAATTAGCGCTTACGCGCGGTTACAACCGATCGTACGGCGATCGACTAATAGAGGATCGATATATTTGCCACGCGGCAATCTCGTCGGAGATATCGTTAACCGCTGCCGCGACGCATATCGCCGACGTTAATGAAGCGGCTGTGAGGAAAAATTGTCACCCACTGTAAGCGACGAATGTTAATTAACTCAAAACGTATAATTACGTCGAAACTGATGGAGGAACGATGTATCTCGAGAAACGTTTCGCGGATCTTATTTAAAATTTAATCTTCTAATCTTTAATTATTGGTATCCCTAATCATTCATAATTGTTTTGTATAAATCGATACTTTCTTTTTTCGCTCATCAATTACGATTACGTTATCAAATTTCTTATCAAATACAGAAATGGCACGTTAGGACAGGTGCAACAATAATTGGCGTGTATATAGATCATTTCTTTATGTCGGTCATATAGTCGAATTAATTAGCTCGGTAACGCGTGCTACGAGTGATTATATAACGATTCGTTAACAGTGTATTATACGCATCGACTAGTAAGTTATCAAGCTATGCGCAAATGTTTGCGTTGCGAGATATTCATTTGTGTTGTTATTGTCAGCGAGTATCCGGCTTTAATGAAATTGCATTAATTAAAAATTGATGTCCAATTGGTTCGTATCGCGGTCGGTATACGTTGCATTAACGACGCGGATATTTTAATCGTCGATGTGCATTGTGCTATTTTTCATGTAGGGAAAAGGAGAGTGGCCAGTTGCCGGAGGAGCAGACTGATGTATTTTTGCCGTAGCCGATCACGCGAAACGCGTTATTGCGTCGAACTTTTATGAATAATTTACCGTTGCGATCCTGTCCTGTGGATCTTTTCACGGTGCCGTAAATCAAATTAAGAAGTTTACGCGAAAATCCGAAAACTTTCGAAAGTCGTGAGTTTTTGCGCGCAGCAAGATATTGTGTTAACTCAGCTTCGTGATATTCGATTGATTATAGTGTTGAAACCGATGTTGCGTAAATTGTGTCATAATCGTATATAATATCGAAAAAAGAGCGTAGCATATCGAGGGTGTAACGATCCCGCCGAAGATCCCGCATTTAAACCGTCCTTCGCTTATCCTGTCTCGACATTTTTGTGCTCTCTACGCAGCATCGGCACTCCCTCAGAGAGTTCCCAATATTTGCGCCCAATGTCATATCTCTTCCTGCGCAAACTCGGGGATACCCGGAGTACACATGGAGGACACGCTTCGCCCGCCGTGGCGTGCCGATAATAGAGTTGTACGCCATTCCCGTTTACACTATGAATGTGCATTTATCAGATACAAGTCCATTTTGAAATCCAGTTCGCAAAGCGCCCGGGAGATTTTTCTCGGGGTCCCGTCGCTCGCTTTATCCAGATAAGGTACTCGAAGTACTGGTTCTGGGGTATGTATCTTTCCACCCGCGAACGAATAAACGAACGAACGAACGAACAAACATATGAACGAATGGATGGACGGACGGACGGATGGACGGATGGAGAACCTGCAGCTAACGAGAGCATCTCTCTAATCCTGGCTAGGAGCGGAAAGATAGACGATCGCTGGCGAAACTCCTGTCCGTCCCACGGCGCGCGCGATACGCGCTGATTTGCAGACAATAGTTCTCAAAAGGGTACGGCTAAGCACTCGCTCCTCGCTCGTTCGCTCGCTCACTCGCTCGCTCGCGCCGACAATGGACACGTGACGCTCGCGTGCTGTGGATGACAGTTGACTTCACGTGACACGTGACGGGACAAACGAGGATCGTGAGCGAGGCTCAGCCTGCAGCGGAAGTGCTGCACTTGGGCGCAATTCATGCCAGAAGATGTCACGGACAACGCGATGATATAGCGTATCGACGATGTGGCGATAAAGCGAAGAGAGCGACGATGATCTCGATGATCCGAAGAAAAGGTCGATAAATAGTTGCATACATACGCGCATCTTATTCAGAGGAAAATATTTATTTCTTCTAATTTATGTATCATGTATCTCATATACGCAGATGTTGTGCAAAGTAGTCTGAAATAAAATAATGCAAGCTTCGATTCGATCGCATTTGATTCGCGATGTAATTGTATTCTCTTGTTACAGCTTTTCTATCAGAACTTTTAGTGAAAAAGTAAATTTAGCACTGCTAATGTGAATCAGACACGTACTAGAGTGTCAATGTGACATGTATTAGAATAGAAAATTCGATGAAAGATTTTTCAATTGGACAAGGGTGAGACAACGAGGGGGTGACGACGTGCGTCATTAACAATGTAGCCTGCACTGGTTGTTGGCAGGTATTGTATATACACATAAGTAGCAGTAGAGTCCATGATTTGTTTAGAGGGGATGCAGAGGGGAAAGCGAAAGTGCATATGTTCGAGGTCCATGAAGGGATATGATCTCACCTGTGGGAAAAGATGTTTCAATACATAGTACATGGTGGGAAAATGTATCATCGATTTTCAGATTCTTTGTGATTCGATCAAAATCATCTCCGAATCCATAATTCTACTTTGAAAATATAATTCTTAAAAAATTCTGCGCACGAAAATCTTTTCTCGATTTTCTGTTCTGGTAGTTTCCAAACATTTGATGGCCAAATTAATATCGGATCAACTCAATTCATTTTAATTCACAGATATGCTCGCAGACGGAAACCTTAACTTCTATGTTTTATTCGCATTTTATCCGCAGGTGAGACTTTGGGACGGTCTCACTTGCAGATGAGAAAAAAATGGCGACTGAAAAGAAGTTAGGCAGACGGAGTGGCTCCTCGTGTCTGTACGAAGACAGACGCATAACAGGACGGTACCAGTGATGAACCGCACCCACGTCTCGCACCGGCGCTGCCCACTCTTGCCCACGTCCGCTCGGCACACTTTATGCTACCCACTTAGCCGAGTAATTTGTTTTTAGTTTTCCTCCCGCACCCCGACTTTAGTCCCGCCTCGCCAAAAATGGCTATTTTTTTCAATTACGGAAGCAACAGTCACGTTCTCGTTACGACCGTACATCTCATTTTCATAAGGCAAAATGTGAAGCTCTTTAATGTTCTCGCAATTATAAGCTGATTGAATATTGTGGGGTTTTGCGCTACATTTGTTTATTCTGAGCAATACAAAATTGAAATAGGAATATTTTTCATTTATTCGGTAATCCACGTGAAATACGAGGCTGGAATAATGAAATTCTGATAAAAGATTTATCCAATCTGTTTTATTGCGGAATTTATGTCTTTCTCGTTAATCATAACTATTATATGTTCTAAATGTGCGACTTTCATTACGAATATTATTGAGAAGAACATAACGAACTAAGCTCTATGACTGAATTAGAAAAACTTGATTAATTACACATATACTTTAAATATCGAATTACTACGCGATAACTACCATCAGAGATGTCCAACATCTAACCGGTTGTAATATTGCGTAACTTCTCTGACTACACATGCGGTTTCAGAATTTATTAACGATGCAGTCTGAAATTTTTCCACGGTGCGCTTGTAACTGTCCGAGTATCCTGCCGCCGGAACCGTTGAATTATACGTCGTATCGTCCAGACGCACAAATCTCAGGCGCCACGGAAACCTTTCCTCTTTACTCTTGTCGTACAACTAATCTGAAGCGACTAACCGGTCGTTACGCGGAATTAATCATTTCCGTGGCCTTTTACACAAACCATTTTGCCGTATTACTAAATCACTTCTGCATCTCGCTTCTTTTTTGTGTTTCAAAAGCATTGGACAATGTAGAAAGCGCTAAAACATGAAGCAATTAAGATTCCCGTTTGCGTCAGCCATTTTAAATTTATAATGTAATATGTCATAATGTAGCGTTTTCCTATATTTTATTGACGTGAAATGTCAAGTGTCTATATTCCCAAACGCCAGAAATGGACAGAAGTCGACAGCTGCGGATTGAGAAATTTCCAACTGTCTAGCGAGTGGCAATATAGCTATCGTAGTTATAAACGCACATCGGAGTACGCAATAATACTATCCATATTACGAACAAACCAAGAGTAAGATATTGGATCTGATATATCGTTAATCGATATAAATACTATAATTGCAAGAAATATATGTTTTTTATGTATATTGTAACATATAATTTATTAAAAGTAAATTATATTAAAAAAGCGATTTAAATCCAACATTTATAGTTTTCTATTATTATTTCTCATTGTACATTCGCTTGTGCACAATATACATTCAAGATTGATTAGAATATTCATTGTTTCACCTGTCTTGAGTCCATATCGAAAAAGTTAATGTGAACATTGAATAATGTAATACAATAACATTGTATAATGTAACACAATATAGCATTACGATAGCATTTACGTCTGCTACATGACTTCCTTATATAATTATACATGTTTGATGTCAAGGAACGTTACTCGCCAAAGAACGGCGAGTAGAAAACGAATGGAGAGTGGGTTCAGAGATCACCGATCATTGGCGTGAGAGTATGACATTCTTATGGAAATCCAATACATGCTACAAGTTGAAAAATATAACGAGAAATTGGAAAAGGCGAACGCGGACGAAATTACAACGCGAAATTATCGCGAAACAGCAATCGCCTTGAGAACACTTGAGTAGACGCTGACAGGAGTCCTTGATTTAGCACGATCCTTAGAAAAATTGATTTCCATATCGACGTTATCTATACGCGCGTGAATGAAATCGGAATTATTTATTGAAAGTACAGGAACTGCGAGATTAAATCTGATCCTGCGAGATCGGGACGGTGGAAGGAGAGCTTCCACGGAAGACCGGCTTCACGATCTTCTGTCGATGCACGGAGACCGTTCTTCTGGCTGTAATAACTCGCTACACCCATGCTGATAGCATCTCGACAAATAGCAATGCCTGCCTACCGATCGTCTACCGTCCCTCTCGCACGCACTTACGGTAGGGAATTTCGCATGCTTGTGCGCGAGTCACGCGTCCATGCGTTATTCTCTCGCATCGACGCGCCGTGATGTGTGCACGCGCGCGGATCGCGCGGACACAATTACGTAAAGCTCTGCGCCCGTGACTGGGTGGTCCCTGGTTATCCGGAATTTATTACGAATTCGGTGCAACGAGCGGTGCATTCCTGCGAGAGTTTGAGAGCCGCTTCGGACATGCTCCAAGCTGCGCGCCTCCCTCCCAGGAGTGGAATTATTTTCTCTCCCTCTCTCCATACTCATGTTAAACCACTCCCGTATATCGCGTCGATTTTCCGCGAAAATGGACCGCGTGGCTAACGAAGGGCAACAGACCAGTGAGACAGTGAATATTAGAGAGTTATTGTATTGTTATCTTTGACGATCGGCGGTCTCTCTCTCTCTCTCTTTCTCTCTCTGTTATTTGTATGCATGTGCACCCATACATGCGGCTCGTTCGACTCGAACGGTGCCGCCGCAGCAACAAGAGCCTATCGACATTCCCGATTGGACAAAAATTCAGCCAGGCACCGTGACTCAGAACTGGAAGCACTTTACGAGAGACGGGGGCCACGGCGTCACGTTTCGCGAATACGGAGCAATAAATTACGCGGTATCGGTAATCGGCGCGGCGCGGCTTGGCGCGCGCTCGCAAACCCCGTACGCGCGCTCCTGCTCGCTCGCTTTTATATTTCCCATGTCCACGTGTACGCCGCGCAAGGTACACCGGCACGCTATGTTGCTCGCGACTTTGTTACGATATCGTTACGTTTTGCTTGGCAAGCCGGGCCGACTCGCATTAACGACGCATAACGACGCAACCCCGGCCGCGATCTCCAGTATGGAAGTCGATCCTCTCTGTGCTATATTAATCTTTAATTGCTATTGTTATTCCGTTATCTATATACATATGGCATCAGCAACATGTAATGCTATCCTTTCTTGGGATGGTGTTATTAAAAATGTCAGAAAAATGTAACAAAAATTAAGATAGTAGCAAAATGTGAAAATAATTACAATCATTAATAGAAAAATTATTACATTAACATGTGATTTTATTATCAAAGAAACAGACAACACTTCCACATATCAAGTAATATTTGTGGTATCATAAATACGCGTTATACGGCGTTACTGATCTAAATTCCTCGATTCAGGGACTCGTGCGGTCTGAAATCGCCGATTGAAATATAAGAGCGGAAACGGAGCCAATTAATAGCAGCATAAATTCAATCCTCGACCGGTCCGGAAAACAATGGATCGGTTTGGGGGCGGGAAAAGGGGAACCAGGCGGCGGGTAGCGCATTCTCCTTTCAACCAAGAGAGAGAGAGTCACGGTCTCTATGGCACCAGAAAACCCACCATCATCGTGCTATGCGCTCGAAGAGGCCTATCAATGAGAGGTGTTTTACAATGTAAAACCAGTAACGGCGAGCCGACCGGACACCGCCGTTGGTCCCCGATACACAGCGGGACAATTACCGAGAGTTCGCTTCGTTAGCCATCCGGCGATGGTTGCTCGATTGCGGTTTTCTGACGGAGCCGTAAGTTATCGACGTTGCAGCGCGGTAGGCTAATGAGCCTACCTGCCGTAATTTTAATTAGATCGACACCCGCTGTGATCGCGATTCACATATGCGCCTCGTCCGTCATTGGAGAAAAGTGAAATCCAGATCTCGAAACGATTGCGCAGATCTTTATGACGCAACGCGTTACGTATTGGTCCATTCGATAATGTGGATCTTAAATCTAGTGAATCGTTCTCGGCATTAATAAAGAAGGCATTTATATGAGCTATATTGGTGTACGTTAAATTAATATTGACAAATTCGTGTTTATATCTCAAAGTAGAGGAATGAAAATAAAAGTGATATATGCATATGTTGGCGTAAGCGAGTGAGAGATGTAGACTTAGACACCAACGGAAAAAGGACTCAACGTTTACGGGACGTGAAATAAATCAGCAACTCAATTAACGAGTCCGCGGCGGCAAATTTGACGCCCGATACGATCTCAATTTCATCGAGTGAATTTTTCGCAACGCCGGTGGTTCTAATCTCCGATATGGATATCTCCTTCGCGGATGTAATAATCTTTGTAGCGGAGATATAACTTGCGCAGTTCACTTCTCCCTTAGTGTAAAAATTGAAAAATGAAATCGATTTCGTACAGTGTGGTTACGATGAAGGGAAATCGATCCCGAGCGAGATTGATTTTAACTTTAACACCGTGATACGGTAATTATATAGAGATAATAAGGTTCATAATAAGGTTCTGCTCATTGGACAGTAATTAAAATGTCTGTCGGGCTTGCCTTGCGGATTGTCAGTGTTGCATATTCTGATAGGAATCAGTACCTGGCGAATACTGGAATCTTATCATGTATAAGCAACTATTTGCATGGACAGAACAATAATTATACGGGATATCTATTTCTGTTGTCTATTCAGCCTTGTACTATTAAATTTATATGCCAATAACAACATTAAACTACTTTAATTTTTCTAAGTCACATCTAGAAAATATTGCATTTTTTGCTATTTTTATTTTAATCTAATTTTAGTTTTATTGAGAATAAAGATTTCTTAAATTATTGTGTGATATTGCGGAGAGAAGAATTCAATTACACACACCTCACCGGATTTTAATTCACTAGATGTCGATCGTCTTTTTTTTAACATTCACCTGGCATCGTAGATTAACATGTCCCTATTTTGTTTACGGGAGTGGCAGGCCTTTTTTGCGATATCAGTGGCGGCCACAACATGATTGGAATATAATCGTTGTAATTACCGAACCCACTTAATCGATCGCTCTTGATCGAAATAATCTCAGTGTGGAGACAGGCATGCATAAGTAGGGGGAAAGAGTAGCGGAGACGCGTGATTTATTGATCGAACAAGACTACGTCGATCGGCCGATCAAGAATCCTCTTTTATCTCTGCAGCGTTGCTGCATACTTCATTAGAATGCATGCTTTGACAAATTTTTCTTTCTTCATCGTATTATTGTTAACAATTAATTATAACGGATAATAGGAGACGCGTGAAGCCTCGCCATTAGAGCCCGCCTTCGCGATAAGAAATAATTATAAAAAAAGCAACTTGCCTTGGGTTATTTTATAATATTAAGCTTCTCTGGTTATCAAAAAAAGATGACATATGTTAATTAATCACTCGTTAGGTGCGCGTGTCTTTCACGGCAAACAATGCACGCGGCGTATCGACGCGGAAAAGTGGGCGGAATAATTGCGCGATAAGTGAATGCGCTTCGCACTTAATTATAACAATTACCGTCTCGTTTGGCCGCGCGCGAACCGACGAGCGAGCCGTGGGCACGGGGGTGCGAGATTATTTAATTGCAAGTTCGCACGAAATACCTCACGCGCCGTCGGACGCGCCGATGATTAAGCAACACGGAATTATCATCAATTTCGTGCCGCGTTGAAAATAAAATGCGATAATACAGTAACATGACTATGGAATTTCTGCCGCGCAGACATCTGGAGATTATGAGCTGTATATAATATATATCAGCTGTTTCATATTCTGTAATTTAATTTTTCCGGTAAACAAATGATCTTCAAGTTACATTTCACGAAATCTTTTCAGATCTCTTATATTCTTTAACGTTTATCACGATAATCAAGGGACCTAATAAATTTCGAAACATTAACGCATAGGAGAGATCGCGCAGTACGTATATTTGAACGGAGACGTGTCTCGGTGCGTCTCGGCAAAAAGGAGAAAACGCAATGCAGTTGGATGGTAAGGGGTTGAAGAAGCTAGAGGGGGAGGTACACGAGATTCGCTATCTCGCGGAGGGGTAGACCGACTGGTTGCTTACTCAAAGAGCAAGTCAACAACGGCAGCTGGTTGGTAACTTATGTGCGCGAGGAGATCCTCAGACTGACTACTAATGGAACTAGTGCTACCAGTATAAACCGAGAAAGAGAGATTGAGAAAAAGAGAGACGGGAGAGAGATCGAGAGCGAAAGGGGAAAGAGAACATCGCGAATCTACGACAAACGTGTTCAAGAGATTTCCTCGCTCCGCTTCTGTCCCGTCAGATACGCGGGCTCCCGTTGCTCGCGCGCGAGCAGTGCGCTCACGTGGGAGACGTTTAAGCGGATTCTACACGGACGCGCTTTTTCTCCCGGGATTTCCTGCCTGAGAACATCGATATGAATTTCTATGAGTCCCAGTGATAAATATGCCGTGTACGTATGCCAGGTCTAACGGAGATTTAGGAACGGCTCCCGCGCGCGCGTGAGACCGGGCGTATAAATTACTAGCGAGAGCGATGCATCACGGCGCGATCCGCCGGGCTTTCGGTCTAATTGATTTTCAGATTAAGAGCGACGTCGTAAAGATGATGTTCCTACATCTCGCGCGATCTAATGCGAGTTGCCACAATGTAATAAATAGTTCAGCGCCCGTTCCGCTCCCGATATCCTGCATCGTTTTTGGCACGCAGCGTCTAATCTCATCTTGCAGCGCACAGAAGAAGCAATTATCGCGACACCAAGCTCTGTCCGCTTAACGTTCAAATCTTATCGCTGCAATATGTATTTATCATTATCCGATTATTCTTGCCAGCCCAGGAATCCCGCGGAGAGACACCGTGTATCAAACGCGGCTGTGATTCGCGTCTATGTACCGACCATAAAGCACGACTCACTTATCCTCGACATTAGATCGGTGTCGGATGCACGTGCTCGCCGGCCGTGCTGACGGACACGTGCGTAAGCACGGACGGTGCGCGCGATGGCCGAGTCTTAAAATTATTACAGCGACGTGGCCGCGCGGTATCTCGACGCGTACGATACGTAGAGTGCGTGGTAGATGGCCGCTTAGACGATTCCTACCTGGAGGATCGGCGACGTGTGGGTGAGAGATCGACGTGCTCGGCCACGGTTGGCGTGGCACGCGTGCGTGTAACGTGCGTGAGCGTTAACGCATCGAGAGGGCACACCCGCGCCCGAGGCACACGCTGCGCGCACACGCAACCTGAAGCACGCCCGGAATTAAGGGAACAGCACGCCGCTGCGCTCCAATCGTCGCTGTGCTCTTTGAGATAAAGTTCGCCGCGTGGACGGCATCGTGCCGCGACGTCCATTGATATTTTTATACGCACCGTGTGCTATTCGAATGGAATCCAGATGAAACGCTGTGAAGCCTCCGGTGGAATCCCAGCCGTGTCGATACTGCGCTGCTTAACTTTCGAACTTGTAATACCTGTTCAATATCGAGCCATTGATTTTCCGCGTCATTATCGAGTGGATTGATAGATTGCCAGTTCGCAATTGATGATGATCAAAAGGTGTGAGGTGCTATTATATTATTATATATTGTTATACAGGATGTCCCATTTTAAATGACCCACTGAAATAACTCTTTAGGAAAGAACTGTAGAGAAAAATGTCAAACACGAAAGTGGGTTTAGAGGGGACATAGAAATTTTTCAATTAGTAATTTATTTTACGAAATATAATTCGTATTTTGTCACTTCACACGGGCGCATACACTTGATAGTAATTTGAATGATATTCGATACATCGATTTTTAAATAGCGGCTTGATTTTTTGTATGTTTTTATCTTATGGTGCAATGTTAAATTAACATTGTACATAACAAAATATTCAATATTCAATTAAAATTATTTCGTAGATCGCGAGCGGGTCGGCGTGTATACATACAGGCACAAGAAGCAAGTTGTGAAAAATGGCGTACTATCAATATATTCTTTTCATAGATAACTTAACTTTCTCGAGGAGCACTCTGCGTAGAGACCTCGGAAGTACAACGAACGCACGGCAGGTTCATATAGCATCGCGTCTTGCATCTTGTCAGGCCATAGATTTAACCGCGGTGTGTTATCCGTTCGTAGCGGTCCCTTCTTCCTGCTCGGGCACGGCCGATCGTTCCCTTTTCCTTCGCCCTTGTATCTCCACCTTGCATTCTGCCGCTCGTTATGAGACGTCAGATACGCCATGCGCCTCCAGAGGAACCTGTCACATCGACTATCGGCATTCGATCCGGACATGCGATCGATACGCGGAGCACGTTGCAAAAGGAGAAAGTTAGGCAGTTGAAATGTAATTAGGTAAAATAATTCACGCTGCTTTCTAATTGCAATCACGTCGAAACGATTGAAGTGCATGGGAAAGGGTCCGAGCGGGAATTAAAAACGGATTAAGGAGAAAAGTATCATTTTCAGACGTTACAGCGCACAATGGATCGTAGATTGTTGAACGACGCTGGGATGTCTCGAATCGGACGTAAGTATGCGCGATCTGTGTCGTGGATCGACGTCCGACGATCTACTGGTACGATAGGTCCGCTAGAGAAACGGATAACAGCGTGCGATTAAATCTATGGCCCTGCCTTCGACGGCTTCGTTCCGACCGGCATGAAGGGTATTTGTTTCGGGGTGAGGGAGGGGGAGAAGCATGAGGATATTCATCTTGTACTCGTGCTCCCGCGGGGATCTACGCAAGAGTGACCATCGACCTCGAGAGACACGCGGATACGGAAGCAGCGAAAACAAAAACACGATCTCGTTGAATTTAACGGAACTAATCCGGAAATCCAGATGAAATCTCCACCTCTGGCATCTCAATTAAATCAGAAAAACTAATTGCATACATTGTCGGGCTTGAGGAAGTATCAAAAGGACATTAATCAACATTATGCCATTGCATATTAGTACATGCGCGCATCAACCTCTTGCGCTCGCATGCGGCTCGATAATAAATAATTGAAGTGTCTGCATGACCTATCTACCGCGCATCGCCTATCTCGGCGGTTCGCCTCTCTTCCTTCCTCATGCTATGGCGTGTATCCACCGAGACGATTAATCATCGGGGCGAGTAATTGATAAATTATTCGTATCGGGGGCGGGGACACACCGCCGCGGCGTGAACTCTCCGTTTCTTTCTCTCTTCTCGTGCCTTTCGTTTCCGCCGACGGCGAATTATGAAGTCAGCGCAAGCTATCGTGTTCGTCAATCTCCAACGTCAGCGTTCAACCACTGAGGATGGAGTGAGATGAGCCATTCTTGCTACTAGAATTATTAAACAAATTCAGAAAAATTTCCTTCTTTGCTTTTCGTTATCTGTCTGTAAAAATAAAAAAAGACTATATCTTGTTATTAATACGTCGACAATCATCGATGATTTCGGCAGCACCTGGGAGCATGAGCTCTCCTCGCGTATCATTGTTTTTCATACCGTCAGCTGTTCGATCTATCTTATTTGTCTATTATTCGAGTCATGTTTGTGTCGTTTAGACTCGTGGATTGAAATTGCTCGCAGTTTACCGAGAATTTGAAGCAACTGTCTCTCAGCTGATCGTCTTTGTTTTTTGTGGTTTTTGTATTATTATTGTCGTGAGCCTCATCGAACATTGTACATCGCGGATCGATACTGTTCGAATCGTGTACACCGACATCAAATAAAGTGAATTCTAGTTTCTGTTAATCATACTATTCTTATTAGTGATCATACCATTCTTACTAGTGATCGCGATTTATACTCTTATGTTCTTCTCAAAAACCTCCCTGGTTTCCCAAACAGTCTATATACCTCACTTTTACATCAACTTTTAATTCGTGATATAAAAATTGCAAAACTTTTAATCGTATCAGTGTGCTTAGTATTTCCTTAATTTTTTTAAATATAATATTTTTTATTTATGAAATGTTATTAATGTTAGGATCTCTTGGACAAGAGATCTTCATGATATCACTGGTAGAACGATAGAAGTCACCGCGAGATGAGATAAGATCCGTCGAGACAGACACCGTTACGTGGGATGATCCTAAGTAAACGAGGAAATCGAGGGATCCGCGGCTTGACGACAACATGATCTTAAATCAATGGAAATAAAATTGATTTCCTTTTTTAATTCACGTAAAATTTTTGTATAATTTCGTAATTATACTCTATCCTCATCTATTTATTATTATAATCACTGATCTTTACTTTGATCATAATTTTAATCATCATTTACTTAATCTTGCATTTTAATAAGATAAGAATTTTAAAACACACCAGAACGATATTCGTATCGAAATATCCTTAACCATCTGTTTTTTTATAAATTAATCCGCACCAGCATCTTGAGAGATATCTATAATAAATTTATATTTTCCGCGATCGTCAAGTCTGGAATTCGAATTTACCAACACAATCATACGGTCAGTTCGTGAGACGATTAATGCGATTCATTTATTTGCGTTTCGTTTACATTTCAGCGATCAGCGATCGCAGTCACTCTGAATTCTTTCGCGACCACCGCCGGAGTTTAATTTTGATACGCGCCTACGCAATATCATCGCGATCAATGGTCGTCGTGAGCGAGAGAGATGGCTCTCGTTGGCCGGGTCAAAAGCGTACTCGAGCTGGAATAAATGCTCGACAACTTCGAACGATGGTAGTAACAGCTCCGCGCGAGCCTCGTGGAATTTATCGGACGGATCATCGCCGAGGTAAGAAGGTCGGGATTAACGGTGGTCGCGTCCAGTACGAAAATAAAACGCTCCTTAAAAAGCCTCTTCGCGCTGACCCGACATGCCCGTTGCTGCGTTGCCCGGGCAATGAAAAATGCTGCCAGCAACGAAACCTTTACGGGGCATGCGCCTCGAGCATTTCGCAATTTTATCGCGAGAATTGAGCCGTTCCTTCGACACATCCATTGATCGTTTCTTTGTCGCCGATACTTTAGGTATGCGGAAGCGTATAACTCTCTTGTGTGTATATCTGCTGGAAAGAAGTTGGAAAAATTACGACTTGGCGAAGAATTGCATGTAAAACTTTCGATTGTTGAAGAAACAGAGCCACATGAAATTGTTTCTACACGAATAATCATTAATTCGTATTAATTGAGAATGAATCTAGTTAAATTGCAATAAGCGGAAAAAATATCTTTTCACATACATCAAATATATAACGCTATTGTTGTTATTCAATTTTCGGTAATATGAAACAGATTACTTGATCTTTTCAAAATAGTTTCTCAATATCAACAATTTAATACATTTTATTTATATAATAATATGGTACATATAAAATAAATTTAAACATTCTCATCCTTTATAGATTATTCTCGAGTACTTTTGGTAAAGATATATCTGAGCTTAATCACAAATTACGTCGATAAAGTTAATTGCCAGAAATTGCGTGTATTGTTCATTTCGCAGCAGAATGATACACGGAGCACACACGGCGCGTTTAGTGCGTTCACCGTCGTTCACCACTTTTGTGCTCGCGATGTCCATGCAGCGTAACCATGCCATGCGCGCGTTATCATACCTATCTTCGCCAGACTCGTGTCGCAAATCTCGAAAAGGAATAGCCGACAGCAACCCCGCGGTCTCTCCGACTCGTAGACGCTATCAGCAGCGGTCCTCGGGTGTGACCGAGGGTGCCCATTCCCCTTCTGTTCTCCGCTCGGCGCGAGTCTGGACGCATGCGAGCGTAGCGTTGCGGTTTCGCGCCCGATAAGTTACTCGCCACGGTTTGCTGACCGGTGTGATAGGCGGGCGCCAAGACCACCGACCGTCTGGGAATGTGTCTCCCTTGAAATCAGGACGGAGCGCCGCGCCACGTTGGGATTTAAGCGGCGCTGCATTATCGAACAATGCAGCCGGGGGACGCAACGTGGAACGATAGTCTCGCAAGATTCGCGGCGCGAAGGTACAAAAGGGTCGACGAGGACTCTAGGTCGGCTCCAGGATGGAGACGTTGTTGCGTCAGTATCGAGAATGCGGCGCAATAAATAAGACGAGAATAGCCTCATTGCTGAAATAAAGTATCGCTTTTAGAACGTCCGTTATGCGTGACTATACTGACATTGTACAAAGGGTAAATGAGAAGATATCCTGGGGTTTCGCGGTAGTTTGACATCTAGAGGCACGACTAACCAGAAATCATGAAACCAATTTCAGTTCTGGTAACGAAATCCTCTAATTTAAATGTGCAAGGATCTAAGAGATTTTCTCTAATTTCAGAATAAAGATTGGGTAGAGAGATCCATTTTGCTACGTGCGTGCACACCGCGTAACATCAACCTTCCGATTCAACACCTACGATTTCATTAAGTCCGCCGGCGTGTCGGTTCTCCTCTCACCTTGCGCGTATCGTTTGCACGCACGTTTCGCCTTCGATGCACTCCTGCGCGGCCGATGCGTTTACACGCAAAAGTCACGGACTTCCCACCCTTTCGAGGGTGCAGAGACACGAGGCGAGACTTCCTTCGGCGCGGTGCAGCGTGCGCGCGCGAGATCGCAGCCGGGGGACGCGCTCGGAGCCGGTTCTTGCGCCACGCACAATGGGCGCGTTGCGACACACGCGCGATTATACGCGCCCGCCGCCTGGATACGTTTAACTGCCACGTTAATTTATTCGTGCCGCTGCCTATCGAGAGCGGCCGCACGCTCTCTCGCGAGAGAGCTCGCGAGAGCTCGCAGCGACCGCTGAAAACTCTTGGTGTCGCGCGCGCGGACGATACACAATGGGCCATTCACGGCGCCGATAGCTCTCGAAAAATTGCGCCGCGCCGATAAACGCAATTTCTCCCCGCGGGTGATGCTGAAAACCCGCGACGAAACTCCCGTTCGGAAACTTCTGTTTTGCTAAATGTTTGCAATGTCAGAATGCATGCGAATGATGCATAACAGCATTCAAATTTGGAGCCACGTGTGGCTAGACTTTATTTTGGCATTTATTTATGCTATTTTCGTAATTTTAACAAGATTTGTATACGAGACTCGTTTTCTCTTCTTTTCTGTTTCTTCTTGCTAACGCGTCACATATACTGGAAACTAGAAGATAATTATCCAAAAATGCACAGAAACAATTCCTTGCTAAGAAAAAAAGGAGAGAAGAGGAACGAGAGAATCTGGGAAGGAGAGACATGGAGCTCTCGATCGTTGTTTTCCCGAGTTTCTCGATCCTCGGAGGTGGTCCACGATCGCATATCAGCGCGAAACGTTCGAGCGTGTACTCCTCTCGGAGCGTGTACCATCGAAAAAAACGCTAAGAGGCGCTCATCTGGCCAATACCGCGCCCCATCGCCGGTCCTCGCACCGGGATCCAACGATAAAACACGATATTTACACACCGGGCGTACACTATAATTGGCGATATAGGGGCCCCGTGGTTCCGCAGTAGGCGATGCCTACAAGTGTAATCCATTAAGATGCGCCCACTTTGTTTCCTGCCGGTGAATGAGCGCGCACCACCGACATCGACGCGCGACTAGAATCGTGGTCTCGTAACGCGCTTATACGCACGCTGATTCTCCTCGTACGCTCGTAACTTCTTGTTCTGTCGGCACGTAGTGGACGTCGCCGATTAAATGCGATTTCCCTTGTCGAGAAGAAAACAGACTTGAGAGTGCAAAAATCTATTCTCATTTAGACGGCGACGGCGATATATTCGCGGACAACATAATTATTGTTCCCCTGGCAGGCGTTATTTTCGAAAGTTATTACATTGCGGATGAAACGCGACATGACACTTATAAGTTTATCTATCAGAGTAGTGATTATCTAAGAGACGCGCCTGTTGGAAAAATATCTTTTATGTAGTTAACAGTCTGTACGAGAAAGTTCATCGACTTCGCCAACTCGCGAGTAGGCATCGTCATGTATCTACACATCACAGCTATGCGTTCGCCGGTGCATAGGCGTGAACAGGTCGCTGCACGCCGCATGCTGATGTGTCACCGTGCATTTCGTTTCGCAAGGTATCGACAGACTATGTCTGCCGTGAACGTCACGTAATGTGTAGTCACTTAAGAAGCCTTACTCATTATCAGCGGTGATCAGAGTAGATGATAGCCGGTTGATAAATATCTGTCTCCTCCGTCATTTTGCATCAATCTGAAGCAATCTAATCACACAGATATTGCACAATAGAAGAGAGAGAACATCTTCTTTATAAATTTATAATATAGTATACACATTTATAATATTTCTTTATATATCTTACGTTGATACATTAGGTTTATTTTTCTCTGTATTATTCCGCAAGACATAAAAGGTAATGTGTGTTAACATTGAAAAACGCGAACGTACATTGCACCGTGAAAATCTCGTAATGGTGTAGATCACTATCCGTGCGCCGTTATTAAGCAACTTGCGAGCCACAGGAGTAGGAGCGGAAAGAGAAGAAATGCGGAGACACGTGATCGGATAATGAGATTTTCTAACCGTGGAAGCTCGGTCGTGCGACGGAGAAGTAGGCATGTACGCGGGCCTTTATTAAGATCCCCGTGGTCACGAGGGGACTCGCGTAGATCGGATCGGCGACTTTCGGTCCAGTGGCCGCTGGAGAGCTGAGCTCATTAATTCAAATAAATCGCTTATGCGCGATGATCTCTCAGATGGCGAGAAAAGAAAGCGAGTCTTAGTGCGTAATCTGAATCAAGACGAATGGACGAGGGATCTGCATAGTTTCTTCGTATTTCCAACGCACATACGTGTAGAGTTAACATATAAAAGACTGTAGTATTAAATATATAATATCTCTGTGAGAAAAATACAAAAGAAATATTTATCGATACTATTATACTAATCTTTTTCGTTTTTATTATTATTATTTAAAAATTAGTGGCGCTCAAGCGTAAATTTCCACCTACTGATACAGATAAAAATTCGTTGCGTGAAATTCTTCCATCATCTATTTATTCACACAATGCATTACGAGTATCTCTTTGCCGATCTCGCTTGTTGGCTCTCTTTCCCTCTTCTCATTCCATCGGCGGAATAGGGGCGTTCAGGTCGTGAGATAATTTTTCGTCCGAAGCCGCCAATTACCGACCGCGGTTCGCTCTTATCGCGACAACGCCTCCTAGAAAGTCAATTTAGCGGTCTCTCGCCTCTCTGTCGGCCGGCGAAAAGTCGGCTCGATATTATTCCGAGCGAAATCGGGAGATCGTGGCTGCGATTTCAGGGGGGCGAGAAAAACCTGCTCGTTCTCCATCCACGGTCGCGCGAGAGCGGTCTTACGACACGCGTCGCGCGCGCCGCCGCCACCACCGTCGCCTTCGAGATGTAAGCCGCCGATATAAGATTTATGTTTCTCGAGTGGCGCGAGCGGCGGATTAGAGATAAATCGATGGCGCGCGAACGACTTGGGATGAAGGAGGCAATTGTACCGAGTAATGACCAAATTTGGAGCAATCGCAACTACTTAGATGTACTCGTGTCATCGCGGATCCATTCGAGTCAATTCCTTTTCGCGGAATAAATTTTCGTATTTAACGAGCCGGTCTTGAATCTACGCAGCAACGAATGCGCTAATTGCGGAAATATTGCAGGATGGTTGTTAAGACTGACGATTGCGAGATGCGGAAGCGTTGTCGAAAAATCGGCTTGAGCAGCGTTTCACTTTCGACGCCCACCAAATCGCCAGATCTCGCGCGAGATCGCGGCCGATGCGAGCGTGAATGCGTGCGGCGCGTTCACGCGCTTATGAAAGGGCAGGTTTTGCGTTTTGTTTCGGCGGATTCGGCTTACCGGACACAGGCTTACAGCCGAGCAGGTTTATGGTTCACGTGACGGCATACAGTTAAAGCTTCCCGCGACCATGATATAGTCGCTCTGAACTTTCGTTACGCCCACGCGCGTGCGAGCGACTGGGCGCAAAAGACAACACGTCGGCGGTCGTGTTGCTTTCCGGAAGTCGCAACTTTCGGAGCCACGAAAACGCCAAAATTTCACACTATCGATCATTCCCGCGAGTTTGCTCAAGGATATTAGCTAATATTAGTAAAATCTTTTAATTCCGTGAGATATTTGTCTTACATCTTGAGAAATGAAGAAAAGAATTTTAAAACAGATGATTAAATTGCTGCGCAAATGAAGAAATATACGTAACCACTTCATCATTCAGGGTCAGGGCGTATAGTAATTTTTTAAGATCGTTGTAGCCGTCATCCAGCGCGCTTTCGATTAGCCGATCACAATATATATGAGGTTCGTAGATGAACCGTCCGAATTGGCAGGATCATCGGCGCTACACAAACCGTAATTGGATCGATCGGACGATTGAGCAATGACGAATGATCCGTCTAAATGCTAAAGTGTTCGTAATAGGGTCTCCCCGAGTTATTAAGTCTATCCGTCCATCCGCGCTTCTTTTAGGTCCATTAATTTCGATTTGCGGTGCCTCGTTATACGTGTCTCGCCTTGGTCCACGCGGCACGATTTCGATCGCGAGCGGAGCCGCCATTGAAACGAGAATTATGCCAAGTATGCAGCCGCTTCGCAGATAAGATTATCATTTTGAAAGGTCCGCATTTGTCTCGCAACGAAACGCAAGCGCCGCGCGATGGAAATGAAGGATTTGGGTCATCGGTGGATGAGTTTGTCATGTTTGCTTGTTGTATGAACATTTATTTCTGGAATTCATTGCTTGATAATGCAATTAATTCTTTGATTATTTGCTCCCAATTTCTACAATGATATCTTCTCAACCACAGCAAATTAGATTATGTTACACATTCTATTCTTCAATTATGCCGACTGCCAACAATCTCTTCTTCGTCTTATCTGGAAATAATCTCTGCTTTATGTAAATTCTCACTCGCGCTTTTTCGCGAAAATTATCAATGACGAAATCGAAGCATTGATGAAGCTGCAGCATTATCGAAATTGGAGACGAGTAATCCAGACGGCATGTCGAAAATCCTGCTTCCTCCGCGGAACCACGCGGGTAACAAGTCCGAGCAACGCATCTAACGATGTGTCGCATACGTGCGGGAGTCAATGGCGGTCAATGGCACGAGCGAGCTCGATCAGGTCCACCGGGAGCAACATCTCACCGACTACGACACCGGCGTAGCGGGCGGCACCTGGACCGGACTTAACCCGACTCAGTGAACACTGAACATCGTTAACTGGACCTCACACCAAATCGCGATTTGAATGTTTAAAATTTTGATTCGTTTCTTCTTACTGGGTAACATCGTACCTATGAAGTAAATAATGATAAATCATCCAAGTTTCCAAATTACTAGCTCTCTAATTTTAGGATTCCATAAATCATCATATTCTTGCGTTCTAAAATCTTTCATAGATAGATAATCGAATTAGGTTCTTAAATGTCGTAGAAACAAATCATTCCCTTTCATTTCTTTCGACCTTCGCGCAAACACCTGCAATGATTAGCATAATGAAATTAATAAAAATGATAATTAATCGACGATAATTTTTAATCATCGGCAGCGCTGCGTGACTTTCCGCTCGTCAAGCTACTTAAATTGGGACGGGCATGGCGATCTTTTTCAAGTGTGCCGATAAAAAATGTTTGCGCGCGCGCGCGCGTTATGGCGAGTTAACGGCGGACAGATCGCACTAGTGATTAGCACATAGAGGTATTTTTTTTCTTTCTGGGATCATACCGGCCAGTGATTAATCGACTTTCGCCGTCGTAGCCACCGAGACACCGGCGACGATGTTAACAAATTCTCGCCGAGCGGGCGGGTGCAATCATTAGCCCGGTGTGAGGGTTGCCTAAGGCGATACCGAAGCGGAGCTCAGAAGCATCGCCGCTTCTTGCTTCCGAGAACATTACCAGCCGTGATAATCGGTGCATTCATCTCCACTACTCTTCCTTTTGATCCTCACCCCATCTTTTCATTTGGTTCTCGTTTTCATTTCTTGCGATGCTATTTTCAAGTGAGTGCGAACTGCCTTCGAATGCTAGGAAAGGAATTCTTTTCTCAAGATGTTTGCTGCAAATGATCGTTGCGGGTTATCAAATGATCAGCAGTTTCAAAGTGTACCGATATTACCGTATCAAAGGAAATCTCATGTTTCAGGATTTTCTGAGATTAGCAACAGTGCATTCTAGAGCGCCGTTTTATTCTACATGCATGTCAATTCGTCATTGCGTATGAGATTAGAGATCGTAGATAACAGATCATATATCTGCGTACTTTGCATTTAGTACATAAATCGATCAGAACCTTTGAAAGGGTCATGGCCTTCGCTGGACCCTCAGGCTCTAATTTTTCACTAGTTGCCAGCACGGAAAAGGAGAAAGGCACGGATCGGACAACCGAATCCGCCGACGATAGATAATAGAATTTCGTGTCGCGGTGACTCGATTTATCGGATCTCAACGTAATCGATTCGTCGTCCAGTCGACCGGTGTTGAAATTCTTGGTCCGCGGTTGAGGCGTTGAGCCTCACCGAGGGATCCGCAGGTTCCGAACTCACTTCGTGGCGCGGATTAAAGATTTTATCAATACACACGACTTGGCAACGGTATGCGCCGCTAAAGAATGGTTCTAAATAAGTGTGGATCTAATTAACTTACAATTTCCTTTAACAATACCTGAGCTTATTGATCCTAAACGATTTTTTAGCCGAGCATATCGATCTCGATGCAGATGCTATAAAGCAAATACTATTAACCGCTTTTCAAAATGTTATACTGCCATATATCATTATTGCCGTTACATCACAAGATATTATTATCTTTTTCCTGTTACTGTGCCGTTGTCTGTTCCTCTTCGCTAAGCAATTCCGTTCGCGCGTCTCGCACTGTAACCGAGAATCGTATCATAAAGCGAATAAATACCGTGAAGGCAATTTTCGTCCGTAACTCAATTTACAAGCGATAACATAAATTCCCGATTTAATTCCGGCCACCCACATTCGCGTGTAAAAACCTCGGGGACGCTAAAGGCCAAAGTATGTAGGACGCGCGCGTGCGAGCCGGTACACCTGAATGCCGTGCGCATCCGAGAGAGTCGACAATGTTTCCGGCGAGTCGCGCGCCAAAATTATACGCGTTTAAGCTGTCGAACACAATAAAACGCCTCGCATTCCGCGATACGGTATCGAGAAGACGTCTCGCAAAACCGTGCGTGCAAAGCGTTGCCGGGACGTGAGGCGAGGCGAGGTGAGGCGATGCGACGCGACGCGATTTCTCCGAGACGAAATTTACTAAAATCATACGGATTTAAATTCAAACGCGCAGTAACGTATTTCACGCGGTACAATATGATATCGCGTGGCAACCACGTGGATTCCCCGCAACACTGTTGGAGACAACGTCGACGATTTCACCGTTCCGAGTCCGGCCCTCGATGGAAGCAGGCATTGCCTCGGCCAATACTTATGCGACCGCAGAAATCGCAGGACGGTATTAATGGAAGGCTACCGGGGTACCTGGGACCCTCGTGCACGCGTGCTGCTGCTGCCGCTGCTGCCTTCGCCTTCGCCTTCAAATTATTCTAATGTCACGACGCTCCTGCCGCAGGCGAGCTCGATTTATCGGCGCCTCAAGATACGCCGATATCTATGCGCGCCATGTCTCTCTTTCTCCTTCTCCGTTTCTACGAAGAAGAAAGGACATCGCTACCAGATCCTCGAAGGCTGCTTTGCCTGCATCGAATTGCGTCGCGATGCATCGCTATCTCGTGGAACGTATCGACGCAATCAAATAATAACACGTACGAAATTGATCATCGTTATTGAATTATAAATTATCATTGTGTTATTCTGTTTCTCTTATTTACTAGCGCTCAGTGCTTGCAATTGTTACATAAATATGAAGTACCAAATTGTGTATGTAGACCGTTAATATTTTTTACTACTCTAAATCTGCAAGGATAATCCCCTCATATAATCCGGCTCGCGCGCGAGTTCACGGACATCCGTTTATGCAGGATGGTCTCAGCTGTTCTAGGGAGCGACTGAAGAATGTTACATTCATGGGAAATGCGGGGCACACAATGTTTCCATCGCAGTGGTCCGCGCGCGCTCGCCAGTACCGAATCTCTTCCACACGGTTGAAATAGGTCGCTCGTAAAAGTCGCGCTATAAATTCACCCTGAGATCGGTGTCGTCGTGGAAATCTTATACAGGGGAGATGCGGTCGTAAAACCGACTGCTGCGATTCCACGGGCTCCGGAGAGAGGTCCACCTCCTTCTCCGTCCGCTGGACACGGACGAATCTGTATTAACGCGCGTCCGTTACTTTTTAGCGTTTTTATGAGCTCGCCCCGACGCGAATTACGAAGCATGAATGTTGTTTACACGGGGGACACTCGAGATGACTAAATTACGGCGAGTATCTGCCGCGCGCAAGTGTTTTATAGGACGAGATTATAAAAATGTTATTTTGGACAACTTACTTTTGATTAATGGCTGATAACAGCGGCATAAACTTTATAATCCGCTGCATATTTTCGAGGATAAACGCAGGTCCAAAATGTACCCGACCCTTAACAACTCGATGTTGAAATTTACGTTAGATCTCAAGATTTGAGGTATTTTCTTGATCATGATTTCGTTTACGAACATTCGAATCGATACCTGCGCGTCTTTAACGTATGCTTCAAAAATGGCAGCTGGCATCAGATGGCACGCTTCCAGACGGCCGATAGGGAAGGGAGGAATGTGCTTTATACATCAACGCTATTGTGTCGTGATTCGACTGTATAGGACAGAAACCACGTGTGATTTTTGCACCTGAGAAATTTATTCAAAAAATAATTTTATAGATGATAAATAATCGATTTTCTCCGTAGAACTGCCAATTTCAAAAAAATTCACAAGCGAATTGAATACAAATAGATAAAACCGTTATATATCTTAGCTTGTTCCAGTCCCAAGTAATGGAGAAGCAATGTTATCACAATGCTTCAGCAATGTCGTCAATATAGTTAACAACGAAATACAGTTTTGAGGATCATGCAGAAATAAAAAAAGATGTGGAGAAATCCGTTAGGCCTCGTGGAGATTTGACTCGAGGCCAGGTAAGCCCCAACGTGGTTCTTCCAGGACTTCGAGCCATGCGCGATTGAAAAAAGTCGTTGCTCCTGTGACCATGCGACGAAAATCTCCGGCGGGACGATGTTCCCTTGTTCTTTTTAAAGTTTAAAGATGGCTCGGTATAGTGTATATATATATATATATATATATATATATATATATCGGGGTCCTATATGCCTTCTTTCGGGATACTCCCGAGTACATACACATACTTCGGCCTCGCCAAAGACGCAACCTCGCGGGGCCTTAGCTCCGATCCATTCAAGATCGTACTTCGTGCAGGCACTTTGTAAGCCGCGAGCACAATAAAGCCAGCCAAGCTGAAAGGTACCTGCCGCCCGAAAGGTACCTTCGAGGTCCTGGACACCTGCGCGAGGAGACTTTTGATTTTTCTCCTGCCGCTACGCACTCGCCGAATTTGTCATTCACCCTGGCTGGATCGAGACGCGCACTTCGTGTTAATGAACCGTCGACCCCTCGATATCGCCTTTCTCAGGTAAATTAGGCAAAATGCCGTTGAGGCAGTTGTAAATGCCATATACCTGCGTTTTTAGATGTTACTTTTACTTAAATAAAAATTTTATATAAAAAGGAAGATATTTTGGAGAGCATACTGTAGCAGACTGATGAAAAATTAGGGAAACATTCAATTATGTAATATTAAAAATGTATATTAATAAGATTTTTGATAACGTAAATGCTCGAAAACTCAACAATTCAAGAACGAAGCTTTCTTAACGCAACTGTGTTATCGTCTATTTGGGATCTGTATAGAGTCAATGGCGGGTGGCACACGATATAGAAAGGGCTAAAGGTCGACTTAGCCGGAAATCCATGCGTGTACATGATCCTACGCTGCGCCATTGAAAGTTCCACTAGCTAGTCCCCGTGACGAAGGTAAAACGTCGTATGTGCCGACATTAACCAAATCTGAACAAACATGCTGCCGTGTATGCTCTCCTTCTCTTTCTCTCTCTTGTTCTCGACCAGCTGGTCGAGTCTAAACAGCCACATCCCCAAAGTTCGACCCTTATGAACGACGACGTAGTTCGCATATGTGTTTGCATGTGCGTATGTGCATGTGTGTGTGCGAG
This sequence comes from Ooceraea biroi, assembly GCF_003672135.1. Lineage (NCBI taxonomy): Eukaryota > Metazoa > Arthropoda > Insecta > Hymenoptera > Formicidae > Ooceraea > Ooceraea biroi. Next base: position 6,251,500 of record NC_039512.1, read on the forward strand.
CGTGAAATAAAAAGCGAATGAGGTTTGAACGGTGCCCCTTGAACGGTACCCTGGGCCCCTTCAATGGAACGTGCGGATCCGCCGCGCGTTCAGAAGACGTGTAAACGCGCTTAGTCGGAAAATCTGATCGAGAACGAACCTGATATCCCGCCAGGAACGCGGATTCGGATACAGTTAGATCAGGATATTCGCGGTTGAGGTCGCGCCGTATGTTTCTTCCCGAGGGATCATGTGTCTCTGTAATATACACGCGTTAGAGTAGCCTTCTAATGAGCGATAAAGCACTGGAATTGCTTGATATCTTCTCGAGTATCTCATTGCGTGCAAGCAGCAAATATAATTCGAGCCCCTGAGAAATAAAATATAATGTGACTCTTAACACTTTTAGGGAGTTGCAGTAATTACCTAATAAAAAATCCTTATTTAAAAACAAGATTTAATTTATGCATTTATATTGTCATATTTTATTGATAGAAAATTAAAATATTTTCTATCAATTGTATTCTTCGATAAACAAATTGTTTGTACATGCATACAAACATGCAATAATATAACAGATATTTGAGAGAGAGAGAGAGAGAGAGAGAGAGAGAGAGAGAGAGAGATTTAAAATTATAATAAACTTTAATAATAAGATAAAAAATTTACTTTAATAATCGCGCGATAATGATTTATTGATGAAGATATTATAACTACTTGACATGTGTATCTACGTATGTGCACATATATGGCTAATATCGACGCGAGGTCACAATCTGTGGATAATGAGAGTAACCAATGCAAAGAATGCAAGTCGATCCTTCCACTCCTATGCCATGGCAAAGATCAAGGTGGTCCAGCGACAATGACGTCGTTGGATCGCAGCTACGTTTTCACAGTTATATAAGTGCAATGACGATAGGAACGCTTCTTCTTCGTTCTCCTTGTTATCTCCGCGTCTTCGCAATCGCGGCGACAATCTTCAATTAATTTCGAAATACAGAGAATCAACTCGTGCGTATCTTTCACTGGCATAATTTCTCTGATGAGTCCCTGTGATCAATGTAAATTTCTCTTGAAATCGCGATAGGGTCAGGCGATATCAGGTTTTTTATCTTTCGTTTCAGTTTCTTTAAACTCTTTATTACTTTCGCGAACATCGCGGTTCTGCTTGTGAAGAACGAGGGAGGATAATTGACGTCGTTGGACGCTTTCACGCCCGAAGTAAGATTAACGTAGATGAGACTTCTTCCTCTTTAGCATCACTGATTCTCGAGGGGCGTCTTCGTCTTCGTTCGCGCTGATTGATAATCCTGATGGACGTCGGCCGTAGTATTAGCGTCACGGTGTTCACCGTTCTTGTCGCAGAATGACGGGCGCGCAAAGAATGAAGAAGAAGAAGAAGAAGACCGACAAGAAGAGAAGGCCGCCCGTGTGTCGGCCTCGCAACCTGATACCAACTGGCAACGCGATTTTATTCACCATCATGACAGAGACTTTACGTCGCCGTCTAGACTTTTACCGCCTGATAACCGTTCCAATTATTATATTTCACTAAAAATTCGTTTTTTCATCAAAGATAGGCTTTATAAAAGGGATTTAAAATTTTCGAAATTTCTTCGAACATATTTTATTACGGATATGTACAAAATACAATTATTTAATACATAATACATTATACACACTTATAATTATATTTAACAAATTAAAAGATATATCTTTCAAATTCCTTGATACTCTGAAATAATTGTTCTTGAAAACAAATATTGTTGCGCATCGCCGACTACCTAAAAGGGTCGCCATCCGTCGTGCGCGCAGGTATGGATTCATAATGCAGGATTTATTTGTTGCATCGGCACTGGCCGAATGTGTTTCGTGCAGAATCCGAAGGGCAGGCTTGACGGTAGCGCACCATCCTGACGACGAGAAGGGCCAGGTGCTACCGCGGGGCGCGTGTCCGTCTTGGGGTAGGGGGCAGGTGGGCCCCCTGCATTGTCAATCTCTGCCTTTCTGTACCTCGTGCCTGGTGCTGCGTGTGTGCGTACACGCGCATATGCGTTCCGACGCGCGAAGGGTTCGACGACAACGACGCACAAACGTGCGTAAACGCGTTTCTCGCACACACATACACACGCGCGAGCGCAGGAAGGGCCTGCTCGCGCGCGAACAGGCCTCAGCCGGGGTTGCAGAGGGTGCGGCTAACACATAATGAGGATGTACGCGGATGAGGAGGGGTGGCTTCTCGGATTGGGGATGGTGTGTGCCTACCTCGGCTCACCTAGCCGAACGAGCACTCTCGCTATTGTAAGTAGAAAAGGCAGGTGATGAGAACGGTCGGCACCACGCGACTCCGCGTGATGGTTCTCAATTCGCGGACCTGAGAACGAAACCTAATCCTCCAAAGCTTTCGGCCTCGTATTCTCTGTGCAAACGAGTTGAACTTTTGCGGCCTTGTGGACGTATATATTCTTCGTTTCCTGGCACCTGTAATCCTTTAGACCTGGAATTTTCATTTCCTATGGATGTAATTTTAATTTTGAAATTGTGTCAATTCCTGATCTTCAGCGTCGAATTTCTTGGAAAAAGTTTTTTTACATTTATTAAAGGTCATAATATAAAATTATATACTGTGTTCCAATATAATGAGTGTAGATTTTATTATTAACTATAAACGGTTTATTGTCAAGTTTTGATGTGTATTTCAAATGTGAAGAATCTATTGAGAATCATCATTCATTCGCAATGTGTCCCAGTATGGCGTTGTGCTATTGCATCATGGCTGTTGTGTGCAAAAGCTGTCTCCCTATCTCGCACCGATACTTGAAGAGGGCACGTGCCATCATCTGTCTACGCTGGACCACATCTGCAGCGGAGGTGGAGCGCAAGGCTTTTCTAGAACTCAGTTGAATGTTCCTTTCACCTGCACTATTTCTACGCACTATTTCATCACTGTATTCCCCGAACGCAACCTAATATCTTATCTTTTTGATATTAAGACGAATTTGAAACGCAGTTGCAATAACGCATGGAGTTAACTGTACAAGTCCCAAAAAATGATTGTTGACGGCAAGTCCATAAGCTTAAGATTCACGACAAAGAATGCTCCTGATTACATCGAGTTGATTGTCGCGCACGGATCCAGAATCTTGCGGGAAAAAAGGAGAGTGTTGGACGGCCACGAAAAAAATCTCGCTTGCATGCATGAGCGAGGAATCGTAAATCCGAGGAAACGCAGTAAATCTGCGCCCGCGGACAATGCGGCGCGAGTCGGAAGCGCCGTGATCAACGCGTGGATCAGTGAGACCGCCGTCTGGCGTGGCCAATGAGATTACGGTCTTCTGGTCCGCGCTTACGCTCGCCCGAGACTATCGCTTTAACTGGCCCGAGTCGAGCTTGGGTCCGGTTAGCAGTGAATAGCGCGTGAGGAGATTTCAAGGATCTATCAGACTAGACGAGCGCTGAATAGATGTATAGCCTGAATGAGCCTCTTTGGATCAAGGCATCTACGTGTATCAATATTTTTAACTACTGGTTTACGCAAGCAGAAGGATCAGCGCGTTCATTGCGTGCTCGTTACTTTTCAATTGTCAGAAAAGATAGTGGATATTTATCTAAACAGTTTATAATCTTCGAATTTTAACTCATGTAATATCCTCCTGATGTTGCTTAATTTCGAAGAAACTATGAGATAAATTCGACATAAATTAATCAATTATTTTTACGAAAAACCAATGAATCAGATTTATGTTAACGAGAATTGTACATGTTAGTAAGATCCGTGACCTAAGATACAGGTTTGTACTCTCTATTTTTCACACTTGATTTCGCGGAGATTAACATTCAGCCGCATATCGCGTAAAAATAGCGACGCCGACCATCCGACGAGACTTACGAGCGCGTTCATTACATCGAGTATCCATTATGCTTAAGGGATAAACGCATTGTGCTGGGAAGGCAAGGTCGCGGAGCGTCGAGCTTAACGCTCGAACATTAATTACCGGGGTCGCAAATACGATTACGCCCGATTACAATCCTCCGCGGGACTATTAATGATGTGTAACGCGCCGACTGCTAATGCGATTCTAACGGCGTATATCAAGACCACATCGCATTCGCGATCTCGCGGCCTTCAGGTAGAAGGCGGAGCAGGAGAAAACGGAAAAACCTTACGAAAGAAATCTCCGGACGCGCTCGATGGTTTAGGCCATAGCTTGATCCTCATTAGTGGAGGTTGGTGTCTTTCTTCCTGGTGCACGCGTAACTCACGCTCTCGCGCTGCTTGTAATAGTGTCTCGTGCCCAACGTTGTTCTCTTTAAGTCTCGGCTAGCTCTCTCTCTCTTTCTCTCTCTCTGCCGCCCTCGCCTCCTACGGACTCTCTCTCTTTCTCCCACTCTCACGTTCTGGAAACATAATAGCGCGATCTTAAACACCCAAGCAACACCGCGTAAGACAATCCTCCTATCAGCGCCGCCGTAATAGCCGGGGCCAGGCACGATCGCGGGGGACAATCGCTCCGCGGGTTGCTGCCGCGGCGTGGGCCCGTTTCTGCAGCAACAGCGACCAGCGTGCGTTTCTGGTGTACGGCCCATGCATACTCGCGCGCGTCTAGCTGACAGACCGCCCCGAGCCTCGTCCGTAAATGGCAGCGCGGAAGAGCGCCGCGGATCTTCTTTCTGACGGATGAATTATTGCCGCTGCGCGAGTTGATACATGTCAACTGACGCGTGATGCGATCGTAATAGTCAGGAGTTTTATCAATCGACCACCTTTAGGAATTATAATGCTTATTCGTATAGAGCAGCAACGCCTAACAATTCATACAGACTTTCTCCTTAGAAGAAAACTTCCCTCTTGTGAGGTATAAATGTATTCATGATAATTATTGTAATTGAAATCGATTCTCGATAATCTATAGATTGACGAAAGAACTGATCGGACATAAAATTAATAAGGCATTTTCTGCGAGTGACATTTCGCGAGAGAAGTTCTGTAATGCTTGCAAAGACTTTCCTTTGCTTTCTACTCGGACGATATTAACAGCAAGTAATCGGCCGACTTGATCGCGACTTTCGATACCTGCACCTATCCCATTGACCAATGCAATGAGTATATCCCGCGATTGTCAACACTTCCTGCTTGCGTGCGGGCGAAGCGCACACGGTTCGATACGAAACGGTGACGGTGTTACAGGTTAATGGAGCGATCAAACAACCACGATGTAATGGAGCACGTGTGTACGGTGCTTAACACCGTGCCGGTCAACGGAACAAAGTGACTGGCTCCAGATTTGCAGCATTGCTTTCTCCGCGCGTCTGGTTATTCCCGACAACGTCGGCGTGCTCTCGCGCTTGGCAGATCTCGCTGCCCGCTCGGACTACCATGGTAGCCTCGCGTTGACCTAATACGCTTCCCGACTATCAATCATGCATATGCTTACATCGCCGTGGTAGGCAGCTTTCTTGCATAATGTGACAAACCTGGCGGACCTTACATACTCGACAGATAAGGGCGATAACCGACCGTAATTGCGCGGCGATTCTTTGCGCGACGTATCAGCTTCCAGTGACGTTAACAAGTGTACAACCGATACTACACCGGCAACCGTCTGCAACAAATATTAAATAAAATACTCGATAAGAAAGAACAAGAAAGAAGACTATCTTATTATTGCAAGCGAATATCTCTCGTTCTTGTATTCGTTTACACATTTCGCGATTCCACGCGATCCCTTTCTACGCAACGCTGGAAACAAGTCTATTATACGTTATCGCGGTTCCAGATCACGTGTTAATTTGCATCTCTCGCGTTATTTCGATTATACCTGCTCGTTTGCGGGGCGTTCGTGGAACAAAATGAAATCGTGCGGCACGGCTGTTGGAGTGCGGCGCGCTCGTTGACCTAATAATACACTTCCCGGCTATCAATCATAGCCATGCGTAGAGCCCCGGCGCTGGTATACATCGCAACCGACAACTTTCTTGCATAATGTGACAAAGGCGAGGATTTCTCCGTGCGCAGGCGGTACGTAATTCGCTAACGTGGACAATTCAATCAGGGGTCGATAAGAAGTCACGTACGAAGCATTTCGCCCACGTTGATTGTTTCACGTTCGACTACTACATCCTTGTCAACGTCTTTAGTAACGTTTTCGTTACATCGACTAGAACTTAGTCTATGAAACGATCTTTCTTCATTCAAATATGAATCTGAAGGATGGATTATAATAATTTCGAGCGACATGCAAAGAAATCAACGATGGGCTAAGACTGGACGTATGAATTAAATGATTACTGCTCTATGATTCTTTAAAGTGCAATGACTAGTCGAGGCTGAACGCGTACTCGCAATCAAAGAAGCTTGATGGATCGCAAGATGGCCGTTCTGGGCAGCAACGGAAATCTCGATTCCTTAGCGAGGCTGACCCGAGGGTGCGGCCACAAAGGGCAGCAGCGGTGTAAACGGAAGTGATTGCAAATCTTCGCGGCGCTCTCGAGTGCCCAGGTGCACGGCGCGGAATAATAAGTTCCTCACGTCGGATCTAGATACTTTATTCTGTGACGCATACAGGCGTCTTGCGCCGCCGCCGTGCTGGTCTCCTTTCCCGCATAGAAGAGAAACAGCTCGTTCGCGAACGGAAGAAGAATCGCACTCGAGCCAATCAACAGGAGCTAATGGAAACGAGGTTCTCCTTCTCGGCCTTTCTTTTTCTCTCTTTCTTGTTCGCATTTACCTATGTGTTGTCGTCACATCGGCCGATTCGGAAAGGGGTCCGGTGCGGCTCCGGTGTGGCTCGAGAGTCCCGCGACGAGGAAGGCCACTTCAGGTTCTCAGGACGAAGCGCGTGAGAATCGAGAGACGGTGAATTGAATCGCCTCGAGAACAGTCGCGTTGCTAGCGTCGCCGCAGGGGCGCCCGTGTTTCACGTAGGAATTCATTACTAACCACTCTTAATGCTCCAACAGGCTTTCTCATCGCCACGAAGGGATATATTATATTATTCTATTCGCCTTGAGTCCTTGAGGATCGACGACGGATGTGGAGAGACCGTTGGACAATCCAGGACTGAGATCGTCGACGGAGCCCGCATTGGATGCATTGCTGCAATTAAATTTGAGATTTCAGTCGAGAAACTGTTAAATGGAACGCACCGTTAATTTTTTAATCCTTACTCGATATCTTTTTTCTCTTTTTAATTGAATTCTCAATTGAAGCGCTGAAATATCATCGGCCGACGAGAATATCGCATTATCTAATTAGGCAATAACATGCTGCGATAAATTATTCATAGTCCTTGGATTGCGTGTTGATGGATACGAAATAGCGTTTGTCGTGCCAGAATAGTAGACTGATTGCAACCGTTAAAGGGCGACATATTGACGGAGGGATCATCGAAGGGTGTCTACCTTCAGGGGGGAGGCGGTATTGACAAAGGAAAGGTTACAGAACGCCGATACACACGCGGGCAGATGCATGTACACCTTTTACTTTTGGTCCATTGACATTCTAGTTTTGCATGTTTATAAAAAACGTTTAGTTTGCTGTTAATAAAAAGCCTACTCTATTATAATAAGATATCACACGCAAGTAACACGTCTTAGAGACGTCTGTTAAAATACTTAAAACAGTATTTTATAATTGACAAATGAAAGAATGTTCAATAAAAAAGAATAAAATGCATAAAACTATAAGTTAAAAAATAGAATTGTCAAAAAATATATATATCATATATCATTTTGAAACTATATGAATGTAAGGATTAAAGTGCAACCGCTATGCTAGTAACGTCACTTATATCCCCGAATCTCAAACGCAGGGATGAGGAGGAGGCTATGATCCACCGACACCCAGAAATACAAACCGTTAAAGGTCGCCACACACCGACGCTCCCCGTACGCCAGCGTCCAAGGGGGTGCAGCTTTTTGACGCCGCGCAAGGGCGGTTCACTGGGTGCCGATGCACGCAAAATGCGGACAGATGCATGTGCACCTTTGCGTACATCGGTCCATCGGCAGCCGAGACGAGCGCACATGCACATGCTCAGCGTGAGCCACACATCGTGCGAGCTGCATATGTGCACACATGTGCGTCGTGCCCCATCGTCACCGGCACCCCAAACACAATGCCAATAATAACCTATCGCCCTCGTGGCATCCCTCTCTTCGCAGATTCCAGCAGATGCTGCCTGATCCACGCGACCCCTCGGTCCACGGCGGTCTTCTAGTTTTGTCTAGGAGGGGTCGCGCCAGGGTTTTTGACGCACACAATGAGCCGCAGAGGCAGGTGTGGACTCCCCTTCACGGGTTAGTGACGAGCGCGTGCCCCACACGAGCGGGGGCGGGGTACTCCTTCTCCCCATCGAGCGGCCTCCTTCGCTCGCGCCATTTTTCTCCTTCTCTTGGCTCCTTTTATTTTTTCCCTCGCGAGCGTCTTGAGACAGGGGTGGCTTCGCCTTGGGGCGACTTCCTCCCCTGCGACAACTGGAAAAGCTGGTCACGTGCGACTCTCCCGTTACTAAAGGGGACGACACATGGCTTCGTTGGGGGTTGCAGCGGTCGATCCCCGCAACGTCTTGCGATTGCTTTTCGGCAATGTAGGCGTCGATGCTGCAATCGAATCTCTCTTATTGTCGGAATGTCACGGAGAATGTGGGCGTTATTTCCGAAGGTGAAAAGCGGTTGACGTATAACGGTCGCGATGCATGATCCTGGAATAACTTGATCGCACGCGTTGATAAGCTGTATCACTTACAAACGAGTCGCTGGTGTTAAACTATGCATTTACAGGACTGATTGATCAAGATGCTTGGTGAGACTTATATCGATGTTGAAAGCTCCCTCGGGGAAATTCTATGTCACTCCATGTTCTGTATTAGTATCTTTACAAGATTGTAATAGGACAGAAACGGAAGATGCTTTTGTAACGCTAATATTTCTTATGCAATTTCTGCGGGAAGAGAAATACTTCACGAAGACAAATAACTATTATTCACTACGAGGTCATCTGGGTCCTAGTACTTAAAACCAGTGCAGCCCATCCAAATCCTAACGGTCACCGCGAGGTCGAGGAGGGGTGGTGGCATGTGTGCGGCGAATAATAAGAGCAGACGCATGTGCGCTTCCGCGGGGCGTGTGTGTTCGCTCCCTTTTAGCCGTGGTTTCTAAACGGACGCGTGCCATCGGTGAAAGTCGTCCTGGACCGCGTGGGGATATGCAGAAGGGCCCCGATTTAGACAAAAATAGTCCTTCATGGCATCAGAGGGGTTTACATCCTCACGGACAGCTTGGTACGATGCTCAAAGGGTTCATTGTTGTTCTTTGTCCACTGTTTTGTATCAACCTTTAACTCCTCCGGAAGCGTTTGACTTCTTGAGCGTTACGAGAAAGATAGAAATGAATGAAAATAAAATTGCATGAATTGTTGATAGAAATACGTTCTTATAAAATTACGCAATTGGCGATGTAATATTAATTAATATAATTAATTGAAACATGATCATATTTATTTCTTAAAAGAAAACAAAACATTGTTTCAGTAAACAGATGTTATTAAGCATTAACAGTTTTCAATAACATTTCATCATTTACTGCGATTGCGTTATTGATATTGGAAAATACAGACTTATTTATTCAGAAAAGGGGAACAAAGAGAATGATCGCTTCCTGTGGTCAAGTGCGACCGCCTACGTTTTCGAGTACTTTGCTAATAGGCGACCGCTAAAAACGGAGCAGCCGGTGCTTCGGATCGTATTACGTTCCATATTGAAACCGAAAAGTGCCTCTCCTTTTTAAACAACTGTTTCTTTCTCGCCAGTGCTAGTATCTATACGTTCGGAGAGGCATTGTCTTGATTCTGTTTCTCCATTTACCTGCTTCCGTTCAAAAATTTTTCCCGGACATATACATACTTTTCTTTTTCTAAACTTTTCCCTTTTCTAATATTTTTACGGTTTCCCGGCGCCTGAACATCCTTCTTGGAATTCAAATTCCTTTTATCATTTGTCTTTAAAGTAGTAGTACTGTAACTCAGCATCTTTCTTAAATTCTTCGAGAAACATTTGGCTAGTCTTCTACCAGTTGATTTTCTTTCTGTGACAATAGTAGTCCAGATGTCGTTTTATCGAAAGGTGCATCTCTCAATTTAACCCTCTCTTTCGCTGCGTTGTGGATTCATAGAGGAAAGATCAGCATTGTAATCCGTGGAAGAACAAAGCCGGCGGGAGGCACATTCGAGGGGGATCGAGAAAGGGAGTCTCAGATGTCTACATCCGGTTGGTCACTTCCGGCACGCGCTAAGACACGTGGCCTCGGTTTACCCCCTGCACTCTCGCAGCCAGCTAGCTCCTTCACTTCGCACGTAGTGGGGGAGAGTATTTTTCTTCAAGGACCGGCCAAACTTAGGGCCCGTCCAGCCTAAGGGTCTATCTCTAAATATTGGGTAGGAAGTAGCGTCTCGATCTGTCGAAAATATGGAGTGAACGTGTTGAGTAGCGATAGTGAGATATAATTTTTTGTCGCGATTATAGCATAAGCGTTTAATATCGAATATTGCTTCGTGCACAGAGTTTAGGGAGAATTTTTCTAGAAAGAATAGAAGTTACCGGAGGTAATTATACTTATAGGAATTGATAATTAAAAATGTAGAATTTTGTTCCAACTTAAATATATTTTACATGATCATTTATTTATAAATTAAAGTAAATAAAGTAAAAATTGTTGATATCTGCACATAAATATGTAAAAAATTTAATGTTGCATTGATGCACTCTAAACTCGCATTTTGACGCAAATCTTTGAACCATGTTCCATTCGGCGAACTTACACTTGTGCATCATTTACGCAAGGCATCCCGCACTTGCCGCTATTCGTTTTTGCCCCAAGCGCATACCTTGAATGGTCCATGGTTGTGAATAGAGAGGATTTCACAAAGAACCGGGCAAAGGAACCGACAAAGGACTCCGAGACTTCTTTTGTCGAAGGGTCTTGCAGTCGAGGTGACACAGGACCGTAGTGGTGTCTTCGAATTCGGGATCTGGTCCAGCATTCTCGCTGTTTGAAACGAACCTGTCCGATTTACGAAGCGCGTTCCTCGTGCAACTCGATGGAGGATGCAAGCGGAGGAAAGGAAGAAGTGTATGGACAGGTGAGATGGCATGCCATTGATTCTCCTACGAAATTTTGCATCTGTCGGTCGGTTGATCTCCGGGAATCTCGTTTCCTAGAATCGTATCGTAGATCCTCTCCTTTACGCTGTTTAAAATATCCTAGTGGCCACGAGAGTGACTAACTTGCCACCTATAATGATGGCTATTGCAATCTCCTTCTTGCTAAAAAAAAATCTAATGCAGAATATTATTTTTACTAGTTTATTCAATTCGGAGAATCTAATCAAAGGATAATCACATTGTTTAAAATCATTGTTTAAAATCATTTTAAAAAATTTTTATGACTTGACTTATTTTACTTTATTGTGATTTAACTTAATGATAAGTGAAGAATACGTTTGTTTTATGAATGATCGTACACGCACCATTGCCATTTTCGTTGTCCATTAACGCGACCCTCTGCTATTTCCGGTGGGGACCGGGCAAAATCTTCGATCCAGCCACCCCTTCGTGTCTCGAAGACATGAATGAAGTTTCGCGACAATGCGAACTTACCCCGAAAGAAAGGGTTGCAATTACAACGCGCGTGCATTGCTCCGGTGCGCGTGCATCTGTCCAGCATCTGCGGACAGATGCACGGCCACTCGTAGACGTCGCCTGGCTCGAATGCCCGGAAATGAAATTCTAAACACCTCCCCCTATTTTATGTTCCAGTTATCCGTCCTCCGTGTTCCGCTCGTTTCTTTGCTCGTTTCTCCATGCGAACAATAAGGAGACTGACTATAAAACGCGTGTCATAAACCATGGGCGGTGTGAACTTCGCATATTTGGCGAGGAGGATGATGTTACCAATTAGCATAACTGGTGATCTTTGCAATTAGCATAACTTTGGTAGTCGTGGAGGTAACAATAAAGAACCATATTGTAATATCCTTGCAGAGAGACTCGAGCGATCCCATTTATAGCTATGGCGTTTAAGAATAATTCACAGTTTCGCAGCTTATTTTTGGAAAAGCGTGTCGACACCCCTTTTCGACAAGGAAGGGTGGGTGTCACGCGATGCTCTCTTCGACTTTCGGTGAAGACTTCGAGATTTTCAACAAAACATCAACACATCTTGTTTTCTCTTAGTGACGCTTTGAAACGCCGACGTTCTTCAAGATACGTGATTCAACATCGCTCGGAAATAGAAGAGTCTGAAATGCGAAGCCAATGGTTTCCCATTTCCTGTCTACTCCCGGAAAATGTAAAATGGGGGAAAAGTAATATACAAAATAGAAATTTACAGTAACAAGAAACTCCTCTAGATAATACATTCTGTACATGATTATATGTCGATAATATTCCGAGTGTGTATAGCGCTAATATACGAAGAGGGCTCCTTAAACACGGGCGCGCCATTAATTTTTCTCAGTCATGTTTCCGCGTAACGTGCGCTTCTCCTCCTTTCCCCTCTGAGTATTTATCAAACACACCGCACCTATCGGTCCAAAACTCCCAAGGCAGATGGGCTCGAAAGTACCTACTCACTCAGAAAACACATGCTCCCGGCCACGTGGTCTTTCGGTTACACCCGTGGTCACGCTCTTCCACCCCGTCTTACGTATGCTCGTGCGACATAGACAAACACGCTCTTACCCTCTCGCTCTTGCTCCGCTCCGCACGAGGCGAAACCGATTCAATCTCCCTAATGGCATCGTGTACCTCGCCACGAGCTAATACGATGTATCATGCACCCTAATGGGCCAATGGACTCATACCTGATCATTTCGGCGATGCGTGGGTCGGCAGGTGGTGCGCTCCCGGATGAACTCTTTCAAAAAAGGTCACGGTGTGGGTACAACCGTGGAATCGTGATGATCGACGATGAATAATCTGACGCATCGCAGACAGTTTGTGGAAAACAAGATCACACACAGTGCGGGATTAGCGGATGCGCTGTGAAAGAATTAAACATTACTTGATAAGTGAAATTTCCTGCAAATAGAGCTAACATGGATATCAATACGCGATTGTTCTTAAGAAATAAAGAGAAAAGATTAACAAGAGGTAACGAAGGAGAAAGAAATCAATCGGAATCCGTTTACAAGATCTAACAAAGTGACTGCTTGTACTTTTTTACGGTCGATCACCCTCCCTTCCCCTCAAGTATCGGATCTAATTGACACCGGCGTAACCGACACCTTATCTGCCTCGAAGGGCTTCACGGACCTTCGCCTCGTCCTTCGTCCTGTCGGCCAACGATTGTCAGACTACGGACCGGTTTCCTAATGGGTTTAAACCCGCTCGGGCCCACCCTAACGCTAGTCATCGGTGCCTGCTTTCTGCGATGGGTAGTTATGTGTAAGTAATCACAAAAATGAAAAGACGAAGGCTACAGGTAATTTTACTTAACAGTATTGGCACAATTATACAATGTTTGTTATCGGTACGCACGCAATCGAGATAATTATTTTCGTCCTGAGAGATTATTAAACGAAAACTTTTAGTTATCGTGTTTGGCTTGGAAAATAAATAGAAAAAGGTACTTGTTTCAAATACGACACGTATATCGGAAAGATAAGAGGAAAGTACTTCCTCTTTTTTCAAACTTTCTTCAAAGAAAGCGAAACGGAAAGACGACCTGCCGTGTCTTATGAATCCTTGCTTTATCCTTGCGCGATATTTCTGGTATCGTCTCTAAACATCGGTTAATCCGAAAATATGATAAGTGATAATATACTTTTTGGCAGTTTTACAAAATGCCGCATCGCTATTCTTCGTCGCTGAAAATTCCGATAAAAGTCAAACAAAACCTAGTCGCGAAGAAATCTAAACGCAAATAGTATTAATATATATATAATTTTCTATGTAAAATTTTTTTGTTTAATTTGATTTTTATAATTAGATGTTAATGCACTTCAGTAATCTATACAGGGTGTCCCGGGTTTTAACCGACAAACTGCGGGAGCATATTCTACTAGTGGAAATAAAAAAAAATTCTTATATCGAGTTTGATTAGAAATGCTTTATTACAAAGTTATAAACCAATATTGAAAAGAAATATGAGATAAGTAACAACGGATGTTTTCACAAAAATAAAAATTATGTACGCAATGATTTAGTGACGCATTTCAAAATGTTGTCCTTGCACATCGATACAAGCTAGACATCGACGTAGTACAGAATTTGTTACAGTACGACATTCCTGAAAATTTTGTTGCATCTCAGTAACTGAATTAGTAATTCGTTGCTTTAAATCTATCTGGTACTCTCCTGTTAGGAAATCTACGTTGATACTCTCGTACGGCAGCTCGTGCATTTCCGTCACAGAATCCGTACACGAAATGAATATCAGTGTATTCCTCATTTGAAAACACTTTTGGCATTCTGATAGCAATTGCTAGTTGACACGACGATTGAAATCTAACAGCTACTGTTGTGAAAGTAACAATCATACTGAATCGTTTCAACATAGTGAACATGAATACATGTGAATACACATAACATAAACATCTTCGACCTTCCAAATTCTACACTATATTCCGTTGTTACTTATCTCATATTTCTTTCAATATTGGTTTATAACTTTGTAATAAAGCCTTTCTAAGCAAACTCGATATAAGAATTTTTTCTTATTTCCACTAGTAGAATATGCTCCCGCAGTTTGTCGGTTAAAACCCGGGACACCCTGTATAATAATAATAACAATAGACAACTTACAGTGCCGGAATGTTTTCTGTGAATCAATATTTCGATGAAAAATCGAAGAGAGGCGAGAGCATAACGGACGACAGCTTTACCGTAACGCTCTGATAAGACTATTTGCTAATTTGGCAGGTGACAGTCTGTGACACGTTTATGACAATCGTGCACGGTGACAGCGCACCTTGTGGTAAATGCAAATATGGAGCGGATCTCATGGAATCACTATAGATAGAAAAGGAAACTCTCTGAGCACGCACTTAATGTATAGAACGTGCTCTTGGTCGCTATTTTTATCTTCAGACAGATATCGAAGATAAATCGGGCGTATATTGAAAGATGGTGATAAAAATGGGACTGTGGCCTACACATAATAAAGAATTACATTAGATTTTACGACTTATATAAATATTTAAACAGATAACGTATAGTTCTGTTTCTCTCTTTTGTAGTGACGATTTTATAATTTGATACCCATATTTGCAATTCATATTTAGGAGTAATAAAATAATATATTTATATTTTTCACTACAATTCTAAAATGATAAAATTACCTATTATTTAATCGCGTTTAATTTAAAAACTACTTCATCAGTGACAACGTTGCTTCAGTATCGTTAATAGAAACGATATATCCTCATATCGTATTGCAACTGAAAATCATATTAGAACTAAGCGCGATCACCGCCTTTCGGAGTTCTCGACCAATGCAAAATTGATGCCCTACAGTCCTGACGTTTGCGATATCGTAACACGATAATATAAGGTATTATTACGCACGAGTCGCGCATGATATATACTGCGGTTTCATTGGAGAAAAGTCTAATAATCCTCGACCGTGTGGACGGCGAGACACCGGCCAGTAAGATATGCCATCGCTGCAACATAATGGTTAAATGTTACTAATAACCGGTTTCGAGCATTTAACTAATGCTAGCATTAGACGATCGAGCCTTTGATAAGGGTGTCCCTAGAGGTGAGTTTTCATAGTTTGTTCGATCGCTAAATGGAACTCCGTTGTTGATTCCAATATCCACTTTATCGAGACCATTTCCGTCTTATTCCAGCTACGCTCTCGGCACAATGCTGATCGTTTCACAATCTTTGGTAGTTCAATGCTTCAAGGCTAAATAAGACGCAATAGGAATTCTTCGGTATTTGAATCTCTCGTATTTCTCGTACTAACGCGAAATATTCCTTTATGATTATTTATTTACTTGACAGATAAGACAAATGTTTGAAAATTTTAAAATGTCTTAGACATTCTAAAATATTAAATTTTACATATTCTTGAGATTTTTATGTTATGTGAATTACACGTTACTTTCGCGAGGTATATAAAATGGGTGCGTGAGTTGCGTGTCCATAGCGTGTCCACAGCGTGTTATAACGTGTCGTTCCCTTCGCCCTCGTCATACGTTGTCCTACTTACAAAAAAAATCTGACACCTCTCTGATCACCGTTAGAATAACTGTTTGAGTGCTCATCGAAGCCTTTGACACGTGCTGTCGGCCGGTACGAACTAGTATTTCGCAATATTCTGAAAGCAGACGTAAATTGCTGCCAATTCGGCGTCCGCCACCTTTCTGTTTCGAACGAAACATCTAATTTATGGGTGATTTTATACGGTACTCCGTGTGATTTTGCAAATTTCACGGCAAATTCTGGTCTCAAGAAATCATGGTTGTCCATAACAATGCTTGTGGAATCTTCAAGCAATTTTCTCTAGAAACATGATTAACAGAAGTAAATATGAGATGGGCTTGCGTGTGCGGTTACTCATAAAAACAGACAAAATGAATACTGAGTCTATAATTAAACGATATTTTTTCGTACAGTTTATTACTCATGTTCAACTTGCTATTCAGATCGGTTCCTTCCATCTTTTCTGCCAAGGTTATCGCAAGTCCCGCGATTATCTCGACATACTCGTCGATAGCAGGTAGTTGGGGATTAGTACTGCGGTTAAAGTGTAAACAGTAATAGCGAGAGAGCTGAAGAAAAAGAGGCCGTTGGTTGCGGTCGAAATCATACAGCTTAAAGCAATAAAATTTGTGGTTTCGGTGGTCACATCTTTACGATGATCTAGCTGTCCGAACGAACAAAGTTGTTTGAGCGAACAAAGGTATTTTTCTCACTTTCTTGTATTTGAAGTGTAAAATAGATGTAGGAGGTATGAAGAATAGTATTTAAAATTCGCACGCAGATAGTTCGCTTTTACAAATATTAGGAAATATTTTTATTATGATAATAAATTTATGCATTTTTAGATTTTAGGGAGCATGTATTTAAAAATGTTACAAATCGATAATCGCATTAATAAATTTTTACTTAAAAATGTATTATTAAATTTTCTATCATCTTAATTGTGTGAATTGTTATAATGATTGTATAAATTATTGCAGTATTATGTTTTGAACTCTTTATGATACTTCCGACAATTCTTACAACGCAATGACATAAATCGCTGAGCATTAACCGAAATTGAACTACAATTTATTATAGCACACAATGAATTCATGCAAGAGATTGATAGAACCGCTGATGGAACCAACGGTCAATATGGTTCAACAGAGATGGCTTTATCCCTTCGCGGATGTCACTGGAACAGTAGTATTTTTGTATGCGATCAACCACACATGTCACGCGATAAATGTGCCATTGAATACTTATCGAAAAATCGATAAATGCCTGCACAATGCGGTCTGAGAAGTATTAGGATGGCGACTTAGATCTTTTTATTGCACGAAAAGCAAATGTCGACAAGGTGAACGACACTAGACTCGACAAGAAACTTCCAAAGCGAGTTATATCCACTCCCCATGTTTTAAATCAGGAGCAATCTTTTAAGAATTCAGAAATCTCTCGAGATATCTTTTTCATTTATGTAAAAATGTAAAAATATTCTAAATCCTTTAATACATGAGTAATTTAGCTGTCAAGGATAATGCAAAATTTATTTTAATATGTGTAAATGTTTATTCCTTTTCTTCTTTTATATGTTTCCTGTTTGGTTGCTCCAATCCAATCGCGCGAGATCCATCATTCTTGTTGCACGTGGGACGATTACCGATCCAAAGATAGATGCTTACCGGGCCAGTCGACGGCGCGCGATCGACTGGCTCACCAAAAACAGACAGAGCGACGGATTAATTAGAGCCCGTTTGTTCGCGGCCACCGTGGCCGCTCCGGTATCACGGCGAAAACGGTATTATCTTATTCAGAGCGTCTCAAGTTGCCCGAGGTCGGTACCAGCAGCTCCGCCAAAGGAAGATGATGGATCGCCGGCATTAGATAGAACGTTGGTCTTTCATGAGAATGCCGGTCCACGACGGCCCGGTACACGAGGCGCGACTTAATAACGCCATTGAGACTCGTGTACCTACGTGCTGAACGACCGGAACGATGTAACTGAATGCACTGAGACTATGTTGCTGTGCAAAGCTACGAGCATCCGGGCAAGTTGCGGGGAGATATCTCCGCGATCTACTACGTAACGTCATTACGTGATGCTGCACTTCTTGCGCGACATTAGTACTTACAAGGAATCCCTGTCCGATTTAGCACGACTCGAAACATGTAAATCAGTGAGAGGATTTGTATTTGTTAAATCTCAGTTAGCCGTGGTCAACTTGTGTTAGCCGTGATCAACCGCCGCGGGCTTATTGTATTATTATTATATTTTTTGTCATGTCACTCAGAAATTAATGATGGAATTCTCATAAGAATTACAAGAAAATTATTCGCCGAAAAGAAAATAATATTTCTGCTTTGACGAACAACATTTCTATTCTCATTGTGATGATACATGTATTTCGTGTGTGTTGCAAGCGTGGCAGGGTTTTATTTCTAAAGAGAGTACACCGTATTATTCTGCGATTCCGGAACGTCCTGTACCGTAAATATTTGAGGAAGCCGCATCAAAGCGTGCAGTCCCTAAAGAATCACGAACGAGTTGTAACCGGCCGCGCAGCCGGTGCGGAATCTACGCGCCATAAATTCATCATGCTAGTCTTGCAGTCGGCCGAGAGGAGGACGGCCAGCGGCGAGCAAACAGCAATTTCACACCGTGATCGCGCGAGAGGCGTTTTTTCCGAGAGGCGCGCTTCGGATCGAATCGCACACCTCGCATACACCGTAGCAGAAACTGGTCGCATGCAACCAGTTGCAACAGCAGCAGCAGCAGTAGCAGCAGCAGCAGCAACAACAGCAGCGTCTCACATCAGAGCAACCGTCACATCGCCGGTGATACCCGCATCGCTCCTCTCCGGTCCCGAGAGATCTCCGTCGGAATGAATGACAAAATTAAGACTGTCTCGTAACTCACGCCAGCTTCACCCCTTCCGTCCCCGGCTTCTCTCCTCATGCCGGGGATTAGCATTTCCAGCTTAGCGCGACCGCGAGTCCGGGATCCTTTGTCTCCCGCGGGCAAGGTGTCATCGCGACGAGCAATCGGTAGGAAGGAACGAGAGTGGAAGAGAGAGAGGAAGCGTTGCGAGAAGAGAAGAGGACCGGTCGCCAGGATGACGCGCATTAGGGACCGTCACAATGGGCCGGTGAGTGTCTTCTTGGGCACAGGTGACTGTGGGAATGACCGTTGAGGCCTGGACAGGTTGAGGCGGTCCCCACCGGGACCGTTGAACGTGTGAAAAACGTAAGCAATAACCGTGAGGCTCCTGCAGAAAATCTTCCCGGCGTTTTTTCTAGTCTCTGAACGAGGAAGGATTTACTGCATTTCCGTTGGACGAAACGTTGTGCCGTTACGCTGGTCCCAGGATGCTGTAACAATTTAAATCAAATTTACGAATAAACAGGCGTGTGCACGCGCCTGTTTTATTCTAAAATCTGGAAATTTAATAGAAATTCAAGAATAGTATAACTTTTGCATAACAAAAGATAGAAATTCGTTGAGGAACTAAAAGCTTGAATAACGTGCGTCAAACGGCCGTCGAACCCGGTTTATCGTTAGATCGATCGAATCACGGGAAGAATCGAGAAATCTAAGAACGCACGCATCTGCTCGTGTACTGCGGGGGTCGGGCCAGGTGCCGACAACTTTTCTAAACGATCATCGTATAGGGCACGGGTATAAGATCAATACCGCGTTAATTGATCGTGCCTCCGCCGCGCCGTCGAGCCGTTGAAACGTAACCCTCGTCATAAGCGGACGGATGTGACTTGATGATTCTAAGGACGATTCGGCGCAGCTCGTTAAAGTGTCGGCGACCGTAAACACTTTGTCTCTGATTTCCTGCTGACAAGACTAATACATATATCGATCAAAATAATTTGATGACTTGAATTTTACATGTGACATTTAAAATACGCGAGAAATAAAATTGAACATTAATTGAACATTTATATTATATATATATATATATAATAATAATAATATCATGTGCCATAACTCTCTCTTTCTCTCTCTCTGCTCTTCTTTTTTTCTCTCTTCTCTTTCTTGCATACTTATTTTAAAATTCAATTTAATTTTGCAACCATTCGATTTTTATTTTACTATACTAGGTCATTTTCTAGATCATTTAATGAATATGTAAGAAAATAATCTCTGTTAATTCCTTATACTTGGAAAATTGTAGCAACTGTGCTGTAATTAGGTGCGCCAGTGGAGCGCGGAATTTCAGAATAGGGAACACTCGAAGCGTGGGTTTCATGTCGACTGATCAATAAGACGTGGATTAGAGGTTCAGCGACTCGCGCTTCAATGAGGTGGAACTGAACGTATTGTCGCTCGTTAAATTATATGATTTTCTTGCAACACGCCCTCAGGGTCCAGAAAACAAGGCGCCAGCTCGTCCAAAGGCTAGCATGTAGCTATGTATGTAGGCTAGGCGCCACCTGACAAAAGTCTCACGTGAGTGACAATGCGTTGCGCATACACGCAGCATAGTTACAACACGTCACGAATGTTTACACGATGAACAAATAACTGATTGAAAAATTAGCATCAATTGTACAGTGTCCACTTACTAAAACGTTTACGTATCATATGAAGCTATATCGCATCACTCGCGATGCTTCGTAGAAATTTAATGCACTTGTGCAATTGTCATTCAACGCGGAAAAATATTTAGAACGTGATTTAATCGAACGCCGGGAGCAGAGCTCTCTGGCGATTGTTCTCCACCATCTCGAGACCTGTCATAATTTTCACCGTCTGATGTAGGTAATAATCGCTGGCGATTTATCTCAGGTACACGCGCGCACGAGCATCAACAACAACGAGTCAATGTAATAACCTACGGATATGACCACGCGCGCGCGCGCAGCTGACTGCGATCTTTTCTCGTTTTCACTTTTTCACGATCGATAGATAAACGAACGTATGAGTATGGCTACGAGGGAAATAATTGTAAACTAGCACCTCTCTCGGTGCGAACGCTGTGTAGATCGGCCGATTGGGTCGCACTGATCGATTGCCGAGTCGATTATAAATGTTATTGGAAAAATCAACTGAACGTTACGCAATCTGACTCGAATGTGACATAAAAATGTGAGACACTAGTTCCAGCTATAGTAAAGTTGGTTACCAGCGAGATCATATTTATGCTACCGTTATAAAACAGAAATGATAATTTACTTGAAATTTATTTGAAAAATAGAATCGATAGAATCAATCGTAAGAGCCAACATGAGAAAAAAATCCGAAATATCCAGTGAGTATCATGAGTGTCATCCAGTAAGCCACCAGTGAGCGTCATGAGAAAATTCTTTTGGACATCTCAAGTGGTTGGCAAGAGCACTCTCGAGACGTCAACAGATTCGAGAACGTCGATGACAGTTCGTTCCGTTTTTTCTCACAGCAACCTTTCCATCCTCCAAAGAACTATCGGAGTCTAAAGATTAGACATCATGGATCCAGTAATGAGCCTCTATTCGCCTGTCTGATTTTCGCGAACGGGATTTCACTCGTCGACGTGCCAGTGCGTAATGTACGCAACTTGATCGCATGATCGAATCGTAGCCATTGTCTTGCCCGCTGGCCGGAGAAAGCGTGACCCTAATAGCTGAAGAAATGATTAGAGGAATCGTCGTGTTCAAATCAGCACACTTACTTGTCGCGATATTAATATTCTTAATCATATCGCGTATAATCGATATATAATCGATAGATTTCTCAAATGGGATCTTCCAATCTTGAAAAAGAAACTTCTAATAAAATAAATTTCTTTCTTAATTTAGTGAAAGTACTAGATCAGTTATTAGTGACCGGTCATGTTAATCACTTCGTACATTTTATCTCCTTAATTAACATTTATCATTTTACATATTTATATAAAATACTTTTTTATCCTATTCTAAAAAAGGCGTGTTAACTTCGTGAAGTTCTTTTTTATCGAATATTGAGGCCTCTTTTCCGCGACGCTGATTGGTTCTCTCGCTTGGCTCGAACTTCGTGTTGCGAATGTCAGAATGTCATAGTAGCTGTCAGTGCGGTTATATTGACAATTTTATTTATTATATTATTTTTATTTTTATTTTTTTATTTTTTATTTTATTTATAGCGCGCGCCTGTGTTGCTAGTATATAAAATTATGTGTGACAGCATTAATTTACGATGTTTTGTAATGACATATATAATTATAAAACGTACTTATGCCCGCGTGTTTTATTATTATTTCATTACTCGCCTCTCTCGTTTAAGATGTGTCACCATGTGCAGATCACTTCCGTGAGTGTCGGTCGAAAAATCGTCGAAACGCAAATCGCACTGAGTCATTTACGTGGCACGAACGGCGTGCTCGCTGTTAAAATGTACGAAGCGACTAACACGACCGGTCACTAATAGCTTTTCCAGGATATAAAGCACGCACGGTGCACGAAGGATGAGCAACGCCGACGAGTCGCGGCACGGCACGGCGCGGCGTCTCGCATCCCTGGAAGTCGCTTTGAATAATCTAGGCGAGCTGGAAGCACACGCAGGAGCGGCGGCGGCGGCGGCTGATGGGCATCGTCTTTTATACCGCGATGCTAATTAATTGAAACGACCGGCCGACAGTTGCGCAAGGAGGAGGCCCCGGCGGTAGCTTCTCGCCGGTACTCTAAGCAGTCATGTTACATCGAGAGAGAAAGAGAGAGAGAGAGAGAGAGGATCAAGATTATTTATTTAATGTATGCTGGTCCGCATGGGACCACCGACGGCCGAAAGCAGTGGGGTGCAACCGCCCGCGCCGAGTTTGCGCACTAATTCCGTTTTCGGACACGATCATGTATCTGTGGTGCTCATTTTGGAAGACCTGCAATTCCGGACGGAATACATCTTGTTCAGAACGTTCATTTCAAAATATCATAAACATAATTTTAGATTTAGGCAGCGATTCTCGAAATGAATTTCCGTGCGATCGCGTCCGCACTATCCACCATCTCCAACGAGGGTATAAAAATGTTAATGCTACCAGATCGCGAGATCCATTACGTCTCGCGATAAAAAACTAATATCTCGCTGGTAGCCAGACCCAACTTGGCTACCTGTTGCTCCCTGCCGGAGCGCGAGCCTGCGCTGCTCGGCCGTAAGACGATCTCGCCAGGGCTGAAGGGCGATCTTCGGGTAAAAGGGACAGGGGAAGGAGACGAGGACGAGAGACGTGAGCGTGGCGGCCGTCGAAAGCGACGGCGAGGGGACGGAAGATAGAGGTGAAGAGCAAAAAGAGAGACGGAAGCGAGAGCGAGGAGCGTCCGTGAACGGCGCGGCTGGATCCGCGGAGGATGGGTAGCACGGTAGTTGGCGAGCCGCGTTGACGGGCGCATTTTTTAAGGCAGATGATATCGGCCCCCGGGGGACCAAAGACTAATGCGCCGAGATAGCGGCAGTAAATCAAACGGAAATTCCAGGTCGTGTACGTAAGGATGTTTATGTCCGCTCGCGACCTCGGGCTCGGGCGCGCGGAACGAGATTTACTTTCTACCGACCCACGAATCGAAGAGATAACCGCACGCGGTTCGCCCGATAAAATATTAACCTCGCGCCTGACGGACGACGCTCCATTTCGGAACGAGCGGGCAGATGTCTGGGTCTCTTCGCTGGCTGCGATGCGGTGGAAACGCGTGGCGTCCGGCTTTCTTCTCGTTGGCGCGTTCCCGCGCCGGTTCCTCGCGTTCGGGATTCCACGTTATCGGGCAACGTCGACGCAGCTTGAAATCGACCCCGGAATTGGCGGATGAATTATGTTAAGTGATTGGTACGCAACGCCCGTGCCTGGTAAAATTGAACAATGTCGAGGCAAGTTGAAAGGGATAAATAACGTTTCCGACGCATCCCCCATAGATCACGGCGGCATTATAACAGTTCATAATTCTATCGCGCGCGGGCCTCGCACGCCGCGTGAGATTTGTTCGTTGTTGCGTCGCGATTTAAAGGAACAACACCGTTACGCAGTAAATTATCGGACCGTCGCGTTGGCAGTCGCGAATGTTGCACTTGGTTGCATTTGTGAGCGCCTGCATTTGCATACGCGCCAGTATGGACGCGGAGCGCGCATGAAATTACGAGAAATCAGCGCTCTCCGATCGGAGACGTCAAGGGGGTACGTTAAATATCGCGCTTTGCGATTTTTCATCTGCGCCAGTCCCACATAAATTTTCCTCCGCTCTCGGCTAGCCGCGATCTGCGGATAACGCTGTCTATCATTTAATACGTGCCATTGTTTTTATTATCTGCTTTATCTTATCGCGCGACCACGTAATTCCATCGATTTGTCTTATTTTAACATTTTGCGAGCCATCTATGTCTAACAATTTCCGCTAATCATGTTCAATCAAAAAAACATTAATCACATCTGCTATAGAAGAAGATGAGAAGAAAAATTTATTAATCTATCTTTTTTAAGATATGATTTTTAGTAAACCGGAAAATTTTATTTCATAAATAGAAATTGCGAAATATAAAAAAATCTTTTATTTTTAGAGTTATAATTCTATGATATATTTTTATCTTTTCATTGATTCTCATCTCCAATAAGGTCTAAAGCCGCCGTCTCTTTACTCGCGGTTTTCGTCAAAGAAATGAAAACACTTTCCCATATTTTCCGAAACCTTAGTAACTGTTTTCCTTACAAACAATCTCGGCGATGTCTACGCCGTCTCTCATCGCGCTTCTCCGCTTTACGTGACGTCCAAGACGCGGTTTCCCAAACTGTTCCAAGCGGCTGCGAGGAACCTCCGCTTCCCTCGTGCTTCCATTTTTGCCCCGAAAAGGCTTCCTGCATGCTACCGAGTTCACGCGCCTGGAACGTGCTCGACCGATCAAAGATCGTCTTATAACCGTGATTATATGAGAAAACCGTCTCTCCTCGCGCCGGAATCGGCCATTCAAACGGAGAAATCCTGAAGAAGGATTCCGCTCTCTTTTCTCTCTCAAGGAGATTCTTCTCTCGATGGAAACTGTCCCTGAATTGGGAACAGGTCCGGTTCCCTCCTTGTCTACCGCGGGATCCCGCGGTCTGGCCTCGTGATCCTGAATATCCTTCTCCTGCACCACCTCCTCCTCCTACTTCTAGCTACGCCGCTCTTTCTACCTCGTTCCTGCTACCGCGGGTGGTGCATTGTACCGACGTTGAGATGCGTGTACGCCTTGTCGACGCTGATTATGAACGCATCCGTAAGCTCCACTGCCCGCGTGCTAACACGAAGAGCTCAAGTACACGGTCGTTCAACCCTACACATTTTTTTCTGAAGATGCTCGTGGGACAACTACGTCCTGCCGCAGAGTTACTAGAAATTAAAAAACCTCTCACTTGATAAATTGTTGATTCAAGCGTGTAAATATTAAGCGTGTGTAATAATCTTTAAGAACGTTGATATATCATCACGTTTAAAATATTACAATAAATCAGGAAGGCAATCGGGAAATTCAATCAATACTGGTGGCCTTTGATTGTGCCGTATATGTTAGGTCCAGAGCAACGGTGATGGTGAGCAACCGCTGAAAATACGACGATGGGTCTCGAGGCGGTGGGCTAACGGTCGGCGCGTTCGTTGTGTTCCAATTCTCGTAGGATAAATCGTTGAAATTTCGTGGTGCGACGCGTAACAGGCAGCGGACGGCGGACGGTCGGCTTGGTGTGGTTGCGTTATGGTAAGCGTGCAACTTCTTAAGGGGGCACCCACGAATGCCCGAGGCGTCTCCGACATTGTTATCAAGAGCGAGCGTACCTGTATCAAATCAAGATAATGAACGTCGGTGTGCTGGAACGAGCGCTGTCGCAACTGCGCGGGTGAAAGTGTATCAGGGTTCCCCAGGTACGAGAGCCCAATTGAAATTAATTTAATTAAGCAAGCACTCGCCGCGAGGAGAACGCCGGAGGACCTGTAAGTCCGGGGCACCTCCCTGCGCGCGCCGGACAGCCGCTAACTCGATCATCGATTATACCCGCCGATGCTTATCGGTGGCACAAAGGAATGGCAAGAATTGAGCGAAGTACCACCGATCCACGTGTACTGATGGACAGTGTTTTTGCGCAATCTGCGCGAGAACCCCGGCGTTCCGCTGAAAAGCAGAGCGTGATATTTAATACCTAGCAAAATAAGAAGATAGTCTATGATATGGAACGATCTCTTGTTTTGAGATTATTTGTGATGTTTTTTAGGCAGAATTTTTTGACAACGTTTTTTCATAACATGAATGTTTCGATACTTGATCTTACTTATCGGGAGAGAATTGTGTCGAGCGAAGTCAGAGAAGCAACGATAAGTACGATGATTTAATTCAACATCACGTTATTTATGGACTGATGAGTGCGAGCAGTGATCGTCACTTTCAATATGCTTACTCAACAGGAAGAGATATTCGTTTGCGAATCCTTCTCGATGACAGAGATTGTCACAAAAAACAGATTGACGAGTTGAATACAAGTCGTTAAAATTATGTTTCGCTTCTTTTTTCCTTTAACTTCTTGTAAAATTAGTTTTTAATTTGATTACAATTTTAGTTAAAAAAGGTATTTTTTATCTATTTATAATATTTGTGCTAGCGATTATTTTTTTAAATATTATATTATTATATTACATTTTATTATGAAAGAAACATGAACAATTACATAAAATACATCATGAGAAATTTAATATCTATATGACATATAATCATTTTGAAAATAAAATTCAATTATTTGATCAAAGCAAGTTGCGTAGAGTTTAGTACGAGATATCGTGTGATTAATAATTTCTTCAGAAAACAACCGTTCAGATTTTGTTTCGGTGTCACGACAGGGAAAAGGTGTTGCCCCACGCAGAAATCCGCAGGACACGGTCACATCAGATAAAACTCTGTAACGCGTGAGGTTCTGTCAAACGGACAAAAACTAGTCCATCGAAGATGCTGGACGGTAATGACGCGGTCACGTATGAGGAAACGAGGACGCATCCCGAAAATATAAAAGTCAGGCGTGTTTTGATGTATCAAGCATGGTTAGTGTCTCACCCTAATGGCCGATCAGATAAGGGCTCCTTGTCCGGTGGTCCTCGGCGAGATGCTATCGCATTCTCACACCCTGGGACGTGTACCGTGATGTCATTATAGCGCCGGAATATTTTGTAAACGTGCTGCCGGTGGAGGAAGGAGCGACCGTGAAGACTGACTCGGAGGAGAATTTGACCGAGAGATATTTCCTGGTTGACGGATGACGTACGCTATCGAGTGCAGAAATTGACTGTCTTTGTGTTTGCCTCGCTCCCGTTCCGACTCGAGCAATTTTTTGTCGTTCCCAATGAGATGATCCATTATGGAATATGCGTTATGTATTTATAAACGGGATTCAATCTTGGATATTCATTCATCTTCTTGAGACGTGCGCCTCAGGAAATAGATCAATTACTTATAAGAAATGGAATATGAAGAATTATCGTTTTTATTGTTACTGAACGTGAACGCTCCGTTATATTAGCTCTGAATTAAATTAGGAACTGGATAAATTAAACATAATGAATTTTCTTTCTATAAATATTTATGGGAAAAATGCATTTATATAAAAATGTTGTTTCGCAAGATTATTGATGTTGTTTGCAGTCCTGCAGGGGGCAAAGCAGACATGGTTCTGTTTTACAAGAGCCGAATATGACGGTTTTTGGTCATCTGGTCCATGTTCGATCACCTGCCCGCCCTAAGAGTGCACCCCTGATGGGCACGCGTCGTTTCGCCGCAGGAAAATCGTCTGGCAAACTGACCATATGCTAGGTTGCTGGAAATGTGATCTGCGGTTTTCTTATCTATCCGAATTGACAGAACTAATTTCACCTCATGACAGATATATCTGCAATCTGATGCTATCCTTTTGACCCTTTTTATACTTGTAAAACATTTTTGGGAATATGGAAAATAAAAGATATATTTCTTAAAATACTAAAAAGAACATTAGAAATTTAACATAATGTTATAACAAAACATCATATTTAAGTTGATTTAATGCTATTATTTTGCTAATATAATTAAATTTTATAAAACTGTACTGCCCATTTTTATGATATCTATTATATTATATAAGAAGAAAACGCATATTATATCAATATAACAAGCTCCTCAATATTTAACAATATTTGCACCTTCTTAAACCTACAAAATTTATTTATAATCGAAAATAATCGAAATACGGAAAATACAGAGGTGTATAAAGATCTTTATTTATTGAGTTAATAATAGACGAGACATTCGACCGGAACTTTATCCCGGGGTCGGAGAAACCCCCCACACGTGTCGATTTCTCGAAAACGGTAACGTTGCCACGCGCTCCGCCGGATCAGCTGTCCTGGATCCAGGACAGATGCTATTCGCTCCGGTATATTCGCGTACGTTGCACCGGAGATCTCCGTCCCCGAATTCTTTGAGACGTCGATTTTTCCTCGATGCACGCAGGTGAATGCGTCCCGACCGGAGCTGAACAAGTTTCGACTCGCACGGAAGACGTGAAAAATCGATATTTTTTATCGGCGAAAACGCGTTCCGTTGCAAGGGCGCTTTATTGCGCACGTCGAACTGTCGGAACGGCAGGTTACATTAAACGAGTTCCGTTGAGGCTGTCGTGTGAACTTCAGCCTGCTGGCGGCGTGTAATTGACGAATTATGCTGATACTTTGGTCCGAACGAATAACGGTACCCTGAGCGCAAGTCGTAAAAAGGCCGATGTGTTAGTCTCTTTAGATGTATTACTCTTGGACTCTCTTAGACTTGGACTATGATAATGACATACGTTTTTTTTGTAGAAAAATAAAAATAATGGAAACGTGAAAGTATATACAAACAACTGCTTCTTTCTTTTCTTCAAGGGTTCTTTCAAACCTTGAAAAATCTTCACAAAATTCTCAGAAATGTATTAAAATAGATGAGCATTGCCGTTGCATTCTTGTGAGATTAATGTTATCACTATTATATTTGGAAATATTATTTCATGGTCATGGGATAGTAATGTCGCCTGGGGCAATTTTGTGGCACGAATACAGCAAGAAGCTGCTTATCGAAAAAATTACAGCAACAGGTCGCTGGACTGGCACAAAGGGCAAATACTGGGCCTCACGTTCTTGGCCGAACGAACGGGCTTAAAACGAGGCAGTGATTCTTTGAGATCGTTGCACAATGAAGTGGGCCTTACGCGTCGTGGCGGCTATTCACCGCGAGGGAAGGAAAGAAAATAAGAGGAAAAACTCAGACGCACACCGTTCCCCATTCACGATCGACGAAATATCCTCCATTGTGAACGCCGTGGTTCTCGATCTGCCGCGACGATCTTCGTCCCGCCGATGATCTTGTGGGAAGGACGACCGATCCGCGAACTGCGTAACACTGACTCGTCAAGGGATTGAGAAGGAAAGTGCATTCACGTAAAGATACACGTAAGTGGATTTTACAGAATTCGAGGAGGTATTATCAGCTCGTCTCAACAATATCGAGTTCCGCAGTCGATTAACCTGCAAAGCTTTCAAAGGTTTTCGTGCGAGCAATAACCAGAAATGCTTGTGGGGAGAAGTGGGAAATATATACCTGTGTTATTCAATAAAACTCTATTTTATGAATTTTCTTGTAACGCTTTCTTTGATCATGCATTTTATCTCAGAGAAAAAAATATTCTTGCACTCTCATTTGCAAGCAAAAGAGAGATAAGAATGATTTTTAAAATTTCCAACATTAGGAGATTAAAAATAGCTGAGATTTTACTTTCTAATATTCAATGTCTACGACATGTGAAGCACCAAATAGTCAATAAAGTCTTACTATCAATAATTTTCTAATTACTAGATATACAAGAGAGAAACAAGCTCTATTCAGGTTAAGAATGAATAATATGTGGATATTAATCAGATTCTTTCAGAAGGATAAAACGATTTGCCGTAAATAAATTAGACGGATATCCGTTACCAAATGTAGTTGAGCGATGCACTGTGTGCAACATGTGTCCAACACGAGCTAATTTTAATTAGGGGTCTCGAAGTTGGAAAATTCAACCATTCGAGCGAGGTGATCAGTTCGATGCCAGCTTTGGTGCGAGAAGAGGTATCCAACCCCCTTTTCCTCCCATCCGACTCCTCTCTCCCTTTCCTTTTTCGGGGGTACCTGGCACACGTGTAGGGATCCACAGGCCCCGAAAATGGGTCCTACGTAGCTAGTCTCGGTGGGGCCGGTCGCATATGGTGGCGCACACATGTATAAAGCGTTCCAGCGGTAATAGCCAGGTGTTTCAAAGGTGAGGCAATGGGGCGCCCCTCGAGGCGGCACAACAAAAAAATATAAACCAGCTTCCTTCCGATGGGGCTACCTTCCAACGGGGCGGCCACCCGGTACCACACGTACAGGCCCTCTCTGTGCGCGCCATAATAATTATACAGATTTATTCGAACAGGCCCAGATCGCAACGGGTTAACAGCGAACGAGCGAGCGAGTGAGCGAGCGAACTGGTTGGGAGTTCCGGGGAATCGTAACGTCGCGCATCGGGTATCTCGTCAAGGGTCGAAGAGTCACACCTTTCATTTCCTCGGCTGTAACGTGTAATTTACCACTTTGAGCGGGAAAACAAGAATCGTGCGAGAAACCGGCCGTAAACGGCTGTCTATAAGTATATACCCCCGGCCGATGTATCTATCTTCGGAGCAAGCGTTAATTCTCCCTTACAAATTGCTCACAATTGTTGATCGTGCTGATTGGCCACCATTGTATTACACAAACGGAAGGTGCCAGAGAAAGATCGGAAGATGGAAGTCATAGAATTTTTTAAGCTTGCAAATCGGTGACAGATCGTAATAACTGAACTGCTTCGCGACTCATTGCATTAAAATTAACGGCTTTAACAGTTTAATTCGAAATCTGCAGCCGGTAGGCAGGTTTCAACCTGCTTCTACATTGCACGTAGCTGTATTTGTATTTCTGTTCGCAAGACGGGGCGGAAATGGTTCGCCATTGCGGCGTAACAACATAACCGACGAACGCGATGGGCGCGGTGTCAGTGGGACCTGCTTCCATTTACGCGTACATAAAGAATCTTTTCGCAGCAACCTGCGCGAACGCGCGATTACCCGTGGTATCGACGTGAAGGGCGTCGCGCGCGGGGATTGTTCCCTCGTTGGGATTCACACGTACGCGGCATACTACATCGGCAAACGGGAATGGGGTAACTTAGCGCGCCCAGTATTCCGTATAATTTATCCGCCACGAAGGAAGGAAGGAAGGAAGAAAGAAGTGGAATTCTTTGCCGGAACCGCCGCCGGTAGCTACTGGAATAACCGGATAAAATGCAGGTTCTCTTGGTTCTCTCCTCACGTGGCTTTCCCTCTTTCTCGCGCTCTCGCGCCGATCCAGGACGAAGAAAAAGGGTTCTGCAGAGACAGATAACCGCGTGGAAGCGCGTCTTTATGCGCAGGTAGATGATTCGCTGACGACCGGTGCACGATTCATTCTCGGTGTCTCTTTCGGGTTCTCAGCGCGTTAAAATGAAGGCAGTAACTGTAGGGTATGTATGCATCTCCGTAAACTGTCACGAAAAGAAAACGCCGATCGACCCCTTTGCGCATATTCAGTAAAAGCGAAAGAAAAAAGAGAAAAAAGATAATTATGACTTTTATTTTAATGTATATTAATACATAAGATGTACAAGCGCCACAGATTACAGATTGTAAACGCAATCGTTTTCGGGATTTAATAAAGAAACAGTGAACGACAGTGAGTATTATACACGTATTAAGTTCTACGTGTCTTAATTGGAATGGTAATAGTAGTAGTATTAAGAAAAATATTTATTAGAATATTAAACTAAACGATCGTATAAATTTACAATACGTACAGCTAGATCATTTCAGTCAATACGTCAGCCTGCGGCCATAACAATAATGACTCGATTAGTCGAATTCTTGCTTTTCGCAAAAATAGTTAATTAACAGACGTACAATTAGCAAACCAAAAAATGTTTTTCGTATTTCAGGGAATATTTCTATCGCGAATTATTATAATATTCAATTTTAGGCTTTTCTAATCGCCTCATATATTCAGGAAAAACTTAGTAAAATTGCTGCACGAAATAAATTGGCTTAAACGACAATTATACATATATATTGACGGTAGCGAGGACTATCCCGCCGAGACAAACGGTTAATAACACGTACTCGAGGAATATCGGGTTACCGAGATTTTATCACGAAATTCTGCTGGCGTGCACGCACGACGTTGTCTGCGTTTTTCTCTCTCTTTCTCTCTCTTTCCATTCTTTGCGTTTGATGTTTCTCCTTTATTACGAAATAATACAACGAAATGGTTGGCCGCGAGCGCGCCCAGCAAACTAGTGCATGGAATAAAGCGTTACACGAACGAGCTGTTTATGACGACAAGTACAAAGGCCCAACGTCAAAAATCACTTTACTCTCGCATTCTTACAATGTGTGGCCATACCGGTCTCTTACCTCGACCGATAGTTACGCGAACGGTCAATTCGAATAATCTGTATGAGCGACCCGTATACGAAATATTGTTGCATGGTTTTACTGCAGCATTCACATAAGAGCCGTTGAATCTTTATTATGCGCGGTGCATATGTATTTAGTTTAGCTCTGTAAATATTTCAATTTACAATATACGTGGTAGAATCTATTATAATAATATTATAGAAATTCAATAATGCATTTCCAAAGAGTAGTAAAACTATCAACATATGTTCTATATTTTAAATTATTGATGTAATAGTATGAACCAAATAATTTTATTTTATATATAAAGTTTTATATATAAAGTTTAAAGTGATGAACAAGCAAATAGATAAGTAAGTATATTCTTTCTTCATCAGTTTGAAATTTATGTCATATATATCATTATGTGAGGGAGTGGCATTGAAATTGTTTAGGCGATATTTTAATGGGAAGGTAATAAATAGTTCCTGCGTCATCATGGTGCGTTTTGTACTTTCACTTTGAAATGTTGTAATATATAACTAATTACTTCTGACGTCATATGTAAAAGGATAGTAAAATTCGAATCCTTTGACATTCCTGTGAAAAGAACTTTCTTTTTCCATTCTTCTTATGTTTTGATAAAATATAATCTGTATTTTATTGAATTACGTTTTTCGAGTAAGTTTCGAGTTTCTTTATGCTGTTTTGTTTTTACGGATTTATTTTACGATGCAAAAATATACAGGAATAATAGCGACGTCAAATGTCTATATTTGCGAATAAAAGGAATTTTTATCAGAAAATCGTAACATCAATCGTAAAAAAATTTTAGAGAAAATTTGAAAAATGCTGTGTTGAGTATTCAATTCTTCTTGCTTATTAATCGAAGTCAAAATCCCAAAACAGCGTTTTCAAAAATCGGAATGTGAGTATTTTCACACACACTAGCCAATGGTTACTACTGCCTGGCTCTACGTAAAATCACCAACGTAACACAGCGTGCTCCTTTCGCGCAAAAATGACAGACAATCTAAAATGAATCCGCCGCTCGCGTACGAGAGGGGGTGTTCTTGCGAACGAGCATAAGCACGCGCGCTCCAGCGCACGCATAGGCTCACGACGTATACGTGTGTAGGTTCCCAGCACGCGTGGGCGATGCTGTGGCACGCGACACGACCGTTACGTTCAGACCTGGCATCGTGGGTCGACGAGAAAGAGGGGGTGAAATTCAGAAGGGAAACAAGAGGGGGATTGCAGTGCCCTCTATGCGCTTACAAATACACAGGCACATTCACTCATTCGCACCACGTGCACACGCGCACATCCATGTACGTACGTGAGACGCACACGCGCTTATCACGGAGGGATACGCAACTAAGGCGACAACCACTTTCGTACAAAGGGCGAGAGAAAGAACGACGTGGAGTTCAGGTAGGCCGAACGGAAATCCGAATAAAAAACTCGAGTCGCCGCGCTCTTGGAGAGGGGGGGGGTCTAATGTACTCATACACATGCAAGTCGGCGGTGTGGCGTGTGGAACGGGGGTCCCCTAACAGGGGTCACAGCATCTGCTCGGTACAGAACAACACACATACACACATTGCAACTTTCAAAGCATACAAGAGAGACCGAGAGGAAGGAAGAGAAAAAGGGAGAGACAGAAAGAGAGACGGGGAAAGAAAACGTCGAGTGAAGTGGAAGGGACGATGAAAAAGGAAGGACGGCCCGCAGATTGCAGAGGACAATCGCGTCGCACTCACGAGCATCCTGTACCTCCCGTTGTACGATGGTGGGGAATCAGCCGGTGGAACATATGCCCGTGCGTCGATTGGCTGACGGCCCGCGACCGACCGTCCTCTATTGGCAGGTAGCGCAGGGCCCGCGGGCCCGTATTGGCCCGGCAGCACGTGCGGGCCACCTGCGACCGCTTGGTGGGGTGATCTGTTATAAGAGGCCCTGGCGCAACCCCCTGCCAGTCAGAGACCGGCTTGCGGCCGAAACGTTCAAAGGTCTTGTGGCGCATCTCCTGTATTTTCTCCCGGTGTTTAGACACGGCCAGATCTATTCGAATTATTCGTTTGATCAGTCAGTTGAATTCGGGCAGGCGTGTGATGAGGATCGGTCTTGCTTTCTCGATGTGGCATTCCTTCTTTCGCAAGAGTCGGAATATCGGGCTTACGTGTGAGATAACAGTGCAGTGATCGCGGAAGAGTTATTTTGCGAAGATTCGAGAAGGGTGTGATTACTGGATTAATCCTGCGAGTGGCTGCAAGATATCTGTAAAGGAAGGGGAGGAAGAGAAAGGACGCATTAAGTGTGCCTTCGCGATGTGTCAATAATCAAAAGAATAAAGAGGAAAATAGGAAAGCAGAAAACACTGTAGGTGCCTTCGTGGTGCCAGTAAAAGTAGCGAAAGAACGTTATAAGTGCCTTTGCAATATCGCTGTGCCAAAATGCTCGTTGACGAGATGTCGCACAACTTTGTGAGAAAGAACAATAATTATAATTACAGTAACTGTCCGCTGAAGAAGCGGCCGTTTTATTATACGTCTGAGGACGAAGAAGAAACTCCTGAAGTCATCAAAGGTAAGTGTCAAATTCTTATTTATTTATTCCTTATTTATATATCATTAAATTAAAACCGTCATAATAAATTGTTATCTATTTTATGTGCTATCGATTAAAATATTGCTCTCTTTAAATGTCAGAACAATCGGATAAGATTATATATATATATATATATGTTGCAATACACCATGTGTAGAAAATTAACAAATGCATCAGTATATATATCAGTATATACCTTTATTATATATATTACAAAATAAAAGATGTAGTAATATCTGATAATTAACAGTAAATATTTTCTAAAGTGATTAGTGAAATTATTATTACCGCGGTAATTTTCCAGAGAAAGTTTTATGTCATATGTATCAATGTTCGTATCTTTTGCTTGTTGCAGAAGAGATAATCGATGTAGGAATGGACGATATTCCGGAGCCTGAGAACCTCAGTACCAAACCTGAGGATCTCAGTAAGACCGCGCATCGTCATTATACTCACAATCAACAGGAACAACAACAACAACAACAACAATCAGAACACCACCATCAACAGGAACAACGCGTGCGTTCCAGAACGCCATCGCCGATTATCAAGACGCCGCCGTCTCCGTCTCCGGCAATACGGCCATCCTCGCCGATTCACCACGTTTCCCCGATACAACACGTTCATCCACTGCATCATTATCATCCTTATCCGACCAAGGCGATCACGCCGCCGGCGGGAATCGCGCCAATTCATCCGATGGCGAAGAAGGCGCGAGTTGAGGTGATTCAACACAACGACTCTACGGCGACGCCGACGGCAGGTGTGACAGCGACGTCGACACCACTGCACTTCATGGCGAGTAAATCGCCTCTGGAACCACTGAATCTTAACACCCCGGTAGAGCCGTTGGCTCATTACGCTACTCCGGCCTGGGCCCATGCGGCTCCGCTATACCCGACGCATTATCTCGGCTATCCGCACACCTATCACCGTTATCAACATCCTGGAACGGAACTGTATCCATCGTACCCGATGCCGGCGTACCCGCATTCCTCACCGGAACACCATCCGTCGGTTTCGCCACCACCCCACAGCGCTCTGACTTGCCCGACGATCCAACGACCAATTGCCAGGAGCTACGCTCACTGGCCCAGCCCGGATCATTGCGGCCTGTCGCCCACGAGTTCCGTAAGTTCCGGTCCTCTGCGGTCTCCTCCACCCGTTACTCCGGAGGACCTCTCGTCTCCCGGTAGCGAAAGTGGCAGGTCGTCCGCGGGTAGCACTTCCGCTGGCACGATCGTGAACACGAAGATCGATAAGAGCAGTTCAAACGCCAACGCGAGCACGTCCGGCACGACGTCCCCCAGGTCGCCCAGATACTCTTGCACGGACTGCAACAAGTCGTACTCGACGTACTCCGGTCTGTCGAAGCATCAACAGTTTCATTGCGCGGCCGCCCAGGGCCAGACGAAGAAGTCCTTCTCGTGCAAGTTCTGCCAGAAGCTCTACCTCAGCCTGGGCGCTCTCAAGATGCACATCCGGACACACACGCTGCCCTGCAAGTGCAGCTTGTGCGGTAAGGCGTTCTCCAGGCCATGGTTGCTTCAGGGTCACATCCGGACGCATACCGGTGAGAAGCCGTTTATCTGTCCGCACTGCAAACGCGCGTTCGCTGACAGGAGCAACCTCAGGGCCCACTTGCAGACCCACAGCGACGTTAAGAAGTATTCTTGCGACAGGTGTAACAAGACATTCAGCAGAATGTCATTGCTCACGAAGCATCAGGAAGGTGGTTGTCCCGGCGTACCGGTGTCAGTCGGTTATCCCTGAAGTTCCGCGTTTGTGTGATCCGCGGGACGAACGTACGTTGCACGTTTTTATTCCGCGGTCTCAAAGTGCCTTAGAATGCAGTACAAACGACGAGATAGTGAAACTCGGTATATTTTGGCGATCCGCTCGCGAAGTATTACCCTCGTAATCCTTTCGCCAGAAAACTGTATTCTTTCCGAAACTTTTGAGCTAAAGTCTTATCTTCTTATCTTAAGAACAGGTATTTCGTCTTTTATAATTTCTGAAAAAAGTTGTCAGTTATCAAATTTTTATGATTTTGATTAATTTGCGACAGTGGCGATAGGATTACCAATTCTGTGCACTCTAAAGTCATATCGAACGCATGTAATTAAGAAATTTGATTAGGAGATGAGTGTTTTGAAAAGTTCCGTGAGGATTGGTTTCGTTTGTTCATTATTATTTACTGTAAATACTGATGTATGAGTGTATGACGTATAGCGAATCGCACAGTTCCACCTCAATTGACTTCAAACGTTTATGGTATTTCTTTAGAAGAAACATTATGAGATTTTATTATTTTGTTTAATGATATATCGATAAAGATATATTTCTATTATTTATAAATATTAACCATCTTTTTAATGATTAACATTTTCTTTGAACCGTCTTTAAATTTACAATGCTTTTCAGCATACTATAAGTTAAACATACACGCACATACATTTTGCAAATATATAGAAGGTATTACATTTAGAAAAAAAGACTGAAAGAGAGAGGTAATGCAAACTGAACTTGTAAATATTTTAATTTTAGACATGCACGATTTATACAATATGGATATTTTTGTGATGTTAATTTCTTGCTACTTAAGATTTCTACTTAATATTTTTATATTTACCTACTTATATCTTTATTTTGTATTCTTTTACATCTCATAATATTTCTCCTAAATAATAATTATTTGAAGTCAATAACTGAGATATTTTCGTAACTTATTGTAAGTGTGTTATATCGTACTTAGAGATTATATTTCGTCCTTTTGAGAAATCGGTCAAGTCAAGCTAAGAGCACATATTGGAGAATATCCGATGTAAAGAGCCGCTTTATTACCATGTGATGCGGTCCCGTGAAACTGCTGTGCCATTACCTGTTTCCTTTTCCATTTGTTCCAATGTACTCGAGCACGCAAAACGAATCAAGACAAAGAGATCAATACATAAAACGGTTTGCCCGCTTTCCTAAGTTTTGTTTCGTTTCGTTTTTCAGCGTGCGAGCGCACCTGCA
Source organism: Ooceraea biroi (assembly GCF_003672135.1). NCBI lineage: Eukaryota > Metazoa > Arthropoda > Insecta > Hymenoptera > Formicidae > Ooceraea > Ooceraea biroi. The sequence continues at coordinate 6,289,758 of NC_039512.1, forward strand.
TGCGTATCGTTGATAAATGTACATCGATAAATAGTAACACTTAATTATATCGCTAGTATCATATTTTTTCAGCTCTATTGCAGAGAAAAATGTTTCAAAAGAATGAGGAATAAAACGCTTAATGTTACAAAAATTTTAAATTACAATTACAATTACAATATCCAAAAACAAAATATATTTCGAGTTTAATAATCGATATAAGTCCTAATAACTTATCGATGTATAACATCGAAAATTAAAAGAAAATATACAAAGGAATCATCCAGCGATGTACCAAAGTTCGGCGTTATGTAATTCATGTATGCGCTCGTACGCATTAAGATGCGAATTGTACATAGTTTAGTGTTTAACGATTAGTGATTAAAATACAAGTATTATAATTTGCCAGCGTTGGGCACGGAGTTGGACCAACGAGAGAAAAGAAAAGTATTTAACGCGTGGAAAGAGAAAAAAGATCTCGATTGTACACGCCGCATTATTCTTTTTTGTATTTTGCATTCTGCAAACCCATTGCTTTTCAAACTAGTCATTGTATTATACGAAAAGAAATAAAAAGACTCGCTATACTTATTATCGAAAAAGACATAGAAGGAGACAGATTTTATGAGCGAGTCGTTGTTGCGTACTTTTATTGTGCGTGTAATTAGCAGCGCGGCTCGGACGAGTACCACTATTTTAGTTTTATAACTACTGCGAAATATATATATAGATATATATAAAAATATTGCCTATATATAGAGATATTTTATACAAAATAAATTACATGGATTTCATAAATTTTAAATTATATTACTTGTGTTATATATTAATATCCTTACCTCTTCCATTTTCTCATGTGTATTCTCTTTAATATAATTATTTACATGTAAGTCTAATCTATAAAGATATTAAATATATTATTTGATATATTTTAATATCATTTTCTTCCTGAAATAATTTGCAGAATAGATTAAATTAATTGTACTATTTCACACCTCTGAAATTTGTCATTTTATTATTTTTTGTCCTTTTCATCGGATATAATAAAATGGAAAAATACTGCATAGTTTGGATGAATTTTGGTCATCATATTTTAAATCTATCATATACGGGAAGTCTGTTAACAAGTAACGTTTCAGATATTCATATAATCACGTGCTTTGTCTTTCGACGAACGTTGACGCGCACCCTTGATCTTTGAACGAACGAACGATCGGGGTCCGATCGGCCGCTTTGTCAGAGGCCTCGAGGGCCCTAGTCGACAAAAGTAATTGTCGGTGTTCGTGCTCGGCTCGAGACGAATCGATTGGATCCGATTGGAGATTCGACGTACGGTCAGCCAGATATTGAGTTGCGCACGTGTGTACACGTCGACGTAATAATACACGAAAGTGGCAGAAATTACGAGGCCGAAGCAAATAAATCTATCGGCGGTTTCGACAAGCCGCGATATTTATATCGCATTCATTGACACACTCCTGCAATCGCGCTTATTGTCGCTTGCGCAATTCGTACCGTTCGAGAACAATATGTTTACAATTATAAAAAGAAAATCTTTCCGTGGTTCGCGTACGTTCCATGTCTTCCAAGTGCCGGCGCTTGTTTGTTGCTGCAACTCTGTCTGCGGGTGGTCCGGATCTATCTTACGGCGTATAGAGAATTCTAGCTCTTTTCGTCGACTTATCGGACCAAGACTTATCAATCTTCCGGAGCATCGAACACACGCGAAGAAACGGCTTCTCAGAAGTTTAGCGCTAAGAGATATGGTAACATATCTCAGAACTTCCGTGATGAACAGGAACTGATACGAATAGAGAACCGATAGAATAGAGAAACCTGTAAAGTATGTGTACATTTTTACGGAACTGCGATATGACGAGCGTATTTGTACAACGGATCTATCTCTATCTCTGCAGTGAATACATAGCATTTAATTAAGATTCCAACCGTGTCTTCCGCTTATCACAGTTAGAACTTGCTCCTTCAATGTACTTCATCGTGCCAAGGGTCAATCGACATACGCCGGTTCATGCTCGGCGTGAATGCGCACGGATTATCCGGCAAGTTATCCAATTTCTTCGCACAATGAAGAATCGAGAAATCACTTCGCGCGCGAGTGTATCTCTCCTCTCTCTCCGTCACGTGTTCATTCATACGTCCACGGCGTGTAACGCCGGCACAAAGCTCTTTTAACGGAGCAAACAACATATGGCGAGCAAACGTGCTCGATTCATTTCGCCCGGGCAAAACGTGGGCTACCTGCGCCGCGTATCAAATCCCATGCGCCGATTCAATCGGCCGTGGTGGCTCCAATCGAGCTTTTTGTTCGGACGATTCGCCCATATGGGTGCCCGAGATCGTGCCACAATCACGCTCGCCCTCCCGACACCGTCGCATCGGTAATATATGGGTCGACCTGCAAGCTAAACACGCATTTAATCGACGTTTTGGGGGATGATCGGCGCGTGCGAGCAACATGTGCTCCATTTAGTTGTCTAAATTTCACATAATCAATATCTTATTAAGGAGAGAAAGTGTAATAGAGTTGATATTCAATATTTTATCATTCTTTCAGTGTTCTGACGTGCCGAGTTTAAATCATGTACGATAAATTACAATTATTTAAAAAATTCTTTACATTAAATTTTTATGTTAAAAAAGTAGAGTAAAAACTGACTGACAATGGATTGACTTTACCTGGTGTTACAAACTGAAATATCGTATTCTTCAGTTATTCAAAATTCTAAGAAATGTTAAAAATCTAATTTTGTGAATATTGTCCAAATCATGAATTTAAATTTACTCAACCGATACCTTGTAAAAAATTACAATTGCATGCTGTATTTGATTGGAGGTCACGGATTTTCAAATCTGTAATAGTAGTTTTATATTCATATAGTCTCATTATATAGTTAATCACTGTTATAATTATGTGGGACGATCGATTGTACAACGTCCTTTACCCAGTATGACAGGTGCACGGAATTTTCGAGTACCAGCCCTCGCAGACCGCACTGTGTATATACGCTTGCACAGAGACGTCCGCGTAAGCAAGAAAGTGTGGAAGCAAACGCTACCTTGGCCGCTGGGCTTTTATGGCGACCGGTCCGATCGAACAGGTGCGTTGGAACGGATATACACACATAAAATGCCAGGGTAAAAGGTACCATTATTCGTTTGTGTGTACGGCATTGAGGTTCTGCAAAGAATTTTGCGAGAGAAAAGCGACTGCACAAAAGGTGCAACCTTGTAGGGGGGCCTCGGTGAGAACAAAACTACAAAATTTTCAAATACAAAGCAAAGAGAGTCGAGGCCAGTTGACAAAAATTTCTTGGTATAATTTGGAAATTAATAACTTTGGTTATTAATAATTTCGGAATTTTTGGATTGGTAATAACAGGATCCGTCAAATGATCTTTCGACTGCTTAAAGATAGATACTTTAATTTTATTAAATAGAAATGCATAATTACAAAAATACATAAAAACAAAAATAAATTTGTAACTTTCGTTTTTTATATTTTATGAAGAAGGATAAGTCGAGAAAATATCTACAGAGAATTTCATGTCCCATGTTGCATGTGATAAAAATACTATTGCTTTTATTTTTCCACAAATTTGTATTAATATCCATCCATTCCGTACCATCCTTTTTCCATTACCTAAAGAAGTATGAAAAGCAATGTACAGCATTTAGTCTAAATATTTCTGCACGAAATCTCGGGCAATAGCGATCTCACGACCTCTGACATGGTTGCTGAAGAGCCAGATTGACTCCGTATGAAACTGGTCGTTCTTTCAGGGTGTACCGCACACTTGATCAACGAATGAAATCTTTCATCGCTTCCTGGAAGACTCTTGTTTTCCTGCAATCCTTTATTTTGTGGTGGTATGTGTCCCATTGTGTCAACGAGGATCACCACTGCCGGTTACACTAGGTGTATTAGTATCCGTGCCTTTCTTCCTCGAGAAGCGTGATCGCCGATGATGCTGGCGACCGTGCACGAATTATATAGTCGTTACTTTGATGAAATTTTCAGTTACATAAAAAGATAAAACGCTGGAAAGATTAAAATTAAATGATCAGTATAATATATTGAGTTGATCGAAAAATCGATTTTTTACTAAAAATTTTATTAAGAATAAAAATTCAAAGTTTTGTAAAAATATATTCTTCAGCATTCGCGCGTAGTTCTTTGTCAGAAAAACCAAGGGAACCCATAATCGCGTGAAATCTCACGCCGGCGCGGCCGCTTAGGAACCTAAAATATCCGAGTCACCGTACGAGTAACGAATGGGCCTTATATTTCAGTAGCAGCGATCAAAAGCGGCGCGAGGCATCGGGCCAATATGCCGGTAGAATGGCTCATTAGCCCGTGGAGGACCTTTAAGGCCGCGGACAAAACAATCTCTGCTCCGCTAGCAGCAGCAACCTGTTACCCGGGCCTTATTTCAGGCGTTAAGGTGGCGTGCACAACATATGGCTCGCGGACGAAGAACCTGGCAGATTCCACCTGCCGTTCCGCGAGTCTCTAGGGCACGGGTCGGCGATTCTCTCGCGGAATTGCAACGCGTGTCGCAGATAGCGTTTCAGCTCGTACGTTGTTAGGTGGGTTACGAAGAGGGACTTACGTGGCCCCCTGGTCCTCTGTACTTTCTATCTAAATTGACTGGGGTATGAATTTACTCGCGCGTAAGAATCGCCGTTATCGTACTCTTCGCGCCGGCCTTAATGATCCCTTAACGGTCGTTTCGGGACCTGAGCTGCGAGATGTTATCGCATGGTCCCATGAAGGGGGTCCCTGGCGGGAGAATTCGTGAGACTCCGAGAGAATGGGCCGTCGATGCGAGATAAGTTGCGTGTCGTTGACTCCTCTTGCAGATCCTTTTTCAATTTCAACGCCGTGGACTTTATTCTTGTGCCTACGGATCAATTGTAGTGAAAAAATCGTTTTTATGAATTTCTATATTTCAGAGAGAAAAGTTATAAGAAGATTTGCGAGACATGAAATTAGATTAATTCGATACTTTTTTTGAAGAAATTGAATCTTTATTACAAATAAATAATAAACATGTCAATCTTTGAAATTTGTTATCATTTTCTAATACTTCTCTTCCTTTTTCGGTCAGCTGACGAATCCTTTTTCTAAAAATAGAAAGTAAAGATTCAATTTCTTAAAAAAAGTAGCCTTATAATGTCTATTCCTAACATTTTAAAGTGACATTTCGATATTTTGCGTCGTAGTAATTTTCAGTTACTATTGTAACGCATGCTTTGAAATGCATGTTACTTTATACCTGAATGGCACACTTGTCCGGGCCATGTGCTGTATAAAAGTCTTGCACTTGTGACGATGGATGCGAGAAACGGATAGATTCCACATTGCCCTTCTTATCTCTCTCTATATCTTAGCAACCACTCATAGATGCACTTGTTCTGATGGATTTGGTAATTCAAATTTTACGGAAAAATACGTAAAACGCAATTTTATGAAAATGTATAATATAATATTAATATATAATCATAACGAAGCGAGACATTACAAACGGAGTAAAATCGCAAAAAGAAGAACGCAAGATCAGACACACAGACAGACAAGATGCGTGACCCCTGACGGTTACCAGTCGTTATTATGCTAACCAGTCATCAGCTGGAAATCAGCAAACTCGACCGATTCGCCACGCGTTATTATCCAAGGTGTGGCACTGCTGACACCCATTGGTGGGTGGTCCTTCGGTCACAAACCGCTACGTGCGAACCTCGATTCGGTTGACGATCGTCCCGATCCACCACCGTCATCATGTTGGAGGCGAGAAACCGGCGAAATCGCGGATAATGGCGCACACCTCGACTTTCCGGGAGAATTACGAGCGAGGATAATCACGGAAGTGCACAAGGGGCGCAAGGAACAAATCTTTTCGCCCGATTGGTCCCTCGAGGCCCATATGGCTCCGTTTCTCCAAGGAGAAACCGATCCTACATACTCACGTTGTTGCTGAAAAAGCTAAAGATAATTCTGTGTACATCAGAACTAACTACTTACAAAATGTTAATTAAACTATTAAATTATTTTTTTTATAAATTTTGCATTCTTATTTTACAAACTAGTTTTCATTTATTGATCTATTTAATATAATTATGAGTGAAATACATGCATTTTGTATTCCATAATATCTGAAAAAATAGAGAAAGATATATTTTAATGTCGCACGGTTACCATCTGTTGTTTTACATCATTATAAAAAAGCGTTTCTAAAATATGGGGTGCGCCTTAAAAGGGAAAAATCGGCTACCTGTCGCTTATGATTGTCAGGCGAGAAAATGAGTATTCGCTATCCGACCTCTCTGAGAGAAACTAGCAATTTCTAGAAATTAATCAGCGTCGGAATTAATTAGTTTCTCGACTCTGTGTGACGCCGCTCGTTCTAAAATGATGAATACGTCGACATTAGAATGACATACATGTGTCGTTAAAATCCCGTTTCAGCTTGTAGGACGCAGAGATTCTGCATTCCTTATCTTTTATTGTTCTCAGCTATAAAGTCAGACTCATCAACTAATCATAGATGTAAAGATGCATTTGGTTCATTGCGAACGTAATAGTCGTATAGCAAGATGATAAATAATGAATAAAAATAACATATACGTGACGATTAATCCAAATAGAAAATGTCGTTCGCTGCGTTATACAAATAAATATTTTTGGTGATATTACAATATTAGAAATTATCGTTATGGAGAAAAGGCAGATATCAAAAGATCGATCCTATGTCAATGAGCGAATTTAAAATTCTTTCTCTATGATCGGTAAAATAACTCAAGCTATAGGGTAACGCGATGCAGTAACCGAGCATACAGCGCAACGGATCGGTGCAGTCAAGGGTTAAGGTCGACGAGTGCGCGAGTGCCACCTTGCAACGTGCTTACGTAAGCGGCGTCACGTAACGATCCACGCGAGCGTAATCGAAGATTCGGCTTTTAATTATCCGTACAGATCGTGTCCGACCGTTACCGGTCGGCGTTTCGAGTCTTAACGAGCCGGCGTCACTGCTCGGGGTAGACATAGCTGGCATACTGTGAGGCCGGTGGTCCCGGTCGGCACGGCACGAGGACTCCCATCGAGAGAGAGTCCACGGCCTCTCTCCTCCTTCTTCTCCACCAATGGTAATTAAAGCGAGTCACGGTGATCGTTCGTGGCTGATCTTGTCATCGATCGGATCGCGCGCTGGAGACCTATCCGTTCTTCCTGGACGATCGCGCCCTTTTCACCCCGCTGGCCGCTTCCTGGCCGGCAATTAAGATAATGCTTTCGTAATCGCCAACGATATCTGCTTGCGATCGCGAGCCGCTGGGAGCGGGCGCGCCCCGTACGGCGCGCGGCTTGTTTGACCTTGCGCGCGATGCCACCGCAAAGGATTTTGCACCTGCGGTTCGCCGCCGTGAGTGAGGCGCGAGGGGGCGACGCGAGTACCGATGTCGGCGGCGGGATTGTTAATTGCACACCGCGATTAATATCTGTAATCAGCATAACGTATCGTTGATTGGAGAACAGTATCTCTCCTTGGCCGTTGGAGAGGTGTCGCAATCGGCCGACGCAAGGTAGAGAATAATACGAACTCGTAAATTAATTTTGCCTGCACGCGCACTGTTCGTTCCTCATCATTGAAAATCTCACTTATTTTCACGTAAATGTCAGCAAATCAATGAAATCGATTCGAGATCAACAGCCGCGATGAGAGCTTCATTAGACGCGTGCATACGATTGCGGCTGGTGGACAATGCCGTGGCGAACGTGAGAAGAATCGTGATAATGAGAATTCTCGGGGTTACGTAGCCATCGATCAATCGCGTGGCTACTAATTGCTGATCGAATAATGATCGCCTATGCGTACGTAAGTATAGCGTTAGAACGGAGCGCGGAACAGTACTCGTACGCCGATAATTTATTGCGGATTGATACTGCGGAGATACTTTATTACGAATGTTTTTGCGACGCAGATAATAACGATATTGGATATCGCAGTTACCAGCCGTATTTGCGGTATTTAGGCGAACCAATCGTGTGGATCGGATTGTGATCGACCCAACCGATCGCCCTATTGATCTTATCGATGCAATTGAGAAACCGTTTCCTGTACGTAATATTTAATTAAGGAACTCTATAATTGCTAAATGGAAATTAATGCTCAGGTGTTGTCTCAAACATACACAAAGACTGAGAGGAATTGTTTTGTATGTAACGTTTAATTAAAAAATCTGCGTAGCGATTATGTGGAAAATTAATTTTATTCACATTTCTGCTAAAGCCATTAGCGATATGAATATTAGATCTTTCTGTGAAATTCCATAACGTTCATACACGCACATACGAATGAAGCTGTCTGCGCACAGTGTAATTACCACATGCACGAGTGCGATATGTTCGTGTTGACACCTGTTGCGTGACAGGTTGCGTGACATGAATGTAATCTTTTGCGGGTAACCTTCAGCGTCCAAACAAATCGCTTCGATGTGATGGAAGAAGTGCACGAGTATCTCGAATATTGCTATAAACGTAGCAATGTAAGTTAACGAGTAGCCGTTTATCGCACAAACATGTAAATTGCTCGCATACCAGCGTAATATGTCGATTTCGCATTTACGACGTACAATTTAGCGAAATTGCAGATTACGCAGCGATACTTAACGTTCAATCTTCAAAGCATACTAAGTCCCGTGTGTTTTATGCCTCCAGCTAAGCCTAATTGAATGAGTGCAGATCGTGACGCGTATGTGATATCGTTTTTATATGAAATTTATTCGTCCCGCGAAATTGACAGAAACTCATGTTTCTGTCTCGTAAAACACATTATTCACTGTAGTTAAGTCGGATTTAGCTCGTGCAAGTATACTCTGTAAATCTCGATGTCTAGAGATCTATACCGCCGCAACCTTAAATCACGCATCGACTTTTATCGACGCCCGCCCTTCCCCTGTTCGCGAGCGTGCTCTCTTCTCCCGTATTCCCTTCACAGTTACCGTAGGGCGAGAAAGCGACGTGCGATTGGTGCATCACCACTCCTTTCTCCGATCCTCGTCATGCGAGAATCACACGTGTGCATTACTCGCTCGCGCGTGATGCACGCGTGCGAAGGAGACGCCCAAGTGGGTTAATACCGACAATTACGAGTTTCATGCGTCCGCCCATACGAGAAAAAATTCCATTTAATTCCGTTAACCACCAACCCCCCTTCATTTCTTATTCCGCCCGCGCGAGAACGGTGCTCTCGTATTGTAGCGTGATGCGATCGATCACGCTCCGTCCGGATCAAGAAAAATCGAAGAGTTCTTGCGAGACATTGCAAATATTCTCTGCCCCATATATATATATACAATATATATATATTTCTTTTTACATAAATTCCCCTTTTCTCAAATTCTTTTAGCTGCATAAATTTTGAAATTTCGCCTTACGAAAGTTGTTTTTTCTTGGTATACAGTTTGGCTAATTCGATGTGACTAATTTTAGTTTATCGTTAATGAAATGATGGAACGCGCTAGATATGTACTACGCATTACGACAAAAATTTGTGCGACTTGTTTTGCATGTCCCGCAGACATAAGTATCTGATAAAGGCGTTCATGACGTCCTCTTTCCGTCCGATAAATCATCTTCGACACACGCATAGATAGAAGGAACTAAAGAGCGATAATCATACCACTGATTCATAGCCAACAAGGGTAGAGATAGAACAGGACACCCGTCAAGGAAATGTGTCCGTTACGAGCGAACTTTGACTAATCGCGAACTAATTTAATCGAACTTGCAGATGCGTGACGAATCGTCTAGACACTAAGGAAACACTCAGATCAGCATGCTTAATAATTTTTTAACTCTGCAACATTTCAGCGTGACAAGTTACGCTCTGATAAATTTCATCTTACTATTCAACTAGTCAACTACATGGAATTTAAATATAGTTTAGTACGTATCAGGAACTAAAGCTAAAAACAGCTAAAATGTAATTATTTACGATAGTATACGGAGAAAATACTATATTATATCAATAACTCACACGTTGCACGAATGTGATATTGCTTCCTCAAAGCAGGCGAAATTTCGCATTTCGACTTCACGGAGTACAATTGAAAAATCGCACGACGGGACAACGCACGCGTATTTTCGCGCGTGGCGCAAGCGCCGTTATTGTTATATGATCATGACGCCGTTCGCTGATTTATGGGAGTCCGACTCATTGTGCTCATCGCGGATGTACGTTCTACTTATTTGCCCGCGTCAGGGATGTCTCTAAAAAGTCGTGAAACGAGGCGTCTCAGCGAACGGACGAGCGCGTAAGGGTGACAGTGCACGCCCGCCGCGCGCGAGAGTTCGCTCCGAGAATTATGGCGGTCGGGCATTTATTCACGTCGTCGATAGGCGCCTCAGCGACTTGTCTGTGGTCCGTAATGATTCATTGATCTGACAGGCCCGCTAATGCTGCACCCACGTATCAGCGCTACCGTTTTCCACGAGGACGGACGTTGCGCGAGAGCGGATTAGCCGCCGCCTCGATACAACGCTCGCGCGCGAATCGTGGGAGACGCACAATGCACCCGGCGATTGCATTGCGTTTGTTGCCCAGCCGGATTCTTGTTATGCGATGATTGTGCGGGACGTGAATACCACGTCCGAATTGTAGAAACGAGACCCCTTTATGATGTTCGAACAAGCTTCGCGTGCTGTATCTCAAAAATAAAAAGTCCCAGAATGTGTTTTGATTTACATTCTGACATCTATTGTGTGTCAAAATATATTGTAAGTGTATTTTATATATTTTATACTATATGTATAAATACTATTTGCCACAAAAACGCTCAACGTTATCTTTCATTAGGAAATCACAAAACTTGATGTTCCAGAGATTCCTACGCAATACAGGAAATTATTTTCGTATTATTAATTGTACAAACGATATAGTTTGCGGCGATGGTTCGTGTGCATCGTTATCAGAATGAAATATTTCCTGCATCTGTCGAACTCTCGTAATAATAGAGCGCATTATCGTTCGCGTGGTAGATAGTTACGTTCGATTCGATCCCGCGGCCGATTTAACCGTGGAACGCGCGTTGTTTCTCGGAGCAGCGTGGCACGGAAGTGTCTAAGCGATTGGTAATCTCTACGGAGCGCGAAATATGGTACGGCCCATGGAGGAGGCCCAACCTGACCGTAGATCGGACAGGTTGGGTCACGATCAGGCCCTACGGCGCGATGGGGCCTTGCTGGGTTAACCGTCGACTCTGATAGGTCTACTTAAACGCTCCCGGTTATGCAACCGAAGCTTCTAATAAGCTTCCTCCAACGTGAGTACCTGTCGAGGCCCCGGGTGTCTTAGGTGGGACTGATCGTACGAGGCGTATCTAACATTGTTCCGGCGATCACGACCGGTCCGTGTCCATCCAGATTACGACTGTAATATCGATGGGACCAAACCCGGCCTTCGAGATTCAATGTCACGATATAAACGTTTATAATATTATAAATTGGATAGAAAGATCGTGATGATCATATCGCCGATGAGCTTAGAGTCGACGTGTCGATCGAATTCAGTCGCCGTACTTGATCCAGAGAATTCGAGAAATTTTATGGGAAATTGTTCTGCATTTGAAAATTTATTATTGGAGATCGTAACAGAAGCGATGATCGAGAATAACGGAAGGTCAGCGAGCATCGTTGCGTGCAAGATCGCGAGAGCAGATAGCAGAAATTTCAAATCAGCTCAAGTTTCCAATCAATTGTGAGTGCACCAACTCAGTAGAATACATTATTTTAGTCTAATAATCTTCAAAAATTAATTTGTAGCTTCATAAACAAATAACTTTTCTTTTCTCATTACAGCAAAATCTTCAGGCATAGTCGCGACGACTTCGCAAAACGCAGCACGCTGAATAAAGAAAAATTGGCCGTTTCGTTCGCTGGAGGGAGGCGCGTGTCCGGCTCGCGGGTGAAATATCTCCGGACGACCGACATATTTACTTGACAAAGTACATCCACGACTCCATTACGCGCCTAACAAAAAGCCCGGCGCATTATGTCCGCGCGTTAACCAGCCCGATTGTAATCCCCGACAATGCTTTTTCTCGCTGTCCCAAGGTCCTCGCCGCGAAACGAGTCGTTCCACCGGTACTTGAATTCTTTCGTTCCTTTTTTGCGGAGGAGGAGCGCGAGAGCACCAGGATGGAGGTGGAGGTCGTCGACGACGACGAAGAAGGGCGGCGGGGAAGAGGTAAAGGCGGAGGGTACGACCGACAGCGGCACGATATTAAAAATCACAATGCAGGCATATTAACTTGACCTACTATCGGCGCACCAGGAAGAGCGCGGTCGTTTAAGGCCCCATTCGCGGGTCCTCCAAAATGCACGCGTGCGCGCCCGCACGCCCTCGGTACACGCGCGGTTGTGTGCGAGCGTGTACAACCGTCCAGTACCGCACTAAAGAAGGTGATGCCCTGGACAAACGTGTTAAGCTGTCTCACGTGGGGGATATCGTGTTATTGTCCGTCTCTGGTGCGCACGTGTTTCATTCTATCTGGAATCTTTATCTACATTACGCATGACGTATGACATGTTATTACACGTGACACGATTTAAACTACGTGAGAGAAGTTTAATTATACAGCGTAAAGTAACGTGTGAGCTGGTAGTCGTCTCGATGGACGTATCGAATTTAACGTAACTGACGAAACTCTTTTCATATCTATCCAATTAAATCTTTTATATCGTGTTACCCATGATACCGCTGTTGTTACAATGATCTTTAACAGTACTATGAATGGCTTATAAATGACTCGTGAATATCTTATCATATAATTGTCATATCATTAACTTGTATAATAAGCCATAAACTTATCATTTAATGGCCATATTCGAGGTAGTCATTTACAATCGGAAAGTGGAGATTTCTCATATCACCACTAATAACTGATTACAATCATTGATCCCAAAGAAGGGTACCAGCGCGTCTCAATTCGGCAGTGATAAGCGCGTGCATCCGTGTCAGCATGAAGAGCAGCGCATACGTGAAGAGTCGTCCTCACTTTTACGACGGGCCGAGCTTTACTGCGGCCGAGAGCAACCGCAACGGGGGAATTAGCAATTGTAATGTTATAAGGCACGAGCGAAAGAAGCTGGCGCGGCAGCGGAGGGGGACAGATGGGGGAGGAGAGGAGTGGGTGGAGAGAGGACAGAGAGAAGGAAGAAGGAGGAGAGAGAACGAGGCTGCCGGACGAAGGATAAAGAATGCGGGACCCAAGGGGTCACGAGGATTTCATTTGACGGAATAACGTGGCGTTTAAGAGCCAGTACCGTTATCGCGCTCGTTGTATATAGGTAAGTACCAGCAGGATTGGGCGACCCCCCATCTTCCTCGGTGCATTATATTTCGAGGAATCGAAGGTACCGCCGTGTATCCTCCTTCGCTCACTCCGCCCCGCCGTCTGTTTTATCTCCCTTTGAATAATCGCACGCGTTCTCGGCTCGCCGGTAATTACTCGACTTCCCGCCGACGCGATGGGACGTGCGTGCGCGGATTGGGTTACTTATAGTTAGATGCGGATGATTCGGCATGAATTTACGGGGATGAACGAAATGCTGCGGAGAACAAAGATGTCCTCGAGATGCCTATTTATCTCAAGCGTTACAATAACTCGAGATTTTTTCCGTAAAATTTAATTTAAATTTTAACGTCTAGATATTAATTAAGGTATCTTTTTGTCTCCATTTCTCGATACATCGATATTTCTATTTCCTAAAAAGAGATTATGATTAGGAAGCTTACTGAATTGTTGAATCCGTGTAAATTAGATTTTATCCAACTCGAAATAATGCAATTTTACGCGTTCTAAAGATTGTCGCTGTTTTTGTCTTCATGACTCTAACTTACCCAGTAAACTGCTGCACTCACTACATGAAGAATCAATATCTCGATAGGCGATTCGATATGTCGGCGCGGACGTCCGTAATCTTCCGTGCAGCAGATAATTTTTCCATCGTTCGTCGATGACTCAACGTCATCATCGCGCTTCCCAATCCTCCCACGCTCCTCTCATTTTGGCTCCAAGCCGTAGGACCCCCAAGCGAGGGCGCAGGGTGAGTAGGGGGAGGAGGATCCCGACACACGGGGATCATCAAAGTGCCCCATAATGAGCGGCTCGCGCTGCGGGGTCGGAGGTCACACGGTAATGAATTGTTTTGCACCTCGCGGGCAAACCGGGCTCGGTGAACCTTCCGTAAGAGCCCGCACACGCGTGCGCGAGCCGCACAAATACGCGTGGAAGGTACTCGGGGCCTTATCCGGCGCGCGGTCCCAACAGGCATTCGAAGGGCGACTCCGCTTCGCCATGAGAAAAGCGTCAAAAAGTCGGGTGACTTATGGCGGTCGATCAGTCAGGCCGCGATGGCGAACTAATTGACGGCACCGCGGCCGTTAACGGTTATCGAATTTCACGCTGATCGCTTTCTCGATGATTTTCGTTTGCATTTAAATACCGGCCACCGATGTGTGTCACCGATCGACGTTTCTATCATACATCGGCCGCGTGCCCGCTTGAATATTCATTACTGTCGGCGAGGAGATTCTTCATTGTCGTCGTTAGGCTACCCACTCGCTAGAATTAAACGGCGCAATTAAGAACAGGAGTTCTCGACTTTTATAAATAATAGACACTAATACTCGTATAATTTCCAAAGTCGTAAAAAATTCGTCATTAAAATTAATATCCGGTGGAATACTTCGTGTATGTCACGTGTCCTTTACATTTACCTATGTTCGCCTTACACGTCTTACAAATGCCTAACAAATTTTTCATTTTTAAAGAAGACTGGTGCGAGATTCCGAAGCCCATTCGTTTCGGAAAAAATACAGTGTATTCTTGTCGCAGGCTACGGTATAAAATAACCATACATCATTTTACAGCGGTATGCGTCCCGCAGCTAAGGTACAATGCGGCGACCCATAGGCTCCCGAAAGTCCAGGAAATTAGTCGTCCGCTCTCGAACAGTGGCATTCTTTAAACGCTTGTGGCTCGTTCTTCGTCTTGATCGCGCGGAGTAACACAACTCCTTGTGCCCTTTTCTATTCTTTCCCGCCTATAGTCGAGGCTCTATTACTGGTAACGCGGTCATAATTCCCGCGGAACCACCATGACGTACGGGAAGAGGAATGATACTAGGTGGTAATCTCTCTCGATGAATGCCCCTCCTCTAAAAGGGTTCGCGGAGGAGATAATCAAATGTCCGTTTATTTCGCTGTCCTTGCCCACGCTGCGAGCAATCCGGCGCCACGCCGCCAACCTGTCGTTTGAAATGCGTCTTCCTAACGGGACTGAGATCTAGTGGAATGATTACACGCGACGACAGTACACTGCATAGCACTTTTCCGTTAGGCAAATTGATGCTGCAGTGTGTATTACTAAAATATAATTATACATAAACGAAAAAACAAAATAGAACAAAGAATGTATATATACGTGTATGACTTTTAACCAATTTTTACAGGAAATTAGAAGTTTACGTATAATTGTTACCGATAAATTTTAAGATACCTTTTATAGCGTAATTAGTATAAAACGAGCAACATAATATCATAGTTTGCGTTTTATAACTTCGGACAAAGAACGCCACGCGACTGCCAAAATTGGCTCGCGATCGCGATTGCGGTACCGCGAAATCTTGCGAATGCCGTCCTCGATTTTGCACGAGCGCAACGCTCGTTAGCACAACGCCGTAAGCGCATCGGCTGCCATTCATCCTCAAAACAAACGCGCGCTGATTCGCTCGCGAATCACCGCGATTCGTCGTACGCTTGCCACGACTCAGCAACATTCGCTCGCGAGGCACGCATGCTAATTCCTTATTGATGAGTGTCATTTATTATCATCCGGGCCGTTCATATCTCTCTTGCTCTCCTCCGTCGTCTCTCTCCGTGCCTCCCTCAGCGAGCCGCTCATCACCTTCCAGCAATCGATGGCAGCCACCGAGGTTGCGTTACGGAAAAGCGCGCGGATGCGGCTAATTGTCCCTCGAGGGGCCTCATTTTTCGGGCCCCCGATGGCGCCGGATCCCTTGGCGATTTGTAAACGTCAACGAGCCCCGGGAACATCACGATCGATCGATCGATCGACGGCGTCGTTAACTCGCGCGCTCTTAACAGTGAGCAGAACCACATTGGCACTCAAATTCTGTGCGATTGTTGGCTATATAATCGATTGAAGAAAATAGTGTTATTATTTTATTTATCAAGTAAGCGTGAAGATCGCGTGTAGGAATATCGATCATCGATCTTCACGAGGATTTTCACCCACAAAGAGATCCGGTCAGTAAGGAGAAAACGATATACCTCGGCCCGAACGAGCACCGGCTATTCCGAACGATTGCACATTGGATGCCCGAAGGCCGATCACGATTTGCGCGCGCGAGTTATACACAAGATCGGTAGATCACTACCGATGTAGATCACTGCGGCCTGCGGCGGCGGGATCGCAGGGTCGTAGGTACGTCTCACCCTGGTGCACGCTCGTTGGCGAGGCAACCGTAACTGCAATGCAGTCCTGAAAGTGCATGCAGGGTGGCTCTCTCTTATTCTCTCCCTTTTTCTCTCCGTTCTCACTTCCTGCAGATTCACTTCGATTAGCAGATAAAATAATGTACATCGCGTATATGTATATGTATATTATGTGGCCTCATCGATTCCACTGCACGATCGCGATGCAGCTGACCGATCTCAGCCTCGTGGAATGCCGCGTGGAATGTTCTCGATCATTCCCTTTATTATGTTTCATAGATTTCAGGCGGTTCATAATAATAAATAATTATATTTTATCTAGATCTATTAGAAGCTCGTAGATCGGTCCACAATAGCGAAACGATATCAGAAAATAGCTTCTATGACAGAGACTCGACTGTCGAATGCCGCGCAGTTCTGGTCGTGCTGATGGATTCCAGCGAGCGTTCGGGCTTACTCGAAATGGCAGAAAAAGGCTCTCGTTGCTTGGCACGTGGTATACCATTATCCTGCCATTTCGTCATTTTATTTCCGTGCTCCAATGGCCAGCCTGATGAGCCAATAAACTCAGATACTGCCGTCCGCGCAAAAATGTCGCTCGCTAACTCGTGCCTGCCAGGCCACCGAATAATCCATGGTTCGACGACGATTCGGGCACGAAGTTTTGTGATTAAGTGAACGGCGAAGATAACTGCCGGTCGTAGGGAAGCATAAGACCTGTCAGGAGCGAGCCCTTTCTGGTAGGACCTCGAGAAAGCAGCGCAATTACATCGGCCTAATGTGGCGTTTAATGCGTTCGACGTACCAGTCGTTTTCAGGAATAAACATTTTTCTGACTGCTACATTTTGCGACTTTGCGTTATCGTCGGAAGCGACTATCAAACTGCCGTAAACAGAGTGCTTGGCTCTTTAGTGCATCTTGTTCTCAACGCTTTTGCATTCTTGCTTGTCCACGTTTATTTAGGGAATTCTGCGGCATATATTAAACGCGATACAGTTATTCCCCACGCTAATGAATATGTTGTTTTCAACTCGGTTTAATTAAGTTTTTATTCAGGTCAAACTACAAATAAGTAATTTATTAATATTTATTTTTTTTAATGTCGTCCCTCGTTTCAGACAATAAAAATTCAAGTGTCCGTTTCGCGAAGACCCAGTCGCGTAGTCGATGCGCCCCCAACTGCCAAATTATATGGCTAAACGGGCTGATTTATGCGCACATTTTACAACCGCGACCGCGCGCGAGAGGCGGGCGAGAGGATGACGACGACAAACGATGGTACCCAGGGAACAACATGCCGCCGTGACGTCGAGGAGACAACGAGCAGCCTCGCGTTGCTGCATACGCAGGTACTTTACGGGCTTGCGGCCTTAATTGCGCGCATTATCATCCCTCGGAACAATAACGGCGTTGCAAACGACCATAGGTGTCTACGAGCTCTGGAGACGAGCCCGTATAAATGCGTCACTTTTTTCCTCGTAGCCCTAAACACCAAAAAACCGTTTGCACGTTATTATTTTTTAGGTGCGAGGGATCCCTGGTCCATTTTTCTCTCCTTTTTTTTTGCACGTCACCACATCCGCGTTATGCGAAGTTAATGAGAGTATTTTGGTGTAAGGGGTTACGATGGCGGCGGTTTGTAGAAGCTATTGGAATTCCTGCCGCCTGAAACGGTCTGAGTTATACTTTCTCAAAGCTTCTGGGCCCATAAAAATAATTTGAGAACGCGTCTGCAGACAAAATAAATGTTGCTTTTTTTTATACTAATTGCACTTATCGTAAAATATCGTTGAGATGTCAATATATCATTTAACATGCAGAAAATAATGTTTGAGACATCTTGTTTTCCAAAGTATAATATTGCATTATTCACCTGCAGTTCATAAAATCTCAACGAATATTTCTTGCAAAAACAGTAAGATTTCACCGAGCACTCGCATCCCCAATACAGTTCCTCCATCATCCGATAATAAAAGTCGCGCGTTGAGCCAATTACTTTCACCCGGATTTCTGCCTGCCTGCAGCTTCGCAGGACCAGTCTCTCTCGCAATGAGACGGATACGCGAAGATATCGTTTCCACCCCGGTTACGCCAGTCTGCGCACGTTGCGTGCGTGTGTTCTCCGGGCGCTCGCGTAAAATCGCAAGGAGCATAAATATCCGCGCCAAGTATCTCTTGGCATTATTACAAGCGCGTCCATGTGCACCGTGACACACGTGGCGAGGAAGAGGAGTCATCGTACGACGTCGCGCGTACATGTTACCCGGACTCGTACTCGAAATCGTATACGAGAGACGCTGCTCTCGTCTTGTGGGCTCTCCCGGGACTCCCCGAAGTGGGGATTATATTGCTGTCAAATTACAGTGCCTGGCCACCCATAATGCGGCCACAGAGATGACCATGGTAATAATGTTGGTATTAACGGCGCGGTAACGTTCCCGCCGACGAAATTATAGGTGTTAGGGGCGTGTTAATTTTTATGCTTATTGATTTTCATATTTTACCACCTACCACGAGCAGTCAGGGTGCCGAGAGCGTCGCGGGGATGCGCCGCGTCGACACCGCCGGGTACACGCTGGCTATCCTCGTAATCAGTCGTGGTGGATATTTTTGTGGCGAGAGGTGGCAAAGAGCTCGCAAAGCTCTTTCTGGGCACTAAATGTTGCGAGCTGGGCCACAAATGGCTATTCGGAATCGACGTTTAGGACAGACGTGAACGTACGCGTTTTTACGATCATAGATCTTGCAGGTTTTATTACTCGATGCTGAATAGAACATGAGAGCTAGTAAAAGATGGATCTAACTTTGAACGCAAACGATATATCTTTAAGAATAATGAAAGAAAACGAAGAGTATTTTATAATTAATTTATAATTTTTTATAATATAAATGTAGATATTTTCCGAAGAAAGATTCTCTTTACTCTTGTAAAAACGCTTTTTTATTAAAATACAAATTTAATAGTATTTTGTTAATGTTTTTATGTGAATACAATTTATTTAATTAAAAAATTAGTTGCATCGAGAGAAAGCAGTGAGAAGAAATTCGTGATATTCCACACATACGTAACTTGTTTTCAAAATCACGCATCTTCGGTATGTCGATGACTCGGGACTTCGTCATCGAGTTTGGTAATTTCGAACGAGGCCGACGGAGGTCGAAGGCGAAACGCGAGCGCCCTCGATGGCCCATCGATGGGTCGTAGGTCGAGGCCCTGGGTCAAAGGTGGTCACGAGGACGCTGATGCCTAATTCCGAGAGTATTCCTGGAATCGAGAGATATTTAATATGAGATCCGACCAAGAAATATACAGGAGGGGGGTTAAACCGCGCTCGTGCGCGGGAGCGACTGAGACACGAAACGCTACTTCGCCAACCTCGAAAGAGGACGGAACCGGGACTCGAAGAGTGGCCAAGAATGGAAGAGGAAAGAGGACGTCGCAGAGAGTTACGGGCCATCCACGTCACGTTCAAATATTTTGGCAAATTTATGCCCAATAAAAATTAACCAGACCCCTTCTCGTTCTGCGGTTTCGGTCCACCAGCGCCGCGCCACCATCAACCTCCGCCACCTTCTTGCGGCCGTTTAACGACAAGGTGGACCTCCGGTAGGTTCCCCCGTTCGTTACACGCTCCTATACATGTTTGTACGTCTGTACGTACGTGCATCCGTCCGTTCGTCTGTCTGTCCGTCCGTCCGTCCATCCACCACAGGCGTGCAAAAGCGAAGTGATTTACCGCTGGATTTTCTTCCTTTTCCCTCTTTTTCTCCCTCTCCTTCTCCCTTACTAGTCTGTCCTCGTCGCGTCTCCGTCTTTTCCACGTTGTTGTTCTTGTATGTCCTTTTCGTTCCGCGTTCATCGCCATTGGGTGTACCTCTCGTGCTGTGCGGGGTTCACCGGTCAAGAGTGGAGACGAGCGACCTTTTTTTTGGAAAGAAGCGCTCGCTTCTTCGCGCCTTCGAGAGTCCATCCGGCGGGGGCGCGCGCGCAAGCCAGTGGGACCTTTTTTCATTCCACACGGTGTATACACGGGAATGTGTCGCCGGCGTAAATCAGTCAACGTCCCTCAGGGATTAGACTTTACGGTACCCCCGGTGTCTGGATGACTTCTCGCGGTTTCAGGGATGGAGCAAGGTGCGTAACAATGACGCAAAGATGCTATTTTACCTTGTATTTTATTAGAACTGTTATTCCGTTCTTAATATGTGGATGTCTCCGAATCATGAGTTTTTAACAGCCCTCATTACTTAATTACCTTCAATTAAATTGTTTAGTTTAATTGTCATAAAGTTGTATTTATTTAACTAGACGAATAAGAAGGTTTCTTTTAAACTAAAAGATCCAAAGCAGTTGTTGAAGAAGAGGGAAAACTTCTTAGTTCTACAAGAAGCACAAAGAGCTGTACGTTCATACATTCTAGGAGCTTCTGGATTATATAGAATCCTTCTTATATATCTATTTATTTATTTAGTTTAGTACTCGTCTATGATATCAAATTTTAATCGCAATTCACTGCTTTCAATCATCATTGCTTGATTCTTACACCTGCGTGACAAGAATTTTTCATCATTGAGGAGGTTCTTTGAACGTCCTTTGAAGTTAAGAGTCCTTTTGCACAGGACATGCTATTTAGAAGTTTGCGGTAGCGCATTGCCGTGCCGAGGCAATGAAGGCTGCGATGCCGTACCTGAGGAAGGCGGCGGTTAAGGTGGTTAAGGACTAACAACTGTGACGCGCCGCGACCGCGGACGCTCGCACGGAGAACCGAGATCGAGCGCGTCGGCTCTGTCTGATTTCACGGACGCTAATTAGTCCATGCGCGCTTTGCCACACGTCTAATCGCAAATTTATATGCCGTGCGTGGTATTCGCGGAAGATCACGCGGGGGCGTAACGTCGACACCGAGTGCGCATGTCGAGGTTTTTCATTTTAAACCAGTCGGAAGTCGCCGAGCCACGTTTCCATATACGCAACACCTGGACCCGCGAGTGGCATGCTTATTTCTCATGTAAAATGTGTTGTACTCGCAGCAGAAATACATTTCTTATCCTTTCGCTCGTTCTTGATTACAAAGAGATAGTGAATAGAGCGAGACTTATCTAGATTTCATTTTTTAGGAATAATATCTGTAAATATACTATTGCTAAAATGTACCTTTCACATACTTTCTTATAAAATGACAAATATTGAGTGGAATGGAATATCTAAGTGACCAAATGAATTCTCTCTTTGTATAGAACTTGAATAATTATATAAAATTTTCTTAAACAATTGCACATGGAGATCTATATCTTCTCGGAATATTGTATCTTGTTTATCTGTTTTAATTTAAGAAAATTCTACACATTTTATTTGAGCCAGTATTACGTGGTTTTCACGGCATAACGTTAAGATTAAGACTTGTATTATGTTGAACGTTAAGATTTGTATCAAATGTACACCAGCAATGTTTCCAAAACGCAGTGGCAAATTGCTATAGAAACCATGCCGACACCTGCTGATGGGAATATCGTCGGCCACAAATAAACAAAAGCAGTGCGTTACGGAAAATCGATTTGCATCACCTGTCTTTCAGAACTACAACGGCGGTTCCCATAATCAACTAAAGTACAAGTCAATTTCGGAATTGTACATTGTCACAACCCTCTTTATACATGTATGGGAATATCGATGGCTGGTGGTTGCGTTAATAACACGCGATACGTTGTATCTACCGTATCATTGCCATCCCCCTAAAGCGCTGCCACTTCCTGCCTTGCGTTTACAAGGTGAACCATTGACTTTTCGATTCGCCGTTTAACCCTCAGAAATAGCATATAGAAGAAATACTATTTCGAAAATAAGGGTCAAGAATAAAATCATTCTCGATAAATTCATCAATTATTTATTCGGAAACATATGTTAGAAGAGCATGCGAGCACTTGATCGTTAATCTCAATATTCCGAAATGTCAGGCGAGAGACACCTATGTTCTCACGTAACGGCATAAATCTCCGTGTAAATCGAGACGCGAGGATATCTGAAAACGGAGCGATGCCGTAATCGACGGTGGATTAAAAAAGAAAAAACGAAGAAGAAGAAAAACGTGGAAAAGAAGGATCACTGCGGCCCGATTTCTTTGCCTTTTTATCGCGGATGCGGCGCATGTCGGCCAGCTTATCTCCTCCCGAGATCTTCCTGGGCGCATTAATTCACCGGCGGATACTGGGCCGTGGATCTTCTCTCGACTGGCCCACTCGCTCTCGGGACGGAACGTCTTGATTCCGTGCGCGATCGTAAAGTTAATCGATCCGCTCCATTAAATCGCGTCCGGTAATCGTGCCGATACACTTTCCGGTGCGTTGCGACGCCGAGGCCCATTTTCGTCAAGTGGCGTCTCTCGCACGCATCCGAGAGACCGATGTTTCGAGGGGGAAGGGTGTGGAGAGCAATTGCCTTCTCGTCGAATTGCGGCGACCTAAAGCGGCCTTTATCAGGCCCCGCCGCGGGCGTCCCCGGATCCCGGGGCTCGCTCGCGGGGCCCATAAAACTCCCGCGTTATTTACTATGTTAATTGGCGCCCACGTCAAACACAAATTTATGCTAAAAGCCGAGATGTTATCGAGTAGCCGAATGCGTTACGGCGCTGACAGGTCCTGCCTTCCAGTGCCGGGCGATCAAGCACTGGCCCTGAGGTGTTTCGAGAGATAATGCCGATATCTATCTTCAACGTATCGTCAGTCGCTTCTTCCTCCCGTCCATCTCATCGCGGATGTGCCGTCCCGTTTCTCTCTCTTCTCTTTTCTTTTTTTTTTGTTTTTTAATCGCGAACTTCCCCCTTCACCTTCATCTTCTCACCGTGGCGTGCGAATTTTAAATAATGCTCTCTCGAAGTCGTGACCTCTCGTACCGGGAAGTAGGATTCTGAGAGCTAAGGCGGGTCTTGAAACGCCGGAGTGTACGAAAAAGTGGGGCAAGGATTCATGCATTATTAAAATTTCCGAATATGCAGCTCGAGCGAGAAGAAAATAAAATCGGTGCACTTATACCTTCCCTTGTAAATCTTGCAACTTTTAGTCGCGACGTCTTCCGAACATGGTCCAATATTCCACTGAACGTACTTAGAACATGAAGTGAAGTATATACACATTCTTCTCACTCTTGTGTTAACAATCTTTTTCTCCATCCCAGATGTCCACTGATCCAGAACATTTGCGGACTTGTCGTTTTATTTTTCGGAGAAACTGCAACGTCTCGGTCATGTACAGATCAGAGTCATAGCATTTTATGGTTCGCTATCGACACGTCAGGAAACCATGTGTTCTCCAGATACGTGCGAGAATAATGGGACATAATACACGAAATTTCGTCAGTTCCGCTTTTTTCCGTCATTCGTGGTATAGAGTTCTCTGGAATGCCAGTTGGGAGTGCTCGCCAAGTGCTGAACGTACGGTGGTTTTCGCTATACGTGTCTCAAAATATGCGTCCAGTGTGTCGCGCACGTACGAGATTTCACTGCCCTGTCCGTCTCACCCGCCGCGGTCGCCGCCGCTCGTTCGCAGCAGCCTTCAGCTTCTTAACGTCCGACAGGTGATTTACACGCGAGGATTTACTGCTCGCGAGATTTTACGAAAGGCTCTGACCCGTACCGAAACCGGCGCGGCGCGTCGCGAGTCCGTGGCGAGACGATGCGCGTCTTCCGAGAACGAAAAATCATTTTTTATGGTCGGCTACGAGCTACGAGCACGAGAGCGAACGGGCTCTCGTGCCTTTGGAGATAGAACTCTCGGGACTTCGATTTCAGCATCTACTTTCTACGCGTCGGATGGCGTTGACAGAAATGGCGGCGCAGCAGAAAATATGCGAATGTTACGACTATAGGCAGAGTGGCTACGGAAAAAATGCTCAAGGAAATTGAAAGTTTAGGTTTAGCAAGACACTGAAATCATTACTTGATGGCTAGACGGATGGGATGTAATCTTAACAATTTAACGAGGAAGGACCACTTTAAGACAGTTTTAGTGGAAAAATTCATGTTGGGCGTTACATGTAATGTGGAAATACTCCTTTCATTCTTTCTATTAATATTGCTTCTTCTCATCCTTCCTCTGAAATATTAATCTTCTTTCGTTTCGTTTGACACGCGGAAAATTGTCTTGAGAAGCACGTGTTGTGCCCATGCTCTGACTCAATGCTAATGCCAAAAGGATAGGAAAGGTCGGATCGGAAGACCACTGTGGCGTACCACTGGGATTTTCATAATTCCGTGCCGACGTGTGTCGAGAGGTCTAGGAAAGTTCGCAAAATCCGCTCGCAGCTTCTTCCTCACGAGGAAGCGGTGTGGGCGTTTATGTCGTCGCTTTTATTATCACAATGGGCGCCGTCTGGTACAACGGTCGACACGATCGCGCCTTTACAAGCGGGATCATTCTTCTTTATGGCTGAATTTCGATCTGCTCCGCCGGGAAGAATTCTGGAAACGCCACCGACGCGAACGACATAAACGTCGATCGTCGGAAAATCGAGGTCTCCGAGCGAATCCTGACCGTCTCGATATCTCTTTGAGATTAAGTTGTTGGCTTCGAGTTGGCAGTAAAGAGCTTTATCCGTGATATGTCCGATTGTTTAGTGGCGTGCGTAATTTCTGGATTTTCATGAGCTGTCACGGCAAATTTATGTTTACGTAACACAATGCACTCTTCTTTCGTAGCTTTTTAATCGACTTCTCAGAACTTACAGCACGCCATAAATGGTTGAATCGAAGATATATTACTAATCGTCAAATCCTTGAATAAAATATATGGTCTTGAATCTTGGAATATTATACCATTCATACGCGCATACACTCACGTGCTTGTTACGAGGATATCAATCAGAGATTTCATCAGTTTAAACGAGCCATGTGACAAAAAAAACGACGAGGTTGCAGCATTTGCAGCAACATCGCAACTTCGGGCATTAGGTGTTGAGTCAGCTGTATTGTAGAAAGCGAAACGGAAAGCGCATTGGGTTGCTGAGGTTTTTCCGCCGTAATTTATGCTCGATAATGAATCTACACTGCGCAGATAGCGTGGGGTCAGGTGTTAATGTCGGTGCGTGTGCGGTGCGAGAGCGCAGCACCGCGTGGGACTCGTGGCATATTGGGCCCACCCGCGCTCTCTGCCTCTTGCGATTCAGCGACGCTCAGCTATCGCAAGCAGCTGCCCTGAAACACACGTCGATGAAGTCGACGAAAATTTTACGTTTAATAAATCTCACATCACTAAAGAGCGATACGAAAGCGAATTCTTGGACGCGCGTCACTCGTTGGGCAAATAAAGTTGAAATCCACCGTGAGCCACGAAATACCGTCACCCTTACGGCATAACACGCGGATTTTATCGCATTCGAACCCGTGTCGAAGCGAAAACAAATTTGCGACGCTTACGAAACTCACGACCAACGAATCGATGAATTGTAAGTTACGTGCGTAAGATGTGCATACGTGGGAGAGACAGTCAGTTTCAAAAGAACGCGTCCTGTACTTTCTCCCATTGCGTAGCGTTTCCCTGAATACGATGCATGTCTAACTTTTCACTGGACATCAATCGTCGCATCCTGACTACATGTTGTGATAAATACGGTGTATGATGATAGCGTTTTTACTGGTTTATCTCGTAGTTAAAAATCGTCTCGAGGAGAGAGACGAATGAGCGTCCGCAACTTGCACCTATGTATCCAATTTGAGAAAGAAAGAGAGAAAGACGCGAGTGCATAATTCACGCGTATATGCAAATTTACATAATATGAAGGTTGAGAACCGTGCGATGGGCGCGCGTCCCTTAAACAATGTCTACATTAAGCCTAGTTAGGCGAGACGGTGTTTCGCGGCGACGAGACGCACGTCTTGCCGGCAAATGCGTCGCAGTCGAGAGTTGTTTAAAGGCATTAAACGCTCGTACATCGTGGAGGAACACACTGGCATCGGCGGTATTCATCGAGCATGTGTACATCCAACACGTATTCGCGATTCGCGGTTACGAGCGTCGCGCAATTGCGCGAGCGGGCTCCGCAGCTCGGATGTGTGTGGCGCATTGGTGCTATTAAGATATTTGAATAATATTAACACGAGAAACTTGTGTGCAGGGAGGAATACTTGGTGTCGATAACGGAAGAAGGGCCCATTCGTGCAAGGGGCCAGCGTACAGGACCTTGGGCGATACCGTGCGAGTATTTTAGTACTCGAAGCGCCAATAAAACGGTCCCAATGGATGATGATGCTGTTGGCCGTATCGAAGTTAGAGCGCGAGGCGCAACGTACAGGTGTCGTTGATAAAGTTTCGACAGCTTTGCGGATGCTAATGCTTCCTTATCGAGTATATCGGATTTTCTTGTAGAAATCGATGACAAAGCTATAATACGTGTAAAATCGATAGAATTGTATTAATCATCACTAGCAATGATGAGTCTCTTTTATATAGTCGAGTTTATATTTTTTTCGTATAAAATAATTTTTTTAACAATTTTTCTTTATAAGGATAAATTGCTACCAAAATATCAGATAATACATACCTGAAAAAATACTTTTTGCTGTCTAAGAATTAAAGAGAGGCACTTAAGCAAGAGGCACTATCGCAATCTTGACGACAGACAGCGCGAGGCGTAATTTGCAGCTCTGCTTAGGAGGTGACGTCTCGTATTTCCGATGCATGCAGACGACGAAATAGAGCACGTGCTAAACCGTACGGGTAGTTGATATACGCGGAATTACACCGTGTTTATTGGCCGTCTCACGTACCGCGTTTATCAGGGCTGCGATGCATCTCCCTGCATGGTGCGCCAATGAAATCATACGGGGTGACCTCATTCACTGAGTCAATACTTTCGATGTGTCCCGCAATCGGCCGGGTGAGGTTCCGCGAATACGAGCGTGTGATTTCGTCCCCGAAGAACGTGTTCGGTAATGTAAACCACCATCGCGCGCACATGTTCGCCTATAAAGCCGCGTATTCACCAACGGAGCGATCACGAGCAAGCAAGAGCGAGCGTTCGCTCATATTCACAAATGCTCGCTCAGGTTCGAGCCAAATATTCGCCCTACGTCCATACTGGTATAAATTCTCTTCTGTTCGCGGTTGATCCGTAAAGTGGCCGCGACCACCGATGAGCAAGTATCGTGTAATGGCGAGAAATAATAAATTACTTTGTGCAAGTGCTGCTTTTATTGTATTGCAGTTAATTGTATTGGCTTACAGCTATTTCATTCCATGCATCTTCTTTTTTATTTCTTATTTTATAATATTTATTACTAGCATCCCATAAAACAGGATGCATTCTGTAAGCTTCTATTAATGTTATAATTTTATCACTTGACCATTCCATATTGTAGAACATTCACTGCTAAGGACAAGAAGTGAACTGCTCACCAGTATTGCTCGCCGAACAGTCGAATTAATAAAACAATTGTCTACGCCAGGAGAGCGCTAGCATGTCTTTTCTTTGATTTACCGACATCAGCCGGATCATTTGTGAGCACGAGCGAGCGAGCGTTTTCCTGCTCGCTCGTGCTCGCTAACTCGTACACACCAAACGATTATTGAATGCGAATGCTCGCTCGCTCTCGCTCGCTCGTGATCGCTCCGTTGGTGAGTACGCGGCTTAACGCTCGACTCCGCGCGCGGTTCCCATAGACAAAACTCACGCTCCACTCCGCAACGACCGATTCGATCGCTTAATTATTTTAGGGTCGATCGATCGGAACGGTGACACACACGCGTGGTGGCCGGTAAAATGTATTTTTGGCGGACCCATTCCGGTTTCACTGCGCAATCGACGCAGTGAGATGCGTGTACCTCGCACGTGTAATTTGGTGATCCCGCTTCATTAATGCAAGGGCATGCACGAAGTGTTCCGGATTGTGCAACATATGCGTTGCAGGGATTAACAGACAAGTGAACGTGGCCTGAATCAGACAAACACGTGACGTTTATGGTCCTCCTTGTTGCCGATCGTTGCTGGGCTCTTCGTTACTTCTCTTTTCTACGTTTGCTTACATTGAGATGCGCCAATATATCATGGTAGAAAAATAAACTCGATACGAGTGATGATAATGCGGAGCAGAACAAGTAGATCGAAAGTCACACTCGTAATAGGCTTTCAAGGAACATATCAAACAAGATCTGTACGGCCGTGCACAGCGAAATCGCAGGGCGTGAAAAGAAGCTCGGAGCAAGAGAGAAACGGTTAAACTCGTGGTTGTTGATGCTGTTGTGGCGCATGTGCATGCGCGACCCAAATGCAAGGTTCTGGTTCATTAATGCAGGTGCAGGTACGTAATGTCGCGCCCGCGCGCGCGCTCGGTGAGGGGAAAAAGGATGAAGTTCGCCGGTGTGCGCGCCATGTGTGTCGCCGATATTAACGCAGGAGGTGCAGGTAAGGGGTCTCGAAAAACATGTGACGGCGAGCCCCCGGGGTTCTTCGCGTTGAAGTGCACGTACCACCAAGGACGCGCCGAAGGTGATCGTGCCGCACATGTCGGGTGGTTACCACGGCACAAGGTGGAGAGGAAAGAAAGGAAGAAAAAAAGCGCCGGCAACGGAGCCAAGACGGAGCTGAGCCGCACGGATAGGACTTAAGGGTCCCGCGCACGGGCCTATGCCTCGTTTCGATAATATCCGCGAGAACAATTTCTTATCCTGCATCTTTAATCTTAACATCTCTGTCTGCGCACGGGCCGTGTATCAAATTGCGCCGCGCGATTACCACCGCCGCCGCCGCCGCCGCGACGCTGGCCCGTGTATAATTTTGCAATGCCGGCGATTGGCTTAGGATTTGAATAATCGCGCCGTGTCTCGCGCTACGCTGTTACTGATCGCAGCGATTATTGTCATTATGATAACCGCGCGGTCCGGGCTGATTTAAGCTTTGCGTCCTGAAGGTATGTACCCAACTCGGTGAGTCTTTAATTTGTACAACACTTTGTAGCGTAGCTTTCTGTTTCCTTTTGCGACCTCGGCAAAAGTAACTCGGTTGAATTTTATTTTCTGTAATGCCAGTGCCAAGTTTGCGTGCGCGTGCGTGTACGTTTGATAAATTTTACAGAATTAATCGCGAGATTACAAGAGAGGTAACTTATACTTTCTTTTATCGCATGTTTAAATGCATGTAACTCGGCCGCAAGATATTCAAACTACATAAGTATACCGAGTGGCGTCGATACGCGTGTGGTATTCAACATCTTATAAATAAAAGTACCGATGTGCACGGCATTAAGTTTCTGCATCCCTGCGAACCGCCGAGTAAGAATTGATTTCCCGTCCGCGCCGAAATCGCCGGGGCGACTCGCGCCTTTAACGCATTTTAATTCAATCGTTTGGCGGTGAGTCGCGCAGGGTCACGGCGCAGGGTCAATCGTATGCTAATTGCCAGCCAAAAGACGAGCGCGGTCGCGTGTGAAGGGGCAGGAGGAACGAGAAGCGCGTACTCGCGCCGGGGACGATCGGAGTTCCGCGCGGCTCGGGCAAGGTCTTTGAACCTGCACCGTCGGCCCCGTAATGCACCGTTGTCGTTGAATTGTTCTGCATAAATTTATGACGGGCGAATGTGAGACGCGCGCGTATGCACGCACCGCAGGACGAAGACGAATCGTCCTGGCGAGCCGGCGGAAGAGGCCCGCGTGAGCCACGCCACCGGTCGACGTTAATTACCGCCGATTCCAGCACGCGGAATGCCTTCCGTGTCGAGGAAGATGGAATACCGATCTCGTGGCTCACGGATGATTCTTCTTCGCAAAATTTAACTGTATGTTACTTAGGATGAATTCGTACTTTCTGTATCAACCGATGAATTCATGTAATGATGTTCTGCAAATTATACGCTACGATAAATTTGTGCAGCATGGAATTCGTGTAGTCGATAGTTGTTGCACGTATTAATTATGAGATATTGAGTTTTAAATAAAATTGTTATATATGCAGATATATCTGTACATATTGCACGTCTTAACAGAAATTGCTGATTAGATAGGATTGTAGTTCGGATTCTCTCTTCGAGGATGCAGTCGTCGATAAAAGTGTGAAATACGATTTAAGATATTATTACCGGATAGTACTTCCTAACCGCCGTTAAGATATTGAATGAGGCACTAGCGAAGAAAAGTCATATGTTTAAAACGTGCCGAAAATACTTGCAGAATCTGTTTTGGAGTCTTTTGGAATCTTCTATTGACTGCTTGGGCTACATTCATAAAAGAACTGTCTTCGCAGAAAAATTTTACAACGAGAATCACTGACCGCTTCTAGTTGATAAATTAATTGTTACACCTCTGAAAGATATAAATATTTTACTTTTTTCAAATACTTTGCAAGAACTTGAGAAGAAGAAAATATTAGACAATGTAGTTGTACCAGCAAAGATAAAACACTACAGTTACCTGTTAAAAACGTATAACACCAACGAGGTTTAATTGCAAATGTTGTAATATGTTGTTATATTTCCACAAAAAAATCGTATATCGTGTATCTCGAAGTTAACAAATTATATTATATAATGTGGTATAGTATATAATTATATAATATAATAATAAGACATTTTTTGAGCAGGTATAAAAAGACTTTTCCTCTATGACACATTATAATGATCGAATAGTGTTTATTGGTCACAGGATGTGATATCGACGCAATACAGATTCGAATTGCAGATTATATTCAGGTGACGGTACGTTTGTTTTTGATAATATATTAAAGACATTAACATAATGCAAATCGAATTGTATTTCGAGACGTGAACGAACGCTGCTCAAGCGTTCCGTTGTAATTTTTATCTGATTCGGACGATCTAAAGGTAAGAAAATTAAAATAAATGACAAATAATATTCTATATAAAAAAATATTTTATATAATACACGATGGCACATACAGTTCGTTTTGGAGGCGTTTGCATCGTTTTCAATAGATGCATGTATAGTCTGATGAGAGAGTGTTCAGCGAAACTTTTACATGGAAATTAGATGGCAAAGTCCAACTTAAGAGCAGGTAGAGAAATTCTTTCCCTAAGATTTTTAGAGAAAGTTTCAGTAATCGTTCTGGCTTCATACGCATTGTGATTCGAAGCAGTGTTCCGTGGCCATGATAGTCATCTTATACTAATTCAATTAAAAACGTTTGAACGTGATATTTAAATATTTTTAATTACAAATATATATTTTTAATTATAAATATTTTTAATTGTATTTTTTGAAGGCTCAACTGCGACTTTCAGAGCTTTGTATACAATTATCTGTGGTATGTTAGATTAATATATAACATAATCGCAGTGTGCTGCAGGTACGTGCGAACTTGTCCTACAGTGTGCAGAAAATTGACCATTTTTACCACATTTTTGCCAGGTAGAAACTTGTGAACATCAATGAAAGCTCATGGTCACTGTGTTGGCTTGGGAAAAGCGGGTAGAACGACATGTGGAGACAAGCTGGCCGGTAGCAGGTGAGTTTTGTGCGAGGAACGATGGGAATGTTGCGGCCAACTTGTCCAGCAATCATCAGCAGACCCCCGATGGCCTACGCATTGTTGGCCGTTGCGATAGCTGTGGATAGGAAGTGCACCGGCACATACACATACACATACACACGTATACAGATAACGAATCGACATTATCGCGATTTCGCCGACGCTCTGTCAATTATGAATATCGATAGTTCCGCTACCTACACCTGCCGTAGTATTCCCGTGTGACTTTTGGATGAATAGACAAGGGAATAATGTCATTGCATGCGTGGTTTATTATTATGGCCGCTGTTTATTGCACTATTCATTCATGGGAAATATACAGAATTCTTTGAGAAAGTATCTGCAACTAAATTATACTTAAAAAGTGGCATATATAATATAATGTACGGATTTCGATGTTACAAATTTTTTATCCGTAAAATAATAAAGGTCCCTGCATAATATCTTTACATTATGTATACATTATGCAGACATAACGTGCGTTGCATGATAAAAGTAAATTTGCCTATAGAGCAATAGCTTTAATTTGATACTGAAGCGAACAAAATATTGAAATCTTTAATACTATTTTGCTATTATTTTCCTCGTGCTGTGCCGCGGATTTCGGTCGTATAGCGGTATCGTGTCGTGACACGAGCATCGTCCATCGTCCCCGTCGATCTCCGCGGATTATCGCGGCTTGGTTCGGCTCCCTTTCTTTTTCTCCTTCTCTTTCTTTTTTCCTTGCGTTATGCCCACACGTCGAACAAATGTACGGCGCCTACGCTTGGCGCCAGTCCGAGAAGAAAGTGCGATCGGGGTCGCAGGAGAGGAGTCAAGTCTTTAAATGATTGCCGTGCTCGTTTACATCAGCGCGTCGTCCGAAATGCGGGTGAGATTCGGGGCGTCGCGATGCTCTCCCGGAAGCGACTGCGACGGCACGACGGCTACGTAACAAGAAAAAGAAAAACCAACGTCGTCATTTAGCATTACGACTCTGCCGTGAAAGACGCAGAAAGACGCGTGAAAGTCGACGACAATACTTTAATCCTTCACGTGCTTTACTGCGCGGGATGATCGCGAGTGCATACGCGTCGTCATCCATATCCTCGAGAAAGGAGATGTCGTAATGAGATGTTTTCGTCCGCGAGTATTACGTTTTTGAGTGTCGCCGAGCTGCAATTTGGCAGCACGTGTTCCTGACAGCTGATAAACACGCAAGCGGATTTCTTTCCGCAAGAAATTGTATTGTACATCCTTGCAGAAAAATGTCGACACGATTAATTTATCTGCTGAACATGTCATCAGTAGCAGCCTTATAAATCGCGAGTTATAAATGGTCATTGTTCTAACAAAGTTATCGCGAACAATAAATAAGTACCAATCTCAAAATCATTGCTGAATCTTGGCCTATTCAAAATAATATTCGAAATGCTTTTGTTTGACGATTGACGGAACAGGCTTCGGTCGTAGCTTGCATACGGTTCCGATCGTTTTGGTCTCATTCGTTGTCGAGGACTGTTTTAATTGAGCGGTTAAACGCACCATCGTAAAGATTCCCGTGGTTGCAGCTGCATCGTCCTCCCCTCGTGCGCGACTCCGCAATAGTCGCCTGGAGAAGCGCGCTCCGCTAAAAACCAGAACCATGAAACCCGAGCGTGGCTTCCGTGATGCCCATGGTGTGCTCATACAAGCGTGGCAGGTGCATGGCCCACATATTCGATGTAAAAACTGGTAACTTAACCCGACGCGCACGCCACCCCGCAGCGCCCATCCTGGACTCAAATACGCGCGCGATGCACCTGACGAGGAAAAAGAGTTATACGACGCGTGATCGTCCTCGATGAGAAATGAAGCTTGCGAGATCGAAATCTCGTGCGTGAATTATGATAATCATTTTGAGAGGCTTGGAAAAATGTCTGAAGTAATTGAGCATAAACTGATGATCGAAAACTGAACGCGATTGAATGAGAAAAAGGAAATCTTTTTAAAAAAAGTATCGGATTATCGCTGGTAATTTAAGAGCGAGCTGTAAAACGCGTAACAAAATATTATAAAAGTTTTAAAAATAATATGTAAATATGTATATGGCCATAGGGGTAAATAATTGTCGAAATATATTATTGGCTTGATCTAACAATATTTGCATGTTGCAGAGTATAATAATAATAATTATTATTATAATAATAATATGATTTTCATATCTCATATATTGTGAACACTCTGGCGATAGCATCAATCGAGAAAATATCACGGTACCGTGTCTGGATATTGATATCGATAGCTTCCCTATATGGTAACGGGATGCACCTGCTGCACCCCGTAACCAAGGTGGGCCAAGGTCCGGTGATCTCACTTCCTTCCGACTCAGCTAGAGACCCCCAAGTCTCCACCGGTACACCGATTAAGTCCTGGTGGGCCGTCACCTGCGAATCGCCCCAGTGGCTACTTCCTTGCACCCTTTTTCCGTTTTAGAGGTCTCCCTCGAGCGAAGCGCGCGCGCGTTTCTTATCGTCGGTGCCCCCTCGATGTCGTCACACCTCGGCGAATCGCTTCTAGAACAGGTGACGTCGTGGTTTTCGTGTTACGGAAGCGGATGTACAGCCGATCGGTGTGCGTCACGAAATAGAGTCACTAAAACATGCTTTTCGTTGACAACGATGCAGTCATTACTCGGACTGGAAGTTTCGTGCTGTGTAACTTGCGAAAACTGTTAAATAACAAAACAGGTGATCTCTCGTCAGAAGACGTTGACTTTCTCCTTAGTTGAAACTCAGTTTTCAATTTCACTGACGCCGTGAAATTGTCGCGGCGGTTGAAGAGTGTCATTATAATATAATGGACGTAATATTCGACGAAGATTGGTTTCTCGCGTCGTGGCTGAACTTCCTTCGTTCCCTTGGAGGAAAGAGGGATAAATGGAGTACACGGCGGCTTGAAGCCGGTAGTTCATCCGAGTGCCCGGGCACGCGCTGCACTGACACGCATACGTTCGCGTCCCTCTACGGGCGTGACGCATCCTGCGTGCGTACACACGCACGAAGGAACGAGAGACGTGATGTGTGTACAGCAGATTATATCGTCAATGTCGTTACTGCATTACGCCTCTTTGCCTCGAGGGCCCGAGCCGCGGAAGGAACTCGCTAATATCCCGGCCGGCGACAACGTAGAACACTGGAGGCGCGACGTGCGTGTACACATGCGTGTGCGTACGTGCTCCGCCGGCTATTTTCTGGATTTCTTGTCTTTGAAACGGCTGTCGAGCGATGTTCTCAATGGAGACCACGTGGTACGACCGTAATAGCACGCACCATTATGCAGAGAGAGAGAGAGAGAGATCGCGCGTACTTATCAATTGAATTGTACTGCTATTGAATAGATCTTCGAGAAAGAGAGAGGAAGAGATAATAATGCAACACGGCGTGTTACGTTGCACAGTCGAGCTGTAGCAGTGCATGAATGAAGTAATATAATCTACCTGTGATATAATGTAAGAAAAATAAGTCGACGATTTTGTGCAACAGTAATCTAGTCCTATTTTTGAGATCTCAGGAAAATGCAAATTTTATTTTCTCAATATCTTAAAATCAGTTTTTGAATTTGTGTGTTTCTTCAGTTGTATATTCTGTTACCGAAAGTACTTGTCTTGACATGAATTCGTTGAAAATGAAATAAAATGTCCACGAGGCAAGGAAAAATCGTGGCATCAGAGTTCACTCCGTTTCACAAATCAGAATGTAATCAAGTTGGTTGAGAGTCCTTTCATTTTTGCTTCATCGTCATTCACTTAAAGAAATCTTTGTTTCTCCTGACTGGCTTTTATACGACGGCAATAATTATTTCGTAATGCTGACTGATGCTGCGGCCGCGCCGAGAATTATTTATTGCTTATATGAGCGGCGCGACTGCCGGAATCCTCGAGATCGTAATCCGCTCAGATCGTTGGAGCAGGTACGCTGCTATGCGCGCTCGACGAATGCTTTTCCCATTAGTTTTCGCGGGCTTCGTATAAATTACGACGGTATAGCTTCATCCGCCGAGA
This sequence comes from Ooceraea biroi, assembly GCF_003672135.1. NCBI lineage: Eukaryota > Metazoa > Arthropoda > Insecta > Hymenoptera > Formicidae > Ooceraea > Ooceraea biroi. Next base: position 6,325,762 of record NC_039512.1, read on the forward strand.
TAAACACATGCGCATTCTCACATAACTTTAAATCGGAGTGTTAACAGAGAATCACTTGTACATGCTCGAATGTATTAATCAGCTTTGATAACGTTACCTTGGAAGTTTTACCCTTGCACTTTCGCGAAAGGAAAACACGCAGAAAAAGAGCTTGATCATGAAGAATAATAATTGCTAATAGCTCTTCAATTATCACTGATAATTGAATGTTTGATATTCTATTGTTACCACATGTTCATAGCTATCAAGTTTAGAATCTTAAAAAGTACTTAAGATATTTTGTAATAAAGTTGATACATCAGCGTTCGTTTAATGGTTTTCGCAATATGATGTAATTATGAATCTAATCAGAAATAAAAACAAAATTGAGAAATATTTGCTAACGGGATTTCAGTGCGCGTTGCAGCAGACTATTATTCTGTTATGGTCTACGCGTGAAGAGCGAGAGACCACTGATCGACGAATACCGACTCTACGTCTTCGAAATAGCTCTATCGAACAGCGAGCGAAGGTCACGCGGGTCGTAACCCTTCGCGAAGGACCGGATTGAACCTGGTGGCTACCAAGTGATCGACCACGCCTCATCACTTTGCTCGCTACCGAGGCAAACCGAAGAGTGCCGATAAAGTTAAGTAAAGAAGAGGAGCAAAGTGCTTGCTGTACGGTCATCGTCATCGTCTACATCATCATCATCATCATTATCATCATCATTATTATTATTATTATCTTCATCATCGTATGGCTTCAATATTCCCAGCTATCTAAGATTACTTTGTAGCCGCAACTTTCCACTTCGGCAAAATGACGGAAACCGTTATACACATGTGTGGATATGGTTCAGCCAATAAATTATTTGTTCAACAAACAACATCGAAATTACGTCACATGAGGAGATAGCACTCGTAACGCGGTGCATGAAACTTCCATAAAATTCGCGCTTGATCACGCCGACGCGGGATGCATCGCGCGACGTGAGACTTCGACGAGCGCGGCGAATCGCGCAAAGTATATTAGTCGTATCTTCGCTCTTTTACGTAGATGAAAAGGATGCGCGCAGGTAAGATCATCGTTTCGCGGCGCAAGAAACAGGATCTTGGAGTGGCTCGAGAAAAGCGGCGAGATCGTCGAATCATCGTTCGCGCCACCCACGTCAAAAGGGATGTCGAGAATGACGATCGCGACGAGAGTGCTCGAAACGATCCTACCAATCGAGCTCGTGCCCGCCGGCAACGGGCCCGTTTCGAGAAAATGAAGTACCTCCGAGGGGCCCAACAGCACGAGCGACAGCAGGCACTCGTGCGCGCCTTCGTTCCGCCGCAGTGCGCATTGTCGCGGGGCCCAAGCATGCGGCGAGGAACGGGCCCGCCGAGTCACGGTGCACAATGCGCTTGCGCGTGCACGCGCCTTAATTAAACTTATTTAATTATCCCCGCTCTCTGTGACCATCGCCTCTCGCCATCTCCTTAGCGGCGTGTTAGCGTTATCTTCTCGACACGCCGCGTCGGGAAACTTCACGCCGGCCGGTCACAGATTTGCCGCCAGATGTACGACGGCGATAAATCTAATTGCAAATATGAGAAAAAAGAGAGAGGGAGAGAGAGGAAGATAGAGAAAAGTCTTATTGGAGATTTAATCTGTGTCTTAAATTATCCTTGACAGATTGCAGAAGATGAATGATGAATACCCTGATCATGGGGTACCATTAAATTTTGTAGAGAGTGCTTTGCATATTTAGGAGAGTACTTATAGCAGTATGCGCAAGACTTGTGCCAATCGTAAGAGATTTCTTCAGCGATTCCATCTCTCGCAATTGTCTCTGCGATTCGACCGGAATAATTAAGCAGGAGAATGTACGGTATCCCGCGAGGGTTCGCGATTTATCGCGATCGATGGGACGAATCAATTTCGAAAACGTTCGGCTTGCGAAAACCGGGCTTCGTGACCGACCCCACCCGCGATATTGCCGAACGAAACGACCGCAACGTTTGGAAATTATCCGTCGACTGAAGTAGCAGTTTACGCCCATTTTAAATTGCAGGTACGGCCCGGGCAATTACGTAGTTTCGCCTGGAAACGGCGAAATGCAGATTCCTATTTTTTTTTTCCTTTCCTTCGACCGCCGCTTGCGCTATCGCTATCGACCGACTTACGACATCTCCCTTAAGAAACAAAAGGAATCGAAAATACGGCGTATATCGTACCGCATTCCTTAAGTTGTACTCGACTCGATCAACTCGGCTGGTGTTTTCTGGTGTTGTTAAGCTTGTCAAGTGATCTGATGCTTTCTCGCGGATGTAAGACGAGTTAGTGGCACAACGCAAAAGTGCGGTCAATAACGTATGGCAGATCGTTGTATAGCTGTATAGTATCGGGAAACGAAAAAAAATTTGATTCGGCCGATCACAAATGACTCGGCACGGCAGTTTTCTCACAGCTGCGGCGAGGTGCAAGTTCAAACCGATTACCGCCACACGATTACGCGGATTTTTTCCACCGACACCTTCCGTAGGCGCATCGACCCGCGGCAGCTCTTCTTCCTCCCCCTCTTCACCGCGGCGGCCTCCTTTCTCCTCTTTTCTTTTATCCACCCCCACGATAGGCAGCGTAATAGCTCACTTCGTTCACTGTTACTGTTATGCAAGATATAATAGGGTAATAATGGCACGGTCCTGGCCTCTCTTTCCCTCTTTCTCTCTCTCTTCCCCTTTCTTGGCCGGTAACGCAGGGTGGAGCTAGTCACGATCAGAAAACTGACGTAAGCATCTCGTTCGTTCTTCCTCTGCTTGTTCTTCTTCCTACGGCACCGTCTCGTTCTCATCTGTGCTCCGCGAGAACGGGCGAGAGAGAAAGAGAGACACACGACCGCGCGCTCGCCTCGAAACGCTCGAGCGCGGGGAACGAGCCCGCAGCGAAACGCTGCTCGACTTCCGCGCTGATTACTTGAAAATTGTGGAGGGCACTCTGAGCTATATAATATTGGAGAAGGAAGCGGTAGAGAGGTTATTGTGAACCTGCGAGGGATGCCTGCATGTTTTGCGAGGCATTCTCTGACGAATGCACGAGAGAGACGTAGTTGTTTCCTATAGCATAGGAACGATATATCTCGTTACGATCCTCTTCCCTTGGCGAATTCCATCCTCGACGCATAAGTCCTGCGAGATCGTGTAAAAGAATCGATTATAACAAAAGTTTTATTTTATTACAAACAACTTGAAATTTTAATACATATCTCGCATAAAAATGTTCTAATAAAAATATATACATTCTCTACTTCTGGAAATCAGAAATTTAATGTAATAAATTTTTTAAATATATCTAGTGTGATCTACAGATTTTATTTCTTTTCCATGTCAAAGTAATCAATTTTTGAAGGATTCAAAGGAGACAATTTTCTCTAGACTCGTTTCATTACGATAGATCGGTGTCACAAATCTTGCGACTAAGTCCCGTGCAAGTCTGACATGACCCGGTAACGTCATTGTCACGTGCGCAGGATAGAGCGATATCAGGACACGACACCGAACCGTGAATCTTGAAGAAATTAAGCAGAGCCGCACAGACGAAGTCTGAATCAATGGGTCATTAGAAAGAAAATGACGCGAAATTAATTATCACTCATGTAAACGAATGAGGAATTTGCTGGTTGGTTATTAATCGCGTCGGCTGGCGGAGGCTCTAACGGTCCACGCGCGTGCCTTTTCCGCCTCGGAGATATTCCGAGAGTCCTCTCTCTGTCTTTCTCTCTCTCTTTCTCTTCTTTGGCGTGTCAATGAAACAGGATATATTGTCGTGTATGGCGATTCCAAATCGAAACGGAGATCTGTTCTCGATCTGTCGTGGGCGACTTTTCGTCGTGTCTATTGCTTATCGCGCGGGCGAGCGAGTGAGAAATAGTAGCGAGATACCGCGAGGAATTCGAAGTCGTTCTCCTCTCCTCCCACCTGTCACGAACCGGATACCGTCACGATATATCACAGGTATTTACGGATAATGAATTTATTATATATTAACTCTCCAAATTCTTCGTAGAATCGGGGTCCACCCCCCTTGCCGCTTTGATGCTGTTCCGGAGACCTCTCTGAAGATACTTTCCTTTTTGCCTACCAAGTTATTATACTTTTTTGTGATTCTTTTTCTCTCTCTACAGTGCACTTTTGTGGATTTGCGTGACGGGTAAAGATAAACCATCCCGGGGCACAATAGGACCTGTCATCACGCTCTCGGTGTTCGTGCGAGCACGTACTCTCGCTGCTCTTCGCGCTCGTTAGTTCTTGAAACGAGCTTCAGCGGAGCGATCCGTGACCCCGGTAGAAAAAAGGTAATCGATCGAACGATCGATCGGTCTAGCGTTGTAGATCTCTGCGAATTGTTGTTTTGCTCTTTTCAAAGAGCTTTTATTACTTGTATACACGATTTCCGTTGTTTAAACAGAAATGATCAGAACGTGAAAAATATTATAGATTGAATAAATGGCATTGTATGAGATTTTTTAAAAGCTTTATGAATTAATTTATTAAATGCATTGTAGTTTATTCATGATATCATAAACAATAAAAATGTAACCTACGGCGGTTACGTATCGAATAATCGATGTATCATTGTTACGAGTATTCCTTACGCTCCTGTCCAGGCATGACCCTCCGTAAATGGATATTAATCGTGATACCTTTGTGATCCCGGATCGCACTTCCTGTGCCACCCAGAGATCCGCAGGGATTAAGATCAGCGTCACCTGACCTGTCGTCGAGCGCCGGAAGAGGAAACCACCCCGTCGCAACGAAAAAGAGCCCTCCTTGTCATTCATCCACGAACACATGTGCGTCACGCTATTAAGGTACGCAACATGTGTGATGTATATGAATTTGAAGAGGAAATATGTGTGTAGGAACGTATCGTCAGGAATTTTGTCGATTCTTTTAGAACTTGGAGTATCAACTTGAAAGTTCATGAAGAATTTTGATGAATATGCATAACGTTGCATTTTCATGTCGTATCGAAAAGATATTGTCATGAAAAATTTCCTATCAATAATTTGAATGTCTTAAATAAAGTAAAGATTATATGGGAAAAAATATGTCACATCGTAAAATAATACGATAAAAGAAATCTTAATTGTTATCAATGTTTATTATTATATTATATTGTTCCTTGAAGGAAATATCCCCTTATTTTTTCCAACAAATGTTTCAATTTTTATAGAAGACACGAAATGTTGAAGATCGATTGATGGTTGCTCACGGATGTATCGCGTCCAATTAACGGATACGGATCTATTGTCAATTAAGAATTTGTACATTAAAAAGATAAGCATTACGAAAGTATATTGAGATTAATGCTGACGAATACCAATCAAAGCAAAAGAAGAAAAGATATAAAGCTTGGACAGGTTGAATCCTATTCGATGTGTCATCTCTTTTCCATTCGTCTTTTTCTTTTCTCCGCTCTTCTTTTTCCCTGTCACGTCTCTTTTGACAACGTCCTCCCGTTCATCCCTCGCTTCTACCTACCATGCGCATTGCCCGTGGATCCTCCCTCAAGATTCAACAGGTGGTGCGTTGCTTCGTAGTCTACGTGTCTATGGTGTTCCACACGTCGTGCACGTAGTCGTGCGCACATGGGTGTACCCCATGGGCACCGCGTGTAGGAAGTACCCTGACCCTTCATCCGCTGCACACTGCCTCTCCATATGTGTTCGAACGTGATCTTCGAACCCGGCAGGTTCCCCGGGGGACTTCCTTCTTACTTTTTTTTCACATGGTCCTTCTGTTATAATTCATACATGTGGAATTTAGTGCATTTTATGTAGAAAATAAATATTTCTCGAATTATGTACGCGGGAAAATGTGTAAATTTTATAGCAAACTAGACTTGGGAGATTTACGTGCGATCTCTCCCAGCCTTTGAGCTTATTATACGCATTTTTAACATCGAAGCTACAAATAAACACTTGAATTTATTGTCTAGCGAGAATGTTACATCATCGAATTTTTTTCTATGGTCAGCGCGGACGATCTATCTTCGGCGTATGCTACTTATAAGAAGTTAATGATGTTTCGTGTAGCCAACGGCCCGGCTGAATAATAAATAAGACTTAAAGAAATATTTGCCTTCACGGTGTTTCACTTCGGGCTGATGCCTAACGAGGTGGCTGTCCGCGAGTCACCCCTGCGCCTCGCGCTCGATAAATCGCGTTAGCGTGCGCATAAGTTTTAATAAAGCCCCTCTCGTATGCGCGACGTTCGGTGCGATCGACGTCCGGCGAATTTATAATATTGACATGGCAGCTGCCCACGCAGCAGCCCGGAGCGAAATTCGACGGAGGAACGAAAATCGAGAGAGGAAGAAAGGGAAGGAAAGAGGGGCGAGAGCGGAGCGGCGCAGTATGTAAATCTGGAGAGCAGAGAAGATCTCTCGTGATCCCTCATCCGGGAATTACTCGCACGTGCGTGCCTACGCCGATGAATCGTGTATAGCCTGGACCGGACTAAATCAGTGTGTGGACCGGCGAGCGGATGTTAGGCAACACGAGTGGCCGGCAGGTGCCGTGATGTGGGTGTCGTTTTATGCCAAACCCGAGAGAAAATGTGCGGCCTCTCGCTTCCTTCAGGCCGTTCGCCTCTCTATCGTTAGCCGCGCACGGAAGATGGATGGCTCGGAATGGAAAGACCTTGGAACACGTAGAAAGTTTATCCGTTTGCTTCATTCGCGGGATAAACTCGATATTGCCGAATTTGTCATCTTCCTTTCTTTAAACTATTTACTGCCTTCTGTCATTATTATGTGTCAGATTTGATAGACATGCCTGCGTTTCGATATATGAAAAGTTCAGCGATTAATTGAAGCAGAATTGAAATCAAGTGTATTTGCTCTGATACACTGTTTAAAATTCCGTAACAGATTTTAACAGACGTGTAAATTTCTCCTCTACTATGTCGCGTCATGCATTTTCGCAATATCTGTAGTATTATGTACTTTATTATTTATTATTATTACATCCGTCAAGAATCGACGTCCCATAGAGACTCCTCTGCGTTCCTGTTTCGCGACAGAATTTACAATTTCCAATAGCACTTCGCGTCCGGCCGGCGGTAATAAACATGGGATCGCGAATCCGCATAGGTTTACGACGCGCCGTACCGTCCCATGAATCGCGCGAGCGGCTTGGCGACGCGACGCAAAAATCGCGCGGGTGGCGCATACGCCCAGCATTATCGACGTTCGGGTCCGCCGTGTGAGATATCGTGCTCGCATTCGCGTATCTTTCCGTAAACGTGCCTTAAATGCGATCCGCGACGGAACGATTGCCCGGCCCGTATAAAACGATTCGAGTTCGCCGATGCGACGCGACGCGATGGGATGTGTTGCGTTCGTGGAACGGCACGATCTTCGCGGTTTGTCGACCTCGAACGGGCTCGACCTCTCGGTCACCTTCTCAGCAGTGCAGCGGAGACCAAGTGATGGACGGGACAAGGTGGAAGATCTCTATGACGATGTCCCGCGTACGCGCGCGCGTCCGCAGGACGAGAGTAATAGTTTTCCCATTGAGAAGCTGCGTGCGCGCGCGCGCGGAGGTGGACTCGGCGTTTGTCTTATTAGAGGAAATATATTAATGTCGAGGTGCATTACGTCGTACATCTGCATCTACCTGTGGTATCGAAGCTCCGCGCGGGGTCACGCGATCACGCGTCGCGCTTTAACGAGCGTTATTCAATAATATTCAAATTTAATGAGTCCCTCATAAACAACATTAATGAATCCTACGGATCGGGCGGTACCGTCGGACCATGCTAATTAAAATATAATGAGACACGTAATTATTGGGCATCGTAAAACGTTCGCGGATATAACCGTTGCGCACGTAGGACGTTTGTATCTGCGTGATGGATCGTGGCACGCCTCGACCGATGTACGAAAGGAATATCGAAGGCTTCGAAGGGACCACGGCATCAACGAAAACGGCCGTCCGATGAAGGATTGTCCAAATTAAAGGCGGGACGAGCAATTCGGACGATTTTTCATCGAGCTCGTAATTTATATTGAAATTGATGTTAAATTATTAATGTCATCTAATTACATCGATGCTGCGTTATATTACGAGGACTCGAATTAACACGTAGCGAGAGTGGTCGGACGAGCGCGTAATTGGCAGCTGCGGATGAACGGGTTTCAACTGGATGCGCATCGACTGAACGTCATGGTTTGAGGAAAGTATTATAGGATGCGCTAATGAGTGTTGACAGTTATAATGACAGGCCGAACGGGTCCCGACATGCGATGCGACGCAAATGTAATCGAAGAACGGAAAAGTAATGCGGTTGCCTACATACGATGACACGTCCCGTTACCCATCGTGCATTTCATAAAGCAAGGTAGGCACGTAATAAAATAAATAATTTTATTAATTAAAAATTATTTCTTCATAAAAATAAAGATAACAGGAACATTGCAATACATGGCACGTTATCATGATATATCATGATTTTGCACTGAAATTCTTGCATATTTAATTTGTATCCATTTATTTATTCACAATATTGATTTGCGTTCATGTCCTTGTACCAAAAAGGTTCGTGCAGAAAAATTACAGGAAACCGCGAAGCGCTCGTCCTGAATGATTGACAACGAAACGAACCTGCTCACGGTCCATTCGTGTGACATGGAGCGATTCGTCAGGATCCCCGCGTAGCGGATGACAGCAGATCGCGCTGAAACAATGAAGCCCCGAGCTGTTCAGGGTTGGGAGAGGAGAAAGAAGTGAGGCGAGGGAAGTCCTCGCGAAGGTACCTGCACAATACGCGCATGGCGTGGGCGAGGATCGCCTGCCCGCGTCTCAACCTGCTGAAACTCGTTCCGCGGTGGGCCTGACGAGGCCCCTGCGTGCGTCGAGCACATACGTCGACCGCGTCGGCTTCCGAGGACAACGGACCTGTCGAGCACACCGACTCCGGAGAAGATGTAAAAGCGGTAAGACCCAGGATCCGCAGGGACGAGCGCCCGAGTCCGATGGCGGCATATAAACCAGGATTACGGCAGACACACGGAGCCGTAATTCTCGAGGCCCGACGCCTCGCCACCGTAGGACCCGCCAGGGCCTTGTCTCGACGTTAAAACTGCCTTGTCTCCCCTTTCTTCCGTTTTTTTTTCATCGTTTTCCTCCCCTACTGCACCTACAGATCGCACCGGGGTCTCAGGATTCTGCCCCGCGAAACGAGATCTGATATCTGCGTATACCATTTGCGCGAGGATCAATCTTCCGCACGTCTCCAGAAACAGTGTTTCGTTTTGTAGCGATTTGAGAGCCGCTACTTTGCCAGGAGCGCTCATGACGCGTCTTGTCCCGATACTGAGATGCGTTAAAAATCGCGCATCACGCGATGTCTCTGGGCCTGACGCCGCGAAAGTCCAACGGGCCCAATCGCACGCATGGACCACTTCTCGCCAGTCTCCTTAACTTTTTCGTTTTACGCTTCGCTCTTTGTCGCCTGATATCAAAACACGCGACGCGTGCAGCGCCCAACATGATGGAGGTGGGCCCAAAGTACTCAGGATCAATGTCAAGCTCGTCTCAATGTATTCGTACTACCATCGCTCCGTCCTTTGGAGAAATTACAATCTCACGAAAATCGTGACACGACGACGGCTAAATGGGCCCGGTGTGGGCCCAGCCGGGCCGCCCGGTCCGGTCCTCGTGTCGCAGAGAACATATCTTGCCCGCGTCGTGCCATTCCGGGACGCGTCTTGTGCGACCTTTTTCCATGGTGCACCGAAATTACGAGAACTCGGAGGGGGCACGGGGCTCGACGCGGGTGTTTTGACGGCCGCGGTTCACGATGAGGTCAGCCGGTCTCGCTTTCTCGAGAGAGGTGCCTCGTCGCGCTCCGCTCGCGAGAAACGGGGCCCGTCTTCCCGTGTCTCGTGGCGAACGATGATGGGGAAGAAGCGGGAGGACGCAGCCTTAAGCTCGTAATGACCCATCTCCGACAAATTACCACTCGAGTGGCATTGTGCGCGAGTCCTGAACCAATGCAAGTCCTCTTTCTCCTCCTCCTCCTCCGCCTTCGCCCTTGGGTCGCGGACCCATTGACGCGCATGTTGCATTTGATTTTAATGTCCGCGCGGGACACGCCGCGTTCCCACGTCGCCCGTGTTGTCCTTACATAACAATGTAATGCTGCTAATTTCACCGACTCGCTTATGCGACATGTTGTTGCATCGCAGCGTGATGTAACACGAGAGATTGTGCTTGCTTGGGGGAAATAATTGGCGATCAGTTTAGTCAAACGGAGAATTCCGGTCGCACATTTAACTCGACTGAGAAGACTTGTTCTCATTTATTTTTCCGCGCCATATCTCTTTCTGTCTTCAGTCAATAAATATAAAAAAATAAAATTAATTGATATTATGGAGTATTTAATAATCAACCATTTACTTTGTACGGCGTGCAATTATGGGATATTAATAATGTAAGGAGAAAGAGAAAAAGAGATATAATTTATTGAACATAAAATATATCTTTTTTCAATGGTATACCAGCAATAGCGGAAAAATTAACGTAAAGTGAGCAAGCGGAATTAAAAGAAAAAGTTTCAATTCGCGCAAGATTTTACGACGAGGAAGGACACACGGCTGGCGAACACTTTTGGGCACCATATCCCACACGCTGCTTTGCATATCTAATGAGCGGTCACTTGTGTCGAAATTTATGGTAATCCATGCGTCTTCCTGGCAAAATTAACGGCAATTTACCAGCCGTAAGCGGAATGCATGCTTGTTTCCGCCATCTGCATTTTTTCAACATACTACCAACTCTATTTAATGAGACGCCAATCGTGATTCTATATACGGCGTCATTAAAAATCAGTTTCATAAAAAACTGCGAAACGTATATCATGCTCGTCGTAAAGATTCCAAGTCTCGTAAATGTACCGTCTGGTCCAAATAAGGCACAATTTATCGGCACGAGCTAGTTTACCTAATATGTTTCAGTTTTAATTGGATTCAGGTATTTTCGTCCCATTAAGTAAACGCACCACTCTGCTCGAGAAAACATGAAGAAACTGAAATTTTGAACGAGGTCCGTTACGTAGGTACCTATACGTTACAGGAATTAATTGAGAAATACTGACGCGCGTCAGGACTGCAGCAAAGAGCAACAAAAAGCGCGAGAGTCCGCTCGCGCGATAAATACGATCGCGGTCGACAAATTAGCCATAAAATCGGCGTCCTCGCCGCGCGTAGTGTGACGTCGGCCTTAAGTCACTTAATTCCGTTCGTAACTCACCTGTTTTCGCGTGTATCGGCCGAAATTTTAACTTATGCCGGCCATTATCCCACCTACCGTACCGCGAGCCGACCGGCAGAATAATTGTCGCGCCTGCGGTAAGAGCGGAGACGCAAAGGCCGGCAAGAACATTTGCTGGTGCGTGCTTTCGGCGACTTGAGAAAGTTTCGTCCGAGCCAGTATAGAGCCGGCGAGAATCTCGCGGTCAATAATCGTTCGACGAGCCGCCTGAAAGAGGAGGTACTCCCGCTTTGAGGAGTAGATGCGATTTTTACGGGATTGCAAATAAACCGCGCGGTTCGTGGCGCGAAACGGAACGCGAGGAACGCGGATTCCGCCGGGGACTCTCTTTATCCTTTGATGCGGCGAAGCAGGCCGTCCTCCACGCACTTTACGTTCATTACGGGGCTGACATCATTATTTCATGTAATTCACGGGTCGCCCATGGTTCGCCGGGTCTCGCCGCCCCGTGAGATGGAGGTCACCACTCTTCCTGCCGCGGAATATCGACGATCCACGACAGACTGGAAATGCATTTAGCCAGCGAGGAATGCGCCGGGTCGCGCCGGTGCACGTCAAGGTATGCGCGTTGCGTCCGCACGAGGAAACGCGGTTGAATCATCGACGGGCCGCGTTCACTCGAGCTTGCGAAACGCGATTTCAATGAGCATTTTTGTGATTTACTGCGCTCGTGCGGCCCTCCGGCCGCCGATAAATGCGAAATTCGCGGCAGCGCAGCAGTTTCGTTGTGGGTGACCCGTTTTGCGGTTCTTTATTGGGAATGAATACGTCGAATGTGCAGAACCCTCTCGATACGCGACTCGTGGTTCGCTGAATACACCGCGAATGACGATTGCGCGAATATGCAGCTTTATGTCATACAAGGAAAGATAAATGGTGTTGTGCTGGAGATCTCAGATTTTTTTACTTCGCATTATTATCAGTATTATATGACAATCTTATATTGGAATTTTGTAATATAGGAAGAAAAATTATCGTTCGAGGATTAACTGTATTCACACATCGGATTTCATCCTTTGACGTGGTCTCCTCTGGCAAATTAGGAAAGGAAAACGAGGAAAGACAACTTAATTGTAAGGAGCTTCAGGGGTAATGGAATTCCCCGTAATTTATCTAAAATATACACGCCCGTAGGCCGCATTATAAAATACCGTAAACATCTTAATTAACGCGTAATGTATGGGTAGCAAGATGCAAATTCCATCTGATACGAGCCTGACGTCACTGCAAACCTCTAAGCAGGCTTTAAATTCTCCGAATAAAAATGAAAATTATATTCAAATTGGCAGTTTCGCGTCACCTTCTTGGCGTCTGGTCGCGGTCTCCGACACCCACGCGATATCTCTCGAGAGCACGGGTTTACAGGTGCGGCCGGCAACCTGTATCTTCGGTGCGTGCGTGCGTCCGTGCGTGCGTGCGTGAGCACAAGCAGTATCTATAAGCATTCTATAGTGTACAGCTTACGCGCGCGTGATACACACGAGAGTCTCGTTACGTTTCGAGAAGCCGGCCGGCAGCATCGTTTCGACTTTCACATCGGAAGCACTTGGCTAAGAACATGTACTCAAAAAACTCAAAATATTTGACGAAGTCAATAATATGATATAAAGAGGGAAATCGCGATAAAAATTAATGTAATAATGTTAAATATATCTGGAAACTTGGAAAAGGTTTATTGTTGTTAAAATATTAGCGAACCATCTGCAACCTTGACTCAAATTGCTAACATGCACTACTTTAAATAGCATCGATCAAAAGACATAAACAAAAAACGTTTCTTATGACGAGAGTAAATTCGTACGTGTGGTCCAGAAGAATAACCGAGAATATTAAGGAGTAAATAAAGTGCTAAGGTAGATATCAGTTAAAAATATTACATCGTGTCGCAGTGAGAGTTATCTTGAAATTTCGCAATAAGACACGTATATCAGCGACCGAACATTGTACACGTCTCTCCCTGCGTATTCCTCTGATGGCGATGCGCATCGCTCCACGCGTGCGATTTGTGTGGCGTCTGGCGGCGATGCCTAACGTGATTAAGTAACTACCGGCCGTAAAGCCGCGGCGGGATAATCCGTGTAAACGCATAAATTGCCGGATATTTAAGATAGCGCGGCATTATTCGGATAGCTCTGGTGATGGCCGCGCGTAAGTTACTGTCGGGCCACCTAGGCGGACCACGGGCCACGCCTCGGCCCACCAAAACGGTCCTTTATGGCCGCGGGCATGGGCACAAAACGCGCGTTTTATAGGGACTGCACGGCGGGAACGAGCGGGCCGACGCGTGCGAGCTATCACGCTCTACCGGACTCGTCTCAGATTAAAAGGGAAATCGACGTGCCGTTCTATTTCCTCCCACCTCCAGATAGCGATAGGCGTCTTTATGGAGATGCGGAGGTGGTCCACTATCTTCCGTTTGCTTTCCAGGCGAGACAGCCTGATATCTTCTTTCTTTTTAGGGCCAAGTCGAGGTGAGACGTTTCCCGTTAATGGCACGTTTCTGACAACGATGAGGTATCTAATAAAGTAATAAGATAGACGATATGATCTCTGGGTGTATACTTGTATCGCGCGCAGAACAAGTACATAATTCAGATAACGCCTGCAATGACGAAACGCAGTAACATAAACGTCTCTATCATATTACATGCACGAGAGATTCCTGTTAACTTGGTATAAAACAATCGTAAATATTCAAGTGTAATTCGAATGTTATTCGAATCGGAAACTCTTAAGCATAATTACGAAACACTCTTCTTTTTCCACTTTGCTTAGTAGTGCAGTAATGGAAAATTTTGTTATTCATTATAGTAAGCACATTGTCGTCGAAGAATTAGAGCGTACGGAGACATTGTTGCTGGATATCCTACCGAGATGATCTCTCAAAGGAGCTGGTTCCCAGGGCAGCAGAGAGAGCGAGCGGAGCCGCGGTTGCTTCGATTTTCCAATCGCGCCTCCGATTGGAGTTCACGGCTAGTTAGAAGATCCAAGACGGCGTAGAGACTGTAATTTACATGACAACGAAATTCTCTCTTAACCCGCTTCTGACCCTCCTTATTATGATCTGCCGCGATTTTTCCATATTTAAAGGAGGCACGGCCAGTGACCCGCGCCTTCCTGCGCCGTTCCTGCGTGACTATCGAGGAAGGTGGCAGAGAATACACATAGGGCACAGGTGCCGCGATCTCGATCGTATCGAGGCCACCGATCATTGTATCGAGAGGGTCGCCCCGAACGAATTTCCATAAAACGCCCGCGAGAGATATACGGTATTGTCCACGATCGCTCTCGTCCCTGCCGTTGCCCCGCGACCCCACCCAGGATCAAGATCGAAGAGGCACATACCGTTCCGATCCACGTAAATAATGGATTCGAGAACTTGGGAATCTCCGTTCGCGCGGCGCACGATTCGTTCGTTGGCCCGTCTGCGCTGTTGCATCTTGTGGTTAAAAAAAAGAATGGAAAAAGAAAAGGAACGGTTCTCTGTGAAGAACAGCTATCCTCGTGTCCGATAAATTTATCGCTAGGCGTCTGGAGGCGTTTCGTCGTTCGGTCTTTGATGTCTTTCCCTTCAAAGTTCAAGCTGCAATCTTGCATTATGAATAAACTCTACATTAATGCAGTAACGTGAGAAGAATATTAATAAAAGTACTTTTAATTTGATGAAAAAGTTCCGAACTGATTGGTACAAACTTTTCCTCCGATGAAAATCTCGTCGCAGTAGAAACGTCAGTTGTGTTCACTTGACTCTTGAATCGTTGAAGTCAAGATAGCACTGTGACAATGATGAATGCTTCCCACAATACTAATTAACAGTATCACAGCTTCTACTAGCGCGCTGATGATTGTAATGAAAGAAAGTAAGGGGCTTGATAAGCGACTTTCTCTTTTGAAGGAACGTTTCCCGTTGACAAGCATAGTTCATTCTTCATTACGATCGTATGTGACGGGTTAGAGCCGTTTCTCTCAGCCAGGTTTCTGGCAGGTGATATACTGCGACCGAGTGATTCTACAAAAGCCCCGAGAGTCTCTCGCTCGTTGTGCCTAAATAATTCTTTTTTCTGTTCTCCAAAGTAGGCAGACGGGGAGATGGCGGAGCGAGGAAGAAGAAACTCACAGATGCAACCTGTCCCATGCATCTTGTGAACAAGAACGCTTCCGTCAGCATCTACGGATTCATTAGTGAACAATAGGATGATGAGTGCAGTCCGTTCGTTGTAGCTGACCGCACGTTGCATCGCGTTGAGCATAAAAAGAACAGCAACGAAATCCTTCAGACGCGAACAATGGGGAAGATAAAGAAGTATAGCTGTATTCGTATTTACAGACTTCAAAAAAGAAGAATATTTCATCGTGCATATATATTTCATGTATATTAGTACAGTTTTACATCGATTAATTGACATTGCTATCTTTCAAATCTGTAACAAGACTATTAAAGAATATTATTAAAGATAGAGTGCAACTGTTAAATAACCGGATAATAAAACTGGATAATAGCATATCGAATAATAGAATACTAGTAAAGATCAATAAATAAATCGAATAGTATACTTTAATGTTGAATAAACGATACTGGTCGACGTACAAATTTCTGCAGTACGGTATTGTGTTTGATAACCAGACAGATATTTCGCAAATAATGCACCGATTACCGAGCACCTACCTCCTTACGGCCGTGAATGTACATGCGGCCACGTAGCTTATCCCTTTTGCTCCCCTCCCACGTTTCCTTCCTCCTTCTTTTTCTGGAGCGTGCACAACGAAGTGCATACTGAGAGAAGGGCACGTAGAGGAGTATGTAGATGCAGGACAATGCGGTCCTATTAACGAGATCAAACGATACACGGAGACGACCGCCGTGGTCCGGTACTGTGCTCCCGCTAACCAGGGATGCATTCGCTTATGCAACTCTTGGTCGTCGCACACATTTTATGACGTAATTTAGGCCGATTATTTAATATTTTCATGATGTTTTAGCTACGAACAATTAAAGGTAATCAAAATGGTTAGCGTAGAATTATAAAAACAAGCAGCAAATTATATTTTTCTTCGTTGAAACTTGCCTTGTTATTTCTTGAAACTACACAAGTGATAATATAATGTTGGACAGATATTTTTACATAATTAGAAAACCTGTATTAAAATAGATATGGTTTAGGGAGCTGATTATTATTAATGCGAAATATCGACATAAAGTAGTCTGCAGGTATCGCAGTTCTCTGCGACCCTGACAATGATAAGAAGGCAGCACGACAGTGGCGGCGTTACCGGGCACTGGATTTACGGAGGCGACAAACCGATATACCACATCTTCTATCCTGAGCTCTTCTGTGTTTCCTCTCGATCCACTTTGCCATACTCTTTTTCTTCGAGAGATGCTGCGCTTCTGTTACGGTTACGATAAGTAATAATAACGATTGTCGCCACAACTGCGTGCATGTTAAACTGGATATTCTTAACAAACATCATAGAATTCATAGAAAATTTGTAATGGAACAAATCGGCGGATTAATTAAGAGAAAACATGTAGTTGACAAAGCATAAAAATAAAAAATGCAAAAGAATAAAATACAATTGCGGAAAATAACATTTTATTACGAAAGAATGCATGGCCGAAAATATCACAGTGCGACAAATATTTGAGTTGTGTAAAAGATCCCAAGTAAAGGATTCATGGAACCCAGTACCGTGTTGCGGTGTCGTTATTATTTTCTCGCGCAAGTGCGTCAAGCTGGAGCGGCGAGTTTAAATCTGTGAGCAAAGAAAACAGCGGCACGAGACGAGGGACACGAGCGAACCAGATTGCTTTAATTTGTTGCGCGTCTGGCAAAAATGTTAATGCCCGTCGGCCGCTCGTAATTCAGCCCCAACTCCAGGGCCTACTGTTCCCTTCTAGTCCTCACTCCTTCTCGCTAACGTGTCCCCTGCCCCCCTCATCCTCAGTCCCTCCCGCGCGCTACACGGTTGCTCTTATCTGCGGTTTTATGTTCGGCTTTGCGTTTTAGCCACGTCCATTCGCGACGGCACGTCAGGGGTGGGTGCGGGGGATGCAGGAGGACGCATTGGGTTTTAAGTTTTACGAAAGGCCAACCGAGTGACAGGTTTATTCGTTCGTGCGCGGCATCTCGTACCTCCGGATTTGCGAGCATCGGCCGACGTGCGCAAGAATTAAATCGAGACTCGTTCTCCAAGAGAGAGATCAGGCTAATTGTATATTTGTTGGTAACAACAAATATATAAGACACTTTAAAATTTACTTTTATTAAATCATTTGCGTTTACATAAAAGATATGCGCGTAGCAGGTATACTGCGAAAGTATAGTCATTATGTTAAGTTGGTCATTATCTCCCCCTTATTTTCTCGCAATTATCAACGGCAATGAATTATTCATAAACCGCTGCTTAGCGTAAGGCAAGTTTATTCCAATAACGCATCCGCGCCGATATCGATAATGCGCATAATAATCCGAAACATATTCCAGGCGTGAACGCTGAACGTACATAATTTTCGCTCGGTATCTTAGAGTCGCGCGGAATTCCGGGAGACGCGATACTGCAGTATTTGCTGCGCGAACACTGCGTTAAGTATGATAGCTGGTCCCGGCAATGACGACGGGATAAAGCCGTGATAGAACCAGGCCACTGCCGGGTTGTCACGATAAACTACATCGTGCAACGCGTCGTACGCAGCAGGCTTCGCACGGTCGCGCCTAATCGTCCGATCTCCGCGTCTTAACGCTCGGCGGAGAGACGCGGATGAGTCGCATTCGCGCGCGATCACGCCTTTTCGCGCGCGCGATGCACTTCCGATGCACTTGTCGCGTCCACTTTCCCGGGCATTTTCACACGAGCGGCCTGTGGGAACCGCTCTCGTTCGCTGCACCCAGCGCCGCAGGCTGCTGGCATCGGGCCCACGACACTCGTAGGGCGACAGATTGGAGAAAAAAAAGTCGGGCCCCCTTCCGCAAACACTCGCAACGCCGACAACGACGTCGCTCCTCGATGAGACCTCTGCCCGTATGCGTGTGGGAAGGGAAGGAAGGCGCCGTTATAAATACAACCGGAATGGATATCGATAAGTCTGGGCCATCCGGGTATCCCCTTTCGACATAATCCTAAGCTCGTTAGAGCGCGCGATACCCGTCATGCGATTCGTCTCGGATTTGCCGGTGCATTGCGGTGATACCGCGTTATACGCGCAAACTTTGTCGAGGGCTTTGCCACACGGCGGAAATAGAATGCGATCAATAAGGTAGGTTGGTGGTGCTAGTGGTACAGCCGAGTGAGATCGTTAAGAACGACCGAGATCCGAGAATGTGACGCGATTCGGGAAGCGATCGAGATTGCGGAATACTGAGTTTCGCGAAACCTTATGTCTCATTAAATTATCCTCTAATCGTGGGAACACGAAGGGCTAGCTATCTTCCTGATTAGCGTTATGCAAAATACTATTGCATTCCATTCGCCGCTACCTATGATCCTTTCGAATGCCCGCTCTTGGAGAACGCTCTTGGGTCAAGCGAATTAATTCGACGATTCAATAAATTTTAAAGGGTTATTGCGATAGAGCGAATCAAAACGACGACGGCCAGCCACTTGACTTTTTTATTAAGTGGTTTACCTTAAATATTATTTTACGATTTACTCGAAACACCCTCGAACTCCATTCATAGAGTCAACCAAATATTGTCCCGAAGCACAATCGTTTACCATCGCCATTTACTGACGGAGTCACTTCGCCTCGAGTCTTTTTTCTTCGTCGGCTTTCTTACCCCGTCACAAGACTTCATCCCCGTTTTTTCTTACCGTTTCCGTGTATTCGGCCAACAGTAGTCGCTCGCTGTTGACAGTGAATACCCTTTTAACGACACTCGAGAGAGAAGAAGAGAGACGCGTCGGATAGGCATCGATCACTAGTCGCGAGATCGCATCTGTCGCTACGGAAACGGCTGTACCCGCGACTTCCGTTTCTCAGTGTCACGTTACCACTCGTTCGGTTAATATACTCTGGGGTCAAGGTCCTGGTCGTTGCATCAAGAAGCAACTAAATAATTCGAAACAAGTGTGCCGTTTATGATCTTAATGGGTTTATGAACAGTGACGATTAAGTCACTGGTTTAAACGATTTGAAATTAATAGAGACGAATTGTTCGATTACATGGGAATCGTAATTCCCATATATCAAACAGGCCATTGTACTACGGAATTTTGCCGTTTATCGTTTCTATCTTATCTTATCTGGGGTATATTCGGCGGTCCTTTAAAGGGGACATCGGGAATATGGTAATTGATTGAACAGCGAGGCTCAATGACCGCGTTCGAATCCCCGCGCACATCATACATGGTGTGAAAGACATTCCCGGTGTAGATCGAAATGCATCGGCGCCCGATAACGACGGCCAAACGTTGACAAAGGACGCTATCTGAAATCTGTTTGGGACGCACTGCATACCGCATGCCGAGTAGGCCGCATAAATGCATTTATTCCATGGCCCGCGATGGTGCTTCTGCTTCAAGGAGGACTCGACGGAGATGAAGAAGGTCTTTCATCTCGGCTTTCTATTAAAAATACACCGGGACATAAATATACTTGAATTAACCATAAGTTCCACTGACTCGGGTCAACTATACTCCGAGGATCGAATACAATCGCCTCTCAAACGGAGACGAGACGCAATATCGTATGCACACGCGTCGCAGAATATCATACAGAATAAAAAAAAACAGGATATTGATACTTCGAATACATATAAATTTAAGTATTTGAGTACTAAATACAGACGCGTTATATTATAAAAAATTACGTTAAAATAGCGATGTTACATACGATTAGAAATTCCTCGATCATTCGTTTCTTCAATTTATTGTTCTCGTCAATGGGATATGCATGACATAGCAGTCAAAGGAACTTAATTGATGCTTCTCGGGATAATTAAGACCTCTTCTCGTTAAATCACAAGACACGTCGCCGCATCGAGCGACTATATCAAATGCATTCCAAGTAAAGATGACAGTAGACGCAAGGCTTTCAGTTAGACTAGTTCGTTACACGCACAGTGGGTCATTGTTATCTCATTGGCGTCCCTGACGTCTCCTTCCAGAAGCGGATATATCATTCTTGTTGGGTGAACAGGTCCTTTAGCGGAGATAACAGCGAGTTGGGCGCCGATGGAGTTGCATTCATAGTGCATTCCCCGAAGATGCGTGTCGCGCTCAGAATTGTAATGCGTGCTCCACTTGTCTTTCTCCCGGCAGGTTCATCGCCCAAGGAGAGACCAGCCACATTGTTTCCAGCAGAGAAAAGGATTCGATCTTATCTCCCGGAAATTTTTTGGCGGTGACGGACCCGCCACTTACGGTATGCACTTATTTGGTGTGCATTCACAGTTTACAAGACTATATATTCAGTTTTATCTACGATTCTTTTCCAAAGGGATTGAAGTTTTTGAAGAAATAGGTACATTGAGGTAAGCAATTTCTTCTTAATTTTTTTAAGTTTGATTTAGACTTGTGTGTTCGATTTTTGTGATGTCTAATTTTAATATGCGAGTTGGAGGAGAGATAGCATTATTCTCTCTTTGTGTATAGTTTTATTGTTTCTTTAGGTCTTTCGAACGTTTCTTACATGTGCTTTTCTTACAAACATGATATAAATCCTGGCTCATCGATGACAGGAAAAAGGAAACATATGCCGGGGAGGAGCCATCGCTGAAGAAACATAATTAATTGTGTCTTGACTTTTGTCGATGGGTGGGACACAGTCAATTTCTCTTGATACCGTAAGCCAACTTCGGTCCTTTATCCCTTACACCAAGTAGTCATTAAATTCATCGGACCAAGAGTCGCACAAAGAGTAACCCCATTTTCTTTTGCATCCAAGAACAAACAAACTGATCGCTTGAAAAATATCAGTAACTGTTTCTGATACAAATCTATATTTATCGTAGGGACACCGACGGTACTTCACCGCAGCTGTGGTTGTAGAAAAGGAGCACGATGACGTTGGTGCGCCGGGTTTGGCGACAATCAGAATGAATAGTGAATCGCGCGGCGGCCATTCCTCCTTGCCGGACGTGGACAGGTTACCACTGGTCCTCCTATTCCGCTCCGTAAGGCTTGCTGTTGTCCAGACTTTGTAAATATTTCCAGCGCGGATGATGAACGCCGAATTAAATGAGCATTAATTATCGAGCAGGCGCGTTTTGCGTGGGCGTGATTCATGGTCCGGAAAGGGGCCTCTGGTTTCTTCCTCTCTCGCACTCGGCACTCAGTCTTGCCGCAATCTTCTTCTTGTCCAAGGTTTCCACCTTATCCTCGCTCTTCTCTCTTCTCGCAGCCGATCACCGAGATAAGCGACGATTAAGCGACGTGAAATTTGAATTCTGACCGTGGTTGATCCGTTAATGACAGATTTCTGCATCTCTATCTGCTTTGTATTATATCCAGAAATTATGTTCGTTAGATAAAAATTTCAGGTTCTTAATCTTCGTAAATATTCACCGCTTCATTAGTAGGTAAAAATAGGCTCGATGCGGTGCGCGCGATAGTTGCGTCGAACGTCAACAAGTTTCTCATCTGCGCACATCAACATGAAAGAAATTATATTTTTATTACATTGCATCACGGCGATGTCCTGTCCCGCTCTATGGACTAACTATCTCGGAAGATAAAAACCAAATTTATCATGAAGACGTGATCGCGACGCAACGGCGTGCGGCGAACGCAAATGCGTTGCGACGGCGAGCATCTCGTCGCACGACGGCAAGCACATTTTTTCCTCTTTTCCTCTCTTTCTTTCTCTCCCCTATCGTTCCAGTGTAACCGACTGGTCTCTCCGGTAGACTGTCCCATGTCAGCACCGCTCTGTCCGCTCGAGGAGTGCGCGGGCTTTAACGCGAAGCTACGTCGCCACACGTGACTGCAGCCCATCCCACATCTCGACAGAGTCTTGGCTTACCTAACCAGCGGGGCACCTGAATGATTTGCGTCCTAATCGGCCAGTGAACTCTCCCCGTGCCGCGAATATCGATTCCGCCGTCGCGCCACCCACCCTCCATCGGTCTTCTACGGTTGTGTTTTCTCGGTGCTTTCTTTCTCCTTCTTTCACGTGCTCTTTCGCCGTTTGTTCGCTCGTAACGCCGTTACGTAATCCGCGCGACGCCCTAGCACCACGTGGGTGGAGAACACGGAGGAAACGTCCGGTCGTTGGAAAACGTACGACTTAGCCGCCAGTGAAAGAGCACCACCACCACCACCGCCACCATCATGGACAATCTCCGCTTGGTTTTGAGTTACCGCGAGTGCAGGCCATCGGGTGCGCAGAGACAGCCGGGAGATCCTTACTGTAGCTCTCGTTAGTCCAGATTTATTTATAACGAAACAGGAAATTCTGCTGAGATATGTGTGCCTTTGAGCATCACGATACCGAGAATAACTTATTATTATACACTTTATGCTCGGAATAAACAATGATTTATGGACGACGCATAAAAGACAAGAAACTACGCAAATGGAAATACTTTAAATTAAGGAAAAATGGTCTGTGAAAATTAATGCGTAAAAATAGATGTAAAATACCAGGTAAAGCGTATCTACACATCTATAACGGAGCAAGTGCACTTAAGCCGGCCGATATCGAGCCGCGTAGTTAGTCGGGAAGTAATTGTCAGCCGAGCGATAGGCGCGAGTGGACGAAAAATGTTTATTAAAATGCGTGTAACGGTGACGCCGCGTTTCTGCTCAGGTGGATACATCGCGATGCAGGCCTCTGCGGTGGATCGTGTCTATGAACTCGATGGAGTATGGCACAAGTCTCTTAACAGCTATCGCGGTACCGCAACGTGATCAGGGATGCGGCAGGTAAAAATCCCGCTGACACGTTTGCGTCCGTACGTATGGCTCCTTGAGCTTGAGTAAGTAATCGCGCGCTACAGATACCGAGGGGAGATAACGCGCGACACACAGGCCGACCAATATATAGCAGTCTCATAATTTGCAGAATCCACTATGCAAATTCACGTTATGCAGACCATATTACTCCACAAGACGAAATGTCACCTCTATTAGCGCTACAGTACACGTGGAAAGTCGCTACAAATTATCACTTTATTTCCCTCCTCGACGCCAGAACGACATTTTCAGTCGTGCAATTTAAATAAATGAGGAATAAATTTCATAATTATAAGCTAATATGTCTCGCGATGTTTTGTCATCCTATTATGTGTGTATCTTTTTTTATCTTAATTTCTTCATTAGCATACGCTGACGTAACATATGATGTGAGCGTGTGATGCTCATTTGCATCTAATGAGCATTACTTTTACCAGCAAAAAACTGGCAAGCGAGAGCAAGATCGCTAGTCATAATATGGTCCAGCGGAGTGTAGTCGATTGCGGATAATGATCTTTTAGGAATATCGGCGAATATGATATCCTTTGCATAATTTATAAGCAAATATGAAATATATTTTTTATACTACATTTTTTTATGAATTAATCGAAAAGGTTTATGTCGACTTTAAAAATGTATTATCTGTCTTAATATCGCCGGTAAACATAAATGTTGCGAATATAATTTATGTGGCATACAAATATAAAGTCTTCATTATTCTTGTAACGATTTCATAATTTCACAAAGATAGATGGTAATGTTTGTAACTCCGGGAGCTTGTACATGCATGTGCATGTACGTGTGGTGTGCGTAATGTTTCAGTCGTAATACGTGTTCTTGCGTACTTGTTGGTCACGGAGAAGATATACGTACGTTTCTTTCATCCTCCGAGAATCGATCCCGCACGAGCGATTTCTTCTTAGTCGTTTCCGTCTCGCCTCACCTTCGTGCTGGCGCTCTTAAATTTTCGCTTCTTTAAACCGTGTGACCTGAGAGTCACACCGGGGGAAAACATAAAAGGTACAAAGGTATTCTCCTTTCACCATAAAACGAGCTACACGTACGGAAACTGCACGGTCGCTATTTACACCACTTAGCCACGCTGTTACGCTAACGCTGCGAGAGCCAAAAAGGTCAATCGTCTCGTTGCTACCAGCCGACAATAGACACTAGTCATCGCTTTAAATTATATTACGTTACAGCATTTAAGGCTGGGCTTTCAATACTAATGAGCATTGCTGAGAAATTAGCCCCGACATTCCAGAATGACTGAAGCAACCTGCTGCTTTCTTGGTATTCCATTACCAAGCCAAGAACAATCCAAGATGAAGAAACTTTTTCATTCGTGAAATATTGATGACACGACATTCATGTGGAACAAATCACCTTCATCGTTCATTATTTACTCACACTTGCGAAGAGAAAATGTAAAGCTTAACACAGTACCTGCAGGAACACGATTGCAAAGCAACGCCACGCGTTATTAATGTCGCCTACTATTCAGCTTCGGCACTTAATCAATTCGCGATCTCGCCTTTCGAAGTGACCGTTAGCGCGCGTTGCGCGCATCGAAGAAACGAAATTGAAACGTCAGCTAGTTTTCCAGAAGCGGCCGTCTCTTCATTATGTCGGCGCGAGACCTTATCGAGTCTGCGAAGTGCATCTTCTCTCTCTCTCTCTTCCTTTCCCTTTCTCTCTCTTTTACTCGATAAGCGCGAAGAGCGCACCTCGGCCGACACGCTGATAAATGGTTTGGGACATGCGATTCCTCGTGATCCCTTTGAAAAGCTGCGGACGATAGATCTTGCCCGCTTTAGGAACGAGGGCTGTACCTTAACCGTCTCTCTTGCCTTGTACAGAACGCAGCAACATCGGCGCAGTATCGGTATGTCCTCTCACTCCGGTGGAGGCGGGGGTCGAGAGGGGGATGGCGGGTGCCGAGAGCGAGATAGACGACGGCAGAACGGGAAGAGATCGGAGAAGGCGGGGGAGAGAGCGGCGGGGGCGGCGGCAGGGGAAAGCGGTTCGGCGCACAGGTGGTTAAGGCTGCCAAGGTGGATGTATAAAGGAGGACTGAGATCGCGTGAGCCCGAGGCCCGAGCGCTCGTACACATGTAAACATCAGATACCACGCGTGGCATCGGTCACGACAGAACTCAGGAACCTCGACGCCGGCTGCGAGGAGCCGAACGGGAAAAATCACCGGCGACGACTTACGGAGTAACGATGTCCTCTCGGCGGCCTCTCGATCGCCGCGACGCTGCTCCAATGACGAGGCTGCACGTTGGCCATTTAATTTGCATCTTGCGTTGACGTTGTACCACCATCCTGTTAAATCGATGATCATCGTGCATTGTCGAGGTGCAAACTACTCCGAAATTATCCTGGCACTTTGCAACACGAACGAATAATACGTAAACAAAAGCGAGAGAACGAGCTTGTGTGTGTCAGGCGAGGAAGGCTGTAGGTAGTACCGTACTATTCGGAAAGACACGATGATATATTGCGTTTTGATTAGACTCATTACACACTTTCTTTGTGTCATTGTTACACGAACGGTCCGGCTGCCTAATATGGTAGAAGCTGTTGCGGCGTGGACAAGCGTGGAAATGATCTGGGCGTTAATTGTTACGACAGAGACAAACGCGAGTATCGGCCCTAATTTGGTATCGCAATTAAGTATCAGCACGAAACTGAAGAAAAAGTAGCAGTTACGATTATTTAACTTATCAAGATGCCACGCGTATAAAGCATGAGCTACCAAATAATCCCCATAATGAGGGGATATTCTCGTAATAAAGAAACGGTTGTAATAAAATCCGGTCTAATGCCCGGACTCGGACCGGTCCCGGAGGAACGAGCGGCGACGTTCTTTCGCGGTAGGATGAAGGATATTTTATAGAAGGGCAGCCCTCGCGAGGGCGGGTGCCCGATATCTCATTTCTACCACGCGATGGAACACCGCAGGTTAATTTACGGATGGGCTGTGCTACGGGCCCCAAGTACCGAATGCAAATACAAGTGTGGCGAAACCGCAGGGGTCCTTACACTTTTGGGGACAAGTCCGGCGGGGATACAAATGGATCGTTCACCGAAAACTCGCGGGCCTTTCGGTCCCAGGCTCTGCGCCGCGTAGAGCGCCCTGAAGAGCAACTTACGTACTTTCTCTCTCTCTCTCTCTCTCTTTGACTTTTTAGCTCTCTTTGGCTCCTCTCGTGATAATACCACTTGAAAAATTGTTCTATTATTCATTACGTCCGTCATTACAATGCGCGTTTGGCATATAAAGACTAGAGCTAGCCCGATTGATGGCATTCACCATAAGCTTATGTCACTTGGCCGAATAATACTGCTAAATTTGGCATGATAAAAAATAATCCTCTTAATATTCTTTAACTATTCCAGACTCACGAGGTTATTACAAAACGATATGCTTCTTGTAAAGGGAAAGGTGATTAATAACGGCAGTTTTTCATTCTAATAACGTAATATTTTAAAAATCTCTTTATTTTTCCTTTTAATACATTAATGTTTGATATTATTGAAGCTACGTTGAAGAGAATCAGCTACTAACACAGGTGTAAATATGTAAATCACGTTTTGGAAAGAAAATTCTACACTATTGGAGTATAATAGTATACAGCATCGAATCGTAAAGCACGTCTCTCAAACAAAGAATGGAGAATGCATAACAAAAGTCTAAATCGGCAATCGATCGATCATCATCAAGTCTCGAGGAACGCCTCGCTATCTCCGTGTCATCGTCTCGACATCCATCAAACCAGGTGGGACACGCTCATCTCCGCCTCTCGTCATAAAAATAAAGACATTCCCTTCTTCTTTAGGAGCCCATAAAATCTCAATTCTCTCAATTCCTGCATAGGGGTCGATCGCTATCTCATGCACGCACTAGTCCTCCCGTAGATCCCGTAGACCACGCGTGGATACTCGCAACTTCGAAGAGTCTTCTCGGAAGAGCACTAATTTCCGATGATGGCTGCCGCCGAAGTGTTCCCCACCCATCTGGATGTCCCGCTGAGCTGGCCCCGTAACTTCTCCCGACCATATCATAACCCGAACATTAGGAATTCGAGACGGTGGGCGGGATAGGTGGTTCAATAACCCGGCAACGGGAATGTGGACATATTTCAATCCGTTCTGGCATGTCGTCTCGATAAGCGACGCGCATCAGTCAGCCGCGAGGTGTCCGTCCAAATGAATCTCCGCCGATGCTCGAGCATGGCTACAGGTGACTCTAACAAAATGAGCCTTAATGGCTTAGCCTCAATGTACCAACGTTGCGTACTTCTCAAGCGTGTTGCTGGCCGAGTAATGATGAACCCGAATTAACGAATGCACGAATTCCGAGCGAGTTGATTGCATTAAATTTTCTATTCTTTCATTATTATTGTTATACTCTCTCTCTCTCTTTCTTCCTTTCTCTTTTTCTTTCCTAAAAACTTTAGTCTACATAAAAGATAAAATGTATATTTTATTTATCATAAATATTTTATTTATCATTACTTTTTCTCTCTTAACATTGCTAATTCAAAATATATTAAGGTTGTAAATGTATATTGTATATTATAAAATGTATATATAGTTTACAGAAGTTTGACATACCTAGGAATATTGCCTTTAAACTTCTTGGCTAAGGACAGTAAGTGGACAGATAAGCTCCCGCGGTCTTACTATAATTTCATCGTAAACGCGATCCTAGCCTCAGGCAATGAAGATCGTTTACAGGATTCTAACCGCTAAGATTACGTTCTAGTCAATTATTATGGGCATTCCGGAAATCTTTATTACGGTGATATAGAATCTTTCACTCATGCGTCGTACTGCCTGATACACAGTCCCGTATAGCAATGTTTAATCCGAGATGAAAGACAATCACTAGTCATCAGTTATAAGAAATGAAAGTTGTGTTGAGCTCGGTTCGTTATAAGCGCAGATGATAAAGACAGTTGATCGAATCATCTGTTAGAAAACAACAGCTGAAGAAATTTTAGATTTTCGCAAATTTTCGAAAATAGATGAACATTAACTTAAAATTATTTTACAATAGCTGAAAACAAGAGATGTCAGGAGATGATACACACGTTAAAATTGTTAAAAATTAAAAAACACATCGCTGGTGTCTCTCATATATATGACAGGTTATGCGCTAACGAGGAAATTGAAGAGTTTACTAATTATTCATCGGGAGATTTGAAACATCTCTAACATTATTAGATCGGACTTGTTGAAAAGAGCGTTGATTGGTTTTACCGATGCCGAGGACAAGACGAGTCGACAAGGAACATCGATCGCGCTATGCGCGCGTTAAATATGATCGAAGGGATCAAAATTTACTTTGCCCTTAGGGCACAGGTACAGGTTAAACTCAATCAGGCATCGGGGCCAAACGAGCGACGTCTATCATACGGCAATGAATTGTAATGGACCTGACGACGATGGGGGGCCTCGCAGAGGGACCTCTCTAAGAGACAGCCATCCGTCATCGTGCCGCCGCCTTCGAAACTTCACAAGAGTAAAAAAGGTATCAGTGAGGATCAAGTGGAATGCCCGGTTTCAAATGCAAGTCCGTTAATGTTCTGAAATATCCTGACGATGTCAAAAAATTAGTATGACATGAGCGATGGAGGTGGTTGAAAAGTAATAAGTGTTTCAAATCTATTGTAATAAAAGCTGTAATACTGAACTTTCAAAGTTAAAATTTCTATCTCAATATAAATCGAAAGATAAAAGTATAAAGATTCTGGCTTTGATTTTTCCATAAAGTGGTTAAGGTGATTAAAGATCCATAAAGTAGAAACTGCGCGAGAATAGAAATTGCCTGGCGAACGCAGAGTTGCGAAACTCCGAGTGTATCGAAGCCGTTATGTCGACGTAGCCGCGGCGAAACACGATTGACTCGTTCCCGTCGTTGTTCCCGAAGCGTTCGCGTCGTAAATTAATAATTATGAGCGTAAACGTCGCCGGGGAAAATAAGCGTCGCCACGGTAATATATTTCACCATCAGCCGTCGCGCGAACGACGACGACGAAGCATCCTGCACGTACCGCTTAATTGCGCGGTATTTTCGCGCGTTCGGGACAAGCTGCTGTAAAGCATCGATATAATAGAGACGGATTTGCATATTACACGCCGCGAATCGCGAATTAAACGTCGTCGTCGCTTTCACCCTGGGTGAATCGGCACGCCAGCCAGGTTCAGGCTGCTTTTTGACTTCGCTCTGAAACTCTCGTGTCCAATTACGAATTCCAGAAAAGTACCGCAACAACCGTTACGATCCACTAACGGCAAACCGAGGGAATCCGACGTGCGAACATCGTGGCGGAATGCACACGTATATGCGATTGATATATCTATTACTATATATAAGGTATCCGCAACGTAAAGCAAAGAAGTACCCCGTACAAAGTTCTTCTCACAGGGCGCGGATCCGGTCCGCGAGATAGATAGCAGGTACGGGAAGACGGCGCTTGGAATCGATTATGCTCACACTCCTCGGCATCCGGCCGATCCCGCCCGTTTTAGTGATCTCCCCCCCCCGCAAGCGGATCGAAAAGATGCGAGCGCATCGGAGGAGGAGGTGGATGTAACATTGCGGAGAGCGACTCCCTCCGAGCTCTCTTGATCGCTCCAACGAAAGAAACGGCGAAATCGATTCCGCGCTCGGTTTACTTTAATGGTGCTGGCATCGGCGCACGGCGAGTACGATTTCTCTAACTAGTATCACGCACAGGTCGTGCAAAACTAACCCGCGCCGCAGTTCCATCCCGCGGGTATCCTACCAACGTGGCGCCGCTCCACCCCGTTCACCCCCGCGCGCCAGTTCCGCGGGAGGAACATCCGCAATCTGCAAAGCCCCTCTCTTGCATGGATAGAGACCCGAGAGATCGTATTAACGGTAATGGCACGGAAATCTTCGGCATGGCCAATTCGAAATAGTCGATACGTGGGTACATATGTTGATCAAATCGCGATCATTAGGACCGCATTAGCAATCACATACGATCACATACAGATCATTTGCTGGCATTACGCTGAATCATACTGAACCGTGATTGCTGCTCGCGATTTATTAGCGAAGCTTTGCTCAATCGCACGTCACAGTAGATTTCAATCATTTAAAAAAGAAAAGCCAGCGACTCAAAGAAAGGAAAATCCTGTTTCGATCGAGACTCGAAATAAGACTCAGGCCGCACACTCGCGTCGTATGTGGTCCGATATTATAACATACTCGCAGACTCGCGGAATTCGCACGTGGGATAAATGATTCCCAGCCTCGCGTCTTCGACATAAATACGACGAGCATCCAGGAAATCATCATTCGGCTCCTCCTCGGCGGGCTTAAGCCCGTGTCAGGTCCGTGACTGCACATCGCAAGCGGCGTCTTGTACATGAGCGGCCCGATCTCGCGAGGAGCGCGCGAGCGGCGCATCCGAGGGGCCCGGCGCGTTATCTGAAATATTGCGGCCGTATCTCGCTTAGCCGCGGCATGGCGGTACGTACGGCATCGCGAGTGACCCTTATCGGGCATGAACGCGACCTTTCGGGCCGGCGTGCGCTGAAAGAACCGACGTAATAACTCGCGGCGATAATCGGTCGACCGGCGAATAAGGGGGAGGGAAAAAGGCCCGCGCACACGGCCGATACAATAAATAAGACTTCAACGCGGCAGCGCGCGAGGGATCCGCGGGGCTTATAACGCGCCGGTGGACGTCCTGGGTGGTAATAGGTCGGACTTTATGTGTGGGTTGCACGACGCGTACCGTTACTATTCCTCGCCTCCATCTCTACCATGTGCTCTCGAAGATCCCTTTCGGATATTACCTTCGTCGGGGCTGAGCCGGCGAGCTTCAACTTTGTTCCGTGGGCTTTGTTGCGCCGCAAGGTGGACGTGCCACGTCGTGTCTTGTCTTCTTGATTCCGCCGCGCTGGTAATTTCACCGTATCCGAGTCATGGATATCGCGGCGCGTTCTCTGCTCCTTTGAGAGATCCAAGTACTCCCTGGATTGACGGGAAAAGTATGATGTTTTGCAGCGATCGAGAATTCCGGTGGAAACTGAACAGGCGTCTCGTAAATTCGATTGGACAATTTATGCGACGCTGATCCGGGAAGCATGAATAACAAGCGATAGATCGGTGATTCAGTAGTGAAATATCCGAGTCCGCGTCGCAAGGCGTCGTCAACCTGGCGGGTCCGTGACACGGCCGGCGCGAAGGGACCGCGTGCAGGCGTCTCGTCGTATTATGCAAAACGGCGCAAGACTGCCGGCTGCTGCGCCTACATGCGCGAGATCGTTCGATGTATCGAACCGAGGGACCACCAGGAGGCTGATCGAGGGCGCACCGGCGAGCACACTTGCATCGATATTTCTCGGCGCTCCGCGAAACGACGGATCCACGTCGTCTTTATCCTAATGCAGAATCGAGGAGACCTAATGATCCAACCTTGATCTTGCCTCGTGCTCGTAATAGCTACAGCTTCGTAGATCACGTTCAACAATCACATGACGCCGATATCGCGGCGCGTCGATTTTCACATTTAACAATCTTTAACGTTATGTATACTCAATGTATTATTATACATGCGTTTTGTCACGTGTCCAGCAAAAGTTTGCTTCCTTATTTATTTTCGTATTGACGGATTTATATTGCTTCAAGATATAATTTTAAAGGATCGGGAACAAGTGACCTCGACAACATCGCTAACATATTTGCGACAGGTAATTAAAGAATACGCGGAACGTGTCAAGTGGCGTGATATATAAGCTATTGCATCATCGTCACTCGATTCCATAACGTCCTATCAATGCGTACGATCGATAGATCCCTCGTTCGATTCGACCCTCAGCCGACGCTCCGTTCCGCGATCTGTCAAGCGCTCCCCCCCCCCCCCCCCCGATTGCGCCACCAAAGCAAAGGCGAAAGCAGACATCGCCACCTTCCTTCCATTCGCTGTTGAACATGATCTAAAGACATGTTCGATATGCCTGATAATTATCTGTCTGTCCATCTCTGCGCCAGTCGTCCGAATCACACGACAGGTGGAACAAAAATAAGAAATTAAAAAGAGAAAAAAATGCCGTTTGGCGGATGTCGAAGAGAGCTCTTCGGCTTTATCTAATCTTAGTTTCTGATTGCCCGTGTCAATAATTTCGCACTGCATAATTGTATATTTAAGAATCGCGATTAAAATCTCAAAAATATTTTTCATATATTAAGGAGTGTTAGAATTATTAAAACGTTTCTATCAAAGATCACTAGAAACAACGGAGAAAGCTTCGTAGATCATCTTGTCGCGGGAATGTGACATTTCGCAGATTATGTTCTCCACAAAAAGAAGAGCAAAAATGAATCCGACGTACACATGTGTCTGACGTGGGTGCATCGGATCTGTCGATCGTCGAAGACGTACATGATATGGGACGAGTCGGATCTGGACCGTTACTCTCTCGTCGTGGCATTAACTTCTCTGATTTCCCTTTGCGCGCGGGTTTGATGTAGCCGGAGCAGAAATGCCAATACTTTTTATCTGCAAGTATCGTCTCGTCTTGAAGCAATTTTGATTTGTTAAGCTTCGTTATCGGGTGCGAGCGATCTGTTCTCCAGTTACTGATCTACAATATCAAAGAACCTTTGATTTACGATGATTGATGTGTGACAAGATTCATTTATTTTAGCTTTCATTTATCCTCCTTTTACTAATTCGAAAAACTCGCAAGATCACCTGCATGGCGAAACGCGCTGAGAGGGGCGTCATTACTTACACTATCCAGGCGCAGCACTGGGATACCACGATACCTGGTGCATCCTCTCGGCCATACCGTCTTATCTATTAACCCAAGATAAATTCCGCTTGATGCGCGGTCCCGTGCAGTGCACGCGCGCAGAAGTGGCGTTCATACGCAACCCGCGCGAATATATCTCCGGCGAACGGGGAAATGCAACGGCGATTCGCTATCCATCCCGGGTGTGTGCTCCGGTAGCCCAGGTTCCGTAACTCCCACAATACCGTATAAGCGAGATATCCCCTTCCCAGCCTCTCTCGTATGCTCGGCCCCATACAGATACCCGATATAAGAGGATAAATTTTCTAAGGCGTGCTGTATCACCATATAGGAGAATAATGTGACATTTTTTCCCGTGGCGGCCTCCCGCCTAAGGAGGAAGAACGTAACTGCTCTCCCGCCGTACAGATATTCCGTACATGGTGCCCGTACCGCTCTTTAGACCATGCTCGCACATAGCCGAGCGGCGTGTACGGGTCTCCTCTGGCACTCCATGCGCGCGGAGAACGTGCACGGCTCGTAACTTATCTAATGTTACGTTTACAGGAGGCTACTTTCCCCCTACTACCACGAGCGTTGCACTCTGGATTTGTCGATGTGATAATAGAGCGACAGGCCGCGCCGGCAGGAGGAGAGTGCGAGGTGACTGACGTGATTACCGCCGTGAACTCCGACGATAGCGTCGGCATGGCTAATGCGCTAAGTGCTAATCTACCGCTATTTTTTGTAATCCGGATGCATGCGTATCGCTTACCATACAATTTAATTGACATACCTACAACGCGACGTCTGTCTATACATGTCGTTATCGACGATAATTTTCGATTATTCTAGAAACACGGTTAAAGTAGTTGCAGCATTTAACAAGTACATCCTATTAGCGCGGTAACGTAGACTTTTATTTGGGAAACATTCATTAAATTATAAGTTACGCGAGAATAAAGTCTCATATTTCTTCAGTCCGTTTCATCTTCGCGAGCAAAAAGCTCGCAGTGGGCGTTGGGCCGCGCCATTAACTGCAATTTTGCTGATGCGGCCCTTCTTCCGGATCGTTAGCGGGCCCACTTTGGCTGACTTATGTAAACTCCGTGGATGATGCAGAAGTGATTTAACGAGGAGTCCGAGGCCAAAGCGGAGACGACAAGGGTACGAATTTATAAGCGCGAGCATTCGAAATCTCGACGCTTGTCAGAATGCAAAGAAATAACAATAATCTTCATGGAAGATCCTCGTCTATTTTTACCAAATTAAAAAAAGAAAACAATAATCGTAATGATATTCTGCACTGTGAATACTCTACAAGTATCACTCTCCTTGCAAGCTTTTTCATTGCAAGATAAAAATTGATGACCGAAGAAGGTAATTAAAGATTAATTTGGGCGGGTGATCATATTAATGGCATTCGTCACAATAAGTTCAATGCAAGGCACGCTATTAGCCCACAAACGGTCGAACGGTTGGATCATTAATCACTCCTGGCGCGGAGGAGGACCTGGTGATAACCCCGGCAGTGACGCGACCGGACTCTTAACAGCAGAAACGAAAGCGAAGTCATGAAGTCGGTACGTGCCGATCGTGAGGAAGATATAAAGAAGTCGGTCGAAAGCGGTGGACGTAGAGGTAGGGAGAAGTCGAGTGCGCCGCGTTCGCGCACATATACGCAACCGTGAGCTAATATCCGGAGGAGGAGGAGATTGATGAGGTGGTTGTGGTACCGAGCGTGAGGAAGGTCAAGAAGAAGACTCGCACTTGTTCCTCTCTGCACTACGCTCCTCTCGAATCTCCTCGCGACTAACATTGTGAGAATACGAACGAAGGACGGCGGCGGCGAATGATCGATCTGGAACAAGTGTCTTGCTCCTTTTACGGAGATGATATACAGGTAACAAATAAGGCGATATATTTATATCATGGCGCTACATTGTCGGTCAGTTCCTTCTTTTTCGCCGGACGCGCGGCCGATTACGATAGGGTTAACGAGGAAATTGATGAGACCGCTTCGTGGAAGGACCGCGTTCGCACTTGTTCCGCGTGATCCCTGATCCCGCGACGGCTGATGCATCGCAGAATGAAAGACACAGGGTGGATGATTGATCCGTGCTCTTTACAGTGTTCTTTAATATCTAGTAATAATAACGTCACAATCGCAAGATCGAATGAGATTGGCAATGAATTGTTTTTATACTTAACAATTGCGTTCTCCTTGTATGTATTTCGACTAATCATCATAAAAATGTATGCGTCAAAATGATTGCACAAGTTTTATGTGAAAACTGTAGGCATAAATTTCACTGCGCGGTTTTTTCCGATTTGTTTCAATTTATTGCCGCGCAACATTTTGTCGAATCAATCGTCCATGACAGGCGATCAATCAACGAATCCGAAATACGTAAAGCCCTGGGCTTGCCGTCTTCTTGGACCTCCGGCGTAGCCAATCCGGGATTTTGCCGCGGACTGTATCCTTAACGATATGCGATTGTCGCCCCATTAGATGCACCTCTCACGGCCCGGTATATGGATATCTCGTCCCCCCGCCGCTCCCTCCCCCATATAGCGGGCGGCCGGCGAGGCCCCATAGCGCTGTTTATCTCTCGACTATGGCAGCGCGAGCGCTCATATAACGAGACGAACCGACCCCGCTCGCCTCGCGAACAATGGTCGCGGTCTGCGGTCCGATCATAACCGCGAGAGGAGAAAGAGGAACAAAAAGACGAGCAAGAAGAAGCGGCCGAGGCGCCGCCACCTCCATTGGTTCCCCTCGTTGCTATCGCCTCGGCTGCTCTAGCTGCTGGGGTCTCACCAAAAAATCGACCTTGATTTATGCATCTGGACCAGACGGCACTATGCCGGACCCAACCAGTGCGCACGCTATGCCTCGTGGGTATTATTGGGTCAATCTGGCTGGTACTAGGTGTTGGCTGCTCGTATGTCATACCGGAAGAGCTGCCATTAATTGGTAGAAAGCACGGTGACCCGTTGAGAGCATGGGGCTCGGTTGAGAGCACGATGGTTTAAAGACGTATTTACTTTGTTTGCGGTTCGCGTATAGTTTACTCGCGCTTAGCTCTCGGGGATCTCTCGAGTTATATCTCGAACGTATCTGGATTTAAGTTCGTCTTTAGTACCTTGTTAGATCGGCGAGCTCTGCGACGTGCCTGATATTAATTGTGCAACGTTGTTAATGTACGACGTTACCTCGCGCGTTCTCGTCTCCTTTTTCCGTCCTCTCCGTGATAACGACGGATGGCTAATCGCCTGACGGTTAATTAAACAGATTGGCCGAGCAGATTGGCGGGTATTTACAGGTACTTCTGCAAATGACATATGTGCATACGGGAGCAACGGCTACGCGGGGAGACCGTGATACTTATCTTCGTCGTGAATTCCACGCATACCGACCGCTCCTCGAGCAACCTCGCGCTGCCCGATGCTGCAAGTGGATGAAGTTCTCAGTATTAAGAGCGCCATGCTAATTATCCGACGTGCGAGGTAATTCGACTCGTCGCTGTTCGCTGACGTATAATAATCCGAAACGTGCGAGGCATGCACGATAGCGACTACCGGCCCTATTACGCGGCCGCGTACGTAGTTACGTCAGGGATTGCCTAGTTGCTGGTCGCTGATGCTTCGATCCGTCCAGCAATTACTGGCCGGTCAATGGACCAGCGGAAGGCGTGAGAACTCGCAGCTCGCATGGACGTGCACGAGTATCGCGAACATCGCGCGCATCTCATCCGGAGAAATGCGCGACACGAGTGAAAAAAACAAAAGCTTCCATCGCGAAGAGGCGATCGGCGTCGAGACGGCCGAGTCGAGGTTCGACTGTGACACCGGGTCGTTAAGGGATCCCTCTCGTGGCCTCGCGCATTGCTCGCTTGCGCCGATGATTTACCGTGCTGTCGTGTCCGCCTATAAAACGGTCATAATGTTTTATCATCTCGGACGAAGCACGGAAACGACCAGCGGTTCATGACTGCCGTCGCGCCACGCCATAACGAATAATGAAATCTTACTTTCTTGCCGCGGCGGGCGGTGCGCGTCATTGACTGGGTGATTGAGGGATAGGGAAGTGTAATAGCAAGGGGTGTATAATCACGATTATTTTATAGTCTCAATAAGCTCGAGTCGGCGTGAATTAAGCGGCATCGTCGAGGTAATTGGAACTTTAACGCTCGAACGGAGCTTTAACGAATGAACCAAATAACGTTTCATCTCTATTAACTTTTATTCGAGCAAACGCTTTTCCAACTGCTCTGTTGCAGCAGACATTGTCTACAGACATGGGTGGCAGGTAGTAGCGAGGCAGAGTGACTATCGATGTTGCACTAGGATGATCCAGCGCGCAAGGTCGATGCTTCCAATACCCGTATATAATCCAGCCTCGATCTATCGTGACTGCTCTCGGCACGTTCTGCTCCGTCGAAAATTTCGTTCCGCCTGTCTCCCCCAACGCTAACATTTATTCTACGACTATCGCTGAGAGCCGTACATAGCGTATCTAGCCGCCCACCGTTACGCGGATTATCTAAAGTATATATTCTGCACCTTTCAATGCGTCTGCTGCCGTTCGCTGTTCCAGCAATAATTTTACGATAGTTTCATCGTCATTGATTAACGGTGCTTCATTGATATATTAGAGATACGTAATATTTTTAATTCTTCAGCATTTTAAGCACAGTATCTGCAGGTGAATTACGGAATGGATGAGTCCTGTCGGTGTGCATCATCGCTATGCGATTCGACCTTCGGTGCCGAAAATTCCGTTTCACTTGTCTCTGATACCAGACGCATATATATTTGCTGGTCCGCAACACGTACGAGCGTGCCACGCGGTGTGCACTGGCCAGGCGAGCTGCAACAACTTTCGCCCTTGGGCGACTCGCGTTGCTCTTATTTAAACAACATACCTAACTCGCTCGCCTCTCTCTCTTTCTCTTTCTTTCTCTCTCTTACTCGCGACTCCCCCGCCTCCCACCACGGTAACCGGGAGTACCCGGCATCCTTTTCCAGGGACGTATCGATTCGACAGTCATTGGAGAATGCAGTTTTATTCAAATTACGAATACCTGTTTCGCTGCGTGGTGAACGTACAAAGAAAATGTATTAAATTAATATAACAACTCACACTTGATAGCTTGGTTGAGCTTATAATGCTCTTTGTTTTTCGATGGAATTTAGAAGTCGGAAAATTGTTTTGTTGTTATCAACATCTTTGATGATTTGACACTATGATATTATATTAATTTTAAAACTTTCCTGGTAAATACACATTTCGATAAATACATTACAACATTTGGTATACAACTATTAAATCTGTTTTCAGAAAAATATTAAGCATAATTACTAAACATGAAATATTATTTGATATTTACTGTTGTTTCCTTGGTAATTAAATAAATACGTGGTCCAGCAGATGTTAATAGACAGACATTTTTTTCACAATAAGGATCCTGGCAATCAACAAGGAACGACTATATTCAGAAAATCAGAAATTCCTTCGTTTATCTCGAAATAATGTTTGCCTCATGTACGGGCGACAGCACGGCTCGTCGTACTTCCCCCCCCCCTCTCTCTCTCTCTCTCTCTCTGGGCTCTGGGCTCTGAGTACGTCGCTGGTATCGCGGGTATCTCGCCTGGAAAGAGCCGTACTCGGGGTTCTTAGCCCGGTCCAGCAGGTACCTCCGCGGCCGTGGCACTGATCGCCTGGCGATACCGGCGTAATTTAAAATCATCGGGGCACGAGACAAAACAGGCAGCCGGGGAACAAGTGTGTGTGCGCGCGCTTCGGTCCCGCGGAATCTTGATTATGCATTCCACGGATGACGGGCTGCGGGATCTTACCCCCTTCCGCTCTCTTCCCTGCCACCCCGGCTCGAGTGTCACCCCCGTCGCTCGTGCGGCCAAGATAATCGATCGTCAAGGATGTCCTTTAAGCTGTCGCCGTGACACAGCGCGCCGGCGAGGTGGTTGACGACGTTAACACCTGAAGACTCTTCTCGCCGGCGGTGGGACGGGCGGAGGTGATATTTCCTCGATAAAATATCGCCGGCGAATAGCGAGCCGCGAGCGGCGCGGTGTCCATGCAGTTTGCGCAGCTTTTAGCAACGTTGTTACCGCGGTTGCTTCTCATTTTTCTTCTCGCTTCTTTGTCCGCCTCTTCTTCTGGGAACCGGTGCCGGGGTGATCGCGAGCCGTTCGCTTGATATATCGCGATAGATATTGGCATGCCGGGGTACACAATTGTGCGCGCGCGAGGAGACGACGTTCCTCGATTAAGGCCGATTCACGCTTCGCGTTAATCCTTTGCACCCTTCGAGTTGATTTGGTAAAGCTGCGGTTGAGTGAAGAGTAGTTGTTGGTCCTTGACCTTGGAAATTATGTTGCATCGACAAAGAGCGTTCTCCAAATTAAGGTGCTTTTAATCTTGAATACGCATTCATAAACTAGTATGTATCAGCTTTAACATGTCATTGCTACGCACTGTCACCTGCTCGTATCGTATTTCATACCTTAATCTTTGCTTCCTGCCTCGCGTGGACGATTCGTGCCTAACAACCGTCGTTTGTTCATATTCACGATAAGAGCATGACTGCGGATTCATGAGCAGAATACAAAAATCTCTGCATCGAATTAATGATTGTCGCTATAATATTGCGATTAGCGATCACACGCTCACTTTTTTGTTACTCGTTTAACACAAAATTGCCCGTCATTATGAGCAGTCTTCATGCTCGCTTCCATGATGATACGTTTTATATCACATTATCCCCGTTTCATATTTTTTGATTTTGACTCCTTAACGGCAATACTTTTCTTGGATGACGATAATTTTATCCTACCTTGTACACACATACTACCAGCGGCGATTAACGACTCTACGCGGCTTGTGGACATCCCTCACTATTCTAATTACCTGCCAGCATGTGGTCTAGAATTATTCGTATTAGCATGTGCTGATTGCCGGTCGGTGAGGAAGCGTTGCGTCCTCGAACGAACCGTGCACTGGAAGTTGCTGAAGAGAGGACGAGAACGGGTTGATTTATCGTTCGGGACAGCGCTAGTGCGCATAGAAGTAAATTGCAGAAAAGAGCCGGGCGACCTGGCCGGCATAAAACGACGATTATTTATAATCTCGTGTTAAGGCGCTTTCTTAAATATCACTTAAAATTAACAAGATTAATAAAGTTTCGCGGAGACCGACAGATTCTGCCGGCTGGACGCTTTTCCTTTTTTCGCACGCCGGCAATAATATGAATGGGGATTGAAGATGATGATAATAATTCACGTCCCATACAGTGTGTCGCGCTAAATGTTATTTATATGTTGAAATTAATAAACGTTACGCAAGCTCGTGCTTGCACGGTGTTCAAATTTATTTGTATTAATAAATTTTCGTTGCCGCGCGTAGGATTTGCACAATCTATCGCAAAACGCACAAATCGAAAAAGTACGGGGCAAGCTGTGAATGGTGCGGCCATGCAGATTTTTCATCAGAGAACTTATGAAAGAGAGATAAAGAGGAATACGTATGACGCGCGGGGAACGAGCTACCGCTATACGACGCACCTGCAGCTCGGACAAGCTCGTGTACTCGAGCTCGGCTCGTTCGCTTCTTCTCTTCCTTCTCTAGGAAACGAAGCGATTACGTGGAGGAGATAAAGAGGGGGGCGTAGCCGATCCGCGATCTCTCCGTGAATCCGGCAGTGGTTAGCCGGTGCATTAGTCTCGCGTGTGTCTCGATGCCTAGGATGCAGTTCATGCGGCCGCGTATAATCTAGCGGTTAGCGCGGGCGCAGTGCATAAATCGCGCCAACGGCTAAGCGCGATACGCGATCTGCGGGATATGCAGTGCATCGCGTTCCCGCGGCAATCGAGAGCTGGAATCTTTACCTGTCCGATATGCCTCGCGACTAATAAATCTGCCCCCGATATTTTCATCCGGGTTGTTTTTCTTTTCGCTTACAGGAGCTTCGGGAAGTAGGTGCAGTAGCGCAACTCTCGCGATCTTGCGAGATTCGACGAGATCTGGCAAGGTCCGGCGAGGCTTGACGAAGCCGGAAGAGATCTGCCAAGGCCTGCCAAGAGATTTCATAAAATTCGACACGGTTCTGCAAGGTAGGGAGATGTCCGGTAAGATTCGGTGAAACTCTGCAAGATAATACCTATAATACAACGATGTGTTTTTAGAAATAATGTAGAAAAGAAAATAATTTATTATATAATTTAGTCACGCAATTTTTTTATATATGCTTTACAGATCTGTAAAATTCATCGCGACTTACAATGTCATTTAAGTTTGGGTTGGTTAGTTGCATGCATCGAGAGTTTAATACTGTACAAAGATGAACGCGGTCGCAACATGCACCCCTCATGTAATCTATGTAACTTTAAGCGCTTATGACATCGTGGGTAATCAAAGAACCAGCCGGTCATAATTGCGGTAATAAACATTACGATTGTACATATAATATCTATCTTTAGCCTCGGTCATGGCGATATGGTGCGGTATTAGAGTACCCCCCGTATAAATAATGACCACTATTAAACGATCTGGTTGTGGAACGCAAAGACTAATGCGTCTTCGGCATTATGTTCGCACTGTTCGCTCTTTGAGCCGCTAAAAGGGTTCACGAGCTATTTGTCTGTTATATATGCGTTTTGTGCCTTGAAGGGCTCGTGCGTACCTTCCCGCGAATTCGGTCTCAAGGCCGCGCGCGAAATGTTATAGCTCCTCGAAATGTTGGAACCGTAAAGCTCTCTCTTATCCTTTTGCAGTCAAAGAATCTATAATAACACACCCTGTATAATATTATTATAATGATATCTTGTAACAGTAATTAATGTTATTAAATGTTATTTAATATGTGAAATATCTTGATGTCCATGTTAAATTGTGATATTAAATGTATGATAATTTTCATATTATTTCATAAATACGCAAATGAACAATTACCAGGAGTGAAACATCCTAAATAAAATGCTCGTAGCTTTAACGTGCCATTTTCGATGGTTCTAAACGTTTGGAGGAGAACGTGCATTCCGTCGCGGACCCACGAGGTCCCAAAGGTTGCGTCGCCGCCTCGGGGCCCGTGCTCGAAAGGTACGCACGATCAAAGGGCCCATCGCCGAATCGCCAGAACTCGGCGATCGGCGCGGACCACACGCCTCGGGCGAATAAGAAAATATCGATATTTCGCTAAATAATAAACGGCCATTACCCGAACGAACTTCGCGTACGTGGATCTTAATATCGGCGCATTTCGTTTGTAGAACCCGGCATTAAACTCTTTGCGGCATGATAGATATAATGTGGAGAATGGGCGCGTGTTCGCACGCATTCGCCGGGACCGCCATTTTTTCCTTTATTACAGGCGTCATACCCGCTT
Organism: Ooceraea biroi; assembly: GCF_003672135.1. Lineage (NCBI taxonomy): Eukaryota > Metazoa > Arthropoda > Insecta > Hymenoptera > Formicidae > Ooceraea > Ooceraea biroi. The sequence continues at coordinate 6,368,146 of NC_039512.1, forward strand.
AATGCATTCGAGAGCCATGCGGATTCACGCCAGGATTAATACCGTCCACTCGGTGTTTCGAGCGCGCGGATCGGTCCCTTTGGCGCGTCGGGGCATCACCGGCTATAGAGCTCCGGAAGGAGTCCTGCAGGAAAAGAAGGTGGGTACGATGCGGAATAAGAAAAGAACAAACGCCACGCAGAGCGCAGTTTCTCTATTGAGGCCCCGCATGACAGATAAGCTTAACCTCCGGCCCATTAACATTATTAACATCTGAACACAACGGACGCGGCCCAAGAAACGGGCCGTATGCCTGGCACGTCCGGCCCACGCGTGCGCCTCAAGTACTCGCGAACTCCGATGCGCTTGTATCGCGCTGTGAGGCCCTACGAGAGGAGCATTAAGGTCCCTCTTCGCGGCCGCGCGCGACCGAGTCGGCTGGATAATTAGGGGTACGCCAAGTCGAGGGGGCCTCGCGGGGGCCATTTCTGGTTATTAATTCACCCCATAGTCGATTCAGACGGGCCCATGGGGCCCATTGTCGAGGACGGCTGTACCAGCGATTTGGCTCTCTCACTCGAGAATATGATTATGAATATCTTGATCCTGTAATGATACGCTCTTTCATCGTTTTTGTACATAAAGCATAAAGTATGATAAACTTGCATCATGTTGTAGATGTTTATATCTTTTGTAATACGTGACTATTTTATGAATAAATCAACAGGTAAGAATTACATAACTTTGATTATTTTAACATATTTATATTTTTGCTGTCCTTTAAATCCTGTTCCTGTTATTAAAAGCAAGATAAAACAAGATTTTAATATTTTGCATTTTTGTATAAAATATATTTTTTCAGTTAGAATGTGTGTATATGTGTGTGTTTTTAATATAAACAGATATTTTTCATTACATTTTCATTTCAACGTATAAATAATCATTTTATAAGAATAATCGAACAACGACATTTATTACGTAAAAAGATACAGAGAACGAAGCGAAGATGATCGTTGCTCGAAGCGGGGTCAGTTCCTCCGTGAGGCGTGTCAACCTGCCAAATATTATGGAAATTTATTCCTGCGCGAGCTCCTCCACCGTAATGGATTTCAGCGTGCGAGAGACGTGCGCGTGTATAGCAAATCCGCGCCGCGTGCACGAGCCTAAAAAGTGAAAAAGTAATTCTCACTTTTATCCTCGTTAGTAATTCACTCGGGTCTAAAGAACGCATCTGCTCTGGGCGTCTGTAATTAAAAGTTATAAAATGATAATATCGACGTATCCGCCGAAGATGCCATTTTTACGTATAACTCATGGATTACTCATATTGAACATATACCATGAATATCCACATAATTTGAACTAACATTTGCATATTAATATGGTTTGCACGATTAAACGCTGATTAACTCAAAGCGAGAGCGTTAAGTGAAAACAGAGAAATCCGTTGCCGCGCACTGATTCAATAAACAACTCTGCACGCAAAAATCGGCGAGAGATGTCAGAAAGAAGATCGCCGTCCGTGTTAAGCGCTAGCCCGAGGTGAGCGCGCGCGAGCAAGGGTGTAGAAAATTAAATCCGAGAATTTTTGTTAACCCGTCCCCCTCCCTCCATCTCGAGGCGAGAGATGTCGGGGAGAGCACGACGGGTCCCACGGATCCTCGTCGAATCTGCCTTCCGCGCTTCTCTCTCGTACTCGCCCAAGCTCTGTACCCGTATCTCTCGTACCCTCTCTCTCTCTCTCTCTCTCTCTCTCTCTCCCTCTGTCTTTCTTTCGTTCTCGCCCGGGCATGACAGTGTCACGTCCCCCGGAGCAAAAATCCTTATAAAACGAGACACGCCGCGGCGAGGCGCGAGGAGATGAGGAGGAGCAGTCGTGAGAAGCGGCTAAGTGGATAAGGTGCTAAGTGTGGCCCGGAGGTACGACGGTTTGGCGCGGTGTAACCTGCGAGACGCGCGCGAAACCGCCGTACCCGGGCCCCAATTACCGGGCCCGCTCGGGGAAAGCGACGACGCGAGCGCGCGAGCGCACGTTTTTCGAGCAAATCGGGGCCGGATCGGCGTCGCGTCCACGTCGACGGTGCATGTGCATCTGCCGTGAGTCCTTGTGGATGACACGTGCTTGAAGATGATCGAGAAACGTTTCTCTTACCTCTTTGAGAGGTACGATATCGTGCCAGCATTTTGCTTGCCTCATCGATCCTCTTATGCGAACATGCGCACGTTATTCATTCTCGGGCGGCTTAAATTATACGCGGTCCTCTTAATGTCTATAGATGCGAGCAATATGCAAAGTATAAGAGGGCGCACATACACCCGTTGTCACCTGTGCATTACTCGTGAGATGCGAAAAACTGTCACGCAAAGGGGAAGCGATCGCCGTGTAATTTTGGTAAGAGAATAGCAGGTGTTCCCGATGTAAGAATTATTACAAGAAAGCAGATGATATGCGTGAAAGAATATGCATTAAATAAAATTTTACATACAATGATTAACATTGTTTAAGACATTTGTCACAGGTTACGTTGATGTTAATCCGTCAAAGGATATACTTACGTATTCTGAAAACGATGCACGTATATAGAGTGCCAGAACAATTTCTCTTAAATTTTATAACGTTCGAATTATTTCTCACCGATCGGCGAGGGCGGTATCGAGGTGCGTAGCCAATCGATAATCGCTTACATATATTAACCCATGCATCATCGACATTATCGTTACGTGGAATCCAACAGCTCGCCCCTCAGCTTAAATCTCTCATAAAACTTTCGCGAACGATATCAAGACGATTATATAACGCAAGCAGGCAAACGCCCTTATTAGTAATGCAGAGGCTTTGCTCAATAATGATCAGCCGAATAATTTTAATTCGTCAGTATGTTCGGCTGTTTTTATGTCGCAGATTATTCAATTTTTATTCGTCTGACAAATCCGCATACACGACCAAGAGAGCAAAGCGAGTTTGAAAAAATTTCTCGAACGCTTTCTCTTCGGCCTGCCTTTTCTCCCGAGCCTCGATTTGCGCTTTTGATCGATTTTCTCGATATCAGTCAGGTGCGCGGCCGAGAAAGGTGCACGCGGTGCGTCGAACATTCGGTAGCAGAAGAAATTACGAGCCAGCCGTTCGGCTTTGGAACAATGACTACTGCGGCAATCCGGACCCGGTTCCGCTCTTACTTGCCGAGTGTCGTGGTCTTATGTTTCTCGTTGTGTAATGAGCCTAACGTATGTACGTACGCGCAACTGTGCGCTTTGCATATATGAAAGTGAGACCCGTCTCCTCCCCGCCAGCGAGAAATCCGCGGCTCCATTGCGCGTTTATACGCGCCCGCGCGCTCATTATGATTCATTATTAGGTCCCTTTGTGGGCAGTCCGGTTCTCCCTTTCTACTTTGCCCTTTTTTCGTCCTCGCCACCGCCGCCGCCGCTACCACGAGCGACTTCGACTCCTCTCTTTCCAGGCCTCCAGCACCCTCTCACTCTTCACCCTTCGCGACTAGTAGGTGCGGCAGACACCTGTAGAGCCAGTGCCTCGGCGAGGGACGGAAAGGGAGAGAAGACGACGAGGAAGAGGGACGAAAGAATTAAAGAATCAAAAGGACAAAATAAAATCTCTTTTAAAACGCGCTCGGGAGAGAAAAGGAGAAAGAGACAAAGGGGGAGGGAGAGAAGTTGAAACCGTCGAGAGGGCGTAGCGAGGTGTGAGCGAGCGAGAAGAAGAAGAGACGAAGAGGACTCGAACGGGGCCTCGGGCCCCACCGGTGTGGGTGAACACAGCGGGGTCAACCGAGTTCAACCTCAACTGGGTTCTCTCTTCAACCGGGTTCCCTTCGTTTCACCGTGGAGTCCGTTCTCGTGTATTCGGTTGTGAAAACGGCCGTTGTCGGATCGGCCGTCTGCCAATCAGGAGCGGTGTTTCTACATGATCTTTTGCTGTTGGAATTTTTTGCCCCTCTCGACGTCCATCTGGAATCATGTAGAAGCGAGATAAAGTGGAGTAAACCTGTGGAGAGTGTGTACTCCGTGCGATTAATGCCCCTCTTCCTTTGTTCCTTTACTAGCCTTTTTTAGATTCCGTGCACGTCCCGCTTGTACGGTGCACGACTCGGGATGATTTTACGCCGTAAAACAGGTGCACGCACCTTCCGCCGAGAAAACACTGCCAGGTGCATCGCTGTTATCGCTTCGGTGATTAGACGTGAGCTCGTTGCATAAATATAGGATTTGCCTCGATAGTTTTAATAAATTTTAATTATCTTGCAAATTCGGCTATGTTAATTATTCAAAATAATTGTGTAAAACTCTTTAGGTTATCAAGATAAGATAAGAATTGCATCGTGATTGTAAAAGATAAATAAATTTATTTTGTTGCATTTTGTTGTGCATGTTTTGTTTAATTATTGAAATGAAATAAGAAATATAATGAATATTCGCATATGCAAACGTGGATATTCGTGGCGCTTACTTCGCCATTTCTCAGATTCGCGGCACCTGTTGCAAATTCCTGAGTCTTCTTGCAGCAAGCCGAGGTTTCCTCTTTTCTTTGCAGCATACGACTTAAGATTCTTTTATGCGGCGAGACAGATGGGCACCTGCTCTCGAGCTACAGCAATTTGTGGAGGGGCGTAGCCCGAACATGCTATCTTCCTCAACTCGACAAAATTTCAATCAGTGCCGTTTAGTTATCTCAATTACCATTACATCGTTAGTGAAGTATCCAATTAGCTTGTACCGAGAATTTCGAGTATTATTGCAAATCGAGCTAAATTTTCCATGATAATTTCCAATACTTTTTTACTTTTTTAAAGAAATTTATTAGAAAGTTTTGAGAAATAATGAATCAATTAAAAAAATAACGAAACTATATCTTAAAACCTATTTCCTTTTTTACATACATCGTGCCAAGCAAATAACGCGATTCTAATTGCCTATAATCAATAATATAATTTGATGAATCTTCTGTTAAAAAAAAGAACACGTTTGTTATAACAAAAATCATGATCGTTTCTCTTATTATTCGACAATCGTCTCCATTTACTTTACGATACACCTGTTTAGCAACCTGTGCACGCACTATCGCCGTACGCGCGTTACGCGAAGGCGGGGCACCTGCGCGACGAAAGCGTAGTCTCCTTGTCGTCGATTTAATTTGTCGCAGGTATCATATGCCTCTCATATTCACCTGCGCGCACGGATATCCCGCAATCTCGCTGAGGGAAAGTAGGGTAATAACCGAGGCGAGTTAAGCCGAAAACGGAAAATTTGTTATGTCACAGCGAAGAAACAAATCCATCGAATTGAAATTCGGTCCACCTGTCGATGTCAAAGGCGCCGATTAATCCGGCTGCGACGTGAGAAGTGCATCCGAGAGTGGTCCACCGTAGGTTTCACCGTAGACGCGCATCTTTCTCTCGCGCTGACCGCAAATGGGCCTTCACATCGGTCCTCGATATCCTCTTCGGCGAGCGCGCGTATTCATGCACGGCGGCGCGAACGGTGGTGGCCCCTCGACGGACGAGCGACGTAAATCGGTGCTACGTCGTACGCACGGCGTGTATATATGTACGCGTCTCACGACGAAACAGGTGGGGCACCTGCGCCACCAGGCCGTGCAACAACCTGCGCGAACGAGCGAGTGAAACCGAACTCGCGCTTTCGCGCGTTATTCAGACGCTCAAGAGAGAAAAAGGCAGAGGAGGCAGGGTACCGAAGAGGAGCAAGAAGCAGGTGTATTCCGCGATGTAGCCTGCGCTGTGTATGCTAATTGGGCCAGAGTTAACGCTCGGGATGCCCAGGACGGGATTTAACGAGCCCCCGAACAGGAAGCCTCTTTTACCGCCTCCCCCGCCTCCTTGGCCTCCCTCGAGCTCTCTTTGATTCTTTCCGTTCTTTTTCTTATTGCCGTCGTCGTCTCTCTCTCTGTCTCCCTCGCTCATTCTGGCTTTCCGACTCGGTCTCTTCATATCCCTCTTCTTCTTCGCATCGTCGATACTGCCGCTGATGCGGCCACGTTGCTACCTACCAGATTGGCCACTCGCGAGATGCACCGAGATTCGTTAAGGCGGAATTACGCGCTCGTGGCCCGCCGCGGACGGGAATACGAAATTAGGCGCGCTGTTCCTCCGAGCAGCGCGACTCCAGCGGAGCGCGCATAACGAGGGCACAAATCAAAAGCTGGAGAGGAGCCGGCGAATGTGACTCCGCCGTGTACGACGGGACCAAACAAATTGGCATAAATTCCCGCGTTGGTGTGCGTGCACGCGCGCCGTCGCGTCGCCGTTGCACGTCCGACGACGCTGGAGTATGCACCACTCTCATTTTCGACGGACTGCAGAAAGGACGATGCGACGTGCGCGGAGTTTAAGAGAAATTTATGCTCATTAACGATACATTCTTGGACATTTCAGCTTTTCCCCCACGAGTAATCTAGTAATTTCTTTCTTTCCCGGAATAACCACGCAGTGGATGGATTCAAAAGCTTTTAATCAATTTTGTAACAATCGAAGAGCTTCTTGAGTCCTAATCGCAGTATTAGTTTCCTGCGAGATTAACATTCCTGAAATAATTCAGGGAGGTGCCACGATGAGGTCAGCGTAGGACGCGATAATAAATGCTTCGGAACCAGTTCTATATTATTCACCTTGTTACTAATTACGCCGATAATCATAGTATTTAATTACGTCTCGCGCCGACATCCTAACATTAATGCTAATCGGCGAATAATGACGGCAATTATTTTTATTGCCATGCGATGCGACTCGTCGGTGGCGACTAAAATCTTTCTTCTTTTCTCTTCGCGCGCAATTCGCTCGTCGACTGTGCTAACATCAAATTAGTATTCCCACGCGCGCGAGTGTACATTCTGGTGGTCTGATTAAACTTGCTTTCGCGCGGCAATTAACGCCGTCACCGAGCGGTCACTCTTTCGAGGCGCGCGTTTCGACGTTGCCTGCGATAAGATCTCGAAAGTTTTATGGACACTCGTGTGCAATTATGCTGCGCGTACAGCGTCATTACGGCAAGGTCCTCGAGTCTCCAGCTGTCATCGACGACGGCGCACGCTGATGTCATCCACCAGACGACCACAATACGTACACCGAGCAAACGAGTCGCGCGGGCCCTCTCCGCTTTACGCGTACTTTTCGCTCTCAGCAGGTACCGTGGGACCAGCGAGGGTCTTTCGAAAATTCGCTATTAGACAAGAAATCATAATATTTCATGTAACGTTAAGACTTAACGCTGCGCTTGTACCCGCAATTGAGTACAAATTCGTTAGGTAACGAGCTGCCGACTTGCGAAGCCACAAAAATATGAAAACTTGCATGGGAAGCTACTGGCATCGAAATTTATCGAAAATTTGCTCAGACCAGAAATATTTTGCAAATTTAAATTATAAAATTGTAAAAAGATCATTACATTTTACGCAATGTTACGATGCTTGGTGCTTCGAGCTGGTAAAAGCTACGGAAACATCGATTAAACTACTACAACGAACTTGCAGTATCGATTGGAGAACTGCTGCGATCAAGAGTCTGCTACGAAAATACCTTTGAAGTTTTACAAAGTCATGTGTGCGCGATACGCAATCTAAACATGTACAAGGTGAGGATATGTGAGCCATCGCGCGAGATCCGGCGTTAGCATCGGGCTACCGTTGATCGCGTAAATGACCTTATAAGGCGCTCCGGAGCATCTTTCGGCCGTGCCAAATCGCTGGATAAGAATCTGCCGATCCGATAAAACCGCTTCGATCTGGAGTTTCGAGCGGCGGGGCGCATCAAGCGGCGATCTTATCTTCGGCCGCAGAAATCCCAAAGCGAAGAAACGGAGAGAGGAGCGGCGCTCCCTCGAAGCGCCTGCCAGGAAACTGTGCGAAAAGGAAGGGAGGGAGAGAGAAAACGTGGGCGCCGTTTTACACTGGCTATTAATTAGCGGTTAATTATCGGCTCGACTGCTCGCCGACTGTCAATAACCCTTTCCGAGACCGGCGCCGGCTGTGGTGACGCGCGATCCTCGAGGTCTACCACTATCACGAAAACGACATGTTCCCCGATTGCCGCCGTGTAAAATATCCCTGAGAAACTCACCGCGCGTTTCAAAGCGAGCTCGTTGAAATCGATTATTCCCGCGGGCGGATTTATGAGGATCCGTGCAGCCGCCATAAAAAGTGGAGCAAGCGTAGAGCTGCGATGCGATGCGAACGTGCAACGTCAAAGCGCCGGTGCTCTTTCTCGCTCGACTCAGGTCAGGTTGACTCGTATATCTTTTCATCAAGAATTTCAAATTATAACAGCTGCTAATAAAATTAAATCTAATGTATTCCGATAATCAAAAAAATCTTTGAAAAAGATGTATATTTTAGTGTACATTTCTCCAACAATAAAGACAAATCCTTGCATTTGCCGGGTCGCCAATTTTTGCCTATAAAAAAAATTGTATAATTAAACGAACTTACCTGTAAGTGAAGTTCGATTGTAATTATGCCTGGTGTCTCGTCCGGATGGATAAAGAACTATGTAGTCAGCACAGCATGACTACATAGTTCTTTATCTATCCGGACGAGACACCACGGCATAATCATATGTTTATAGGCTGGGAGGTGCACGATGCGAATGTGTATACTGTACCCTCGACATCGCTCGCCGAAAGGAGAGCACGCGGTTCGATCTGTCCCCGCGTCTGTCGGCGCGGGATAATTCGCTCTCGCAATCGCTTCGCAAATGTTTAATTCAACTTCTCGTTATCTAGTTTATTGTACAATTAATCGCGGTAAAGAGAGTTACAATCGTACTCGCTGGTCGCGTTATACGATTGCCGCAACGTTGCGGCTCCACGTGAGTGCCGCTCGTGATCATTGCCGGCTTCCATTACTGCGCATTGTGCCATTGCGGCATAACGAACCGGCGCGCGCTTTTCCGCTGAATTTCGAGCACTAAATCGGGGACCACAATGCGTCGGTTACATCGTGGCCGCGCTTGCACGTATAGGCACACACCCGGTGACAATAACTATAAGTCTATTGTCTCGCACGGCGTATTTATCGGCCTATTCAACGCAAATATGGCGAGCGCAATCATAAACTGCCGGCCGCGGACCGTCCGGATAAAATAGCGCACATAATTCGCACCGAATGCGTGTATCATAAGCGCGGTGAAACCGGCTGCGTCATTCTGCGATCGATACGCCGTACTTTCCTAATTAACGTCTCGTCGCTTGCGTGTGTTCGTTTTGTCATAAATCCGACGAAAGAATCCCGAAACGTTTATGGACGTTACCATAGCAAATGATGAAAATGTAAGAAACCCTCATCGAAAGAACGGATTTATATGCTAATTAAGTCTACGGAGGACATAAACGTTGCAATATCATCGTTACAAAACCGGCCACGTTGATCTTGATGAAATAAAACAGGAATTAATAAATCAGAACAACCGAGACTCTCTGGAGTTCTGCGTCTGGCGTACGTTCTCCACTTCATCGGCGGAAGAGAGAGGGACAGAGAAAAAAAGGCGCAGGCTTCTTGGAATTCCGCCCAGCGTTCCAGCGCGCGCCACCGAGCGAGCACTCTCGATTTCGTGCGCTGGAACCCAAACGTCCGTGTGGTCCGACTCGTGCTGGCGTTTGCTTCCCGACTGAATAAGCATGTAAAACATTATCGGGACGGCAGGTCGAAACGCGAAAGGAAACACGTCGGTTCTCGCCAGACTCTCGAGTCGACACGTCGCTCTATTTTAACGAGACTTCTCATTTTTTTACAATACTTTCGCGATTAGCGGTGCGTACCAGGCGATCCTCGGTCGCGTTCCTCGAGCGAGTCGCGCGCGAGTCGTCGCGGGGGTTGAACGGCGAACACTCACGCCGTAAGAATTTCAATCGGAACAACAAAGCGGCGCACGATACGGCTCGCCGTATATCGGGGTATCGTAATATTTTTTCGTTCGACAAAGGGAAGAGCGCCGGCGGTATGTAAAGCGGTTTCGAGCCGATTCGTTCCTCCTCCTCGGAGAAGAGCAGCGCAGTTGTGAGAACGACAACAGTGGTCAGGTAGAGTATTAGTGTTAGTGGGGTCAGAAAGACTGACGCGGTCTTTAACGCCGTGGCCGGGCATTAACATCGCTACCAGATTGCGTCTCTCTTTCGCGAGGTGGTCCAGCGTCGTTTGACGTATCGCCGCGTAAAAACAGCGTGAAGTTAAAGAACCGCGCCCCGCCCGGGCAGTAACTTTCGTTCGCTCGCCTCTAAAAGTCAAGTGCCTCTCGGAAGCGAGAGGTGCCTTAGAAGGCTGAGGGTTTGAGGAGGATGGCAAGGGCAGGTAGGCCCGCTGCGGCGATCCGTTTGTAACGCTGGATCGTAGGATAATTGGACATCTGACGTTATCTCTAGCTCCCCGAAATCTCAAATTAACGATTTTCGCGAGGCAATAACAGACATGTCCGGGACTGTTTCGCTCGTTTCGCGAATTTATCGCGATTTAATTCCATTTTAATATTCTGTTTATTGCTACGAGAACGCGACGCATCTCATGCAAGTCGCAGTGTTTCACGCTGTTAATTGCCTCGAAAATTAGCGAATGGAGCGAGAGGCAGAATTTACAGCACTGTAAATTAATCACGATCGTGAGGAGTTGTAAGCGATGTATTTTTAATGTTGCCGCGCAGCTGCGCAAAGTGCAGGAACGCCTTGGGCCTCGCGATAGAGAGAAAGGGAATACGGGAGAGAGGCCTTAAGAGGATTCGGCTCGCTCCAAGATCGCGTTTTTAATGGCTCGGCTTCTTTTAATTGTTTTTACAAGATCGTTGCGACGACGAGGGCGATGAGGCGAAGGTTGGTCCGCCGCGGACGCAAGAGATCAGTAACACGAGAGTTTCTCGCGAAGGCGCTAATGCCCGCGCCCCTCGTAAACAGAGTTTCATACGAAATCGGACACCGAGACTAACCGAGACCATCCTGTTCCATGTTCCGGCACTCCTCGCGAGGTCTCCAGGAAGCTGGACGATGGACCGCGCGATCGTTGGAACTCCTAAGGTCCACCGGAATGTCGTAATTGGATAGAACGGTTTATTTTTCATCATTACTTTATCGCAGCGCGACGGCAATGTTTGCGAATAAATGTATCCTTACCGAAATGCGCCGGGTGACTCGGAATGCACATCATTCATGTCACACACCGTACCGCATACGAGTACCCGAAAAAATCGCGATCGTCATAACTTGCGATGATCATTTATTAATCGCTCGCATTTTTGTTCATTCGTAAACTCGTATTTTTTGACGATGTTCCACGATGACATAAGTTATTATCGCTATAAGGAAGTCGAGGGATAGCCATAAGGCGATCTGGAATGATGATCATGGGCGGAGAACGTTGCGGGGCTGTTTATTTCAATCAGGCAACCACAAATCTGCAGGGAGCCGACTACCGTCACGGTTCTTTGCTCGCAACGTTTGGAGGGGAAGGTTCTTGATGACGGGTAGCATAGCCACCCAACTTGGTCCTTTTCTACCAGTTACGTGCGCAGCATCCTCGTGAATTCAAAAATATATTACATTGTAAAATCGGCCAGCGTAAGCACGAGCGAGCACGCTCTCCGACTCACGATTACGATCCGAAAACGAAAACGAAGTCTCACAAGTGCATAATGAAATATAAATAGCGTAATAAAATCTGATAGAAATTTGTAAACGCGCGCGTTTTCTCAGTTATGATGATAAGTATCCGTGAATTACCATTGATGTTAATTAAAACGAAACAATTTTAATTGCGTACCGAATAAAATCTTCATTTAATTTTCCAAGATATTTCTCTAACAAGCTGTCATTAAGCCAGCCCGTAGTTACAACAAGCGTATTGAAATTCAATCTGTTTTCATGATTGGATATGTATTACGGGAGAAACGTATACACAAATATCTTTGAATCTCGTCAAGGATTCCGATAAATCTCTCGCGGCGTAGAGATTTTCTATGAAACTCGTAGATCGTACGATCTTCATCGGACGGTGTCATCGACCGTTAACGTCGTGTCGGGATGTCGCGAGGCGACCAAGAGGAGAGCCCTTCAGGAAGAAGCCACGAGGACGAAGAAGAGATACGCTCGGCCGATTCAGGTCGTCCGGTCCACCGTTAATTATTCCACGGCACCGCGTTGGCGAAGGCGGCGATGGGCCGATCTCGGCGGCGATTTTTCTTCCCGGTCGAGGAGAGTCTTCCCCGGCCGTTTGCCGGCCGATTGAGAGGTTATCGGAATCACTTAACAACTAGCTCACGACTTGGCGCCTCGCCTCGCCCTCACGCCGCTCTTTCTCTATCCCGTGATAATTGCCCTTTTCTGGATCGCGCCGGTTATCGGCCCGTACGATCGCCAGGTCGTTAACGTTAACCGTCACGAGGTGTGTGGCATTCGTTCGCCCCGGCGTAGTGTCAACGTCGTTAAGATACGCTCTCTGATAGATAACTCAATCGCGTGTGCGCTCGATAGCGAACGCTACCGGTACTGTACGCGAAAAGAAGACTATTGGCTACCACACTCTAGATTTCGAGTAAACAGAGAATTATATCGTGCTTGCAGGAATAGCGTAAGAAAGCTGCAGTGAAAATAGAGTGTACGTTTCTGTGTTATAGAGATATGAGAGTGGGTACACCTTGCGTTGCATACGTCTTCCTTTCATCCCGCGTTGTAACGGCGTGCTTGGTAACACATCACGATATATCACAATTATCGTACTATTATTATTTATGCAGTGATCTATGAGCGGAGAGATCCTCGCAGCACAAAGCGAGCGATCCAGCTTCGTCTAGATGGGAAGGGCAGGAAGATCGAGGAGCCGCCGATACACACGTGCTGGTACTTTCTGATACGAGCGATACCACGAGCCGGGTTGCTTCTAATGGACTTGGAGATGAATGATCGAAGGAGAAAGAGTGAACGGGAGGAAGACGGGAAGAAGGTAACGCGTTGCGGAAAAATACAGGTAGCTCTGCAGCTGCGAAACGGCAATCGCCACCCACTTCGTGCACATACATGTCCAGCTTGGGATTTATTGTTATTGTCTAATTGCGTGCACGCGTTAATTCGTTAATGAATGGACGCATCAGTAAAAGCGTTTAATTCTAAGTTTTAATAAAATAATATTAACAATTTTATTTATAACATATATAATATAAAAATAAAATTATAATTTTAATTATAATTTCTATATTCATTATTTTGATAAAAACATATCAACATTAACATTGATGCAATAATGCGGATTGTGTAATATATTAGATTTCATATTTCATCATCATTATAATTGCCATACAAATTTCTCATTTGACAAGGGATATTGATTTCCCGAAAAATGGGCCTATTTATGATGATTCAGCACAATCATTACCAAAAGTTTCTCTGCGGGCTCGCTGCCACAGACATGAGCAAGGAAAATTAGTGAATCGTAGGAGGAAAACGTGAATAAATATAATCGCCGTTAATTCTAAGCCTTTTGGAAAGCAGATGCAGATGTGTAGGGTGATAACGAACAATGGCGCGAATCCGCGACGATCTAAAACGAGAAAGTCAACCTGCGCGCGGTACACACTCGAGAGTTTTGGAAAGCGGATACGCCGATCCGGTGGACAATAAGAGACAATGCACTCGCGTGCACACGCGTGTGCACGCAAAACGACTCCACCTACGTGATGGTCGCCCACGCGACTCGCGCGCGAGAAGATTTTTCTGGAGAAGAGCGAGGAACGAGTGGGGACCAACACGAATAAGCGTTTGATCAAGTATTCCTCTCATGTTTGCAATTTGATCGGGTAATTCAATAATTTAACGTTAACATTAGTAAGTGCTAGTCATGCGACGTAAACGGTATAAAATATTTGAATAATTAGGTACTACTAATTTTTTTACCGTTTTGAGGGGCGAGACAAGAGACATTACAAAATTGATTAATCGCGCTGATAATTTCTTTTTTATGGAATAATCAGTCCTATAACTCGGATTACGGGATTACGTGGTTCTACCTCGGCAGGACAATAAATAATTTTAGCAGCGCCGTTTATCACGAGAGAGGGGAATACGTTACATCTCCGTGTGTATCAGTTTCTCAGTTTGGAATTTCGCGGTGCGATCAAGCAGCGAGTCCCAGCGAGGAAGTTCGGCTGTCAGCGCCTGCAGTCTCGAGAAGAAGGAAAAAAAATGAAGAAGTCGCCAGAAGGAGAGATAAAAGGCGCTTATACGCGCGGATTCCCCACGCCATAAAGAATCACCCGCAGCTCATAAAGTAACGCTAGATTTTATCTCGCGGATGCCAAACGATGCGCATCCTTCGAATGTATTTTTTAGAAGTGCGAACGGGCTTGTTTGGTATTTCATTTTATTCTCGGTTAACCGTCTCCATAAACACTAAGGATTGCCCACCTTGTGCATTTAATAAATTGCAACGGTTTGAGTTATCGATATTGTGCAAATTAATTATTGAGAATAATTGAAATGCTAGATTTAAAAGCGCAAAACTACATTTTGCTACATATGTAGTTTCGCATTTTTAATAAGTTATTTATCGTTGATAAATAAGCATTATTTATTGATCAACATAATTATTTTTTCTTTCAGATAAGATCATTTCTGTCCACTCTTACATATACCGGATATAATTAGGTACTAAAATAAGTAACTAAATATATTAACGAAACTTTATATCTCGTTACTCTTTTAACTTGCATTGCCACAGACAGGAAAGATGATCATCTTAATAAATTCTAAAAATCTTCGTATTCCCGGAGGGCCTATCTTTTTCCATTCAAAACACTATGGCTTCTTGTACAGCACAGGTGCGGCATTCAGACAGGCTTCAAGCTAATAAACAGCGGCTGACACTACACTTGCGTGCGCGTCGTAATAAAGTACGCAAGATCGTTGCTAAAAAAGTTAATAAGGTGCGAGCATCACAGAACGATGTTTTTTATTGGACCGGATTTGCTCGCGGCGCCCATCGCATGACTGCGTAATGAATTTTGGAACGAAATTTCCGCGGTGCTCTCGGCCGGGGACCTGTTTTAATGCGGGAATAAAGTAGCTCCGGGTCGATAGGGTCGCGTTGTGAGTACGCTCGCTGAAGACAATGGGCCCCAGCGTACAGCTCGTATCAGAGCGCCCGTGCGAGCAGAAACGGCCCCAGCGAAAACATTGTCTCGAAAAACCATAAAATAAAGCAACCGACCGGTCTGCCGGTTTCGGTTGTACCGGCCGCGACCCCTGAAGAGCAACTCTCCCGATGTCTCCGAGATATAAGCTTGTGAGCAAGCTTGCGAGCAAGTGGGCACTCAAGCTTTTATCGTTTGACGCCAAATGGACCATTACGTAAAGTACAGAAAAGATTGTACAAAATAAAAATTGGAAAGATAAAATTCTAAAAATCATATCGCGGAAATTGCAATCATGAATAACAATCGTGGACGGGCAGAAGTGGTGAGTTGATGGAACACTTTCGTCATGGGTGAACGATTTCTCATAGTACGTTCTGGGAAAGGACATTCGGTTTAAATCTCCCAGAAATCGTGAGCGTTCATGAAAGAAAGGGGAGAGGATGAGTAGCAGGTGAAACAGGAGGTTTCAATATGGGTGCTCCAGTAGGCCAGTTCACTTGTTCCGGTGGGAAAAGATCGTCGGTCCAATGGAACTTTTGCATATATTAATCTATTTTCGAGTCCCTCCCTTCCTTCCGAGAGTGCCGTGGCTCTTTCACAAATCTCTGAGGTGGGTATTGACGGCGTAGCTACAGCGAAGAAATCTACCTGTCGCTCAATGGAAACAGGATATCTACCTGTACCTTACTTTTTGTGGGAAGATTTTCTCGACTGTTGCTCTCCTCGTGCGTCCAAACTCGTGAGAGACCACATGGAAGGATTCACTCACGAAGTTCCGGCGTAAGAAGTTCCGTGGCTGTCTATTCGTCTTGGATCGAATTTCATGGAGCATCGATCCATTACAGATAGCCGCTTTCATCTAACAATGTTCCGAACTTTTCCACGAATTTTCTAATTGAAAACAGATGTTTCAGATGACTCATAACAGTTTCACGTAGACATAAAACATTGTTTAATCAATGATATGTCGTATCAGTAATTAATGTCTATAATAATCTTTTCATAAAAATTCTAAAATTATTTAAAATATAATCTGAATGTAGGCTACAAAATACTAAAGTACTAAAATAATAGTGCAAAGTGCTAAATTTGCTGAATGCAATTTATGTAACCAGGATTTCAGATTTAAGGAAAAGTGTTCGTATATTTGCGTACGCGTTCTCTCGCCGAAAATGCCAAGGTGCTCGCCGATATCCATCTCGTATTCGCTCGCGCGAACTTGATTTATCGAGCTCCCGCGATAATCCAACGGCGCGCCGATACACGAAAGAAACGGGGGTGGCGAGAATGGCGAGGAGGCGAAAGAAGAACATCGTGGCGTCTCGTCCATTCTTTCTGAGCCCGATTCCAGGAATCGACATAAATCCCGGCGGTTTATAATCTGCGTTGGAAGGTGCGCCGAAGATACGATCGGGTGAAGAACTCGCAGAGGAAGAGAAGGATTGCGGGGAGAAGAAGAAGAACAAGAAGGAAGTAGAGAAGGAAAAGGAGGAGAAGTGGATGAACGAGTGTGCGGCAGGTGTTGGCAGGGGCGGATTATGAGGATAGCGCAACCGAGTGATTATAATAATAGCTTTGCCAATTTTGCGTCCATACTCTTTCTTGGATAAAATTAATTGTTAAATCCAATTTTATACATTTATGAATGTGATTCAAATTATTCGCCAATCAAAACTTCGACTATATTCCTTATTGGCATATTTTTTGACTATCAGTTATTATAATTATTTTTGTGAAATCATGCCGCATATTTCAAGGCATGTGACTTGAACGTGCAGTAGTGCAGCCGGCACATTGAATGAGGAACGATACGCGACCGTGGAGAAAGATGGATTGGGTGAAAGAAGGAAAGCGAGTAAGGAGAAAGGAAGAAAGAGAGAAGGAATCGCTTTCTCGCAACCTCGTGAGAACTAGAAACAGCCGTGGCACAGCCTCTCGTTGCCATTGCCGCTGATACTCCATCGAGTTGTCAATAACAGGCGACCCAAGCTTTTGTGTACTTTGATCTTGAGCTCATGAATAATAATTGACATTCAATACTTGTAGACACGATATCAGAAAAGAATTTACTACATACATTTCTGAAAGGAAAAAAATTATTTCTCAATATGAATAATTTAACATTAATCCTTTACGATACGAATGAAAAATTGATATTACAACGTTCAAGACAAATTAGTGACACATGCGAAGAAATCATCCAAAAGAAATTTCCCGAAGGGATTTACAGAGTCAACGAGTCTGACGTGACATCCTGATGACACCTTGACACCCTGGTACATACGTACACGCGACAATGATTGCCGACGTAGGTGGGCTTGAAAGTGGGGCGTGGATCGGTCGCAATCGCCGTGCGCCTTTGGCTGGCCGATGGCGCGGGCAGATCGTGATCCACGTGGAATACTTAGCTGAGCGCAGGCGACGTCGCGAATGCAAGGAGCGATGCACCCACGGCGGTAATGGCGGAGTTTCACATGAGATGCGCGAGCGCGGGCGCACGAGGAATGAAATTTACTGCGTCGGTGACACGTGAGAAAGGATCGGGATGTTGGCACGGTCTCTCCCGCTCGCGCGGGCCCGTCGTAGATGGGACGGACCCCGTCGACGGCGTCCGGGATACGCCGAGAGTGCCATTGGTGTGCACACGTGGTACCGATCGCGCGATGCATTACGTGGGAAAGTGGAAAAGGATCCGATCGACAGATAGGTACTCCAATTATCGTGCAAGGAACACGAATTAATTAGCGGCCGTTATCGATCTCTCTTTCCCTCTCTCTCTCTCTCTCTCTCTCTCTTTCTTGGGGTACGGTCTCGCGGGTCAAACCACCTCGCTTTTTCCTCCACCATGGTTTTTTTCGTTCGGTGCCGCGAACTGCGATTAACTGCAGGCAAGGATTGCTTGCGCGGATGCTGCGCGGAGAGAAGCGGAAAGAGCGCGAGGGAACGAGAGGGAGAGAGAGAAAGTTTCCAGCGGGGCGGTGATCGCGCGGGCAGGTGTACGGGCTCATGGGACTCCATGGGAGCCTAGTGCCGATGGAGATCCCGGCACAGGGAGCTGAGAAACTCGATGGACCACCTTGCGGTCACTCCATGGGAAATGCAACCCCACGGATCCATTATGGGGATCACGCTGCTTCGAACCTCTCAGATATGCTTCCTGTGGCCCCCTATGACCTCTTTCGCGCGAAAAAAGGTTTTCCATAGAGGAGAGAACGATTGTAAACGTCAAATTTATTTCATTTTTATTGCAGATTTTTAAAAAATTGTTCAATTAGCTGTTGATACTACTTATAATTATGCAAATCTAATTTGCGAGAAGAGAATTATGTTAAAATTGGACAATTGCTTGGCGCAATTTATTTAATTAATTTATCTTAAATAAATTTGATTGTAAAAATTAGAATTTTTTAGTCGTAACTCGTAAACTATGTATCAGTATTCACTGTTATTGCATGAACGCGATCCACTAATCTCCACGCCAATGCCGGTCGTCATATTACCTTGTTACGTTTTTGCGCGGCATATAATCACGTCCTGCCATAATATGCAGCGTGTATATTGTTATATTAAGGCACCGTAGGGCTTCTAAGAGGAGAGACCATACCATATCCAACTCCGGACAGATAATGCCCTCTTTAGCTGACTGATTATGAACGTTATTAACCCTTTATGTAATGTTGCCTGCCCTCGTTTCCCCAGAGCTGTTCATTCCGTTTGAAAAATAGACTGTGAAATAATTCTTATTATCACACGCATATAACTATCTCCAATAATTCATTTACTATGTTAATATCGATACAAGATTTGTTACTATAATTGAACATATATACAAAATTAAAAGACTCTTGTAACATATAATTACGTATATTTAAACGTATACTTAAACAATAAAGAAAACCGTATATTAAATAAGGTTTAATGTTAACAATTAAAGAACAAATATTCATAAAGAAAAGAAAGCCGGAATATATTAAAGTAAATTATTATAAGATTCTATATAACGGAGTTCGTGTAACTTGCTTCACCGTTATCCCGATTAGACACACAGGTTTGTACCATAACACATAAAAATCTTATAAAAACCTAATAATTTGTTACGTACTATGCACGGAGAATATTACGTTGTTTGACCCAAGTCAAATTCCAATAATCCGAGTCTCAACCGTGTGAATGCTACTTACGACTAAATTCTTCAAAACAAGCTTCCGCGTATCGGAGATCAACCATATATTACATCTTTACTGTCGATGGAGGACGACAGCCGCGGTAAAGTTCGACGTATCGAGCGTTTTTTCGCGGGATGATAGACATAAATCGGCGGAGCTAAGCATGCATGGCGCAACTTATCAATATGCCGAGCGTTACCGTGTAATAATGATGACGAATAAGAAGCAGCTTATACGACTGCCGAGCGTATACCGTAATTAGAAATTTCACGGCGCATAACGATCTATTCTGCTCGGGAAGAAACCGCGCGCTGCCTGTTCGATGTTACGACAACAACGAAATCACTTTCGCACGACCCAGAGGAATAATCGGCGCTCACCTGTACGCGGGAAAGACGCGATACCTGAAGCGTACGTAGATACGCGAGAGGTGAAATCCAGCGGGGACGAGAGGGCGGGAGGGGAGTCGTGGTCCAGGTCGTGCGAGACCTGTCGCCGGGACCAAGCCGCATCCAACAGCCCCACGGACCCTTTCATCCCTCTCGGAAGGTGCAACCTGCACTTCCCACGGACGTCCGGTCGAGGCCGAGGGATAAAGCCGAGTTAAAAGCGGCATGTGCGACGCTCGTAATCGAGCGTACAACGTCGCACGTCACATTTCGAGAATCTCTTATATTTCCTCATCTGTCCTGGATCTAGCGGCAGAGGGGAGGACGGATCCTTACCTGAAAATACAGTCACGATGCGCAGATGTTTCCGAGAGATTCTACGAAGTTTTCCCCACGAGCCGTTCAAGAAATGCTAATTTAATAATGAACTACTTTCCTGTTCGTTAATAGATTACTTCACTTTTAATCCCGGCTTAATTTATATCGCTGTGTAAAACACATTAAGAACGTGACTCGAAAGTGTACTAATAAGAAATTATATCGTGTTCAAGAGAGCGGCCTAAGGTAAGGTAAAGTCTGCATACTGGCTTTCCTTCCTTCGTTCTATTCATTATTCATTCAATCGTTACATTATTGCGTTACTTGCAAATAAATTGTATGCACTTGATCCACCAACTCAGAATGATCTCTTTCACCGAGATATTACTGGTTTTATTAATTTTCCATTCACATCTTGCTATGCACGACCGAAAGAGATTCGAATCGAGAGTCGTTTCGGGCTGACCGATTTCCCTCCGTTTACTTCGCCATCGCGGCGCTCACTTTCTTCGAAGATGATCGAGGCCCGCTCGCGGCACGATAATGCTATCATTGTATAGAGGCTCGTTGAGGATGACACGAGGAGACGCGGGAACGTCGCGTCTTCAAGCCCGGGCTAGTAAAATCTGAATACGCGGAGGCTGCCTTTCTTGATATGGCCTGACACGAAGACAATCGCCGATGATTGCCGTTAAGGAGTATAATAGGACTGCCTGCGCGATCCCCGCGCCCGCGTACGTTCCCTCGAGATCTCCATCTTCATCTCGCCGGCGCAGCCTCCCTGGTGTGACCTCCGCCTAGAGGAACGCGCAATTTCATTCTAATCGATCGTACACCTCCATCCACCGCTTCTACGCGCTAGTTATCGATGTTGATTTAACCACGTGCCGCGCCGTGCCACGCCGGCGGGAGCGGGCGAGCCATAAAAATACTTTTCCATCATTGCATGCCGTGAGAATTTTTATGGTTACCTGTGGCTTACGTGTTTTGACGGTTGCGTGATTCATATGCGATTAACCTTGATATCGCGTCGAATGTTTAACCGACGATTTATTGAACTCTGCAGTACGGTGATAACAGGGTAATAAATTGTTTACCAGCGTACACGTAGTCTGGTTTACAAGTATACGTGAATATGTTTTTCAGCTTTTAATCGGCGTACTCGATATTGCGTCTGTAGGAGCATTACAAGTCGTTGGAAAGGACGAAAAAGTGCTGCGGCGATGCACTGTGCAGCACAGCTACCACCGACTAAGCTCTCCTAAGTCACGTGATAGAGGTCGTTGACCTGTATCCCTCGCGTACACGGGGATAATATCCACCGTACCACTCTCCCATCGGGCACTTTTTATCCAGCTTCCGGCTCGGAGTCCCTCCGTGTGCACGGCGCGGGCGTCCGGGCACCGGAAGCGTTTAGGCCCCGTCACGCTTGTTTTAATTACGCGAACAGGCCACCGACGGTCCTCCTTTCTTGTACGAGGGCACACGCATGCACGCACGCACGCACGCACATACACGCGGTTCGCGCCGGCCGTGAGCCGACAGTCAGTTCGACACCTGGCACCCTACCGAAGGGAATTAATTTTTCGGATTAGCTTATCGTGCACGACCTGCTAGCAACTTCGCGCGGAGAACGGGGTTAAGACCGGCTGAGCGGCTTTGGGTTAATGACGTTCCGGAAGGTGACGAAGCTACATGCCGCTGTTCCTCTTCAGTCCGATTATTATTCCGCGTGTACATAACGCGCGCGCCGATTGAAGAACCGCGCCCGAGGGAAGCTTCGGGCGCCGATAATATCGTCCTGATGCGCGATTGACACGAATCGCGAACGTTGCCGCGGTAGAAAGTAGCGAATATCCCAGGTGTGTCGAGGAGCACTCGCAGCACCGCACGCCGGCTGGTACGTGTGCATTTCTACCACGTACGGGCGGTCGGAAAATAAATGTTTTTCTGTGCCGCGCGCTGAGTAGCCTGGAATAAAATATTTCGATATTTCGTAGGAAGGATTTACCTGGCGTTGCTCCTGCCTTCCTCGGCGGGCAAGCGAAATTCCATCGCGGCTCTTAACAAGCCATTCGGCTCCGGTAACGGCAGTCGGATGTCTTACATCGCGTGAGCATACATCCCCGGCACACGCAGCATGCGGCACGGCTACAATTTACTCTCTTCGCGGTGCGTTTAGGAGCCATGGAATCGGTTCGCGTGAACGACCAGCGGCCTCCGCGGGGTGGCTCGCGCGCGGCCTCTTCGTCATCCGGCCGCGGGCCTCGCGTGCGCATTAGCGTGGACATTACAATTAGCATTTTTTTCGGCGCCTGTACGTCACGTGCTTTATCGGCCGAATAAACAGCCGAAGAATATTGGCCACTAAAATTTCGCTTAATTATTCCCGGAACGGCTCCGCCGGGAGCGGAGGGTCGTAATCTGTCAACCGTTGGGAGGCGAACCCGGGGAAAGGGGATCGGATAGGACGCAGCATCCCGCCCAGTGGTAACGCGGCAGCCGAGAGTAGGGCGGCAGGGAGAGCAAAATCCTCTCGGCCAAGACAGTATTTTCGGATTAATCGGTCGTTTATGCGCCGCCGGTACGAAACCGCGGCTGCGTGTATTCTATCTTATGACGCACGTTACCGGTAAATCTCGCGCTATGGCCGTAAACAGCGATGGCACTTTGATTGCTGGAATCCTGGAGATTAACCTGTTCCAGCATCCAGCGAAACCATCACCTCCACCTGCACACGACCACGCGTTCGCGTTCGCGTTCGAGCGTAAAAATGAAATGATCGACGTTCATCGTGAGCGAGGATCACGATCGACACGTTCGCCGGGAGATTTCGTGTATATTTCGAGTGCCGTTCTCGTGATGTTAACCATAAAGATGCCCGAATTTATTTTAAGCCGTTATAGTAATAATTTGCGCTAATTTCGGAAATATTGAAAAATTAGCTTTTAACGAATTTGAGAAGAATTTAATTTTAGATTGAATAGAATTGCCTTCGAGGCACTAATCTTTATTTCGTAGTAATCTAGTTGCTCGGAATCGTGGCCTTTATTTGTGCTCGGATCCTGCATACCTTTCTTTAGAAAGACGCGAAACGGTACCATCGAGGAGCGACATGCAGAGAACTTCCACGAAATCCATCCGCGGGCCGGTTTACCACAAAAGCGAGCGAAAATCGGTGAAAGAGGCCGCTTGGTCGAGCGAGTGGATAATGTCGGGCGAATCAATCCAAGCATGATTAAGGTAGCTCTACCTAGGAACGCGCATCTTCCATCGTATCTTTCTTGTTCTATCAGCGTCTTGAACTCTCCCTCGCGGTGCTATCCGTTTCAGGTTGCATTGTCTTCGCCGGGGTTGCGCTGTCTATTTGCACGCGGGTCCTTTGAAGAAGCCGCCGCCACTTTTTCGTAGCTACCGCTGTGTTAAACTAAGCGAGAGGCATCCTTACCGCAAGAGGAGGCAGGCTTCCCGTGCTCGCTCGCGGTACACGACGGTACACCAGATATGCCCGGATCCCTGTTTTCAGGTCGGCGTACGGAGGTCAGCGCGTCCGCTTTGTACCAAGTGTGGGTTAAGTTACTCGAGCGCCAAACTCCGCGAGCGAGCCTTTGTACCTTTTCACGTTAAAAGCGCGCCGTGGCTGCTGCGCTCCCCGAGTGGTATATCGAAGGGATCGGGGGCACCTTTGAGACCTTTGCGTAATCACGAGTGGTCGATTCGTCGGCAAGTTTATGGTATGCCAGAAGAAGATGAACAGGCCCTCACGAGCAAGCCGCGGAATGTTGGTCTCTTTTGTATATCCCATTTACGGCGTCTGAAATCCGATATCATTAGGTCCGAATGCACAGGCGGAATTGCGTATTAACTTTAAGGGATGCCACGCGATTGTGCGCAATACATTACAATGTATGCACGCGGTGTAGAGAAAACCACGCTTAGATATAACTCTTTCGGATTTCCTTGTCTCCCGTGTTGCGCGCGAGACGGCCGGGAGTTAAACACAAAAATGATCCCACGGTCCTTTAGAAACGGCAGCATCCTTTATTACGAGACGTTTGATTCAGTATCACGCCTCGCTCGTACGAATCTCCACAGTCCTTTTCAGAGGACACAAGACGTTTAACATATGAAAAAGTCTCTCCCGTAGGATGAATGAAGCTGCGCCGCTTTTGTCGGGATTGCTTCTTCTTTTTCTTCTTCCTCTTCTTCCTTCTCTTCTCCTCCACCGAGCAGACGACAGGTTCGCGCTATCATGTGGGTGAGGTCACGCCCGGATACACGTCGGCATATATGAATGTTTAGTGCTGCTTTACCTGCGATCTTTCGATGCCGCTTCGAAGCTTCCTTCACTTTATCTTACATCATCGATAATTGTGCTGTACATTTCTTGAATGAGAGTCTAATGTACGTGATGTTTATCAGCATTGATAATGCTGATTTCACTTTTATTCTCGCATTTGAACGAACTTTTACGAGAGCGATATCAATTCCGCATTTAAAATCTCTTACCTTCTGTATATGTAAAGTATGGCAAGCGATTATAATTTTTATTCGTGCAAATGAACGTAACTTGTTGACGCTCATTATGCGGGACTCGGAAACGCTATTCAAGTGCAAAAATAACTCGGCTACACAGACGTGTCTTTGTCGCGCAAGAAGGAGCCCATTATCCGCGAACAAAGTTTTGTTCGTTGCTCGTAAATTTGCTTGACGCTGCCGCACCACCAGCGACCGCTGTAACATGCGAATAAAGTCGTCATCGCGTCTCAACGTCCACTAATCCTTCCCCATTTACTCGGGGGACATCGAGTGTGCAAGGATCGACTCTCCGACAGGCCGCCGAGACGTTCGTTGCGAAAAAGCCGATGCCGGTTCCTTTTTCGAGGCCTCGCCACTTGACTCAAGCACAATGCGCCGACCGTCTCTACCCCCTCTAATTTCCCCTCGTTTATGGCCTTTCATCCACGTTGATCCACGAGCTCCGCAACAACCCCTAATGCGGGTTCATTATTTTCGTGTTCCGGACGCGAACGCGTAGATCGCGATCGGGGCTCGAGGACTCTGGGGTGGCCGCGCGGGGTGGCATTTTTCTGCACGGCGGATCAAAGGGACGAGGAAAACGGGAACACCGCCGGACAAGTGGCTCGCGGACCCTTGTACGAAGAAACGGAACGTCAACGGCCATCTAATTGGCACTCTGAGATGCATCTTGATTCTGCTCCAACATAACTTTGACCACCTGGCAAAATCTGAGAACGAAAGCGTTCAAAGTTCTTCGTGCACGATAGTTTAACACAAATTTGATATAGGTAATCATATTTTGTTATCTGTGCGTCTTGAGATTATTAAATATTATATATTCCACAAAACGTGAACATGTTTGTATAATTAAAAAAAGTAAGAGAAAGTTAGAAGAATAGATATGATAAAAACGAACAATCGCTTTCGACATCTTGAAACGTTCAAAGCTGGGAGATAAACAGGACAAATAAGCTGAATGTGAGCTTCAGACGTATACATCTCAATTTTAATCGTACAAATTTATGCGGAGTAACGACATGAGCGAAAAGTCGTTCGACAATAAGTAATTCGATAGTCCAGATTAAGCCACAAAGATTTAGGAGCGAAGCGCACAAAGCGACAAATGTGTCACGACAAAAACTCACGCGCCCCTTCATCGCGGCGCGAGGAACTACCCCTGGCGTGCATAATGTCGCTCCAGATCGCATGAGAGACACGATAACATCTTAACGGTCGCGAATGTCAATTCTCTTGGTCTCGCTCTTGGTGGCCGGCAGAATAGCACAGCGGTAGTAAAAAGCCGCACCAACAATAGTCAAGTGTCGTGATTTGTGCTCGGTTGCGGAGGGGTATATGCCACCATCCAGTCTTAATTAACCCCCGTTCCCACGTGACTTCTTACTCCCGGGACCGGAGGGGGTTCCTTCGCCGAGTAACGTACTTTTCTACGCTCCGTTACACATCGTCAAAGGGCCCCGATTCCCGTCCCCGGATGAACATACCGAATCACTTGCCACCCCGTCACCTGCGCCCTAACGTCTTCCAAGGAGAATATCGATCGTCGTTAAATCGTAAATACCTCAGTACAACGTCAAAATAATATCAAAGCTAGAATTCTCACCTACGATTTTTACAGCATTTAAATCACCTTTCAACTTTCGCTACTTATCTTTCAGATTCCGCCGATCACGTATACGATTATTGTTTATATAACATTACAGTCTCGTTTTACATGCACGCAGGTGCCAATTTTTGGTCATAATATTCCGCCTAATACTCTGGGTGTTGTCCGTTCATTATTCTAACGAGTGCCTGTGCTTTCGCGTGTACACCTTAATGGCTCAATATACCATCATGCGTGGCCTCGCTCGTACATCACACTCGACTCTGCGCGCGGAACTATGTTCTCCTCACGTAACGCCAATATTGTTTCCACGAATGGTGAGAAATGCCCCGATGGCGCTATAACGCCCCATGGACCCGGGATTAACCGTCCACCGCAGCGTCAGAATAATGACGACTATTAGGTAAGTACCGTCTCGTGCCGGAGGAACGAGCTTGCCGTTCGTTCGGCTCCTCTTAAGCATCCTCTCGACCTGTTCCTCCTCGCGTTTATTACACCAAATAAAGCGATGGAGGCGTGTATCCATTCGTATGCCGATGACGTTCGAGAAACCTGACGTCACGTTACTGCACGGGAAAGCATAAATAACGATTTAATAACGTTTTCAGCGCGACGAGTCTCCGCGCGTACCGTTGACTTTGATCATTTAATAACCGTGCAACTTTGTGATTAAATTTTTAGTCGGAATGTGAAACAATTTATTTTATGTTTCCGCTAAATTAGTATTGACAGCATGGCGGTTCGAATCGCTAATTACCTTATTACAGTTTTGTAATTGACTTTTACGTTTTACCGGTAACAGCCGCATTAGTGCTTTGCGCCATCGCTAATTACGGCGAGCCAAATTTTTGCGTGTTATCCTCACAGTCATGCATCTTCAGCTTAAACCGGCGTGGAGCGTTACGAGGATTAATGACGACGAACGAACGGAACAATCAGTCGGCGGGCGACTTTTAAGAGCGGCGACTTTTAAAAGCGGCAAGTGTTCCCTCGTGATTCTCGTTAGGCTCCCTCCTGTTCCCGCTTGATCCCCGTAACGGTGCACCGTGCCGGTGAGCGTCGTTATGTCAGAGAGATTTCGTAGATGCCTGGCGCCAGAGTCGTAACTAGCTCGCAAGCTAATATCTCGCAATGCGCCGAGTAATGCGCGCGGACGATATATTCTCCCGGATGTGCGCGCAAACGGGAGACGGGGGGACAGGACCCGGGCGCAGGCGATACGCGGTAGGAAAATGCGTTTCCGGGCAGGTACGGGACTTATGACCCCGAGCAGATGAGGTGCTGTCCCGGCCTGTAATCTCGCCTAACAGGGGCCACCGAGTCGCCGGCAATCCTGACTCGGTTTCGAGCCGGCTTTAGCTGGCAGCAGCCCTCTTACTGTAGTACTACCTCGGCGTGCTCTCCCGCGGAATCGGGTAATGGAAACCCCGTGTTAGCACGTTCGATTCCGCCGACTCCCGGCTAGTTTCGACCCCATGGGAAGCCGGCCTTAAGTCGGTAGCTGCGCGTGTTTGTCCTTCGCCGAACGGACCGCCGCTCGCGGAATTTCCAATTGTAATTTCGCCCGAGAGTGCGATTTGCGTTTCGCAATTTTAATCTTTAATGGGCTTACGAGTTTGCGTGAGAGTACCCTCTTGCACTCTGACTCCTGCGTTCAAGTCTCCGTACAAATCATTATGATTCTGCTGTTGTCTGTCGTACAACGTACAGTATGATGACTATTATAAAAAATTACTCTGAATTAGTCATCTACTCTGCCGACCTATGTTTCTAATAGTCTAATCTGCAATCGCAGAGTTCGGCGGGAGCTTCCATTAAGTCCTTTGTTATTTTCAGGAGGGCTGGCGACGACAAAGGTGTATCCATCGTGATTCGTTCGATCTCCGAGAACAATTACAAGAGACAGTAGTCGTTAGCCTATGCCCCTGCGTTAGTATGCGCTCCGTCACACCTGACTGACCGCATAGCACACGCGGTGCCTTCGACGCCGACAGCGACCGACTCGGGTAACGGCTACGGCGAAATATCCTCTTACTACCCCGACGAACGTTTCGCAACGTCTGCTGAGTTAATGGGAAAGAAAGACGTCGAATTCCGCCTGATCGCTCTCCAATCGATGACATACCGATCTAGGCCTTTTCACCGCGCGCGACGGGGCCCTCTGCGTCCACGTGAGGATCCTCGATCGCGATCGCCGATATATATTATAGGTCGAGTCACTCTCACTACCAATCTCTCTCTTTTGGCCGGCGGTAAAATTCTGCGACTTTCTAGAGCGCGGCACGCGTAAACCCGATTACGCCACCGCGCGCAGTCCGCTCGCCGACTCTTCGTCATTGCTCGAGATATCATTCGCGGGAGTCAATAATTTCGAGTGTTCTCCTGTACGTCTTTAGGATACGGAATGAAAGCGGTTGTTGTCCAATACGCGGCAGAATTGTTAATGATGCCGTTGATTCATGATCACATTGACACACCGTGAAATTCTCGTCGTCCGTATTTTTCGATGATCGAGCACCATTGTGACCGCATGGTGTTACCTGAACGATATACCTACTCGCGCCGTGAGGTTCTTCACCTTCTTATTCTCCCGACACCCCCTATCGCTCGTTTGTTTAAGATCGCTCGATCGCCGATATCGGCGCAGAGGCCGGTTATTGATGACCCGAGCGTCTCGGGACGGCTCGCGCGCGAGCCGAGCTGGTTTTGGCTTAGGTTACCGGCGATTTGTATGACATTCGATCCCTCGCCCACGCGAGCGATGCTTCGTACCCTGCATCCTCGATCCGCGCATCTCCTCCCGCTCGTCTTCGCCGATCGCAATTACTCGTCTGGGACGACTCGTCCTGCCGCTGGCACGCTTTCAAGACTCGCTCGCGCGACGGCTCTATTTATTTCTATAATTCGCCTTATTTATTCAGAGCTACCCGATAAGCCGCGCTGTCCGTGCTGTCCGTGCGCTTGCACCGCAAAGTGATTAATCGAATTTGAAAGAACAATGCATCAGATTTTCCACAAAGTTCTTAATTATCAAAAAATTGTTCTTGTCATATTTTTGAAATATTTTATCTTGATATTAAAAATCTTAAAACTACCCGAATACCTTAAAAAAAACTATTTTTGAAGATGCATCTCTGATTAATTCAACACAGTGAAAATCGAGTGGAATAAGAGACAGCTCGCGGAAGTACAAAATGCACCGAGATCGCAGGAACCAAGGAAACGGAGAGGAGAGCGACGGAGCCCAGCGAGAAGGGCCCGAGGCAGCAGGGCTCGAAAGGTCCCGCGCGTTCGTGCGCAGGGAGACGAGGGGAACGAACATAGCTTGTTCTCAGTTCCCAGGCAATTCTATGAATACGAAATACGAGGTCGGTCGGTCGCGTACCGCCGCGGCGCACGCTGCCCGCTTCGCTCAATCATCGCAGACACGCCCGCCATATTGGCTTTGCATAAGGCCGCCCGCGAGCTCTGTCGTATCTCTTTACCCCGCGATGATGCCGGTCGTGTTAAAGCGGACGTGCACACACGCGTGCGACACGCAAAGGTTGCCTCTCTACCGCGGCAAATCACAGACTACCACCCTCGTAATTATTTTACCGCTAATCGACAGCAAGACAGCGCAATTATCGTTTACTCCGGTTTGAAATAAATGTTCGATGTCTGCTCGCGCCAACTAGTTGATACGCACAATCGGATACGCGTTATCGGGGAATTATATCTTCGTAATTGGCTGATTTCTTCAATCAGCAATCGCGCGCGAAATTTCTTATTAATTTATTTTACATTCTCCTGTCTCATTACTTTGTAAATGCGTTAAAATAAGATACGACAGATTGATAAAAGCAAGATGACTAGTTGACAAGATATTACAAATGGGAATGTAATTACGGTTGCATGTTTATCTTAATTTATTTCTAACTAGAGCGTAAACTTGTCTCTCTCTCTCTCTCTCTCTCTCTCTCTCTCTCTCTCTCTCTCTTTTCCTTTGTAGAAAGCTGCGCCTCTTCGTAACGAGATTCCTCTAACGTAACTGTAAGTGGCATATTCGCATGACTCTAGGATTGTCGGACGTGTAGCCTTGACTTTCGCTCGTGTATTAGTCATACGCACGGGGCGCAGGCTAATAGTAGCGTGAATTTTTCGCTCGGCGCTTTACGATCTAACTGGTAGCCCACCCTGTCGTCAACGTCCACATAGTACCGGTCCTAAATTACACCGTACGGTCGCTTAACGATTGCCACGCCGCTGGTGTCATGTCATTCCGCATTGCTCGACGTCGTATGAACGTGCTGTGCGCCGTTCGGCGGCGCAAGGAAATTCGATATTTCCTGCATGACGAAGTGTCTCTCCTCGTCTATCAAAAAATCTCACTCTCTCCCTTTACCACCCCCGACATGGGACACGACGCCGGCGGGAATGGAGAACGGTGGGGGCGCACGACGCAAACAACGAGACAAGCACGTAACGAAGCGAGCCGTAAATAACGCAGACGGACAATGTTGTGAATTACGGTGGTACCGAACCCATAAACGGCATGGTTTTATGCTTGCCGCGACGAGACGCAGTCAGCCACACAGCGCGATCGTTCGCGCTTCGTTGACGACGACGACGGCGGCAACGGACGATCCGGGACCAACCGCGTTGTCACGCCGGACGCTTTTCTTTTTCGTAATTGGTGCTTTCTCCGATGGCGACTTCTGCGACCTCGTATCCAGCCGTTCTGCCGGAATAAAGTCACTTTATTACCCGTAACGTTACGAAGTCGGACTTTTACGCGTGGGTTTTTTAGTACCTTCGCCGTAGCCAAAGTTTTATTATCAGAGGAACTGGGATATTATGGTGATTTGACGCGCGTGGCCATAAGAAAAATAAATGTGAATTTTTCATTATGAATTAATTAGCTAATAATGTGGGCTTAAACATCAATTCTGTCCTGTAGGAAGAGTCGCTTTGTTTGTTATCTAATAATAGAAATAATATTAATTTGTGTAAAGAAAAATAATAAAAGATACCTAAGCATATAAAGGATGCCGTACACAATTGACATATAATTGACATAATCGCGAAACGAAGTGCGTTCGTCGTAGCTCGAGTCCTCGCGTCTTTCGCCGCGATCCCTCAGGAAGGTGGCTTCTCCAACCTTCACCCTACGACCACCGATAGCGCGTACCGTCGTACCAGTACCTTTATTGCCCGGCAGGAGTTACGTATCGAGCGTGGTCCGCGTGTCGGAGAGTCGAGCGGATAAGTCCGTGGAGTGGAGAGAATAATGGAAGGACTTTCTACTATCAAATAGATTTATGGATATCCAGCCGGGTACCTACTACCGAGGTTTATATGGCCGCGAGCACGCCGTCATGCTTTATCCGCCGTTAAGCGCAGACGTCTCGCAGATATCCCGCGCGCCACGAGAGAGGCGAATATGTTTATCGCCCCGCGCGAGATCATGAGGCGGATTGACGCGGGAGGAGCGCGCGTGAAAGCGGGCCTTCATATTGTTTGGATACAGCTTTACGGAAACCCTGCATATCCGCCGCGTGTTTTACGGCTCGCCCGTCGAGTACGCCCGGGGCAACTGCGGGGTTAAATTATGGCAAGTGATTATAATGCCATATAACGAGATAATAGCTCGCGGTGCGCAAGTTATCCAATTAAAGCTGCGTAAGAATAGCAACGTTTATTTTTCGTGCTTCATGTACATACCGTTGACTGCTGTTTGTGATCTGTTGTAAGGTCTGCCGTAAATTACTGGGAAAATTAATTAATTTATTATGTTATATTTTGTAACGATTCTGGAGAACAATGAAATCACTGGATACCACTGGAATATTGCTGTGCAATAAGATCGGAGGTGGGTTATTCGGAAGAAACAATGGCACCACGAATGTTGGCTCTGGAGGGAGCATCGAGATAGTCTAGCTGGATTATCTAGCGGGATTAATTTGACGATGATCAATACGTTTCGTGTACTGTCGCATCCTCGAACTCGTTTGGAGACCACAATCGGTGGTCAATTATTCACGTGGATGACTCGACAGAAGGGCACTCAACGTTTGAACGAGATCGAAGAACAACGATACCTATCATCTAATTCTAACTCACGATTCATGGTAGAACAACGTTGAGGTAACCGTTATAGGACGATTCATTCTCCACGAAAGCACCGCCGGTATTTATTTGCCAATGAACTCCTTGACCCTTTGATCAATAAACGGATCTTGATCTTCGATTCGATCGAAATTCTTTGGAATATATTTCACATCTTATAATATATTAATCAAGAAATATTCTAATTTCAACGTAACAGTTTGGTCTATGTCGCGAATATAAATGCACTCTCTTTCAAGCAGTTTCCTCGAGAAGAAATATTTCTTCGGCTATAATGTTTGTCCATCTCACATACGTGTTGTACTACAGCAACCATATATGATGCTAAGCAATCTCTGTCCAGTAAGCTGCGTTCCAGCAATTATCCGTTAGCTGGCTAAACCGGCTAAGGTTCGCAGCATCACGGAGGACCGATCTGGAGCTTCACGTTATCGCACCACATCTCGATACTTCCGTTCGCCGGAGGGCGTAATCCTGCCCTCGATCACCGCACGATTCGCTCGTCTACGATTACACGATAAAAGTATGTAAACCTGTTCGTGAATTACTTTAAGTACATCGCCACTAAGAACTTCTTTGAGAAGATCTCCAGCAGGGCCGAACCTTGCTGTTCTGTCGTCACAGACACGTTTTAGTTCGCTCGGACGAGGTGAGAACATGCAAGAAAATTAAGTCCAGTTCATTTTTATAAGAAGATATAAATGTCGAATTGATGATTTGATATGTAAACATGAAAAACTTATGAATATAAAAAGGGATATAGAAAATAGGAACAGAGAAAGGGAGTCAGATTCGTCTTGTGACATACACAGATGTAACATTTATATAATTGATATTTCCATACAAAGAATACGATAAAAAATAAAACATGTGTGTATGCAACGTCATTTTTCTTCAACGTCATGTTTGCGTTATCATTTAGCTGATTAAATTATATTTTAATGCGACCCTGCGATTTTCAGGAAGTTACACGCCATACTTTTTCTTTTATAATCATCCCCGTTGATACTGGCAGACATCTCTTCCAATCTGCTTTACGTTAGAGACTCGGATACAGATCGCTACGATCAACGTGTTCAATATATGTAAATATGTCTAATGTAATAAGTATTCAGACATATACGGACACACATTTATCTGATAGCTGAAATGTTTCTACTCGATAATTTAATATTCCATCCATTTGAACGCTGCTATATATTTAGCTTGCAAGATTAAACATGTAATATGATGAAATAATAGGCGAGACGTGCTTAAACCAGTTTGTCTGTTACATCGATATACGAGCGTAAAGCGCGCGAAAGGAGACAACGTCAGCGCGTAAATGCCCCGCCAATGTTTGTCCATTTTCCAACTGTTTATTTTCAAATTAACCTTCCGCGCGTGCACAATCGCCCGCACGCCGTAATATGTGCTCCTGGCCACGTGGCCGACGCGTGTCACCTGTCTGTCACGGTTCCGTGAGTGCACGCCACCGCCACTTTCGTGGACACCCTCCACGGTGGAGACATGGCCGACTGACCCCCAAGACCTGCTGCTGGAGGTACCAGTGGTATCGTCTCCGTCTGTTGTTTCACCATATACATACATGCAAGAGCAAAATTGAACATCAGAATTCAGGCAGGTGGCAACCCGTATTTTGCATACAGCTTTATAAACCGTAATGGAATATTATATTACTCGCAAAAGATCAGTAAAGATGCAATTTTATAATATTACTTATTATAAAAGTATTACGAACCATTTATGTGAATTACAACGTCGAAATTTTATGTAACTGTCAAAATTGGCAGTTACATAAAATTTCGACAAAAGTTAAAATAGTAATCTATCAAAAAACATGAAAATTGACGCGCTACAATATTATGCTATCAATATTTTGTACTTTTCTATTAAGAACGTAATGTTGTTAATAAACATATAAACGATATATTGCCTTGAAAGGACCTATTATATATAGGAAACCGTTTAAGAATTGCGAACACCATTATCTTAAACTGGTGGAAAGATAAGACGAAGGGTAGTCGGCGTCATATGCCGAGGATTCACGCACGGTTGGCGTAGGTGCGCCCCGTCTTGGGGGCTGCAGGTGCAGGAGGTGCTCCTTTGGCGGATTCATGCTTGCGTGATTCCAGGAGCTAGCAGGTCCTCCGCGGAGGGCCCGTACACCAGCAGCGAGTCCTGGCACGCGTTTCTGACCGCTGGTGTTCCACGCACATATGCCAAGGAATTATGCTCGAGTGCGTCGCCTTGCTACCCCGCAGGTACCTCTTGGTGGTGGCCGCAGGTGGTGGTGCACCTTAAATCGCCACCTCGAAGCAGGTTTCAGGAAGTGCCCTGCAGTGCACGAACTTCAGTTTGCTAGATGTACCTTTTAGGATGACTATTAGCACCTATATCATCTTCATGCTTTTATGTCTAACTGTTTATCCTTCGCATTTTCCAATTAGCACGATGATACAACTAGAATCCTCTATAACATTCGATAAACCTTGATAACGATAAACCTTAAATATAAAGACCCAAGAAGCTTAAAAGAAAGAAAGAAAGGATGAGTCAAATGTTGGCTTTATTTAATTTTGTGCGTGCTCTCTGTATGAAGAATTAACGCATTACGCTGCATGAACATTGCAGCAAATATGGATGGTTATAAATAGTCGTCAGTAGACTGTGGGAGGCTGCATAAGCGCAAGACGTTTTTCATGCGGTCAGATCTTGGCGATATCCCGACGGTATTGTCGGCGGGCATTTTTGCCGGAGGGTGAAAATCGCAAATGTAAATCGTCACCGGGCTGCATGTTGATACCCACGCGTTCGGATGTTAAATGTAGAAGGATTATGGCGGTCGCGCGCGTCACGGTACCGATATTTCGAATGTATCGATGGTTGACATCAGAGTCGGGAAGGGGTTTACGGAGGTGTTCTCCGGCGACGATGCATGTAACGAAATGGAATGGATTTACACATTAAATCACTCAAATCGCTTTTTGCTTTTTTTCCGGATGCAAGTACTACCGATCGCGCGTATTCAATGACGAAAGATAAATGGACAGATAAAAAAGAAAACGGTAATGAGAGATACGTTAAACCGCCATTGGCAGGTAACAGGAAGGTCTTCAAACAGAGCAGCCCCGTGGGATAAGCATACAAAAGTCATCGGGGTTGCTCGGAGTCAAACAATAAAATTAATTCGTGTGTCGTGTGCGCATTACCGTATCCGCCTGTTAATATCGTACGGTCGACGCAGATGTTTATGCTACTTCTTAGCTTCCCCCTTTTTATCGGATGAGTCAAATGCATTATGTATTCACGAATTAACATCATTAATATGCCAGTTTATGTGACTTATGTGCCTGCTTTAATGTTTCCAAAAAAATAAAATGTATTCACGTTATTAATATATTTTCTCATAATTCTTTTATTAACTGTAAACTCTCTGAAATATTATACAATAGTTATTTAAGAAATTTTCCCATTTCTAAGCTGTTCACGAGAGAGCTGGAAACTTATTCCTCATATTTCTCAGGACGAGTGGAAACAAGATACTCTTGTCTCGTGGAAATATCGCGTGACATCGAAAAGCTAAAGAATCCAGCGCAATTCGTCGTCGTCAGCAAGACCGAGGCGCCGCGATGTCGCTTTCATCTTGAATTCCCAAGCCGCGACACGAAATGGCCGTGTCACGACGACGCTCGACAAAGAGTCTTCGTGAAACGCTGAAAAGTGGAGCAGCTCCCTTTTCTCGCGCGGGCGAGATCAAGAAGTATCGCGCGCTCCCTTTGTTCCCTTTTTCGGTGCCGTCAGGGGGGGCTCCCATTGAAATCAAGTGTCGCGCGGGTGTTGCCAGTACCTTTCACCATGGCAACGATTGTTTCAAAGCAAGCATATGTATGTTTCGTCGCTCCGCGTGGCTGCACGGAAACTGCGGACGCGCGCTTCTGCGTATACGCGCGTGCGTACGTGCACTACTGCGTGCTGCAACTGCAAGTGAGCGCATCGGCACGCGTCCAATGCAGGTGCATGTGACCGCGCGTCGTTCCGCTGGCAACCACTACCCGCACGATTTCCAAGATAACGGTTGACATGCGTAATTATCGACTCTTCTAAGCAGATACGCAATTCTTTATGCGCACGCTCCGCATAACGCAGCGGCAGGTAACGCCCTGCGGTGCATCCGCGTTTCTACATCTGTCAGGTTTCGTTAGAATTTATGGTAGACGTTATTAGCGTACGCGCTGGACTACGTAACGCCATATAGTAGACCGAGGCTACCACACGATCAACCCATTAGCACTAACCGTGTAATTCGAAAATAATTTATCCGCTTCCTTATTATCCGTGCTCGTGGCTATTATTATTTCGTAGTACGTGCGGCCATTTTCTATCGGCAACGTTGTTATTATGTCCCGATTATGCTACATGCCACCGCGACTCGCGAGCTTATCAATCTTCATGATAAAGACGGTAGTAAATTAGACCCAATTATTATTACTGCCTCATATACGCTGCTCTTCATTGTTATACGCACATCTTTAAAGTGCATCGTCAGCGTTAATAAACGCGATATTAAATCGCACTAATTGACAGTATTATTGTTATGTATGCAAATAATTTTTAGATGCATCCATCAATCGATATTCGTTCGCAGTGTAATCTATAAAACAGGAGAACATATTTTGTTGTAACGGCCGCGCCTTTTCCGGACAATTTCGACGATGACTGGACGAGGGCGGAGGACTACCATTTCGTATTACGTCTCCGGTATTCTTAGTCCAACACGATTGTCGTCGATTGGGAGTGATCACGCAATTATCGGTCTCACCACGATCGTCCTATTAACATCAATTGTCGAAGCTTGAAAGTAAGGCGAATAGGCGCGACCGGTCGCGTGGCCGGCACGCGCCTCCCCGGCGATGACAACTTCCGTCCCTCATGCCGGAAGTCGTGCCGAGTGTCGACGGCACAACTGCACAGCCTGCATTCTAGATGCACCCGTCTCTGTACGTTGAGCAAGTGGCTGTCAACGTGCCGCGTGCGGGTGAAGCGATGTTTTTTTCTTGTGCGTAAATATCGCATTTATCGTTTGAATATGCGTGCGTCCATTTACTTTCGATGAATGGACATTTTTGTGATTGCTTCGAAAATTGCACGTGAGTTCTTTTATAATTCTGACATATTATTGTATATTAATAATCGTATGCGTTTTAAAGAACTACATTTATAATAAATAATAGTAGAATTTTTGTTTTCCAAACATTTGCAAAAATTTCGATTTATTTATAATGTTTAGATCTGTATGGCTCACTCGTTGATTCCATTTCTAGTTAGTCTCTCAACTCCGGCTAGAGACTATGCTACTGCTTTCTGGAGCAGTCACAATTGTCGCAGCCGTGCTATCTGAATGCAGCGGGATCGTGGGTGCATTAAGATCAAGATAGCGCTTATTTACGCATTCCAAGATGGCGGCAGGTGGGCCGTCATAAAAGTTAACTTGTAAGATGATATAGTGCTCGGCCGATGCTCCAGCACGGGCGCAATGCGGGAGCTGCGTCGTAATAAACGCCGTTTTATTGTGTGACCCATGATGCCGCTGCCCTTTCGTAAATAAAGCGGCGCTGCGAGAATTTCGACGTTTTTACGTTCTTGCTCGTACTAGATCATAAATATCCATAAAATGTGAAAATGAAAAATTGGACGTTTCATCGCGATCCCCGTGTCAAGCTATAAAGCAAATATCGATCTATAACGTCTATATTTCTGTCACTTAGTTCAACATATTTCAGAGACTCTAGCATTTTCAGTCTGTCAGAGAACAAAAGTTTGTAATTTTGTTTTAACAGCTTTTAACTTTTCGCACAAAAGAAATCCCAAATCCAAAGAATGCACTCGTACAACGCACGAAGAGCGACCTGTATTTTTAACGGGATCCAACCGCGTACGCGCGATGCAAGTTCGACTTCCGCGAGTTACGACAACTCGTTTTCGAGAGTGCGAGTGCAGTTCGAGTGCAGGAAAAAGGGGGTCGCCGACCCGTGACGCATCCCCCGTCCACTCGCATGTTTCAAGGACAAAAGTCGACCTCCTTCGCGATCTTTTTCCTGGTTTCTCCCTGTCGAGCCGTCGCCGTCTACAATTTAAAGACGTTCGGGCGCGCGCGACCCTCTTTCCTGCACCAAAAAGAAAGAAGGATTTCGCGCTTCTCTCCACCCTGATGGTTCGAAAAAGTGCTTCGCGAGAGGCCGCATATATCGCGGCCGGCTAATCTAAAAATACTAAAGTCGACCTTTCCCGCGGCAAGAGTGATGGCCCCGGACGACTGCTAAATCAACGGCGAGATTGAGATGCAAATGCAGTCTCTCGCGTCCAGCGGGAGAGGAGAAGAAGGGTGCTCTGCGGCGAGAGAGGAAATGGGTTGGCGGGGGCGCGGGAAGAGAAAGAAGAAGCGAAGTCGAGGACGTTGCAAGACACGAGAAGAGCTGTGCAGAACGAGGAGATGATACAAGAGAAGAAAAACGAAAGAAAAGGAAAGAGAGACAGACAGAGCGAGAAAGAGAAAGATAGAGAGGAAAGGGGAAAGAACCACGTCGCGCGATAACTGTGCAATTCGTGCAATTAACATTTATAATGTCTCCATCCGGCGGCGCTGACAGGACGAGCGAGTGGTCGCGCGCATAAAACGCGGAATTTAACGCCGATAATTCAATCCGGCCACAATTGTGCGTTGCCCCCGCCTTCCCCCCGATTCTTCCCCTTTGCCTGTTCTGTCCTTTCTTTACAGCGCGGGCGAAATAACTTTATTGAATTTTACGCGTTCCAGCCAATCTCTCTATCGCAATAATTCATGCGCGATGCGCGCACGATCCAGGCGCGGAACCGGCCGATATCATGGGCCCGATCTGCCGCGGTGAGCCCGTACGCGCACGTTGCGTGCGTGCACGCGTGTGCGAGCTCGAGTGCTCACACGCATGGAAAATGGAAATAAATTGCGCGGTATCTCGCCGTGTTCTCATCGGTGTCATCAGTCTCACGGCGCGTTCTGTACCGATCAGAAAGATATCCACGTCTGGAATTTTTTGATACTTTCTGATCCTTTCTGAAAAGCGTGCTATCAATGTTGAGCGTCTTTTCTGCTTGAATAAAGAAAAGCAAGATTAAAATAGTGCGTTTGAGTACTAAAAGATAAAGAGACAGAAATAACAGCACACATAAAATGGAGAAAACAATAGTTTTATTTCGATAAATGTATCAACCTTTAAG
The DNA here is from genome assembly GCF_003672135.1 of Ooceraea biroi. Lineage (NCBI taxonomy): Eukaryota > Metazoa > Arthropoda > Insecta > Hymenoptera > Formicidae > Ooceraea > Ooceraea biroi. The sequence goes on from NC_039512.1 coordinate 6,407,639, forward strand.
TAAATGAAGAGGAAAGGGATTATCATATCTTATTGATCAATTCTAGAATTCGTTTAATGGCAGCTTGTCTTTATCTTTGTCTCCGAGTGGCAACCATTTGTAGTGTCTTTTCTTCACTTCCTGGCGAGATATATGAAATATATTTGTGATGTTGATTCAATTATAAAATCGATGTAAGAACTTACGGAATCTACTACGGCTCCAGTTTCGTCGATCTCGCATATTTCATATCTAAAGAGTATAGTATGTACGTTATCGCCTATGGACAATTTTCTTTCACGCAAATGTTTGATTGTATTAATTTCGAAGATCTTCGTAACAACCACGTTCGTTATCAATCCGATCCACCTTGTATTATACAAATCTAGAATTCAGAAATATAAATTGTTAAATATTATCAACAATTAGGAAACATAGATTCTTTACCTTCGTGGGCCGCACGATTTATAGTTACGTTTCCTGGAGTTGGCATGTCGTTTGGTTTACTAAGAATGTAATAATTGTAACCTGTGAAGCTTAACATATTGTTTCCACGTTGAAGAATTATCTGCAAACATATTTCAAAATATGCAAAGAATTGAATCTCTCATTCCGTTTCTCTTAATCAGTTTATAACATCGTTGATACTCACCTGGAAGTCTACTTGATTGCCGGTTGTTCGCACGCTATAGAATTCCTTGTCAAGCCATTTGAAATTTGTTTCAGACTCTATCACAAAATTGCGAATAGGCCCGAGCACTTTCAGAACTGGTACAGTGCGAAAACACTTCATCTAGTTTGCAGTAAACGATAGAATAACTTGCAGAAAGTGGCAAGTAATAACGATAATCCGATTACCTGCGTGCCGATTGGCACAAAAATATGTCCAAGTTTATACGCGTTCGTGTCGAAGCAGTATGGTATCGGAGTATAATCGGGTACTCCGATTTCTCGAGCGACAATCGGTCCAATAATGTTCCAAGAGCGGGAGATAGATAGACTATTGGGAACACAAATTTTCCGCTTCTTCTTGATAATTAGCATACGCACCTCACGCATTTTGATGTTAATTAACTATTTTGGTTATGGTTGTCTCTCACTCGAAAATACCATTAGTGTCAATTGTTCGTTGCATACTGCAGTCGTGAATATCGTTGCATCAGATGAAAGTATTGATCAATTATATGTACAATAAGTATTGCATAATTTTGAAAGTTTGATAAAACGCAAATAAACTAATTTTCTTCAAACATTTTATCTTTTATTTTAATTACATTTTTTCTCGGGAATTACTACTTGAATTTTCTATATTTGGTTCATGTTCACGTGCACTGCCACGCGATTCACCAAGTATTGCCAGGAAGAAAAGTTGACCGAGCATTTCATGGAAATACTTGAGAGTTCCAAATCGACTTAAATGATATCGGTCTGGTCGATCGATCATCAGACACATCTTTTGGTCGGCGCAAGTACATCGACCCGGTCATTTGTAATCATTAGCGGCAATGTACCGTTGGCCCCGACATCTTATTATGTCATTTCGTTGCGTATCCTTCCTTTCTCGCCGCAGCGCGTCACCGGCGCGAATACCTCGGCATTGTTGCTGTAAACAGTATTCGACGCGATCATTATTTATTGACGCATACGAAACATTGAATTAACTTTCATTCAGCGCAGGTGAGTGAAGCAAGATGTGAATAATCGTTTTAATTACAGTATTATGCGGCCACGTCAATGTCACGTGTACGTCTTCCTTTCTTTTTCTACGATCTTGGAAATAGCACAATATATCTAAATACGTGTACATCAAGGATCCTGGATCCAGTCATAAATAAAGGTAAACCCCGATTTTGCGCCGTGGAGAAACGTCTTCCAGGGCCTGCGAATCCCGCGATGCGGTTTGCTAGTTTAGTAGTGATGCAACTGGTTTCGCGGCACCACCGGCGCAATCCTTACAAGTAGTAAAGTGCGCTACAGTATTGTATCCGCGCGACGATATTTAATTCACGGAATGCGATAAACATCCTGATATGTGGATCCACCGCGTTCAGACGCGAGCGCGAAATTAGCGTCGTGGGCAGCTCCCTGCGCAATTTACACGTTCCTCGCAGATAGCGAGGCAATTGAAAAAAAAAGTCGATCGCGGGAACACTCGCATTGCACTCGCTGAACGACCTTGAGCATGGTACAGCTCGAGATTTGTGAAAAGAGACGTCGCGGTCGGTTGCGCTCGTAAAGAAATTTCATCTGCTCGCCTTTTAGCTGTATCCCGCGTCGTAATTAGCGAGTTCTTGAAGCTGCCACGCTAAACTCAGCTTCAAAGGGCGTTTTTAATAAAACGAAGTTAAATATCGTCGAAACTCGCGCGTCGACTTCGACTGACAACGAAAAAGAAAAAGCAGCTGTGAGCGCGCATGAAGATCCATATCCTTCGATTTTCGCGATGAATTCGCAGTTACGACTAATACTAATCGTAATGCATCAGTGGTGATACAATAGCACCATTGCAATGAGTGAGACGGGTCGCAGGGGTAAGCTTTAAATTTCCAGGCCGGCAAATTGAAACTGCCTCGAGGCCATATCCCGATATTGCTTATGGTACAAATTTAATAAAGCGCCCGCTGTGGCCACCAGTTACCATGCTAATATCATCAGCCATCGGCCGCGCACAGCTTCTCTGACGCCGGGACGAACGGGAAGAAAAAGTTGGAGGCTGGAAAAAAGGGGCACGCGAAGGAAGGGGTAGCGGGGCATCGAAACAGCGACGACGAAGATGACTGCGACGGATGCCGGACGTCGCGGGACGCGGTGCGACTCGTAACCCGTAATATTATGGCACACTGCCCACCGCGAGAGGGACCTTAAAGGGCCCTCGTGCCGGGGTCTTTAGTGCCAAATTGGTTATGCGGACGCTTTACGACACGACGCGCCGATATTAGCCGAATGAATTACATAAATTATCCTCAGCGTTACCTCGAGAACGACCACGACGACGACTGTGCCGAGAAACGGTGAGGCCAACATTCGTGCGTACGTCCGCGAGCTGTGCTCAGATTCCAGCACTTCAATATGAGAGTTCCAGAGAAAGGTGCCTCCGGAAGCCATTCTCTTTTTATGGAGCTAAACAGCAGCGTTCCGTCTCGAATTTAAATTTAAAATATCTTTGTATTTCTAATCGTTAATTTAGCTATTTTATTGTATAGACATATAAGCGATTTACATAATTTAGTAATTCAAGATGTTATTTTTTTCCAATTTCTAGATATAAAATATTTATCGCGATTTTATCCGCCAGCTGCAATCGAAGAAAATAAATCTGTTATTATCTCTGCACAAATCATGTTTGCGAGCTCTATTTATATTACTCTGAAAAGCCACGGATTCCTGCACTGAGGTTCTGGACTCATCATTCACTAAAGCGGCGTATGCTGCTCGCGAGCATAACGAGGATAGTGTCCGCACATCACATGCGGTCTGGTCTCATCCCCGTCATTTTATCATCCGGCGGATTGACTCTTGCGGGGTACCTACCGCACTCGGGATACGTCTCTCGACGGGCAGCAGCGCAGTAATCTCGTGCGTCCCTCGTCATTCGTCCGTACCAAATAAGACAAGATAAAGGTGGGCATGGGGCGAGGAGGCTTCTCGCAGAGAGACGGAATCAGGTAGGGACATTTTTATCAGTCGTCGAGTTCTCCGCGGGAGGTCCTTCTGTGCATATATTCGCGTTCCGTCGAAAATTCCGCGAAGGTCGCATCGTGAGGAAAGTTTATGCTTCCAAGTCACGTTTCCGATAGGTTCGACAGGTTCATATGACAATAAAAGAACGAATGAACGAAGCAAAGTAGTAACAACGGTCGCTAGATGAAAAATTCAACAGCCGCCTGGGTTGCGAAGGGATGGAAGGGCTGGTTGTTGCACGAAGGTGTAAGATAAGACGAAGATGCGGGTCGTTTAACGCGGCTGCAGGTGAAGCGGCACAAAGGCCGTTGCCATCGCAAGGTGCGTCAATGCGTGTCAAACTATTCCACGGCGAAGTTACCTTCGGTAACGATCAGCATTTACGATATAAGCACTCAATAAGATTACTTAATTGACAAATTAATCTCATAAAATGGAAAAATATTTCAATTTATAGCGATTTTTATAGTAATTTCGAAAAGGATTTATTATATATATATATATATATATATATATATATATTTTATATCCTCCATCTTTTTGTTGCCTGATTGCAAGTCCTTGATTCAAATGATTCAACGATCGTGCCGATCCAGTGCGTATCTCCGATTCCGACGTGCACGGTACGCGGACAGTCTCTCCTTCTAGGTAAACCGGTGCGAGATTTAATGCAAATCTCGGCGAGGTATCCCCGAGGGTCTCCTCCTATGTTCATGCCGCTCTCGCGTAGCGGCGCGTGTACGGGACGCGATGCCGCGCCGCGCCGCGCGTACACGACGTCGAGAGCGAACGGCGTGGCGCGGCGCACAGCCGGAGAATTAGCATACGAGCCTGGAATCGAACGAGGTACCCCCGATGTCTCCATCGCTCGTGAAATGGATACCCCATTCCATCGCGTTCTCCTTTCAGGATTGGTTTATGCCCGGGCGAGACTTACGGCCGAGCCGTGCCTCAATCGCCGCTCTCGGGGAGCCAGCCAGCCAGCTCGTGCGGGCCGCCTCACCTCATCTCGTGTGGGTGTTTTACGTGGATATTATTGACTCCGTCTTGCTCTTTGTTGCTCTCCTCGATCCTCCGGCGAGCGAAACGTCCGGATGCCGCGCGACGTAACACCGCGAGTGGAAAGCGATTTATTCGACGCTGAATTTTATAAAATGCTGAGATGCGCTGGTGAAATTTCGTCATTGCATTTGGCGACAGCAACTTTCACGCGCGATGCGGATAAATATGCAACGTTAATTGTCAAAGATTTTCGAATAAAGTGTTTACGAGACGCTAAAGGATTGTATGAGTAAAAGAGAATAAGGCATAGAAAAAGGGCATAGGAGTAAAATATAAAAAAATATTTTGCGAACCCTTTTTTTAACTGTATTTAACTGTGGTTAAAAGACAAAATTGACGTTAATCGAGATTAAAAACGTTTTGCTATATGCGCGCGTGATAGAATACTCGCATTGCCAGCGTTGAAGTCTCCATAATCATACGTACCGAGCATTAAAATCTCCAGCTTGCCCGACGCGTTGGACCCGTTCCGAGTTTGCGTCGACGATTCCATCGCTCAGGAGCGTTATCTGCTTGGAATGTAATCTACGAGTACTGGAAGCACCGCGATAGGAAACTCTAGTGGAAGACAGAGAGGCCACGCGAGGTGGGATGACAGAGACGAACGCGAAGGAGCAGGACAGAAGAAGGAAGAGAGGCTACCGGCCGGTGAATTACGTCCTCGCGCGAGTGTTCGCCAATTATCTCCAGACGGGTAGTCGACTCTAATTGGACTTTACGCCGGTGGGTGGGATCAGAGATGGCGATTGCGGAAAAAAGAAGTGGCTCGCGCGCGCCGCAAGCGTACGTGCATGCAGGATATATACTGCACTCGTTGCCATATCCAACACCTTGCCGATAATTGGTCGAAAGCGGGAACGATTTGCTCCATTAAATTCTGCGGCACGAGCTGTCCGGAACTGTATGGTCTCTAACCCGCTCGTTCGCTCGAGGTGTCCGGCCGGTTACGGCGACCAACGTGTTGCTTTATTTACGCATCCTGGACCGGATACGCGCGATGGAACTATGAAATTCAGTTTTCCGACGCGCAGGCATGTTTATGGTCGCAGCCGGCGAGTTATATTACCGTTACGTCTTTTTGTGAACTTTTGTATTGGATTGACGCCTGCGCTCGAAGCGTCGCACTGACTTGTTCAGAATTTTTATTCAGCGTTCTTGTTTGGATTTGTGTCAACTAATTGTTGCTTTAATTATGCAGATAATTATAGAATTGCATGTCATGCGAAATTTTGTATTTTTGCTTTTTAGTCTCATTATTCTCGGTGTATTTTCGTCTCTCTCATTTGCTACGGATCTACGCTACGATTGCTCCATCTCTGATTACCTTCACGGACAAAACGTCCCGTGAAACCTTCGCGGAAATAACTACTAGTATTTAGCGCGAACGAACTCGTTTGGTTACCTGTGGCCGATGGTGCACGGCGCGAGTCGCTATGAGATTACGGGCAGAAAATGCGAGGTGGATCGCGGCACGCAACGGGAAAGATAATTAGACGCACGTTTATGCCACTGCTACCGGCGCACGTGTTACGAAATTAATGCCGCGCGCTCGTAATCCGCAGATAGTCTGAACAGCTCGCGGATGTTTCTGTTATCATTGTCAGCACACGTGGTGCAGTATTATCTATACGATTTTCTTATTTTACGCCGAGTAAACCGCGCTGGACCCGAAATATTTTATATTTTATGCGCGTAATAAAACGGTGATTTTGTGCAACTAACTCGTTTCAGTTAGCTATAACTGTAATTTAACTGGTCCTTTACGTCTTTTTGGGGGACAGACCGCGATTAAAAGGAAACGCTGGAGACACCCCGCGTGTAACAAGACCATCGCGGTGCATAAGAGACGTACGAGACGATGGCCAGCTGAGTGTGGCGGGTGGAACTCATCTTTCGCTTGTTTTTGCTTCGGCTGACTTATCGATATTGGCACGTTGAACGAGCGTGTATGTAACTACTCGAGGGAGACAGAGCGATCGATGGACGAGACGGGTGGTGGGCGGGGGAGGAAGCAACACGGAGGCGCAGAACTCGAGGAGGATAAACCGGCACGGCTGAATTATTGCTAAGTGAGGGTAGAACTTTGACCGACGTCCATTGTGTGTACGCGCACGCGGGTATACACGCTGCGTATACGCACTTTCGTGAGGCGACAGTGATGACCCGGATGACCGATGCCGAACTCGGACTGCAAGGAAAACATCTAACTGAAAATAGCCGTGTACTTGTTTCATGTACATTTTCATTGCTCGCACAATTAAAAGTGTTTTATTTTTTCCAAAGTAATTGTAAAATTTTATAGATGTTTTATTTAGATTGAAGTGCTGGCCGATTTGATTGTTAAAATTAACTGATGATTTTTGTATCGTTCCGAGCGGCATTATTCATGCAATATGAAGGATGTATAAAATAGATATACACACTTGAGCAGCATGTCCAGACCATTATCTGCGCCATGTAGCACCCACCACGTGAGGTGCTTCATTGCTTTAGGCGTCGCATGACGTCTTCTTCACCGGAGATCCACGTGAAAATCAAGCATCACGAGAGGAACCTCGCCGTAGTTGGCAGCGGCAAGGCTCTCGAAGGAGAACGATTACGCCGATGAAACTTCAAGTTATAAAAGCAGAGAACGGAGTGCGAAAAAGAGGGGCTGTAGGTTTGCCCCGTTCCTCCTTCCTCACTCTCTTCTACAACGCGCTTGTGTTCGAGCCAAGTTGCGGAGGTGGATTTAACACGGAAGGCTCCATACAGTCAGGGTGTGTTAAGCTGTATCACTCTATATTAGCATGTCTATATTGGTCAATAGCATTGCTAAAAGAAAAGAAAGAGGCAAGAACAAAGAAGACTAATCCAGGTCGTAAAGATACAATCAGAATACAATCGTGTACAGTAGTTCTTTATTCTAGGAGCCAAGGTTATTATAAAGATGTATATAGCTATCTTGAAATTTCTGAAACGTCGAAGGAGCGAGTTTATGTTTGTGACATTTGTCAATGACTATTGATATAATTTGGCGAACGGGTACTCTCATGATGCACGCAGCTATGTAAATTTTGAAGTCAAGACTCATGTATTAATGCTACATTTGCCAGCGGGGAGTAATAAATCCTTTTGTTCTCTTGCCTCGGGACCGCGAAAGAGGACGACCATGGTCGACCTCCAGGTTGTCTCGAACTTTATTCATTTGGTTCTTCTTTCGTAGAGGGATATCCTAACGGTGTATTGACCTACTAGCGGCCGGAAGTGCAGATTGAGTAGATTTCTTTTTTATCTTATACATATGACAATTGTCAAACCGCAAACATCTGCAGACATTCATCTCTTCCCTATAAAACATATTGCAAATAAAATTGAAATTTGTATAACGCAAGAATACTTTCAGCAGATGTTTCGTACAAAATGATTCATTATATAAAGCTGAGATTTTGATTATGCCACTCACAGATATTTATCCTACTTTTCTATAATCCGTTCTAAAAGTAGCTTCGTATATCTAGAAAGCAATTCACAGTAATACCTGCGCCGACGCAGGTATCACTGTGTGCAGGTATTATCGAACTCTCTCATCCCACTCCCACATTCCAAACGCGCTGATCGTTGCATATGGACATCTGCCGCATTTCTTCCTATAAAATAATATAAATGATGGAGAAGTTCATAGAGTACATAATTCGCGCAAACGGCAAAGATTGGCGCAAGGAAAAAACGATCGTACGTAACGTGGAGATCATATTACGCAAGAAAACCGCAGTTTCACGAACGTTTTAATTAAAGTCCCAGATTTAGCTCGCGATATCAGTTTCTTTGTTTTATTTTTACACTCTTGCCATGATTCTGATACCATGAATGTCTTCTGCTAATTATAATCAATGACACAGTATGCGTTATTAATCCATCCAATAGTTTTTCGCCACTAATATCATGCAATTTTTATTTTCTTTATTACATGATTTTATTTTAATCATCGATATTATTGCAGACATTACTCATACCTTCTACACTTTCATCATCTAAAATATCATGATTTTTCAATTTTCTTTGAAGAAGATAATTGTTACTTGAATTTCCATAGTCTCTCTGAAAAGTACTATTTATTAATTCTCATTACTATATTTATTTTGCTATTTTTTTTATTTGAGTATTTCCGTTATTAAAAATTAGATTTAAGATCTTGGAAAGTTAATATTTTTATTGCATACAGTTTTTCTGTAACTTTAGATTGCGGCTTATCTTACACAAGCAAGTTTCGCACATTCGTTTTTCGTTAGGGGCAAAGTGGATGCGGGCAAGGTCGCCTACATTACACATACAATCTTGGTATGCATTTTGCATTTTTTTGCATAGTTCTCTGCTTTCTTTATTGTGCTTTCATAAGCATTGATGAATTAATAAACGCCCGTCAATCAAGTTTGAGAGCACTCTGATTACACTTTCATACCAGTGTTGATTGATATCCCATTAATAATTCCCGATATAATTGGTAAATGAGTCGGTACTAGCATTCAAGCGTGTGCGAAAGAATTTTCTGCCTGCATTTTCCAAGGACGATCGAACGCAAATTCCTCGAACATAGTATAATTATAATCCTATTCTTGCCACTCTTTTTTCTGCTCAAAAGTTTTAATGTTCTCATATTATTTCGCCTCTTTTCGATCACTTTACACGCTTTAGTAATCCTGTTGATCTCGGCTAGTCAAGCGTTCCTTTACAAGGGTTAATGACGGAACGTCGCGTGCTCCCAAACACTTAAAAGACATCGTCCCGCAACAATAAAAAGCCGCTCGTCGGAATGAAGGACGACACGCGCTGCGCCGACGTCGCGGCGACCTGAAGAGAGGGTGGCCGGCAAGGCCCAGAGCTCGGAAAGAGAAAGAAAGACAGAGAGAGAAAGAGAGAAAGTGCGCGTGTGCGGGGGAGGAGTGCAGCCTCGAAGATGAAGAGAAGGAAGAGAGAAGAGCAAAAAGAGGTGGCGGTGGAGGCGAGCGAAGAGGGACAGAGGAAGACGGAAAGAGAAAGAGAGAAACGCTGATGGGATTATAAGTAATGCGCCGCAGCACGTGGCCCCGGTGGGCCCACCTCCAGGTTGTCAAACCTGTTTCTTCCTGTGTGCCATCGTCTCGAAGGCGAAGGTGCAGCGAGAGCGCGGGTGCCGCATCAACGTAGTGCCCGTCGACCGATTTTAATATTCGTCCCAGAAACGGGCCTCCCGGCGCCGCCAAAAGGAATTCGACGTCACCCTTGAGCCTGGGGCCCGCGAGGCCCACCGAGCCGTGCCGACTTTGCCGCTGCGCGATGGACTCGCACAGCTACCGCCGTCCGGAGTGAGATCCACTGTCGAAACACACCCGAAGGAGCAAATAGCGACCATTAGGCGACCAACCTGTGCCTTAATGGAAAAATTGAAGATAACCACCGGCCTGCCACTCGACCACTCAACCGATTCGCTCGCTCCCTCTCGGCACGGGAGGCGTTTTCGTCGATTACGTCAACAAACTGGCCCCGATCGCTCCCGCTCTCGGTCAGCCCGGATGCCCTCGTCGAAACACGGCTCGAGACGCTTCGTCCTCGGCATCGTCATTTTTTCTCATTACGCACCGTGAAAAGCGACGTTGGCTTCCATTAGGGCGATCCTCGTCGCGAGATGGACGGAGAAAGGAAAGAAAAACAGGTTTGGAGAAAGACGGTGGCTCCTGGATGCATTTTTAGCGACCACCGTTCTGCATTTTCTACATTCTTTCCGAAGCGTGAGTGGATCGCATTTTTTATGCTGCACTTTACAGCTATATCAATTCCTTTTACAAGAATTCGTGTTGTTTCTGCAGAGTGTCTAAGATCGCTGTCTAAGCGTAATAGAAAATGTATGTGCAATCAAGATCTTTATCGGAAATCGCATTAACAAATGGTACGATCACGTAATCACGTTACTGACACAATTAAACTACAGCCACGCTGTTTCTCCGTAAAAGTTCTGGACGTTTAATTATATGTATTTGCGTAATATCATAACACTCAGATTTAGAATGCCTTTAAATAACACTTCACATTTTTTCAACGGTACTGCTCCAAGGAAACAGAGAGTAATTAGCCTTGTTATTCAATCAAAGGCTTTGTACAAAAAAATAGAGGCATTTATTAGCACGTGTGTCTATTAGAATTACTTGAGGCGTTGCGGTTGTGTAGCTCGCACTTCTCAATCAGTGAAAGATACACCATTTCGCGCGCAGCCTCCATTCCCGGCGAATATATGTTATTATGCGTGTTTATCTGCTTTTCACAAGTGGTATCCGCGATAATTATACATTTCGGACACGAAAGCGATGAGAGGTCGCGTTTCTACGCTTGCTACCTGGGGCGTCCATTACTCGCACGGTTCCTCCACGAAAGTGCTTTGATCCCGCTCGAAATAGGACGTAGGATACAACATAAACCTATTATTATCGCATATTGTTGTATCGCGAATTGTAGATTTCTCTTTGATCGGATTGTCTTTAAGCTCCATCGAAGAGTTTGCCGCATGATGTTTCCGAGACTCCCCGAGGCGTCTTTTCATCGAGCTTTGACGATAAGCGCTGATATTTTTTTTTTCGTGTCATTTCGCGCAATTTCTATTTGCAGTGTTTGCTAAAATTATTGGACGATCGATCAATCGGCGATAATTACGGATCCCAGTGTTTTAAACGGTGAAGAAAGGTCTCTTCTACCTGAACCGCCGTTGATTATTCGTAGTTATCGCCGAATATGGCTGACCGACCGTGCAGACCGTTATAATCCGCTGATTGAATGAAATCGATGTTACTTCGCGACCGGGCCGAATGTGCGGGTGAAAGAAATTCGCCGGATGAAATATGGCCGGTCCACACAGTGATTAGTTGATTTTCGGACTACGGCGGCGTCTTCTTTGTCATCCTCTTGAGAACTTTCTCATGAGACATGATCAATCTCAAATTTTATCTGTTATCTCTAATTTTTTTGTGATTACTCTAGCAGAGAAAATGTTACCAATGCTTTCTGAAAGATTTTGCTTTCTGAGATAAACGAATCTTTTATTGAATTTCTGAGATAAAGTCTCAAAGAATTAAACATTTCATTGAAATTTTATGATTTATGAATCATTGTAGCTATGAGAAAGATATATCGTGACAAAAAATATTTTCAATATTTCGACAAGAATTTGCACACGTCGATCACATCCAAGTATAGGAGCATATTAAAAAAAACAATTTTGATGGTAAAAATTCAAATACTACCGTTGCGTAGAAATTTTAACGCATTCGTCGTACTTGCGTCACGACGTCGGTTTGGCTCGGTGCGGCAGTCTAGATTCGGGGTCTCGCAGAGGTCATCGATCCATCGATTGGTCGATCTGATGCCAACGACAGCAGCGACGACAAAAAAGTTGCGACATCGCAGTTCCAGTTTCGACGTTGTGGCGGCGGCGGCGGCGGCGGCGTTGCGCCGATAGATCCGTGGGATTCGATCGCGCTGATACGAGAAATCAATGCCGATCGTTCGATCGATTCGTCGTTCGGCGCCGATTTCTCCGCAGGTGTCCCAAGCGTCTAGGATAAGTTGACGATCGTTGGCGTGCCGTTTCGCGGAGATCGATGAACGTTTATAGCACTATAGCACGTATAGTTACAATTTGATCTCTCCGACAGATCTTCATCGTGAAATTAGGACTCGCCGATCGCTCATACATGCCAATTCTCACTTTCGTTAAAAGTTGAAGCGAAATTTCGATGGCATTTTCTGCATGTGGTTCCAGATCGTATTATAAAATGGCTACTAGGAGAAAGTTAAGTCAACTTAACAAAAAAGAGCAAAAATAAAATGTGACTGTAAATGCTTGTAAATTATAAGTATTAAAAATGTCTAGTACATGGTTCCTGTACTGATGCGTTGTATTGCAACAATCTATCTATTGTTTAATTATTGTTTAAATATTAGTATCATTAATGGGCATATGTCCTTAGTTGTTTGCAGCACGTATATTCTTTTTTTTAACTCGTTAAAATCGTTCCTGAAACGAGCAGTAAAAGCGTTAAGCAAAAATTTACAAGGTTTCATCGAAGCAGCGCGGCACGTTAAAAATTATTGCAGAAGATCGACGCTTACTGGGTGATAAAACGTCATTACAAACATCGAGCGCTGGATCGGCGCTGGGCAGAAGATCATTACCATTTGCGAACATACGTGAAAGCGGCTGCTCGAGGCGCAGGTGGCGAAACGGACGCTTTTACATCGACCCATTAAAATCAGGATCGATCACGCCGCATAATCGGTTTCGAGCGAGTCGAGAAATAGAAAGCCGCGAACTCGCGACTATTCGCGGAAAGAAAAATCGCAGGAGTAAATAATGTCGGAGTTAAATGTCTTACGTTAATCGCAGCTTTGTCATCGTTCCTACAGTTTCTAACGGCTAACGTTCATTTGAGAGAAATACCGTCGATACTCACTCTGAACAATTACACTTATAAATGGGCTACCGGGGAAAATTATTCTCATTTTTATTCCTTCATCCTCGTTACTTCCGAAAGTTACAAACGGTGTCTCAAACCAACACTCAGCAATATATTTTAGCAGTTCTGGAGAAAAGACGGACGTTAACAGAAAAATTCAGTCTCAGAGATAACGATGGTCGTTTTCGCAATAATTTAACGTGGCGGCTAAATTAGCGATTAATTTGTCTTTTCGCGAGAACGTGGTGAGCTTTTCCCTTGCGACACCGTCTAAACTTACAGGTTTCATTTTCTCCGGATATTCTAGCTTCGATGGAGGCTCAGGTCGCGCGTATAAAACTCGCCATTTAACTGTAGGCATAGAACCTTCTTCCGCACCTTTCGTACCTACCGGAGGTGGACGCTTACTCGGTCTTACCTCTTGCGGGCTTCGCGCAATTCCGCTTGCAGATAGGCAACAATCGTACCGTATACTCGCGAACCAAACGTCAGCCATCATACTCACTTCTTATGTTTCCGAGATCCACGTCGCGAGGGAGGAAAAGTCTTGCAGAAATTGCCTCGAGCGGTGCCTTGCTCTTAGAACTGGCTAATTTACTCGACAGGTATTTTTCCTGCATTTACAACCCTCTGCTAATTTTATTCTACGTACATAGATAAGCTAACGGTATTCAATCAATGTATACTATAATTACATAGCAATAGTTTTTGTTGTAAGCAACTTTAATAACGTGTATCTGATAAAATTTGTTGAAACTATCTTAGTTTATGATCTGTTTCTATAAACAGTAAAATCTTCGGAGCTTCTGGAGATTATATTATACTCAAACAATAAAAGATGCAGATCTATCGATGATGCAATTGTCGATACAAATCGCGATTCAACAAAGATCTATATCCACCTCTCGCAAAGGAAGTTAACACTAAAGACTTCAATGGTTTAATGCAAATAAGACTGTAAACGAATCGCGTACAGAGCTAACAGTTGCTCGTTAACGGTACGGCGATGCCCATAAATTCTATCCTTAATACCAAAAACAGGTGAAGGTGTACCGGTAAGAGAAGCAGCGGGAGTGCCGGTGAGCAGAATGTCCCTTGCTAAGCAGACTGTCGATTATCGAGAGTCAATGGCGCGTAAAGTAAGTATCGGCAATAAGAATCCGTAAAATCGTGAGTATGAATATAAAATATCCGCGAGGTCGCACGGCGCGAGGGAACGAAGAGGCTATAAAGGGGGTGGGGTCAAGCGGAGGCCGCATAGATGTATCATTACCGTGCTGACCCCTCCCGTGTCTGATCTTTCAGAATCTAGAGCAAGCGGTTTCACATGTGAAAGGATACCCAGCATTGCTACGCGACGTGTAATTATTGTCGGGATTCGTTCGCTGACTTGCTTTGCACACGATCGACAATTGTTTCCCGGTCGTCCGGCGAAAACGTCTTGTAGGACATCGGAGCCGAGTCACGAAGGGAAGTTTAGAGCAGAAACACGCGGCATCAAGGATTCTATTAGGTTGGTGCAAAAATAATTACGGTTTTGAAATAAGTTTAAAATAACAACAAAATTATTTTCATTTTTGTATCAATTTAATATACTGTATATAATATAATGTATATAATATTTATTTTAATAATAATATTGGAATTATATAGTTAATTCAAACGTGCATACTAAATTTTCGTACACTTACCACGATACCGTAGACGTACATTTAATTTTTCCTAGGAAAAGGTATATAAATTTTTATACTCGCCTTTATACTGCTTTGCTCTTACAGTAACTACAATTATATAACAAAAATATTTACAAATTTTAATTCTTATCGTGATTGAAATATAATTTCTTATACTTTAAAAGTCGTATTACCGTAATATGACTATAATTGGCCCGAAGATTATTATTCAAGAAAATTAATGTATCTCTCAAAGAGTTAAGAGCGTAATTTCAAACAACGACGTGCCATCTAGCGCGGATGCTGGGCATCGCAATGTCGGCTGAATGCCGTTTGCTGCCCCAAATGCTCGCGCCGTAAAGCATATTTTTTTATTGCGTGTCCGTGATTCGTGGGCACGGCTCGCTCGCTGGAGAACACGCGCAGAAATTACTGCTATTAGCGATTGTAACGTTGCAAACGGGCGGCAGTCAAAGGCCGAATGTATCGATCGGCGCCGCAGCGAGGATACGTTTTTACAAGATATAAAAGTGAATCCGCAATTTTTCGAGCCACGTGAGCGACGAAAAACGCTTCGCGTGCCGGCGACGATAATGACAGGCAATAATCTGCAATAAATGTAACGGCCGCGCTGTCCCTTAATTATTCCACAAACATCCGCAATGGTGAACTCAACGACTACCTGTTGTATCTCGCGCCAGAACACGTTACCGGACGTGTGCCCGTCTGTGCTCGTGTAGGATAGGCATTCTACAAATTTTATATCGCGAATCATGAATACAGTTACGTGTAACTTTATTGCCACTTTCCACTCCGTCTACATAATTTTTATACATGTCCTCAGCATTGTGTTCTCTGGCAATAATATGGCAATATCTGCAACATATCTCTAAAGCAGTACCTCTGGGGATATTTAGTCTGCATTTATTCAGATTGTTAAAAATAGTCGTTTAATCACGAAAAATGGAGAATATTCTGTCAATTTGGCACGAGCATTGAATTAAATCGCATTTATTACTCGAAACAGCACTAGGGGCAACGCCGTGCCCGAATGGAAAAGGAGAGTGATAGATAGACAGATTGAAAATGCTTTATTACGTTTCACATCCGCGTCTCTGCAGAGCGAGCGAAATTACCTGCGATTTACCGTAGTTCGCTATCTGACACGTTCGGCGTAAAAAGGTACAAAGTAGCTGCAAAACGCGCGCGAGAAATACACAAGCGCGGAAGACGGCCGTTTACTATCGCCGATAATTACTGACATCTACAGATAACAACCGTTACACATCAGTGCTCCTTG
Source organism: Ooceraea biroi (assembly GCF_003672135.1). Taxonomy (NCBI): domain Eukaryota; kingdom Metazoa; phylum Arthropoda; class Insecta; order Hymenoptera; family Formicidae; genus Ooceraea; species Ooceraea biroi. Next base: position 6,423,796 of record NC_039512.1, read on the forward strand.
ATCAGAGACGGGATCCGTTAAATTGAATCAAATCGCAATATGTTCTCAAGGCGCGAAAAGCGGGCGAAAGGAAACGGGAAAAGGGAATCGCGCGCGCTCTCGCTCGCGCGGTGACAGCTCGGCATGACACTCGGTGTGTGGGAACGCGTCGTAATTAGGTAAATGGAAAAGAAGTTACCGCGGGTATATACCTATATGTACGTATCCGTCTCGGAACGTGCGATAATGGCGCGGCCGCGCCGATAAAAGGGTGATTGAAACTTTAATGGGGACACGGGCTCGTATAACGCGGCTTATTATAAAACGTGCATACGCAGGTAAATATGTGTACGCGAGTTCAGTGAGGTCGCTCGCTCGGGCTGCACGGGGCGAGTCGTTTTGATGTCGACGGAGAACGATTTTACCGGTTTCAAGACACTCGTTAATCAGCCGACTGCTCCGCCAGTGGTATCTAATTGACGGCTAATTGAAGCGGACTGCTAAATGAGAAACGCGATAAGGAACACAACGCCGGATTATTACAAAACGACGAGCGTTACAACAGCGGGCAGATACAAATAGCCGGGATTATTAACGATTTTTATGCGACTTGACTCGCCGATGACGGCGACGATAAGGAATTCGCGGTAGAGCACGCGAATTTGCACTTTTAGTGAGAGCGACATCGGGACCAACATTGATATTTGAGCACATGAGCACGGCGATTGAAAGTATTTCAAATCGTGCGCGCCTGCCGCTCCATGGAAAATTAACAAATTTTCGATATCTTGTTCTTAATCTCGTTCACCATCTACAAGCACGTGCAATGATTGAGCGATAAAGCGTCTCGCATAAAGAACCGACAAGGAAAAACGCGCAGAATGCGAGCTATTTTCGTCGCCTACGGGATCAATGCGTGTCAGAAATGTTGCTGATATTTTTAGAAGGTGGAACGTAGACAGGTGTACCGTAGAAGCGATATCTCGTTCGAGCAGAACGCGTGCCGTTCTATTTCAGGGCTGCCGTAGCGTGCACTTGTTCCCGCGAGACTGATAAAGTGAGATTTGTCCTGCGAGTTATCGCGGCGCAGTCATTATATTTATAAACGGCAATTGACGCGATTTTATGAACACGTGTTGCGCGCGACGCGCAAGTACGTAAATACATCTCCAATCAATTTTCACATGGCACAAACATCTCCCAGCTGCAATGGGGAGCAGCGGTTGGGGCAAGTTGGGGAACAGGCGTCTGCACATTCGGGCACTTTCGTGGTTATCGTCGCATCTGTCGCGCTGACGGATTTTTTCCCGAAAGAGCCGTCTTGTCTCTTGCGAGGGAGGAAGCGTGCCGAGCCATGGCGTTTCCGTCTATTTTTGTGCGTCACTTCGGGGCACTTACCGGCGCGCGAGCCCACGCGATGTTCGTTAAGAACGTGCGCAGTTTAGGACGTCCGTGCACACATCTACACGTACATACATATATACACACATACATACATAGATGCGGACAATCGTCGCAGCTGCATCTGCACAGACTTTGCCCATTCTTGCTCTTCGCCGCGGAACGAGTTCGATGAAACGGGACGGCCCCTTTCGGGGCTGCTCCGCGCTGTCGTTACGACGGCGACTTATGTACTTTCTAAATCTATTGCCTCGTTTTATCTCCGTTAACGCGCTTCTTGTCCAAGTGATAAACGGCCGCGCGAGATGCACCGCGGTGATATTGTTCGCGTCTTTCGTTTTTTTCTTTCACGCCGGAACGAGGCTTCGTCCAGTATTTTTCGTAATATCTTGCGTTATTGGCTTTGACGATTTTTATGCCGACTCTAAGAAACGCCACAGAGTGAACCTTTTATTTTTTTGTCATAGGTATTACTGTAGCAATTTATTTGTCACACATGCGGGGCGAAATACGAGGGATCACGTAAACGACGTAATTGCACACGTGGAGAAATTTTGTTTTCGATAAGTCGTCGGCGTCTTCCGGGCAGAATTGGGACCCGCGGAGTGATTTATGCCGTCTCGCGATGAATCATGCTCGTCGGCAAAAGAGCCGGATAAGTATATAACCGTCGATGTCGGAGATTACCGAGACTCGTGCTTGATACGAGCTTGAAAATAGGAGTGTGTGGGTGAGGCGGCCAGGCGAAGGAGGAGGATCGACTCCGTATTTTTCCTCCGAAAGCCTCTCGTCGCGCTCTCCTCGCCACGCGACTCGGAAAAAGTCAGGCTATACGTGAAAGCCGCTCGTATAATCTCGCGACGACTCACCTTACAGTTGTCTATAGCGTTCGCACGTTGGCGTCGAACGCGTCGCTAATTATGCATTCGATAATTTTCAAACTCCAGCTCCGTTTATTAACAATAACCACAGGCACTCTGTCATAAGTCTCTCCCTTTCTCTCTGTCTCTGTCTCTATTTCTCCTCTACAAATATATTTCGCTCCGGCACACATTTCAACTTGATAAGTATGATGTCGCTTTACTTATGCCGGTTTTTGGAATGGCCTTACCCAGAGACGTGTTGATAGCTTAAGGCGATTAGTTAGATAGGCCACGTGTTTCTAGAACTGTCACCTGGATATCGCGTCCAGGTACGAATCGAGAAAACTGCGGACAGAACGTTCCAATGAAACTCGATGCGTTATCGGTAGCATCGTAAATTAAGCGACGAGAGAATAGAACTGTGCTTGGCCGGATTTACCGGGAATAATAACGGGACTCTCTTATCGTTCGCGATTTACGATCGATGTCACGTATATTTTGCAAGGGACGGGTTGACACACGATGAACAGAACCATGCAGCCAGTCATAAAGTATTTATTGCAAGAAATGCATGGCTGCGTTGTTTATGATCAATTAACTAAACCACAGACATGCGTGTGTGTGTATTTATGCAACATTTACATAGATAGTCTGATTTTAATTGAAACTTAATCAAGGAACGGCTTGATGAATGTGCAACATAGCTTATGTATTAAATCCACTCTCCTTTCGATTGTACGAAGCTCGGGCAATACGCTCGTCGCAAGATAAATTCACTAAGCCGGAACGATATGGGGATGAAGGGGTCACGCGAGAAGACGTTCTTCTAAGGATCTCTCCCAGAGAAGGACCTGCTGGCACATGTTTCGGCTTAAGTTCCCTTCAGCGGCACCTGGCGTAGAGTCCTTGAACCTCTGGGGCCGCGCCTTCCGGGTACGACGAGGGGCTCCACACGTGTACACACCCACACAGGACGCACGCACGCACACGTCGGTACTCGTGTCATCTCCCCCGCAATAAAGGCACAGCAGTGGCGTAGCCAGTATGTAAATCAGTATGTCCTTCGTCATGGAGACGTGGTTCCTCCGTGCCACGAAGAGAGATGAATCCGTCGAAGATCCGCCGTCTTCGATTTGACGAGCACAATGACGACGTCGAAGAACACGAGCCTGGCGAGACGCCCCAGGATCGCGAAGACGACGAGGCGTAGAATCGCCGAGAGAGAGAAAGAGAGAGAGAGAGAGACATGGGTAGGTCCAGTCGTTCATTTTCCTGGCTATCGTGCTCGTATACTCACGGGAGGACGTTAGTGGCACGTAACGTGAGGATCGTTTAATTTTGCGACGTTTAACATCCTCTCCGTCGAGACGGCGGGGATAAATAACGTCTGATAAGGGTGAGAATGCACGCGTGCAATCGGCACGCCACACAATGTCGAGATTGTCCATTGTAGTAGACCAGTCTCGAGAATGAAAAATCGAAAATTCATGGGATAAAACGCTGCCTGACGCCATTGCATTTGCACCCTGCGGCACGCGCTGTTATAGGGAGACACCCTCTCCAGCAGGATTTAAACGTTATATACGGGTTTTCCCGTGTCTTCGGCATCCGCTTGCCGGTGGGACACGTGTCCCGCCAGACACGGTAGTCCTAATGCGTCTCCGAAACGTGGGGGAGAGCACGATTTATTAGGAACGAAGGATCCGATCCGGATCTTCCATCGGAGTTAGAAAAGTCCGGAAATCGAGCGATAAAGTAACAGAATTGCAGCAAACAATCAAAGACCAGTAAATCCAGAAATTGCATCAAATAATGAGATGGACAATGTGATACTTTAATAAACTTTTACTTAGATAAAAAAGTACAAAAACATTTATGTAATATAATTCTATATAAATTAGTACATAAGTATCTTGACATTTAGTTCCATTTCTTCTTATCTTTCGAAAATTTCCGAAAAAACCATTCTCGAAAATATTCGGGGATCGGCACCTTCGATAATTACATGAAACGATGCTCGTTTACGCGTTCACGAAAAATTACGAAGGCCGAGAGGGCGCGTTCACGGACGTTGTAGGCAACGTTCTTCTCGCAACGAAATAATAACGTCAAGCGATCGGTTTGTCTCTCCGCGCTCCCTTTTCTCTCTTTCGCTTTCACGACTGCCGCCGCGACGGGAAGACACGCAACCTCGTGCGAGCACAAATGAGCGTGATGTTCCATCTGGTCGACGCGAATCCCCGGCGCATGTCGCGGGCCCACGCCCAGAATTCCCAATCCCCTACATCACCCCGGCGGCCACCAGATGATATTGTTGCCCCGAAATCTCCCGACGTTGCTCTGCGATCGCGTATGCGGGCGGAGGGGAACGGACGTTGGATCTCGCGATTCGTCGCCGTGAGCACGACATAAAATCTGAAGTACACGAAGCCTTCGTCTCGGTCATTCCTCTTTGTCGTTTCGCTGCTCTTTCTGTCCTCTTCACGGTGATAAAACGGCGCAGATGCCTCTGCGATCACACATTTTTAGGAGATAAGGCATACGTTCTTCTTACGATGCAATGCAATTTTAGAAACGTTATTTATAAAATATACGCTACGTATACATTGCGTAGTTATTCTGTATGTCAACTCAGTCACTCGTCTCCGAAGATCGTAGACATCGGAGCCGAAAAGGGCGCGATGTAAATTCTATCAGACACTATCCGTCCATTGTACCCCGTTGTAAAACACTTGCATTTGTCTCCCGTGGCACGGCATATTCGTTAATAACAGGCTATTCCGCCAGTGCATACATTACGCACGCACTGGCAGGAACCTGCTGGCAGGAGAAAATAAAGTGATCTCTTTGATTTATCCGCGATCGTCCTGTTCTTCGCCCCGTTTGTTTCGTTCTCTCGGAGGCGCGGAGATACCATCGAGCGATTCATGTGTCTCGCCGATCCTCCCCGCCGATTTGACAATGTCGTGGCGCAGCAGCCACGGGGTCAGAGAGACACCTAGGTGGAGATGCAAATGTATACGCGACGGTCATGCCCACGATTATTGCATCGCGCCGCACATAATCGGCCATTTGTAATTATAATGCCGCAATTAGAGGATTGTCGTGATCCTGGGAGATCTACCAGCGCGATCGTAAGGACGATTAGGATCGGACCGCCGGTGTGTACGGCTGATCCCAGCTCATCTAAAATGTAAAGTCTCCACCCTCGGTTGACCCGCTCAACGCGGTCGGGTCTTGGGAAACTCTAGAAAAACATCGCGACATGTTTCTGGCGTTTCTCGAGGCTTCCTTTCGAGAGAGCCAAAAGAGGAAACACGTGCGGGATTATGACGTAACGATGATCGAAAAATTATTATCGGGAGATACACGCTGCGATGATACATGGCTAGACACATCCCGTGTGTGCCTAAAATACCCGTCGCTGCAATTTACACAAGTGCAACGCCGCGCGGCATACGTTCGTTCGTTTTAAACCGAGGATTCGAAGGCCCGTCCTTAAGCCGAAACGTATGGCGGTAATATTTCTGTGACGGCGTTATTACCAGAATAGTTCGCGCGACCTCACCCGGATTATCGTATATGCTAATTTACCTTCGACGTGTCGCCGCGAAGAAAAGAGGTTCGAGCCTTGATCTTATCCGTGTAACGAGACGATCGCGGCATTTTTATGATCAAGGTATCCTTCGCCAGTCGGCTTCGACTCGGTGACTTTTCTCCTGGCGAACGAGTCAACCTCCCATCTCGTCGTCATGCGCGTTGACGTTACCCTCGACTTTGCTAAGTTTAAGAATCATCGAAGTGCGCGCACGCACGAGGCGATGTCGCACGGCGATCGCATTTTTCGCCTAGAAGAGATAACTTGTTTGAAAGTCGCGATCATAGATAGCCTCGTATGAACAATGAAAACAACGCAAGAGTTCCTCAAAGCAAAATCGTACGTTCCACACTTAATTAATACCGAGTCCATCGCGTGTTTATCTCTCGCAGTTAGATCGCTCGTGGAGCAATTTATATTTCGAGCATACCGCGTAGTATCCGGCGAGAGGGATCGAGCTCGCAAGAACCGTGTCGCCCACCGAGGATCACGATTGCTCCAGTGTCGGCTCGTTCGGCCCCTCGAGGATCATTGAAGACGCTGCATGCTCATAGATTTAACGTGCTGCACTTACGCGCGCGTGCCTTTACGGCGTGGGTCATTCAATAAAGGTATCACGCACTCTACGGAGGTGGCCGCGCGACGCGAGGCTGAACGAAGTTGGTGAACGCGAAACAGGGGAAAAAAAGTCGACCGACAGGGAACGGAGGAGAGAAAGGAAGAGCGAGAGCAGTAGAGCACGAAGACTCTAAAGCGAGCGGCTGGCAGTATGGGGTTTATGTAAAACGGCATTCCACGTGGTGGTGTCTACTCAATCCTTATCTAAAGCAGTTATATAGAGTCGTTGGGAGTCGCGCCTTCTTCAGAAGGTAATGCACGCCGGGTATTCCTCCCCCCGCGTCCCGCGCACCCCTTCGTCGAGGACGACCTGCTCCTCCGAGTCCCTATCGTCCCTTGCAGGATCTCTTCGTTCGCAACCTTGCGCGCGTGCAAGCGCTCATGTGCGTACGTATGAGTCTCCTTCCTCCTCCTACGTGCGTGCATGCGTACACGAGTGCACGTACGCTCTCGCACGCACTCTCGCCGGTGTTTGCCTAGAGAGTGCTCCACCCGGTATTCCGTCGAGGCGTTCGCCAGCCGGCTCTTGCATCCTGCGCCTGCAGGGTTATCGAATCGTAGCGAAACGTGGTGCGCGCTGCGATCAAGCCGTAACCCGACTACGCGGATGGCCTATCCTGATAAAGATATCCCGGGAAAAGGCACGACGCGCTCAACCTAAGGCTGCGCCTCATATCGCCGGCACCGGGTACCTGCTGCAACGGACACGCGCGCAACTCGGGAATGATGAAAATGACTTCTTTCCGCGTCTGGCTGGAGATAGCTTGTCTGCATCTCGAGAAAGAAATGGCGACCTGAGTCGAGATTTAATGGCGAACGCGGATTAGATGAGGTGGAGGACGTGTGTCCTCAATAAAGTTACTAAGAATAGGGATCCTTAATAAAGATAGCGGATGTCTGTTATATCTAGTTATGATTACAGTTAACGTCTGCATAATGTCTGATAAATACGTGTTATCAGTAAACGGCCGGCGGATGAAGCCGTTATCGCGATTCAGCGATCGGCGATGAAACCATTAATTATAATCAGGCCTGTAACCAGATTAGATCGAGTTCGATAACCGGCAAATATGGGAAATAGAATAAGTGGACAGAGCCGATTTTTAAAATCACGTTTCAACCTATTACGGTACATCGTTACGTATCAACAATCAAATTCAATAAAGCGTTCGCATTACTACCCACCCTCGCTATAATCTCGATAATAACACGTTTTACTTACACGTTCGAGTACACTGCGAGTGCAAAGGGTTAAGTTTCAATCACTAGGAGCAGGTTTAGCGATGCGAGCATCAGACCCGCGGCAACGCGGAAGGTGATTAAGTACGAAGAGAGACATTACTCGCGCGGTATCTGAACCTTGATCGTCCGGTTTTATGACGTTACGCTACGGGCAGATAGGCGCGTTTATATGGGCGGAAAACTCGCGTGCCCTCGATTCGACCAGGGCCCCGAGTGCATCGTCGTCCCCGGCCGGAGCTCGCGGAGAGAGCCCTCCACGCACGCACGAAGGCGTGTCGGAAAAAAGAGTTCTAGATTACGCGCCGAGTGCAACTTTAGTGGCATCGTAAACCGGTATCTTTACCACTCGACGCCCACGCGCTGACGCACTATCCTAGAGCGATCTGCCTATCAACCAGCGTGAAAACTCGGTTTAACACTCTCGCGCGCTCACTGCGCCTTTCATGACAAGGCGCACCGTGGCCTCGGCCTTACCTGCCCGTTGCCGCTTCCACGTTATGTACGGCTCGCCAAGATCAAACTGCAGCCTTCGAACGCGCGCGCGGCTAAAGGCGAGCTACGAGCGCGATCGGATCGATGGATCACGTTCCGTTAATTCAATTACATCGCAGTCACTGTGTTGTCCCTGTGCTAATACTTGTGCTCGTGATTCGCATTGAACTGTCGCGTGGTACGACGATAATAACGGAGCAACCAAGTCTCAAGGTGGAAACGCACTTTATCAAATGCGTCTACGATAATTAGGAATTTCTTTTTGTCTTTAATTTATAAATTAAAGATTTAATTTTTATATATAAAAAGAATTCTTCAACGAAATGATTTTCTATTTTATAGTGAAATACAAATTTATATTCTCTGATAGATTCGTCTTATGTATGTCAAATTTGCCGAAAGCAATGCATGATGGATACATTCCAAATCCCAGAGCGTCAAATGAAAAAGGAACACCTGCTGTATACTATAGTTATGCGCTCTCTGCAAAAGATGCATTCTTGAAGAAAGAACTCGTTTCCCTGGTATGCAAGAGACCGAATTTGTCGCGAGGTAGGAAATAAATGGAGCTACCGGCGATGTTTGTGCGACAGAAATTTCACACAGGAAATCCTATTTTCCCTGCTCGCTCGCAAATTCACAAGACTCGACAATGAATCCGTCGATATTGATTATGCTTTAACAACTAAACTCCATTTAAAGTCTCGTCGAGCTACGATACAGGATGGTGCCGCCCACAAAATTGGACAATGGTCAATGGGACATCCGGTCCCTTCACACAGGTGTATATTTGTGTGTTTCTTCCTCTCTTACAAAGACGCACATTCCTCAGGATTCAACAGTGTTAATATTACTCCAACATAGTCCACACCGTGACTGTTCCATTACATAAACTTAAGTATAGCAGTACAGCAAATATGTATCTTTATATAAGAATAACATATATTTTTTGCTGTTGCAGGTATAGTTCAAGAACCTCTTGATGTAGGCACATGTTGCGATTATATCGAAGCGATCGAGGAGTCAGCCTTACGTCGAGGAAAACCACGTCGCCCAATGTTGGACACGGTGCTAATGCATTAGTTCTACGTTCGGCGTTTCGGCGCGTGGACCGTCTGTCGGAGATGGTGTTTCTGGCGCCCGCACGGTGCCTCCCATAAGGTGCAGCGAGGCGCGTGGTTCGCGTTTCACGGTTTACCGAAAAATTAGCTATTAATTTACGTGCCGCGGGCCGGTGGGAGTGCCGAGCGCGTGTAATGAATAGCCCGCGTAGCGAGCGAGGCCCACATGGTGCGTTTTCCGGGAGGATTATCATGGCTTTCAAACACCTCGGGGGAAACGTGTCAAGCAACTTATATTAGAGAATGCGGAGTGTTTAATTATAACTACACTCGAAATGCAAAGACGCGTTGTATGTGTATTATATGGTAAAATTTATTTTTTTTGGAATTGAGAAAAAGTGGCAAGAAATAAGTTGATCATAAAATATTGTCGTTGTGGCCAATTGATAGACAGTTATTAACTTAAATTAAATGGACGATTAGGATGTAATAACGTGAGGAAATCGAATCGTAAAGTGACTAATTCTACCGGACGAAAGACATTCCATTAAAAAAATTGATCCGGATGCAAAATAGTCGTGAAATAATCGTAGTCATACCATGACAGTTAGTTGGCACGACAAGAATGTATCATGGAAATCGATTTAACGCGCGAGCGCGGCGTGTTCTCGTGGCTGCGCAAACATTCCGGATCTCTTTTTCGTGCAACGATCCGGTGGGAGACGAACTGCGCGACGGATCTGGATTCCAAGATCAATAACAAAAGAGACCGAGGAATCCGTATCGTCACGGCGCGGCGTCGAAATCGATTCGGGATTCACGCGGTTGGCGATGTCGTCAGCGAACGGAACAGCAAAGGCGCGAGTTGCATGGCCATTGTCGGGGAAAAACCGGGCTCGCCAACGGCAGCTCGATTGTGCTGCCGAGAGTGTTTTACGGGCGGGATAGCACGGTTAATAAAGCTCGCCAGTATCCCCCGCCCTCATCTCGGTTTCCACGTAGCCGAGCGGATCATCGCCGGGGCGTTCGGCCGCCTCGTAAGTCTCATCGTAATTATTAATTTTTACGAGGTGGGTAGGTAGAGGTAGATAGGTAGATAGGCAGTCAAGCAGGCACACTTCGTGCGGGCGCTGCAGGTGCGATAGAGATCTCCCTCTCCTTCTCGTGGCCGGGACCACCGGCGCACGTCCCTGAAGAAACCACCTCGTTCGCGCGGCGAGACCCCATAGTCCCCCGCGTTCCATTAGCCATCGGCGCGAACGAACGCGCGGCAAGACTTCGCGCGGCCTAGAAGATAACCCTTCTGTCGGCACGGCGAAATATTTTAATTCCCGGCGAATGGAAACGCCTCGTTCTCTCGCCTCGCCGGCGCTAACTCATCTGCCACGTTGCCGAGCCGAGAGGCTGCATGGACCAAATTACGATTTTCTCCGAGTGCAGCAGCTGTCCGAGGCGTGGTCGGGAGGCGCGCGGCTTCCCGTAAATCGTCGGCGCGATAAGCCGTGGCAGCGACGTCGCGAAGCTCGGCGATAATCGTCGGGGTTCCCGCGAGAAAAGATTTTCTCTGGGGCTCGTGTCGTTAAATCCTCTCGCGAGGAGCAGCGAGCTGCGCGGATCAGAGGAGTTTACGGGGTGACCGGTTGATCGACGCGCGCGCTTATCGGCCGTTTCTCACGGCAAACGACCGCAATTATCCGCGGTAGTGCTGCTGGGAAGAAGTTATGGAGATACTTAGTTCGTGTTAATTAATTACACTGCGCCTTCATCACCGTAAATTGCCCGAGCGCTGCGCTGTTGCAAAAACTATTACGATTTCCTGCGATCCACGGGGATTTATCTCCCGCGGTGTAATAACATTCGGAGACGAATTTACGAGTTACTGTTTTAGCAAAATAGAAGTAACGCATTTCTAAAGTAAGTACGCGTTCAGCGCGTTTCGAAACGTGACTATATTCGTCGCGGTTCACTTTTATCTATATTTCCAATCTATTCAGCTCGGTTGAGCTTGAAGCGAGCTCGAAGCCGTTTCTTGCGCAACGCAAGAGGGACCTCTCGAGTCTCGCGTCCGAATTCGCTACCACGAAAATCACTTAACGATCCACGCCCCGCGCGGTCGGCGCCGCCAGGCCAGATCGCAATCCTCGAAACGAGCGTACAACTCCGCCGCGAATCGCCGAGCGTAATCCGCTGGTAATAATTCTCGCGGCAACGTTTAACGAGCACTTTGGCCATGGGCAACTCTGCGAATTGCCCGTCGCTCGGTCTGAAACGAGCCGGTCGCGGGGTGCTCTCGATTCTACGTGCGACTGTTAAGCCGACGCCGCGGCGTCGTTGCGGCCCCATGGACGGCACTTAGGTGAGAAAAAGGCGATCGTAAGTACACCTCTCGCGACCGCGCAGTTACGTGTCCGCTTCGGCGTTTACTACTTACTGGCCGAATAGGCCACCCACCGTGCCATCTTATCCGGGATCTCGCTGTGCTGCGCCGCGCTGCGCGAAAGCGGAGATACGCGCGAGCGTTATGAGTTGGTACTCATCCCCTAGTGATGGGATCAAGCGTCATCGCGACCGGCATCATTTTTCGCAGACTCAGAGCCGCTGCTTCGGCGAGCAACCAGTCACGCGATCCAAATACGAGGCTTTTTTCCGCTCACCGAGATTACTCAAATAGATCGAATTAACGCAACACTGAAATTTAGGCTTTTGTGTGTATATTAGTTTGTGAAGACTCGGAATTCGGTAACTGAGAGCATGAAAATCGATGTGTATTGCTCAGTAAAGTTTGTTCATTAGATACTTCATATTTGCAGCGATTTCTAATAAATTATGCGTAATTTAGCGCTGCATGTTGCTACATTTCATTTGAAATTGGTTGAAAATCGGAGATAGTAATTGTATCGAGCCCATCACTACTAATCCCGCAGCGAGTGTCCGGTCGACTTCTCAGGTTCCATATCCTGTTCGAGCGTACGAGAGGATCCCTACGTGCATTGTTTATCCTGTGGGAGGTTGCGGGATGATACGGCGCGGCCGTCTCGTAAGCGTTGCGCAATAACATCTCGCAGCATCGCGTTTAGTCCTAAGCTCGTCGTTTTATGCTGGCTGTAAGGTCCTCTGATCGCCGATGCGAGTGGTTCTTTCGAGCGCTGGTGGAGGTATCTATGGGCGCAGGTAGGTCTCGCGCATAGCGAGGAACTTTAAACGAGAAAGAGAAACCTTTGCCCCTTTCGAGAGGAGCAGCTCGAGAGCGTTGACTTTTGTTTATTCACGCCCGGATGTTTCATTCTACGAGGTGCTCTTATTACCGGAAATTAAGAATTCTTTCGCGTGTATTATGCCGCTGTATTAAAAAAATAACAATTCTCCAGAAATGTATTATTTTATGTAAAATTTACAAAACACGCAAATATTCGCATATTTGCATACGCGCGTAACAGCTGCTTCGTCTACCAATTTTATAAGCGATATTACTAGCTCATACGAGATTAGAGGAAAGACGAAATCGTTTACGGTAAATCATGAATGATTTTTTTTACGCGGCAATTATTATGTGCAATTATACACGTTTATTGCGTTTTATCGCTTTTATAACTATCTCGCATAATTATTGTAAATCAACACGAGTGCGAAAAACGTCCACCGCAAGTGGACGCACCGGCGGAGCGGCCGATCGAGCGCGGTTCGCGAGTAATAACGATAAATATCACGCGATTGAGTCTTTTAGTAGGGTGAAATGAGCGTTAAGTGCATTCCTCGCTCGGAATCGTCCCATGAAGATTCGAGAGATGCGCTACCTGAGCTTCATGGACGCTCGCGATGCGCTCCTTCCTTCCACTCCTCTCTGCGTGCTCGTGCAACCCGCTCCATCCGGGCTTACATCATCGGCGTTCTACATACCGCTCGGCCGCCGCATCGGCCGGTTATCCGAGATCGGTGCGGGTAAATAGAATCCGGCAGGACGCGGCATATAATTAGAGGAGATTTAGCGGGCTCCCGGGTGCACCTGTGAAGGAGGCTACCCTCTCGAGACGCGGTGGGTTCGTGCTTCAGCCATATACCAGCCAAGGAACAAAATGGCCAGGCGTAGGCGAGTGTCCGGTTCCCTTTGTGCTCGCTACCTGTCTTAAGACATCCCCCTCACGCTATTCTCGTCTCCTTCTTTTTCCTCGCGCGTGCGTATTTACGAAGAGGAAACGGACGAGGGCGACGGGGGCGGCGGGCACGAGGGGGGATGCCAGATCCTTCGATAGCGCAGCATTCTTGCCCATTCGTCAGACATTTGATAGCTTCACGTGGGAGCCGCAGAATTCTTCGTGGTGGCTATCTCGGTCCCCCCGCTCGCGTCCTTCCTCCCGCCTCATGGAACGCGTTTGGGTGTCAGGTACATGTTCCGTAGGCATCGATGCCCCTCGATATATCCCCTCTGCAGGATCTCGCGCTTGCGTGTTCCTAACATCGCCGACCGGTCGTGTCCTGACCACGCTACCCTTCTTCCGTGGATTCCGTGATAACCGTGAGCATTCTTCGGGATATTCCTGTGTATCGCATCGTTTTACTGCCAGAATCGTTTTAAGGATACCTCGCGTCGATATGTCCCTTCTATCGAGAAGTACATCGTCTTTCAAGACAAGTTCCATGATGAAATGTCGTTGAAATATCGAATAAAACAACATTTCGAGTAAAAATGATCAGAATATATTTGACTGTGCAGAATTAAAGACACGATAAGATTAGATGATTAGATGATTATCAATGTGTACTTGTCAAGTGACTGAAAGTTTCTTTAGAACATTCAATAAATAGTCACATATATTCTATTTATACACAATGGTACTTTTCGCTGCGGCGATCGTAACTTCGCTCTCGCATGATTAATTGATCAACCACCGCGCCACAAAGTATTAAATCAATCGGAAACAAGGCAAAATCGAGCTGAGCAAGCAAGGCGAGCAAGTGCCACGTCCCGCGCGACAGCCGGGCCGTTAAGTTAACATACAAATAGTCCAATAATTTCCACGCGCCATAATCGCCGCGAAAGCGAAAGCACCGGCGAGGCCGCGCACCGCCGTCGTAAAATCAGGTTTAATAATCCGGCGCGTACGGGCTCCTTTAATAAATAATTAATGACTTCTTCGCGAACCTCGGCGCGGCGCGGCGCGGTGCAGCGTTTCCCGTTGTACGCCGCGAAAGTTATGGTGTACATTGGTTGATGCGCCGCGCATCCGTCAGATCCTCCAGGCACGAGTGAGGAGGATGGGGGGAATAGGACGAAAGGGCCTCGCGAGGGCATAGGACCGCTAAGGTATTTGCATAGCGGCTATATCCTGCCGCGCGACATATGCTAGCTCAGCGCGCGAGGCTGACTACCTTTACTCGCGCGCGACTGCTACGTTCGCACTGGCGACACGCGCGCGGAACGCATAAATAGAGAACGCACGCATAATATGCACGTAATATATTTGTAGATCGCCGTGATACCAACGGTGCCGTACCGGCGAGCCACCGGATGCCCCACGCCAGGTCGAGCCTCGGGGGATCACAGCGAGCCCTGTGCTCCCCGTGCCATCGCCGCACCCTCGCACCGACGACCTGCTACGCCATGGCATCGCGACGAGGTGCGCCATGTGGTGGGAGACGGCATATGGGCATATGGGCACGCGCCCAAGATCTGATAAGGTCGGCCGCTTCAATTGACTGCAATCATGGGGGTTAGAGATATTAACTCGCGGGGATTCACGCGCCATGCATGCCTTCCCCGGGAATTTTCGCGTAACGAGAGCCTGCAATTGACGGCTCTATCGGACTCTGAGGATCGTTAAGGTAGAAGATTGGTCACTGAAGAATAGACGGCAGTAACGAAGCCTCGTAGATTGTGGGATATACATAAGCACGTTCTCCACGCACAATTCGTCTTGTTATCATGTGAAAAAGTCATAAAAGAAATTTAGAAAGTTTTAAAAATGTATACGGTTTAATTCGTTAATTTGTAATTTTACGTCAGCATTTTTGAAAATAATTCGTAAAGATTAAAGTCAAAAGATAAATTTTACTCCTACAATGAATACGTCAAGAACTATCAGTGAACATATGGGCATAACGTATTTATTAAAGGGTTGATTGTCACATTGATGTGTGAGATTTTCGACTAACGAAAAGCTGTAATTGACAGCTTTATCGCAGCGGCAAAAATTGAGTCACTTAACTGTGTATACAACAGCCAAAATACGTTTATAATTAATTGACAAAAATTTTGATACATAACATAACAGATGTGACATTATTAGTATTATGCGAACTAAAGATTACTCACTATTCTGATTATTTTTTCCAAAAAGGATGCGCAAGATATTTTTAAATGCAAAAGATAATTCGCTAGCAACTAAACGCTATTATACTGACGTAACTCAAAGATCTCGTTTGTAATTCGTAAGAGGTCGATCTATCGCCGAGCTGGAATAAAGGCTCCATGGTCTTGCGACGTTATTTACTTGTCATCGCCGCAAAAGGTTTCGTGTTCTCCTTCGTAACGACTTCGTGATGGGCTGCGAGCAACACGTCTTCATTAAGCGGCTAAAAGAACCTCTTTCATTGTCTAAACGAGCCACAGAAAACCGGTTGATCGATCAATTGCCTGGGACACGCGCGTCATCATCGGAGCGCCTTAGGCAAGAGAGGGACTACGATTCGATTCATTAGAATCAATTTCATGCCCAATATGGCAGTGCCGGCTGCTCCTTGTTTTTCACAAATTAATCGACCGGCAATTACCGCGTTAGAAGCAACGCCGCACCATACGAGCGTTTTTCGCGTCAGTTGGCGTCATGCGCACAACATGTTGCGACAACACGACATCATGACATTCGTGACGACAGAATGTTTCTGATCGTTAAAAGGCAGTTTATAAAGGTAAAAAAGAAACAATGGATTAACTCATTGAAATTTAAAAAACATCATCTCTGTCTCATAAAAACATGTTTGATTTGTTAAATTTAACTAATTTATATTAAATTTTTAACAATATATCATTTTTATTAAATTTTAGTTACATTTGTTTCATACGTTCTGAATACAAATCTTTTTCACAAAAGTCTACAAAGATATATAGAAAGAAGATATATAAAATGCAACAAGAGAATATTATAAAAAAGTCTGTGAGAAATAATATATTATATATACAGAGTGAGGCACCTAAAACAGGCCACCTGAATATCTTGGCTATTATTGGTGATAGGAAAAAAATGTGTCAGACCAAACTTGCATGGTTTCGAGGGACACATAATTTGTTCTAAATACTGTTTTATTAGGTGGACGCGTAAAGGTCATATGAAGGTCAACTTCGTTTTTTTAAATAGTATGATATGTTTTTTTACGTACCATCTAGTAGAGCGTTTGAAGATGCGCACATTGATCTACGGGTCAAAATCATTCAAGGTCACTGAAGGCTAAAATTTCTAAGTGCTAGAACTTTTTCATTTCTGAGTTTACGGTATTTTCAATGACAGAGAACTGTAGGCAATATAAAAAATATAGATATCAACAACTCAGAACTTCTCGGAAAAGAAAAAATGTCTAAGGGCTAGAACTTTTTAATTTCTGAATTTACGGTATTTTCAATAGCAGAGAACTCTAGGCAATATAAAAAATAATGATAACAACAACTCAGAACTTCGCGGAAAAAGAAAAAATTTCTAAGGGCTAGAACTTTTTCATTTCTGAGTTTACAGTATTTTTAATAGCAGAGAACTCTAGGCAATATAAAGTAAATTATTTTCCCTTGCAGTTGGCCTTCAGTGACCTTGAATGATTTTGACCCGTAAATCAATGTGCGCATCTTCAAACGCTCTACTAGATGGTACGTAAAAAAACATATACCATTTAAAAAAACGAAATTGACCTTCATATAACCTCTACGCGTCCACCTACCTAATAAAAAACTATTTAGAGCAAATTATGTGTCCCTCGAAACCATGCAAGTTTGGTCTGACACATTTTTTTCTATCACCAATAACAGCCGAGATATTTAGGTGGCCTGTTTTAGGTGCCTCACCCTGTATATATATATATATATATATATATATATATATATATATATATATATATATATAGAGAGAGAGAGAGAGAGAGAGAGAGAGGTATATATATATATAATATTTAATGTTATATATTTTAATATTTAATTTGAGCTGTTAGAGAATTTTATTATAAATTGACAGTTATCCTTTTATTCAAAAAGAGCCTTCAGGAAAATCAGTCTCGTTTTACTCGACGAGAAAGTTCTTTCTTTCATGTGATCGAACGCTTCATCAGAATTTTGGCCGACGGCGAAGTAAACTCCTTCGAGTTCTCACAACGGCGGCGGCGAGTTCGTCGAGATAAAAAAAAAGAGAAGGTTAGCCCTCGCCGGAGGCCAGCGCAGATTTCACACAGATCCAGTGCAATGCAACCCTGAGACATCTCCATATTTTCCCAACGAACCAAAACACTTTCAAACAAACCCTCTATACGAGACAACGGGAGCCACGACGAGAAAGGAAAACTGCCCTTGCGGCGCTCGTCCCGAGGAAATAAGAAAAATCCCACAGTTCGAGACGTTGCGATCGACATTGACCCACGACAGGTACGGACAAAGCACCTTGCATTGTATCCCTGTCAAACCCTCGGGGCCAGCGGGTCCCAGATACCAGTCGTAACGAGATTATTGTAGGCGTTGAGCCATAGAGAATGGCCACGAACTCACAATAAGGAACCAGAACGAATCTCATCCCCCCAAACGCTATTGCTAAACTCACATACATGAAATTCCCTCGATGAGCCGCCCGATCCTGCCCCGATCTCTCAAAGTACCGGGAAATGAAACACATTGGAAATGATGGTACGCAGAAGGAAAATACGCCTTGGCAACGTTGCTTTAATTACAAAGTCGCCTTTCTCCCGATATAAAATAAAAGCTGACGGTTATGCCAGATTGATCGGCAATTACACGTATTCAAATATAATCAAAACAGGATTGTGCAGAAAAATAAGATAATTGCTTTCCATTACACGCTATGCTATTTGTGCAAGCGGATTTATACACGTTGCGACTTCTAACTCTTTTTTAAAAACGGTAAATACTTAACATATCACGGGCCGCTCGCGTGGCCTAATTTATGCCCACACACAACGTGTAATAACGCCAGGCATTATTGCGGAATCTTAAATCAACCGTTCCGCGTGCACCGATCCTAGTAATTAATAAATTCGTAGCTCGACAAACGACCACCCGCTCTCCGCGATCCAGGATCTCTTTCTCTCTTTCCCTATCTCTCTCACGCAGTTTCGAAACCATAAACGGCACTTTCGTACGTAGGATTAGCGGAGTACCGTAGCGCAGTGCAGCAGCGACCCGCTGACCAGGTAAGAACGCAGGCTACCTGCTCGATCGCTCCCAGCGGGAGGTCCGGGCACCATAATTCCGCCTTCGCCTTCGCCTCCGGCGTCATTATGGGATGCGTGTTGTGCATTACACCGGCTACCAGCAGATGAGAGCGACTCGATGGACGTAATCATGACGAGTCTTCTCTATCTCCTCGCCATCATCCACCTGACTGCCCGAAGGCAGATGACACCTTAGAAGCGGGGTGCAGCACAGGGGGTGACTCTTTCCGTCATGATGCGTCGGGTACCTGTGTGTCCGCTTTTGGTTGTCGTCGTGCTCGATGTCACTTGCCTCTCGGACCCGGGCAGATGAGTCACTAATGAGAACGAGTCAGCTGGATCGACTGGACAAGGAACTAGGAGCTCCAAGTGCTATCATGCTACCATTCAACGAAGTTTATCTCGCTCTCGCGATCGTCTCGGTCAGTGGGCGCGTCATCTGCTGATGGCGATTAATTAGTCGCTCGTGGAGGCCGCAGCGATCTATGAACATCATTACTCGATAGTTCGATGAATAGACCTCGAACGTGGCTTCCTGTAACGCCCACACACCGGCGCTCATCTAAAAGAAGTAATCTTTCGCAGTTAATTCTCATAAAAATGAATATCAAACTAACTGCGAGAAATTAACATATTAAAATTCTCCTCGCACAATCATGCATTTTAATAACCTTCATGTCGACTGTTTGACCACATGAGACAAGTATCGTAAAGAGTAACAAAGGATTGAGTCGAAAGTTTAATTGTTTAAACATTGACACGTAGTACTTGCTAAGTATTCTAATCAGGCAATGCGCGTTATCTCTGTCGTAGAAAGCGTCAGCAATTTTTCCACCGATAAATTAGTGGTTACTTTCGCCTGTGCTCGCATGCTGGCCGCACGACGTGATCCCGCATAAAAATCGCGAAACACGACACGTCGAAGTGCGACATTATCGTAACGATAACGAGCGCTCGCGCGACGAGGGCGACACGATCAAAAGCCCAACGTCGCTCGTCCACCCGTCGTCCGACCGTGTGTAGGTTCCGTCCGGATGAACCCTTGCATGTCCAATTAATTCAATGAGTGAATCAGGCCCCACTCCACCGCCTGGCTCGTATGTAACGTTTTAATGAGACGCCCTGTCCCGGCCAGATGACTCCCGATGACTATCTATCCCTTGACCGCCGATGGCACACCCCTACGACGACCCCCTGGCAGCGAGCACGTGCCGCGCACGAAAAAACCACATGTGACGGAATATGTGCGCCGACTCGTTACAAAACGTCGGATGCTCCTTCCGGCAGGTACTATTTTCAGCGTGTGTAACATTTGTTTTCAGTTGCAGAGGCGTATCGTACTTCCGTACCTACCTCGGCGCCTACCGAGAACATCTACGGGGAATGCAAGATTGTTCAAAATTTCTAGTCTTTTATTTGTATCTTCAATCTCCGTTGCGATTTTTTTAGATGGAAGCAAGCTTATTACCGCGAATGGGACCATAAAACGGGTCCTTCCACACGCGATCGGAAAGGATGTTCTCGTCGGGTGGAGCATTAACTAGCATTGACAAGGCAGCGACGATCTCGATGATTCTGTCGGCTACGATAATTGAGAATGACGTACGTCCTCATGCCGCGACGACGGCTGCGGTGTTCTTTGAGGTCTGTAGCAAGACTCGCTCAGGGTGGGCGTATTAGAAACGTCGTCGGGGCGCGAGATTATATGTACGCCCGTTATACTTCGTGAGAACGAGAAGAGAGAAGAGGCGAAAGATAGAGGAGGAAGAGAGTCAGAAGAGCGAGAATCGGCTCCGTGCGCGCGAGCGGCGCGCCTCGTCTCGTAGAATACGTATTACGTCCCTCCCCTTTCCTCTCGAGGTGTCGGAATTATTGCCTCGTGGGCAGCAGACAAGCCGCAAATGGAACAGGTTGTTTCGCGTTGGTGGAAACGGACAATAAATCGCGGAAATGAAATCGACGCTATCAGCTGTCGATAGCCGTCTGGCGCAGACAATGTACGAGACGCAATGATCACAAAGGCGAGGTGCATCTTGACGGCACCCTTCGCGTTTCTGCTAGAGACAATCATTATCTAACACATAACAATCGTATGAGAACACACCTTTCAGAAACATTGATAAATGAATCTTATGAAAGATAACTACCCTTAAATAATATTTTACAGAATATTCTTACGAAGTAGTGTCTTTTAAATTGTAAATTGTATATGTATCGTTTGAGAGAAAAAAATATCTCTTAATAAAGAAATAAAAAAAGTACAATCCGAGAGTAATCTGTTACAAAAATCAGAGACTATCAGGACAGCTGCAGCTGATTAGTTCTTAATAAGAACTTCTTATTAATTTCTGCTAATTTCGCGAGATGATCGCACGGATGATCAAATAACCCGCGTTGCTCCTCTCGACGCACGCAATCGCGACAATAGACGTCGTTCGCTCCTGAAGAACACTCCTCGTCTCGTTCACGAGGCATTGAGGAGGATCGTGTTTGAAGTAAGGCACCGTAATGCCCGAGCGAGCGGTGGCCGGAACGCCGCTGGCCGGCTGGCCACGAAGATCCCATCGTATAAGATACACCGGGCATAGCGTGCGGAGTAAATGTTCCAATCGTCGTCGTGCCCTGTCCACAAATTATTCCTCGTGTTCTGCACGATGCGCAGCACGAGCTCGGCGCACACGCGCGCATCGCCCGAGTACGTGCGCACGTACGAGAGTTCACAGCTCTCCGCCGCGGCGGGTGCAGCAACTCTTCCGCTCATTCCGAGAACCGAGTATCTCGTCTGCGACTCGTAGGGAGACTCCGCGTCTTGTCTCGTATGCCACGATCGACCTAGCCGGACTCGATACTGCTCGAGTCCCAGGACGCTGCATCCGAACGACCAGAGTCGGCACATAGACGTCGGGTGAAGAGCGGTCTCGCCAAGATGAAGAAAAAAAAAGAGAGAGAGAGAGAGAAATAGGAGTCGTAAGGAGGCAGAAACGACGGCGGGAAACGGTAGCACGTGTGGCTACATCGATTCGTTTCTCGTCTTCTTGCGCGGCGAAGCAGTTAAGACGTTTCTTCTTCCCCCGGGGCTGACGTCGTGACGCGAACGGCTCGTTCCGAGTCGAGCTCTCTTGTTATTATCCGGTTGCACTGTTAACGTGTGCGCGATTGCGCCGAGGCGTCTAAGAGACAAAAATAAACGAAATGCCGTAAGAATGAAACAGAAAAGAGAAGTTGATGATGTTTTGAATTGATGATGTTAAGTAAGAAATATGATAAGAACTTTAGTATCCACTTTTCGCATTTGCAGCCATTAAAAACTGTGATTCACGCTATTTTCCACAATTATGCGACAGAACATTGTCTTGCCAAAAATTCAGATTTTCGAATCTCTATGTACGTATGAAGTATCAACAAAAGCCGCAAAACCAGCGGAATAAGGACACGGCCAATTGGTGACGACGGGGAGTGATGATCGCTCCGTCTCTTCGAAGGAGCCGCAGTCAGAGCGCTCTCGTTTGTTCCTCGTTTCGAGTCGTGTCGTTCGCGTTCGTGAGGAGCCGGGGCGAGAGCACCGCCTATCTCTCATCTGCCGTCCACCTGTATTCCCCGTATTGTCAGCACGTGGAATCCCGTGGAAATTAACGATTGACCCCCGCGAGAGTCCGGCGCTTATCTGGCTCGCTTCATCGCGACCGCAGAGAAACGCTGCGGCCGCGGCTACGGGCTCCTATGCGCGCGATCGCAGATACCGCGGCAGCGGTAGAGACTGCACGGTTCGAATAAGTATATCGCCAGCTAAACGTATTTACAGCGCGGATATGGGATACCTGGGACATGAAAGCGATTGGAAATTGCGAGACGCGAACTTGGATAGGCTACGGATACGCAACAGCGCCACGGATGTACACGCATTGACAGTGTCGCTGCTGAAAATGTCTTTTCGAAAATTGAATATTAGCGAGAGCCTGCTTTTTCTGGCTTCCAGTGGGCTACCGTACGATACCCATTGAATTAGTCACATCTGAGAAGAATTAGCCATGTGAATCGCTGCCTTTCAGTTGGAGGCGATATAACAATACGGGGAAAAACAACAGGATACAATACAGAACGGAGGGTGACTAAGAGCATTTTAAGAGTACATTAGCCGCGAATGATTGAAGTGCACAAAAAGCAGGTGCTTCTCTTCGGTCTCTAGAAGCGAGCGAAACAATTTCTTTGAGAGCACCAAGCCGATGCGAATCGGTGGAACGAATAGAGCCGACAGGTTCTAGATCCTTTCCTTTCTCGGCCCATCGTTCTTACTGTGGCTCTGACGTTTCAATTAAATTCACAGCGCTATCGCGCGCGATTCCCTCTTCGAGCAAACTCTATTGAAGATACAAATAGAGTGAAAGTGATAATTGAGTAAACGCTTCGCTGGAAAGCTCAATATTCTATCTTTATTTATTCACGTACTTGGTATACACATCACAATCTACTTGCAAATAGTTAGAAAAAATAATTGAACTTTAAAGAACAATTTTATTTTTTAGAAATGCAAAGAATTTATAGGTAATATGTTTTTTCATTTTTATATAAAATTTGTTAAATTATTAAAATGATAATAGCGAATTCATATACTATGTGAGGCACAATAGTAATTAATTATAACAACGTATTATGAAAGAGACAACATCTGTAGTTGCAACGATTCACTGATAATGTTCCGTACTTTTTTATATATCGCTTTTTTTTATTATGATTTCGTTTGGGTATTTCGCGGCGTCGTACGTCACTGGGCTATTGTCGCCGTTTCGTTGTTTTTCCCGAGTCGCGCGGCGCGAACGCGAGCTCGTAGAACCAGAACGAGTCCGTACGGGCATGCGAACAGAAGCAGAAGCAGCCCAAGTATATTTTTATATAGTGCGATTAGTGGACTGTAAAAAGTAAAATCGTTTGTGCTCTAAATATAATAAGTAAAACGAAGCTTAAAATATTTTCTCGCCCCACCTGAAAATACGTGGAGACGAGGGCGTCATTATAGACGCGGCGGATCGACACGACACAGGGTCGTGGCTCGATTGCATCGAAAGGTGCGACACCGCGCACGAGGCACGGAAGCTTCACAAAACAGATAATATGCTGCATCCCACTTGGAAATGTAACAAATCTCGCGAATATTACATCTGCACTGCTTTATTATCATGCAGGTATCTTGAGAATGAGATGTACTGAAGAGCAGATGCACGATTCCCGGGTGGAAATTGCCGCACGTACAACAATGTGAAAGTCGAAACTGGGTATTGTCACGAATCTCTGAAATCAGTACTTGAGAATGAGTTGTCTTTTAGAAAGCACGATAAATGGCCAAAAGTTCGGCAAAATTTACTTTACAGTACGTTTGCATCTCTAGAAGATATCTTATCGTAGTTATTACCCATATCAACTAAAATCTACGATCGTTGACACGTAGTTTCTATCAGCATCTTGCAAAAGGGTCCGACTTGCAGACACCTGGTTGTCGATTCATACGCCTGCAGGATTCTGCAGACGCTTCTAAAAGAACGAAATCGTTGTAACCGAAGAATCGACCGCGCCCATGGAGGGACAGTCCGTTAAGCCCATTCCGAACTGCGTCCAGATATCATCACGAATGCTAAACAGAAGGGAGGCTGTGCTCTCGCGCTCGTCCTTCTCGCCGTCGTGACTTTTGCTCTCTATCTCGCGTTGATCCCACCCGCGAGGATGGGCAAAGGTTTGACGGCACGCACGTGGCGGATCGATCGCGATAGCGTATGCAGGAAGTCTCTGCCGATTTATGATGCATGAAATTCCCTCATTGCCGGAACACGCCGCCACGCCATAAAGAACCAGGAGACAAAAGGATACATTGATTCCAAGTGTTTTGTCATTGCTCGCGCTGATAACGCGTTATATCCCAGCACGGTGAAGCATTGTGCTCGCTCGGTGATTTGAATTTATAAGCGCCGATGCATCGTCGTTTGTTCGAGAGCCTCTATTGTGCGGCGGATCGGAGGGCGTTGTTTTAACACGTATACGATACGTCTTTCCCTTCGGGTTCGCCATCTTCGATTGAAATACAATTTATGAGGTCAGGAGAAATTGCAGTCTACATAAAGCGTGTCACTCGAGCTGACGTCGAATGATGTATGTTCCGTCATTTGCGTAAAGCAATCAGCTATCATGAACAGCCACGGAAGAAGAAGGAAAGAGACGAAGCTTTTAGCGCGTTCAATTAAACAGTAGCTTGGTCGTTAGATCAAATTAAAAAAAACGGGGATACTAGTATGAAATAATTCTTTCTCTAATTATTATATAATAACATGGTGGAGAGTAAATTCTAGCAGGAAAAGCTTGTCAAAAGTTTTCCGTAAAATCCGCGGGCGCGGTCTAAATTGTCCATGACCATCGTTTATTTTCCCCGTTCATCTCTTGGGTTCTCGTCATCGTATCTCTCCGCGCCTATCCGGCACGGTTACTTGCAGGAAGGAGGTCGGAGGAAGCGTTTATAAAGAGAGACGACCATCGTCGTCATCGCGCAATGAGGATATAGGTAGGTAGGTGCCCCGTACGTGGGCAAGTCAGGAAACGAGGGCACTCGAGGATATCAGAGAGGATACCGGGTAGGTCCCCCTCTTTTATTAATAGGGACAATCCAGCGTCTGTCACGGGACAATGGTCAGGACTACGCCCAAGCATATCGGCCTCGTATACGCTAAAGTGTACCGCGTCGCAGTTGAATCGGCGTACGTGCTTACGATCGTAGGTCGCAAGTTCGTGCAGGTTCGACCAGTACCTACGTGTGTTCCGAGGTGGCACACACGTGTCCCGCACCTTCGCGACCTCGGAGCTCGTATATAATGCCCGGTAAGAAGCATTCGGTGCATCCACCGTGCAAACGGGCCAACCAACTTCTCGGTCTCGCGCGCTGGTGCCACGAGTCCATGACAGAAGGCACTCCTACGTGCGAAGCGCTCGCTTCCTTCTTCTCTTCACGGCCGATATATCTTCGCCACCACGTATTTCGTCATTAGCGAAGCATTACACCTCCTTACGTGCTGCTAGAATGCACAACTTCCGAAATGATGCTTCAGAGTAACAGTGTGTTATTTTGTTTATCTAATTGAATGAAATTCTGCTTTAACTTGAGCGATTTCGATTTTCAAACCTAACGTCGCGAATAAAACAACAACTTTTTCTTCAGAAAATAGTCGTAACGTTGCAGGTTTCTGTTTACTGTGCAAACGATTCAACTAACTTCTGTATTGTCGGAGCTCGTGGCACGACATCGCCGTTCGTACGAAGGAAGTCCGCTCCTTCGCCGCGCGAAGGTTCTTACATATTCAGGAACCTTCTTCCATGGAACCCGATAACTGGCCGCGAGGTCACGCGTCGAAGCGTCGAGCGCACCGATCGACTCGCTGATCCGGTCCTCTCGTGAGCTTAAACGGTCGTTTCAGCGCAATCGGCGCACTCTCGTATGCATAGTGACGATTTCGTCGCGCGTCGAGTCGCCTCTCATTGCAACAACACGACATCGCGTATCTCAGTAGAGCGAGAGTATTAACAAATTCAAGAGTATCACGGTGATCGATCCAGCGTAAGATTCTTAGTAAAACTATATAGTGAATTGATATTGCTTGATGCTTTTATTATGCATTTTCTCGCAGAAAAAATCAAATATCTATGTCATCTACATGTTTCTCCACTAATTATAAATAAAATAATAAATAAATAATTGCAGCGTTTGCTAGCATCGTACTGATTAATATCGTAATTAATACAGGTATCATTAACAAAAATAAACTGCACATTAATTGCCTTGTTGCTCGCGGTCCGCCGCGCTGCAGAACTTTATTTCACACCGGCGGAGCGTATCGGGCGGGCGATAAATCTCGATTAAACTCAGCTACCATTAACTTGCGATTTTCTGCGCTGTACAAATTAATTTCTTCGTTTAACCGGAATCTCGTCGGATGCGACGCGCGATACACGCAACTCGCGGAGCCGGTCGTGCGGGCGCCACCGACTTCCAACAATCTTTAATATTCGGTCGTCAAGAAAAAAAGATAGAAAAAAGGAACGAGAGGCAAGACGCATGTCCGTGACAGAGGGTTATCGACATCGACTTGGACATTTTTACGAGGGCGCCGAAGCATCGCCATATTTTCGTACTGCGCCGTGATTGACGGTTTTTGGCAGCAGCCTGCGCTGAGACGTAATGTTTTTATCGTGGTGACACGCCTATAAAGATTTCAGGAACCACTCCATCAAGGAAGAGAGAGAGAAAGAAAGAGAGCTCCGGCGGGCGTATCGAGAGAGACTCGGTCGCGCAAGCAAAGCGCATGGCTCATGTCGCGGCATCTTTGTCGGCGAGGCTGGTTCTCCATCATCGCTCTGCCGATAGGAAGAAGAGTGCGCGAACCCGCTGCAGCCGCACAGGGTAGAGAAAAGGAAACGACGAGAAAGAGAAGAGAGGTATGCGCGCAGCGTGCGCGGAGTCCTCAGCCTCCGAGCCGAGAGACGAACCTGCTCGGCTCTTACCAGTCGAGGCGCTCATATATTAATTAGTACGAGGAGTCCGAGTTATTATTGGCTCGAAATTAATAGACCCCTTCGCGGATAAATAACTTGTGCCTCCTACCTCTCCGGACAATCCCGTGCAATCCAGCCACTCGCTCGCGAGATGAAGCAGGACGACGAGAGGATCGGAGCAAGAGGCGCACGGGACGTGTTTATTGGCGCGGACCCGACGAGTTTCCTCTTTGTCGAACAAGTACGAGCAATTAGTCTCGTACGGATTCGTATCTCATATCGTCGTATTACTACTGGATGACTCTTCGGCGAGCATTAACGTGCGCCTCGAGTGCGCGCGTTACGTTAAAAGCACGATGGAGACGAAGCGAGCGAGACGCAGGCGTGCGACGATATCGGACTCTCTCCATTATTTGTATCGTGTTTAAACGTATTGTTGCAGCTTTCGCACGAGACGTGTACGTACCTGGTCGTATTATCGGAATATAAAAAAGGCGACGAACGCGTCGTTTGTTAAGATGTAAATGAATATGGACGCGCTCGTATGACGGACCGATACTCTGTGGACGATGCTAGGCGAACATTTATCGCCATCGTTCGACGATCCGCGATCGAAAGATCGAATTTCCTGGCGCGCCCAGAATTGAACGATATCTCCTATTGTATCGCCATCGAGATCTGTTAGATCTGCCAGCTCGTCCAATCGTTTGTGAGCCCATTGTCGGACTTGACAAATGTATTTCCATCTCGACACACACGTTAACGCGACGTTATTATAAAGCCTCCATAACATAGCGTGATCCGTAAATTGTGCATTACGCTGGATTTCACCGCAAATATGGATATCTATAATAACATAAAGATCAAAAAGTAAAAGAACGATCAACGAAGAAGAAGTGATATTCCATGATATTCCGAAAGGAGAGAACGCGGTCAACATAAACTTTATTAATTTCCTGATAAGTCCGAGAAGAACAGCGCGGGGCATGCATCGCATAATTCCCTCAGGATCATCGTGCGTGCGTGTGTCAAAGTGTTAAGTACAAATATCTCTTTTCGTGTCTTCGCATTCATAAATCATGGCCCGCAAGCAGGACCAATTTCAGCCGCCACGAACCTCGTATGAGACACCCCTTCCTCTCGCTATCTGACAGCCCCGAAGGAC
Organism: Ooceraea biroi; assembly: GCF_003672135.1. Lineage (NCBI taxonomy): Eukaryota > Metazoa > Arthropoda > Insecta > Hymenoptera > Formicidae > Ooceraea > Ooceraea biroi. Next base: position 6,452,158 of record NC_039512.1, read on the forward strand.
CTCCACGCGCACAACGATAAAAAAAGACGGGACCTTTTGAGATTCTAGCCGCGGGTTGCGCAGGTTGCCCCGGATCCTTGCCGAGCGTGCTGCCGACTTCGGGGTGGTCCCGGAGCCTCAGCGCGGGAGTAACGGCGACACGGGCAACGTGCTTCGCATCATATACTCCTTCCACCCAGCACACCCACCGTGGCGCCCTTCCATCCCCTTGCCCGGCATCATAACCGCCTAACAAATGGCCGACAGATTAGAACTAGAAATGGTACGCGCGCACCGTGTCTCCGTCGGGCCCCGCCGCCTGTCCCGGACCCCTTCATCAGGGAGACTGCGAGCGTCGGTGCCTTTCATGAAACTGGATCCTGAGGGGGCCCTCTCGTCCTCTCTCCGCCTGACGTGCAACCAGCCACGAGATAACAGGGCAATAATTTAAGAACTTCACGATACACCAGGACTCTTGGGAGTCCTCACTGTGAAAGATTAGTCACGGACGTGTCCGGAGCCTCTATCCTCGTCTTCCGACTTTGTCGCGTCTCCTTCTCGGCTCTCACGGAAAACGGCTGAAGCGAGGAAACGGTTTGACGCTCTGGATGTTCGCGATCGTGATACTATAAAGATTAGTGACATTATTGTGTAATGTCATAAAAGTAAAAGCGCATGGACTTTTCTCTAACTCTTTCTCTTTCGCGGGGAAGCAAACGGACACGGATCTTGCAGCGCTTGTAATACCGCTAAAGTTTATGTGGGTAATAAGAGAGAATAGCGTAGATATATCACTCGACTAAGTTATCGAGAGAGGAAGACTGAGTGTGGAAATCCAACGAATAAATACTTCAACTTTCACCTAGTTAATATAACTCGAATTCCGTCATAGTTCCCGAGCAGATATATGCGTCATGGTTTCATATGGTGGTTCATGTCTAGTATTTATATCCCGAATCCACGTGTGACTCCATAATGTACGAGCCCCGAGAGAATGGCGATCTTTCGTGAAACTGGTACTTTTCAGATTTTTACTTTCCGCCGAAACGAGCGTTCGCAATCTTGATTGTGCGCGAGGATGTGTGTCACGTCGCCCCGATGTGCTATCAGCGGCAATATCCAGAGCACGTGGGAGAATGTGTACAAGCTGCATGCAATTAAGATCGTCGCTAAGTCCGGTCTCGTTACAAAACAGACGGCGCCCAACGGCATAAATCCATAAATCCATGTCAAAAAATGGGTCGAAGTACGCACAATCAGTGCGTTACGCACTTATGCATACGGTTGCATAAATGCAACTTTGTGCCACGCTTGATACAAAGAGCCATTGTGTCAACGTCTGTTATTATCTAAGGGTGACGTCTCGCTACAATTCGGATGGAGGTGTCACCTGTCAAGGTATACCGAGCGCTCCTTTGTGCTACTTTATTAATAGTGTGACCCGCGAGCCACTTAATCAAACACATAGAACAACACGTAACGTTGCACTTATATAATTCGCCATCTATCATATCTCATGCAACCTTTCATTCAAAAAGATTTCTAATTAACTCACTATTTACAAGAAAATCTTAAACTAATAAAAAATTAGACTGATGATAAAAATATATAAATATGACAGATGTTTCTGATTTAAACGATTTTTTTGCAGCACGGAAAGTCGTTTTCAATGTGATGTTCGCTGAGGGTGTCGATCAAGCGCACTTTTTGCCACGCACGCAGAGTAATCAACTCGCGGACCAAGTGATTGGCATCCCAGCGAGGAAATCGCGGACCACCCTGCTTCTATCGGCCGGGGGGTAATTAAGCGCTGCAGAGTGATAGGCTGGCGTGACCGACGGTCATACATCGCGCCTCCGCGTTCGTGATCCGGAGCGCGGGTCCCCGCTGATCGTTCTGATTCACGAATCGCTTGGCCCGATCGATTTGTAGCATGTTCCGCGGAGATAATTGCAACGGAAGACCAATAACTACTGTACATCATCTCGCGCGTATTCTTCCTTTTCCTTCGTCCTCCCACTTCTGTTACTGCCGTTCATAACGTACGTGTAATTTGCGAGGGCTCGTCTGTTTCTTAAACCGATTCCACGAATTGTTAATATCGTAAATTGATATCATAAATTAGGTGGCAGCGTGAAAATAATTTTATCGCGTGGAACAGAAAAATTATGCGTGCAGAATTGGCGTCGAAGGAATGAATCATCGAGATTCGCACGTAGGTATTCAAAGTTATCCGGATACAATCCAACTCCATCTTACGGTAAATCTCGCTTCGCATTTTTATCATTGAGCTGGTACGTTATCAGTAATATTACGAAGCAACGTCACCGTTAATGCTCGCCGGCAATAACTCAAACAACTTATCCTCCTCGTTTAAGCATCGGCTAAGAAGCTTCCCAAAAAGCTTATTAACGGCGTTAGCGCGTCAGAGGTTTCTTGCGACCGAGAACAAGCACGAGAAGAATACTCGCAGCTAAATATGTGGTCACGTCTGCCTGTGCTTGCGTACGTGCGTGCCTGTCTGCCTGCCTGCGTGCACGAGAACGCGCTTATTGCGAGCAGGTTGCTTATATTTGCGGTTTTATGCTCACAACCGCGCCTTCGCCGCTCCGATACTCCGGGCGGTCGCGAGATATATCCGCGCATGTGTCTCTCTTCCCTCGTCGGCTTCTTCCAGGAGCGGACTGGCCGCGAAGTTCGCCGTGAAGCCTTATCGAATCCAAAAGAAATGAAATTAATTAAATGCCAAGTGCACGTCGTACGTATCTACAAAAAATAATTATCGAGAGGAATATTTTTCAAATGGTACGCATAAAGTATTGTTTTTGTAAACTTATGGTGATTTTATAAAATAAAATCCCATATAACGATCTCTCGGCTAGTCCGCTCCTGGAGTCTTCCCGATGTCATCCGCCACCTCTTTCTTTCGTGGCGGCTCCATTTCCACGCGAGGGCGTCGCGTGTACGTGTGTCTATTAATACGTAGGCTCGTTTTACTATTAATGCTTTTTCCCGCGTGTGCGCGGTGATAGTCGCCGGGAAGATTATGGCAACGACGCGATCGGTCGAGTACGCGTAATGCTCGGATCGCCGTAAACGCGCTCGATTTACCGCGATACGTGACTTCACCAATATCTTCACGGCGATTAAAGCCTTTCTCGACCACGGTGATCCGGCGACGGTGCCGGCGCGTAACACTATACGCACTATACGTGATCCTCGATATGTACCCCAGCCTTCTGGCTTAATGTAAAAATTCTGTATTCTTACCATTCGTGATAGATAATTATCTTGATACATAAATTCTTGATACATAATAATCTATCATAAACAACTACGGGTGTATAACGTGCTAATAAATATCAGCGATCATGACAATAGCTGCGAGAAGACAATGGAAGTTTCATAAGTTAAGTGGCGTAAGAAAGCTGCAGGTGCAATGCTAAAACAGCGGATCAAATTTACTTTTCCGATCTCAAGATTATAACGACCCAGTATCTCACCGTCTCCTGGTAGCCTCGCGTGTGCTTGCCTATTAGTGCAAGCATATCTGCGATAATTATTTTCATTGCTCATGTAACAGCGTGGCAGGTAACGATATTACAACTTGGCTCTAATAACGAGCCGATCAGTTAACTTATTTTGATCTATCCTATCTCGTGACTTTAATCCGTATAAAAACCTCAATCACGGAAAAAACAACGAATCGGCGTACGCTTGGCAAAGTTCAAGTTCAATGTTGCGTTTGCGTACTTCTGTTGGAGAATCGGTTGTTCGCAATTTTTACAGAATATCCGATCATTATTAATCTCGGCAGAAATTTATCCCGATTCGATTATGCTAAGATTTATGCACAGTCGTTTCAGGTTTCTATCCCGGCGCCATCGATGCCATCTGATTTCCCGAGTTTTGCCAGTCGCGACAATCGTCGGCCTCCGCAGAGGGAGGGAAATGATGGACGAAGTTGCGCGTAGGAATGATTTCGCGGTAATCGGCGTCGAGTTTCGAGTTGGCGCGCAGCGTCCTGGCGCCGGTTTTACGTGATCGCGGGCCGATACCGGTGACGTTATCAATGACTCCCGATTGCAGAAACGCGCGATAGCGGTTTCCACGTTATAAATCAGCGGCGTTCGTTGCGAGTCCGCGGGAATCCGAGGGAGGTACCATTCGATCCGCCAACGAGTTCTCGATTATCCGGTCGCGATTATGTCGTACAACATGTATATGTGCAGAAAAGGACTGCGAAGAAACGAGAGAACTCGAAAGGTTCAAGTGAGAGAGAGAGAGAGAGAGAGAAAGAAAGAAAAAGAGATGGACCAATCGACACGATGGCTATCCATCTAAGACACATGTGCATAATTAATTAGTGACTGAAAGTCTCAATCTACGATCTTTCGTCGTGCATCAGCCCGCAAAGTCCGCAGGCCAAGACAGATAACGAATCCAATCTGGCGTGGGGTTTGCCTTTTTCGGAGATGAGGAACGCACGGTATACCGTTCGGATCGATATTATCTAAATAAAGCTGGACGAGGTAATGAGCTAGAAGCGCGCGGAAAGCGATTTCATCGCGTTGTCCACTTATCGCATAGCAAATATTTAAAATTCGATATAATAGTACAAGAACCATGGTACATGCATCAGTCTTTAAGAATAATTATTAGGTCATTAACTAAGTAAATAAGCTGGCAATACAAATATTGTAGTAAATATTATAGTTTCGGAGAAATTTGTTTTTTGAAGATTTCCTATCTTGCTATAAAATTAATATACAACAAGCTACGTTGTGCTGTCATAAGTATGTGTTTAGTTTGATTCATTGCCATCTAGATACGACTCAGATTACTATTTAATGACCTAATATCAAGAAAAATAAGAAATTGATTTACACATCAAACACAGGTGAAGATTGAAATAAGACATTAAAGCTTCGTCTAAGATAAGTGATTCAACGATCATGCAAGTAAAATGTGGAAGCCGCATTAGCACTCTCACATTCCGCATATTAGTCGTACGACGCGTCGCAGAATGAACGATGGCCGACGCACCTCGGAGTTACGCAGCGTTTCGATGTGCCGGATGCACGCGCGATCGAGTGCACGACGAGCGGACAGACCCCGGCTTATCGGCGCGGTGCAAATTATAGAACCTATAAGCCGAGCGCCATATCGCGGAGCACGCAGGCAAAGCCGGGCCCCAGAGCGATGCATATTCAACGGACCCCCTGGGCCCGGCGCGCGAGGCCCAACGATGCGACAACAATCAGCGAAACAAACCCACTTATGATCAACAAGGGTATACGTCAGCCGCCGGACCCGCGAGCGTTTCGCGGACAACTTGTCCGTTGAATATTCATGAGCTTCCTCCGCGTATGCGCCTCCATGTTGGAGGAGGTGAAAGAGACGTCGAGCAGGACGGAATGGCGCAAGAGGGATTATTGTGATAACGCTGATTTGTCTTCTGCATCCGGGCTATCGATCGATAATGCCGTGACTTTGTGCAGTTAATCCGAGAAGACTGACGCGTCGTACATAAGCTACTTGTTTGATTCTGGCACATCAACCATTTTAGGATATTATTTTTATTTTATTATAAGAAATCATTACCTAGATCCCAGTAACATGAATGTAATGATATTTGGAGAAAACTCGTGCAAAAGCAGCACGGTGCAATCGCGCTACAATGATCTGTAACACTTAAAGCTTACACTTAAATGAATGCTTGCTGAATGCGTAATGCGTACGTTTCATGGCACAAGATATATGGGTCGGCGATTATTGAAATAATGCGGCCTATTAAAATGTCTATCAACGTGTCTTGTGTATTTGCTTTCCCAACCGAAGAACTCTTATTAAAAAGGTCCCAGCGATACGAATGTATCCTGGGTGTTATGGAGGTAATGAGCCTTGCAGCCGAGCAATGGTGCATATCGATAAATCTGATCGCCGTCTGCGCCTCCAGCTTCGAAATTACACGCGCGAACGCCGAGGACTATCGCCTCGTTCTTCGTCCTTAATTCCGATCTCCTTACGTTACAAATAAAAATATACGAAATCGCGATATTACACGCTTTATTTTCAACCCGAGCGCATGAAGCACCAATTTCATTCGTCTCCTAAAACGCGTGTTCACCAATGTCGATTCATTTCGTACGTCAATTAATTTGCATAACCGCGAGGGGATCTTGAGCGATGATCGTGCTCGCGTTCCGCCAGCGAGGCTGTGATCGCTCAATCATGCGTGTTAGGTGCCGACAATAATTCGTGCTCCGGTGGATGCATTCGAGGTCGCAAAGGTGGAACCTCGAACAGGTTGCGCAAGACTACCATCGTTGTTGTTCGGAGGCTCGATGAGGGAGTCGATAAGTGGCACCGGGGGAGCAACGTGGTACGGACAATTTTGTTGGACGAGCATGGATCAGCCGACCACCGGAGCGTTGCCGTAATCAACGTGGACATCCGGTAGTAATAATTCATCGATCACTGTGAATCGCCGCGGTGCTCGCTGCCGTTACGCGGCGGGCGTTCGAAGAAAGGACTCGATCCTTTTCCAGAACAAACTAATTGATATCATTAATTGAAGAGGTTCGCCTCCATGGCGAAGTGCATCGCGATATATACCGTACGTAACGATATCGCGGCTGATTACGTACGGGAAATGGTTGCCGGGATATCACGCGTTTACGGTGTAATTGATTCCTCCGCAAAGTACAAGATACGCGCGGCTGCATAAATCAGTTTTATTTCTGCGCCGGTTATACTCCCGCAACGAAGTCGTTATACCCGATCTGGTTCTAATGTAAAAACAACGCGACAGTTTAATCCCGTGCGGTCCGAATTATTATCAGTTTCACGCCAACTAGTCGATAATAATTTGCCAATGTTGAATATATCGACTTGTACCGCTTCGAACTTTCAAAGTGTAACTACGTAACAAGAAACACGCTTTTATTACAAACTTTGCTTACAGATTTTAAAAGATGTCAGTTTATACAAATAATATAATACATCTTTTTTCAAAATGCTTTCGTTTGCTCATCAAATCTCAATTTTTATCATATCTTTCCTTGTGCAAACACTCACATCGACGCACTGTTATCTTGGCGGATGTTGCCTTTGATGCCTCTATATGCTTCGAGAAAGACACGCGCCTTCCGGTAGCGGTTTCAGCATGCGTTTTCTTGGTACCGCGATTGTGACGTAAGTTACCGACATCAAATTAACCATGGCTGACCAGTTATTTACGATAATGGACGCTATCAGTCTTCCGGGTCATTCTATTAGATCAGCGAGGGTGTATCTTGCATTTTGCCGGTTCCTGTACGCGCCAGTGCGTGTTTGGCTATCTATGCTCGTTCTCGCATCCCTCGCGCGCGCGTGTATGCGTGCGCGCGACGAATGTACGAGGGTCGCTGATCGTGTCTCACACGTCCGCGAGGAGGATTGATTTATCACACGCCAGGAGACAGATTGCCGCACGGCACTCGCCCGACTCCGCCTCGGAGTCGGCAAGGAGAGAAAATGTTCTCCCTCGAGGAAGAGGATGAAAAGGAGGGATCCCGTGCTGCGGCAGCGCAGATAGTCCGCTCGCGCGAGTGCACCGCAGCGCTCGACTCTACTTATCTCGTTTCTTTCGGTCTGGCTGGCTCCGCTGAGCGGCTCCGACGTAAATGGAACCAATGGCGACTAGCTGTGGAGAACGCGCCGCCGATAAAAGGTTCCGCTGCAACGTGTACTCTTGCGAAACGCGAAAGCCCCGTCTGCAAAAACCGTCTCGGTGAGCACTCTATCCCATCAGTGCCATTTACGTTTATCTCGACCATTTGTCCTAAACTTATCCCGAGTGAAAATTTGAACGTTTCTAGGCCTCAAGCTACTCGATAATGTTCCCGAAAACTCTCACTTCGCTTTTGCATGTGGAAAAAATGATTTAAGAGAGAAAGAGAAAGAAGGAAGATTTGAGATATTATTACAACTATGCCTACGGAGTTATTATATTAATTTCAAAAATAAAAAGTGTGATAATTCTGATTTTTCTGATGTCAGAGTGCATCGATGAATATACAGTGGCACGCAAACCAACAGGTTGCCGCTTCAGCAACAGGTTGCTGGTTGCGGGAAAGGAATCAGGTGGCTTGAGGTCAGCGGAAGATAAGCAGGTTCAAGGACCAGTGTCCTCCCACCGGCATTCTCTACATGGTGCTACGAACGAGATGAAAGAGCGTGGCGGGCGAGGGGGAACGGCGGAGGGGCACGCTGACTGTGTCCGAGACTTTTCGTAGGGAAGATAACAACTTGATAATGACCGGTGACTCAAGGTCCCGGGAGATAATCCGAATGGTGAACATCTCGAGCCGGAGCCAGTGTCGGTATTTGGATCCTTGTCGAGAGTGCGCGCGGGGATCATTATAGTGATTAATGCTGATGGAAAGTCCCGATAGCGCTGATTTATCGATGTCACCGGCAACGGATCCGACGAGACGGTGACGAGATAAATGGTGGATGCGTCCCTCTCGCGCCTTGTCCCGCCCGCTGTAAGGCCCGCAAAATAACGCCGCCTGGGAATCTAATGCCGCGCGTGTTCCAGCAGCCGAAGAGATGAAAAATCGACTCGCGCCACGTCATTCTCGTTGCTCAAGCCTGTCTCGTTGGCGATGCGAAGCATCCCGGAGAACGTTTGACGTCGCGCTTTTGGAGATTTTTATTCTTTTCATTATAAAACTGTTTAATTTTTGTCAATTGACCTGGTTGACAAAAGTAACAGTCACGAATTATTCGATTCGCCACGCGGGAGATCTTTGTTATATTTATAAAGCTCTCAAATCGACCTGAGCTTTCCTGATTATTTAATCGAGTTATGTAGACTAAACTGCCTGTGTGAAGGAAATGTCATAAAAAAATATTACATGGAACATGTTTATTACATGCACATTAACAAACAATACGCTTTTCTCTCTCCGCTTAATGAAATAAAATAAATTTTGAAGGACTCAAGTTATTTAAAATCAAGCAGCTTTTGATAAGATCGATAAAATAAATCGTAAAATAGAACGAACGATCTACGTAAATAATTAACAGATTAAACAACGAAAATAACAAATCTATTCCGTTCAAAATACCGTTCAAAGGACATTCACCCGTCGAGGTAGCGCACAAGTTTAAGCGAGCCGACGTCGGCGAAGCACACAGGTACCTCGTAAAATTTGGTGAACCGTCGTATGGCCCACGCCCAAGAGACAATCTTGGCCGCCACGTAGGCGGAATAAAAGTTATATATAGCGCATTGTTTCCGCTTCACTTTCCCCGTCGTGTCGCTCGGCGCGATATTGGAGAAGTGACAAGCATTATCTCGCCCTTCGGTCAAGAATAAAGTCTTCTAAGTACCGCGAACGAGGCCTTCTCGTATCTAGCGCGTCTCAAAGCGCTCGGAGACACGGCAATGCGATCGGCGACCGAGTGATGGTAGTTCGGCTTGAAGATGCGGCCCGCCGCGAAGGCGATGTCTTCTCGAGCACGCGGGATATGCACAGCATCGTTTATAAGCTCGCCATTCAAATCCTGCCTCGCGTATATGATAATTCGCGACGAAGCGCAGCCTAACCGACCACCAAAGATCTCGAGGTCCCGAGATCAGGGCGGGCAAGTAGGTAACGGCAGCCCGGGCTTAGTCCCGATAAGCCCCGAGGCTCTCCTGCCCCGGACCACCCCTGAGCGAACGCGCATAGATTCGAAAAACCGTCTGAAGTGTTATTGCGACGCGCGGTATCTTAAGCATCGCGCGCGGCTGAAATACGATCGGGCGGAATGACGCGCCGATACCGAACCGTAGCGCGTTGCACGTTCTTGGTGAACCGGCAGGTATGAAATGCAGCACTGCCGATTTCGTATTATGTTTCAGCACACGGTTGCGATTATCATCTACGAACTACTAAGGGAGTAAGACTTACATTTAGGACGTTTACCTAAATTACTGTAAATGCAAATACTGTTACTTGAATTAGTCGAATTAATTGTGAGACATTGAGACCGGGAGAGGGAGGGAGACGAAACAAGCAACAGCTCTATTGCAACGCGCGTTTCTTCCTGACGTCGAGTACCACTTCGTCTGCTATCGCACGAAGAGAGATCCAGAGTCATCCCGGGCGGGATCAAAAGTCTCTCGAGAAGCATGCATCGCATCGCATCGCATCGCATCGCATCGTCGAGAAATACACCGCCGAAAAATTCGTCTTGACTTTAATGACGGCGGACCCGCCGCGTCGTTATCGAGACTCCAGCGATGTCCGTTGGGTCCATCGCGCGGGGTCCACTCCGTGTCCACCGACGTACAAATTTACCTCGTTATCCAACGCGCGCGACACGCCGCCGGTATGGCGTATTCGTGGCGGGTTGCGGGCGGCGCACGTGGGGTCCACGGGAGCCCCGCGTGCCCCGCGTGTACACGCGCGTCGATACACGCGGCTAAACAAATCCGCCGGCTCGGGGTACGCAATAAACGTCGGCGCGGCGACGCCGTACGGGCCCAACGGGCGACAGTTAGGTGCCCACTTTCCCCACGTGGAAGGCCGCCAGTCGAGTGCGCGTCGAGGAAAGAAATGTGGCGCTTAAATAAGAGATCGGTGAGGAGGGCGCGGATCCCGCACCATCGCGGTCCGCGGTCAGAGGGGATGCCGGGGAGACATTGGAGATTACCGCGCGCGAGACTCCGCGAGGCACGTGTATAAGTAAGATCTTGGGATTTTATGTCGTTACCTCACACGAAGCTGCCGGTCCGAACCGGCCGTTAAGAGCGAGCCTCTCTTATTTTCCTCCGCTCTCTCTTTTCTCCGGACAATTCGTATTCTTATTGTCCTCCTCGTCCTCGCGTTCGCCGCGACCCGGCGTCCTCCACGTCGCCGTCGATTCGACTCTCTCTTTCTTTCTTTCTTTCTCTGTCTCTGTCTCTTTCTCTCTTCCTCTCTGAACGCGGTATCGATTCTCCGCGGGCCGTGGGTGGCTCGAGTGTTCGACATGTAAACAGGTGTAAGAGCGGGATCCGCGCTTCCTCGCGCGATGATTCATGCGCGTGTACGCCGCCTAATCGCGCGGGCGGCAAAGCGGAACACCTACACGCGAAACTCGCCCCGGAATTACGCGAAATCCGAAGAACCTGTCTCTGACCTCGATTAGTTTATATCGTAGTCATATATATGCATGAGAAGATTGGAAAGGCTAAAATATGATCACATGATGCTGGTGTGACTACGACGCGTAAACGTCGATGTTTAATTAAATGCTTAGAGAAGCATTTAATTAAACATCGACGTTCGCTATGCAAATTAGAGATATAGTAAACGTTCGAAAAACGTTTTGCATACTCCTATCAAATATTAATAGTAACAAATCAAGTAAAGTGGCAATATATAAAAATTAATGCAATATTATAGCATATCCTTTAGAAAGATTAGTCCAACGATCTTTTCCTTATCGAATCAATTGTTTAGTTTCGGATCTGATTGCCGGAGGCAAGAGAAGTAGGTCCGGACTTAGCCACGCCCGCGCTATAAACGCTTCTTATTAAAAAAAAATAAATGGTGGGCGTAGCAAGTCCCGAGGCGCAGAAGAGCAAGTAGGCCGACATTAAAGATGAAATTAACGTTGGATCTAAACGGACACGGTAATAAACGTGTTAGAATTACGGCAGAATTGTGTCCCGTTTTTCAAGACACGGCTTACGTTTTAACAACGACCATTCCCGGGGCACTAATACGGTAGAGGCATCGCCGCCGATTGGAATTTATGAGTCTTAGATTTCACGATACTCCTCGTGCGGTACAGTTAGAGGAATGCGTAACGTATACGGTATGGCAAACGTGAAATAACTCAACCGCAATAAATGCCATTACCACACCACTAGAATAGACCGTTGAAGGAATTGGAATCAATTCTGGGCGCTTGCACACTCTCGCGCGGCAAAATTAAATCGACGTGTCTGCGCAATCACAGAGATTTAATGCGACTGATTTCAGGCGCTCCGGATTCGATTCGACTTGGCAATTGGAAAAACGGAACCTGCGTGAAATGAGAGATCAGGAAAACGTGACAGCATTTCGCGACGCTCTCGCCACGTGTAAGAAGGAGCGCGTGCATTTTATGCGAATACAATAGTCGCTTATTCGTCGAGCGGAATAACGGCGACACGCGTGGGTGCCTTGTGGGGGGTGGTGACACCCCACGACACCACCGTACTCGACAAGCACCCCGTAGATGGGAATACCTGCTAGTGCCCGTCCTCGGCGTTACGGCGGCTTAAATCAGCCCCGAGGAATCTCGAGAGACATGGGTGTTCAATTACCTGGTCATAAACCTTTACTAGCCCACGAGGAGGACGGCGACGAGTCCGTTCGCGCGAGACGCGATCCGCCTGGCCGGGCCTCTCTATGAACACCATGACGATCGAGTGGGCTCCTACTTTACGATCTCGTAGAATCCCACCACGAGACACGCCGCCGCTAAACACCGTGAGGTGAGAGAATGCCGGCGTATTTTACCGTACTTTATACGTTTTAACAGTGTTTCCGGTAGAATATCTCGACGAGAATCCCGGCTGCACTTGGCGAGTCTTTCTGCCGGTTGAACATCGCGATCGGTACCGCGTCTGCGTCGGAATGCCGTAACCCGTGATTATCTCGCGACGTGCGTCCTTGCGATAATTGCGGTATTATCGTGGAATCCGAACGGAATTCGAAAGATTTTAATTGCTACTTTGCTGGAGTTGGCGACGTCATAAGTCCGAGGGCGAGTCCCCGCGGTGGCGATTATGCATCGCGCGTTGTCGACGCGTAAATCAGGGGAGGGGGATTTGTCACCTTTTTATCGCCGCCGCTGCCAAGCACGTAAAGCATAATAAAGTACACGGACACCGTCCCCGGGCTATCGTCATTATTCTTGCCGATGGATAAGCGAGGGCCCTGGCATTGTGTCGAAGGTGCATTACGACGTAACGTGAGCAGCGCGAGCTCGCGCGCACGTCCGGTGCATCCGATGTGCGCGATCGATACCGAGTACTTTTGTAAAGACGTCAGGAAAGGACGCCGCGCGCGCCGTACCATTTAATTTTCGACGATTAATCAGTCTAACGATATCGATTATATCGCGGGCAATAAAACCTGGCGTAATAAGGAGCCAGCGAGGTGCAGTGTCTGTGCAGTGCACCTCGTATAACACAGAACTCCGATGTTAATCGCGAGGAGGACGGCACGGGGGTGGGGGATACAAAGAGGAAGGGTTATATCTGCAACTGTAAATCAATAAGCGATACTTGGCGGCAGGGTACCACCCTATGCCACCGGCACCGCTGAAAAATATATCGCGGGACGTGCCGCGCGGAATCGTTCGACAGCCACGAGTAATATACCTGGCGCGCGGACTTTTTCCGGCGCGCGGGCGACCGGCCCGGTCGTTACTTAGTAGCTTATTTATTTTTGCATAGATAATCCGCGCGAGATACGGAACGAGATGTGGGTGGAGCGCATATGCTTGAGTCACGTGTGATTAAGCGATGTTATCCGCGGTTCTCGGTGCCGTTGCACCTGTATACTCGGAACGCCTACGTCGAGAGGAGACTCTCCGCCTCGCCCGCGGTCCACCTTTCTTCATCCCTGAATCTCGCGAGGATCGGCGACCCTGGCGATTGTTCTTTGTCGAAAAAAGAAGAGAAATATGCACTCGCGTCTAAATAATGTTGGACGATGCACTGTTTTCACAGGCAATTTTCTGACGTTCTCAAGAAATTATTTTAAAAACTTGAAAATAGGATAATATATGAAGTATTAGGTTGGCAAATAAGTTCGTTCGGTTTTTGCTTCGGTGCAACTTCTTTCCAATTCACTCTTGTTTTTCTCGACACTATCGCGCAACTTCAGAGTGCATTTGAAAGTACATGTTTCACATAACCTTTCTGTAAATTTTGCTTTGACTAACATCAATATTGTATGTGCTGTGTAGCTGTAAAAATGGAAGTAAATAACGTGTATTATCGTCATATTTTGCTCTATTATTTCAAGAAGAGCAAACGAGCTGCAAAGGCTCATAAAAAGATATGCCGTGTTTATGGAGATGATGCCTTAACAGAACGCGTATGTCAAAAGTGGTTCGCCAAATTCCGTTCTGGAGATTTTGACGTAAATGATGCGCCTCGCTCCGGTCGCCCGATCGAGATTGATTCAAGTAATGTCAAAGCTACCATCGATAAAAATCCATCCCATCGGTGCGAGAGATTGCTACAGCACTTAATATATCTCATATAAGCGTAGAAAACAATTTGCGCCAACTGGAATACGTTTCTCGGCTCAATGTGTGGGTGCCGCATGAATTCACCGAGGCCAACTTGGCCACTCGCATATCCATCTGCGATTTGCTGCGGAAACGTCAAGAAAACGATCCATTTTTGAAGCGGTTAGTGACAGGAGATGAAAAATGGGTCGTCTATGAGAATGTAACGCGGAAAAGATCATGGGAATACAGCAGCGAGCCACCACAAACAACCTCGAAGGCAGGATTGCATCCGAAGAAGATCATGCTCTCCGTATGGTGGGATTTCAAAGGTGTCACTTACTACGAGCTGTTACCATCAAGCAAAACGATTGATTCAACCACATACTGCTCGCAGTTAACAAAATTGGACCAAGCACTCCGCAAGAAACGTCCAGAATTGATAAATCGAAAAGGTGTTGTCTTCCACCACAATAACGCTAGACCTCACACATCATTGACAACTCGGAACAAATTACTCAGTCTTGGCTGGGATGTTTTGCCTCATCCTGCGTATTCACCGGACCTGGCCCCTTCCGATTATCATTTATTTCGGTCGTTGCAGAACTCTTTGAACGGAAAAATCTTCAAGGATGAAGAGAACGTCAAAAGACACCTGGATTGGTTTTTCGCCGATAAGCCTCAGATGTTTTACGAACGCGGCATAATGAAGTTGGTGGAAAGATGGCAAGAAGTCATCAATAAAAATGGTCAATATATAATTGATTAAAATTTATTTTGTGTATCAAAAAATTGTATTTTATTCCACCTTAAAAAACCGAACCAACTTATTTGCCAACCCAATATATGTATGAATAAGATATGTGATAATTGTGTTTTAATTAGATATTTATTATTTATTTTTTAGTTAATTTTAATTTATTCGGACAGATATTATTCGCAATATCGATTTAACGAACCTTGTACGTCACGATTTCTTATGTTACTCAATGAGCAACGTTACGTGCAATAACACCCCGCGAACATGAATTAAGTGCAAGCGTCTACGCAATGCTGGACATTATTCAATGCAATCCTTTGTGCGTTTCGTGGAAAGCCGCGGCGATCGCGCACACGTTTGCATACAACGATGCACAATCACGTTACAGACATTGTTGCAATCTCGCTCTCGTGGTTCTTTTTTTCGCGGTGCCACATAATGCCGGCATATTTCATCGTTCGCCACGCGCGGGAATAAGCGGTTTGATGGTCGATTCAATATCGGGAAACGATAATAACAGCTCGTTTCCGCGGCGGTATTGCTAAAAGTATCGGATAATTATCACCGCGGTGAGAGTTGCACGCACACCTGCTGCCAGGGCTCATGTACGTTCGTGGGCGTAGTACGTTTATGTCTTTTGGACAAAAGAACAAACGAACGGACGCGAACCGCGCCGATAGTTCTGTCTTATGTACCGCCGCATTTATAATTGCGCTTTCTGTCGCGGCGACCGATAGCGGTTCCATACAGAGAGAGAACAAGCGGATGGAGGGGCGATGTGAGTCAGCGGGCGCGCTTTTGCTCTCCGTGTACCTTCCTGCGACCATTATGCTGTTTACCAGCTCGTAAGAGAAAGAAGACGATTGTTCGGCGCAAAGAGAAGACATCAGATGCCGCTCGGTGGCATTTACATAAAAACCGAGTCTGCTGTCGTATAGGCATGGAACGCAGGAAGCAATTTTAACGTTCACGTGTATATTAATGTGTTTACACAGTGATGATAAATATATAGTTCTCATATTTTAGTTGACGAAAGCCATCTGCGTTGAAAATAATCAAGTATAAATAACAATAATTTCTTCTTAACATTACAGGTATATCGGAATCCTATCAGCAGCTCGAACTTTTACAATATTTGCTTCTTGTTACTAGCATGTTTATTTCTGTACCTCTTGTCGGTCCTTGGTCAGCTTCGAGTACGTTGGCGCATGCACGCGTGCAATCAGCAAAGTATCAATGTCGCCATACTTCGCGCGGCGAGTCGGCGCTCGCGATATCGTCCGCTTAAATTAAGAGGGGGCCACGCTCGATTAGTCCGAGCAGCCGTTCCGGGCGCGTTCGTTCTCGTTAGTTATCGGTGTATACACCGGGGCCCGATACGGGCCCGAATCCCGGCGTCGCGAGGGAGCCGGTGCCGCGGTGTATCTCGTGATTCAGTAGCGTCTTACCTGGGACTTACCGAACCGAGTAATGCAGTACTCGTGTACCGGCGTCGATACACCGGCAGGGCTGGCTCTCGATCGTTCGCGAATGCCGCTCAATAAGAAAACCGCTATCTCGCCTCTTGTGTGCCGACGATATCAAGGGGCCGACCGGTGTCAGGATCGGTCCAATGTCAGTAGCGGATATTGGCGGTACTTTTGACCGGATCTCGATCCCCGCGCAAGGGGATACCGGAGAGTGACTGTACAGAGCTGATTTATGGCAGCCACTTCTCTGTTTCTAGTCGGGTAGGAATGGCGATAGCGACGCGGATGTCCTTGACTTTATTTCGATGCCCACTTACGATTTTGATCAGCTTTGTCGTCGCATTAGGCGGCTACTATCTCATTAACGCTCGGTGACGTTAGATCGCAAAAACTAAATCACAGTGCAGACAGCGCTGTTATTTGCGATTTGACTGCGGTGGATTTATAGCCGCTCACACGTGGGTAATAACTATTGTACTTTCACAGTCTCCGATCCGAATCTACGCAGCGAGCAATCAGCTTTTTTTTCAGCATCGTGATAGATGATCGTTTTAGGCCAAGCGATTGGACAGTGAACTAATTACAAATTTATAGAGCCGAGCGTTTCGTTGATTTTCCTCTTGATGGAACTTCAGAATTATTGCGCTTGGGAAACGCTAATCAGTTACTGGAATAGACAATAACGTAGCCATTATTTGATTACTGCCGATTTTGTATTAAATTTATTCTATTTATTGTCAAATGCTAATTTGCATGTTATGAATAGATTTTCGTAATGTATTTTTGTAAAAACATAAACGCTTTGTATGCATTAACTGTTCATATAAATGCGCAAAGTATTTAGTTGCTACGGGCTGTCTAAAATATCAAATAATTTTTGTGCGTAATATCGCAAGAGCGATCATTGTTTCATTTTGCAAAACAAATGGTAGCAATAAAATCGTTCGAATAAAATCACTAAATTGATGAGCATTCTTCACGGGAAACGTTTTATTAGCAGACTGTGCAACTAGACAATACTTGCGCGGGATAACTTAATTATGCGAACTTAGACATGCGCGTAAAGAGTAACAGTATCGTAAACAACGCGTACCTCGCGGTTGTTGCGTGCATGCGTGGCCCGCGCGCGATAAAATTAACATACTTATCACTTTATCACCGACGCTTGTAAAAGAAACGAGAGTGCAGTCGCACGAGGATATATCGGAAATCTCGTGCGCACCATTTCCAGGATAATAGACTGCCTCATTTATTCCGCCCCAATTCCCCAACACCGCGCTCGGCCGAATAAAAATGCTTATCAATTTATCAGTGGCGCGCGCGCGCACACACGCAAAAATTCCGCTAAGTAACAACATCGGCGGTCCACAGGCCAGGCACCCAGAATAGAAGAGTGCCTTTATTTATTCGCCTTTACGGTGACACGCACCCGTGCCTGCGTGCAATAAAATAATTACGCGGCTCGGCTTTACTGCCACCACAGGTATCGGATTTGCAATTTTGCACGGCTGATTTCCGATCGGTACGCCTCGTTCGTGCGTGGTTTATAATACGGCGGTGCCATTTTATTTGGAGCAATGCGTGCGCCAACTCGATATCACGCTGTGCAACTGAGAAAACATTTCTACAGCATTGAGAAATATTACCGTGGCCGGGCGCGTATTTTCTTCAGAGACACCATTATTTTTTTCGCGCACGGCGCCGGGAATAACTGTCATCTTAATGTGTCGGGGTGCGATTAAAGGTTGCGCATGTGCGCGCCGTGATTTTGAAATTATGTTAGTGTCCCGATATCAAGAAAATAAAACTATCCGTACCGTTCCATAACTCTCTGCGTTCGTACACGTGCGCAAAAGAATACGGACACGCTTGTACACGAATAGCCCCCATGATAAGGCAACTGTTTTTATGAAAAGTCAAAGAAATATATCCTGCATTTCCATATTTATGCCTATTCGTGTCAAAGATCTCGTGAGTCGGCAGGTCGCGGTACCAATGAGAGAAAAATCGCTGGCCATTACGAAAAAGCGCGTTCCCATTGCACCCACGCGAACCCGAAAGCGCGACACGTGCGCTTTGCGTACACTCGCCATATGTGCGTGCCGATAAGTTCCAGCTAAGTGCGTCGTTCGTTCCGGCTGCATCGTCTCGGATCCTCGTGCGCACCTGTACGAGATCGGCATCCAAATCGGCGGCCGGCGCTCACTGAAAACGTCCGCATTATAAGAGCGGAGGTGTGGAATCGGAACGGCGCATACGGTAGAGGGGAAATATCGCGAACACGAGCCTCGCATTCTCCGCTTAAGTGAATTCCGCTAGCAGCGCAGTGTCGAAAACAGGCTGAGACCGCGAACGAGCGCGCGTGCACCGCACGGCTGGCTCGTGCTGAACGCACGGCCTGTGCGCGCGTTCGAGTCTCCCGCATAAGGGCGGATCCTTTGTGCTCCATATAAAACGAAGAGTCGGATAGAGCCAAAGGGAGCCGCCGGAAGTCGCGAACGTCGCTGGTGCGGATAATGGACGGAATGTGACTGTGTGATGTGCGATTCATCCCTTCTATAGCAGCGATATATATTATGTTGTAGGTAATATCGCGATCGGCACGAAACAGGATACTTCTCAGGTTTCCAGCTATGATAATGAATTATTTTATTTATGAATTATTACTTACACTATATTGATTGCTTGTAATTTTTAACTTATTTTAATTCTGCGTTATTTGATTTTCGATTTAATTGTCCCGATCTCCCGGTGACTCGTGCAGGAAGCGATAGAAATGCGGAGAAAACAGTATAAAACAGTTCGGAATTAGCGATCTTAGGTTCGAGAAAGAATGCCCGACACGTACAGGTAGTGTCACGGTCACGACATTCCTCATCACCTCGTTACGCGGCCGTCTCTCGCAGCGTTAGTCTCCTTCGCCTCCGGCTTTATCCCCCGGTATGCATTCAGGCGATCAATTAACGCGCGACATAACTCCGCATCGAGGATGCCGGTGGCTGGTACATAGAACCACACTTAGTGAATATATATCCGGTAGATGGAGAAGAGAGAAAGAGAAAGAGAAAGAGAGAAAGAGAAAGAGGCAGAGCCCAAGAGCGATGCCCACTTCGTCGCCTTCATCCTCCTCCTCGAGGTTAAAGCTTCTACCGACGTACAGAGGCAGCATGCGGTAGCCACCTATGACCTCTTGCCACGCAGGGACGCATCGATCTTTGCAAGTTTGCGTAAACTCGGTAAATTTCTCCTCTCAGCATCGTATGACTGTATACGAGAGACGGAAAATGTGCATTAATCGAAAAAGAGAATATTAATTCAATATACATCTTTATGCTATCCTAAATCAATCATTGCTCACAGTTAGTCTATAATAGGATTCTTATAATTAGGTTGAGATTTTGCTTTAAGAAAAAGTAAGCTGGAAATTATGATGTACATTTTTCTGTGGGGGTGGGAAAAAATAGGAAATCTGAAGAACCACGTATTAGGAATCGAAATGCATTCGAGGCGGAAACGAAATAGCATTTGCAAAATTTTCACTTCTACTACGAAATTGGTGTCCGCCGGCGATCGTACAAGTTATGTGATGGGGTCACGTATGGGCTTTCACGTGGGCGCGTCGAGTTTCCGGACAACTTACGATGCACGGTTGATCTACGGACAACAATTAAGCACAGCATTATAAATACCGCGTTCACGCGTTGCCAACGTAACTCCCTCATCGGCCGGAGGCAACGTAATGGTGTCTGAGAGATGCGTACCTGGCCTCTAACGTGCGTAGGTGAACCTACGCACCCTATGAGAACCTCATCTTCGCCGGTGCATGCGTTCGCTCTTCCCTCCTCTCTCGGCAAAGAAGCGAATGAAAATTGGTTAGCAAAGTCGGAGACAAGTCGATGGCTCTCTAATAAATCGACGATTGTTCGAATATACGTTCTTACTTCATACATCAAAAGGAACGCCGTAATAAATGGTTTCAAGTTTCCCAGGCGAGGTCTTCCTGCTCTGAAAACTTATGCCTCGGGAAAATGATTAGATCTTTACGTAAAAGGACCTGTGCGTCTCTATGAAGGAGGGTAATGGGTTTTCAAGACTCCATTATAACTTACAATATAGTAGTCCATATACAACATGTTATATCTTATTAAACTTGAAGTTCAACTGTTAATTGGTCCATAATTTTCTATTTGACAAATCTGTATATATTTATAATCTTATTTGCGCGGTGTTCTAAAATTCTCCCGAGTATCGATATAATCAAATTTTTCAGATGTAATATTAATTGCTTCTTCAAGCAATTGCGGTTTCCAAATTTATCTGCCACCAAAGTCACATCCGCAATCCCTCTACGATTTCTTCTAAGATCCCTCACGATTTGGATGAATCGGTCGCGAGTTAAATTCCTCGCTCGAAACTCGCCTCGCGCCGTTCCCCGGCGATTCCTCCGAAATAACGCTCGCGTTGCTCGGAGAATATTCAAATCGTCTTGCCGTCGTATCAGGTATCGACTCACTGGCTCGCGGCTATAACCGCGGGCGGAATAATTTCGAGCCGTGCGCGCGCTCGCGCTGCTCACGATAATAAATGCGCGCGTGTCACGGGCCTCGTGCGTGAGGCTTGATCTCGGACTCTAGTAGTTTATAGTATTCCTCTTTCTGCCTGGCCAGCCGCATACGATAATGCACGCTTTTCCCTGGCGGTGTCACCGCGGAGAGCGGGCATAGCATTAACTGGCCGTTGCCCGCGCACGTCGCGCGAGCTCACGAAGACGATCACGCCTCTCGGCTCGTAACCGGCGCCTCCTCGGTCTCTACGGTCCGTCAAGGTAAGCGGTAGTGGGTATACGGTAGCCGTCAGCGTGTCAACCGGTGACTAATGGATCCGCGCTGACGAGACGACGTGGTAGCGTGGACCCGGCGCAAGTAGCGTAGTTGGTAGCGGCGCCGACGTTCGATGTGTATGTATGTGTGTATGTGTGATGTACATTTTTTAGCGTCGTCTTATTATAGATAGTTAAGACCAGCGCGTGTTGCTCTCGCTTGCTCCGTGGAGATTCATCTTATCAGCCTAGAAGAAATAAATTACGCTCGCCTCTGTGGTTTTAGCCCGCGCGATTAGGCAAGCGGTCCCTTGATCGATTCCTTCTCTTGCTGGCGAGATTCGTCAAATTAAACTTGTTTTTAAAGAGAGAGAGCGAAGCTATCGCATGCACAAGTGCCTTATTTATCTTGATTATTTAAGAGTCCATTAGATAAATCGAAAAAACTCGGGAGGTCTATGGATCTAAGGTACGACAACAGGAGAATTGATACAGGCGTTCAATTAATGCCTAATATCTGTGATTTGACTTTTTAATGGAACTGAAAAGCCGAATCTGATTAAATTGCTTGGGAAATCTTTGCTATTTGTTACTTCAAGTGGTACATGGTTCAGTCGTACGCAATGCGTATCAGCCACTTTTCTGGACATGTTATCCCGATGCAACAATGATTCCATGAAACGTGATACGAGATGTAATGTCGCCAGTAGAGGACATTTAAGGTTCCCGATAATAACGCATGTTAAAGTTCAGATATCTAATCACTCAGTTATGGTCCCTCGCCTTTACCTGGGATGATAAGGCACATCGTTTCGACATTGTGTTCCGGGAATGTGTTTCTTGGCGTGCGAATGGTTCCGCGAATCGGCGAGATTATCTTTCTTTTATGCGAAGCAATGCGGCACAATGTATTTGCTAATCTGCGATATAAACGTCCGGTGAATTTACTCGTGACACGCGAATTTCAGCGAAATGATGTCCGGAGTGGTGATCTCACCCCACGAGCGTGTCGAGATCGCCGTTAAGATACCTGCGACAATTCTCAATACCTAAATCTTGTATCTAAAAGCTCGCGAAATGCGCCCCGGCGCACGGGAAATCGATATTTGCGTTATCGTTAATGGCGACATAAATTATCGGAATGTGCGTTCGGTAAGTGGTAGCCACCTGGGAAGAACGACATTCCGCGATTTTCACGAATTTGTTCCCGATGGCAATTCGATGCTTTTTTCTTGCGATGTAATTACGAAGTTGCTCTTCGCTGGAACGTTTTCTAATTGACCCATTAATATTCTGATAAACGCAACGCTAATTTCGTGAGTATAAAACGCAGGCGTGATACGCGAGGTAAAATACGGAAAGAGATGCACAGAAAGCAAGATCCTTGAAAGGAGAAGAGTGGGCGATCAACGTTGCAATCACGGATGATTTACTTACTTATCTCATGATTTACTCACCCCACGTGTTCGTCGAGCGCGCTTCCTTTTCTCGCTCATTCTTCTTTTCGACAATTCTTCCTCTCTCGTTGCTCCTTCTACTGGAATCGACCCTCGAGTGACGTATCGATACTTGATTTATCATCAACCTCACCTTCTCCACCTCTGCTATCGGCCAACTTGATACCGTGTCCGAACAATTTTCCTCCCTGTTTTTCCACGTCCACCTCGCTTTCTCCCTGGCGCGGTCAGCGAGTGACAGGTTCTCATCTAATACAATTACGGTGAAACGCGGTTATTTACGAGATGGAAAGCATCACCGACGCTGGGAGAGGAGGAAAGATGATTCGAGCGGCTCCGGGCGACTAGGCGACCCTGAGCGGCCCGGCATGATTGAGAGCGCATAATGCGAGGTGTTGAGGCAGGTCGGGAATCGGCGCTAATGATCGGGCGTGGGTGCGAATTAAGCGACAGCGACGGCGGCGGCCGTGGAGGACGATGCGCCGACGACCTCGCTGTTCCGGGGACGAATCGAACATGCGAGCTTACCTTTTGCGGCCGCTATTATCGTCCGCCATCAGGAAACGACTCTTCTGACTCGTTATAATCATCTCGATGCCGGAAACCGAGTACGACGCGCGAGTAGCATGCTCGTACATTTGACCATCGACTTGCATGAGGCGGAATAAAGGTCAAACAATAACATTGACTCGGTAAAAATGTTAATTCGCAGATTAAAATATTGTAAACCAGTATCTTTTACGACATCGATGGTTTATATTAATTCTCCGCGCGTCAGGAAATAAGCGCGCGTAATTCGCATTGGAATTTGTGTACTTTATGCGTTATGTTAATGCTCTCAATCGCACTAGTAGTCGTCATACAAAGTGCCACCCATCACGAAAACGCTTAATTAGGCGTGCACACGTTTCGTGTTTAAAGCAGTCGAACATGGTGTCCCGTGGCCCGGGCGATCAGTGTGGCGATTACGCGTACATACTCTCGCACCTCCGATCGCCCACGAGCAGCGTACCATCCGAGCCGTTGTTTGCCGTGCCGTTCGATGCATTTATTCCGAAGGGCTGCGAGTCGGTGAATTATGTAAATCCGCGAGCCGCATTGCCGCCTCGGATTTTTTAGTGCCATTTTATTTTAATTGAGAGTCGTAGCGTAAAAATGTTATTCACAATAAAAGAAGCAGGCGTATTAAAATAAGGAGAGAGATTACATTATTAGCCGGGAATCTACCTGGCGTGTATAGATTTACCGATAATTATTGCCAACGTTGCATCGATAATCGCGCGATACAAATTACGAAATGTAAATTACGAATTCCATTCCGCTTTATCTCTCCGCGAAGAATTATGTTAAAATTACTGCGATATTATTCACACGCGCGGCCGCCTATCCTTTCTCTATAACTTACCGATTATCCGCTCAATTACCGGAGTAACGTTCTCCTTCGTCGAGCAACAAAGGAGCCTCGTTTACCTGCGTATCGCTATCGCCCAGTGCACGCAGCGCGTCTCGGAACCGCGCCTTCATCGCGCGACATTAACGCCCAGCTCATTTACATCGGACGCTCGCTGTTAATTGGTATCGGATCTCAATTACGGCAGATTACGCGGCCTTTTTTCACCTGTTACCGCGAGCGAGAATGCTCACAGCTCGGCGCGCGATAAGGCGCTTATGACCACCGCGAATACGATGCCGGCCGCCGCAATCGCTACAGCTCCTTCCTCTTTTTCTCTCTTTCTTCATTTCTCGACTCTCGTTTTTGAAGAGGCATTCCATCGCTTTCTCTTTCTCAGGTTCAATTTATCGAGCCTTAAGATACACGCGAGAATGTCATTCTAGCAGCAGAGATGGCAACGCTGCTGGCCTCACGTTGTTTCTCTTTGTGCGAAAAATTGTTTCGCCAAAGTTTGAAAGAATTAACGCCGATATGTTAAAACGTGCAGGGGATGAAAAAGTAATTAATAACGTTAATGAGGACCATTTTTTACTGGATAGAAGTATATGTCACTGCGGTGTATTTTCTTTCATTTTTAGGACTTTGCAGCTATATTTTGTAATTGGGAAACAACCTGCACGTGCGTCCTGCGTTCACTCGGTCGTGGCTTAAGACCGGTCAAACCGTGACGCGACCAGCTCGACCCTGTTCCGTCTCTTCTAAGGAACGATCATGAGTGCCGATTTAGTAATCGCACCTGCGTATCGGTGGCGGAGCGCCTACGCGGATTCTTTCGCTTGGAGTGACGCGCAACCAGCCAGGCTGAAGTGTACCTTTGGAATTACAAGACACAGCCTGGGGACAACCACTGAAGAATATTCCAAGTATCCTTCGTCGGAAATATATTACTGGATAGAGCTACATTACTCCGACAGTTTATTACAGCCGCTTACAGGTGTTAACAAATCATTTTTCATCATTTTTTTAAGCGCTTGCTCGATGCACTGCCGACAAATTTGCAAGATTGCAAGTAAAGAAATACATTCCTGTCGTAGATATAACTTTTTTTTTAATCTAGCTACATAAGTAAGCCATTGTCATCAAGTTTTCGCATTAATGTACTCTTGTATCTCTCTATGTATTGTAGAATAATATTCACGTCGCTCTAAGGGAAGACTCGGTCCGAGCAAGAGATTCGCTAAGCGGAGGAAGGAAAACCACCTGTGTCCCCGAGTCCTCGGCAATCTCGGAAGCGAATCAGATCCCGTAACGAGTTAGAGGGAGCCAGGCGGAGGAGAGACAGGCGTCCGGGAAAGAAGACTTCGAGGAAGTACACTTCGACCTTCCCGTGATGCCGGTCGTTATCGCGCACCGGGCATCGCGTGCCGCAACCTTACCGTAGGCGAGTTCCGTCTTATCGAGCATCTACCACCACCTGCGAGGGATCGAGAGCGCGGTAATCGTCTCACGGTAGTTCCCCGGAGCAGAGAGTGCTCCGTCCCGCTCTGTCTCGCTGCTGCAGCGCAGCATTACTGTCCTTTTCCAGACAGAGGAAACGGGACGCTGCACCGTGGCGGACCGGTACCGCCTTTGGCGCAAGCGCGCATAATGAGAGTGATATAATAACGACGCACACCAGCGGCGCAGTCGCCGGCGACACAACTCATCCCGACAAAAGGATACCGCTCTCGTGCCGCTTGTGGAAGCGGAGAATAGAAGGTCGAGGAACGAGCTGGCGCGATGGAGGAGCGTCTTCGCTCCGCTTCGGGTACCAGGCGGGGTGGAACGGAGCGGTATGTCCGTCGCGCAGGAGGAACGATGTAACCAGTCGGGTTAATTAAGAGGATCCAACCTTGACGGACGTAGCCATTGTGCACGCGCTGCACCCCGTCACCCTCTTGTACCTTCTCTTCCTCCACTTCCATCTTCCTCCCCCTTCTCCCCTCGGTGCGTGATGCGTGCCTAAACGCGTCCACATATGTACACGTCCGCGGGACACCGTCGCACTTCGTCCTTGTCGCGCACCATTTACGGAGGACATCTCATGAGCTTCCACCGCGGTTGAAGACCATGGATTGGGTGCAATTCTTTGCTTTATGCGCTTGCCCTCCCAAAAAAAATCCATATTTATTGCGCGCGTGCGCGAAGAAAACATCTCTTCCCGCGTTCTTGCGAAGTCGAGGTGGACGGATCACATACGTTCTTGTTTATTAATGAAACACGCATTCCTGACTGGCTGTTAAGTGTCCTGAAAGGAAATAAAGACATCAAAGCGCATAATCTATAAGCCGTCCGTCTGCGTATAAAAGCGCGAGATTGATGTAACTTGCAAAGACTTTTTGCTCGTGCAGCAATCTGTAAACAATTTTTGCGTATCGAGCTTGCGATGCCGTAAAACGCGCGTCGCGTTCTCTCGCGCCGTTTCCACTCTGCTATTATCTTTTCGTCGTCGCGGAGACGGAATAAACTGCGCGCAGCTGATAGCGCATTACACGTACCGCATGCAAAAGGTAGTCCGACGTGCACACGGCGCGCGGCGGGCAGATATAAGACCGAGGGGGCGTCCCGGTGACAATTAACAGACCCGCTCGACCACAAATCACCGGGCGGCGTGCTCTAATCACAGCCGCGAGACCGCTCTCGTCCTCTCTCGCACCGTTCCGCTGACGCGACTGCCTCTCTCACACGCTGCCACGACCAAGCATTGGACATTATAGCATCGAGCCTCGAAGCCAAACAGCGAAAAGACCCTTGCGCGATACACGTATAACAATGATCAATCCGCGAGATCGTCAATTGTTCCTTTTCGACCCACTTTCGCGGCTCGCGACGTCAGTTGCATTTCCTGTCGGCAGTCGCGCGGGTGTAAATTTCAATTTCCGAATTGCCCTGTAAATCACTCATCCCGTACGAGGAAATGCGCGCCGGATAAAAGGGTGGACGTGGTGAGAACACCATCTCAATCGGAGTAGATAATTGAGATAGCGCATTCTCGTGCCTCAATGTACATTACGACCGTGACAGCTTATGGCTAATTTTATTAGGCAACAAAATCTAGTACGCTTACGAAATACGGTTTCGGTTCCGCGTGGATAAAATCGCGCAATCAGTAATTTCCGAATGCGATACGAGAGTCCAATAAAACCGCTTTGAATAGCGGAGGAATAGCCACACCATTTAACCAGGTGTGGGAATTAAATATCCCCTTAGATTCGAACGGATTCAATTATATAAATGGTGATCATATATCATCCCAACAAGTTTCGACAACAACAACGCACGAAATACAAAATACGCGTTAAAAAATATGAATTCGCCTGATGTGGTAAACGAGATCTCGCGTATCTATTACAGCGGAACAAAATTAAATTAATCGAGCACCGATTCCTAATGGACTGACACAGTCGAGCGATCGGTATCATTCCGTCCCGATAAAGGGAAGCCTCGCAGTCCAGGCGACCTGACGGTGGAAACGGATAGCCGCGCACTTAATAACCGATAATTTATTAATACTGCGCGTTCAGCATTAGCCCAGCGAGTAAATCAAGGCATCCTTGTTTTATGGCATGCATTCATTACCGGGCAGGTTGCACTCGCTCGTATATCTCCGGAGTTCCGGGCCCGGATGAAGAGAGGAGCTACGGTATGCGCGGAAAAGCGAGAAGGACGGACCGATCTCGCGAGAGGAGAAGAGAGCAAGCGAAGACCACTCCGCGTCGTCCAGATCGGCTGTCCAGAGGCTCTCCTTTCTGCTAACGTCTCAGACCCCGTGAACGCGCAGTGCATACATTGTTAGCTCGGTTTACGAGGCACGTTTTAAGTCCTTTACGCTCGCGTTTACGCTCTTTACGCCTTTACGTTTACGATCGTTACGGATATCCCCTCGCGGCCTTCTCTCGCGACAACTCCACGCGACGTCCTCCTCCGCTGACACCGGGATCAACCAGGCTTCACCCGGGGTTAAGGGCAGAGTTCTCCTCCTCTACCTCTACCACATCCTCTTTCTTTCTGTTGTTCCGCGCGAATCCCCCTGCGTTGTCTCTAAATCCTCGTTATCCCCGGGCGGACCACCTCGGAAATTTATTGTCCTGCGTCGACGACATCCCAGAGATCCCGACGGAGCTTGGGAGCCTAATGACCTCTCGCGCGATGTGGAGTACGCGGATTCCCCACGTGGAGGGGATCGATCTCTCGCGTCCGTCCCTGGGAGCGTTGTCGTCTCGTTTCCCATGTGCATCACGAAAACCGCGAGTTCCATCAATCACGGATGTTTAAAGGACGCGTTTATAGCCGCCTAATGGAGTCCCGCGGATCACCTGCTGCGCGCGCGGTAGTCTCTTGCAGATTGTAGCGAGTTCCGTATGCATTTTGCGAAAGTATCGTCACAACCCGTTTCAAGCAAAAGAGAAGAGCACCGTGACAAAATTATTGTAAATTGCTATTAGCAATGGCGATTTCAGTCGATGATCGTTAGAAAACAGAATCATTCGCGAGATATATTATGAAATAAATATAAAAAACTTAATACAACACGACTGATTATTTATGCATCAGGTATGATAACTCTCACGGAGTACTAGTGTGTGATAAGCGTTTTCCGAATGACAGGTGCCCGCCATGATCATCACGCGCGTAAGGTAGGGTGGTTTTATCGGTGAACGATGGTCTGAGGGAGAGGAAACCTAATTGAGTGTCCTCGCCCTGGGTGTCCGACGTTGTCCGGCGTTGTCGCCGCTACCTGAGGGCGTGGGCGTCCTGATATGAGTTACGGGTCTGTCGTATTACATGGCGGAGGCCATGGCACGGCCACGGTGGTCCTGCCCGTCCCGAGATTACGGACCATTTATACACGAGAGCGGAGCAACGAGCGCGGGGATATACCGGTGGCACCCGCCACCGTTTCACCTACTTTGTTACCCGTCCGATCGGAGGATTATCGAGACCATAGGTGCGCGATGATGACCACCATACGCTATCCGATATAGCGTCCCATTACGATCGCGTGAACGTCGCTAGACTCCTTACTGGCGCGCTTTCGGGCCCGCGATCGAGATTAATTACCAAGACCGAAAATGAATAACTCTAATGTAGCTACGATGGCGTATCAGTGGAACTCTAGATATACGAACAATCCGGTTTTGCTTTAAATAAAACCTTTAGAGTAACAGGACTAGCTTTTATTAACTTTATCAGTTTTGAGATTTATCATTCGAAACGCCTTGGATTTGTTTCATGTTATTAGCACTGATATCTTTGCTTTCAATATGAATATTGGTGAGATGGATAAATTTATTAAATATATATTGCGAGAACAATTTGTCGATCACAATTCATTAGGGGCGGAGGTAGAACTAACCCGGTGGTCACACACCCACGACACCGCAGACGTCGACGGCTATCATGACGACGATGGGGCAAGTACGATCGGCAAGAGATCGCTATAATGAGCAGAACCAATATTAGTCAGTGTGGCCACCGCGCCGGTCGGCAAAGGAATTGGCGAACGGACACGGAGCGGAGGGATCAGCCAGGTAATTGCCATTACGATATCATCTAAATGCTCTCACGGCTGTCCGTAATGAAGACGCACACCGACGGAGAACATATACGTGAGCAAGAAAGCTGCTATAACGTAGGCATACGCCCACGCGGTTCGCGCGATACTTTCGCGCGCGAGTGCTCGCATCGTCGCTCACCTCGTGAATCCTCTCAGGCCGGACTTCTCCTCGCCCCAATGCCTGCTCCTCCTCCGTCCCCGCAAGGCGCTTCCCAATGCTATCGACGAGATATGAGGCGTGTCTAATTACGCGATCGGTGCACGTCCAATCAAACTGTCTTCCTGTCGGCGATCGTCGTCGCCATTATCACGATCGAGCCGAGCGCATCGGGAATCGTCTCACCCTTTTCCGTCGACGTTCGCCAGGACTCCGAGGTGAATTTCACGGACCACGTCGCCCAGTACTTTGACCTCTGATCGGCCGATCGACCGATTTCGTTTTCGTTCCAGAGTATTCAGCGCCGCGATGAGGGGCATTAATAAAAATTAGGGACTTTTATTGCACACTTTGGAGCGAAGAGAAAACGATAATATAGAAGATAATTCGCGATAGAAATTCATTTCGCGTGTATTAGTGTACGATTCATTAAGACATATGCATATATAAATGACATATCTGGCTTTTATCGGGCTATTATATTACCGCAAAAAAATCAGTCAGTGCTAATGTGCATAATTAATGTGAGATCGAGAGAGTGTGCCAAACACTGCTCAGCGTTTATCATTCAATGACGTAATTTCGAAAACGAGCGTAAAAAGGTGTCCAAAGTAAAAAGCTACGAGCAATAAAGCAGTAGCGGTACTTTCACAAGTTATATGACGGTACGGACAATCACGGGGCCTCGTAGAAACCGATCCCGCCGTCGAGGGTCAGCGATTTTAATAAGAAATCCCTGGAATGCAATTGCGATTCCTATTCCCCGCACTTCTTG
Source organism: Ooceraea biroi (assembly GCF_003672135.1). NCBI lineage: Eukaryota > Metazoa > Arthropoda > Insecta > Hymenoptera > Formicidae > Ooceraea > Ooceraea biroi. Next base: position 6,482,813 of record NC_039512.1, read on the forward strand.
CTGGAATACGAGAGCGATTAATATTACCGCTGGAATAACGATTAGGACCTCGCCTCGGTTGACGCCGAACAAGGTCTCATTAAGTCAGTCTAGCCGACGAATACCGGTGTGTGTCTGTGCCTGACCTCTCGACGCAAGTTCCCTGCGATCAAACTCGTTTTCCGATAAGATCATCGGATGGCGTTACATTCGAAGGTAGAGGAAGTGGTGCGGTCGTAATCGTTGAAGAGCTGTTACATGGACAGTTTCTGATCGCTCTTTGGATTGCAGTCGTTGTCTAGTGATAAAATGTAATTATTTATCTTCTATAGATCCGGCATACAGAAATATGTCAAATGAAATATGAAATTATGGACTTTGATTTAAATTAAAATTGTATTTATATTAACACTATCATGTATCAATTAAGGTTGTCTAATATCGAGGAAGCTGACTTTTCGATGAAAGAAGAGGAACATCCAGTATGCGTAATGGTAGCGCAGGAAAGTAAACATAACGGCATGTAATTCAGGATGATATCTTCACGCATGATGAGCACCGGTAATTGCCCTTTTTACGCGCAATCAGAGCATGAATTTATTGGTCGCGTACTGGCGGTACGATTAGTACCGCATATGCACTGTCGTGCGGTAGAGAGAAGCAGCTCCGAACTTATTAACTCGAATTAGCTGGATGCTGCTAATTAGGCTCGTTATAATATTCATGGCGATCAATGGCCGAGAATCCCGTACTAATTTGTCATCCGTACGCAAGCCCGTAATCTCACTCGTAAAATTTTAAAGTTCGTCGTAAAATCATATCGTTGATTTATGTATTCGCCTAGGAGGAAAATAGGGGTAGGCAGGAGAATGTAATGATATGTTAATGCGACTAATGAAATGTTTCGATCACTCTGCAAAAATATAAATTGATATACTTGTTCGGCATGAAAGTACTTTTCTGAAGAGAATTGCGTACTAGACTTCCTCCGGGAATACATTGTATATTTCGTTAATTGCACCATCAAAACAACATAAAACTAGAAAATGTTAATGGTTGAGAAATGATTCATAATTTTTATTATTAGTTTTTTACTCGTATTATTCTCAACTGAAATAAAATCTGATATATTTATAATGAAATCTATATTACTGTATAGTTTAATAAACTGTGCGTATTGTTGTATTGTGCGAACTAAATACCTTTAGAGTACTCATAAAATGCAGAATGCAAATTTGATGAAGTACATTACAAGCTTACCGCGCGCAATAAAATAAATATTTGTATTAATCCGTATACGTCCGTACATCCAATTCCATCCGGACGAACGGAGCATCTCGATCTCTCGCGAGAATTAATTTCGCTCGGCAGAGCACAGGCCGGGCCCCATTTTGGGCCTACAATGTCGCCAGATGAGACGGCGGATTACGTCCAACGGTTTGACCACCCGTCTTCCTTACGCATTATCTCCATTACATCTTGTTCCACTCTAAAGCAAAGAGGCTAACAGCAACCTCGATCATAATACTTTAAAGCCAGCCATTAAAACGCTCACGCTTCTTTTAACGTACTACCGATCGATATTTGTACGTGTATGCCAGGTTTGATCGCGCGGTCAGATATATTGAAGATTCTATTAAATTCTGATGTGAGAGCGAGAGAGTAAGAGAGACTCGGACGTCCTCGGAACTCCGCTCGTTCCTTCTGATCGGACGAACCGGGCGAATTCGACGCCAATCGGAGCGTTCCGTTGCGTGTCCGCCACCCAGGCCGTCAGGATGTGATGTCTGATGCCGTAAGAGATCAGCCTGTTCCTTGACAAGTTCGTTCTCGGGACATGTGCGGGCCCGACGATTTTCACGGCGCGCATCCAGCCCGTAATGAGGGGTCGTTAATCAGAAGGAGACGGTGGACACGGTGAAACGGCCACGATGAGATGGCAGCGAAGTCGGAGTAGGCGAAGAGGCGGACACGATGACACCTGGCACGCGGACTTCTTACAAAGAGATCATTCACGATGACGTGCCCACTACTAATTATTAGGTCTCGCGTAATGAGGCGCTCTCAGAAGATGCCGACACAGATGCGGAGGAGCTTTTGATCAGCGGATACCGAAAGTTCTTCCCACGCGAATTTATAACGCCGATGCTCCGCAGCGATACGTCAACATGATGCTGTCGAATATTTTGACGTATCATTTACCGCATGTCTTTCGATGTATGTTACATTGCAAGCCTCACTACAAATTACTTCTGATTATCACTTATTGTTTTTTTTTTCACGTTTGTCGACAACTAAAGGCCTCTTCACACATATCCGTGACGTGTCAGTGCCGTATTCGCTGTTTTATACATACATGTTTTTATACTAGTATTTATACATGTCCGGCGTAGTAACATATGCGAATCGACACGGCACTGATACGGTACTGACACGTCACGGATATGTGTGAAGAGACCTTAAATAAACCTTTCTACGTAGTGATGTGCATATTTTTTTTAATTTTAAATTAGTGCAGAGGAAAGGTAATATTACTGTTATCACATCTAATGCTTTCGCATTATATCGCGGGGTCAAGATGCCACCGCGCCAATATATTATAAAAAGGAAGGCGCCCAGTTCATTTCGCCGACGTAATTCGTCGCGTCATCGTGCAACATTGTGTGCACGAAAATCCGTCTCGGCTTACGGATCAATTAACTTAACGACCTGTGGGCAAGTCGGCGGCGAGCTAACGCGGGGTTTTGCGTTAACACGCCGCTCAGGGCGCCCTTGGAAACCTACATTGAGCGCGCATAAAGGAGCATAAACAGGGCCCTGTCGAGAGACGTCGCGGGTTTATTAACACCGACAATTATACCGCCGGGGGCTAGGCGTGATTTACAAGGGGGACTCGCAACCTACGGCTCAGCCCTTTACCACGGACATACACATATACGTCGTTGCATGTATGCGAGGTGAAATATAAAAAAGCTTCCTGGAAGTTTCAAAAGGACCCGACTATGGGGGCTTAAATTTCGGCGGCCTACATCTCGCCATGGTCACTCTCATGCGAAAGCATTATTATAAACACATGACCGGCCTGATGCAATGTATTGTAATTGTCACAGGTGTACATATATGCAGTACGTCGTATAATTTACGGCCGACGTTATACGATCGACTTTATGATCAACGATCAACCGCGATGAATGCATTCATAGAGCGTAAGATAGTCTTATTTCTTGCTTCTTGTATATAAATTATTCCACATAAATTTTAATCAGTTCAAAAAAAACCGGAGCTTTAGACGATATTTTATAGTACATATCTTGATAGATAGGAATGAATTATAATATGTCATTACGCGATGGAATTTTTGACTTATAGATAATTGGGAACGGTAGCCAAAGAGTACAGACGTACACGAAAATATCTGTAACAAATTTTTTCTGTATCTCTGTGATCGATCCAGGAACACGGTTACCTTCCGTTCCGAGAAGAGACTCGAGCTCCAGGCTTGAACTCTGGAAACTCGGGGTCCTCTACCCCGGGCCCAACATTCCCCTAATTTGTTTGAGTGAAACAATATCGAGTTACGACCGATGGTATCGCTCGGACACGCACGTGCTACGGCGCACAGAAGGTTCATCGCGGCTCTCTGACGAGCTACCGTGCCGAGCTATCTTCACGAATCTCACCTCGTCGAGAAGAAGAAGAAAAGAACGTAGCGGCCGCTGCGAAGACGACTCCCTTCCAGGCGCGCGCTTCAAGCAGGTTCCAGCGATGCGCGTATACGAATTTACGTTGCGCCGCGACTTTCAACGAGATGTTGATCCCTCCATCCTGATCTTGCGAGATAGGAGACAGCGGTAAAAAGAATCCAGTGAAAAAAGAATCATCTGAATCTATCCAAACACTCTGCTGCTTCGAAATTTTATTCAGAATCCGAGAAAATGCACCTGATTACCACACGTTGCAGAAATGCCTAGGAATATCTACAAAGAAACGGGATATTTTTAAATTATTTTATTATTTTATGTATATAAATATACAGTTTTCTGATTAAGCAATCTTGTGTTTTATTTCTTTGAATATTAAATTTTATTACTCTCTGAATATTAAAAGCTTAAATATTGCTTTAAACATTTTTCTTACATCTTTTAGGAAATTGATAATATTGAAAACTGAAAAATTGTTATTTAATAAAGTTAGTTCTGAAAGCAGGCGAAAGCGACAGCTTGCTGCGTAATGTAACGTTAGTTTTAAAGAGTCGCGCTTTTCTAAGTCTCCTCGTGTACAGAAACTCTTTGACAAGCCGATTCAACGCGCGAAATTAGAACCGGACAAAAAGAATCCTGCATTCCTACAATGGACAAGACGTTGCTGTTTAAGATTCCACCCGAGAACCGTGCAACACGACATCAATGATGAATTCACTCTCTTCTCGATCGCCGTCATCGTTCTCTCGATATTCCTCCAAAAAAGAGGACTGGCGCTGAACGAAGGAAACACATCATCGAAAGAGATCTTCGATAAGGAGACACGAGGAACTGTCACGTGGCGTTCGCGAAAGTTACTCAATGAAACGTCAAAACAGTGACGCGTTGCCTTTCTTTCATGTTACTCCATCTTTTTTCTTCCGCTCCGTCTCGCAGGCGCGTATAGAGGCGAGCACGCGTGCGGACCAGTCGCATTTATTAAGGCGAGGTGTCACGGAATCATTATCGCTGTCCGCCTTATACACGTAGCCACAGCACGGAGGTGTCAGCCACGTCGATCGAGAACATTGGCCACGACGCGTGTCTCCCAGTCGCGTGTATCCTAACGAGACAAAATGACACGGGTGCGTTTCTCCTCGAGCATCTCCTGTGCGGCCGTTTCGCAGCCGCGACCGACCCGTGAACAATCTGTCCTTTCAGCCCGATAAATCGGATTTGACGTGCAGCTTCGTTCCCTCGGTGCTGTACAGGTTCGTGTGGCATTAATCCCATTTTGCAGCGTATGAGTTTAACGTTATCTAAGTGGATACATTTTGCGGTAACTGCGTTTGTTTAGTATCAAATCTGCAATGAGCATGTTTCTCAGTAAATTGAAATGGATACATTGAACTGCGCTTAATCATTTCGTTAGTGATGCTGAGGAATCTCGACGCAAGGGATTGCGTGTATCTTGGATCATATCACGTGACGAAATGTCACATAGACATTTCGCAGCGCGATGTTTGCGGAGTAACACAAAGTCGGTCGTATAGATTTACGCAGTCGTTAGAAGCTTAATGACCCATTACCGCTTGTCACGCACTTCCCCTCTGGTGCACTTATCTCGATAGCGTAGAGTTATTTTAACGTATCTTGCTTTCATTCGAGGCATTTCCTCTCAGTTGCGGTAATTTCGTTCAGCTGAAAAGTCTGAACAGATTATGCCTAATAGCACACTAACTTTTAGTGGCGAGGAGTAGAGTTCGGTATAAGTCAGGTATTTAGCATAGATTTATATTCCAAGAGTGAGAAAGCGAGAGGGAAAGAATGCAAAAAAATATAATGCATTACGTGAAGAAATCCATAGAAAGGCGTAACTATTAAATCACTTTATTGGCGTGGTTTGATTTACTAGACATTAAATTTAAATTCAGTCAATTGCGAGTCTTGATTGGATACTAAAACCCAAGATCAAACATTAACATTTAACTGCCATCCATAAGTAATTCGTTAAAGACATTATGTTTAAAGAAAATACTGTATTACAATCGCACAGTTGCGAAATGCACGATCTAAATATTTTAAAAAATGTCTTACTCATCCGAATAAATTTACTTGATCCAATTAATAAGAAAGAAAGTTAAGCGAATGATAATTCGAGAGTATAAGCACGCAAATGTGATCACGTCTAATCGAGCGTATAGTCTCGTGACGTAAAAGATCAGAAGATAGTGCTTAAAAAACTGGTAAAGGAGAAGAGCAATGAAACCTTATCACGTGTGTTTGCATTATCACAAAAACGGCCGGACGAGTAACCTGTTCCCGTATTAACGAGCCGGCGCGGATCGCGCTTTATCTCGCGGGCGAAGTGTTTTATCCCCCGGATCCGAAACGTGAGAGGAATTCGTGGCAGAAATCGGCCGCGGGTCGGAGCCCGCGGGGCGGACAAAGGGGATCGTGATTCCCGTCAGTTCCCGTATCCTGTCTCCGCGAAAGAAGCGAGATCGCGGGAGGAGGAAGAACCGGAGGAAGAGGAGGTGATGCAGGAGGAGGAGGAGAAGGAGGATAAAGTGAGACGGAGGAAGCAGCTTGCAGAGCGGAAAAGAGCGAGCAGAGTCGCTCTGAATGGCCTCTCTCCTCTCGGGCAGCCGGATGCGTCTCGGACGGACATTTCATCTGGCATAATCCAGTTTATGAAACCCCGTGGACGCAACGCGCACGCACGATGCGTGTGTATGCGCGCCTTCTATTTCGTCGGTACGGCGCGAATGGACAGGAAACGGCTCGGCCTGAATGCTCCTGAAATTGGATTAAGAGCATTCTGTGTAGCCGCGCCGGCTCCGTCATGCTGGCGGCTTCGTCATGGTTTCGCCAATGTTAGCACAAGACTTATTCCTCCGTCTACTTTACGCCGATTTCCCCATCGGGGGAAAGTCGAAGATTATCCCGCAGAATCCGGGGATGTATGAAGGATCGGTTAAAAGTCGTCCGGCTTAAGCAACGGATCCATCGCAAACATTGCGAAATCCCGAACATCCGGTAAGATTTCTCTAATGGATAACGCGGATGCTTCGTAATCGTGATTTCGAATCTTGAGAAAATTTTGGGAGGTTGTTAGAAAATCGTTTCGCTGCATTTGACAGCTTTCTCTATTAAAATGTTTACGAGAAGTATAAGCAAAATTATATTTTCAAGTATGACAAACATTTATCTCATGATTAATGGAAACACGATTAAGATCTTATAATTAATTTTACGAATGACCATAATAAGATTTTTCAAAACGTATCGATATGTAAACGATATGCACCGGATTTTCACAATGTCAGATATCGCCTGAGATTTATATCAAAGTATGCGCATATGAAACGAACGCGTGATGTATGATTCCGCCTACTCGTTCCACCGGTTTCCAATTCAGATTGCTGCGTTCTTTCACCTTTTCGCACCTACCCTGCACGTATAACGATATATTACAGAATTCTGCTTAATCGGTTAGACATCGTAAACAGTTGCTAGAACATTACTTAAATGACACGCGCGTTGGTGGAAATAGACGTGACAAATGTTGCGTTGCGTACATTTTGTTCCGAGTAAAATGTGGTCTCGCGTTCGAAGATATTAGTTGTGCAATCTAGAAATCTATTATTGCTGGGCACGCAGATACCTTACAGATCCTCATAAAGGAGCACTATTACACGAGGTAATTGCGTTATCTTCAACCACAAAACAACATCTTTATCAGCAGCTAGCAAATACGAACTATCGTTCATCGTCATCGTTTTCTACTCCGCGCAGTCTCTCGAGATGAACGTATTATCCGCCAACCGAACCCTTTCCGCGTTCGCTCGTCATGATCCTAACGAGGTACCTGCCCCAACTAATTGCGCGATTAGTCTGAATTTGGGCGGAACCGAGCCATCCTGTCTGCGGTTTCGCAGCGTGTGCCCTTATACACCTCGAGAAATGAAAAAGGGAGAAACGTGCAGAGGCAAACCTGGAGGAGGAGAGGACGAAAGAGACGGGAACTGCTAATTAGGCGCCGCGCGCGAATACCGTGTCGGTGTATATCGAGCGCCGTGATTATGGCTAAGCGAAGTCTCGTACCTCGGAAGCAAGAACGAGACAAGATAGAGAGAGGGAGAAAAAGGGAGACGCGGAGTACGTGCGCGGCTCATACGTGGGCTTCATTAACGGGCCGTGTTAATTAGTCGTAGATAACCGATCGGCCGTAGAGAGTGCGGCAACCCCGCCACTGCCCCACGTCTGCCGGACTGAAGTCGCAATAATTGCACAAACGGTGGTACATGGCTACCGGGAAAAGTGCGACTCCTGATTTTCATCGGGACCACGTTTCGACAAAAATAGGACCGGCAACAACACTTGATCATTAACTATTACTAATTAGCGCTATGATGTAATGGGGTCCCTTTCCCTTTGTCCGAATAACGACCTTCCTTCTTTCCTTATCAGTCATTGAACCAGCTGCGATCGAGCTGCGATTCTGATGGAATATTTGTTATAATGAGGCAATGTACCGAGGGGAAGATTTGTCGACAGATCCTTTAATAGATTATTTAATGGGAACGTGTTTCATAAGAGAGTCTAGAATAAGAATGTATATTGCAGCTTCGCTCGCAGCTAAATTGCTCTAGCTAATGATTCGCGGATTGAAAAAGCCCATCACCGGAACGATTACTCGAAAGTTTTTTCGCGCTTTCAAATTATCGTGGATAAGACGTAATGAGTGCGTGAAAAAACCGGGGGATGATCGATCATGTGCATATCACATGGCACGGTTTATTAGCTAAAATTCATTAGCCGCGGAACGGCGCGGTGGAATTACGAGAGCGGTGCACCGAGAGGTGCGGCAAAAAGCGGCTTCGGGATAAAGTGCGCGCTCATGGAATATATGGAACGGGACATTTAACAGCACGTGGTGAGACACGCCTACCGGCCAGGCGGCGCAGGTTGGCTAACCATCGGTGTAATTAACATTAACCGATCGAGTGAACGAGCTCTACGTTAATTAACGAAACGTTGCTCGGAACGTTGGTTGGAAACCGACATGGCGTGGACGTGGAAGCGCGACTGGTCGGCGGTCGGCCTTTCGTCTCGTCTTTCTAACGCACAAGCCATCCCTCTACCAGCGATCGTTTCGCAGTTTTCAACCTGTCCCGAAGCGTCAGGTACGCGACAGCGGACGACGACAGCGTTGTACTTCACAGCAGCGACGGAATCCTTTGCGCGACGTCTCTTTGCCGCATTTGTTTACTAGAACCAGGAATTCCTCGGCTACCTCTTTCGGCATTTCTTTCGCGGAGTTATGTGAATTCAGCTGGCGTCGTTTCGTTGCTATGCACAAAGAGTACGCGAGGATCTTAGCGTGAATAATCCGCGTAGTCGGGAAGGAGAATACATACTTGGAAGGTGGTGAATTTGTTGGAATGTAGAAATTTATAGAAATGTAAATTGCTAAATTTCAATGCTAATTGATTGCTCCGTGCTAAAAATAATAATAACATTTCCATAATTATTATATATTAATAATGTTAAATGCCATTTTTTAGCTTGAATAAATAAACGATTAAGTATTGCAATAATCGATTTTTAAATAGCCTAAAACAGCCTAAAATCCGGTAACTCATAAAGTATTAAATAGAGTAAAAGAATCGCGCAGAAACTTGAGGAGAGGAGACAATAGACCGTTTCTTCAATGTGCTAATGAAACCCGAAGTCGGCCGGTACTTGACGAGTTAAATTTCTGGACGTGCACCTACACCTCGCCTTAGAGACCCCGGGAGAAGTGGGCCCACCCGAGATCGTTTCTTCAATGGAATGGTGGGCGATCCACCGTGAATGGAGGTCATTTACTCGCATTCAACGTTCTCCGACTGCACCGTGGACCTGCCATTGTGCGCAGGAGGACGAAGACTGTACCTGGCCGGAGTCCATGATCCGACAAAGACTCGGACACGTCCGACATGACACTACTGGAGGTGACGTCTATCTCCGCTGTCTCCCTCGTTCATTCTCCGCGCGATCGTTCTGAAAGGATACCTGACGTCTTGTCCTCGAATGCTCCTCGAAGGAGTCACTGCGCAACAACTCCAATCTCATGGTGGTTTTATTGTGCCCATTTATGCGGCAGTTTTGGTCACTTCCAAAACGACTATATTACGTTTCCAGCTGAATGAGAAGAAATTAAAAGACTCAAGCCTGCCGGACAAGCGGATTGCGAGGTCGAAGACCTCTATATGAAGTAAAGCGATGTATTCTTTTAAAATGTCGAATTAACACGCATTTGCGATTATTTTTAATAGCGCATATTTCTCTTTCGACAGTTTTCTATATATCAGCATTGTTTCCCTACGTTAAACGTTTTTCCGGTGCAGCCTACAGTAAATTTAGTTTTCTCGTCAATTTTCAAGGTGGATCCTCCATAGATCATCGCGGGTGCGACTAACACATGGCGCGTGTCTAGGGTCATATATAGACCCCCATAAGACAGTCGAATGAGCGGCATGCCACCTTGCCGGTAAAATATCGATATACTCGTGTCTGGAAAGCGATAGAGGGTGTAGCCGAAGCTGACCACCATGCGCGGATACCGGCTCCATGATCAATAACGAAGGCGGATGCTAGCAGCCGTTTGGTCATTTTCTGCTGGCGACTTGTCCCACCTGCTGTGCGGGGGTGCCTTCCACTTTTTCCATAATGACGGAAAACCATGAGCTAATTCCTAATGTCCATTTAATGCCGGGTTCCGTGCTTCTAACGGAACGTCTTTGTTTTCAAGAAAATTGCGGAGCTCGTCCGCTTTGGAAAAAATTGATGTGTCTTTCAAACAGACCTCCCTGGCACAACATAATTAATGACTGTAGGGTGGTATATTTTTCATATTCTCCTAAAGATGTTTTAAACTTTTATAGTTATTAATATATCTTCCCTACAGCGATAGCGTAATAATCAAATAATATTACAAGCAATAATAATCATTTCAAATTACTAAACAATCGTCATATTTGAACCTTGGCTGAGTAGAGTAGTTCGTGTTTCCTAGTGAAAATGCCAAATCACCTGGCATTCCGAATATTCCCGGTGACGCAAGTCTGTTGCTCTGTCGCATGTTACATTTGTAACGATCGCGCGCGGTGTGTCGTGGAAACGGCGAATTTCGTGGTCGTATCATGCAGTCGTACATCGGCCACACACGTCGCTTCCGACGCAGGTTCCCGCGACGAAGGATTTGCCATGAAACGAGCGAGATTGTGAGCGCGAGATTCACAATGAAAGGCGCATTAGGAGCCTCGGGGATTTACAGCCTTTTCTTCAGGCGACTCTCCTATGCGCTTGTCCTGGACATGCACAATAGCACGTGTTGCGCGACCGCCGGTGCTTACCACTTGTTCGTTCATTGTAGACGCGATACGGGGAACCAATGTCTCTGCAGTCCGCTTTTGATTACGCGATATGAGTGAGCTCTTAAACATTGTTGCGCGAGCGAGCGCGCGCGCCCGGTATCGCCGGGCTACTTCGTGGGCATTCAAGTGCCACAGCTCTCACGCGACTCTGCCCCGAGTTTTATGCTGGTCCCCGATGCAAGATGCAGTCTAAAAGCCGCTATGACCTATTGTGACTTCATAAGAACACGCCTTTATCGTTTTTAGCACGCGGTATTTCTCGCAGACACACGTGCGTCGACGCTTATGCGCTACGCATGTCCCGTGATTACCGTGGTCCTGTGTCCGGCGATTGTGAGGCAGAATTTAATGCGATATAACTGATTCCCGGCACTCTGATATTCCTCATAAACTTGCGTTACTACGTAAACTGTTAATGTTACGTTGCTCTACAGCAGGCGGATCTTCTAATGAAGCTTCTAATAATTCTTCATTCAAGATATTAAAGTGTTAAAAAATCTTTTCTTATTTTTTAAACGTCCATTTCATGAGGGTGATACTACCAACACTTTCCTTATTTGTCATTTCAGCTTATATTTTCTGAGGTATCTTATCTATTGAGAAGATAGCTCGCGTTCCCCATTCTCTCTACTCGAGTCCGTATCTACTACCACTTAATCTTTGCGCCGCAACCTCTGAAGAAAAGAGAAGGATCAGAAGAGGGTGCCGAACCAGGGCCATATGGTATCTCCGGACGCGTGGCACAAAGAGGGAATTCGGCGCCGTTTTTAATTGCGCCATGTGGTGATCCGAAGACGACGGGATATACAAGAAGACCCAAGCTCATTTGTAACCGCAACTGTCAGATCTCCGTGCAGGACATCGGTGGTAGTGAGAGTGTTTTCCATTTGATTTTCACCGACTAGACGACATGGTAACCGAGCCGACACTTCAGGTGTGTGTCAGCTGTTTGTGCTATGATGTGATGTCACGATGACGTTGCATTTATGCAATTCTATTGCCTGCAGGCTTTTCATCGACTTCTTCCGGTTTCATGCAAAGTTTATGTGCTAGTGTGTATTAATGCAGCAGAAGAGATGAGCAAATCTATCAAAATATAAATTTCTAATTTTAATATTAAAATTTCAATGATCAACATCATACTTTTTATTTTGCAAAATAAGAAAGATGAAGTAATACAATTCAGGATCCGATTCTCATGTGGGTCACAACAGTGAAGCGTAGTCAGATTCCGTTAATTATTATCAAAATATGCTACCTGGCAAAGATCCTTCCTTGAAAATTTCTGAAATGTTTTATTCATTCAAAATTGCACCTTATTTTCATGAAGACTGCTTACCGGGTGTTCCTGCAAATTTAGAAATTTATATATCGAGTATCGTTCTGTTTTTTTCTTTGAGAATCTTGTGAAAATTCCAATCGAGGACCGCGCATGACCTCTCAAACAACGGAGGGTGAACGATAGTAGAGTGTAAAGCCATTTTCGCGCTTAAAGACCGTTACCCTGATCGCATACTGCCTGCAGGCACGGCAGTTAGAATAAATTCTACGTTTCTGTGCCAGTGACTGACGACTCCGCCTTCCCGTCCTTTACCTTCCTACCGTTAACTCGGCGAAATTCATCCTGATGGAAATGAATGGTGCGCAGCCACTTAAGTAATTTCCCAGAATGACCGCCTTGTGAATCCTCGCCCGGTTTGGGATATCAATGTACGGTTTTACCAATCTCGCAAATAAAACGTCAATCCCTCTCCGACTTGCCTTCAACAACATAATCATTTCCCGTTAATCTCGCGTGATGGATTCAAACCAGAAATGGAATTTGGGGTTCCATTTTTGGAACTGTCTTCGATCTACAAAAATTCGATGGCTATATTTATTATTTATCATTTCATTATTCCATTATAGCGCATTATACTACATATTTATTATTTAATTGTTATAAGAAGATATTCTCAATTCTATATTTTACTAACCTGTTGGTTGTAAACTATTCACACACACAACGTCTATTGCCGTACAGTTTAAAACTAGAAAAGTTCCCAGCAATGTTTTTTATTTTTATATGAGATGACGAAGGTATCTGAGGATTACTACAAACGTGGATTCGTCCGATCGACTCGACAAGATTTGTCGACACAAAGAGTAGCTGGAGCGTAAAAAGGGAATCTTACGTAAAAATCTCAAAGGAAAGGATTGCGAAAGCCGCTGCGGTGACAACGAGGCGACAAAGATGATCGCCGAGGTTTACGGATAAAGGGACGAGAAGAAAACCAGGAAAAGCGTCCGAAGTTCCGTTCCCATGCAAAGTCCTTCAGTTTTGTAGGAGGAAAAGAGAGGAGAAAAAACATGGAGAATAGAAAAAGGTTTCCAAGATTCGGGCAAGTCTGTGGGAAAGGACTGAATGAACGCAGTACCGGTCGCTTTTAGTGCTCCAGTATTATCCCGCAGAATAATAGAATCTCCAGACACGTCGCGATGAAAGAGACGAATCCAATATGTGAGAGCATAATTAATTATATCTTTTAGTCGCATAATTAATTTTTTACTTTTAAAATCATTGACTAAATTCAGTAATTTGTTGCAATAATTTTCTTGATATATTCAACAAACAAACAAACTTACGGTACAATCAACGGTATTACTTCAATAATAACACTAGTAAAATTTCTTTACAATATCAAAGATATGAAGATAAGAAATAAAATATCAAATAACGCAACAAAAATTGTTAAATAAGTTGCTTAATTTATAATTTCTCCTGTTAAAGGTGGCATAAACAATCCGTGAATATTACTTTTATCGTGCTTTCTTCAGAGACGGAGCACTCGAGTTTTGTATTAAACTCACAAAAAGAACAAACACAAAAAGATCGTCGATAATTCGTCCGCCACACCCTGGCTGCGTCTCCGGAGCGGCCGGTGGCGCGCAATTTCGAATTCCTCGGAGCTTAAAGGGCCTCGGGGATCAGGTGTGGTCGGTCCCTTTAGGTGCCCTTTGCATAGGTGTCGCCGCGCCGTCACGTATCCGGGACGACAAAGGATCCGCATTCGCGTAAAACGAACTTGTCCGCGCGATAGACGATGCGGCGGCGAAACTTCACAGGCCCCGAAACGCGGGCCCTGAAACGGGGCCAGGTTCTCTTGGGGACGATGGGGACGCGGTGGAGGAAAGTAGACGGCCGTTCCTCAACGCGCGACTCGCGCGGTACGTGCAACGAGAAAGAAAAAACTTGTCAACAAGCAGGATCCGAGTAAAAAGTGCATTGTATGAGAGAAAGTGGGATGGGGAGTGAGGGGTGGTGGAATGGCAGAGGAGGAAACACTCCAGTCGCGCGGAGACGAGAGATTAGCAGCGGGACCCTGCCAGTAAAAAAGCGGTCTACCGGCGAAATAATACCCAGATACCGGGACCTCGTTGCCAGGAATGTGAGACGTTTCTGCCTTAAATATGCCGACTCGGAGCACCGTACAAATTTGCTCGGCGGTCGTAAAAAGTGGACGCCGCTTGAACTAGATTAAGAGAGTCTCATGATCAATACCATCTCGTTATGCTTAATATTAAATTATATGTCTGCAAATTTTTATTGCAGGTTTTTTCTACTTATTTTATTATAAAATAAATGGTTTTAAGAATTATCAATATTATTCTCATCAAATTTGCGCGTTTGTTTATGTAGAAGAACATGTCACTTTTTTTTAATATAGAATTTAAATGTATTATTACGCGTTGGTAACATATTATCTTTTTAACGCCGAATTAATTCCTTCTCAAAGAATATCGAGAAATTCCAGAGAATCTTAAATAGGATTATAGAGCAAATGTTTGCACAACGATCGCCCATTAATCCGACATTTCCATTGAAAAAATAAACGTAATCGAAAGAAGCTGTCAGTCTCATGAAGCACATGTTGTAACAACACGCCAAAATTCGAAGACAAGCCATCTATTTTCGTATAAAATCCTATACACCGAACTCCATTCAGAAGAAACCAGACTCCATTATCCAATTCAGTTGACAAACCCTGTATCAAAAGGAAAATCGTAGATGTTCCCTTGCAGCGCGCGTCCCTTGGAAAGAACAGAAACTTCGCAGTAAGTAGTAAATCCTCGAAAGCGACTGTATATACAATATATAGGATATAGTTGCGTCAAGAAAGAACGATAAAGACAGAAGTAGAAATGTCTCTTGAAATATAAACACGATAAAATCAACGCCCAAATGACGCCCCGATACGTAAGAACGAGATATCTCTCGATATTTTGGCGACACAATTCATAGAAATTGGAGACAGAGAGGAAGGGCTTTCTTCTCCATCCTGTCTTGTCCATATTCTCAATGGAGAACATTTGACCGGTCGATGCTGGTGTATGCTCGTACGTGTAGGTACACGGGGATTCTATGAAAACGTAAGGTGCAGAGCATTGTCGTTCTATGAATGGGCGAAAGAATGGAACCTGGAACAAGTGTACCACTTCACAATGCCAGGAATGCGAAGAATGTCAGGTGATTTATTGGTTTCAGGACTTGGTTTCGGTGAATCGAACGGATCCAGAGAATGAGTCGATGACGCATCAATGTGATGTGTGATGTCGCCTGTGTCAAGATTTATAAAGCCGCAAGCGACCATTATTTGCGCACAATGCAATTGCAGTTTATAAAATTACTCTGTCTTATAAATTTTGTACTTCTGTAATTCTCATTAATTCCACTCCACAGTAATTTCAACTTTTATTTTCATTATATCTCTTTGTATTATTTTATTTTGTTATGGAATAGCCTTTTACATAAATTTTTCTGATATTTTGTATGAGACAAATGTAGATGCATCAATATATTTTGCTGTTTGCGGAAGTGAGATAATATAACGTTTTACTCAATCTGCTTTTCAAGAAATATAATAATTGGGCTAGTTACATCGCTATTACCGCATAACAATAAGCCGATTACATCGAAATTTGAACACCAAGTTTATTCAGCCAAGTTTGCTAATACTAGGAACGTCCCCTGCAGCATCCACGTCTTTGGTGCCAATTACCGATTCGCACGTGGATTCATAAATCGTAATTCGTTAATTCACGAGGCGACTCTTCCGTGCGGCTAGCGGGATTCGATATGCCAATGTCGAAATCTGCCCCCGGGCGCGATGCTATTCATTCGGCTCGAGAAACTCGGACCGGCCATTGTTCGTGAGTTATGTTCTCGTAACGAGAAACGAGGCTTCGGTATACGGCGCATCGCTTTAACAGTTGCCAATTCGCTCGTCTTCAAGATCAGCTTCGCGCATCGCGAGAAAGTGTTTCGCTTCGTCACGTTCGCAAGCGAAATTAAAGGTGAGGCTGCGTTTACGAGAGTAAACGAGAGTCTTCCCAAGATTCTGTTGTGAGATTAATTTCCTCGAAATGCTTGTTAACTTATATTTCGAATAAATACATTTCAAATAACTGCAAGAACAATATTTTCCTAATTTTTCGATCAATAAAACGAGTCATAGACAAAAATATTATTAGACTTTTTCTATTTTATTTTATTTGCGATTTCAAAAATGAAATTTTTCAATGTATTTAAAGAAATAGTAAAAATAGTTGTTCCTTCTGAAAGCTCAATATTCTAACTATAATAGGAAAAATTATTCAAACCCGCCCTTTTTTCTATAATGTGTACATATTAGATGAAGAATGCGTTTTCGGCTTAAAAAAGAAATTCAGAAAAAGAGAGATTATTCAGTCGAGGCAGGTTAGATTTAAGGTACTTCAAGAACTCTATGAAATAATCCGACTTTGACAGTGGGTCGCGTATATAGTTCACCAACCTGCGGCGTAAAAAGCGAATAATAGGTTCATTCATCGAAGTAACGAAAACTTCTAAGCGCGTAGTGTCGTCACTAACCGTCCGACATTTATAAAGGCTTTGTATCGGTCTCAATATATACTCGAAAGAAACAACATTCCATTCTATAATAATCGTCGCTATAATCCAGCCAAATATAAAATTAGAAGGAAAAAATGGAAAATAGTTTCTCTTGCAAATTTTATTTTTACGTAATCTTTATCTTTCGCAAAGAATTTCAATCATATAGTATCATATTGTCATACATAATTAATGTCTTGTTATATGAAACTATGCGCTCTTAATAAAATATAGGACAAACAATGAATGAAAAGTACGACAAAAAGGGTTACGCACACCATAAAGTCATAGTTTGCTATGATTTGAGACAAAAGTTCAGCGGAGTTCGAGAAACAGTTTTCAAGATTCCAGAGCACAAATATCGTCGGTTTAATCTCTAGCTCCGATTGTAGAGCAGTCGAAAAGAAGCGGTCCATTCGTGAAGAAAAGCGAAGTTGGGGGCGGCGCAGGTCGTAAAACCCGTTGGAACTACGTAGAACTTAGAAACCAGATCGACACCGAGGCCGATGATGAATAGACCGATTCGTAAACCGGTGATGAAGGGAAGAAGAGCCACGATCATTGAGACGATTCCACTGTGCGTGTGAGACGTGCACGAAGGTCCTACACGATAAATCTTGGACGGTCCTGTTTTCGTGTCCGTGCACTCGAGCGTGCCGACTAAATCTCCGCGATACAAAGGATTTTATAAAGTGGGTGGAACTTATAAAGTGACCTTTTATGATCTCGGTGAATGAGAGTGTCACGCGAACCGGACGATCCCTCGGATTTTCCAAATTTTATTATGCCTTACTGGGTGCTCGTGTGAACCTGCAAAGTAATCCGAAACGAGATCAATTTCTATCGAAACGCATGAGAGAGAGAGAGAGAGAGAGAGAGAGAGAGAGAGAGAGAGAATAATTCCTAATTCATGAGAAATATATTGATCATAAGAATATTTGACATCTCTTTGAATAGCAAAAGCAGCGCTAGCATTACTTTATATAAATGCATGATATGGAAAAATAATGTAAATAAAGTTAGATACATTTACATAAAAATATAATTAAGTCTCATATTTTACACACGACGTTAAGAGAAGTACTTAGAAAGATTTTATTCAGTGAGTTAAATGATCGTTATATCATTCGTGAATATCTCTGATCAAAAAAAGAACGAGCATACGTTCAGGCAGAACGAGTTCCTGCTACCGAATATTATTAAAGTGTAACTATCGACATTTTAAGCATCGTGTTCACGGCCATTCACGACTACCCGCTCGTTCAGTATCTCGTATAAGATGCATGCAAGGATCTTTTTAATGATGTTAATCAGTCAATCGAGGTGACAGCAAGAGCATGATTGGACCGGTCGATAGCACGTGCTTCTGCTTCTGAGAAACATTCTCGTTCGGATTTCGTGTGTGATTTCGGAAGCGCGTTTCGTACTAATGCATCGCCATTTTCTGATGAGCTGCTGCAGATAAAATGCAAATTTCTTCGGCGGAGTTTGAGAGCCGGTGAAAGATTAAAAGCTTGTTGCAAATTTGTTGCGAAGTATGCTTCGATAAGCGCCGCTATAACGGACATTCGATAAGGAGTTGCTTGCTTCCCTGTAGAACAGGAAATGTCTCAGGAAACCGGTCCCAGGAAATCTCTTAAACTCTCTTCTGGGTGTGTTGTCGATATATCGTCAAGGAAAAATTCGAGATGCAGTTAGTAAAGGTGCTAATATATTCTATCTGTATTTATACCTAATGAATCATATTAATGTATGCATTTTTTATTTCACGAAAAATTGTAATAACTTATACTGTTTGTAATACAACAGTAGCAATTCATGCGGATCGTGCATATAAGCAGAAAAATTTAACAAAAAAATTCGCACGAGAACTATAATTTCTACAGGTGGTATATGGATCGTGAGGAAGACCCGTGTTCCCGAGGTTCAGGAATAACGGACTAGTCAATGACATCTCTTCGATCTTCACGGAATGACGTGACCCCTGATCGGTCATCGAAGACGATCCCAGATCGGTCTTCAGGATCCCGCGTAGCCTGTTCGATTGTCCGATCATTGTTCTCATGCTGGCGTTTCTCGGAACGCGGATCGATGTGCGAAATGATTCTCTCCAGGCAATCATTTGGCTGTTTAAGGATAGTTAGCGACCGATTCAGCGCAACGAGATAATCGTCGAAGGCATGTGATTGTTAGGGAAGATTCTGGTACCGTGAACTCTCAAGAGAACCGTTGGAGAACTTGTAATCAACTTGACGATAAGCAACAGTTTTAGATTTAATTAACATCCGAAAATTTTTAATAATTTATCCTTCCGATATCTTTTCGCATATTGTATATAGGGTGGGGCAATAACTATCACCACCTTAAATATCTTCTAATTTATAAGATCCAGAGGAAAATTTATGTAATCAAAATTATACGGTACGAAGGGGGCTAACATATGGCGATAATAATTTTTGTCCTGGTGGAGGCGCTTCGAAGATATCAAGGTCACCTTCATTTTTTTAATAGGTTCGGTATGTTTTTTTTCCATAATTTTATAGAGGGGCTTAAAACAAGTACGGAACTCATGACACAAAATTATTGAACAAGATTAAATGTAAATGAAAACGATAAAAAATACATTTTTATATTAAATGAAATTTACGTTTAAAAGATGTACGAAATGACGCTTTATTAGTATGTTTTGTCGGAATGTTTTGATTTTGATATTCCTCATAAATGAGGATCAACTTGTTCTTCAAACGGATACATCGATGAAAATAAATAATGACGTAAACTTATTTCAATGAAAACAAAGACCCTTTGAAGGCCATCTTAATAAGTTCACAGGATAAGATAAACATAAAAAGTAGTATCGATAGATAAGTCAATCGTGCAAGATGTACTCATTTGAAGAACAAGTCGACATGATGGAGAATGATCTCATTTATGGAGAATGTCAAAAAAATTCAGTGAGAGCGCAAAATTTATACGCTGAACGATATCCTAATCGCACTCAGCCTTCGCGTCGAACATTTAAAATCCTATTTATTTTCATCGATGTATTCGTTTGAAGAACAAGTTGATCCTCATTTATGAGGAATGTCAAAATCAAAACATTCCGACAAAACATACTAATAAAGCGTCATTTCGTACATCTTTTAAACGTAAATTTCATTTAATATAAAAATGTATTTTTTATCGTTTTCATTTACATTTAATCTTGTTCAATAATTTTGTGTCATGAGTTCCGTACTTGTTTTAAGCTCCTCTATAAAATTATGGAAAAAAACATACCGAACCTATTAAAAAAAGTGAAGGTGACCTTGATATCTTCGAAGCGCCTCCACCAGGACAAAAATTATTATCGCCATATGTTAGCCCCCTTCGTACCGTATAATTTTGATTACATAAATTTTCCTCTGGACCTTATAAATTAGAAGATATTTAAGGTGGTAATAGTTATTGCCCCACCCTGTATATGAAGGACATAGATAAAACTTTCTGAGTAAGTGTTGAAATTTTATAGAGAATCCAACACCCATGATCGATGGAATCCGCCGGCGGCGACAGTGCAACAATAGCAAGTTTGAGCTACCCGAACCAACGGCTTCCGACTCCTCGGGATTTTCCTTCCGCGCTTAACAATACTCGCCGATACGAGTTGCAGCATGCCCACGAGCGACGAGATCATAAAACCCCTATGAGTGATCGTAACCGGAAAACGAAGAAGAGGCACCGTGAGGCGACCGTGCCTTACCCTACTCTACCCTAGGATCGCGAGAGCTCGATGGAAACCGTTTCCGGGTAGAAGGATCCACCGATGCGGTTAGCACGATGCCCCAAAGCGGGTTGACCTCGAGAGACCGTAGAGTCCGTAGGTCCAGGACGGTCGGAGCCAAGACCATCGTCCCTCTAATCTCGTTCCTCGCGTGCCTGTATTTGTCTACCACCACGAAACGAGGAAGAAGAAACCGTGGAAGAAAGGAGCCGCTAAGAAGACGCGCGGATGAGACGTAAGAGGAGCAGGGGGACAGGGCGGACCACAAGAAGCGAGCATCTAGATCACCGCGCAACGTCGTCCACTACACTCGGATCCGAGACTCGAAAAATAACCATAGGTCGGTTTCCGGGTCACGCGTCGAGACGCTCCTCGAGCATCAAGTGTCATTACCATTGCCCCTCGCGCGCTCGATATGCTTCGGGGATGCGCCTACCCGTAGCGGGATTCACCGCTAAGAGAACGAGTACCGGTGCGGCCACTGGGCCACGAAGCAAATACGGATGTGGAGCGACCGAGTGTTCCCAGTCACGCCCTGCGACGGCGTTGCTTGCGACGAAGCGTTGTACAGGTCGCTAAAGGTTATTCGCTTCTCTGTCTTGGATTTTAAATAATCACCGAAAAGTTTCGTTTAATTGTTCAATCACTATAAAATGCGATGCAAAATAAAAGTATTACATAATTTACATGAGTATTTTTAATTATAGGTTACATCTACTTTTTACAACGCAGTTTATAGGAACGTTTTAATATTATATTAATTTTTATGTCAGACACAGTACTTTGGCAACCACTGCTATATTATACTTCTGTTGCTCGCAGTATGCTTCTATCGTACATTTAATTACTCCAAATTCTCTCAGTTCGATCGTCCACGTGCTCACGTCCATTTCGCGCGGAATTCCTCAGGCCGGGGGCTTCGAGCAAGCGGCCGCACCTCTGTGCAAGATGATCATCCCAATCAGCTCAGCCACACGACTTCCTTCCTCAATTCCCGTGGCAATCGGACCGCGATTTCTTGCCCTCCCATGGACACAACGGGCAATTAGTTCGTCGAGCGTGTATCGGAGTGTATCGACCGATCGCCACGGCGTCCTGCTGCCGTTCGTGATTTATGCCGCATTGTCTTCTGGCCCACGGCAGCGCTCGTACGGTCCCGACCGTTCGAATCCATCCGTCGCTTATATATCCATTCTTTTTCCTCGTAGCGGCTTCACCTCTACCTCCATAGGGATCGATATCTCGAAGAGTTCTCGAACTCCCGAGAGCCAGGTCCGTGCGCGTGACCGGGAGGTGCTTCCTCCTCGTTCCTTCGTCTTCTTCGCGCTGCCTTCGGCTCCGCCGCGGTGCCGCCGAGTTGCCGAGAGAAGGTGAGATCGTCCTGGCCGTAGCCTCATTAGTCGCCTGATGTCTTTCTTAATTACCTTGCTCCTTCCTGTTTGCTTTATTTATTGACGCCGATCGCGCCCGCCCGGTAAGTCGCGCAACTTTTACCC
The DNA here is from genome assembly GCF_003672135.1 of Ooceraea biroi. Taxonomy (NCBI): domain Eukaryota; kingdom Metazoa; phylum Arthropoda; class Insecta; order Hymenoptera; family Formicidae; genus Ooceraea; species Ooceraea biroi. The sequence continues at coordinate 6,505,066 of NC_039512.1, forward strand.
TTATTGCATTATAATGTATAAAAAAGCTCTTAATTATCTGAATGCCTTCGCAATTATTCTAAAGCTACATTATGCTTGATATCTCGCGAAGATCGTCCATGAACGAACAAACGAGCCGCGTGATGCAATTTGAACGTAGTAAGTGTCGTAAACACTGTGATCACGCATCGCGTGCACTACCTCGCGGAAGAGCGAGGGCACATCGTCGGAGGATTTTCCTCTGTGATGGATGTGCCGGGGTGCCGAGGTTATCCGTGTTTCCGAGAATTAAAAACTCAGTATTAAAGGTGAAAATCAAATCTAATATATTATTCACCTGGAATACAATAATCTCGCATTGTGTCTCTCTGGAAAATCTGCGCCCCCATGAAATTTCATCGCGACGTCTCCGAAAATTATGTATCGTCCAAATGAGAAAAATGAACGTAGCATTTGAGCGGCACGGCACTTATAATAATGGAGCTTTCGCGAGGGAAGTGTTCTCTCATGTGTCACTGCGCCGCGTGGCCATATATTTTCCAGCAACGTACTCCCTTACGTTCGTATGCCGCCCGTGTATCGGTCTCTTCTCACGGGTGATCGATGTGGATATCCAAGTCTACAGTCTCGTCGATCGTCACCGTCGTCGATATCGTCGTTGTTACCCGATGATTTAAGTTCTTAACCCGAGACTCCTGCTGACAGGCGCGGCGCAAACGACGTTCCCACTTCCACGCGCGACAGCCTGGTGCGTGCCCTGTTCCCTTCCTCTTTCCTCGCTTTACGTCTCTCTTTCTTTTCGAGTAACGATTGTTTCGAAAGAGCAGTATTGGGCATGAATGTCGTGTATTCATTCAATCTGCGATATATGGATGATTTAATACACATTCGCCTTTCATAAATCAAATACCGGCATCGATTCACAAATTTAGTTTAGCAAATAATTATTTCGGCTATTCTTCCAATTTTGTATTTGTTGAATCGTACAGATGTTAATCCAGAGAAGAAACCAAGTTCAATTCTCTGATTCAATTCAATTGAGATTAATAAATTATTTATAAATCTGTGGTTCAACCCACTTGCATCGCATCGTGAAAATAGTATTCGAGTATCATGCGCTAATCTCACGTTGCAAACGGTTGGTGCAACCGGTATATCTCGCATCGGTTACTTTGATTCTCTCGGCTTTCGCGGAGGCGTCCTGAATTTACAGTTGCACCATCGACACGCACAGAATACCCGACACACGCGAGCCCACGATAATGTTGTTCTACGAATCCGGACAGCAGGCGTACGTATAGAACGGTGCCCGCGCAATTGTGGGCCATATTGTACAGATTGGATGCGTACACGTCGGAAAGTGAAAGAAGGAACCAGGCGCGAAGAAAGAACGGGAAAGGCGAAAAGAAGAAAGCGGAGATGTACGTTTTATATGTACTCGCGATTGCGAGGAACGAGGTGGTGCCCGGAGGGCCGCGCCAGGGAGAGACCCGCTGAGTTATGGACACATTCGGGATTTCTTCAGGTTGTACCTGCTGGCATCGGTTAGAGGGAAAGGGCAGCCTGCTTTATTGAATTGGGTTACATGATTTACGATACCGCTTCCCGATCTCGCTCGATCACCGCTCCCTGTCGGGGTTGACTCGTAACGCTTAACCCCTTTCGAACTCACGCCGCTCGTTACTGCGAACTTGCCTTTTGTTCCGACAGATCCATCCATAGTAAAAAAAGTCATGAGTATGCGACGAAGCGTGTCCTTATCGAAAAGTATCGAGTCTAATTGTTTCATTTTATAGTGAAACACATTTGATTAGAGATCATAATAAATGATGCTCGCTATGTGCTAACAAACAAGCGATAAATACTGGCTTCGACATGCGATATCAGACAAAACGGTAAATATAGAGTGAGAAGATACCATTTTTTCGCATCATGGTGCAACTAAAAGCCAAAGGCCACGACAATGTAATTTGTTATAAAAGCGAATTGTAACAGGACGCGACTGTCAGACGTGTTTCTTTTCTTTTTTATAAACGATGGAGAACGAATTTGTGATAGGTGTCCGTGCCAAGGTGTCGTTAGGGCGTAAAGTAGGCGGCTAAGAAATATTGGTTCTTCCAGAGAGCGTGCGACGGTATAATTTAGCGATGCTCGAGAAACCTACCTATCGTCGGGACGGGCTGTACAACTGCGCTTACCGGGAGATATTAGCGATAAGGTGTATCTGCTTCAACCTGTTGCACGCGGGCAATATTACTGCGGATTGATATAGTGCCGTGTCGTGGCGAATATGTTGCTCCGTGTACCGTTCAGCGTAATGACGTTGTACGGTAATGGCATGGTAATCACAACAGCTATTAATACTCCGACGCGATATATTTGTTCTCGGTTTCCTGATCTTTCTTTGATCTCAACCACCGGACTTGACACTGTTGCGCATCCAAGCCGCGTTTCTGATCATTAAAATTATCGCGAGATATAATCACGATGTATTCGTCTCTAATCGTATCGTCGTGCAAGTCCATAAGTATCAATACTAGTGTTTTTACTATTTCAAACCGAATCATTTAAAGGTGCTCCGTAAATTTATATATTTCTTTCAATATCTTTCTGATTTAATTTCTTATAAGTAGAACCTGTTCTGGATGAACAACTTTATATAAGAAATTAATTTATAAACACAATCCATGGCTGAACATGCTACGTAGGCCAGACAATCTCACATAAAACAATAAATCAATAGTGACATCCTTTGATCAGTGCACGAGGTAAAACAATTTCAATCCACTCAAAACCAGGATGCAGAACACGCGCCCTGTTTACCCGTACGTCAATAAAATCAGCGGGTGTGGCTGAGCTCATTGGCAGACTCGTTCAGGGCCGCTCGGATCTCGCGATGCAGGAAGAGAATCTCATAAAACTAGAGAGAGCGCCTTGTGTTCGTTTGTAGACCAAGTGCAGGAAAAGTTCTGGTATCGTCGATTCGCTCGTAGATCATCCGATGGCGGAGGAGAAATCTGGATGGCTCTGCGAAATAATCATCAATCGCCGTCAGTGAGTTATCATATCCTGATACGAGACTTTTATCGGCGAAGATCAATCTTCATCAGTGCTTAATTCGTTCTAGGATGAGTTGAATTGGAGCAGGCCCAAATACGACAGATTCGATAATGAGGCTACCGTGCATAACGGTTCCCCGCTGATCAGGTCCGACCTCTCGATCACAATCGAGAACACCGTCATAAATATTTGACACGCGATTGCATACAGAATTGGGTAATCCGACAGGCCCGACGTGGCGTCAGATGCAAACGATTCGCCAATTTGAAACGGTCTCGAAATCACGATCTATCAGGGAACCAGTTTGAGTGCGTTCCCCGCTCTTGGCACACACTCGTGCTGTTGAATGATGACTGAAACCTAGGGTCGAGTATTGGAGTCCATGTACTATAAAATCGCTTCACTATATCAATCTGCTTATTGCCCCGTCGTGTATGGCCTTTGTATGAGCAAGGTGTGCGGAGGGTGTCACCTCTTCTTCCTTCTATTCACGCGATAATAAATAGCACGCGTGAATCTCAGGAGGATCTTTATGCCGGACATGCGTCGGATATTCTGACATCCGGCACAGTTATTAGCGCGGTTTATCGTGTGTTTATGCAACTCAGCGTATGGAACAAATGCATATTGGCACAAAAGATTTAATCAAGCAGGAAATATATGGCACGTACCGACAAATCCCCCGCGCGTATTTTTTTCTCTTACGTAAGTTGCAGCCGGGCGTGATCCTTTACACTTCTACCGCCCGCTACTCCCGCAACAATGTCGACGATGAATTATGTAACGCACCGTTATCCAGAATCCTTGGACGAACGCAATCGAGCGAGCATTAACAATCGTACGTGTACCGTGCCGGTAATTACTGTCTCGCGGCACAACGAGGAGTTCGGTAATAATTTATGTACCAGTGATATACCGCGACAGTGGGGCCAGCTAATATGGTTATACTCTATACCGGGCTACGTGCGGCTGCACAATGTGCATCCCTGGAATTTCGATTGCACGTAACGGGTGTGACCTCGCGCAACGAGATAGTCAGCATAGATATCGGTAAAGAGAGATTAACTTTCGTGGCATTAAACGCACAAGAAAATTATTATTACTTTCTAAGTATGTCTGAAGTTCGTTAATATCACACAACTTTTCTGCGGTCATATCGAGCCTTATCGGCCGCTGCGATCTATGCTTTCACCGAATCGGCAAACAAATTGTCGGCGAATTGTCGAAAGAAGTCTTAAAAAATATCGAGAAGAAATTGGGAAGGGGGAAACGAGAGCCTTTTCATGCGCACGAGATGTCAACGACATCCGGGACTACCGTCCCGCTGGACATCAATGATGGCACGACGTCGGGGTTCACGGCTGTGTTAGGAATTATGGCGACGTGCCCCGCGAGCGGAAGAGCGGTAACACGATTTAACAGTGATTTAATAAGTGGACGTTGGTGCGCGGGTATGGGTAACGTCTCCTCTCGACGTCTCCCTCCCGTGGCTGCTTCCACGATCAGGCGGCGCGTTATCTTCCTTACCTTTCTCCATGGCCTCTCCTTCCCCGGCGGACGATTCCTCCTGGTAGGACTCCACTGGACGCCGCCACCGTGGCGCCACGCACTTCCACCCACACTTTCGCATCACGCCGCGGAAGAGTGCACGCACATGCACGCATACACGGCCGTGTACGCGCGATGCACGTGCAAGTGCAACGCGTGCATCACGCGTACATCGACGATGATGTCAGGGGAATTTGCACCTGGCGGTACGCGCATGTACGCGCACCGACGATCGTACGCTACATTCGTTGCCCTGACAGCGAAAGAGAGTCTCGGATTCCTCGCCGTTAGAAAGTGCGCGTACCCGGACGAGCGATGGCCGCGCGCATGTGCGAAATCCTGCGGGAAAGTCCTCGGTGACATACGAGTACATCTCACTCGGAGAGAAGTGAATAATTATTGTCGCCGCTGCTTTACGTCCCTGTTGCGCGCAGAATTGTGATAGCAAACGGATATAGGAAGCGAATACACGTTTGATTTGTGAACAATGATAAGTAACGGAAACGCGTATATTACAACGGATTATCACGCGCGACGATTATTCTGCTCTCTGAATTAAAACTGTGGTCGTAGAGTAGGTTTTAATCGGTCTATTACATGGCACATGTATAATAACATTATCCTTTCTGTTTTTCAATTTTACTATAATTTTTTACAATTTCTGCAAGACATTAGAAAATTGGTGTTTTACGGGAATCTGACGAAGCAGGAGTGTAGGAAACCAGGATAACTTGAGCGATTTTAAATTTTATTTAAAGTGCTCATTCTTCCTGCACGCAACCTTATTACATCTTCCGCAGCATGGCTTATTGTCCCAAAGAGATAATTCATAGACTGTAGCGTAGATTTAAGCATGTTGTCAGACATCTTTAATGTCCGTGCAATCTGTACAACTTGCCTGGTTATACAACTGGTTATATGCTCTTATTATACTATTTGTGTGTCACTGATGTTATTTCATATTCCGTAAACGAGGTACAGCTAAATTCCAATTTGCCGTATGAGGACGTGAGAAAGACGAAGAGAAGTTGAACGGAGCGCAAGTTGATCAATCTGGTAGATGGGTTACGTGCTTCGCCGAGGCGGCATCAGCGCGGGCCTTAAGAGGCCCCGAAGAGGCTACTGAATTACTGACAGCCAAATAACAGGCCGATCCTCGGCGCGATGTTCTACTCGTTGTCGGCGCCCTTTCTCTTCTTCTTTCCCGCTCATGAGCGGCGCATCTCAGACCTGCACTACCCGGTTGTCCCAATATGGGCCAACATATTATGCATATCGGCCATCGTGGCTCTTATCTAAACGACGTAAGTACAGGCGCATCTCTTTGGAGAAGCCGACCGCGAATGTTCGTGTGCCGGCAACCGACTCTCGTCGGACCAACTTGATTAGGCGGGAATCTCGTCTTGATGTCTGCGAACGAAACTCCTCATTCACATGAACGATCATTCCCGGCGCGATTGCTGATCGATGTAACATTATGTTCAGCGATACTTGAGAAAATGCCATTCACTAGCGGCTATTAATGCGCCGTAAAAAGGAGGCGGTCTTGTAAAGTTTAATTCGCGCTTGATTATTAACAGCCGCAATGCAATGCCTATTCATTATCCGCGTTCCGTCAAAAGGCTTCTAAAGGAAAGTTACGTAAAACATGTATTATACGCGTGAATACGATTAATTGCCACGATTTGTTCCATCCACTTTAATGTATGTTCGCATAATCACTGTCGTTTGTTCCTTTCTCCTAGAGCCGCGCCCGAAATCGTCGTCTTCTTACTTAAGCGCGCCGTACCTGCTAGAAATCGGCCGATCGTCGATCTTGAACCGGCACGTCTAGCCGAGCACCTCGCACGGTGCGCTCGTTAGTGTATCACCTATAGTGCAATAATTATAACCGACCGATATTTTTCCGCAGTCATCCGATAAGATCCGGCGCAGAGGTCGCGCAGAGACACAATCTATAATTACATCGGTGCGCCGACCGATGCACGTTACCCCGATCGCGTTCCTTGTTAACACACACTCATGCGATACCAATCCTTTCCGCCCGAGAAATACTACTGAAGGATGTCTGGCTGTTCTGGATTGGCTTGTAAAATAGATATATCCTCGTGTTCGAGGGGAAAAGGATTGTGCTCGGTTATTTGTCTGCGCTGCGTGCGAACATCTCAATATCCTACCTTAGAAATGTATTACTATAACTGATGTGCTATCGCAATGGCACGCCGTGTGGAGGATCCGTGCCGTTTGTACGGCGAACACTTTGAAACAAGCTTCAACCATATTCCGGTGCAATTTGCCTCGCGATATTGCCTCATCAGCTTTCTCCCATACACTGTCCCCTGGGAAATGGCGACGCAATCCACACGCGTCCGACCGCTCTTCGCAGGGGCTCCCAGAACGATCCAGATGTGCATCGGGTAAACATTAATTTGTTGCCCGTCGAATACGATCGAGCCGCGGGGGAGTTTAAGCGGGTATGGCAGACTGTCGTGTCGCAGTTAGTCAACGCTGAAGTCGGGACCACCCCGACTTGGCTGGGTTGCCCTCTCGCTTCTTCGTCCCGGTGCGGCGACCTCTACGTATCTCCTGCACGCTCTCTTCTTACCTGCTTTGTACGCGATCTCTCGCTTTCTTACGCCCATGTGATTCATAGACTCGGCGAGAAGGATCTACACGCGGGTGTAGATCTCGCACACGGTCCTTCCCTCACAACGAAGCAACGCTCTGTCTGTGTCTGCTCTCCTCGCGTCATGCTGAGATCGTGTGAAAGAGAGGCGAGGATTAGGCTTTCTTCAGAATGTGCACGCATTTATCGATGATGCACTCCGTCCGCAGAGAAACGTCTAATCGTAACGTGATGATGAGCCGCAAACCGCTAATTCATGCAAAAGTAGAAACTTGAAAAAAATTAATGATGGCGTTGCTTCTTGCATTCTATGTATGGCGAGAGGTTTTCAGCCGTGCATTCCTACGCGCTTTCTAACAGTCAACGGTGTTCGGCGATTTAGCGGATTCCAATCGCTTTGCCGCGTCGGCGTGTCTTCCTCGACCAGTGAACCAAGCCGTTTCTCTTATCTCACGGTACCGATCCTGAATTTGCGTAACCGTTGCGAGAAAGCGCGAGAAGAACATTGTCATCCCATCCGTTAGTTAGTGCGTTCGACGTACTCGAGCAGCCTTGATATTTCAGCCGACGTTCTAAGATGACCAGGCTGTTTTTCACGTCAACCCGCGTAGATATCACGCGCGAGCGGATACCCTATATCTCAGTTCAGATGCTGGGCGGAGCGTGACGAATTTCAATCGTGTGAATCCCATCGGTGCCGTTCAAATGCATCGCGCCGATTAGCGACGGTTAACCGTCGCTTGAATAGTGAAAGATAAACTAGATGTCACGATCGCAAGGTATCGCTGACTAGGATATTACTGCTGTTTGTATTGTCGACGATCAACTGAAGATTCCTAGTTCACGCATGATTTTCAGATTGAGACCGACGACATTTTTATGTGATCAACCATGAAGAAATTATCGTATCCGTTTTCGTTGGATCACAAGCACGGCTTGTCCCTCGAGATTGTCTCGTTTCGATCGAGACGTGCGCGTAATTGCTCTTATCTCGCGTTCCTCAAAGATTTCCCTGACGATCGGCGCTTAAAACAACGTCATTTAATGGATTTCAGCCGCCCTATAACCATCATCATGCCGCGCATGGAACTTCCATGCATGGAGAATGCGATTTGGAATAACCGGGTATGCATAAGCGGTTAACTAAGTAGCAGTCGGCAGGGCGATAACGCGAGCGAGACAGACGCGGCGGCTTAAAACATTCGATAAGAAGCACGCGCGCGGGCCGCTTAACGATTTCATAAAGGAGATAGCGGCCGAGGGTAGAGCTAATTAAGCGATACAATCCCTGAGTCTTAAGCGCCGTTAAAGCCAACATCAAACGCACACTTATCCACAGTGAAAGATACTTAAGATACCACCACCAAGCATCGACTCGCCTAATTATCCGTGACACTTTTGTACATCGCACGGTACTACGTCTCGATCCTTCGGTACATCACGTTTCTATTTGCTGTTACGAGTTAATAATGTTCGACATTACAATATCTATTGTAACATCGTATCACGTCGCAACAATAATTTCGCTACAATCATCCGGAAAATAACTATATAATTCCGTTTGTATAATTGTTTACATTCTATGCCGTTAGTGAGAATTTTGTGACAAAAATCTTTACGAGCACGAAATTGAAATTGTGAATCCGCGATTTTTAATCATCGATTTTCGACGAAAAAATCCGAATCCGAAGAGTATCGTACGCCACGCCCTTTGCACGTACGTGCGTATGTACGTGCGTGTTGCGTTACGCGTCGTTTCGAGCCTACATAAGAACGTTCACCAGTGATACAGGGTAGATAGTGGTGGAGTCCGTGTGTTCCGGACTGGTCGGAGCGGCGTGGACAGGTCCACAGCCAGAAGTTGATCCACGATTATAGTCCCGTGCACGCCCTTGTTCCTTCGATCGTGCCCGATAACCGGAGTACTCGGTGCAAGCCACGGCCGTGAAACAGTTTTCGGCCGGAATTGTTTTCGTTGTCGACACGACATGGCCAACCTCCCTCGACATGGAATGTTCTGCGCACTCCCGTGGACGACCCGCTGGGTTGCCGAATTCCTCAGCGAGTAACCCCGGCGAACCGCGCAACAAACCGCGCAACAAACAGGACGGATGTCCTGAACATCCGTCTCAAGAACTATTCACTTCGAAGGCAATACCTGATTTGGAAAAAATCCGAATCCAAAATTTGCAATGTTTGACGTTTGATGTTGATCTCGCAACGAAAATAAGATAATTAATCTCTATTGTACAGAAAAACTACAATAAGTAGATTCATTAAATTGATATATGTCATTATCATCATCACGTATCATAACGTTAAATTTATGACAGAACGATTTCAAAACGTGCTGCTTTTATCTTATCGATTTTCCATAAAATTACACGTTACTTATTATAGAGATTGCGCGCGACATTATCGCAATTAATCTCAAAACACGTGCGCGCAGATAATATGGCATAAAAATATGAAGATTTTTTCCTCTCGACGCGAACGCGAAGATCTGGTGCGCCAAGCGAATGTCACACGCACACGGTCGTGTCTCGTTTTACGGCGTGAAAAGAGCCATTGAATATAATCGCGGCACATTACGTATAAGATACGACGCTTAATGGAAGACTTATTCTAATGTTATGGCTGCGCGCGATATGCAGAAATACAGGCTCCCCCAGGCTGGATTTACTAATTACTATGCAGGTCACCTGAAGTTGTCGGGCGCTTTCGTAGTGAACGCGCACACGCGCGCGCGCGATATTACATGCAACGAATAGGAATCATGCAGGTGCAGCTTGACTCGCGAACCGCACGAGAATTCGCCTTCGCCTCCCACCCCTTTCCTCCGCCTTTTCGCAACCTTTCTCTCTTGCCACCACGTGGAACTGATTCGCACACTTCTCGCATTTCCATAAAGAGACGAAGAAAATCACGTGCATTCCTGGACCGGCGTGTGGTCCAAGCTGTGGAGCATAATAGCGTTCCGCGCGACGCGGAAAAAGAGAGACGGAAGGACACACCTGTGCTTCTCGCCACAGACCGGCGTGGGCGTTTCGCAACAGCAAATGGTGTATCCTTCGAGGACGTTTCCCTCATCATCCCGATCGTATACGGCGTGGTCATTACGCGCGCGAGAATACCACTTGGCGCGTTCTGATGCCGGAAAGAAATGCGAATGTATTATGATTATTGCGTTCATAAAATTTTTATTTGGTTTATGGCAGGCATAAGAAGACCGAAGATCGCCGAGATTCTTGATCTCCTTGTACAAATCTTGTGGTCTTAGTAATAAATCGCAGTTGGTTATTAACAACTGCAATGGTAAACTGTAGTGGGCGTCTAAAAATGAACATAAACCAACCATTCCGGAAGCATTCGCAAAAAAGCGGACGCTGGCAATTGCATACGTTGCTTTCGAGGGTAAATAGCTCCGGGTCGCGCTGCGTGTTCAGATCACCTTTACGAGAGGATTTAATAGATTATAGAGACGTTAGAGAGGAGTACTCGAGACCTCCTGCTAGCGCGTTGTATTGCTCAGACTTTTGTAAACTTTTATCGGCTCGTTATCGGTGTCGCTGATCAGAACCTGAACCTCTAAGAAACTTTCAGACATCATCGATGCCAGCTCACTATTACCACTCTAAGAATTTCCATCAATCTCTTTTTATACTTCTCGATACATACAACTGCAATAAAATATAAAAATAATTTTCGAATTTTCTATTTATGTTAAAATATAATTAAGTCGTCTTTTTAAATAAAATTGTACAAATTTATTATTCCGGGAAACAATTCGATCTAAGAAATAACTCTAAAAGTTCGAGTCACTAACGAGAGTTTTGCCGGCATTCGAGCGAAAGCGACTCGTGCAGAGATCAGCGGGAGAGAAATTGAGTGATCACCTGAATCACGTTGTAAGTACCATCTGTGCGATAATAATCATCCCCCCTAAGATCCGGTGCAACCGTGCTCGTGATTATCCACCTCAAGAGACACGTGATCCCGCCGCGACTCCAACCGATCGAGATAACCGTGAGCTCCGAGGACGTTATTGACCATCTAGACCTCGTACCTAAGCCAGACCCGCGATCTTACGGAATGGAAGCGGCGGAGAGGGGCTTTTTTGCGAACGACGACAACTTGTCCCGCGGTGTTCACGATTCGACCTGGGCTGTGACCTCGACGTCGTAAATTCCGCGTCATAGCGGTTGTCACCGGTTCACCTTTTTACGAGCATACTGCGGCTCGCATTCACGGCTCGCTCGAGACGTATCTGCGCTGCCAGGGTCCTCCGGATCAGCCATGAGCTGTTAAAAGAACCTCTCCAAGGAGGTTCGTGACAGGGACTTGGTGCACTCTTCGCGACGCGATTCCGCGGTTGCATTGCTTGGACCACGAAGGACTACTGCGGGTAATTTACAAACGGAAGTTGTATTTGATCTCCCACGAATTCTTTTGGGATAGCTGTCCTTCTGCATTACGACACTTTACTGAATTCCTTTTGCCTCATTTCATTCTCAAATCGCTCATTATTTTCTAATCATTTATCTCGCGTCTACTACCAGCATGTTCACTGTTAACAGAGTTCCGGACGATAAATAAGATACATCATGGAGATTGAACATTCTAATCTTATATCTATGCAGGAATATATTGTAACTGTTACGCGTTACATCCCGCAGCCACGGAATATTTCGGAGCCGCCAACGCAGATTCGTAGCACTACCGTGTACGTAACTGTACTTTGAACGGATTTCGGAATAGGATCTGCTTATCGTGAAACTAGTTAATGCGCCGGTTGTGTTCGCTGAGATGGAGGTGCTCTTTAGATGCAAGATATGACAAAGTTTTGATTTATGGTCTCGGCATAATTGACTGAGAGGGAAGTGACGATAATTCGTTAGCGGAGGAGCCACGTTGTTGATAGCAACGCGTTCACATTGTCACTCGGCACGACGTTAATGTGACCAAGCCTTCTCTCGTTTATAGCGCTTGTATGTGCAGGTATACGCCGCGCGACTACCGTGCTCTTTCTCTCTCTATCTGTCTCTCTGGCTAGCATCTCATTAATATTTCAATTACTAACTCCCAAGTTTACGATCACGCTCATGCGAGAAATAGCATCTGAGGTGACACTTTTTGCGTCGAAACACTGTATACAAATCAGGGTTTTAATGAGCGATTGCGTTGTCATACTTCCCACATGATGGGAATTCTCATTTCTTATTAAGTGATTAGATTTCTAACGAAATCAGTTTAACACGTAAGTTAAGGCTTGCTAGAAGTCTGTTTAGAATGATATTTGTGAGCATATTTATTGAGCAAATAAAATAATAAAGAGTAATAAAATTAATTGTTTTAAAGAATTTTAATCATCTGAGATATTCTCTTGTCTTGTTTGTTAATTAATTTACGTTCTCTTTCGTAATGCGCAACCTTTCGTGTAATCGGCACTGATATTGCATCATATTATGCACCTGTCGTTTTTTCATCTTTCTCATTTGCAAAAGACGACGCACAAACTGTACGCTCGTTGAATTCTCAATTTTTAAATTACAGGTTTCATAAAAGTTAATTAGCGAAACTAAAGAAAAACAGATTTAAAAAATAACAGTTTAATAAAACATGAAAAGAAATGTAATTTCAAGATTGAAAGTATGACAAGTGTTATAAAGTAATTAGAGTCATCTCTATACATTTTCTACATTTACTATACTTTACATGAAATTTGCAATTAAATTGAATATCGGAATACAGGAATTTCGACATTGGATGCGAGTTATTCGATGTCAATGCGTGTCTTCGAAAGTAGTGGGTCTTGAATTAAAAAAAAAGGATGGACGAAACTTTAAACCCACTTCACCAGCCCTCATGCTATATTTTAAGTTTCGCACGTTCCTCGCATGCTCGCGACATCAGGAACTGCAACCCCGTGACCCCGCCGACACGTGGAAATAAATCGTACACACCGAGTCACGAAGAAAATTCGAGGAGGGCGAAGAGGAACAACACGAAGAAACGTTCCTGGTCCTCAAGCAGCAATGCCAAGATGCGCGTGTAATCGCTCCGCTTTTAATTAATTGGGTCTGGTAACGAGTTGCATGCGAAGATCTACGGAGCTCGCTGGTGGAATTGCAAACATTTATCATCTATTAATTAAGCGATTAGTCCGCGGCGTCGCTAACGAGGAAGTCGATGTGTGAGACAGAATTTCCTTGCAAGCAAACGCCGTCGGGCAATTTCTGTAGCGCTGGTCGGCTTAGAGCCGCTGGAATTTGAGCGTGCATAATTCTAAACGCCAGCAGATCCAATAATCATGGTTTATTGATCCTCGAGAAATAACGTATTATTTCCTATCGCGTTTGTCGGGGAGTTCTCCAGCATATGATACAGTTATCGGAATACATTCAAGTCGTAACTTGCTTTACGGCCGTTCATTTTCCACGCTTTCTGTTTCTCGCGTTCTCCGCATTAACAGTCCGTAGATTCTCATGCGGTCGACACTTCGTTGATTCAGTATGATCAACGACGTACCATAATCATCACGACGCGTCGGCGGCAATAAGTCACGTCTGTGCAACAACTCGTCAAGCTCCGTGACGTAACGTTCGAGGATCGACGCGAGCGTATTGTATTCCAATAACTCGCGACTCTGCCTAGGAAAAGACGACAATCGCGATACTTTATGTTTACGGATACGCATTGACATGAAACGCGTGCGTGGGTGGCGGTCAGAAAAGACGCAGGTAGATTCGCGGAAGGATATACGGATATACTACGCTTTACAATTCGCGCAGGTCGACGCAAGAGAGCTCCCTCGTAACTATCGGAACTCTGAGATTTGTACGTCTTTCCGGCATGCACCCCCCCCCCCCCCAAGTGCACCCATCGAGAGGAGACTTGTATTCATCCGTGAACTTTTTCGGTCGCGTGGGTGACCCGGAGCGTTCCCGTTTCGCAAGATGCGTCGCGCGTTGCGGTTGCAACGCAACGCGCCGCCCCCGCGGTTTTCTCCGAGGGACGGAAGAACCCCGAGGTCTACGAGTAACATTATAGAGTTGATTTTCGCGTAGGTTGACACGGGCTCTCGGTCGTGACACAAGGCGCCAACGTGGCGGCGACGATTACGCCGATGTCACAGCGCTCGTATTACCGCGCGCACTGCATTTCTGCGGAAACGCCGGGTCCCCGTTTATCAGCGGGTTGCGCAAAGTTGCGTCACGAGATCAATCTGGCGTGCGATACGTCACCACGGTGATCGGGGTGACTCCACGCAGCAGCCAGGTCGAGGAAGTTTTATGTTGGTTGTATCCGCGGATATATGTCGTAAAATGATAGTCGTTACTCGGACGACAGCAATCAGTAGTTTCAATGGTCATAACTATACGAGGCGTAACAGCTCTTTCTCTCTCTCTCTCTTTCTCTTGTTCCACTCATCTCGGAGATAGAAATCGGCTTTACTTGCATACCGCTTGTGTTCGTGATACAACAATATGGCATATTTAATTACGTTTGTTGTTGAAATTTTTCAACCTCGACGTATTCGAATATACTTTTAGTTTCAGGGTCAACCTGACTTATTGTAAAGTTCAAATTTTACATTCAAAATTTTGATTACTAAAACAATGTTAAAAATAGAGGCAAAGATTTGTTAGTTTGTAGAGTTGCTTGTAAAAATATCAATCTTCATAGTAAAACAATTATCAACATCAAACTATAAAATATACTTGACGATTAAGGAGAGACAATGTAGTTGCGCCATGATTCTCCGTCCAACGAAAGGATCATTCTAACAATAATACATAATGATAAAGGGTCTACGGGTGGGAATAAAGTTAGACACACCAGTATAAATAGCGAGCACGGAGTACCGTTGCGACCGCGTCGGGTTGAGGGTCGTGTGATGCGATCGTGATCGATGTAGATCGTTCTTTCGATCTATCTGCGGCAATCCGTGCTCGGGCAAGCCGGTGTGTCCCTACCAGCCAGCCGGCCGATCTACATACACCGGTAAATCTGCGTACTTCAACGTACACATAGCGGGAGGTCTTTGTGCACATGCATACGAATAAGTTATACATACATATAAATACATAACGCTTGTACAGCGGGATCTGTTTCCGGGTCACGTTATGGCAGGTTGACGCCGGAGATATCGGCGCTATTGTCCCTCGTGCTCGGTATCTACGATCCTCTCGCATCGATTAGCATTGATTTGTGGATCATCGTGATTGGCCCGCGGGACCAACGACCAATGCCGATTTACTCGGATACGTACGTACGACGATCCGCGACGACGATCTTCCGTTTCACAGACAATCACAAGCAATCAGCTGATCACTTGCCCGCGGTCAAACGGTGAGATCGAGATCGCCTCCACGTGGATCTCACGCACAGGATCCGTTATTTCAATAGTCAGACATGTGTCTGGGCTATTGCAACTCAGTGTTTCAGATTCGTTTGCGTAATGCACGGGTGTACGCGAGTTCGAGTTCGCTGCACGACGGTGTCGACGGTGAAAAGAAAAGGAAACAATGGATGTCGCTCAGAGCTGACAAGCTTCATAGATCCGAATTCGTACTTCTTTCGCTGGCTACGTTACTAGCGTAACTTTAATTGCAGCGCAACGATTTCTCATGAACTGAGAAAGACACCTGCGACCAACGAGAGTTGCAGCTGATATCCGAGTCTTCCAGATTGCGTAACGAATCATGCCTAACAGAGTGTGGGACTCGGTATGTTACAGCCAGTGAATGCAGAGACTCTTAGATTCAAATCCTATTTCTCTCTTTCTCTTTCGTTGACGAGCGAAACCGCATAAACTGCGAAGATAGGATCTCCCTTGGCCACGCCTCGAGAGGAGGATCGAACTGTCTTTTCCGTATACGTCGAAATCGTTTTTTGACGTATCTTGCGGAGATTAGCACAAGGTGCGTCTCTTGAGCTTATCGGAACTGCGCTTGCTTTACGTAAGAACATGGTGAGTAACGGAAGCCATCACTTGATATTGACGTTGAACTATTGTCTTCGCATAATAGAATGATTCTTTATTAACTCTATTTTTATCACACTAGAAGTTGGCGGTGCAGCAAGGGGCGGTCCAACGGGGAGGAACGCCGGAAGAACGGAGGGAACAGATCGAAATAGGGTGAGACCTCGGGGCGAAAGAGATGGATGAGGAAGCAGATACTTCCCAACTGGTGTCACGGATCATGGTTATCTTGAAAGCTTCTGAAAGGCAGAAATGCCCCGCGCGTCCTCTGAAAGCTATCTCTCCGAGGAGGGAATGACTCACTCGCTCGTTGGGGGTCACGTGGATTCACCCTCGCGTCTCTGTGTACGTGTACGTTCGCGGCTAGCGTGTAAATATGTAGAGAGGCTCCGTCCCTCTCGAGGACGAAAAATGGCAGGTACTTTGCGGATGACGGTTTCATCCGGGGCTCATTAACTCGTTTACTCGTGTCAACCTTCGTTTTCGCGTTTTTCGTACGTTCCCTAGCCGACACCGGTTCCGGGCTTTCATCGTTCGCCAATCGGGTGAAGTTATCGCGCGATTCAAAATTGCGAGAGCGATTTGCGTCAGGAAATGCCGGACTAAAATCACGCGAATAGAGTTATCTTGGCTGTTGAAAACTGCCTACGCACCTCTGAAAGATTCGTCACCTCACACTACCGCTTGAAAAATCCTACCCCTTGCAAAACTTTGCAACACGCATCCCACCTTGTTATTCTTGGGCGTAATATTTATTTTTTTCGTTATTGTTGCATAAATCATATTTAATCACCGCAAAGCATGAGATTTCGTGACATCGAAGGAGGCACGAATACCACAGCGGTTATCGTCTCGTGTTCGCGTCGATCAGCCCGTTGTGAAACGCGGCAGGCCACTCGATACGATACCGACGGGAGAATAATATTTCGCGGAAAATAATATAATGTGCCATTGTTACTATGTTATGTTGTTAAAGATCGCGCGAGCTTGTTAAATGCTGCAGCGGCCATTCATGCAATCGAATAGACCTAAACGCGACTCGCACGACAAATGACTTGTTTCACGCGGATACAAATTTTTCTGGGGTCCAAAAACAATTTTTATCATTAGCGAATTTGTCTCCGATTCAATTAGAAAACGATTAAATATTAAACATCGGAACGTGTTACCAAAATCAATTATATGTCACGTATTGTGTGGCAGTTGACAATTGCCGTGTGAAGTTTGTACATGAATCGAGTTTTGACCATAACATTAATTTATGCAATGTAAATTGAATAAACTTTAAATCACGTAGTTCATTTACAGTTTTACGTAAACATCGAAACGATCACACATAAATCGCGTTTGCGTCTTCTGGAACAGATATGTACACGCGGAAATATTGATTGTAATGTATAATGAAATGTACATTATTCGTAATTAATTACGCTATGGGTCAAACATATTGATTAACATTCGAAATGAATAATATATAAGCAGGAAATGATTCAATCAATTTGTATCAATCCGTGTTAACTATCATGCTTTGATAATTGAACATGGAAACCTCTGATTTAACGTAATTCGAACATGCTGCATAACGTTCCTTAAAACATTCGCTTTTGACTTCTGATATTTGCAACAAAATATCTGCAGAACTTTCAAAGAAATAAAAAGATTATTTTTATTTGTGCTTTTCAAAACAAACATCGAGACGAACACGAGCACCACTGCGGTAAATCTGCTGCATCTCGCGAGTTTCACGAAATAACAGGCGAAAAAGAAATTAATCCTACTTGATTACAACGTTCATGTAATGCGATCAGTGGCGACAATCGATGCATCAATCAATCAATCAACAATAATTAAACGCAAAAGTAACAAATGGATCGACTCACCGGCCGCTACGCATGCGCCGTCCGCCTCCGACGTTTTCCAGAAAATTTAACGCAGATTCAGCTTCCAAAATTACGCCGCGTTTGCTCTGCTTCGCAGCTTTTTTTCTGACTGAAATCGAACGAAAAAATGACATCAACACGCTTTTGCTATTGCATTCGACAAATGGCGGAAAATTGGAGAAATTTGCACAACGATTTACCTTCGAACAATCAAATGACTTCGCCACATCCACTGGACGCTGCGTCGTGCAACCGAACGTGAACGAAGCTACGGATCGCCGACGTGCTCGACCGATTGCTGCCGGCAGTTGATGCGGCACAGTTTACTCGATGACGCGACGCTCGATTGCTTTTACGCGCGCATGGGCGTTTTTACGCCGAATCGGCCACTCGCGAGTGCCGCGGGTGCGAGATGTAAATATTGCTCCCGTGCGTGCGCGGTGCGAGATGTAAATATTGCTCCAGTGCGTGCCAACAACCGCAAATCGAAATATCACGACACAATTGATACACCGATTGAAAACGAGCGAATCCCATCGCCAAGTTGCGTTTCCGACACGCGAAATAATTCGGGCGATCGAAAAGATATGCCCAATAATGGCGTCCTTAGCTAGTAGTACGCTCGACAGCGCGATTGCATGAAAATTTAACGCGTTAACGTCGACCTGCGTCGGAAACTCGAGCATCCCGGAAGCACGCGTCGACTTTCGTGCGTGATTTCAACCTCCGCGATAGTAGAAACGCGATTTTTCCACATTAACGAGAGCGCGAAAACGCGGCACGTCCGAGCACGATTCCCTTAACCGCCGCGACCGTCAAGATTGTGTTCGAGAATCGCAATCTCACAGATCGATATATTTCTATCTCGCGGCAGCGGCAGCTAATCGGGAATCGCGTATACAGATCGTTAGTAATCGTTCGCTTTTTTCTTGTAACTAGCAACACAGGTGCGCGCCTTTTTTAGAATAGGATACGCGCATTGCAATTGATTCCGAAGATAATTCCTATTATGCACGATTGTATGACGTATAATTATAATTTGCAAGCTTCAGTCAGTAGAACAGCTCTCGCAACAAATCACAGGAGTTACAATAAAATATAGAATAATTAACAATATATTATCTTTTCTAAAATACTTTAAATATAACACAAAGAGTATAAAACTATTCGTAAAATATTAATCTTTATCATATAATAGTATTTTATATTATAATATATTTAGCACATCAACTAATCTAGTAAGAAGAAAATATATGAACGTAGCTTTTATAAAAATATCAAAGTTTTTAAAAATTATTATTTTTTTATTTAAATAGAAACCACTTTTATATTTTACTATATTCTATTGACTACTAAATGTTATTATTTGTTGATATTATACATATAGGTTTATTATCAATAAATTTATGATATTTAAAATGAATATCTATAGTAGATAACTTGTAAGTTATTTTTCCTACAGTGTAAAAATTATTCTTAGCTGCAACGGATAAATCCACGATATACCAATAGTCGATATATATATATATATAACGATAGTTTCTTCAGTCAAATTTTCTAATTTATCATTGCTCTATAGATAAGACTATCCTTTGTAGCCTGTAAAGGAATCTATAGATGGACCCCAAACAGTTATGATTGCTTTCTCAGAACACAAAGCCCATAAAACGTTACGGTTCGAAGATTCAAACCTCCAGATGGTGAAGGTTGCGGTGCCTCAAGCAGTAAGCTTAAGGACTGCTGGAAGGTGCGTTGCTTCGGCGGATTACTCCAGACCGACCATTTCATTTATTACAAAAAAATAATTCAAGTCACGATACGTGACTAGAAATAAATCATTTTTGACAGTGACAGTGTTGCAGTTATATTGCAAATACGATATTAGACAGTCAATCGCGTGAAAGTAACTGGCTAGAAAGTTTCTTTCATCTGTGGTTAACAATAGTGCACGTTTTAATGCAATCATCAAAAATACGTTAATTGCAGTTAATAAACCTTGTGATTTCTTCAAGAAAAATACTTCCACGTGTTCCCTTCTCGGACGAATCTGTATTATCGATTTGACGGACAAAGAAAACGCCGGCATATTATTTAAAAAATAAGAAACGTCAAAATTTCGCTTTCTCGTAGGCTCCTCAAGGCAAGCCAATGCAATTTGTATGATGTAAGATGACTCACATCTCACGCGTATCTTCAATATTGCCTCTCACCGCCTTCCTCGGCGAATTCTATGTTGGTGTATGAGTGCGCGGGCGCGCGCGGTTGGGACAGAGGATAGTAGGTGAAGTCACCCACCTTCACAGGTGGTTCGTTTTTCATTCATATTGTGCGATCCGTTGTGACACGAGCGAGCGAGGCACTCTTGAGAATATCCGGCCTGTTCCAGTAATTTTTTCAATACGATGATCATGAGGACGTTGTTCGCGGTTCATCCTGTGTCAGTGGTGTTTGTACTCACGGTCACTGCCATTGGCGGCAATTACACAGATATCAATCTGCCGCATGAGCACATGAAGTATTATTTCAACTCCTTTCCCACGGTAGCAGAAAAGTGTCGTAACGATGTAGCCTGTCCATATAAGGTAAGACTCGTTTTTAATATTTATTTCTTAACCTGCACTTTCACTTTCTGCCATGTACAACATATAACGCCAAACGTATTATATAAAATTTTCTTTATAAATGTTTTAACAATTCTTCTGGATTTTACGTCGTCACGTAATAACTGTTTGCATTCTTTTATTTCAGTTTCATGAAAACTTCTCGAGTCGCTTTTGTACTTGTAATTATTTTATCTAACTAATTAAAAGTAATATCTCTCAATTGTGCGATATATTTCAGGATAGTCTTGACATCAAAGCTTGTTGGGGCTATGAGACGGACTGTAAAGCGGAACATTCTTTTTCCGTTCCACATTGTCCAGGTGATCACAAAGGTTGGGTTGCTACGAAGAAGGCTCAATTGGACACATATTACGCACAAGGCGATTTTGGATACGTACGCGATCAGAGGAAAGAGATGATGCTATTGTGCGAACCATTATTCGTGGTGAGTTCACTGAAGCATAATGAGTATCTGACGTCATATTAGAAACGCAGAAAGTCATTATCTTGATCGAATCCTACGGTTTTATTTCTCAGGATGATTCATCATTGGAGTGCTCGGAGCACGTGAGATTCTGCAGAGCAAGAAATGTGATGTTAAATTTCACTAATTTGTTGACGCGAAAGGAACCTATACGTTATAAAATGGACGTTCTACAAAAAGGACAAATAGGCGGCTACTGCACGTAAGTAAACGTTAACGAACAACAAGATTGCGGATTGCTTCTGTAAAAACTTCGCAAGTGCTTAACTCTCTCTCTTCTGCGATCAGGCTGAACGAAAAGAGATTACAGGAAAATGCGGATCACATAAGCCCACTGCAATCCTGGGGGCCGGAAGTGCGAAATTTTGAAAAGCTACCTCGTCGGCCTATTGTCCACGGAGACTGCGACATCGTCATTGAGAAACCGACCTTCATCATGAAGATAGATGCCAGTAGGTACAACGATATTTGCAAAATATCGGTTCTAACGACTGAGTCAAACAATTCATCGTACGTCATCCTGCTAAAGTCGCTTTGTTATAGCAGTAAACATGTATCATCATTTTTGCGATTTCTTCAACTTATACGCATCATTGCACGTGAATCTCACGCACCCATCCGCCTTCGACACTGACAATCATATAATGATCTGGGAAAGTTATAGGTAACAAGCGCAAAACAAAATCAAGCGTAAAGCGAAACCGGCATAAGCGTAAAACGAGGAGCAGGAATCATTAGATACCGAGGTGTTTTACTTTCAGTTACCGGTCAGCATTCCAAGACACTTTCGAAGCATTCACGAGAAATCCGCTATGGGATTTAAAAACGTTCCGAGGCGAAACTGTGTGCTTTAAGAACTTGGTGTTTCCTCTGTTACCACGAATGATTTTCGGACTTTATTATAATACACCACTTGTACTATCATTTTATATTTGTCGAAGTACTCAGCGCTGCCAAAAAGACTATTAATTAAAGAGAAAACATCTTTTAGATATATGGCTGTGAAAAATCCGGATTGTTTAAAGCGTTCGGCGATCATGTGCTGCATCGTCTTCGAATACCTCTGCATCAGAGGAAGGATCACAAGATTCGTGTTACATTACTGAGCAGAGATACTCAGTACAGAAAAATCTTGAACGAGGATGAGTTGGTAACAGCTTTAAAAGAAAATCCGGAATACAAAGTCAGAAAGGTAAAACTTTTATAGATTTATATTTAATATTTCAAATACGCGATATGTTCAAAAAGTTCGGAGATTGAGATTGTGGAAAGATGAGAAGAATTCATGATGATAAATTTTTTATTTTATTTAAAACATGTTCCTCCGATATCAGAAAATACTACATTTTCCGCGCGAAATACGTTAAAGTTTTTCTTTCAGAATCAAATATGTATTCGCCATGTGATGGCTTTGAACGGGTTATATATTTTCTCACATCAATTTGCTCTTGCAGGTAATATATAATAAAAATGTGCCATTCAAGAAGCAATTAGAAATCACTAGAAACACCGATATTTATATCGGTATTCACGGCGCTGGTTTAACACATTTAATGTTCCTACCTGATTGGGCGGCGGTATTTGAAATGTAAGATTAATTCCCTCGCCTACCACAATATTTTTTGAAATTTAATTATAAATACTGTGATGATTGTGCATTTTAATATTTCTTCTAGATATAATTGCGAAGATCCTAACTGCTACAAAGATCTTGCGCGACTACGAGGTGTAAAATATTTTACGTGGGAAAATACATCGAAGTTAGTGCAGCAAGATCCGGTATGTTCACATGAATTTTTTGCTTAAATGAATATGATAATTTTCAAATAACAATCAAATCTTTGAAAGTAGTAAGAGATAATAACAATGAGCAGTTTTATAAGTTAAATACTTAAGATATGTAGATTATTTCTGTTTCACTGTTTCTCCGCAGTTTTAGCCAGATTGTGAGATAAATTTATCAACTATTTGTTGTTATCGAACATACTTACTATTATAATTATGATAATAATTAATATTTAATTTACAGGGAACGCATCCGGATGGCGGAGCTCATGCCAAGTTTACGAACTACAGCTTCGATGTTAAAGAATTTTTAAGAATCGTCTCGCTTGCAAGAAATCACGTAAAGCATCATAATGCGTTTAAGAAGTTTATTAATAACAAACTTCGCACTAAAATACAAAATGATACTAGAACAACAGATAATAAAAAATCGATACAGCCCTCTAATGCGAAAGAATCAATTAGACTGCAACAAAAATCGGATATATTGTACAAAGATGAATTATGAAGAAAATTTAGGCACAAATTAAAAAAATTATGTATGACAATAGTGAACGGTATGACAATACTGAACGTACAATGTTGAACGGTGTAATTCTCAAGTAAACCATCTGTTATCGATCAAATACGTTTTACTTATTTTTATAATAATGTGTACATACTTATTTTATTAAATAATAATAAATGCGACATGAATAACGATATGTATGAGTTGCATTTGGCAGCGTTCCGTTTTAACTTAAATTTTTTAATGAAATTTATATATATGGGTAAATATATATTTAAATATTTTATATATATAATATTTAAATATATATTTAGCTATAGAAAAATGATAACACGTTAGCTATATTAGAAACTATAGCTGCAAATTCTCTGTACATATATATTAATATAAATTATGTGTTTTCAACCACGGAGCTTAAAAATACTGGGAAGAATATTACTTTTAACCTAATTTAACGTAATTATTAAAAATTCGATAAAAATTGTAAATTCATTAAAATTAGCGCATTATCGTTTCTCACATACACTTTACAATTTAATTGGTATTTGTAATCTATAAAGTATCAATGTTGAGGATACACTTACGGCCATGTATACAGTCAATATTAACAGAGCTGCTAACCGCTCCGTGTATAATGTATACACTAACATATTTACAAGACCAGTCATGATATTACTAAATAGGAAGAAAAATAGGCCATTGTAATTTACAGCCTCAAATATTTCCAAAGATCTCTTGATTATACATTCTTTATTTTCCTCCTCGTTATCCACGTATTTCTTTAAATTCAACCGCAAACTTCTACGCAATTTTTTCATCTTATTTTCATTGTACGTTTCACCTGCTGCATAATTAATTATATCTAGTATGACCTCTGCAAGTAACAGGAAAGTAAGCATCGTAGTTGTTAATGTTACTATCCACATACAGTATCCAGCATTGGCTAATCTTCTTGAGATCTTGAAATATGAATCACAGATTAGCGTTGCAATACAAGCTTGTGCAGATATCAAAGATAACTTAATGCACAACAACATAGACTCATTGTAGCTTGCTTGGAATTCGAAACCAAACAGTTTCACAGAAATATTCATGTTTAATTTTGTGTGCGAATTTTGATACGTCGAGTGTATCAATCGTCCAACAGCTATACCAACAAAGTATAGTCCTACGTAACCAGGTACAGAAATTAGGCCTTCCCGATTCGCAGAGATAAAGTCATCTCTTGGTCCATCGCCCAAGACCCACTGCTTTAATCCTTTTGTGCTCATAATGTATTCATGCATCCCTAATATCCAAATACCTGAGAGTAACGAATACTTTGAGTTAACAGTACTGGTAATCATACTAGTAAACAGCTTAACAACCGCTAAAGTTATAAAAAAGTTCCAATGAACCCCGTATTCAGTTACATGCTTCTGGTATCCTGAGTACTCCACTGCTACGCAACGTCCCAGACCTAGTGCCAAGAGCAATATGCAACTCCGAAAGCAGTTTTTCATATTCTTCGTCAAAGTTTCTCGAAATCCTGCTTGGCGATGACTAGAAAAGTCCCGAGCCTCTGGTGCGACCAAGGCATTGGCCAGAATAAACAGCCCAACACCCGTGTCCATTAAACTATACCCAAACACTTCTGTTTTGGCAAATTTTCGCGGAAAGATCCGGAAGTCAACGGCTAGGATGCAGATTGTGCTAATAATGTTGGTCAATGCGCGAAAATTCGTTACGAAGGGCCTTTTGCTGGTAACTGGCCGCATGACTCCAGTCAAGCTGGAAAGATTAGCTCCCCTGCTTCCCAGCAGTATTATATTTAGTACAGTAATGGACATCATTACGATGCACACGCTACTGACGTGCTCGGAGAATACGGTACAGCATAATATGTTCGGAATAACAGATAGTGCGAACTCGAGCACGACCGATACATTTCTGTGAGAATACCTTCTAAAAACTGCTAGAGTCGTCGACGTCAACAAGATACTACATATGTTCGGCATAAGCATTAAAATAACCTCTTGCGGTGTTGTACCTCCGTGATTGGAGACGAATGCTTCTTGCTGGAGTCGATACTGCTCCTTGCTCACCGGTGACTCCATCGTCACGCAAATATCGAATGTCAGGTGTTCTACGAGCGTTCCCAATGCAACTGTAATTTTGTGTAGTTGACATAAAGCATACCTGACACGAAGAACTTACGATTGCAGATGATCTCCCTGTTAATTTAATAGGCAGCGGTTTCGTAATATGTGTACACATGTGTAAAATATATGTGCAATTATTTGATATCAATTTGGCACGAGCAACTCGACATTGACATTCTGTGCCTTCTCTCATCGCTGTAGATGGCAGCACATTGTCCCTCCTTAGATAAAAGAAAAGACAAGTGTTGCAGCTCTATCTATGATCTATCGCCACATCAAGCAACTAACAACTAAACAACCTGTGTTGTTATGTTTTACTCTTGTCCACAATTCACGCAATTTTACAAACAGTTTAGAAATGCAATCTTTAGAAATATTGGATAAAAAACATGTTCCACTTGTTGAGAAAATGAGACCAGCAAGCATCACATCTTATATAGGGCAAAAACAAATTCTTGGGTCAGATACGGTTTTGAGTCATTTATTGGAAAAGGGAGAGATTCCAAGTATGATATTCTGGGGTCCACCTGGATGTGGGAAGGTAAAAATACTCTTTTATTTCTCGTTCGTCTTTTTAATATTGACGTTTTACAATAATTGTTTACAATTTATATTTCAGACATCCTTAGCCAATGTGATAGCATGTTTAAGCAAGAGAGTAAAAGGCGATAATGTGCACGTTATAAACATGTCTGCAGCAAGTTCTGGTATTAAAGATGTAAAAGATGCTGTTACAGTGGCAAAAAATAAATCTCAGTTTGGCTGCAAAACGATTGTCTTTATGGATAAAATTCATCGCTTTAACAAACTTCAGCAAGACATATTCCTGCCACATGTAGAGACAGGAACGTTTACTTTAATTGGATGTACCACTGAAAATCCATCTTACAGTTTGAATCCAGCCTTGTTGAGCCGCTGTCGTGTATTCGTATTGAATAAATTAACAGAATCCAATGTTACAGAAATTCTTCAAAGAGCGATAGAACGTATGAATGGAAATGTATCTAACGTACAAGAAAGAAAACCGATAAACGATAAAGAGCAAATTAAGTCTTATTCTACTTTAAATTCAAAATTTTCTATTGATAATAAAACAATACAATGGTTAGCAGAGGTATGTGACGGTGATGCACGTGTAGCTCTGAATGCTTTGGAGTTAGCAGTGCTCGCAAGAACATCGGACAGATTGAAAGTGTCCGGTAATACTAATGCTACAATAACTCTGGAAGATATTAGAGAGAGTGTAAAAAAAGCACATGTGCTGTCTGAAGAAGAAACCGATCAGAGTCATCATATGTACTCTGCGCTTCACAATTCAATAAGAGCTGGAGAAGCAAATGCTTCCTTATATTGGATGGCCAGAATTATGGCAGCCAAAGAGGATCCAGTAAACATTGCAAGAAGACTAGTTAGAATATCAAGCGAAGACATTGGTCTAGCAGATCCAGATGCTTTAGGTAAAAAAAGAAGATTTACATTTTTTATAGTATTTATAAATAAATTACTCGGAAAATTTGTAGGTGTAGCTGTTCATACAATGTATGGATGTCAAATGATTGGTATGCCAGAGTGTGATGTGTTATTGGGACAATGTACAATTTATTTGGTAAAAGCACCAAAGTCTCGGTCAGTATATAACGCATTGAAAGCAGCCGAGAAAGTTATTTTGGAACAGAAGGGTCTTCAACCTGTTGTACCAGCACATATGAGATGTAACTCATCAGAAGCAAAATTTCAATAGCGTTGGTAAAAATGTTTTTTAGTTTTTAATTTTTTATTGCTTATAATTCTACTAATTATTTTTTTATTTTATATTAAATTACTTACATCTTTCCCTTGCAAGTTCTGTTACTTTAATAATAAATTAAGAAAATTGCAAAACATATTTGCAAAACTTATTTGTTACCGAATTACACAATATTATATCAGTATTATTAATATTAAGGAAGATATCAGTATTATTAAGAAAAGCAAAGTTTATAAAAACTATCGAGTTTATTATTAGTGGCTGCATCTAGCAAAGTAAAACACTACAAACTGTATTACAGATATATTAATTAATTAAATGTGTTATATCTGGGGAGGGGGATGTGTGTATATGAGATAGATTTTTAAAATGATGAAAATTTTCTATTATGGGAAATAATTTAATTTTTGTTTATAGAATTAAGTTTGTATTGTAAATAAAGTTATGTTAATATAAAAAGGTTATTGGTTTAAATAATCTAAAATAAAATATGTTGTAAATATGTAGCAGTTGAATTAGGAAAGTTTATGAAGGTAAGTTATATGTAATAAGTTATAGGAAGAAATATTTTTAATGAATTTGGTGCCAGCAATTGCGGTTATGTTAAAGAAAAAATTGATTAATAAAGTTTAATTATTTAACTTCGGACCTGGATGTACTTTTTGCACTATCATAAGCCTTGGAAGTCTGAAAACCAGGACCATGAAAGTTAAAGCGTTATATTATCACAACCTGGTTAATAAATGTATAATTATACTATGATAACTTGTTCAGAGTTCAGTATTTGAAGTCCATTACAAGTCTCTACTGTCTCCGAACAAGAAGTTAATATCACGACTTGATGAATCAGAAAAGGTTTTATTTCCGAATAACACCATTTAATATTATTACAAAATAAAAACTTCTTTTATAATAGCATGAAACTCAAAGGCGGATTAAATAAAATTTTATATTCACGAGAACAAATACATATTTAATTTACCAGCCATATTTACAATACATAATAATTAATCTAATTTAATTTTCGATTCACAGCAATTGGGAGTACAAAGGGCGGACAATCTTAACAATTGAAAACATCACAGATATTCAGGAAGCACTTCCCTCTGCTGAACGTAGCAAACTGTTTGATATTAGCGCGCCATAGTGATAGTGGCGTAATCGACCAATGACGTCAGGCAGCGACGCGGCATTGGCTATTGGCTGACGTACATACAGCTGACGTTTGACGTGTGGGGAGGGCAGACGGATATACCGGTTCACTCCATCGTTATCTCTCCCACTTACATCACATCTTTAAAGACGGCTCGACGGACGACAGACGCTCGGAATCGTGATAGTCTATTCCGTGCACGTGTCGCACGTTAAATTACAGTGTCCGTCGTGCATGCAGATTCGCTTTCTTTATCCGTAACGCCATGAAAATTTGGACCTCGGAACATACCTTCGAGTAAGTACGAAGCGTGTCCTTAAAGGTACTCCCATTAACCGTTTCCATAGTCATCAAATCCTAACATGTCGACCTTTTCTTTGAAAATAGTTAAATAACATTTGCAAGAATCCATATATTATTCCTATATGCATGTAACGCCTATTATATTTCACGAATGAGCTGGCTTCTTATTGATGGTATAAGAGGGAACGTAATGTAGGTTAACCTCAAAACTCCGAATTTCAAGATAAATGAGCAGTTTTTTGAAATTAATCTAAATTGTGTGAGACACTTTGCCCCACTTTAGATACATAAGACAGAGATCTGAAGCAGTAGGTCAGTTTTAACTGCAATTGATTTAACCTAACCTATTTCTATAATGTCTCCCTCTGTATTCTCAAATATGTTCCCTCTTAGAAGAGAATAGGTAAATACTTTTTAAGAAATGATTTTCTTTTGAAGGTCTCTAATAATTTAAAATTGTTTGCAGTCATCCCTGGGAGACAGTAGCACAGGCTGCATGGAGAAAGTATCCAAATCCCATGGTCCCTTCCGTTATAGGAGCGGACGTAATCGACAGAAAAGTAGTCGAGGGTGTTCTTCACACTCACAGACTCGTCGTGTCTACCCAATGGGGGTTTCCTAAATGGACACAAGCGGTAAGCTCCGCTAATTTTCCCACGTGCCGCCACATTGCTGCGCGTTCGATATCGCGCATAGGTTAATATATATATATATAACCTAACCTAACTCTTTGTACAGAACCGTGCTGTAGAGTTGGCACAGGTGCTTCAGATTAAGTAATGTGAATCACGTTCCGGGAAATTAAATAGCGAGAAAGATCGATCCTCTGCATTAAAATTTCTCCAAGAAAATTGATGGGATGTGCGATTTATATTTTTAATGCTACTTATAATGAGTCAAATTGATACGACGCTGTGCTTCTGACAGCACCGGGATATTATAGCGTTACACACAGCTTGTCTGTCACGTGCCGTTTACGAAACGTCTACGTATTTCGCAGATGCATCGATATGGTTATACACGTGACCTTTCAGTCTCTTAGTCCTTACGTATGTCAGTTCCAAATCAGTCTGTCACGAAGTAGTACATTTGGAGGTTGGATTTGGAGGAGGTTGTATGGATGACTTGGCTGCGATCCAATTGATGTTCCAAATTAAGATACTTTCTTTTCTTTTTCTTATTAAAAAAGAAAGAAAATGATAGAAAGTGTCCCTTAAAGTATTTGAAGTCAACTGGGCCGTAGTCTTCATCATAGAAAATGCTATATATTATCTTCTCATAATTAATGTTATTAATGTGGAAGAGAACATGATTTCACTATCATTAACGATGTTCCTTTGCCTAAGTGTTAGTCTATGAATTTCAAAAAACATATTTATATTCTGCATTACTTGCAAGCATGCACACTTATAAATATGTACGTTTTATTATAAGACGTGCATGTTCAATTATTGCATTCTAGTAAATTCTTGAATTTTTTAAGTTTCTAACAGAATTGGTAGCTTTAGAAATTTTATTTTATAATACATATAAATATCTTCAAAACACAATTAAAGCTCACTTAATTTTATCAAATCAAATGTAGATGAGAAGGAGAACAATAACAACGAGGATATTAATGCGTGGACAAAAATCTCGTATTCTCTTCCTGCAAAAGATATGAGATGTAATGCGAAGCTTGTTAATCTGTTGTTGGAGACACTCTTAACATTCGTTTTTCCGTAAGAGGTTGAACCGGAAAATCGTAACTGACAATCTTCGCAGTGAACAGGAGTATTACAGTGCAAAGTCTAAAAGTAACAAATTTGCGATGAAGATACCTCTTCACTAAGCATTTCATTTGATGCACTTGACCATTAGTCATCCTGTAATGAACGCTCGGAACAGTTAACAGTTAACAAGGAAAGAGATTGGTTGCATCATATTACGAATCTTCCTGCATACTTGCTCCGAATCCGTAACTAAGAATTGCCCATACTTTAGCTGTATGACGCTGATGTAAAGAATGTTTTACCATGTTCACACAGCCACGTGGTTTCTGTTCTGGTACAAGGTCGCCACTCAAGGCAAAGTCGATTTTATTGGTCGAGACGCGCGGACCGGGACGATGGTAACCTTGCGAAAACTTATCTACTGCTCCACTCATTGATTTTCGCGGCGCACTCTCGTGGAGCACGGCTAAAGCCACTTCATTCACGTGCGAATTTATCAGAAAGACCTTCTGGAGGCTTCTACAACTCGGCGTTGCTCACTAGCGACGTTTAAATAAGTTATCGGCTTGTCGATTACTTGGAAACCTATACGATTTATTTCTCCAACTTTTTTCATGCAAAGTCTCATAATTCTGTTACTACTCTGTGAAAAAACAACGTGATCTCTAAAGTAGAGAATTGTCAATTACTTATTTATCTCTTAATTTTCTATATTCTGTCTCTTAATTTTCAAACCTCGAATTTGAAAATAATTTACTGTTGTATCGTTTCCTTAGAAAGATTTCTGAAAAGATTTCTGACAGTAATGTACGTTCTTAAGGTGCATTGACTTCTACGAATTAACAATCAGGCATGGCTTGATAACTGTAGCGATAAATTTGCCTCTCAACGTGAACGTTACGTGATGATAAGCCATTTGCGGTTACGTAATCAGCATGGCATTTGGCTTTGTCATTGAACTCTCTCAGAACGAGAGCCGCGCACGTGACGCGCGACGATATCTGAACTCAGAAACTCGCTTTTTTCGAGGCTATTCTTTTAAAGTTCTCGTTCGCGTTCAGTTATTTCTGGAACGATTTTGCATCTCGGTGCTAAACTTTCTTTTTTGCCGACAGCTTTTTCACGGCTGTTCGCACAGTAAAATTGATGTTGCACTGATCTCCGGCGGGCAACAAGAAATCAATCCGTAAACCAGCGTAACAGAATCATCCACCTCTTTCTAGCATAGCCCGTGGCGGTTTAACAAAAAATCCCCCATACTACCACATACTATCGTTGCAATCTCCGCAGCATCGCGGAGACCAGGAAATTCGAAACTTTCGACAAACGTGTGCAAAAAGAAGGTGCCAGGAATCCGGGAAATTGCAAAACAACATCCGCACTGGCATCAACTTTCATAATGAGTGCGCTCAATGTTACGCCGTTTGGCAATTGTCCAGAGCCGGATATGCTCGTCTTTTGAAATATCCAGCAGTTCCCCCGCTTTCCCGGATTCCCATCCTTCGTCCCACGGTGCCTTCGCTGGCATACTGGAGATTCCGGGGCGTCGAATCCTTCTCGGCTCGGCGGATCGCTTCCTCTAGTCGGATTTTCTGTAAGCTCGGCCATTTCGCCGAGCCGTTTCGTTGTGCAACTGCTCGCTCGAATAGCTCGGCTTACGCTATCATACATAGGGTGTTCCAAAAACGGTGGCGTATAAAAAGATCATCCAATGCACAGTTGATGGGAAAAGAGAGTTTGTACATAAGAAATTTATTTTATAAAAGTAAAAGTAAAAATCTTCTTCAGATTTGACGAAGATGATCGAGTTGGAGCGCTTTCTACTTTATATCTTAAAGAATTCAAAACCTGCAGGATTTTCAATATCGAAGGAGTAACATAATTATTTTTAGAGATTGTGTAAAAACGTCAAGTCAATTGGCCAGTATCAAACTACTTTTGATTTTATTTTGAGACATGAATGAAACACTAAGGAAAGTATGAACAAGTGCCGATGAAGAAATGCTAACAAGCCGCGTTGGTAGCTTCTATTTTTTTTAAAGTCAGATGTCAAGTTCACACGTCGGTTAAAATAGATAGGGGCCAGAAATAGAGGTAGTATTTCGCGAGCACTCTGTATAACTATTGCCGCAGAAAGCTGGAAGTTGCAGCATTTGAGTATACCCGAAATTACTTAACGGGCGGAAAAGTGCGAAGGACTGTTTCGGCCGCGATGCTTTCAATGCTGCACCTGCCCGCGCATCGTTCTAAGTAATTAGCGGATGCACTCGACAACGAAACGCGCTCTAGAAAAAAGTGCGGGAAAAGTTTGCTTACCGCGCCGGTTTGCTCGAATTGGCATCCCAGCGGCAGTATAAGCAGGATGGTTTATTCGTGTGGCTAATTAGAATATGCATAATTAATCGGCGGAGAACAATAATTAAAGTGTACTTAGCGCGTGCTGGCCCAATTAGTGTCTTTCTAATTACCTAATTACTCATGCTAATTTGTTATTAATATCGCGCCGTAGCGGAAACTTATGGAGAAGTGTTCTATTTCTTCTCGGTTGGTATAGGCGGTTCAGGTCACCGGTAGATTTCTGCTTTCGAATTATTTATTGCTGGTGATTAGTTTTAATGATTGTTCGTAAATCGGAATCATTACGTGTTCAACTGCAAATGTACAGATCGAAATTCTTGATATTACTATACACTATTACCAGGATTATTTGTTTATTTGATACCGTTTTATGATCATTATATCCATTATTTTTCTTCAGAAAAAGTTTTATAATTCTGTATCTTTTATTATCATTCAAAAATTTTATGAAAATGCAAGATTTAGATGTATTTTGCTCAGTAATCAAATAAATTACGACGATACATAGAAAAACACATGTACATTCTTTATACGTCTCAATGTAGTAATTAATAACGAGAACGGAGGACAATGCAACCATCGCTATATGTTAATAAAATTAATTACTGTTTGCCTTCTGATGCAGGACCAATTAATAGTCGCTTATCGCTTTCTATGCTGTTCAGCACTACTCGTGTAAATATCCCTTGTTTATTTAATTCGCCTTGTATACGTATGCACATGCTGATATGGCACATAGTGATTTCCGTTGTTACCTTCCTGATATTGAGAACGATATTACCCTAATTCTTGCAAATGAATGTCTTATTATGTTGTAATAAATCAATATCCAGCAGAATAATTAAATACAGAATTATAATTTATTATAATGAGAGATGTATGTGTGTATATACTCTTAATGGATTAATGAATAATATAGAGTGACATATCGTGAAGTTTGAAAGCAGGTCTACATACGAAACCACGTTTGTCATACATTAATTTCAAATTCATTATACCTGTTGTTACCTATTGTATTACGCTATGATGAATAATGTAGAAATTAACGTGAATTTTCATCGCATTTCTTTTTTCGCTTTACTGAGTATACTATGAAAAGTCGTGAAATCGAGCCGAAGTAGCCCTCGAAGACTGAAACACGCCGTTGAAGTTTGGAAGGCTTTATCGTCGAATTCAATGCGGAAAGTTTGAAACCGGAAGTGCTTGTCTATAGCACTTCCGAGATTTTTATCGGTGGTCGAATCGGTTTTTAGCAGTTCGCCAGTCAGTTCTTGCTAGAACTACATTTAAATGGTGCGGACTTTTTTTTCTACGCGAACAAGACTTTTTCGTTGATGCCAGGGCTTATTATACAAGCATACGTTTTCTTTTCTTTTTTACAGTTAATCGGCTACGCGCACTTGTGCTACGCTAGCGAGCGCAGCGAGGTCGATCCTGTGAACAAACAAATGATCCTCAGAACGCATAATGTAAGTACTCTTTTTATTTACTCTTGCGTAGAAAGTAGACCAAGAAATCGTGCCATTTTCTTGCAGTTCTGCAACGATGTACACGGTGTGTCGTGTAGTTTACGATAAATTTTTTCATTTTATCAAGTAATCGTGATAGCTGCATATTAACGCTTAAATTTGCTTTTTGCAAATAAAAACGACTTCTCAGCGCACAGTCACTGTAAAAATGGAGTTTTGTGTTAAGAAAATGAATACACCGCCAAGAGAAAAATCTTCCTGTATGTGATGTCTCTTACGAAAAGTAATCTCGCGTTGCGTAACGCGAGAGTACTCGCATACCGATAACAAAAACAATATCTCTACTTGTAGTCCGATATCTCTGATCATGTTTCCGGTATACTGAATCCCGTCAAATCACCAGGAATCTGTCAGCAACGATTCGTTCAATTAGAGTCATGTAAAGGTACATGTTGCTTATACTTTTTCTATTGAATCTCATAATAATTTCTTTCTTTCTGTGCAAATGTTCAATCGATCGCATTCGTAACCATGTATTCGATATAAATACATTGCAGTCGATTTGTAAGCGCGATCTGAACTTAGATACTTCGAAAGCAGCTTATTATATGTTGAAATAATGTTTTGGCAACGTCGACGCTCGATTTTGCAACCTGGCCTTAGGTATTAATATGACTACACGCGAGAAAATATTGAACATCTAAAGATGCTTACTATCAATGTGTGATTATTACTGCTGAATTTTGTCATCATTATTCTCTTTTGAGCATTTCCAATTTAAGCTTTAAGTTCTGACGAGTGATAAAATTGATAATTTTCTGACTTTAAATACATATCCTCGAAAATAATATCCGTCTTGTACTCGGTAATCGAGTATCAGCAAATGCGCATTGCACTGAAATGCATCCGGCAGTTGTATCGCACGCGACTACGCGTTTCTACGATGGCAAAGCGAGCAATTTTTCGAATCGGAGATTTTTCAACCGTGACGAAATTGCGAATGCATCGCGATCCTTGTTGCGAAGTGGCACTCTAGCGTTAGGACAGTGTTGAAACAGTGTTAAAATAGAGAGAAGAGAGAGCTATGCGAGACACGAAACTCCATTATGTGTAATAAAAGCATTCTTCTGATAACGTCGTTTCTCTTTACGCATTTCATCAATAAAATGACGATGAAAATATTAAGAGTTTACTTGTTTATAACACATACAAAACTTGTATGTGTAAAGTAGCGCAATTGCATCGATCAATTCTAATATTACGTGTATAGTGAAATTTATTGAAGTGAATTGTTATTCTTCTTTCATTTTATAGCCGAATTGTGCTAAAACTTTTTTACGGCTAGTTTTTCCACTTGGAAAAGTCACCCGCAAGCCCAATATGTTTTAACATCTGATAACACGCGGATTATAATAAAAAAAGTTGGCAATCTTCACATAGTTCTCCTAGTCGTATATGTGCAACACGTTTCGGATAGAGGTGCGCCCGTGCAAAATCGCAGATTTTTTCCGAGCCGCTATCAGAAAACGATTTTCGAGCCCCGATTTACATAACATCCGTTCGGAGGAGTATGCATAGTAAAGACCCTGAGGAGAAGTATCTAGATACTCGCGTCTACTCGAGCTGCAAGCTCGAAGAGATCGACGCGTCTGAGATCGGAGGGCGAACGTGTCAGCGGGGGTGAGAGCTGATGCACGCCACCACCGCATCCAGAAGGTTGGATATGATAGGTTATTGATGCGCGCATTACCGGGGGTTGCATAGCTCGGAGAGCTCCTTGGCGGGGTGTATCAGGTGGGGTGTCAGGGAAACTGTGGTGGGATATGGCAAGCCGAGGGGTATAAAGGGCGGAGGAGGGACGCAGCATTGGTCGCGGTTCTCTCGCTCGCGTCGAAGATCATCCCCCGCACTCCAAGGGCAAAGAGACCAAGAGGAACGCGGGATGGTAGATGCATTACTGGTATGATGAACGATCCGCAGGTGGCTTGAAGCAAAAGGAGGCGAAGCACCTCCCTCCTACATCCGCAAGGAGCTGCTACTACGTCGTCCTTTTATATCTATCGAGATTCCGTATGTATTTGCGTGGTACATTATGTACCGACGATCGCATTCGCAGGCTCCAGCTAATTCGTACGAGAGGGTGCTTTCACGGAGAAATCGGCGTTTGCTGAGCGATGTACTCGCGCGAATAGTTGGATGATGATTGAATGGCATAATAGAACGAGAGTAAATCGTCTTGCGAAGCGTAGTACGGCAACTCTATTATCTATAGCGTGCGGTATTTTAACGGCAATGTATTCCATTATAATATATTTATCATGTGAAGATCAGCCATAACAATACAATAAATTTTAAATATATGTTCAATCGTATAAAAGGAAACGTGAGATAGATCGCGATCGGTTACGTAAAGTGGCTAACGTAGTTTCACGATTTCTGATATTTATGTAGCAAAGTGGCACAACGGATCGCGTTATTTCTCTACCAAACACACAATGGTCTGTGAAGATGATACAATGCATAAAGTTACATAAAAGTGGTGAACTGTGTACCGATACTGTGTACGTGTGGCTCACGCAGACCGATACCGATGAGCAAAGACAAATCGTACAGCATCTGAAGTATTAATGCGGAAAGTCGTGTACAACGCGCGGATACAGTCGCGCATGATCGATTCCGCTTCGGATCCGAAGGTGAATGCAGCAGACGTCGTGCCGCCGCAATAAATTCGCCTTTATCCGCTCATCGATCGTTTTACGGGTGCAATCTTGCCGCGTTTATTCACGCCGATGCGTCACGTATAATATACACGGCCTTCCCTCGGGTTTACGGCGCGAAACGACGAAATACGGTATCGCGCACGCACTATGCGAAATATCCGACAACTGTGTGCTGTGAAACGAGGACATGTGATTTAGGAGAAATCTTGGCGCATCACGGGGGACCACCACGAGCGGCATGCAGTTGTTGCTTCGAATGAGACCGTCTTTCACTGTGCTCCTACTCCATCTTCCATTCGAGAGTCGACGACACTCATTATCTTTCTCGTTTGTGCCATCCTCTTTCCCGACGATGTCTCCGCAATTAAGCTTGCGGCCAAATTTCTTGATGTATACTATTCACCTACCAGCATGTTTCCGGTATTCTCGTCATAGTTTCAAGAATTAGACATGTGCTGAAACAAACATTATTTAATAGAAGATATGTGTGAGACATCTATCGTTATATCATAAATTTATTATATTGTGAACTAGAGACTTTTACAAGCTATAAATACTTTGAAGTTTTGTTAAACTCATCTTTGATGCTCACAATTATAAAAGCACATGACTATTTATTGTGACACGGCTAACTCTACTTTAAAAGATTCCATATTGTTTTTTTAACATTTGAATACCAAAACTCATTGCTTTTTATTTGAAAATTATTAAAGTGCGCTTGCTATCGCAACTCATACAACTCTGTGCTCGTAACGTGTAACGCGTGTTTTCCTCTTTTATATTTGATATCTCCGTATTTTTGAAACATACTAACATTTTTAACATATAATTGCTGTTGTACATAATTCTGTACAACTGTACAATTGATTGCGATTAAAGGCTATTCCAACAGTCGTTGATCGTCGTAATCTATGAGGACGCGATTGCCACGGCAGGGATAAGCTCGGACTGAAATTGAACGATCCTCTCGGGACGTTTACGCGTTTCCTAATGCGCATGCATGCGTGTGATACAGGTAGACGCGCGTGCACGTGAACGCGGATGTATGTAGCTCACTCGTGCGAGAAGAGCGCAGCGGGCGGTATGTGATCCGATGTAAGCTCGATAGAGTCCAGCCGGTGTGTAACCAGTTTCACAATCGAATCCCCGGGGACGGGGATGTCTTTTAGCAATTTAGCCCTTCGTCCTGGGGAATAGAGCCGTGGCGTTGCGCATACGTTACACCATGGTACACCGTTGTGTTGCTGATCCTAAGTACACGCGCGATACACGTGCGTCGCGTTACGGTGCTGAACATAATGGGATAGCTGGATATCGCCTCTGCGAGGATCATACCCGGTACACGCGGCTATTAAGAAGATCACGGTCACGTCCCAGAATAATTGAGTTGCCGCGCACCGAGTTTGACGGATTTCCGTGCCGATCGTAAGACGGCATTACCTTTACGAGATTACTCTTTCGCGGCTACGTATTAATCCATGTAGGAGGATCACAGTCGACACGTGGTTGTTAAGACGCGATTCTGTCTTCCTCTCTCTTTCTCCCTTTCTCTCTATCTCTCTCCGTTCTAGCATAATTGAGTTGGTGCAACGGGCGATGGATTTCCGTAACGGTCGATGTTGCTTCTAGTAAATTACTTTTGTGACTTGGTATTAGTTAATGCGTAGCAGCATTCGGTAGCGTAAATTGTTATTTGATAGGATTAACGAATGAGTAAACCTAGTATAAATTGCTAGTATTGAAAATTTGGAGTCACAATTGCCTTCCAGTTTTTCATATATTAAATAACATATTTTACAATTACTTTAACTTTTTAAAACGACAACGACGCACGATTGCGAGAATATTGAAAAAAAAAACAATTTTTTTCGACGAGTTATATAGTGCTCGCGATAGTTACGGTGGAGCAAGGTGTTTTACGTGGCGATCCGCTTAAATTCGTGCTAATGAAAATATGCGCTGTCCGAGCGTCGCGCGCAAATATTGCGCTGCTATAAAATTGCATATTGTTAATTTACAGCGATACGAGGATCTCCCGGCGCCTCGTGGGAATTCGCGGGGGTCATTGTTTCGTAGTGAATATATAAGCGCCAGCGCAAAAACGATGAAATATTTTCGCGTTCCTGCCGGCCGGATATTATCAGATTATAGAACGAACAGGCGCGTGCTGTAAGCCGACCGCGCTGTCTGCTTGCACGTTAATCGCGCACATGCCTGTTTAAGCCCATTCATCCTTTTCTCTTACTGCTCATACAAATGAGGCATCTTGGACCGCCGCTTAACTCGTCGCGCTTTCGTCGTGCAAATATTAATACATATTATGATGCATTTCAATTTCGTCAAGCGTACTCTTGATATTAGTAAAATCATGATTGTGGCTCCATTTACATTTTAAGTCGTTTGGATGTAACAGTAATGTATAGCATATGTATCGCGATCATGAATGTTCGTCGCGATGATCAAACGTGGATCGTCACGGTTCGCGTGCAAAAGCGAACGGCGCCGCCATTAGTGCCTAATACAATAAAGCAAAGTTGTATTCCAGTATGCATCAATTAGGTCTCGCGTAACAAAGACAAACGAGCTGCCTGCGAGAAGGGGGTGTTTCGGTGGCTCGTCGGACGACGGCGCGACAAGTTAAAGGGTTACATACGTGTGTCCTTGTTACACACCGGCGGGCTCATTTCGCGGTGTATAGTAAAGTCACAATTTTTCATTAAGCCGGCTGGGTCCACCGACTCTATATTTCAATCGGTTCGAAAAGTGCTGGCGCTGCCCACTCCGCATCCATATAAATACCACCGCTGAGAGGGTGAGGGTATGTATTCGCGTCCGCGCGAGATGCGTGAAACACGTGACTCGGTGCGAGGGTGGTGCGGCGCTATAGCGCGCGCTGAGCCGCGCGCAATTTGTTGTTTTTATGATTTAGAGGACCGCACGTACAATAATTCAGTCGGCCGCGCGTCCAGCGACACCCTCGCCTGCCAGCCCCTGTCGTCCATCCTCTTCCGCCCCGTTCAACCGGTCGGGGGCTCCTCCATCACCGAAACCCGCGGGGAGTCCGCGAGTATGAGCCAGAGATACATTGCCGATACGCGCGTGTCCCGTTATTAATTCTCGTCCTCGATGGCGAGCAGTCGAGCATCCCCTTCACCACCGTCGAGTCACCCTTCCGCTCTCTGGTCCATTTTGGTCCACCCTCAGCGTTCTCGTGCGCGGAAATTCGTGCACTGACGAAGGCGGCACGGCGCCGGGGCGCGGTGCGGAGAATACACACGAGTCGTTGCCGCTAAAATATCGTTCCGGTTTCCTTCATGGTGCACGGCAACGTATTGCGATCCCTGCTTACACGCTTACGTGCTTGATTGATTTACCGGGTCCGTGTTTTTGCGGGATTCCCAGGTATCCCGCTCCGCGACCGACGCGACTGGAGAGCCGGACGCGTGTTAACCCTTCGGTGACGCGCGTTTAAATCATCTGGATTCGATGGCCTCCGATTTTCTTCCGAATCGCCGGGGCGACACCGCGGGATTTTATAAGCGCGTCGCTCCAGGGTGATAGATGGCCGACCGCACCTGTCGTGTGGCCGCGTGTGTGCTTAATCACTCACTTAATTCATTTTATTTGGTGGTTTTATTGATATCCGGTTTTATCGGTAATGTTACGGAAAAGACGGACTGGAATAAAAAGCAGAGCGTCGGTCGAATTAAAACGAATGTTCGAATGTTTTTCGCGCACGATTACCCAAGCATCCTATTAGAATCGTGAATATGCAAAATGCAAATGAGGCGCGCCGCTCGTGTGTATCATCAGCTTGAATCTGTGAGCAAGCTGCTAGAAGTTTTCGGTAACACGATCTAATACCGATTTGTCAGCAACGCCGAAATCCGCTGAAATCGACGATTACCGCGCGCCGAGGAAGCACCCCGAATTGCATCGGGGTCGATCCAGCTTCCTGGGCTGTGTGCCGCCCGGCAGATTTGGTCTTCCGGCCGCGAAACCCTCTCGAGGCATCGGATGGTATGGGCGAATTGCGAGCACACCAGGCTCGAACAATGCAGCCTGCGCAGCCAAATCCGCAAAGTCCTCTCAATTATGCGGCGATGCTAATTACTCGCGAGTATACGCTGAAGGAGAGCCTCCACTCCGCACAACGGCTCTCTCTACGCTGCAGTCTTCCATTCTCCTCTCGTAATATCAACGGGTGAGACGGAATCATGAGAATTCTCGATTGGGAAGTAAAGGGACGCGTGCTCTGCGCCTACAATGATCAGAGAGCTCCTCCTTCGTTCGACTCGTGGCTTTAATTAGTAAAGTTTAAGTCAACATTTCTCGATCTGCCTATCACGAGAAAATGAATGTATACGTTACGTGCATCCGGATTTTGACTTCAAATATTATTATCTCGCTTCGCATGCAATCGAGATAGTAATCATGTTTATATTTCTGGGAATGTATCATAAAATATTCTGCAAAATGTTATAATCTACACAAAAGCGTAAAATGTGTTTAAGAAATGTATATATCACGAATTTTTAGACAAGAGTTTAGGATCTTTTTTTATGGTATACAATTATTTCTCCGTGTTTATCGTCGTCGCTATAATCCAGTCGATAAAATAAAGCTATCAAGTCTTCGAGGTGCGAAATACTCATTTTGCTGATAAGTATCGTTGCAGATCGATACAATGCTTTCAAGACAGCTAGTGTCATTCAGTAGTCGTCCGAGATATCTCATCTCCCGGTTGATGCGTCATCGGGCGCGGTCGCGTTGC
This sequence comes from Ooceraea biroi, assembly GCF_003672135.1. NCBI lineage: Eukaryota > Metazoa > Arthropoda > Insecta > Hymenoptera > Formicidae > Ooceraea > Ooceraea biroi. The sequence goes on from NC_039512.1 coordinate 6,546,902, forward strand.
AACGCCCACCACGTAAATGGAAAGCAAACGAGGGGTTTTGGCGCAGAGAGGCCAAGCGATTGGCAAACATCGGTTTCGACGCAACTGACGAGAAAAATTTTCAATTAACCGATGCACCAGTGGCATCGTGTACAATGTTGCGCGTCCGCCATCAGTACGACGATGCACCGCCACTTTTCGTGGTCGCGCCGAAAAAAGAGGTAGAAATTAATTACTTTTGGCGTCAACGATAGATTCGCAGCTGACGGAACGATCGATCGTCCGTTTGATACGATTAAATCTTCTCGTCATTCCGCTTTCCCCGCGGCGTCATAATTCCTTTCTCTCGGCGACGCCTTGCTGTTCGTGCGAAGACGTTGATAAGACCCGACGAGGAAGATTATGTCATCTGTTGTTCGAAGAATGTCACGTAGATACTTTGGATATTTGTCGCGGAAAAGAAATTTATCTCGACACCCCGAAATGTTGCGGTTGTTTCGTGAAGATTCGCTGGGGATTAAATGTGATGTTTGTCGAGTTTTTAGCAGGCAGAACATCATAAATGTGATGTATACATTTTTTTGAAATACGATAATCCTCGTCAAAAAAAACGCGTGATGGCGCAAAATTATTGGAATGTACTTGTAACATTTCCAATGAATTGTTACTTTATAACCCGTTTATTGAAACTCGTTTATTATGAAAGTCTCATACACAGTTGTGGCGTATAAACGCGCTCTCTTTCTGCCATTTAAAAGCTTGTAATGTACTATCTACATACAGAATCATTTATTTAAACGTTTCCGAAAATTAAACTGAAAATAAGTTTTGTTTTAGTTTTTGTCGCAGTTTGAGTAAAAAGAAACTTACAACCAGTACAGACGATTACACCCAGTATGGAAAGAGAAACTGTTCTTTGATGTAATCCCACTAAAAAATCACTAAAAAAATCCTCAGCAATTCACACAGTCTCTCTTTCTCTCTTATTATTAAAATGTTTTTCTCATGCGTAAGTTCTAAAATAAGACAAAATCTTCTCAACTTTTTATCTGCTTGAATATTTAGAGTAACAGATTAGAAAAAGTTGTTTTTGCGCAGGTAATTAATTTATATGATTTTTCCAAGGAACAATTTGAATAAATCAGTTTGGGGAATCTGTTTAAATATTTATATTAGCTTCTATTATTACTATGTTATCGGACACAGAATAATAGCGTATGTTTAAAGCACAAACATAATGTTCTTTCCGCAACAGAAAATTAAGTACAGAGCAATAATAATACTAGTACTTTGCATTGGCGAGTTTGCCGGAGCGATGCAACGGGAACTGCAATAACAGTATCTTATTTAGATAACCAGTCGTGTACTTTCAGTAACAGCCCTTCAATTGCTACTGACTCTCCTTTCTTTATGTTGTAGGAGACCTGTGTACTTAGTGTACTTGACTTAAATCCGGGAACTCTCTCAGGGAATACATTACTTGAGAACAGCGAAATTTAATATCCCTTTTATTTTCCGCTGGTTATCGCTTTCCGTCTTTATATTTCAGTGTTCCAAGCATGTATCATTTAATTGTTGACATAAAAATTGATTCCTCAGCATTGTAATTATGCTGATATCGAATTTACAGATTTCGTAATTATCTTCCGTATTATAAAATTCCTATTCAGCAAAGCAGCATATATTATTACACAACGCGCAATCGAGAATGACGTAATCTGTATAGCTATCGTCATCAACTTTTTCAACTCCTATGTAATTTTGCATACAAAGTGTTGTACATGCATAATGACGACATTGCGGCTATTTGTGCATCTGGCGTTTCGTTCCCATCAAATTTAATTGACGTGAACGTCTTTGTTCGAGACTCGTCAACTGTGAACTTCTCGTGAAGCTTGTGGCGTAATGCTAATTTTTCTTTTCTTCCTGCACTTTCGTGGGTCAGCGGCTTCGGAACCGTCATACCGCGAAGCGAGTTGGACGGCGAGTTGGTCGCAATGTAACACAGTCGGCTTCACTGATTGCCAATATGGCGCAACGTATAGAGGACCACACTGTGCCGTTCTATACCTGCGATGGTTGCGGACCCACAATGTGCCGCGGGCGTTAATTTCCTCGTGAAACGTATTGCGCCCCTGCGATTCAATTGTTCCATCCCACGGCGTTGCTACGCCGCGATGGCTCAACTGAAGTTCATAATGACGCGGTTCTCTGCTGGCCCCGTGTCCACAAGGTCGTGTCGTTCGTTAAGCGATTCGAAAAGGATATGAATTTTGAGGCCGTATTTCTCAAGATTTTTATTGGAAATTATTGCAATTATTTCCTTCGTCATGATCATATTGATCTCAATCATCTCGATATTTCTTGATTCACATAATGTGTTTCTATCCGGATTCCATCCTCTTGGTTGCATCAAGATGCGGTAATTTGCCGAGAATGTTTGTTATAGAAAAAATAAACAATCAGCAGCGAGCGATCGCAATTTGCAGATTGAACTGCGTCTAGAGGTGCTCAGTCTCAGGTAGGAGAGATCGAATGGTTTTTCGCAAATTTGCAACCTCCGAATTTACGGTGTACGGTACACCTACCGCAAATACGTTTCAGCTAGTACAAATTCTATGACAGCGACATAGATTAAACTTTAGGCCTCGGGGTAACTGGCTCGGGGCGCACTAGTTTTCACATTCCTCTTGCGTTTCCACCCTCTTCGCCTTTGGCGTGCAAGCAGGGCGCGTGATTGTTTCTCTCGCGGCAGGAAACAAATCCGCGCGCGCGATGACAACGTAACACGCGCTGCATTCTAACGGGTTTCGTCTATCAGCGGGCATGCCGACGATGCAACAAAAGCGTTGTTGCACATCGTTTCGCAGAGTGCTGTTTGTCGCTTTTACGTCGTGTGTTTACGCACCGTAATGAATTCGAGATAGTCTTCCACGCCCGTTACTCTCCGGTTTCGTTGTGCTTCACACTCTTCTACGTATTCAATTAGTTGCAGCATATTGCATACATTGGATCTCTGCATACCTGGATGGTTTACAGCGCGTTTACGCGCTATGATGTATTACTAGAGCATGATACATCGTGGTCACTCAACGTGTACTTGCATCAGCGGTGATCCCTTCGTGATGTCGCCAGTTTTCATTGAAGCATGATATTGTGACAAAATATCGCGCAAAAATGTCACCCTCGAAAAATTCATTTGCTACAATTTTATGTGATTGATTATTCTTGTTATAACATCATCGATTAAAAAAGATTTATTTTACGAAGATGTATTTTAATTAAATATTTAGTTTGAACCATCTTTATCAATAAATTTTACCTCCGTATTACTCGAGAGAGGAGATCAATAATTTTAAAAGCTGCTCAGGAATTTACATCAAATAATGCAGGCGAAATAAAACGATGAAAAAATGCAGCGCGACGGAAGACGCGGGGGTTGAAAATGCGGATGCGCATTTTGCTCCGTGACGGGAGCCATTGCTGACTCGTTTGCAGGCTTGTTTCGTAACATCGATTATTCAAGAGTCTACGTCACTTTCGTGGAAACGTTCCATCTCGATAATTCCGGCTACCCATCCACCCCGGATGGGGGTTGCTAACCCCGCGAGTTGCACAACAATGATTGATATGAACGAACGAAATTCACCCCCGCGCGCGAATCTAATCGTAAGAGATCTCGAAAATTTCGTGACACGCGTATATGCCGCGTTATGAATGTAATACGTGTGCTAGGCGTGGTATTTTTTGTCATATAGATTTTATAATGTAAATTATCTTCAGTTAATGTAAGTATCTTCAGTTAAAAAGTTCGTATAACTATTAATATTTCACTGACGCGTGCAATACATTTTGGATTGGCTTTATTTTTCTATTTGACGAACAAAAATTGATTCTGCTCACGACTTTCATTTAAAGCAATTAAACAACGTTTCAACTAGTAATTTTGAATATTTGCATTGATCAGATCAACTATTCTTGCTTTGTGCAGTTAACCTTTGGTAATTATATCGCTGTGGACGAAGCTGTCAAGTACATACCTCATCCAGATGACCCCAACAAGACACTACTCAGGCAGGAAGCGGTGGTTACTGTCCGGGGGGTACCACTGACCAACTATATGGAAGACCTATTAGCTTCGAAAATTTCCTTCAATGCAAATAAAGTAAGTAATTTCGCTTTACTTAAATACTGCTTAAATACTGTTGCTTGCAGTTCTCAGAGAACTTAAAAAATCGGATATTAATAGGATTATAAATTTTATTACACAAGCCACTTTTATTTGCAACTTTATTATGTCGCTTTTGAATATTAATAAAACTGAGGCTTGTTCTTTTTTACGATCGGATAAGAAACATGGCAGAATTCGCAGAACCTCCAGAGAGATGCAGATGCACGGGGAATTTTTCCGTTGCCCGTTATTGGCGCGTTTTCAATTCGGCGAATGATGCCAAAGATGCGTCATAAAAAAATGCTTCATAAAACGCCAGTATATTCGCGTGCTATAAAAATTTATATGAATGATAGTCCGGCTGTTATGACACCTTTGCGATCACGCTCTATTGCGTATCTTCGTATTCTCGCACATGCACGTAATCTTGTTTTTTTCTTTCATTTTTAAGGGCCGACAAGGGTTGCAATGGGTGATCAACAAACTCGAATCCGAGATGAAGGAGTTTGCCTGAAAGGCCCGGCCGCCGTCGCGAAACTTCTGAACTGCCGCTATCAGCACAACATGAGCGCCGGCGCCGGTGGGGAGCGGCAACTTCTAGATCGAACGATTACGCGGATCAGAAGAACATTAACGTCCCGAGCTTCGTCAGAAACGAGCAGATGATTCGCCGCAGGCCACGTAGATCGCCTAATTGAATTTTGCGGAACTTGTTACTAACCGGTTTGCAGGAACGAACGGCTCCCTTCGAAGGGCAGTTGCCTCCGCAACCGTGTACTGGGGTCCAGATCTGCAAGGATTTGTCGAACGAGCGAAATAACACGACTGATTTAGAAAAATGAAAACGTCTAGATATAATTTAGGCAAAAATGTGCAATGACTTGACTGTTGAGTAGCAATCGCAGCGCTTGAATTTGTACTCGTACATATGTCATTTTCTTAGCCAATTTACCATGAAAGCATCGTGAATGAATCTGCTATAATCAGTCTTGATACAAATCCCCAAAATTATTTATAGGAGAGCTCAAAAAACAAAAACGTGTCTATATATGTAATATATATTTATTTTAATCGTACAAAACCTCATTAATAATTATTAGATACATCTTCCATACAACCGTATATCGTTTTTTTTTGTTACCTGCCCATATACCAAAAAAAAACGTGTATTTAACATGTCTATTACAATTATTACAAAAAGTTTTCGCTCGGCAAAGCAAGTTGCGCGACAAGCGCGTGTGAATCTACCATAGCGCCAACACACGAATGGGTCCATTGACCAGCCGAAGGTGAACAATGCAGACACAGACCTTTGCGAAACTATGTTCTCCGAAACTATGTCCGCCGGACTCTCATCCCTAGAAGAGCCAAAGCTCTTTGTTCCCTTCGAGGAGGCAACTTACAGCGTATTCCGAGATCATTGCGTAGCCTCTTTGATGCGTCTAATTTCGCGTCTGAAGATTGTACCGATCGCGCGGCCAATTAATCTCGTAGTTTACTCCTACACGCTATGAAATGAAAATTTAGCCGTCACATTGATTCCTTTCGCATTAATTTAGACGATCTTATCGGTTTCTCTCTTTTCTGAAAGCATGTCTTCTGCTCTCTCGATCGGTGATTTTTTTATTTAAATTTGCCGATTCGCTTTTAAATCCCAATCGCGGATACATAAAAGCTTTCTGTGTCGACCGCAAAAGAAGTACAAAACGAAAGTGCGTCCTTTATATCAAAAAGTCGAATGAAAAGAGGAAGAGGAAGTGATTCATGTACGGCCCACAAGCCGGGCTCTACACGAGCCGGGATGCTTTAATTTAGCAAAGTCAATATGTACGTTGATTTACCTACGAGCTTGGTGGTTCGATAGGAAAACCAGCAGGCATCGAGCACCGTGGTGCGTGGGCCACGTACAAAGGATACTGCTCACTGCTCTGTGATCGGAAGCTGTCAATATTTGTCTGCGTCGGGTAACAGAGAGAGCCAGCAATGAACCGTAGCGTCATCAATTATCTCTTACATACCACCATCAAACGAACCGCGTGTCAAATTTATCCTATCCGTCCTATGTCGTTTCGATTCCGCATCATCCGATTGCGCGGTCCAATCTGATGACGATCGTCTAAAAGACGTCGGCCCGCCGACGGAAATTGTCTCCGGCTGAAAGCAATAATGACTCGGCCGAAATTCCGATCCGCTCGGCCGGAAATTGCTGGGAATGCCGAGTTTGGCCTTCCAATGGTGAATCGATCCCCTGCGCGTACATCGTGTGCTTCACGCGTGAAAGTACTTGGGCAGCCCGCACAAAGGCTCTCGAAGGGTAGTTAGGATGGCCAAATGCTCGGGGGAGAGAGAGAGAGAGAGAATGGCATTGAGATATTTCGCGAATGGTGTTGCGAGTACTGTGATGTGGCACCTTGACCGACGTGTCAAGGTCTTCCGCACGAAGCTACTGGAAAGATATTAATAAATTAAGTTCCTACGGTTGATTTTTACTTATATACTGCAATCTTATGTATTCGATTATATTGTACATCAAAAATGTCGAGAGCAAAAACTGCATTCTCTTCTTATGTTCCATGTTTACAAATTTGATTTGGGCCTCTCGCTACTTTGGATTTCTAAATTTTCTATTTCTGCAACATTTACGATTTCGAATAGGCCAGCGCGACGCAGCGCGCGCAATCGAGATACACGTGCGTATTATATATTTATCTTATTGTTAGTATCGCGATGAAACCGACGAGCTCCTCTCGCCTTATCCATATTTAGATTACAATGCTTTACATTAGAGACGATACGGACGAAGTGGCAATACTCGGGGGACGAAAGTCGCTCTCGTGCGCGGTTTTCGGAAGATCGGAGAGTGTCTCGCTGCTTGCCTCGGAACTCGTGATTCTGCAATGAGACTGCAGCGGCGCGCGGAGGATCCTGATGCCGACTGTCGTCGTTCTCTCTCTCTCTCGTTCCTACCCCGAGCTTTCGGCGTATGTATCCGAGCTCGTAAAAAGGATTCGCCTTTCAGTCGAATCCCGTCCTCGATCTCGTCTCTTTGCTCCCGTTTCCCCCGAGAGAGGGTGAGGTTCGAAGAATCGTCGAAGGGCTCATGGTTTACACATCGTGACGGCGCTCTCTCGTCAAAACCCGTAAAAGCTCTCGGGGACGATCGACTCTGAGAGCTAGCAAGCGGTCAAGGAGATCCTCTTTGGCGTTGCCGATTCACGACCTCGTGAAAAGCCATCCGCCGCAGTCTCGGCGCTCGTCTTATTTCCCTCGCTGCGCTCCTTGGCGCCGATAGCCTCGAGGGGCTGCAAAGCGGTGTCGATTTTGTTGCAAATAATAAATTCGACCGAAACCCACTCACCCGTCCGTCCACCATCATCACCATTGGCCGGTTGAGTGCGTCCTCCTGAAAAGTTCTAACTGTTTTATTTCCAGCGGACGTTTTTCAAAGTTTCGAGAACGCACTTTCGCGTGCTCCGATCGTTTCCGGTTATGGAACCGGAGATAGAGGAGAAAAAGTTTTCCAATCGTAATAAATAAAACGCATTGTGATACTTAATTCAGAACGTTCCCGGTAATGGAAACAGCGTATTTGATTTGCGAGAGAGTTCTTTTCGGAATAGAGCGAACATTCATCATTAAAGTCCATTCCGTTGTTTCCATATTCAGTCGTGTTATTTTTCAATTAACTGTGATAGAGGCAGTATCGCGATTTTAGCGTGGAATTCTTGGTTTTCGCTGATTATCTTCTGGCGTTGGTTCCGGCTTGCCTGTCAAGCTGCCATTTTACTTGCGTCAGTAGATAAAGAGAATTGGCCGCAAACTAGCAACCGATGTTCACAAACTCGGTGTATTTCTAAACCAACTTCGTCAATACATCCCGTTTTATCCTTTCTGAGAAAGAACTTTTAATGAGTTCGCGTACACTGTTTAAAGATTTAAAGTTTTGCGAGCTTCAAAGAGATCGTGCCATGCTTTTCTAAAGTATTACAAGCAGGGTGGAGCATTATTACAATGTACAGAACGTCTGCGATATTACATCGTAAAAATTGCCTCTGTATATTAGTTTCTCTCTTTCTCTTGCTACCTGTTTCCTATCAAAAATTCTTCATCAAAAGAAGAATGCATTCTGTGAACTAGGGAAGAGAAGGAGGAAGCCTTTGAATCTAATAAGATTACAAGAATGCTTTCCGTATTAAAAATAATTTTAATCAGACTTATATATGCATATCGATATATAGTATCGATATATTTACGTTGATGCAGCGAAAATCTAAGGCTGACAGAAGCAAAACTGAAATTTAAGTATCTATTGTATTGTCCATCAACGCTTTCCGTAAGTGATCATTTCGAGGCACAGCGCAAGCAGCGTTTATTAAAATTACATCCTCAATTTTACGTTCCGGTCGTTCAAGTCTCCTCACCGTACTCACGAAGATAATGGCGCGAGGCGAGTGTAAATAATTGCTGAACTTGATGAGCATCAGCGAACGGCGGCCATGAGCAACAAGCGATCTTCTAGTTAAGCAGTATACGTATTTCCCGAGCACTGGTAGCTAGTTGCGGCAAAGTTGATCGCACGAAATTGACCAATGTCAACGTTGTATCGTCGTGACTACGCGAGTACATAGTTGTTCACCGTAAAGCAGATACATAGATAATAACGGGAGACGTTGAGCCGTCGTGGACGACACGGCGCATACGCTCGCCCTATTAGCATACAATTATCTTTATGCTTCTTTTATGATTCATATTTAGTGCCGGTTTCGTCGCCGCCGCTACCACCACCCCCTGCTGCCGCGTCGGGACCGGCTCAAAGTTAGCAACTTTTACGATCGCACTTGTTTCGAAACTTAACGTAGCCAGTGCTTGCCTGTTATCGGGTCCGTCACGATTCGCTTGCACCCTTGTTAAACGTGCCCCGGAAAGTACTTTCGAGAACATGCGCTACACGAAAATTTATCGCCATACGTGCGAATAGTCGACAGATGCGACACACGTCAATTATATTTGCTTTGTCGCGCACATCGAAATTACCGCGACTACAGCGAGTTTCCAGATCAAACGACGACGATAAGATCAGATATTGCGTATCGACAAGTTTTTATAACACTGTGTAAAATACCACGAAATGTAATATAAAAGATAAAAATAATTTTTAATAACAAACTGGAATATTTTGCTGTGTGCCTTTTTTATTCAAAAGATGCCTCTTGCAGTCTCTTTTATTGAACAATATGACACGAATGTATCGGTGATTCTTGCTTTCTGTGCATATTCATGTGATTTACATTACGACAAATGATACTGTGTGTCCCTTTTTTGAAATAACGGACGAAAATGGTCGCTATGGTAACGTACGGTAATAAAATACGGTAACGAAGAGATACGTACCTGCGTGCTCGGATGGTACCCCGCGCCGTTCCGCACGTTCTATGGCTATGATCGCGCCTCCAATGACCCACCATTGCCAACGGCTACCCATTAATTTAATTAATACGCATCCATTCGTACCGGCACGCAAGCGACCCATTTCCGCCCTTTATTTTGCACCATTTGGATTTTACTTTAACGAAATGCTAGATCGGATTTGTATACACGCACGTGTTTCCACACTGCACTCCATCCTAGTTTTTATATAACTGCATTTTTTCGCCAGCTTCTCATCGAGGTTGCAAAAAAATACGCATATATTCGGTTGCAGGCAGCCATCGTCAGGTTAATGAAAATTGTCTGAATAATATATTCTTCGTTAGACGTAATGAAATATATTATGCATACAAAACATTCTGATGTCTTATTATAACGAATTTTTTTTACTTTGTTCTTCTAGAAAATATAAATAATTATGCATAAACTTAAGTAAAACTTGCAAGTACAAAATGAGCAAAAAATCGATTAGCCTTTTTCCGGGACACATTTTATTTTATAAAATGAGATATTTTATAAAATTTTACAGAATCAAGAATTATTACGCATCTTACCGAAAATGTAACTTTCCGCAAATGTGACGCAAATGTGAGTAATAAAATCCGCGCATTTACGTTTGTACATATCACGATCATAAATTTCATCTTGCGCCCATTATCTTTTGATATTAGCATTATGTGTCCTATTTATATGTGTACATATTTTGCTTTATTAGAGATTCCTACTCTCCGCGCAGAATGCACATGCACAGAATGTACGTTTATTATTTAAATTGTACTATGCACATTTTATTATCCGGTTTAAATGGAGTCTCACGCACCGGATGGGACGCGAAAACGGAGGAGCGGTTAGTCTGTTTGATATTCATTCCTTCCCATTATTCGCGTTCAGGAGTCACCATCAACGTAGACAACCGCCGTGCAAACATACGTGAAGAGCTGGCTGGCTGAATATCCTGCGATCCCGTCGAGGCAGGAAGGTGTAAGTACCGTGTTAGTCTTAGGGGTTATGTCGCAGCTAGCAGAGCTAACTAATAGCCTCTTAGCCTCGGCTTAGGGAGGATCATGCTGGAAGCGACCGCACCCTCCTTGGCTCTCAGACTCCGGAGCAAGCCCCTTAACCCTGGATGCGATCCTTAAGCTTGCGCCAGGCTTGCAAACGGCCGATTTCCTTCTGCCTCCTCCCTCCCCACTCCCTCATCTCACAGTAGATTAGCGTTGTTGACTGATTTTTAGGTCTTGACCTGAATATAATTATAAGTGCGAACTGCTCTGGAGTGAATTTATGTCTGTAACTGACTGAACTGCGACATTGGGAAATTTGTATTGTTGTATTTCATTACTTTATAATTTTTTTCTAATATATGTATAAAGAATAATAGCTGGTAAATAATAAGCGAATCAATTTCCATGGAAAATTGTACTAACAATATTGCTATATTGTTTTATTCTGTTATATTGAGTGCTATATATATATATATACATATATATATATATATATATATATATATATATATATATATATATATAGTATATTTTAACTACAGAAAGCAGATAACTACGATGATGATGGAAATGTACATTATCTCTTTAAGCAACTAGAAAATGTATGAACTGGAAGGAAAGTCTGTTTTGTTTCATCGTTTATGCATACAAGAGAGTCGAGTTGTAAAGAGTTGAAAATGTGATAAAAATTATCCGGAAGGCAGAAAGTTACAAAAAACATCATGTAATAGTCTATCGTGAAGCACGCAGAACATTTTTGCGAAGTCTTTCCTGTATTCAGCTATCTAAAAGTTTCAAGTAGAGCATTAATAAAGAATGTGCTCCTAAAAGTGTACACCAATACACGGATACCGACTGCTCTCGTAGTCATTTTTATGCGCGGTACATGCGACATTCTGAAAGCAATAAGCTTTACGGTCGCTTAAAATAAGTTTCTTAAAGCATTAATAAAGCGGTTGCATATGCATCAAATTTGCCAATAATTCGCGATGGGTCTTTATAGAAAAGTTCAAACTATAAAGCGACAAAAGAATTCATTAGGCGAAAATGATGCCGTGCGCGTAATAATAAACTAGCGAATTTATACACTGGCATATTGGCGTACTGAAATTTTCTCTCTTTCTCCGACACGGAAAGTTTCGAAACATTACGACAGTTTCGTAAACTCCCGGCGGAGGCAATATAACGTCATTATCTCGTGGCGTTCGCTAAAGAACCGGTGCATCGCGAGATTTATGGCGGCGATATGTAACACCTATGCGGACCTTTATCGACGACAACGAGATGTCCTCCTCGGCCAGCGACAAAAAGCCGATAGGACACAAGTAAACAAATCCACGAGAGTTCGGGTTCGCGGGTCCTCGACGTGCCATTCATTAATTAAATCCCGCTTAAGTAGCCGAAGCATCCGAAGCGCCGGTAAATAATGGGACAGTTGGCAGGATGTCCCGATAAACTGGGACGTCTGGGTCGCCCTAACTCGAACGTATATGCCACCGTTTGTTTCTCCGTGAAATTAATTCGAGCTCGCGGGAGCCCGCTTCGAAGGATTGGACAGCCCACCGGCACGCCGGTAATATTTCAAAGCGGTGAAAACCTGCCGATACAATGGCGACGTCGGAACTTGTCTCCCTTTTGGGCTACTAAATAAATTAGCTCGCAGGTAACGCCCAATCGTGATCGGCTTCGAGCGGCTTTTTGCGTTTCATTCGCGCGGAAAAGCGTGTATTGTATGTTTATCCGATAATTTTTAAATACCCACGGGCAAATATTTGCCGTTCACTACTGCGCCAATCTCGATGTTGCGCTTATACTTGCTCGTTAATAGAAAAATATAATTATTGTCCATTTATTAATTATAATTCAATTGAATCTTTCTTAATAAATATTCAGAAATTAATAGAAAATATCGTACATAAAGAAAAGATACACAATAAATGAAATGAGACCATAATGGTTCAGGAGCATTTAGCGGATATTTCGCGCGCTCGTAATTATGATAGTTTAATTGTCGGCGTCCTAATCGTAGCTCGTGATCTCGAGAATGTCCTTACTGCAGGCAGACGATGATGCTACCACGTCGTTCGTGTGTACGGTGTCTGAATACGAAGTGTGGATCCCGGTGACTGAATCCGCCTCGAGGGTAGTTTACAGGACAAGGGGACAATAATCCCGGGGATGGTGGCGGTTCGACCAATATTGCGAAAGTTTCCGAGCTTGTTCTTGGACTGTTAAAGTTCAGCCGGTCGTCTCTTCCGGAGACGACTGACACACGACCGCGAGACAATAAGAAATGCAACTCGATGTTCTGCAAAAGTCTCTAGACATTGACGAATACTCACCATTTTTTCCTTGAGATATATTACGTCATATTTTAAGAGAGAAGAGCACTCTCCGCGCACATTCGCTCGTTGCTAGACAACAATCATATGTACATTATTAAATGTTCCGTGTTCTAGTCGTATCTGTCATCAGATAAAATCTCTCTCTCCAGGAATAGGTACTTATTTTACAAATTTTTGTCAATTGTTTACACATTATAGTGTAGTATAAAGTTGAAATTGTCCACTTGAAATGTTTTTATCCCTACATACTATAATTTTAAAGAGACCAACAAATATAAGAGTAAAATAGAAAATAAAATCAGGTCACTATTTTTCTAGAAATTTCAAGCGAAGCCACTTTTTGTAATATTATTAGAAGTAAAAATATCATTTACTTATTCATGTGAAAAACATCAATCAGGTTTTTGTTGCTTCCACATGTATTATAACAAAAACGACTACTGATATAGAAATCGATCGCCGTAAACTATCGGGGTCTTAAACATCGGCATTGTCGTTGCGAAAACGTGGCGCATCAAGTTTGAGGGCGGCAAACGGGCCGCAGTAAAATTATCGAATATACCGTTTTCTTGCGAAACTTTCATTTAGCGGAAAGCATAACCCATTGCGGATCAATTCTTCTGAAGATGCAGACTTGCGTTTACCGCGGAAATTTACGCCACCGATTCTCACGTTATAGCCCGATCATTACGACCGATGCGCGTAAAATCGCGAGATTATATCCGACCGAGTGAGAGGGAAAGAGAGAGAGAGAGAGAGAACGCGATCGTTTTCTGTCTACAGATATTTTTATGGGACTAACGTGGTGACGAGATATACACGTGAGTTTTGCACGCGCAATCAATTGTAAACCGTCCACGCAATATCGCGTTGGTGCTCGATCGGCTTCTAGGATTCGTCAAGACCGTTTAACGAACCGTTTAAAGCGCAGATAACGAAAAAATGATCGACAAAGTGTAACAATGATAATACGGACGTACAACGTTTTTTCGCGGTTGTTGTACTCGTCGTCGCTCGCGGTAGTTGTAAAGCGCACGCCGTAACACCTCGACTGTAGTTTAATGAAACGTTAACCGCACGTTCGCTTAAAAAAAGTGTGTCGGAGATGCTGTAATATTTTCTATTTCCCATCACCGCTGCAGTTTTATTTAAAACGAATTTTCTAGAATAGAAATAGAAAACTAGAAATTTCAGAATCTCTGATATCTGAGAAATGTAATGGCTGGTTTTATTCGTTATTTATTAATAACAGATTAATAAATTAAATTATACCGCTCTAATTAATGACGGTTGTCATAATAAAATGTATGATTAAATCATGATTAAATATAAAATATGTTAATATGGAACATGTGGTAAGAGGAAATATCTTGAGGCTAAAGTCTCTTATTCAGGTCGTGTAAAGTGTTAATAAAGTACTCCAATAATCCTTTTGCGGCAGAAAAATTGTGATGTTCTTTTTGGTAGTGAACAAAGCGTTTTAGCTATAAAATTTAAACTGAATGGAAGGGAAATTGTATGGCTAACATACTTTTTACAGGCCAACTGCTTCCACGACTCGTATTGTTTAATCGACTGCTCGCTGGCCTGTGTAAACTTACATTCGCAAATGTTGACACAGAACTCACACGATTTAATATCTTTTCGCGCGATCCTTTAGCTGCGGTACGTGATCTGTGGTTTCTATTTAAGTAGCTATTTAAAGACTCATACATATCGTCGAGAAACAGCAATACGAAATTATCGCATCAAAATTATTTATGCAGTAAGATTTATCAGAACTCATGTGGCTTGACATTATAACATTTATAACAGATTCAGGACACAGAATAAATCAATAAATGACGCTCGCTTTAAATATTCATCCCTAGAGCGAAGTTCTTCATAATTGACTTATTTCTCTCCTTCATATCTTACATTATGTATCCCGTTAGTAACAAAACTCACACCAATCCAAGTATTGGAGAACCGCTAACAAAAGAGTTATTACCGGATAATAAAAGCACCAGCGAGGTCTCGTGCGACACATAAAGCAGCGCGCGTGCAGGTGCTCGAAAATGTGGCCGTAAATGATGGATCCTGATGAGCCCCTGGATACCGGTAGGATGTACCTAACATTTCATTCCATGAGCGTCCTAAAACGCCCGTTAAAAGGCGACCCTGGGTGGATGCAACAGCGAAGCGACGTTCTCAAATCCCTCAAACTTCCGGCATTGGTTTGGCAGAGATGTCTACGGACCACCCTGCCGACGTATAACTGCGTATGTGGTTGTAACATACTTGCCGCAGTGCTCGGTAATACTTGTGGTTGGGCATAAAGCGAGTTTACAAACGACTTGCACGCTTTTCCTGCCATCGCATTTTCCCTAGTGTGGTCTCAACGACCGCGCGAGTGGAATGCGCGAGTTCATACCAGAAGACACCGCTGTGTGAACGAGAGCAGACTGGCAACGTGTAGCATTGCTACGTGCACGGTTCATCCGCTTCCGGTTCTCCAGCGGGAGTGTTCGTGTCTTCTCCGCCGGAATTGTTCCCGAAATTCCTGCGGAATGCATATCGATAGACGCACAGTTACCTCGAGGTAACTGTGCGTCTATCGATATGCATTCAAAAAAAGAATCTCGCAGAATCGATTCTGCGAGATTCTTTCTTTAAACTACAGCATTATCAAAAAACGGTTCAGATTAAGAATAGGAAAATTACTGTAACTTAAGTTTGCTCTTGGAAGGATAAGATGATGGAATTTATTAACTTCCACGTACGGTGATTTAAAAATTTTCAAAATTCATTCTATTAGATTTGATTATTGCATACTTTCTGTCGTATTTCATGCGCTAGTCTTTGACACGCAATAAATTATTATTATAAATTATTATTAATATGTTATAAATTATTATATTTGGTTTTGACCTGCGTTACTACATAGTATGCAAAAGTAATATGCAACCAACCTAACAGTTCAAAAACAAATCTAATAATAATTTATTGCGCGTCGGAGATAAACGCACGAAATGCAACAGAAATTATGCAATAACTTAATATGTAATATATTATCCGATACAAAATACAAAATTCTATTTTATTAAATAGAATTTTAATAAATAAAAGAATACTTATTCGGGATTGTGGAAAAAATAGAGATTAAATAAAAATAATTTAAATTAAACTCTCATCTGAGTGTTTCATCTGAGCTACATTATAGCAATAAAGCAACAATTTAGTAATAAGAATAGTAATAATACTAATAGTTGAAGATGAGAAGTTTAAAGTCAGTCCGTGTGAAATGGAAATGGTTCTTGAATACGGCGAACGTTTACGAGAAGGGAAATGGTGTTGGCATTTGCAATAGTTTACATTTTACAATAATCTTGAACTTTGATGACCGCCAGTACGAAACGGAATGGAAAGCTAGATTGTACTGCTGGTACGTGCCAATACGCTTTTCCACGGTTTTCGTACAAACGAGATTTTCAGTTACAAGTCTTGGAGTCAGATAAGAGAGTATGGACAAATGTGCAACTATTGTTTTGCTTTTCAGTATGAAGATTACGCAAGTTTATCATTGGATAAATGTTTATCTACTACTCCGTGATCGATAATATATTTTATATTTTTTGTGATTTTCTGTCCTTTTCCACATATTATTTACTAAATTATCTTTTACATAAAAATTATTTTTGATATAAGAAGAAATATATATTTGGTCTTTTTTTACATTTTTTAGGTAGATATTTTAATTTTATAATGAAAGAAAGTGGTTGGGAATTAAAGCTCGGTCAAGCAACGCAAATATACATAAATATTTAGATGACTGAAGTAATTTTCTAAAATAAATTGATAATTTTTGTGACCATTCCATATTTTATTTAGAAATATTTACAACTTTAGTATACTGAAAAATAAAAATATGTTGTGTACATCAGTATCAGTATCAATATCATTGATATCACAGTATCAGTACGTTTCATTTTCTATTTATAAATAATCATGCATTTATGACAATGTATCAAACGGTTAAAAATTTTTTTTAAGTTGACGTTAGAACGTAGGGAACGGAAGAAATGGAGTTTTAGCACCCCGCGTAAATCCTTCAAAGAGGATGCGGGATTGTGATTCGCTTGGGAAGGAAATCGGCCTAACCAGTTCGTAGCACATCACGTTCTCGTATAATAACGGATCGTGGAAACTCATACGCGTCACTACTTCGTAAGCCTGCAATCTACGAGGGTAGAACCCCCATACATTTTCCAAGGATCTTTACGGCTCTCAGCGCCCTGCTCCGTGTGTACTTTAATTAGCTCGGGGTTCCTCGTCTCCGTCTGGCTTGACGGTACCTTTCAACCTTCCAGAGGCTGATTCTGAGTGAGCACTCGCGAAATTGTCTCACGTGCCCGTGCTCGGGCTTTATTTGCCCTGAACTTTGGAGCTTCGGAGCTGGAAGTTGGTCGAAATCGAAGTTCCGCGGCGAAGTGACAACACTGCGTTATATATCTCTGAAATCTTAATAGAAGTGACACGGTGATTACTTCGTCGTCGATAGGACTTTACCGCTTGGGATGTGTCACTGTCGAATGTTTGATTTAGCGATGACATCGCAGACTCGCCAACTAGTTTGATAGTAATTGGATCGTAAAATGAAACAAGTATTCATTGTAGTCCAACGAAATTAGAATCTATGTTATTCTTATCGTCGATGTTGCCATAAACATTTATTCAAATAATCTCAAACAAATAATTTGCAATTAGCGTTACGAGAGTCTTTCAAAATTACCTGACATTTTTCAAACATCTGATTTCTTAGTCACGGACGACAAATTTACTCCAACTTGGCAATCACCCGAGAAGGAAAGAATAATATAAGGCTAAACTCTCAATTTAAATATAAATTACTGATTATTGATCGATACTACGAGATAATACCTCCAATTCAATCGGCAGTCAACGTATCGATCGTTTAATGCTTACTTCAAGCATCTGTCAATTATCAATTATTACGTGACAGTTTTTGCGGAGCCCAAACAGGTTTAACGTAGACACGGCTTAATGTGTATGCAAGTTTCGTAACACACGAGTCAACGAGATTGAATGTCCTTGACGACTAATCGATGAGGAGCGATATCTGCCGGAAGGCAAGAAATTAAATAAACGATCATCTACACTTCTACAGATAGAAAGAGAGACGCCTGCTGGCAGATGGCATCGTCACAACTACGTCGTGCCGAGCACGACGCGCGTGAAGAAATCGCCGCCGGACGGAGATAACTCGCTCGTAGTGTTCCGCGTGCACGCACGTTCGAAGGAAGCTTTTCTCGGTACGGTATCAGTCGCCGACGACACCGTCCGCGTCGCCGCGTGCACTCCGTGTCTCACTCACGACGGAAAGCCAGGAGCGCATCAATCGGAGCGTGCCGGCTCACACGTTTTCATTCGCGGCTTCCTTTTCTGGCGACTTCGGTGGGCCGACTTCGGTGACTCGTGCCCTGCCACTAACACGCGCGTGCTCCCTGTATTCCCGTGAACGTGATACGACAACATGACGACCGAGCAACACGAGAACAGTGACTTTCGGATGCGATCGCGCAGAACGAAGAGCGTCACGAGGGCGGAGGAGATTAAGAAGGCGGAACAAATGGTCCGCAGATCGCAGCCGGACAAACCGTGAGTACGCTTACACATTACACCGCCACAGTGACTCGTCTCGCTCGTCTCCACTCACGCGCTTGGCGTTTCATGCCTTTCATGGAACGTGGTTACGACGTCACGTCGCGTCGCTGTGTATCGGCGAGCTGCAGACGACGATGACGATGACGATGACGAGGACGACGAGGACGACGGTGAGAAGCAGGGTTTGTTGTACGGTCCCGCGATGACGGCATTCGCCATGTGTCGCCAAATACACAACGACGCGAAATTTTTAGCAGCCTCAAGAGACGCACGACATAACAGACGCGCTTCGTTTAACGTGCGCATGCGCGCTCCACGCCGCATCTGGTCGGCCGCCGGGGAGGGGATGCTCCATTCTCGGTGAATGCGCTCCGTCTTGCTCTCACTAGCGCTCTCGCTCCGATGAGCGTTGTAATCGATGTCGAAGATCAGCTGGTGCCTTGCGTGTGATTGAGCTACAGTTCGTTTCATGGGTGTCATATCTCGTACGACCTGATCGCGGAATAATAAACTTTTTAACGGATACGCGGCGCCTATTCCGGCAAAAAGAACAGCGAAATTGGTTTCGAGTTGACGGTGAGGTTTCCACGTTCATAGCGCGTGAATGGACGTCTGTTTTGTCTATGATGTTATGTGCCAGCAATACCGTGTACACGGTTTTGTTTGTTCGAAAAGTTTGGGACCTGACTCTGGCGTTTCGGTTCTGCGACCGCCATGGCCGTGTGCCGTCCATTTACGTTTGTTGAAAGCATCATCGAATAACAATCAACCGTAACAATTTCATCAATATCGGTCGACACGCTCAAAAGATATCGATATCTGTGTGCCGCCAGTTCGGTGCACTTTATTGCGGAAACGCAATGGAACAGAGAACAAGCGTGAAATTTTGTTTGTAGAAATTATCACAATTGCCAAAACATTCGAGATATATCGCATCAAGTTTATAGTTTGGGTCGAAGTTCGTACGCGCTAAAATAAAATTCAAGGATGATCGTAAAAATTTATGTGACAGTGCAGATAAGCAAGTTGCCAGACATCACGTTCAAAGATGTATAGGAAAGGCAATGAAAAAATTATAATTAATGCAAATGCAACTTGTACGAATAATGCCAGAAAAACACGATCGATTTACGATAATTTAATTGACAACTTAAAGATTGGAAGATCTGTATCTTACATCTATCAAAATATTGAAAAAATAATTCGTGCATGCATAATACTGTGCATAGGTAATAAAACAAGCTGTGCATAATACACATGAGTAGAATAAGAGTTGAGTATAAACGTTTAACTCAAACTCATATTATTGTCTGAATGACATCACGTCTTACGTGTTTTTGAGGATGTGTGTGTGAACAACATTGAAATAATTATTTATGTGAGAATAACTTAGCATTAATTTGCATTCAAGATATTACACAATAACATAAGGTAATTTATAAACAAAATATTTCGTGAGAATCGCGTGTCGCATATAACATATAATCAAAGTACTTAAGTTAAATACCGAACAGTAAAATAAATCATCTGTTTTATTTATTGCTTATTTTAAATTTGTTACTATATCGTTAATCTACTTTTTATGTAAATTTACATACGCTATACGTACGTTTATCTTTGTGCGTTGTAATGCAATCGTCAATTATAGACTATATATAACGTGCTTCAATTGACCTTACTGCTTCAAGAAATGGCGTTGCATTTAAATTGTTCTGACGTATTGGCGTATTGTAGAATACAAAATTAATCCATATCTCGAGGAATACCGACCATGCAGACAAATGTGCCAAAGTTTTAGATATCCGTCCTACTGGACAAATCTTGTTCGTCAAACTAGGGTAAGCTTCTTCCTGATTGCATATAATTAGTGCACAGTACTAATTTCAGATCTTCACATCAGAATGATCTGTCTTATTATTGAAATATCGACGAAATATCAACTAATCAAATTAGACTTTAATTATATTATACTTATCTACTTATTTTGGTTATAAAGTTTCTAAAAATTTGTGACATTTCTCATGAGATATAAGTAGAACCTCATAAGATATTTCCATCATGATTTAATTATCATGAAATTTATAGTTAATGAAATTTATATGCATATGTAATCTACATAAAAGTAGGATTAAATAATATAAAATATACTTTATAATTGTAGCCATATAAAAATGTATTTGCCACTTCTATAATACTTTTGTTATCCACCTTGTTGGACAAAAGTATTTTTAAGATAATTCTTTTGTACTTTTTGTGTTCACTGTTTCATGCGTAATACATCAATTGTTTAACTCTCTCTGCGGTATTGCATTCTGTAATTCAATTTATGTTATTTATTTTTGCAAAAATTAATTGACCAAAGTAAAAATTATTTGCGGTCAATACTTAAAATCGTTTAATATAATAAAAACAATTATGAACTGACGCAATTGTGAAATATTTAATGGAATGTAGATATATTTAGAGATCTAGACATTAGCGTGCAAAAATATTAACTACTAGCGTCCCCCGTCCCGGCTTCGCCCGCGATATTTATGTATAGAA
Source organism: Ooceraea biroi (assembly GCF_003672135.1). NCBI lineage: Eukaryota > Metazoa > Arthropoda > Insecta > Hymenoptera > Formicidae > Ooceraea > Ooceraea biroi. Next base: position 6,568,036 of record NC_039512.1, read on the forward strand.
TTAAATAAAAACACATTTTACACCTTCCCACCCGTTAGGGGTGGAATTTCGGAAAACCCTCCCTTAGTGAGCACCTACGTGATAGTAGGAATATAAAATTTCAAGTCGATAGGTGCAGTGATTCGGGCTGCACATTGATGAGTCAGTGAGTGAGTGGTATTTGGCTTTTATATATATATATATATATAATAGATTAAATATTAACTATTATGAAAATTGACCCCACGTGAATAATTGTGAGATGGAGTCAGTAACAGTCTGAATAATTTAGCGTTTATTTATAACTATCTGTGGTATATATGAACATAGATGAAGGACAGTTTACGATTGGTCGAACAATAAATTCTTTCGAGAAATATTATGTACTTTTTAAAACAGCAAGTTTATTCTTTGTAAAATTAATTTTTTTAGATCATTTACGTGAATCGATAATATATTTTTGTATGATGTTTTATTTTTCAATAATATTTCATCTGTTATACATCACTATGATGAATGAAAATGGACAAGATATTATTTTAACTACAATTAATTGATTCCACAAAACTATCAGCGCATCTAACCACTGCTCGTTCGAAATGCTTTTTTAACCATATCGTAGAAAAATATTGATTTTCAATAAATTGAAATCAAAGCAAATATTTTAAAGCGGTTTTACATTAATAAAATATAAACAAAAAATTGTCCTAGATGAAATGTTTTATTTATAAAATAATATCTATAAAATAGCTATACACAGCAATGTAGATCTATATAAACCTAAAGAAACTAATGATGTACACATTTTACATTTATTATTTAAATATTTTATATTTCAAAACATCTTTGTTTATTAATTGAAAACTTTTCGTAAATGCTGAGTTTTTATGGGAAAATATCAATTTATGAAGTTTACAGCAATGGTATGTATTTATATGCGTAAATAAATGACAACTCTTAATGTTCAACCGTACTGGCCATGTTAATATAACAATATTATTATTATATTAAATACATGGCCAGTACGGTTGAACATTAAGAGTTGTCATTTATTTATGCATATTGATATCAACTGGTGAAGAAAAGAAGGTTTTTAACGTTGTCATTGTTTAATAGTATGTATTGTCGAAATAAAATAATTATCGTGTGAGTAGTCTGATGCCTCCACGACGGGTTAATGATTTCGACCTATCTGAATTCTCACTTCCGTCAGTTAGGTATGGCAAGGTTGTAGGTCAAGGTTAAGAACAACGAACTTTCGATCACGCGAATGCGAACAGTTAAACCTCTGTGCGTTCTGACGCGTCTAATTAAACTTCATGCCAAGGTTTTGCTTCGATGCAACCCTCTCGCGAAGCAGTCGTCACTCCTCCAGCGACTTCCGGAATCGCTGACGGTTCCATGAAGTGGAACGCACGGTGAAGTATGCGTGCTGGAGAACATCATGTGCTGTTAATTAAAATGTTAATTTAGGTGACACGGCGAGATTGCTCTCACGAAACGTTGTCGTTAAGCTTCCTCTGGACAATTTATGTCGCCCTTCATGTGTTTCAGTATTTTTGTTTTATATCAGATAAAGTATAATAAATATGATCTCTCTTCTCATTTAATGTTAATGTTTTATTGTAAATCTAGAAAACTGTCATGCATGCTTTTGTTTGATTTGTTGCAATTTTATTAAAATGTAATTAATAGTACATATTATAAAACTTGGTGTTATATGTATATCCGGAGATCTCTCTTGATAAATTGATAAGTAGCTGAAGACGAATGTATTTGTGCATTGCAAGTTTCTTATACAGCTATGCAGATTCAGGAATGCAACTGCTCTATTATCAAGTACGTTTCTCACTTGAGCAAGCATTCCGTTGGCAATGGAAACTAATAGATTGATGGGCTATTCATGCTTTAACTGGAAATTGAAGGGGAATACACGCGCACAATAATCTGAGTCGCCAATTAAAATATATCGATCTTTTACATCGATGAACAATGATTTTGCACAATATAAATTAATTGAGGAATGTTGACGGAAACTATATGCCGTGAAACGTTTCAAAGTTTGTTATAATTAAATACATATTCAGATTGTGCATATATGTAATTTATGTATACATACAAGTATATATATATTTTTATTTACGCATTATAAAATTCAATGAATTTATATATAATATTGATTTCTAATTAAATTATTAGCGATGAAAAAACTGTCGAATTCATTTATTCAATATATTACATAATGAAGAACTGAAATGAAATGTACAATATTACCAAAAACAAAAAATAGAATGTATAGATAATATTACCAAAGCATTTATATTATATCCATAATTAATTAATTGACATATTTAATCGCGATTTTAATTTTTCTGTTAAATCCGAAATAATGATAATTTGGTGGAATATATTTTTAATACGTATTATGTTTGCATGAATTATTATTGAATTATAATTTTATTTATGCTCTATTAATGATATCAGAAAAATATCATAACATTAAAGAACTGCAAACCGATATAAATAGTGAAATAAATATTTGAATAAAAATAATTAAAATGGATAGAATCGAGTGGGTTTATAATTTTAATGTTAATGTTAATTTTAATGGGAGACTTTTCGAACAAAAAGCATTTCTTAAACTAAGAACGCGTACTGCTGAAATTAGCTGTTGCAAATTCTGTTACTCTTATATTCTAAAAACGTCGTGTGCACTTTGTAACAATGCGCCAACTTTTATTTGTCTCCTCTTAAGCGCGTATGTGCTCTTTCACGAGCACTTCCACTCGCCATGTCGCCTAGTAAGATGAGTAGAAGAGAGAAGGACAGAATAAAAACTACCCCTCCAACACGGTATAATGACTTGCAAACAAGAGTTTCTTGTTCTCGAAAATGGCGAGTCTCTTTTGCCGTGCCGCGTCGCAGCTTCTTTTCCATCTTGGCGCGCGCCACCTTTATTCTTCTCGGCCTGCTCCTTATGCCGGCGAATCCATCCTCGAACAAACGATCCTTCTATTTACTCGCAGCGTGTTTGTCGAGCGCTCCTCTTGTTTTCGCTAGTTTGCAATTAGACGCGCGATGGATACGAACGGCAGTCGGGCAATATCGGATTCTCGTCTTCTTCTTTCCACGTATAGACGATCGGAGCTGTAGGGAGGCCCAGCGCGCGCGAGAAGGGCGAGCCCGGCTTTCCAGTGTATTTCCGGAATGCCCGAGATTGACTTCGGAGTTTCTGATCTCTCCCGTTCTCGATTTCGGCGTAGGAGTACTCGGAACGTGTTTGCCCACCTGATTCGGTGGTTCGCTTTCGCCTCTCACTGTTAAAGGGAATGGCTAAGTTTGCCGACGCATTGTTTAATCGTGTTGCAACGTTCACTCACCGGAGCAACAATCGATTACTGCCAAAGACAAGATACAAATTGGAATCTTCCACATGGATGTTGCCAAAGAAGATTAGTATATTCAAATGTTACACGGCTGGAAAGTTTGCTTGTAATTAGGGTATATCTTTTATAAACTGTTTTTGAAAATAATTAAAAATATTAAATCTTTAGTAGTAATAATTATTACTTCAAACTAAAACGGTAAAACTTTCCTATCTTTTACAAGATACTGAAGACTTTTTGATGAAGTGTCGCCGAGACGCCGAAACGAATCTTGCTTCCTGATTTGAATTCATGCGAGACTGCTAGTATTATCGCGTGCAGTGATACTATAAGTTCAGTATCAACCCTATGCCAGTACTAACCTTTGACCGGATGGTATGCTCTCTGGCAAAAAGCGCCTTAATAAACCCTGAAACCACGTGTCATTCTCGTGGCGGGCGGCAAATTTTCGCCGCGACGTTTAGCGTGCCGCAGCTAAATTTTTGCCTCCCGTTCACCTACCGCCTGCTCTTTCCTCTATCGCGACTTTTTTGCATTTCGTCGAGTTCGGCAAAAACTTTTAATCTCTCGCGGACTCGGCACAGAGAACCATCTCGCGTATAACGCCTTCGAAACGGATGAGGAGATTAACGGTATTGTGCTGTCAATCCCGTAACTCTTTCCACTCAGTGCTGCTGCCTCGCAATTTTTACCCTTCTTTCTTTTTCCACTGTCTCCCGACTCGTCGGACCGTTTCCACGGTAAGATTGTAAGCGGCAGCGGTGGATTTCGCGCGCGAAATCAGGCGGAAGAACAATGGCGGCGATTACGCCAACAGAAGGGGCAGAGAACGAGTGTTCGGATTAGGAAGGGTTGTGCGGTTTTTTCGCGGTAACACGACATTGCCGGCACGGAACCCTTGTTCTGCTGAATCGTTGCGAAGATGACATGCCGGATACTGTATCGCGGATTTATATTTCAGAAATTCCGAAACTACCTCTTGCAGAAATAATTCGAAATAATATAATGAATTGGACGCACGCGCACGTAAGATAAGTTTATTACTAAATAAGATAACCGTTGTACGCCACTTTGCGGTACATAAATCATACTTTATCGCTAATCTATTTTAATTAAAAATAGTATGCATAAGCTCCCATTTTGGAGTCATGAATATTTCTCGTGAATTATACGAGACTGATACTTTATCTCATTACGATGCCGTCATGGCGAGTAAGCGCGGGCGAACAAATATTTTACGTCGAGATATATGGTTGAAATGAAATGACTAGTATTTAGTATATCTTCGCAGCGCGCCGAGCTCCGCAATTATACCGGCGCAGCCGGTAATCGCAGAGTCCAAAGAAACGCAATTTAGTTTGACTGTGGCTGCGGATCGCAGGCGACGAAGCTGCCGCAAAAGCGGTAAAAGAAAATGTAGTGGTCTTGCCACGACTTTAAATTAGCTTCTTTAACGCTTGTCCGATTTACACACGAATTTTGCTCTCACGAGACAAGTGAGAAAATTTTGATGGTTTTCCGCAATGCAATATCAACGTTGGAGATGCTGTCAGAAAGAGGACGCGGCGATAAAATGGTTCAAGAAAGGCAAGGGAAAACGAAATAGGAGACGACCAGGCGGTAAGTAAGACAGATGGATGGACCGACAGATAGACGGATAAAGAAAGGAACAAGCAAAATGCGGAGTAACACGAAGATAGAGCGAGCGTTAGCGAGAAATGAATCTGAAGGCACGACGAGACGATAGGTAATCGATTTCCCAAAGGTCGTCGGAAGTGCGGAAAACGTAGGCGTGCAGGGTTGAGGTGAATGAAAGCAGAAGAAGAAAGGCCTGTTTAAAGCGCCGTTTAATTTCCCTTCATGAATCATTTAGAATATTCCGCCGGCGCTGCTTCTTATTCTCTTTCCTTCGTTCCCACCCTCCCGATCCGCCGGATGTGTAGTAGGAAGATTCCCTCCTCATTACACGGGTAATATATGTATATCCGTCTATCGTTTAAATATTCACGAGGCTTTCCGGTGTCAGGAAGATTCGGAAGGAAGATACCATCCGACGAGGAAGGAGTCCCAATGGCCTGGCACGGGGTGCCATTTCTCCATTTCACTTTTCTTCCCGACTACTCCTTATTCTCTGACTCGCCGTGTCTGGTTTTGCGCGAAACGTTCCTGTTTTCTTATAGAGAAAGAAAGGAGGAGCGAATGAGAGAGAGAGAGAGAAGAAGAGGAGAAGAAAGAATATGGCATGAGTGGCGTTCCCTTTTGCTTCAAGTGACTCTCAGACTCTCAGACTCTCAGAAACAAAAGATTCGGACCTTTATCTCTCGCGAAGATGCGCCATTCTAACGAGTAACTGGCGACGTGCTCGATCTTCAAGTTGACATTTCGTGCAGTTTTGACTGACACGTTTGCATTTTAAAAGCTGCAGTGGCGATCAGATAAAGCAAACATCTTTTCCGTTTAAATGAAATGAGGAGACTAGTAGGATTGGTATGGATTTATATACGAATTAAAAACTGGAATCAATAATTAATATACATATATTGAAGGATGTTGTGAAAAAGAGTCTATTGATACACGTACACACATGCCTACGTTATTTGCAAAGGAGATTTCGCTTTTTTTCAATATAAGATTTATTCACCTTGATATTTAATACTCCATTCTCTTTTTACACAGCACACCTGTGTCGGATACAATAGCTATTGCATTACGCTGCAGAAAAATATGTAGATGAAATATGAGCATCATCAGTAGTAGCAAATGTCGAACAACAGGCGTGTTTGTGCGACAGGAAAAAATGGTACTTTGTACGCGATACATTAGTCGCTCGTGATAACGACAGAACGATATTCTTTTAATTTCTACGATATCTTGCAATATTAGCAAGGAAATCACATCAATACTGAATATAAGTTCCCAAATTTCGGAATAATTCATGCAGCTCAGACTGTGACGTGGAACATTAGTCATCCGTGATACGCTGAATAATTGTTACATGGATAGATGTAGTGTAGTCACAGATATATCGTTATTATACAGCGCAAGGTACATCGTTTGCGTATCAGTTTCGATAATTCTGACGAGCAAGTAATTAAGTAAAACCGCTACTATATTAACGAGCTGCGTTTTAATGGGAACGAAGGAAAAAGAGCGCTTATTGTAACATTATCGTAGAATCCCCGATTATGTAAAAATATTTAATTCATTTTCAATATTCATAATTTACTGTCGCAGAGAGGAATATTTGCAGTTTAATTTATTCGTTTGCGGTATTAATCGTTTTATATGTAATTTCCAATTAAATGCGCTGCAGAAATGACACATAGAATGCTGAGAAAAAACTTCGGTTGGGTTACTGAAAACTACTAATAATATACACAAGCACGTATCGACGTGAAAATTTATCTCGATTGAATTATATGCTTTGTAGTCGCTGCAATATGCTCGAATAATTATTCAAAACTATTGCCGGTATTTCGGACATTTTGCGATGCAAAAATGTTTCCATTTTTTATTGAGCTTTTTGTGATCATCATTTATCTATTATCCATTATATATTTTTTCTTCTACTCTTTGATCTCATTTTCGTGTCTATTGCAAAAATGAGATCAAGCTAAGGTTTTTTTCCTACCAAATTCGTATTGCAGAATGTCCACTTTTTCAGGCAGAGAAATAACAATCGTCATATTTTTAAATTAGAGCATGCAACGAGGAATGCCGATGAGATTTTTTGCATGCAGCTCCTTTTATTTTGTTTAAAATCTGCCCACAAGCGTGGGTTTACATTTTTCAATGGGATACGGGTTTCGAATAAACACGATTTTTGTTTCAGGTGCTGTAAATAATTCCATTTGAAAATTGTCACGGTTTTATCGGTCGCAAGCCGCGTTTGCTTGTTTGCTTTTTTTTCGCTATTTTCGCAGACGAACTTTCAAAGTAATTTGCACATTTAATAGCGATGTTTCCATTCAAACCTTCAGTGTAAAAAAAGCGCAGATTCTATTGTATTTTCAACAGGACTTTTCGATGTGATAATGTAGGATAAGAATGATGCACTATAACGATATTCTATTAGTAGAAAAATATTGTGAAGCTGCTTATTGTTTCAGTGAAATATAATACATATATTGTATGCAATATAATATGTAAAATATGATCATACCAGTGATAATAATAAATTGAATCTCTTTCATAAGTCTGAAATGAGAGAGATAAATTGTCTCCTTTCTTTCTTTTAATGAAAATGTCACTCGCCATTGTCGGATAGAGCTACGTTGATGAAACGATCATGCTGAAAGGTTGTCTAGAGACGTTTATTCGCATTAGCGGATTAAAAGATGACCGAGTTGAAAACTTGTCATGCAAAAAGCGTCATAATGGCGAGATCAATCGGCATTCGGGCGCGATCATAATTCAGAATTCAATTAAATCCGCGGATCGGCCCGAAGTCACGTCCGCTTTAATATTGATGGAGAAAAACGGGCCGTTGGACGCGTTACGAGCAAAAACTCGACGCCAAAGTTGTGCGCGCGAGCGCAGTGTCGATGATCAAGGGATGCGGCGGCATGGCGACTACGTGCCGAAAACTCGTCGCGTCGGCGGAAGTTCCGCTTAAGAGGAACTTTTTCTGCGACCTGTAATATGTCCGCCGTAAGAAAGCGGAAGCGATTTGCTTCGTAGTGGCAAGAAAGTGGCGCGCGCTTCCCAGTTCCGGACACTGGAAGAGCAAGGACAACTTAGTTGATCCTTTTTGTTGTTCCATAACTGCGGTTTGTTCGAAAAGTGGACCGAAGTATGATATTGCAACTTATCCCGCGGATGTCGCTCGGGTCTCGTCTAAAAACTGTCGCCAACAATCGCGATAAATCATCCGAGAATGTGCTCTCGATAGCGCACATCTAGCTACGAGCGCGTTTTCTCAATCTTGACGGGACGGCATCAGCGACCTTCATCCGTCAATCTATAATATACTGACGTTAATATTCTCTCTACCGAAGAAAAGGAAGCCAAAACTAATGTGAAAAATATAAAAGTTTATTCGTATTTCTCCGAGATATCAATTGAAGTATGACGAAGCATTACTTCAGCATTTCTGATATCGCAATGACCAACGTCCATTTCGTGCCGGATGACTTATCGTGTTTCGCCATCCGGGTGACAAAAGTCGAAAGGTCGCGAATGCGGTCGTATCTCATATTTCCTGTAAAGACTCCGGACACGACACTTCGGACATATCCAGTACACCGCCGTTCTCATGCATATGAAATTTCCAAGCGACACGTCTGCGCCCTGTTCACCATGCTGCCCCAATATCAGAAGCGCGAGAGATAGCTCTTCGTGCGCAAACCACCGTTTCTATCGCAGCTCTATTAATTATCGCGATCTGCCATAAATTCTGAGTAATAGTTACGACGCGTAGGTCGGGAGGGTTTATTAGGGGAGCCGTTGTGCGGGAGGACGCGTGACGATGCTACTGAATACACGCAGAAACCGCGCTGCTGAGGGTAGCTGCGGGTAATTACGGGCGAGGGGGGGGGGCGATATATAGCGTTCGCTTGTTACATTTTGTACGCAAAACCAACAGAATTCTTCGTTAAACAAACTGCCGTCAAAATACAAAAAAGAGTCATCGACGCTATAAAGTCGTCATTGCGAAAATTTGTAATATTAACAGCTAAAACGTTCACGCTCTCCTGTTTGAATAATTGCAGATTAAAATAATAAAACCCAATATTGTATATACTGGAATAACTTATAGCATTTTAAATTAAAGTCAGAATTTATGTTTGGATTTAATGAGATTCTAAATGATGATTTGCGTTTCCCTATATTGTTTCTCGAGGTATTCATGCGATTTCAAAGTTAAATTGTAATTCTTTCCAGGAACTAAAGTTAATTTCATGGTTTTTCGATCGGGAGCCTCTAATCCTTTCAAGTATCAAGAAGACACAGTCTCAAGGATACATCTTATCACCGAGGTTCCGGGTTTCTGTTAAAATCTTTCATGTAAATACTTCAGACGAGAGGCTCTTCCATAAAAGTAGCATAGGAAGCTTTTTGAGACTTATCTCGGTGACGGTATAATACTAGTGATCACGAAATAAAAGGTATTCGAAAAGTCGGCAAAATCGAATTGCTTCATGTGAGATTTATCATCCAACCGCGAATATATTACAGCGTTAAATGTGTATTCTATAATTGATACAAAATTTAATTCTAAAGAAACAATAAATGGATAATTATTGTAATAGACTTATTTATAGACGCATGTTAGAGCGGTTGCTTAAGACAATGGCTTCCTGTATCTCTAAATACTCTACTTAGAAGCCTTACGAGACTCATCGTGGATCATAATACGAGCTGTTAACAGCATCGTAGATGCTACTAAAAGTAGACCTTTATAATCTCGTTGACAGCAGTATACTTTTTCAGTTTAGCAAATGTGATATCGCAGGAAAATAAAATAATATCGCGACGTGATAAGATTATTGAACAAGTAATTCGGAATAAAAGGAGCAGGCAAAAGTTTCGCTTTATGATCATCACTCCTTTGTTCCACGGTACGCAATCGCCTCGGCATGGTATCGTATAAGATCCTTTTAGTACGTGCTCTTTCCGCGTCGTCATGTACATCCAATAAGCACTTTAGATATCAGAGATTCCGTATGGTGCGCCGCTTCTTCTCCCTCTCTCTCACCCTTTCTCTCTCTCGCGTGACTGACAAGTGTGCATCGCCGACAATGCTCTGCGCATGAAATCTGAATGGTGTCTATGGCGCACGGTGGAGGGTCGTAACACAAAACCCTCTTGTCTCTGGTGTTTCTAGGGTGGATTATACACCGGATGCGTCTCCGTAATCGGCTACCGCGTTGCGCGCCTGTCATTCTTCCGCTTGGTTGCGCTTGCGATGGGAACTGAGGAGAATTATCGTACAAACTTTTCGAAGGGGTTTTGTCTTGCGACACAAAACATTCGAGTGCCTCTCGTATCTTCGATCGATAAGGCGCACTCCCGATTCGTGATAACGGTTGGCTGTGTAGGGAACGGAGCGCGTTACAGCTGTGCCAAGAGTTAACAAAAAAATAAATGAATTAATTATGGAACAGGGGAGGAGATACTTGCTAAAGTTGTTACCTGCTGGAACAAATTACACGATGAGGTTGTTGTTTATTTGCCGAAAACTTTGATGCACAAAATTTAATTAATTTTTAAGGAACAAGTTCCTGGACTTCTTTATCAGTCCATTTTTCTTTTTGGTAGTCTAACGTTTCTGCTTTCAACGCGCAAGGGCGCACAATTATTTTATAATAATGGCGCGTCGAAGTTTCTGAAAAAAGTGCGCTGCACTCGAAAGCGGGTTCAGGATAAGTGCTACGAGAGTGAAACACGCATTCCATGTATCTTCGTAAGTCCGGGATGCATTGTTATTACTGTCCACCTTGCTACCCCAGCGAAGCGTGGTCTAAACGGAATTTGTGATGTCCTGAATGCCCGTTGGATGCAAAGCAACGTTCACTGAGGGCACAAAGTGAAAGGGTCGCGCACGGACAGCAATAATCTAGCTACGATCGTCCGTTATAAACTACAGTTTGCTACTAGACTCGCAGGAAACGCAAGAATTGCGGATCCCACGAGTGTCTCTGAGACAAATCTGCTTGCTTGAGCGTCCGTCACATAACGAGCATTTTTTATTGCAATAAAAATGATTCATACCATTTACCGCGTCGTCACGTGTGAACTATACGTCAGCCCGTAAATTGATATAAGGACATGTATAACCGTACGAGATATGAAAGCCCCTTTATTGCCCCATTCTCATCCCTATGACGTTCCTACGTCTTTCTTCATACTGCTCGCACACAAGGAGCATTTTGCTAGTATGGCGCCAGAATGAGAATATTCTCCTTAATACCTTCTTCCCCTTCAGTGACTCGGCGCACTGTCTATTATCGAATATCCGTAGGTATAATAACTCCCGAGTTCACTATTCATAAAGAGATCGTAAAAAGGCGAATGCGTAATATATTTAAACACGAAAAAATATTTCTTACTATATTATAAATATAACATAACGCGTTTTATTTAAATATGTGGATTTATATGTTGGTGAATTATCGGCGAGATGGTCGTAATTATGAATGAGCAGAAATGGATTCTTCAAATTCTTTTATTTCTTTTGCAGATGTCATCGTCCGAGAGATAGCCTCTTTTCGTGGAGCTCCGGCTTCGATAATTTCACAGGATTCGTCAACTGGGGCTTCCTACTGCTAGGTATTGGTGGTATCCGGTTACTTCTGGAAAATTTTATAAAGTAAGTACCTCGAATTATCGATTACGCCTTCTTATTTAACAGATACGACAAATTTCGTCAATGAATATCGTCCGTAGTAGATTATCAATAAATATTGCAAGTAATAATACTACTGAAACAACAAAAATTATGCTAATATTTTAAACAAAGTTTTTACATTGTAGTTCACTTGCATAATTATTTAATGACTAATAATAATTTTTCTATCAAATTAAATAAGATATTATATAAGAGATTATAAATCGAAAAATTTTCTCGTCATTAACAAGATGTCGAGCTTTTCTGAATACATTCCATGGAATGTTTTACCAATCTTCGAGAAGATACCTCAATAGAAAGTCTTCGATCATTCGGATCAAAATGGTACGTTTCGAGAAAAAAGACACGAAAGGGGAACTAAACGCTGGACGATCGTGTTAGATCCACCGACTCTAATAACACCGTAAAAAAGAGGAAGTTCTGACAAGCAATAGCTCCATCAAGAAGTTGTTACTGGCTCATCGGAGTTAGAAGAGGGTGCCTCTGCATGGGGTGGCGACCAATGGGAATCCGATAGGGGAACAAAAGGCGATCAGAAGCGCCTCCAGCGGTTTGATGGATGCGCTGCCGTGGCGATTGACGGCGTACAACAAAAAGAATCGATTGCCGGCGAGCTGACAAAATTGAGTTTGTAACTGTAACTGCTGCAGAGCGCGATTATCTGCTCTTCTTCGCGGGGATGGTTACAGATCGATCGTGTAAGTGGATGTTATTTGGAGCCTGTCGACGAGCGTTGTTGGGACAGTGTGACAGGTTGTCAACCGGTAAGGTTGCATGATCTGTTTTGATGCGCTCGTATTTCATCGAGAGCATGCTGCAGGTGAAAACAAATTTGATATCTTTGAAAACTAAGCAGTATCATTGTTGCGATACTGCGTAACATGTGAAGCTGGATCATAGAGAGTAATGAGGAAGACAATAAAAAAAGAAATGAGTTGCATAGAAGATCAAACTGAATAATTCATCATTTGGATAATATCTCATTTACAAAGGAATTAAAGAGAATTACAACAGCTAAATGTGAATTTGAATGAAAGCTTGAATTTCATAAGTTGTTGTTGCATATGTATGTCGATACTGAAAGAAATAATCTTATCACAATGATAATTTATCTCTCGAGATACTTTTAAAAATTGATATGCCTTTTAGTCTGAATTATTCTGAATTAGTCTGAATTGACTTCTCGAATTGCCGATCGATATTTTACGATATATTACCATTGAAAGAAAGAAATGGGAGAGTGCGAGTAACAGCAAATTAATTTATGGATTGCAGAATGGAACAGAACTGATCGTTCCTAGCCTTTTCAAATGAAATTAATCATCATTTATAATGATAGTAATGAATCCAATTTTAATGTTCAAATATATAATTTAAGTTTAAAGAATTTTTTAATTTTATCAAATGGTATTGCAAAAAATATGGATGTAGAAAATTTGTTTAAAAAAAATTCTAAGATGGCGTTTAATTTAAATAAAATATCAAATGAAAATTAATTCACTCTTATAATTCTTTGTGCAAACAGTAATCAGCTTGCGATCGTCTGAACAAGAACGTGTTATCACATAACTAATTATTCTCTTTCACATATTGACGTTCTTGTTAGTCGCGTGACGCTTCCTCCTTGCAGGATATCATTCTCGTGGGAGTAAGTTAGCTGTCTTCTTCTTCTGAGAGTGAGAAAGGAGTGTAAGCGTTGCCCATGAATAATTTCAACGAGATTTTTATCGCCGTTGTAAACTCTCGGCCTCGCGTCCGGCCGCTCCCGAGGGCGCGTAACAGAAATTTATCACACTCGTTAAGCGCGGAAAAACTTTCGAGGGAACTTTTGCGACGTAATTGCTTGAGGTAGCCTCGACACGCTTCGTACGAACTTGAAACAAGCGCAGCTGCGAGCAGCCGACGATATCATAAGCGATTCCGTTTGAGATCGGAATACACTCTGAAATCCTTCTGCAAGATCGATGTCTAAAAGGATTGTGGCTTTCGATTGATGTTTTTAATTTTCTATTTGATCAGATCAGATCTCTATTTGACATTCCAGATATTTGTAAAAGATTACAGAACGAGCAATACATTTGAAGATATTATGTTTATATATCCCGAGTATTTTAAATAAAAGTTTCTTCAAAATATATTGTTTTAATAAATTTAGCGATCAACGTTAATCTTCGTTAGATTAATCTTCAATTGTCGAGTTTATATGAAAAACAAGAGTTTGGATTCATAATTTACACAGATATTTTTTAGCAGTAGCAGATTATCGAAACATTTGCAATCAGTATAGATATAATGTTTCTTTGTATGATGTAATACTCAATCGGCCAGATAATTTCTCGTACGATCACGTCACCACTTAATTAGTTTATCGACGTTTCCGATTGAGTACTTTGGAAGAATCGTAACCATTTAATGCGGCCGCGTTTCTGACAGATTCGTTCTAGTCGGTAAAAAATCCTTTCCAGACTTGATTCGCGAAGAACGAGAACAAGCGGTGGCCGAATCGTGAGGATGTCGATGTGATTCCGCTGCGATCGAAATTAATCGACAAAGACAGAAGGAGAACGATGGGTGGATTGGTGACTGAAAAAAACGCGTTGGTAAGAAGCGCGGATGGACGTTCCTCGGCGAAGTGAAAAAAGGCAGCGAGAACTCAATTAATCGAACTCCCGGCGAAAGACTCCCTCGCTATCGATAAAAGTCCGCGAGGGTGGGTAAAGAGGGCTGCTGAAGTTTCTTCTTCCTTGTCTTTCGTATCCATCTGGATTGCTCGTGAAACTTTTTCAGAGATCCGCCACACAGTCATAATTTATGCATTCAGAATTACTCAGACACGAATGAGCGTTCATTTCATGGTTCGGTTTCGCCGACTACCTGAAATTATTTTTGGTCCATTTGTGGTAGCTATACGATTTCTTTTTTTAATACGTTTCCACTATAAATGTTGAATCTCTCGATATTCAGGAAATCTGTTGCTTTAAATGCGATTGTGAACGACTTGACAAGTAAAAACATGTGGAACATTTTCTCCGTATAGATTCATAGAAGAAACTATATTTATACATAATATATTATATTTACTAATTAATTATAGATACGACGAATTTAAACAAATCTTTACGTATATTAATGCATAAAAATTTTACGCGTATTTCTTTATTCATCAATTTTCCAAAGTACTAAAAATAGAGGATAACATCGTTAATCTCTGCTTTGTCGAGACGATGATGCAACAACACATTGGAAAAATGTTGGACATTGATATTGTCTTATTCGTTGTACGTTTGCCTGAATGCGACATCGTCACAACGACAACTATTTCCGTTTGTTCCATTTTATCATCGATTTTCGCAAAGGCTCGCGCGTTATGTCTAAACATAAAACTCGCTCATCCGGATTATGAGAATATTTCAATATTACTGCACAAAACGAAGAGCACTATCTCTGTAAATCTAATAATTTGTAATATTTCTGTCTAGCATATTAATATTAACAATTTGAGTATATTACCTTTATTACATTTTCTGAAATAGAAACTCAGTAGAATAAAATAGAAAAATAGAATAATACTTATACATCAGTTTATATAAAAATAAAAGAATTATAAATAAAAAATAACAAAATAATCGATTTATAAAAGTGATAAAATAGATTTATTAAAAATGTTTAAAGTTTAACGTTTTTAGAATTCTTCAAAATATATATGCGGAATACTATCATCTTAAGTATATAATAGAATAAAGATAATCTCATGCGTAAATAAAGTAATCTTGGGATCATTAATAAACTGCTGCGTGTATTTTATTCAGATAAATATCAAAGTAAATTAACCACAGCCCCTTCAATTTTCCCTGAGAACAATCCATTTCGTCTCGTCGAGCCAATTCGACGCTTGAAACAAGCCTTCAGGCCTTCCCATTAATTTTGGAGAAGAATAATCATCCTCTGCGTTCTTTGCAATCGTATAGAAGCGAGGAAACGCGCGTTTTATTAATATTTAATGCGAATCGTTACACATTTTCATCCAGGCGCGTCCCATATTGGCGCCATAACTCTTCCAATCTAGACTTCCGCGCGCTCTCGCTCGCGCCAATAGTCACCCCTGGGTCCTGACAATCCCTCTCGCCACGTTCGACGTGAAATTGGGGATTTTATCGTGACGCTGTATTAACGAACTCCAGCGGGCGAGGAACGAGCGTGGATTTAACGGGCGCTCTCGGATCAAGACGGCTATTCCCGTCGGGAAAGAAATTTAATATCGTTTCTGCTCACGCCTCGCAGCGATGAGTTTCGATAAGTGCCACATCCCCTTAACTTTCGAGTACTCGAAAAATGTTTTATGAGACTCGTCCACCCTGTGTACACGCGTATCAATACCGGATAGGTTCAATCATCGACGACGTTGAACGATTGTATCCTTTCTCATCGGACGGATATCTTCTCGTTTCTCTAAAATGAATATTTAAGCACGCGAATGGATTATCGAATGACATTTCCTTCGCGCTGGTTCCAGCAATTTTATTATTTATCGCGTTGAAATGTGACAAAGAATCTATTATTTGTCTAAAATCTTTTTAAGTTTTATTATTTTAATATTGCTTTTTTATTTTGTAAAATTTGGTAGATTTTGGTTTTTGTTTAACATTACATTTATATTACGATTCATTTATTTATTCTGGCTGTGTATAAAGCTACAAGCTTTAGCTGTCCTGAATATCGCGATACTAAAGTTGGAGTTTGCATTATTGATGTGTGTATTCGATATGCAAGGATACTTTCGTAAATTATCATTGTTTAGCGTCACACGTTGCATGTTACAATACATATGAATTAATTATGAACGAGAGTCGTATTTTTTTCACGCTCTTGTCCACTTACAGTAAATTACGCCGACGTGATTGATTGCGTTTTTACAGAGAACTAGGTCAGTGATTGCATATTGATAAATATTATTTCTATATTACAAAACCGTATTCACACTTTGAATACTTTAATTTTTCGAACCATAAATTTTGTTTATCATCGTTAGTGAATATGACTCGAAGCCATTAGTACATGTCATATTTTTTCGGCCACTACTATCTGCTTCGTGTGTCTCGCGAGAAAATAATGTTCTCGATGGCTTAGATTGATACCATCACAAATTGCGTTTTCACAAGCTAATATAACGATAAGATATATAAAATATATTTCTATAGATGTGATAGCGATCACACAGTTCGTTCAATATATGTATAAATATAGTTAATTAGAATAAATTGGAATATATATACAATATATTTGTTTTCTCATATTATTAAAAATTATCTTTAGTCATAGTGTGTAATTTCAAAAGATTTTATTGCGTCGATATTACATATAAAACCTCTTTATTTTACTATTATTTGCGTAATCAACTTATTTTCTTTATATCATTATGGGCAAATATATTTTAATCGATTATCATAGTTTAGTGCGGTCCATTTGTTTGTTAAGTTTAGCAGACGTATCCTGTTTCTGCATATCTCTATTTGATTTACGTATAGTTAATATATATATGATTCGTGTGCGCACAGAAAGTACCATTATGCAAAATTGCCAATAAATAATCTGACACAATTTAGTCGGCAGGCATCGTTTATAATATTTTCCGACGTGCACCATCTAAATAAATCACAGATTCAAATCAAGATCGTAGTCAATCATGGAACGGACGTTTTCTACATTTCCATCGAAACGAGACCTTCCAAGGAAATCGTTTTATTTTCCCAGCATGGGTTTTCCCTTTGCGTGGCGCGATGCGACGGTTATTATTTATCTTAAGAACAAAGAAAACTGGCGAACCTACCTCCTTTATTTTATCCCTTATTTTTTTCCGACCATCTTAGTACGAAAGATCGTACCAGCGACTGGCCGTAATGATGAAGCATTTGTTTCTTGGTTCGTGTCGCGCTTAATATACCAGCGATGAAAAAGCAAAGATCATAATGGAAAACGTGCTGGTTTTTATCTTACATCTATTCTTTTTTCGTGATATTTTGTTTATGATGTAATAAAGCATATTTTGTTAATATATAAATACGTTTATCAAATTTTATTCCTTGTATGTCTTTAGTTACTTATAATTTATTTATAGTAATAATAATGTCATTTATACCCCTCTCCATCATATTTGTATTACTATAATTAATATTATCCTGCTTTTATTACCGTTACTAGTTTATGTTAATATAAACCACAATAATATTATTTAATTGCAAGTTATTGCAGTTGTGCAAATAATTTTCGTCTGTGAATATATTTAATTGCAAGTTATTATAATTATTAAGTAAGTAATTTTCGCCTGTAAATAGCCATTTAGTATCTAAAATTTACCACAAAAATACCTCTTTCTATTTCACATTGCAGATATGGAATCAGAGTGGATCCGCGGCAATGGTTCATGTTCCTCAGCGGTAAGAGCGATGGTGGCGAAGAATACCCCTCATTGTTACTGATATGCTGTAAGTGAAACTGCCGATATGTCATTTTACATTCGTTCAAGGAAAACGGAGCTGTCAATGTTCGTGGCCCCGATTACAAAGTGATTGACATTTATTGTAAGAACCACTCGATTGCGTCGCTTCATCGATATCAACGGAAGTATGTCAGTCGGAAAATTACTGATAACATTTCTTACTATTTGAAAACTTAATGACATAATTTCCTTCTAACGAGATATTTTCTATATTTTATCATCTATGCGAAATATTTCGATATTGCTGGAAATTATTTATTGAGTTTAATAGATTTATATTAACAATATGATTTCAAGAAGTTGATTTTATCAAGCTATGAAAGAATGATACAATGAGAAGGAAACGTTTAAATTATACGCGATATAAATTTCTTCGAAACTTATAATTTTCAGAATTGGATATCTGTTTTTATGTTTTAAAAATGTAGTATTACTAAAATATCGAAGTTTTTAAGTATATGAAGAACAATCTCCGTTAAGCACTTAAACGACAAAAGCGGCTGACTCACAATCGCTTTCCGCTAACTAAAACTATGAAATCGAGCTACAGTTGGTGAGAGAGAAGGAGAGCTACAGTTCGGACTCTAAATTTCGCTTTATTGTCGAGGGCTTCCACGGTCGGTCCACATTGATTCTCTGGTATCCGCGATAATTCAATTTCACCGTTTCCCAGGCGCCATGTTTTTTTTGTTCAACCTGTGTGGGCACCAGACGTACTTTTCAGCGTAGCGATAACGGTCCGCGGACGTAATGACACACACGATTTCGTTCCTGTAGATAATAGATAAAAGAGAAGGCAATAGCACGTTCCATTGAAAAAAGAGGGAAACGATGAATACCCCAAGAAATCAAAGTTTTTTACCTCTTTTTGACAGTCGTCGCTGATAGCGACCCACTCGCTACAGGAGTATAGAAATTAATAAAAAAGGAACCAAGGGTGAGAAGGCTAAGAGGGTGGATTTGGTGGAATGAAGTGAAGAGCGCACGGGGTGGCGCTGATACGAGTTGGGGAGGAAAATGAAGGTTCACGTCCGCCTGGCAATCCAGCTTTTGTTTCAGTTATCTCGTTATAGCGCGCGCATTACAAAATTGCAAAAAGATGGAAGTTTGGCGAAGTAATTTGTCTTTTTCTGCAATGCATTGAATTTCCGAATATTCTCTGGCTGTTGTTTATTTAAACGCAGCGTCAGACTATTTTTATTGTTTATTACGCGGTATATCTGCATATTATAGGTCTACAAAACTGGGATATTCTATCTATGACGAATTTTTTCTTAATTTATAACCCGTTACCTGATATAACTATTGCTTGAATTACCATTTTATTTCAAGGATAATAGTGCTCGTACTTCCTATTTTGCTGAATGTTAGGAAGCAATTTTTGTTTAATTAAGGTAATTGAATTAACAGTCTAAAAAGAACGGTACGATGTACAGGAACTGAGACATTTATTCCACGAGGACTATTCTGGTAGTATTCAAACTCATTAGAGTGTGTATGTGCGTGTGTGTGTGTGTGTGATGTACGCTTTTAACTAAACTTTTTGTTAAAACGGGATTCAACAGAATTCAACGAGTCTCCCATGTGGCATAAATATCAAGGTATTGTACCTTTAAATAGCGAACATATTCCTCGTGTTTTGTCTCTTTAATACCGCGCAGTGCGCTCGCTTGTTGCATTTTCACACACGAGAGGTTGCAACATCATAACTTACATATGTGATGTCGTATGCATGTGTGTCGCGTATGGGAGTAAGTACGGTATGCTGCACACGCGATGATTGCAGATCAGGGATTGCAAGACTGAAAAATTTTGGAAAGCTTCGAAACGTTAATAATGCGGATGCGAATTTTTGCCTTTGTCAATTGGAAGCTTGGTACCTTTAAATAGACCAAAAGGTATTTCACGAATCAACTTTTACAATTTATATCTGATGGATATGTAAAATCGTTGCAGTACTCGAAAAATAAAACACATGATTTTTATATCTATCTATTTTTACGGTGTAGGGATAAAATATCTACTGCCTCCCTCTCTCTCTTTCTCTCTTTCTTTCTCTCTCTCTCGATTCTCCGATCCTCTTTTAAAAGCGTTATTAGAATCGATTTTATTTGGAGGGATTACTTTTGCCTCTTGATGCCTTCTAAAAGAGACTTTTATATAACCAATTTCCACGCAGTTATTTTCCTAACGGTTTCAATCCCCGGTGCAGATTGAACGCGGGAGGCTCACGTCGAGCAGGGCGCCATGGAGGATTGCATCTTTTACACATAAGGGAAGGTAATGCTCATGGGAAACTACGGCTAATAGCTCGCGTATTTTAGAATCTGCACAGTGTGCCGTGCTCCTTCCAACGGGATGCTAAACTCGTTTTCTTTTTACAACCAACCCTCGGTCCTCTTTTTGCTTGCGCCTACAACGTCCCCCGGGAGGCGAGCAGGTTGTTTCGTTCCTCGTATCTTGCGCGACCCCTCGCATAATAATTTTTATGACGAGATGGCCGAAATTGCTTTTTAAACGTGAAATCTCTTGCGGCGGCAGTTTTGTGATAAGAATAATAATTATATGGCGAAGTAGACATCTGATAGACATTCGCCGAATTATACTGCTAGAAATCACACTGAGAAACGACGTATCTTTATCTTATTTTTATAGCATTGAATGATTTAACTGATGTCCTTTGGCATAATAGTTGAAACTTTTCTTTGTGTTCGCATGTTATGAATTCATTTAAATAACGATGCATCGGGTACACTGTTCTGGCGAATATCGATAAATAGATACGAAAAATATAGAATTCTCACGCGCGGAGAATGTTTTATATTTTTTGTTTAGTATTTATAGATTATTTATATAGAACATATTGTACTGAATATATTATACTGTTGGATAAGTACATATTATATTTTATCCTTAAACATTTTTTAATATTATATGTAGTATTATAATTTTTTATATTTACATTATATTTGATATATCATATAATATAAAAATAAAAATATTATATCGTTGCTTGCTATCAGTATCAATAATCTATCAGATAATTATCAGATTCTTTATACCATGTTTCGGTTTTAGTAGTATAAGTTACTGAAAATTTTATTCATTGCATTATCCATAACTAAATTTTTTATTGATTATGTAAAAATAAATTTTGACCACCTTATTAATCTAATTTTGTCCCAATTTCATGTAAAAGTTAAATCATTCGTATTTGCTTCAGATAATAATACGCCGCTTCAAAATAACCTTGCGTAATGAGTTCAGGAATACCGGGAAAAATATCGGATAAATACCGACTGGCGTCTCGCTTTTCGAGTTTCCGCGTTCAGAGTTTCCACGGCAGCGAAATGGACCTTCCCATGTATGTGCAGCATGCGTCCATTCGGCGGTTTGCCGGAAGTTCCGAGACGAGAAGTTCCCGGAAGGTAACTTTAAGTTAACTCAATGCTCGTGGCCTTCGATTCGCATAACGAGTTCGGGGCTAAATGTGAAGGGGTATACCAGCCACCATCAACCAGGCAACCGCCATGATACAAGCGAGAGGGTTTGTTCTCATAACGCCAGGAACATTGTTTGCACCCCGCCGCGGCGTATCTTACTCCCTGTTGGCCGAGTGTTAAGGCCGATCCTAGCGAGATTTGCATGCCATGTCTGTGGATTTCGTCGCGGCATGCCGAGTGTCAGAAACAACCACGTCGCGGTTAGGCAATTAACGACGTCCGCTGTCGATCCTCCTATTCCATTTGTTGTAACAACGCTCCATGAAAAAAATTCTACTGCCGTATATAGGTGTAATAGTAGAACACGTGGTTCGAAAAAGTTTGTTTTACGTAACTCATTATCATCTTGAGTCACGATTACATGTAATACACAATATTTTTTATGCATTTGCACAAAATATTTCGTTAAAATGTCGTTGAACTATTGTTTAACTTTAAATATAGTATATTAGTAGTACTTAATGCATTTGTAAAATGCAATAATTTTGATTAGTGCTATCTTTTTGGTTTCCTCCCAGCGCAATTGACTTACATCAATTCGCAGACGGCTTTACGCGGATTCGCATTAATCTTAATTCTCAGAACAATTATCACTTTCTCTTCATCTCTCATCCGACTTGTTATCAAGATTACTACGAGGTTCCGCGCGAGGTGAAATTTCAAAAGGATTGCCGCAGTTAAGGCAGACGTACAGTCCTGTTGCCGGTCCGTGTGAGGGAATTTGTGCGATAGGGATCGCGTTAATCTCAAAAAGCGAACTTCCGCGCCAGGTTTTCACGCGGGACGTGACGGTATACGCTTCATGTTGGTCATTAAAGCGCAAAATGGAAAACGGAGGAGCGAATCGTCATATGAATTACTTAATCCGCGCACGAGAGTAACACGGGAGCTGCGCAAATAATCGAATTAAATGCGAGATTGCCTTTGCGACATCCCTTTGCACGCATTCGCTATCTGCGTATTGCTCCCGCTTCGTTTATCGTCTATTCCGAGCTGCTATTTAGCTAAATGTAGACTTATTATAAGTGCGTATCGACCAAGTCATTGTGAACTTTTTTTGCCTATGCGCTTTCAGGAATAGCTTCGTGACGCTGCATCATTATTATATTTCCGCGGATCAAGAAGAAATATCGACTGAAATTGTAATCTATTATCCAAGAATGAATAAAATTTTGTGTTGGAATCATTTGAGATAATGCATCATAATCTTATGTACCGAAATGCTCATATATTTATTTACACGCGATGGAAATCGAACACAAGTGAAACTCTTGATCAAGGAAATAATAATATTGGAATGATATTAGGAGAGTGATGGATATTAGCGACAGGGGCAGATAGGATATGAAAAATTCAACTTCCCGGAAATCGCAGAGGGACTGCAGGGAGCAAGAAGTAGATGGAACTTTATAATTTTCTACGCAGTCCCGAATGAGATTTTCTTTCGGATGAAATTTCGCGAAATAACAAGTTAGAGGACCAGAGAGAAGATAAATATTGAAACAACCCATTTTAGCTTGACACATTTATTTAAATGGATTGTACATGTCTATTGTTATAACACAAATTACACAAGAATACGTTCGAATACGTTTCAAACTTAAATACTTTCATTAAGGTTTAAAAGCATTATGAGTTTTTTGAAATGTTAATAAGATCAGCAAGCTTAAAGACTTAGAAGACATCATTCTCGCGCAATCGTTTTAGAATTGCGTTTATAAATCTCTCTTGTGTATTGCCCTAGAGCGAAAACAAAGTAGCGCCGGTTAAAACTCGCGGAAGCTCCCCTTCTAGCACTGCGAGCCCACTTCTGGATTAAGGAAGTATAAGGAAAGATAGAGTAGAAGAAGGTCTGGCCGGTATAAGGGAAGCGGAGGTCGGAGAGTGAAAAGAAAAAGCGAAAGGAAAGCAGTATCACGTATATACGTATATCTATGTATAGAACCCGCTGAAGTCGGAAGACGAGGTATGAAAAGAGGCGATTTTCCGTCGGTGGTTTACGTTGCCTTTTTATTGCCAGCGGCGTCGGCGTCACCGCCACCACCATCATCCGGAAGGCCTCTGAGAGTGGCCTGAACCGCGTGCGCCAAGTGCTAATTACGAATAATTATGAGTGCTAATTAAGGCCTTCCTTTGCCACGTCGGCGGAGGGCACGGCTACGCGTCAACGTGCAACACACGCGCGCTTTTATGTCCAGTATAAAATCTCGTGCTAACGCCCGAGATGTCGTGAAAATGATCGATTTAAGGGTCGCTAAAAACGTGTAAAAGCAAGTTGGATATTTCACGCGCGATGTGATAGCTAGACGATCGTTTTTCTGCAATTAGAACACACACGTGATTCGTATATCAAAAATTAATTATTTTTACAATTTTTATCTATGAAAACCGCCTGTGTTTCTATCCAAGTTTCATAGTGAAATAAATATTACATAAAAACTGAATCGTAGTAAAATTAAAGTTAAGAAGGAAAGTATTGATTTATTGAAAGAAGAGTATATCCCGCTCTCAACATCCGACAAACCTTTACGCTAACTTTAATTACTGTATCAACGAGGAAGGTTGAGGACGTGGTAATAAAAGACGCCGCTGCTCCTGCTTCTCGGACGTCCAGCGTTTATCAAACTTTCATGGAACACGCCGAAAGAATGTCGCCAACTCGATGTCAGAATCTAATTAAGATCTGTCCCGCCAGGATTTGATCTCTCTTTCTCTCACCTCCATCGTTTGGGGCATCTCACCCTTAGCACCCACTCTCACGAGCCGCGCGTAACCGGGCGTCCTCTCGCTTGATGCGGCGACTCGCAGCCATCCCGAGACGCTTTGGGAGATACGAGAGAGATTTACCGTGGACAAAGTAAAAGTCTTAATTAGCGGCTGAGATCGGAGAGGTGCTCGAAAGTGGAGGTCGATTACCCTCGAGCTCTTGGATGTCAGTACACACTTGCTGTCACTGTCTAATCCATACTGGCATTCGATTTTGCATTCTTTTTCACTTTTTCTTTCTATTTCTCCTTTTCTTTTCCTTTTCTCCTTTCGATAAGACTCCGAAAAATTTTATCTCATATACAGGGTGAGGCACCTAAAACAGGCCACCTGAATATCTCGGCTGTTATTGGTGATAGAAAAAAATGTGTCAGACCAAACTTGCATGGTTTCGAGGGACACATAATTTGTTCTAAATAGTTTTTTATTAGGTGGACGCGTAGAGGTCATATAAAGGTCAACTTCGTTTTTTTAAATGGTATGATATGTTTTTTTACGTACCATCTAGTAGAGCGTTTGAAGATGCGCACATTGATCTACGGGTCAAAATCATTGAAGGCTAAAATTTCTAATTGCTAGAACTTTTTCATTTCTGAATTTACAGTATTTTTAATAGCAGAGAACTCTAGGTAATATAAAAAATAATGATAACAACAACTCAGAACTTCGCGAAAAAAGAAAAAATTTCTAAGGGCTAGAACTTTTTCATTTCTGAGTTTACAGTATTTTTAATAGCAGAGAACTCTAGGCAATATAAAGTAAATTATTTTCCCTTGCAGTTGGCCTTCAGTGACCTTGAATGATTTTGACCCGTAGATCAATGTGCGCATCTTCAAACGCTCTACTAGATGGTACGTAAAAGAACATATCATACCATTTAAAAAAACAAAGTTGACCTTCATATGACCTCTACGCGTCCACCTAATAAAAAAACTATTTAGAACAAATTATGTGTCCCTCGAAACCATGCAAGTTTGGTCTGACACATTTTTTTCTATCACCAATAACAGCCGAGATATTCAGGTGGCCTGTTTTAGGTGCCTCACCCTGTATACGAAATGACGTCGTCGTGGAAATGTAGAAAATTTCCGCAATCTGTTAAGATACTTCGCTCGCTCTTTGCGAAACGTATGTCAGTGTGCGAAGGTACTTCCTCTCGTTTGTTTTTAGGATTCAACTTCTGACATATAAATAGCTTATGAATCGAGAAATATTTGCTATAATCTGCAGATATAGTTTTTTAAATAAGATTCTCTAGATAGTGTGACTATAGTAGCATTTTTTAATTTTTATTATTATTCTTTATTCAGTAGCGTTAAAGCTGTCTTGATCCTTACTCATAATTGAAATATTTCAAATGTGTAACTTCTACAAACGGAGCGTATAATATTTTTAATATTAATATTTACTTGTTAAGTCATTACAGACCGCTGCTTAAATAAATGCGAGTCGTATTTATTCTGTCAATATCCAGAAAGTAATCAGAGTTAAAATAGAAACGCAAAAAATAAGAAAAACTTCGTTTTCAGATAAAATGTAAATTTAGATGTAAAACTTCAGCGTAACTTATGTTCGAACACAAAGTAAAGAGATTGTAGTAAATACAAAAATCAATTTTTCGCATGGTAGATTCCAATACGAGACAAAATAATTTATGTCGTCTCATCAAAAACTCTTCTTATTTCACTAACTTTTGTTTACGTTTACGTTGGATCTGGTCTTGTGACTTATTGCACGGCAAATACTAAGAATCAACAAGCGCAGCGGCAAACAGTCCGAAATATTTCATCGATTTTTTGACATTGACGTTCGCTGGCGTTTGCAATAAAACGCACTTGGACGTCGCCGTTCGGAACGTCGGCACCTGCGTATCATTTTAATGACGACCGTCCACTCGCTCGTAAATTCGGTCTGTCGTGAAACAAACCGTCGCACATGAAACATTGTTCGGGGCATCAAATGGAGTTCAAGGAGATCAAAGAAAAAATGCATACGCTCGTGACGAAATTACGCGGCACAATCGCCACGACTCGGTTTTCTACGCGCGATTTGCCCATCGCCCATTAACCTCCCGCCTTCCTCCTCCTCGTGTCTGCTCCTCCCCGTCAAAACCCATTTTTTTTTCGCTTAATTCCTCTCGGACGAAGCGAGCACTGAGGGCTTTCGCGATCGTGCCCCGCGGTGGGCGTGAAAAACCGGGCGAATTTCTACGACGAAAAGAGTTCCATTAATATCTATTAGCGAGCCGTGCTCGACATCGGCCGGATTTATACAGCCCCCTTCGTCTACCCCACTGCTCTCTTCTCCCTTTCACTCTCTCACTCCTCTTCGAAATTCCTCCTCGAATCTCCTATTCGTCGACGTATCGTTGAAGAAGAAGAGAAAAAAAATGCGAGGATGAGAGCGCGACGGAGAAAAGTCGGAGCTATTCTGAAATATGAGACGTCATTTGTTTTCATTAATTAACGCCGACGCTGGAGTGCCAGACGCCGAAACCAATACGTTCTCCGGATTATCAATATTCTGGAAACGACGCGACTCCCCCTTCTCTCTCCGTATTCATCACCAACAGTTTTTATTTTCACGCTCGTATCCCGTCACTTATCCTATCCCAAGAAAAGCGAGAGGGATGCTACGTAGTGCTTTTCGATATGTATCTCTGCACTTTTAGGCATAGATTGATTGGCAGGATTTACAAGTCATACTTGCGTAAAAAACGTAATTTCATCAAAAGTTTTGAGGATGGCGGATCTCTTTGGAGTTTCGAATTAGAGAAGATAATTAAAATATTAATTTTATTATTATTAATATCGTGTCAGAAATTTTAGCTTTTTTTATTATATCTCTAATATCATGCAAAATTTTATCTGTCGTAAATTTGTTGCAATGTAAACTCATTAATATTACAGTTATTATAGCAACGAGCTTGCAGTTAAAATTATTTTTGCATCGTAGCTGTAGTGCATAAAATTTTTAATTTATGCTCATCCTTACTCTCATTTTCCGCGTTGCGCATTTCAAATGCTAGATACAAAATGGGAAAGCCATCCTAGTGTTCCTATTGGCGTGTCTTATTCACCGGCTGGGTAAAAGGGATTGTTTTCGTCGCTTTATTTCAATCCTCTTATCAAAACGGCCATGCTTCCAATTTCCCGGGTGCTTTCATGCACTTTGAACGATGCGCTTAATTCACCGAATAAACGCCTCCGCGCTTTTTCTCCCGTACAGCCGCGCTCGGCCTCGTAATTTGCCCGGAAAGGCAGGCCTACGAATCGCCTATGTCGAGGCCAAAAAGCGCCGGTGACTCGTGAAGTGTGTGCGGATTCAAAGGGCTCGTAATTAGTCGACGTGAGCATGTTGTAACAATCGTCGCCCAACCACCCTCGCCATCACGCTCCGAAACGGGCCAGTCTCGAATTTTTTTTCTGCCTGAAACGTCCGACACAAGGCTAAAAAAAGGTGGATGAAAATTGGCATAATGGACAGAAAGCTGAAAAACCTGCACGCGTGAGAACAAATGATACACGCATTATGTGCATATCAAAAATTATTACAATGCTTCGTATCTATCTTTCATTTCGGTAATATTATACTTTTCACAAACACGATTATTTTTCATGACATATTTTGCTATCACAAAATGCTAGAAGAATAATATATTGACGTTGATGTAACTTTTAATACATGTAGAAAACACGAATAACTGGAATTGATCCTTTTGTGCAACATTTGTTCTCTCTCTCTTTCTCTTTCTTTCTCCTTCTCGTAAATCAAGTTAAGTAGAAATTTGTCGGGAAAACATGGAAACATTCGTTCAGCTGTAAAATGATAACAGCGTCATCATTATCGGAATTCACAAAGTAACACAGTCTCGAATGAGCTTTCTGCCAATCATTCAATCGACTAAAAGAAAAAAGCTGCTTTCGATTTATCGTAATACATTGTAATGTGCTTGCAATTATTTTTGTATCTTATTTTACCACCATTGAAACGTTCGTCATGGTCGTGGTAACTGAAAGTTCTATCAATCGTAAGAGTGACTTTACTATTCAACGGAATGGCAGAGGAAGAAGAATTACGGAAAGAAGAAGGAGGGAGAGAGGAAGAGAAAAGTTTACACGATATGGAAATTACTGTAGAGCCTCTAATTGTGACTAATGTGTTCTTAATTGCCTGCTTTACATTTTGCACGTGCCAACGTGCGTCTTTTTTTCTTTGCCAGCTAAAATTAATTTGGAATTAGCATATCGACTCAGTGCAACGTCCACGTACTCAATAACAGCCGCAGAAACAAAAGTATTTGCGTACGATCGTGGTAACGTATGACATTTGCGTGTCGCTGAGTACGAGTAATTATCTATATATGTAGGTATATCCGACCTATATCTTGCAATAAACTTCTCGTGATGAAGATTTCATGAAACGATCGCATAGTTACGTGAAAATTCAATTATTCCACCGCTATGAACATTTAATCTAGAAATTACCTGTCACAGCAATTAATTGAAACGTTTGAATTCAGAGTCCATAATTTTTCAAACATGCGTTCGAAACATAATACCTCAAAATCTTATTATAAATAAAAGATTTAACTTGTGTTTTTATAATTAGATAAAGATGTCACATTTTTGCTGAAGCGATAAGTAAATTATCACAGCATATATTAATATGTTCCTTCAATATCGCGAAAGAATTAAATATCTTGATAGGATATTGCGTAGGTAATACTTTCGCGATAATATTATACTATTAAAATTTGAATGTCGCGAGCGAATGTATTTTGGGACCTTTGGGCGGATTTCTTCCGTGATACTTTCACGGTTTCCAATTCTGCGAGTTTGCCTATCATACGGTTGCATCTCTTAAACTTATTTAAGTTCTGCTCGTATTTTATCCTGGAGGACGGACGATACCTGAAAGAATACGCCGAGCTACTCGCGGTGAAATCTTACCAGCTACAGCGACCGCTATCGTGGCCATTCCACGTTGAAAATACGTAATTTTCAAAAATGTCCGAACGCTCTCAAATCTGGGAGCGATGCGGGAAGACAACAAGAGAAACGACGTGAAATAAAAGAGAAATTTTGTGTTTCGTCAAATCCCGCCGTGTTAGGATCGATCTTCGAATAATCCAGCTTGAATGTAATTTCGTATACGATATGAAATCAAATCCGATTTAATATCGAACGTGACCCTTCGCTAACAAGTGCGAAATGCATAATCGGATACTGTCTCAATTGTTATTACGAAAACGTATCAGTTGATACGTTTTCTTCCATCATTCTTTTATATATGTAGATTAACATTATTGTGATTTGCAATGCAGATATCCATTTGCTTGATTTTCATAAAAGTTTAATTTGCAGAATTTATATTTATATAACGAAGTTATATCGATATTTTCATATTAAATCCTAAAATACGATCTGATTATATTCAAAAGTAATAATGAATTTTAAAAGATTTTATCTAACAAATTTGCCATTAAGTAATTACTAATAATGTTATTTAATTCTCAGTTGCGACGAGTGGCAATTTTCCTATCGAGATTACGTAGATAAATACTTCGTCGAAGAACCTGTTATTGTCATTTCATCAATAAATTGTTAGGATCACAATGACAGGTCCATAACTTGCGTCCTGAAATTTCCAGGACGTGACAGTTTTTAATAGCGCAACTACTGCAGTATATAAATATAAAATACAGTTCCACGGATCATCGATAAAAATTTCAACGAATAAACGATAATGAAACACGCATTTCGTTCTTACTATGCGAATGAAGTCAGTATCGAGGCGATATTGTTTCCCATGAGCTCCCCGAGTGTGCACGCCGACCCCGATGTCCAATCGTACTTCCGCTTTATATCGAGTACTATTTTGGATGATTTATCGACGAGATGCTTTCGTCGGTGCTAGCTCGATATCGGCTTCCTCCCTTTTTTTTCTCCCTACCGAACGTTTCGAGAGCGACGCTCTCGATCACTAGCAGCGTTTATCCTCGCTGCGCAGCCTTCGCCACACTCACCTCTCTTCCTGTTTCCTCCTGCCTCCTGTCTTTGTTCTCTCTGTGTTTCTCTTTCTTTCATTCGTCTCTGTACCGTCACCCAGAGTGACAAGTCCTTGTCACTTCCTCTCTTCAGCCTGTTCGGCTGTGATCGGTCGACTGCACATTTCGACGTTCAGCCAGTTTTAAAAAGAGAGGAGAGGAATAACGAAGGCGGGAGAATGAAAGAAAGACAAAGAGAAAGAATGGCAGGACAGAGGAACGACAAATTCGTGGAGGCGGGAAGCGACGTAAAGCCGTATGATCGATAAATGACCCCTTTTGTTTTATTTGTTTTGCAGATTCTACCGTGCCGGTGGGCCTTTGTCTGCTGATCGAAAAAGGACTGTCTGTGGTGAGTGAATTTTTCTTCCAAATATTTGGTATACATATGTATAAGGGGGCGTGCGAGCGGAAAGTGAGCAAATCCAATATCCGGGTAATCGACTGAACGATAGTCGCGCGATACCGCAGCTCGTTCGACATGGGAGGCGTTACATTGTAATTTATTGCTGCTAATAGCTTCGACGCTTTCGCATTGTATCGATTGGAAATGAAAGAATTGACGAGGTTGCATTAACAGCAGCTTCGCGAAATTTCACGTGCGATTAATTTATTTATTCTCTTTATAGTCGGCGAGATATGAGCTGTAATTACTCGCATATTTTTATTAATGTATGCCGGTGGCGTGTTTCGTGCAAAATGTTTCATGAAACGTGCTTTAAAGAATATATACAAACAAAAAAACGTACCACAGAAAGTTTTTCTCTCTTCTTATATTCGTTATCAAATTCTATTACCCATTTTAGGGAAACATTTTACGTAACTTCTCTTTAGTTTTAATATTTCTTAAAATTTATTATTAGGAAAAAATTAGGAAGAATTTATCTTGTGTAAATCATTTCGGTATAAAATGAATAGGTAAACTTTAGGAATAAACAAATGGTCATTGTACAGTATTTTATTCAAAAGTTCATACACGTTTCAAAAATGAACACGTTTAAATTTTATTATATTACATAAAACTGTACATAATCCAAAGCGAGATATTCTCGTCTTGAAGGGAAGTTAACCATGTTTACACATGCTTCTTTACTTCTTGTAGTAGACATTGAAGAACAATGAAAAAATAAAGAAACAAAGTCAAAGAGAAGTAGAAAGAGAAATAAAGATGAGAAACTAAAAGACACATTGCGTGCTTTCCGTCTCTGACTGACTTTTTCTCTTTCTCTTCCACTACAGATGGACAGAAAACTAAACTAATAATGATATGGAATATTCACGCGACGAGTAACATTCTCTACAACTGCAAGAAAAGATACAGAAGTATCATCAGGCGAGATATTTACTGCATTTTATTCTTTCTGTACTTTTCGCTGTACCATATCAACACTGAGAGATTCTACATCGCGAGTTCGCTCATCAAAAGTAGATCGAATTACAAAAGCACACTTTCGCACAATAATTACGTCATTAAACATTGCGGTCCGACAATGGTGTTTTTTTACTGTCTCTTTAGACAACCATCGTAATGTCCAGGAATACCACTTAAAGCCAATATAGCGTCGATTATGGGCCGTAACTCGGTCAATTCGATTGGTTTGATCACAGCTAGCAGATAAGGGCGGCGATATTTTTTCCGATGTTGGCGATGAAAGTCAACACGTACGGTGCCATACATAGTGTTTTATCTGCACCGATAATGCCGGCGGGTGGTAGCAGGGTTTTAACGTTGAATCTCTCGTACGCTGCTGCCTTATCACCATGTCGTAAAGGTGATCGCTGACCGGTGAAATGTGCCTGGACATTGTTGCAGCGTGAAATCGTCGATTCCGACCATCACGCGAATTAGCGATGCTTTAACGGACCCCCCGTCAGGCATTCTCTTCATCGTCTTTAATCCCTTATGGCGCGGACGTGTTCGTCACTTGTCTCTGCGTACTATGTGCAACTGTTTCATAAATGTCCTACCAATTACATTACACAAGCAGCGACAGTTGTGTTATGATCGGACGTGGATCGAAAAATTGTCACAGAGCAAAACAAACGCGCGAATGAAGCGTAAATTTTTTATTGTTCTACATAACGGAATTTGGCGAAATAGCAAAAAATAAAAAACTATCGAGTCGATGCGAATTGTATAGAATTGAATCAAGTTGGGAAATAAAGATTAATTTGTAGTAAATTAAATATTATTATAAATTTGCATTCGCATTCTAATTAGCATTTTATTTGAAGTATATCTATTTCTGGAGAGTGAGTTGGAGCTTTAGTATATGATGCGATTACTCAACATGATACATAATTGTTTAAATACAATCCGTGATGTCCATTGAAGCATTAAACTCGATTCGCAAGTTTCCTTTTCTGAAATGAAATCCTGCATCACAACAGACAAACGCGACTCACGCAATAATTACCATTGATTAATCGCTGGTCGCTAATCGACTAATAATTCGGCTAATGACGAAAGCATAATTACAGTGTTGTATGAATAATTTGGTCAATGCACGAGCTACAGTCTGAATAATATACAACAAATTAATACTCGAGAATACTAACATATCGCACATGGATAACTTATGTTCGCGCACTTGCATGCATTTTGCGATCATTTATGTGATCGCGCATGCATTCATATAAAATTGTCGGGTTTTATTATGCCTAGCCTGTTCGTGCGATTATCATCCTGCTCAATAATTTAACGCGTGACTATCTGATGGCATGGAAAACTTATCGGTTACGTTCTTTTGCAAGTTGAATTTTTAAACTATCATGTCAATCGTCGACAATGATATGCGGTGTGCTATATAGTAAAAATATAATGATGACTCTTTTGACAGATGTGTCCAGTTTTTCGGAATATAATGCCTAATCCTAATTCTTTCAAGCATTTATTCTTTGCACTCATTTTTCGTGATTTAAAAGTAACTAAATATTCCATGCGACGGATAATTATTATTTTTTGATTTATCAAAGTAGTGACAATGATATTAATGATTTAAAGACTATTTTAATACTTTGAATATTGTTTAAATCACGATTTAATTTATAAATTTTCAAATATTCATATTACTTGAAGGTTAGTTTGTCATAAATTTTGATACATTGTTCGTGCAACATTAAATCTGCTTGAAATATAATTAAAAGGGAATGTAAGAGTTGTGTTAATTTTACTGGATTTTTAAGTGCAGAAATGCACGGTGTACATTGCGTAAATATTTAGACGTGTAAATGCCAGATTCCACATCAAAGTCGTGATATTCTTTTGTGCGTCATAATTGGGTCAAGCGTTCCGTAAATATTTGACCAGACAAAAAATGTTACGTTTTCTATTTTTTAGCTGTCACGCGAATGCTGGATAATCTCTGAATCGCATATGAACTTTAATTTCAACTGCGTGCCATTATGTATAATTGTCACTGTCGTTAAATTCCAAATTCTTGCTTTAATAAATTTGAATAACTTCTAAAGTTACCATAAATTTTAAATCCTCGAATTCCATAATTTCACTAAATTATGAGTTATGTGTCATAACTGATACGAAAGATTTTAAATTGTGAATTTTTTAGTCCTTTTCCTAACGGAACTGTAGCCCATTAATTACTGCAACATTCGACGGACAACGATGAAGGAATTTCTTCTTAAAGATCTCTGGAAATCTCGTGCATTCTTCGTCGGCTGAATTCTGAGAATGTTGTAAAACTGCATTCTTTATAAAACCTACCCTTAGCCTTTAGGGCTAATTACTTGAGGCACAAAACTTGGCAAAGTGCGGGGCAAGTGCAAACGAGGGATCGTTGTTTTTTACAGGCAGGGTTGCAGTGCGCGATGCTGAAGAGAAATATTTTCCAACCGGGTGAATGTTTCTCACCACGAACATCGGCGTTTGTTTCCGCGCCATAATAACTCGCCGGTGATAAATCACGTTCATACGATACTTTGTCAAATGGGCCCGACAGCGCGTTTAAATAATTAACCTTTTGTCCCGGACGGGTGTGAAATTTTTTATCGAATCCTATAACAAGCGCGGTCCCAACTGCGCGATCTCACGAATGAAATACCGTGATTCAATTTTGCGAGCTTGTGACGACGATCGTGATTTATATACTTCTTTGTAACGCACTTTGTTCAGATAATTAATCTCATAGCAATCTCACGTTATGAATATTTGTAGTAATTTCATTTCGTGTCCTTTGCTATTCTCTGTCCTTTGCTAAGATAATGTGTTTTTATATTACATTCAAAACTAATTTTAGATAAAAGTAGATTTTTACGCATAACGCTTGAATAAAATTTCGTTGCTGGGAAAAATTAATAGAGCTTGTTATTTATACTTTAATTTTTACAAAAATATATCAAGTATTAAGTGACAAAAATCTTTGAATTCATCAATCAATCTTTCATACATTGTAAAACACGTTCATGATCGAATACGAATCACATGAATACGATTGAAAAATCGAGAAACACGAGCTTAAATAATCAATTGCCGTTGTTATAACGTTTAACTTTTCGCAAATTTCACCGCAGGCGTGCCGGATTACATCTCGTTTTCAATGCATTACGCATACCAACATGTGATTTACACGCATCAGAATCCCGTAGATTTTCAGCTGAGCACGTCGAAAATGCAAACAGAAAAAAATTATTGTTTACTTGACGAAATACGAAATTATAAATATCTCAGCGTAAAACTCATTTAACTGTAATAATTTTCCGGTCGTTCTGCATGTCCATGATATTTACATTGCTTTTTATCGTGTGTAATTATTTACAAAAACTTATCGAATATGAATGATATTTCGCATTTGATATATAGGTACTGTTTCATACATCACGTTAAGTATCGTGAATAAGGTGAATTATTTTTGTTATATTTTATACGATTATCAACATGCGATTGCAATTATTTCAGTATTTACTAATTGCTTCCACTTCATAATAAGTAAATATCTGTCAAACTTATAAATCCGCCAAAAGTAAGAATATTTACTAAATTTTATTTTACACTCTCATTGAATTAGTCATGATGTTTAGCTCGATTAATTAAGATTGGATGAATAATTTGTGTATAATTTGTCAAGCCATCTGCGATAGCATTTTATACAGCAAACGGTACTCGCTTCTGTAACGTCGCTCGTCATTTTAGCTCCACCTCGGCGCGTGTGCGATGTTTGTGTGCCACGCGTGTGCACCGCACCACTTCCTGCATTGTATAACTTGTATCTCTTCATTTTTCTGTGCCGCAGGATATCATAGCTCACAGTCCGGGAATGGTGTTCCACGTCATAAACCTGGTCGTGATGGTACTGATGCCGATGGTGGTCATCCACGTGAAGGATTCCGGATTCAGCTTGGGTAAGCGCCATTTTACGTGTCGTTTCACCCACGAATTTCGTGCGCCCGCATCCACGCGGTATTACTTACGTGCCGGCACGGTATGGCCTGGGATCGATTGGGATAACGTATGGGTGTACGTAAGTAACGTTCTCGAGTTACCTCGACGCGCGATTGGAATAATACCACCCTCGCCATGTGTGCAGGTGGACTGGCAGGGGGACAATGAGGGAGCGTGCAGGTTTATGCAGTCACTCACCGCGATTCGAAACCGTTTGGATATTCGCCAGGGCCTCGCTTATCGCGCGAATCCATTCTTTTCCATGACACATAATTAATTCCTGACCCGCGAGCGCACGCCACGTTTCTTTGCTGATACACCCCTATGATGACTGTATGTGTCCGCACAAACACGCATAGAGTCATTGTTTGTAAAAGTGCGAACGCAAGCAGACATAAAATCATGATATGGTGTGCGTAACGTTGTCGTATTGTGTTAATCATATAACGGTGTATCGCAATTTGCTAACATACTCGATAGCGTCATTATTTACGGCAGATTGTTAACGTTTTTATCACATCGAGGCATGTATGTAACTGATTTTTAATTGGTCGCCATTCGTATATCTATTATACAATACCATATTCGTTCTCGGTGGAGTCTGTACCATCGTATCAAAAATTCTATTTAAATGCAATATATATGGTCGTCCGCGCAGATTGATGCGTTTGGGGGTGCCCAGAGGGTTGTAGAGTTCATATGGAAATGCAATTACTTCGTACTCTCTTTTATCAACAGCTTCATGAGTGACCGAATCGCTGGTTCCGCATTAGCTTATATATCGGGACAGATTATATTGGACTCTGAAATTCTTTGCGTAATCCCCATTGTTATCAATTAAATCAAACCTAATCGTAACATTGTTCCTTCACTTCGCGTGTGATGGTCCTCTCCCCGCTCGAAGAAAAGTAATTAAAACGTAACTACGTTTGTGAGAGCGCGCCAAAGCAGCGCTTGTCTAATTAAAAGAATTTAAATTAATTCTCACGACGCAGTCGTACTCTGTGAGTGTGCGATCGATTCGATAGATGTATTGTCGCGCGCGGCAATCTAATTTAGCTTTTTAATTTGAATGACGAGAATTATTGCAAAGAAAAGTCAGAACTTTATGGAAAATCGCCTGGACTTTAATTAAAAGATCTTTAATCGCAGCCGATGGGAGGCGTCGAACGTAATAAGCCGGCGTTCTTCCGATAATCCTGTTCGGTACTGCATTTCCAATATTCTCTGTCATTTACATACTCGACGAAAAACTACACCGAGTAAGTACTCGGGGAAAGTCTTCGGCGGGTTTCTCGAGTGAGGCGAATCGACAAGTGCTCCCCTTAACATTTGTAAGAACACTCGAAGTGAATCATGTATTGTCAACTTTATACCGTTGTCGTGCGGGGTATCTTCATCCTACGTCCTTTACGTCTTTTCGTTTTAGCGAGGTTGAAGAAGCTTTTGATTTCGTCGCGATGCTCGACCGTCAGTCGTTGTCGATATGGTCGATAACCTGGGAAGAGACACAAGTTTGCGGATTGATCACAGTATGGGTAAAACGGAAGCTCGCGAGCTTGCGGAAAATAGAATTGTCAGAGCTCGAAGCAATCGGCAAAGGAAGATCCTTTAGTTTCACGACGGATGCATCCGTTTTGTAGTAGTTAACTGTGTGTACTCGCGACGGAGCTGAACTAGGTGCTTTGCCGCAGCTTTCGATTGCTCGCGGCGAGTATTCGAAGGCACGCACGAAGAAGAAATACCATTTGATGTCGTTAAGCAGACGTTGTTTTATTTTTGCTTTTCGATAAATACGGAAAGTAGATTTAATTCTTAGATGTTTCTTTTGTAAGTATTAAGATGAACAAGAGATTT
The DNA here is from genome assembly GCF_003672135.1 of Ooceraea biroi. Taxonomy (NCBI): domain Eukaryota; kingdom Metazoa; phylum Arthropoda; class Insecta; order Hymenoptera; family Formicidae; genus Ooceraea; species Ooceraea biroi. The sequence continues at coordinate 6,605,820 of NC_039512.1, forward strand.
ACAGTATTAAAGATTCTGAGATATACACAACAATACATGACGAATATTTATAAGAAAAATACAGTATGTCAAATTGCGAACAACTGAATCGCGAAAAATTTGCGTGACCATACAGTCTTCTTTTAAATCCTTGCTGCTCTCTGCGGTCGAACCGGAGAATTCTCAGATTGAACGGTAACGGATGACAATGAAACTTCAAAGTTGGATCGAAGCTTTTGAACTTTGACAGGAGAACATATGACCTGCTATCATCGAAGATGCAGTGTAGTCGAAGGTGAAGGATCATGCTTCAAACTCCATGAGATTTACTTTGCTACGAAACTAGAAGTGTAACTGCTCTCGTGGATATTGGAACATTTGAAAACTTGTTATCTAAATAACCATGATAGTTATAAGTTGGACATCGTAAATTGGCTACGAAGTATAATATAACTGTAGGTATAACGATATTATCGATCAAAAGAGAGGGATAATATATTGCTGAGAGTTAATTAGAAAAATTAATTGTATATATTATATCAACAAAAAAAATAAAAAGAAGTAACATTATTTTACAACAATAAAAGATATAACGAGAAAAGTATAAATCTTAACTAAATCTTAACTAAATTAATTAACTCTTATCTCAATGAATATTTGATACACATATTGCTTGAATTAGGATAATGGTTAAGACAGTTGAATAAAAAATACTGTTTAAACGAATACTAGCATCGCACGCTAAGCACGTAGAAACAGTTGGAGAAGAAAGCAGTTCTCGGCGAAAATCTAGAAATCTTTGACGAGCGTCTAAGAAATCCTTAAGAGCCTTCTTCCCCTTTTATTTTCGTCCGTAAATCGTCGGGGACGGGCATCCTGGGAGAAACCCCGTTGGTGTGAATACGTCTTTACGTCCCGGCTCGCGTAAAGACATCAAGATCTGGGTGTCTACGTGAGTGAATACACTTTTGAGTGCATACTCTCGTATACGTCGTCTCGCATGTTGAAGGGTCGAGCATCCCGGGCAAAGGAGTGACGAGGAGTACTACCGGTGATGCAGAGCGACAGAAAGGGAGAGAGGAGAGACAGAGAAAGAGAGATATAGAGAGAGGGAGAGAGATAGGACAGACTTCCCGTGAGAGAACCCGGGTCGTCCGGGCACTTGAACCAAAGCCACTGCGCTGCCGCTCACGAAGCACACTCGGCTACGACTACAGGAAGTTTTAAGAAGCGCTTAGGCGACCCAGACTCGTGCGAATCTTTGCCTTTCGCGTCGCTGCAGCTTCTAGTTTGCCCCTGCGCTTTCACATCGCTTATATAAAAGGATCTAGTTGCGGTAGATTCTTCTTAAGCGTCGACGTATATATTGTTCTCCCCGCATTGGAGAACCACTTTGATCGATCGTGCAGAGTTAATAATGTTGCCTTTTTCATTACTTACTATTGCAGCCAGTTTCATTCTCCATTATCCACGTGATGAATGTGCCAATACAGGAATAACATGTTACCATCGTCCTTAATAATTCCATTTTAGTCGAAGAATTAATAACGTTTTTCCAGTTTTAACTGACGCAGCTGATAATTCGCTACTAAACGGTTCGTTGAATTTTCCTGATTTTCGCCCGTCCGTCATTTCGACGTCGTATCGTTTCCCGCACCCACCTCGATAATTGCCGTTGCCACGTGCACTCGGTGCAGCGTTTTTTTTCCATCGAACGCCCAGCGTCGGACGATTTAATTTTCCCGGTTGGGCTCCTCGTCCGGCCGAGCGACGGGGGTTAAACACGCGAGATACTCGCGAAAAAACTACAACCGTAGCGGAAGAGAGAAAGAGAGCAGAGGGGTGCGGCAGGACACGTAGCACAGTGCCCGCCATCGACTGCTGTAATTACGAGCGCGATGCGAAAGCATCGACAACCATCGGACGTCGAATTTCGCTCATTCGAAAGTGCTTCTACACCGACCGACGAGCATGCCGCGCTTTTTTTTCTGTTGATGCTGCGAAACGTGACACCCGATAGAAATGCGACATCGACGACCCACGGCCTTTCGATGGCCGTCTCCTTCTCACTCTCGCGGTCCATTCGTGTGCGCACTTCGTTGTCGCTCCCGTAGCCGCACTCGTCCGCTCGTATTTTCCTGTGCCACTCGTACAGCAGATAGCCGCAAACACAATAAAAGGCGTCGAGTGTTTGCCGCACAGTTAAGTGGTACCATATTGTCGTGCAGAGATGGTCCTCGCCTTCGGTTCAACGATTGGACTCTACGTGTCGATGTAAATACAATTGCGCGTTGGCGCCTGTCAAAAGCCCATTCATCGAAAATGGAAGCTCGTGTAACAGTGACGATCAGTGACAATATTATCCGATTGTATTGTTTAAGGATACATTTTCTTCGCGGATGATACGCGCAGAACAATTAAGTGCTCTTACAGTGCTCTAAATGTGCAGTTCTTGTTACGAGGCGTGAGCTCAGTAGAAAAGTCGCTCGTTGATCAGACACGCGAACGAGCATGTCGTTATATCGGTCTTTAATTAATCTCTGGATTGAAAAAACCTACAACTACGGTTTGCTTCGGATGCTCGCTAATTGGATATTTGACGAAATCATTATTAAATTAATTCGGGTATGGCTTACGAAAATTGGCTTGATGGAAACAAGGAGCTTCCACGCTTATTGCGATACGTTACGATTTTCATACTCCGCTCTGCATCAAAATATAATAATTTAATTAAATTTTGTATTTTAATTAGGAATGACTTGTCCTATTTACATTTGCATTCCGCTGATGTACTTTAACCGTTTTCTGTAGTAATTAATGTAATTACACGTCAATTTAAATGTATCTCTTGTGGTCTCTCCTGTGGTAATTGTGAATTGTAAATCTTATGTCTTTTCGTTATGATTTTAGGCTCACTTTTCTCGAGTTTGGACTATTTGTCTTCTCCGACTTTTGATCGTTCATCCAGCCATCCACCCCGACGCAATAACCCCCATAGATCCGTATATACCTTAGTGCGAATCCAGTCGCTTGAAATTACCGGTCCGCCCCCACGGTATTTGCAAATTCTTGCTGCACACTCTTCGCGGCGAGCTGTCACGAGCAAGCGGATATACTCGAGTGCACATATAACCCGGGCGTTCTAATAATTCTCCGCCTCCACGCTTTCAATTTCGCAGCCGATCCATAAATTCGCTCCCGAGGTGCGCACTTTGCACACGCACCAGCCACGTGTAAAGGTCGATTCATACGTGGGTGTCGATGCGACCCAGCACCGGACGATTTCGTGAGTCGGTTATGCACGAGAAGAATTGACACTCGTTGCCATGATTATTCATCGTGAACGAAGACAGATATAAATTAATTATATTTACCAACGTAAGTAACGTAAAACATCGGTGTCCTCATTGATGTGTCGGTGCGCGTGTGTGTCGACCTTAAAGCATTTATCGGCGCGAGCTACCCTTTCGGATACGCCTCTAACGCGAAGAGCTGTAACGAGCGCACGACAGCCCGTAAAATCTCAGCATGGTGACAGCCAGCAGATGGAAATGCAATATTGCATTCGGCGAAACAAAGGCCGCGGATAGAACTCTTTCACGAATTAAGGTAGACGGGTGGATGCGCGTATTCACCGCGCTTCTTGTTTACGCGGGCGCGATATTCGCTTTAACGTTCGCGCGAACGGGAACGTCTTCCTCGTATATTATTACGGTACCGTGACGCGAATGCCATGATATTTCCACCCTTCCTTCTCCCCCGCGTGTTCTTCTCGGTTGCCGCAGCGTTCGTTGCCAACGCTAATCCTAACATGAATAAGTAATTAGGCACGAAGGATTCTGTTGCGGAATAAAAAGTAGATATTGGATTATGCAACGAAAAATCTCTTGATACTCCATTTAAGTTTCTATGATTATTATATTTTCTCCCATTATAGTTAGTGTGCTGGAAAAGTTTGAAAGTACAGAACGTAGAAATATACTCTATTCATATATAGAATATTCATATATAGAAATATACTATTGTTCATTGTAAAATAGAATATAAATAAATTTTATAATGCTTGTCTTTTAGATATATTCGATGATAATACTTCTTATCAAATGATAAAGGTATACGGAGCACCAGGTTGGTTATTCGAGCTCGTTCAATTTACGTTGCGAGCTCGTATATACGTTATGTATATAACGTATGTTTGCGTGTAATAAATGGTAACGCACATTTTTATGAGTGTCATCTTATATGCATGCCCGGTGCGTTTCCGGGGGAGGGGTCAAATGAAGCTCGTCGTGCTCTCCTGACAGCACGACGGAAGCTACGCTACCGAGGTAAAAGCTTTACGTGGAACGGAAATTATGTTCGAACGTAGCCGGAAGCGCGAACAGGCGGACGCCTTTCCGCGAATTTTGAATAACAAATCGGGGTCCGCTACCTAATTCGACGAGATCTCCCTCCCAACCCTTCGTCCGACTCCCTAGAGAGGACGGGTCGCGCGGAATAACTACTTCGTTATTATGCTTTAATCTACCAGCGTCTACTTCAGCGAATGAGAACTTCCGTCGGCGAATAACGCGAGAAATCTGTTTTGGGATTAATTTCTGTCGTGCAGGCGGTAAATATTTTATATAATATCCTCTCATCGCCTAGCATCTTTTTTCCGAACAAGAGACTATTTGCATCGATAGATTTTCAATAATTATTGCTAAATACGTCTACGGTTCAAAATGTCTACAAGCTAAAAATGCTAAAGGTATTAAAAGAGGATACAGAATCAGATAAGATCTTAGAAAGATGAACTTGCTGGTCCTTCCTTATTCTTCTGTCAATCCTCCCATCCAGGTCACCTTTTCTTATCACATCACATCACCTTGTGCGCGCACGCTTCGTAGACTCCCGTGCTCTTTGGAATTACAAATTATGCAGCGGCAGTTCTTCGGCAAGCCAGTTCTCCTCCGATGAGTTCCACCGGAATTACAAATTGCACGTCCAGACACTTGGCTCTGTGTACAGAAGGGTAGCGCGGAGGCGCTGAAGGATACTGTTGGTTTAGGCAGGGATGGATGGGGTAGGTTGGAACAAAGGAGCGCGGGGTTGGAACAGATTCGGGTTTTCTTGCAGGGCCTCCGTCGTTCGCGTGATCGACGTGAAAGACTCGGGATAGGAGATTACTCATCAGAATGTTTGTACGTACATTGACAAAGGTTACGGGATGCCGAACTCTCAACATTCAATTCAGAGAACAGACGAACACACGGCTGATTTCTCGAAAACACGCGCGAGATATGCGAAAGGATGAGCGTTCATGAAATTCTACGGTTGACAATGGTGCCGTGTTTGTTTTCGGAAAATTTTCGTGGCTGGTTGCCCGACTCGAGATCTTCGTCATAATCGACGTGATTCCAGAAAGGACGCAAACATCAGGACATTACCATTGTGGCGAAGGGATAACGCTGTGTAGGCAAATACTGCCGATCCTTATCTCTAAGAGCACTTTGAGGAGTTTAACTCGGTACGATAAGCTACGATAAGAGATGAGAGAGTTGCCGAAATCAGCGATACGACGCAAACTTGTTCTTCCTAAAATATTTTGTATCAAATTTTGGGACCAAAATGAGTTTTTGAAACGGTATTTTAAAAGCCATTTGTTAATAGATTATTAATAGATTATTCAACTTTTAAATTGATATTTTTTGAGTATTTCTTGAGGAAAGCTGATATAGTAAAAGAAAGATACAAATACAAGAAGTTTAGGAAAAGTTACTTTATTTATAGTACAGAGAGCAATTACGACAAAGTCAGTTATTTGGTCATTTAGATTCTAGCTCCTGTTTCTTATTTATAGTACTAGATAAAGTCCTCTTTTAGCTAGTGAGTGTTTCCAAACAAGTTGTTACTGTCCTAAAGTTGGAAAGATCGAGTTTTCTTAATTTTCGATCTTTCCATAGCATAATGGTTACGTGAACATAAAAGCTAAAGGGGTAAAATGGAGGATATAACATAAAAGCAGCAAACGAGGGTGCATTAATTCAAGCCTCCTATTTTATCACGCAGTATGAGCATGTAATCGTATTCGTCGACTTCAAAGGAACATCAAGTCCGTTCGTTACGCCATTAATTTGCTCGAATGCCACTGTTAAACTCGAGAAGCTCGTTTCAGAATTTACAGCGATCAGAGGAACCGTCGAAACTACCTCGACGAAGAATGAGAAATTTGTTCTGGTATTGATCCGTATACTTGTGAAAGAAGCGCGAGATCGCTTTTGACAAGAAAATTAAAAAAGGGTGGAGGAGACGCATACACACACACATACAGATGGGAGAAAAAAGGGGCAAATAAGAGGTGCAAGAATTCATCCCGCCGTCTCGCCACGGAACCCGTTAACGGAGATACGCAGTCAATTTCGTAGACTTCAAACGAGCAGCAGGCTCGACGTAGCGTGAAATGTCGCAGGGTGGAACGAAGAAGATGTGTACGCACACACATGGTATCATGTACGCGTGTGCGTGCAACTCGTCGTGCGTCAAAATGGTGATCTCCGTTTACATTCGTAACGAGAAGACGCACCGAGTTCTGTTTATCTTGTTTAGCTTGTTTTAATTATCGAGAATAAGATTTATAAAATAAAATTACTTGCATAATCTTAAGTTATAATTAAATAATATAAAGTGATAGATTAATACTTTGAAAATCTTTCAACGCATCTTTATAAAATAAAAAATGTATCAAATTTCTTTTAGAAATCTTTGAAACTATAAAATAATCTTCGGATAATATCAACATTGCACAAGATTACAAATATAAATTCCAAATATGCTGACGCTACCACGTAAGATAATCCAAGCAAAATTAGGCTACGAAATTGGTTCCCGCGTGAATGACACGAGCGGAGAGAACAGCATGCTTGTACGCGTTACAACAAGGTTTTGGATGTCGCGAGAGTTCTACGGAAATGAACGAGTCATTGATGGTTTTGTGGGTTTGAGTTTGCTGAGGAGAATCTGCTTTTGTCAACGCAACGTCACGTCGGAATTCCAGTATCTAGACGTAATCCGCGACGATCCCGGAATATTGATATCGACGGCTGCGACGTTGCATACTTTTGAATTATGTTGCTTAATATCGCGCTGATGCCTCACACCACTTCAACCAAAGAATTTTTAATCCATAAATCATCTGCGACATTAACGTCACTCCGGCGTCGACGTCCGGTATTTTTAGATCCTTCCCTCACTCGGCAAATCTAATTACATAAGATGTATCGCCATAATTTTAGTGCTGTGAGGGTGAAGAAGAATATTAGACGAATCTGAAGATAATTATAAGCTCACTCTATTCTCGTCCCGAGTTTCGTGCTAGAAGTTTAATCTCGATCTCGGAAGGATTTCGGCGTTACACCAGCGTGCCCCGCGAACTTGCGGCCGGATGCCGCTCGTTTATCCTTGCGAATTCTACAGGATACTTTTCCGCCGCAAACATCCGGACGGTCAGTAGCATAGTGAGGATATCTTGGGAGCGTCTCGCGCGAGAATAGCCCGCATTTCCGCAGGGTTTCGGGTCAGGCCAAGAACGTCGTACCGTGAGTGTTTCGCGCTGCGGAAGCGAATGGTGTCTCTGATCCTGCGGATGGCGGCCAAGCCGTGACGCGATTCGTCGCGTGAACAATGCACAAGTGCGGTCACTATCGCGATTCCTACGTGCATTCGAGCGTCTTTCCACCGTCGCTCGTTCCAATTAACACTTCAGCTGCGAACGCGCCGCTATATATTGCAACTCCTGCCGGCATTGAGGACTTCGCAGTAATTGCAAGTACAATATTAAACAATATTTTGAATTCTTTTTATCGTTATTCAACTCTGAGCGTGTGGAGATTATAAATCCCTGAGCGATACGCTACAATCACGGTGCATCTCGAATTTTTAATCGGTTAGATACCAATATTCGACGATTGCCTGGAAAACGGAAATAGCATTACGCTTGTGCACGCCCAAAATGGATGGCATTTTGTACATTTTGCTTGCACGAGACTAAAAACGCGCTGCAGCGTGCTGGAGAGTCATAGAAAAATAACATTTTCGACCGGAGATTGAAAATATGCGGAGAACGGACAGGATAAAAACGAGTTCGATGCGCTCGCTCGCTTGTTCGTGAAGTCTTACTTTCACGCCAACTCTCCCAAAAGAGAAACACCCTTCTGCAACAAAACGAAGAACTCGTTCTGGCATCCTGGAGTTGTCTATTGACTTCTTGGCGAAAGATATCGCTCTCTTTCCGGGTAACGCGCGCGTGCATTTGCCGGTGAAGCGAATGCGCGCCAATTGCCAAGAATAGTGTGCATTGCATCAATGTTATATCATAGTCGAAGTTTGATATCATATCATTGGCAACATTATATCAAATTCATATTATTTCAATATTGTAGTTGTAGCATGTAACACTATAATGCTCGAAACTACATAATGCTGCACTGTAAATAAACTTGCATCGTCCTATCCGTATATTGCGATGAATTTCATTACCAAAAGTTAATACAACAAGAATCGGTTGTTGTATATAACAGTTGACGTCCATGATGTATTATATTATATTATATATTATATTATATTAGATTATACAACAATGAAACTGCAATTAGTAACTGCAATTGACCTTGATTGCTAATTATTGCGGATGCTCCATGATTTTATCGTGGACACATCCTCAACTCGAAATCCATGAACCATGATCTCGTCGAGAATCCTCTGTAGCAGCAGCCAATTGAAAGTCTCGGCAGCAAGATTCCGCGCGCACACGCGCGCGTAGACGTGCGTGAAACAAATGCGTGCCGTCTGCCAAGATTCTTCTTCACGCACGGTAGCCCGGCGGGATGATTACACCCCCTGTGCCAACTGGATACCATGCCAGGATCGGAGACCGTGAAGCGGCGGGGAAATCACAATGGAACGAGCGAAGAAATCGTCAGGACATAAGTAGGGAATTACGCGTGCCGGGTGAGTTACGGGCAGCGATCGATCCCGTAATATATACGCCTGTGTAAAAGGTAAGGCTCCCGAGACGGCAAATCGGGCAACAGATTTATCGCTCGCATCCGACCAGATATCGTTGAAAATAAAGAGCTCGCGCTTTGCCACCCGCATGGCACCACTTGGGAAAACTTACATGGAGACGTCGCGAATGCTTTGCGACATTTTCTCGAGCGTAACAGAGCAGACTGTTTCATGCGGATGATAGATTGTCTTAAATCATGTTTGTTTGGGGAGAAACATGTTTAATATGCGATACTGAAAACTGCGCGGCATTATGTAAATGGTTTTATAGAGGAGAACGACACGTAAAATACATTTTATTTGTATCGTAGATTTGACAGAAAAAGATTCCACGCATGGGTTTAAAAAATAAATGCTCGGGTTTTACGCATGAATGGCACACGATAATGGAAGCGAAACTGAAAAGATGGAACTTTATTTGACAATTAAGTTTCTTGAGAGCTATTTCTTTCGTACAATCATAGGAATCACGAATGGGAAATCTCCCAAATTACTGCATATAAATGTTCGATTGGATTATTCGTCGTCGTTTCATGTAAAATCAACAGACAAATTGATTGTAATAGATCACGGCGAATTAGTATTTCAGATGCTATGAATATTTGATCAATGCAATATTATATCTCTAATATTCACGTGGTTATCTTGCAAACAAATTGCTGCAAATATGGATTCTACTGCGCAATATGTATTTCAGGATTAATTCGGGCGTATTGATTAAATTCGCCGAAAATGCGTGGTTGCGGTCTTTTGTGATTTGATTTCGATTAAACTCGAAAAAGTAATTAATCAACCATAATCAGTTGCGCGAAACTCTTCCGGGACGTAATCAGCGGATGCTGATTTAAAAAAATTACTTCCAAATTGATGATCTGTATATAAACGTATTATGTATTTAAAACAAGTCCAAAAGACATTTTAGAAAAATCATTAATGCTTTCTAATGGATCTGATGCTTTTTAATGGATGCTTGGCAAACTTTATTATTTATTGATAAATAAATATCAAAGTACTCGCGAGTTGGTCTTATACGGAATTGTTATGATATATCGTTTATCGGTTTCCTAGCAGCGTGTCAGTTGCGATAGCCGGGAATCGAAATTACGCGAGGTGTGTACGAAGTAGTTTGGCGCAGTGCGAGATATAGTTGTAAATACCGTTATCATGTTGCTTTCCCGTTTCCATCGAGATGGCTTCGAGCGGAACCCATGACACATCTCGCTCCCGGTAACGCATTGCGCGGAATTATACGCTCCGCCGTTAACCGTTATAATTATGCGCCTGCCAAACATCGCGAAGTTTCGACATGCCGAAATTTTGTAACACGCAACTTTACTCGGCAAACTGATTTCGGCCTCTACCCGCGGAAGTTGGGCACCCAAGCTAATTGTGCATTGTTTTATTAAATTAATGCGCATGGTATCACGCCAGCGTATTGAATTAAACTCCTTTGGCGATAGCTTTCATGCCGGGTAATTATTGGAGAGCCTGGAAAAAGAAACGTCATACGAACGATAATACATATGGGAAACGTATGTCGATAACAATGTCGATGTTTGGTATAACGGCGAAAAGTACAGAAACTCACAGAATATAATTACATACATTGTTATCGGAGCTATCCGACTAATAATTACTCAAGCTGCATTAGTAACGCGCTGCAAAATCCTTCTCCATGTTACTCTACATTATTGAAAGACTGTTTGCAATTTATTAAGGTAAAATCGATATTCCATGTAGGGAACTGAATGTAATATTAGCTCGCATAATCCGAAACGAGACGAAAAGCTTTTGGCCGACTCTCGAATTTTCACGCACCGATATACAGCCGCGAAATGCGCGGGAATCGAAAATGCAGCGCGACGCTCTCCGATTACGATCGCGTCAGAAATATACCGTTTCACCGTAGCAGACAACTCGATCCTCTTTTTACATTCCCTTTTCCGGTTCTTTTTTCCGAGAACATCGATTTATACGCCGGTACCGGCTCGGAAATGTATCAGGCGTTGTAGTTCCGCATCCACGCGTTGTCACGCCAAGTGCAGTGTGCACGCGATGCAGGAACGTACGGCAGCCGTAACATTGTTCGCCTCGACGCGGACTTCGATGCTGCCTGACAAAGGAATTAATCGAATTACATCGACGAGAGAAAGAATATCGGCTTCTGAAATAGAACGCGCGCGCGTGCAGATACGGTTTCCGTACCGCGATACAAAATACGCAATCACACGGAAATGAATTTCAGTCCTTGTTTGAAATCTGCCGTTTCCTATCACATATCAGATAGTACGAATTGCTACGGACAATTGTTTATTGCACGGGAACAATTGGAAGCTGTATTAGCGGTGTCGGACGGGTGTGGGGCGGAAATTAGCTTCTAGCCAGCGGTTCCCAATCTTTTTCAACGTCTTACAAAGAGCATTGTATAGTCATCCTCTCGCGTGTGACGGCGAACGCATCGATTCCTTCAATTCTATTATAATTATACTCTTGATACATATATTTATAAGAAGAGAGGAGGGAAAAGCAAAGAGTGAAGTATAGGACAGGAAAGTGAAAGAGCTTCCCTGGGGAGCAATAGTGGCCTGAATTGGGAACCAATGTATTACACGGAAGAACAAAGGACGAAACACAGCTTCCCGATAAAGGCGAGTTATTTCGCTCGATAAGATTCTTCGGCGAGTTTCATTGTAGATTGGCACTACACGCGTCTGTAAATTCCCGCAGACCTAGCTCCATTGCGTTCGCTCGCGAGATACTCGCCGGATGCGCTGTAAAGGGTGAAAGCTGGATCGACGGTCACAAACGCACCTCAAGAAGGAACGTACTCTGTGACACGTTTTCACGCTCGTCACAGACGATCCAGCAGATTGCTTCGTCCCAGCTGACGCGTCGAGATGGATTCTAATCGAATGGTCCTCTTTCACATGTCGGGATGCATTTGCACGTATAGTAGCATGCACCGAACGCGCTCAAAATGCGGATGAATTGACGCCGTAAAAAGTAAGTTAAGAATAATGGGATGCGGAAAAAGTTAGCGATCTGCAAATGGCACCGTTTATGATTTTGACATTTCTCTATAATTGATACGTTTAATGTTGATATTAATATATTCTAGAATAATAAGAAAATTAAAATAATTTCAAAAGTTTAGCTTGTGTGTAAGTGAATAAAATATTTGGAATAAAGTTTAGTTAAAATTAAAGCTTTAGTTATAATTATGTTAAGTGACTCTTTTGTTACATTTTTAAATTTTTTCGTTTATCCAATCTACTTACTGATAAAAGACTGATAAAAGTTCAGCACTATATTCTTTTTGTTTTCTCTTTCCCTTTGTTCTCTTCAACGCCTAATACGAAAAATGCAAGTTGATGCATTCTGATTAGAAACTATTTTCGCGTGCACTTCGAGGTGAAAGAGTCTGAGACGCTCGGGTTCTACAAACGAGAAAACGTGTCGTCGAGTGCGTCTTCCGTGAGAGGAAGTCTTGATCATTGATCTCTAGCTTTTTCTTTTATACTTGTCTGGGATAGCGCACGGAAGCGTGCACGATGAAATTCGCCGGGGAATGTTATACCAAGCGTGGTCTCGCTGGAAATTGTGTTTCGCTGTTTGTTCCTCCGTCCGTTCGGGGACTGACATTAATTTAACCTCGTACGAGATGTGTCTAAAAAGTTTCGCCGATGCGAGCGCGAAACAAAGACAGATGACGTTTGCAGAACTGAATTCTTACATCGCTGTAACATTTCACACGGCGCATGTAGTACTCGGAAAGGAAAATAATGCAGGTGTTTAATAAAAATGCTTCTTTGCATTTTACTTTGCAAATATTGTATCGGTTTGAGTTTTAAAATCCATCAGCATAATATGATTCTGCAATCTCTGTTGATTTATGTGTTATGAAGAAAGTATACTCATATTTATACCTTCATCGCCAGCAAAACAAGGAATTTCTGTTTTGTTTGGAATTTCGGTATTATCGAATCTGAAAATATGTTAAAGCGTACCGGAATTCGATGCTGCTAAAATTTCCAACAATCCTGAATCCCGTAGTTATATGAATTTGAGTCGAAGTTTTATATCGCGCGTCGAGACATCATGTTGACGCAGGATACCCATGGGGAGCGGGACAACTGAAAATGGAATGGCGAGATCGAGAGTTGTGGGTCTCGAGGTATACCGGACGACAATGGTCCACCAATGAGAACTAGCAATTTCTCAGTTCGGCGAACGGCCGTGGAAAATTGAGGAACTATTTTCACGCGCGGTACGTCACCCTCATCGCGCACCCCCAATGCTAGCACAATGCACTCCCGTCAATACCCCGACTGTGCAGAGTGTATCGGCGCGATAGCTTTGCTCACTACTATCGCGTCGTGGCGATATCTTTTTTTTCTTGTACCGGGTGAAATATAGCTTCGATACTTCGTCGAACATACGGGAATTTAATGACTTTACAGAGAGTGAAAAGTAATTTTCCACCGGGCTGTATAGAACCTCGAGGGACGCTCGAAGGATATCCGTCGCGTTTGCACTAAATAACTTCGTAGAACAGCTCGGAACGTAGGTGAGCCGGCGAGCTTAATTCCGATACGTACCTCCAAGACGAAGAAGCACGTATTCTTCTCGAGGCAAGACGAATAGGCAGAAATAAATATTGAAAAGATCGTACCATGCTCGATCGTTTGTCTTCACAAGCATGTTACCTTTAAAAATAGATTCAGTACATAATTTTTTTCAGCTTTTCAATTCTTGTAATGAAAACATTTCAGTGGTTCTCCAATTTTTTGAGAAAACGCAACTCTGTTTATAATTTATCCATATTAAATGGATAAACGGATTCGTGTGATACTGTTGATCCGCGTCGTCGACGATATGATTCCTCTTTAACAAGGATAACGCGGATCAGGCCGGATCGCTGCTCCACCCAGCAGACCAGTCGTGTCGTTTTGCAACAGACCGTGTACACGACGTATATGCGCGTCACGACGTTTGGCAATTACCTCGGCATGCACGAGCACTCAATACGCGCATGTGACGTCGCCGGTTTGCCCGAGTGAATACTCGTGCGGACGACAGGCCATAAACGATATAAGCGGCAACGAGCAGCACACTAAAACGCGTCCCGAGACACGTTTTGACTGTCAAACACGTAGTGCATCGAAAATTATTGAATAGAATCGCGATGGACGTTACCGGAGGGTAGCGTACACTTGAACGCATTATATAATACATTAGGATTCCTACTTTGTATGTATAGCGTTACTGGCCGTATAATTTTACTTGATAAATAAATAGCCCTGTATATAGCTAAACAGCTAGTGCACTTAACATATTGCATGAACACCAAATGCATTATATTACGTTTCTTGTGTGCAACTTCTTTGGACGGTTGACGAGAGCGACGATGAGAAGTGCTAGTGCGAAAACCTGGGAGAACTGCGAGAACAGGCTTGTCAGGGTGCGCCTGGAAAGGACGGCTCTATTGCCGCTTTCATTGCCCCTGCAGTGTGGCAGAGCTGTTTAGTCGGCATGCCACGACCCTCCGGGGGTGGCAAATACACGCACCGGCGCATATTTCGCGGAAACGCTTTGGCGCTTTCGTGCGTTACTGACGAGCACGTGTACATTAACGAACGATACCATCGCCGCCGTAATATTTGCTTCGGGCTTTCTCGTTTCCCCATTATCGCCGTAGAGCCCGTCGATTGCGGCAAGGCCTGTCGCTTTCGACGACTGTGATTTGTGTCGCCGTCGCCATCGCCGATTGTTCTACGTGTATAATCGACGACCTGCTCTATCTGTTGTTTTCCTGCTCGATAATCCGCAAACTAATTTCAGCCGCGCGGATGGTCTATCTATCTATCGTTATGACGCTTAATTTTCCCCCGACTGTACTTATCGAATCCACCCCTCCGTCCCTAGTCGCCGTTCTAAGAAATTGATAGCGCGTGTACGGACATAAATTTCCGGTGACACCCGGCGCGGCGTGCAGGTAGATGAGAGTTAGGATGCAAGTGGGACGAGCGCGCGCGCCCCGCGAAAGCGAAAGGGGTGGCGGAACAGTTTCGTTCCGTTGAAATTATGTCCTTCCGCCGCGGAATCTCACCACCTCAGGATCGGGATAGCCCGGTTAGGTAGCAGGCGCGATTTAATTAAGATACGAACAATCCGGGATGCGAAGGAGGCCGCCTGGCACGCTCGCGATGGAAATATCGGAAAATATGAGGATCGTGCCGGCGTCGCCTTCGTCACCGCGTCTGCAGTTTTCCAACGGCGCGATTACTGGCACCGCATAATAATAGCGAACATTCTCGGGATCGCGATGAGAATACCGGGTCGATAACTAAACGACGGCCCGCCGCCACTTGTATAAGCACCGCGAGAAAATCCTCGATCGTTGTGTGCAGCCGTGCACGCGGCGATGAGGAGTTTTCCGATGCGCGGATCAATCGTATCGGATTGTATCTTCCTGCGGAGGAATCACGCTTAAGTTTCAATCAGAGAGCGATCCCTGGCGAACGATTAATGCACGTGAAATAAGAAAACAATGTATTATATTATTGCAGCTGGAAATATCTTGCCTTTAATACCAAGCGTTTTTTGTGCTTTGTTGTTTCAGTTGGTGCGATGTACGTGTGCATGCTGTACGCCATACTCTTCCTGAAATTATGGTCGTATGTACAAGTGAACATGTGGTGCCGCAACCGACAAAAGACGCACACGCAGGGCAGAATAAGACGTCAGTTGTCTTATAATAATCTTCAGTGTAAGTACAAAGTGACGTGTATAATTTCCTTCTGATATGCGTTATTAACATGACGTTAATACACGATCCACACCTTCTGCATACAAGTATCAAACACATGACAAATAACCGTAATATATTTAACACGCACGCAACGCGATGTATCATGCGATATTATTTTTATCGAAGCGAATCATCGAGAAAAACCAAAGCCGGAACGAAAAGAATGGAAAGATCTTTCCTGCGCAATCTCGCGCGCATAATTTATCATCCATTTTATATGCATCCTTCGCGTGGTTCGGAATGAGTCCACAAAAACCTAATGGTCACGGTTACATAGCAGTCCGTCGTATTTTTCTACTCATTTTCTTTTTTTTTTCACAACGCTGTAATGCGTCTCATCGATGGTACCAGAGCCGTACTTTACGGATCTTCGCTCGGTCGGGCGGAAGCCGAGCGGCGTAAATCTTCGTCGTTACGGCCGTCGACGTGTGCATATGCGCTCGCAGGTAATGCACACACCCAAGTAGCGCAAACACATCCTACAAATCGGTAATCCACTGCACTCGCGGTATTTGCTCGTTTCTGAAGGCGCGTGCACAGTGTCGTGGCGGTCCGCATATACGCGATTCCTGTGCGTGTGCCCACGTACGTGAGTGTGCATGCACGTGAACGATTGCATATATGCGCCCGGCGGGGGGAAGGGAAATAATTTCCACCCAATTTAAACTGCCGATCGGGCCCACCTATGTTTCCGGTGTCGGATGCGACGTGGTATATCGATTATTCAGACCTGACCGGCAAAGTCAAATTATACGAGCGGCCTTTCGCCAATAAACTCGCCGGGTGGAGTATTAATCCTTCTCCTGTCCTCCCTCTCCCCTGCAACCCTTCCCTCAGCGACACTAAAGCGCCGAACCGGTGCGTTTGCACTTTTAATCGTGATTGTGCAAACGATCGCTCTATACGCTCGACGTGGCGGAGTTGATTGGCGCGTATGTTGAATGGATTTCGATCGCATACAGGCCAAAGCGTGATGATTCATACGATGTCACGCGAAATCTGTTTTATACAAACATACCTGAAAAATCGTTACAGTTAGATCACCGTGATGGAGAGATTGCCGGACATTTTCGAGTCTTTTTACGTGTCACAAAAAGAAATTTACCAAAAAAATTTATTGGACTTAAATTTTTATAGAAAAATCTCTCATACGTTTTAGTGGAACTTTCTGGCTAAACGAAGAGGAATGAAGTGATTTTAGATCCTATCGCATGCATGTATATTCATATACCGTTAATGGCAAAAATTACCGTTAATTGTGAACACGCGATGAGCAAGGTGTTCACGCTTCATCGAAGCGAGAATTTCTTCGTGAAAGCGTAATTTTCAATTTTCCTCTAAATTTGATGCTCGCCTGTGTTCACAGTTTTTCCACACTGTTAGCATCCTATCGAAAATTAAGATAGATACTCGTCGATATGGATATCGGCATATTCGAAATTCGTTCGCAACTAATTAGCCCGTTATCCGTTCGGCCGATCCGTATCGTTCGCTCGTCGAGAAGAGACGCATCCTAATCACGGCAAAAAAGTGACGTAGTCTAATTACTCCCGGTCCGTGTTCGCGCAACGCTTCGACGTTAGCCGTCTCATCGCGAGGCGACGTGACGGCGACCGACCAACCGATCGATCGATAGACAAATGCAATCGACAAAAGCCCGCCTCGGGACTCCGTTATTACGACCACGAGCGCGTATAATCTGGCGTGCGCACGGACGCCGTGTAATTTTCGCCCTCTCTACCACTATCCCGGTCTCCTCTGCTACGTTCGTATTATTACGTCCCGTAATGACGACGTAGAATCAGCCGCGAAGTCCGTAACGTAGCTGTGTGTACGCATCGCAAAAGTGAGTATTTCTGTTCGTCACGATCCGATCGATCATGCGAGAAATATAGTTCTCCGTGGATTTTTACCTTCTGTAAGAAGGAATCAAAATATTTTTTTAGAAACATTCATGTAATTCTAATTTGTGTCTACTTTTAATCTATAAATTTCGTCTTTCTTATACAGGGTGAGGCACCTAAAACAGGCCACCTGAATATCTCGGCTGTTATTGGTGATAGAAAAAAATGTGTCAGACCAAACTTGCATGGTTTCGAGGGACACATAATTTGTTCTAAATAGTTTTTTATTAGGTGGACGCGTAGAGGTCATATGAAGGTCAACTTTGTTTTTTTAAATGGTATGATATGTTCTTTTACGTACCATCTAGTAGAGCGTTTGAAGATGCGCACATTGATCTACGGGTCAAAATCATTCAAGGTCAC
Source organism: Ooceraea biroi (assembly GCF_003672135.1). Taxonomy (NCBI): domain Eukaryota; kingdom Metazoa; phylum Arthropoda; class Insecta; order Hymenoptera; family Formicidae; genus Ooceraea; species Ooceraea biroi. The sequence continues at coordinate 6,623,922 of NC_039512.1, forward strand.
TGAAGGCTAAAATTTCTAAGTGCTAGAACTTCTTCATTTCTGAGTTTACGGTATTTTCAATAACAGAGAACTCTAGGCAATATAAAAAATATAGCTATCAACAACTCAGAACTTCTCGGAAAAGAAAACATTTCTAAGGGCTAGAACTGTTTAATTTCTGAATTTACGGTATTTTCAATAGCAGAGAACTCTAGGCAATATAAAAAATAATGATATTATCAACTCAGAACTTCTCGGAAAAGAAAAAATGTCTAACGGCTAGAACTTTTTCATTTCTGAATTTACGGTATTTTTAATAGCAGAGAACTCTAGGCAATATAAAGTAAATTATTTTCCCTTGCAGTTGGCCTTCAGTGACCTTGAATGATTTTGACCCGTAGATCAATGTGCGCATCTTCAAACGCTTTACTAGATGGTACGTAAAAAAACATCATACAATTTGAAAAAACGAAGTTGACCTTCTATGACCTCTACGCGTCCACCTAATAAAAAACCTATTTAGAACAAATTATGTGTTCCTCGAAACCATGCAAGTTTGGTCTGACACATTTTTTTCTATCACCAATAACAGCCGGGATATTCAGGTGGTCTGTTTTAGGTGCCTCACCCTGTATAATTGATATATATATAGATATTTCGTTACATTATTAATTATTATTAATTGTTAGCGAATATAGAAAGTTAAATAAAGCAAATTGACACACACACTATGAAGTAAACAATTAACAGAAAAACCTAAAATAAATGAGGAAAATCAGTGTGTATACAGGGTGTCCGGTAACTCACGACTCAACGCTCGTGAGTGGATAAAGCGGACTGAAGTGAGTGGAAAAGTCCTATACCATTTTGCAATTTTCACAATAGTTAACAAGTTATTAATTATTAAAAATCGTGCTATTAGTCCGGCCTACCGCCGAATGCAAGCGCGCGGCGAAATGCGACCGCCTAGCGATCGAGTGCCTAGCGATCGAGTGCCTAGCGATCGCAGTGGCAATGGCTAGGCATGTCATTTGTAATAAACAACTTCTCGCGCCTAGCAACTTTGATCGCTAGACGGTCGCATCTCGCCGCGCACTTGCATTCGGCACACAGTGGTCAAGATTACCAAAAACCTGGTCGAAATTCTGTACATACTCAAATTATTCTAAATCATATATATAACTGCAATTTAGTGATTTTCCCATAATTCTGATGCAATGTAATTAATATAATATTAATTATATATACAGGGTGTCCCATTTTAAAAGTTGCACTGAAATATGTCTTCAGGGAAGCATTTTGAGAAAAAACTTCGGCGCAGTTTGGCGCAGATAAACTTTTTCTTATTTGTTTTGATATATAAGTAAATTTTAAATTCTGTTTGATTTATAACCACCGATTATGGCCAAAATCATATTAGAGACTTACGATAATGAACTTTATACATTTATAGCTCTCATAAATGAAATTTGTTTGGACTATAACGTTAGAGAAATTTAGTACGGACTTAGAACTAACAAACAATAATGTAATGACGATAAAAAAAATTTTTTTTTAATGGATTTTGGCCACGTTTTCAGTTGTTTTGACCACTGTGCGGCGGTAGGCCGGACTAATACAGCGATTTTTAATAATTAATAACTCGTTAACTATTGTGAAAATTGCAAAATGGTATAGGACTTTTCCACTCAGTTCAGTCCTCTTTATCCACTCACGAGCGTTGAGTCGTGAGTTACCGGACACCCTGTATATGTGTATGTGCGCGCGCCCACACGAGTACTTAAGTTAAAGGTAAAGATATCGTACTTTAGGCCCGCTTCGAGAAGTAAAACAATTTACGAGGTTGCAGGATTGCGTGGTCGAAGATCGCAGGCAATCGTATCGATTGGCTTCTTTTCCCGGTAACGGTGGTGCTTAATTTGTGAGACTTCTCGTTGTGCGCGGCGTCTTCGTAAAAGCGCTACCTTTTCTACCCCTCTTCCCCCCGATATCGATCCCCTTTTTCGCCTCGTCGTTCGCCTGCCGCACCAGTTTCGAGATATATGAACGGGGGTGGTCTTAAGCGCGAGGCATCCCTTGGCACAAAGGCGAAATTACGTCGGCCCTCGAGACGCCCTCGGGCCGAGATTGAAAAAAATAGAAATTACACCCGTCGCGAACGGAAGCCTGCTCGATCCTGCCACGTCCCCACGAGATTTCACTCCCCCCGACGAGTACGATCCCCAACTTTCTTCCACCCTTCTGCGATCTTCCACGGACGTGATAGGAGCCGCTAAGGATATCTCGAGATTCGCAGGTAGGTGAATTTTACGTAATCAGAGTACGTGAGGTTGACCCTCGATGACGTCATAAATATCTACATAGTTCCTCGTCGCACTTACCTTTTATCAATGTTACTCTGAAATAATGAATATAGTCGAAATATAAATGTTATTTTATTATTCATTACGTTTAAATTTCTGGTACCAAATATATTACAAATGCAATCTGTAATTAATGATTTTAATTAGCATTAAAAATGCACAGTCGTTGGATTGACATTTGATTTCTAGTTTCAATGTACTTTACATATACAAACAGCACATATGTAATTACTATTATATATTACTCTTATAGCATATTATAGCAAATCGGACAATATTAAGTGCAATGACTATGTAATCCTACGTTTTAATGAAATCTGTGAAAGATCTGGATATTTATATAATCGATCGATTGAAAATACTAGAAATAAATGCAAGCAGAACGCAAACCGGGCCGGAGGGAATAATTTTTAATTAATGATCCACTAGCGTGGAGGGTTTACTAACGCAATGGCCGAAAGTCACAAGCTTGATCAAACGAATTTACGTGAAACATTAACAAATCATTAAACCATTTCCGAGCGCTCTCGTAGAATACTCGTATACTCTCTAATTTCGTGTATTTGACCGAAATCACGTTGCAATTCGTTATTTTTACTGGTGGATGGTGCGCGAACCACGATGTGCTTCATTCAAGATGTCCTCTCTGTAATTTTCTCGTAATTGTTTGTGACAGTTAATATATGAAAACACATTGTCTATTACAATCATCGATGATTAGCATCTCTTCTCGTTTCTGGTTTTTATTATTCGTGGTGCTTATGATTTTATGTAAACGACCGCGCAGTCAGCCGACGTATGTCGACCAGTGATGTCTTGGATGACATTGCTAGAACCCTGTCGCCGCTTGACAACGGATCTCAAGCGAGAAAAGAGAAAAAAAGAAGCAACGTTTATTTCGCTATTCAGAAGAGAAGAGGCAGAACGGGACGCGACAAAGTAAAAAGGGACACGAGGAATTTAATTTGCTCGAATTCTTCTACATTTATTACGAGGGTCGTAGAACGACGCCGAGGATCGTTCGCGTCGACGTGGACGTCGATCGGCGTCGTGAGAGCGGCCCGCGAGTAGTACAACCCCCGGCGTCGCGACGCAACCGGAACACTGTCGGGTTCTAACAGCAGCACAGCGCGACAGTCGGCGCAACCCAAGCTTATTTGAATTCCAGATTGGATTATCCATCGGATTTGGATAATTGAGGGGATTCTATCAGTTACTGGTCCGCGTCGGAGTGGGATTAGACGCGCAGATGGGAATCCGCGCGTCTAGCTCCGCGCCGAGAAATTCCGAGGTTTCTGGCCGAGTGAATCACATGAGCATTCGGCTCCGTTGCTTAAGAACATCTCGAGCGACTTGCGAGAAGAACGATCACACACAAAGGGGAATATAAATACTTGTGCCTCTGAAAAACTTTTATTCCAATTTAGCAGACTGCGATGACTAAAATTAACGTGGATGTGTGATCTTTTTATTGCAGCTTCCAGCGTTAAACAGAATACAAGCGATACCAACAACCTCGAGCACGAAATAAGTGACCGTGGAAGCGCATTGGTACAGTATCCTGACAATCTAAACTTCGCGGATCTTTATTACTACATATTGGCACCTACTCTGTGCTATGAATTGAACTTTCCCAGAACGCAGCGGATTCGAAAGAGGTGAGTGAATCGGGCTCTTAATTTTTACACTTCAGCCAAAGGGACTTGTTACAGAAAAATTGTGATTTTTATTACAACAGCTCACAGCAATAGCGTATGAGTTTTTGAATGGTCGTAGATTTCTGGTGGGATTGGTTTTTGTCTGTATTCATGGTTCTCCTTTAATCATGATGTGAAACCTTTGTAACTTCATCTCGGTTCAATCGGCTTTCTGCCTGTTTGCGATATGTCGGAAAATTACTGATCGTTTTCGGATCGACTGAAAAACAGGAACGTTTTGATTGGGTACTTTTGATAACACGTGAGATTCTCCAATGTGTACTCCAGTGGATTTCTTCCCGCGAAGCGATATAGCCCTGTTTCTGTTTACATGTGTTTCAAGAATCCCACCTGCTTCACTTCGATCGGAAAGCGAGTCAAGTGGAAACTTGATATTGTCTGACTTCGGTCACGCGAGCGCATACATTGCGTGAGGCGTATAAATCCGTGTTTGCTCTCAGATTTCTCGTATAGATTTTGCCCTGTGGCATACAGTACTTCCTCTTTCTCTCTCTCTTTTTCTCTCACGTTTTATTTTCTTTTCGTAAAGAACGTCAACAGATGCCGAAGTCGTCGGTTTACAAAACTCGGATTCCGGCAACGGAATTCTGTTCTGAGAATAAAATTTTGAGGAACGAGAGAGTTCCTGCTTTGCCTGATTTTATCGAGAACATGAATTATTCGTGCCAGTTGAAAATAGATGAAACTTTCTTAGTAACATTCTATTTTAGAATCCTACAGGTTCTGGGACAAATTTCATCTGAATTGATTTTAACATTATGCTATTTATGAATAATAACTTAACTAGTGCAAATAAGTGCAAGAAATTTTCTTGGTTTGATAGATAGTTTTTTTTGGTTACTATATTTATTTAGTTATTGTATTTATTATATATAATTCATTTAATACATGATATATCTATTTCTCTTTATTAATAATATAAAACATAAAATGTCCCATGATATTTTCATGCGGAATTTAATTGAATATCGTCATAACTAATTGCCTTTTATATACATAAATTTTAATTTTTTTTAAACATTCTGAATATTATATTAAAAAGTCATATACAATACATATAATTTTATTCAAATTTTAAAAAAGCAGCTAAATTTTTCTTTGATTATTACATGAGATTCTCAGTATCTTTCTCTAACATATGTTTGTTCTTCCGACTGTATCCGACTGTATGCCGTCCTTATCGATTCTCATAGTTTCTCCTTTGTGCACCGGTACTCTTTCCTTGCAGTCGCGCGCGTTCGTCGAAAAATGCATCTAGACTGTTCGGCTTTTCTTATCGTCGGCAGTTTGCCGGAAACGAGATTCGCGTGGACGACATACCGTCGAATGGGAACGTTTCACGCGACAGTACTCAAAAGTCGTATTTTCGATTTTTCGAGGACCGGTTTACGGTTTGAGAGACGAGGAGAGAAGGGTAACGAGACCGGGGGTGAAAATTCGTGGGGTTGGACGGAAATCGGTTTGCGCTGTCGATAAAATCTCAGAGCAAATAGATGTATACGAGTGTCGCGTAATAATCAATGTAATAGAATCACGTGGAAGCGAATTAGGTCAAACGACCGATAAATTTGATAAAAGATATATCTATCCATGTGTAATAATAGAAATATATCTAAATGTCAAGAGGTCTAAATATATAATAAATATTATTCTTTTCTATATAATAGTCGTGCATATTTATCGCTAAAGTATTTTAGAATAAGCTATAAATATTTGTTCAAAATTCTGATGCGACTAAAATAAAATTGATTTATTTATAACTTCTTAAACTTCTCTTCTAAATTGTGTTTGAAATAATTATATTATATCTACATCTTGAAATTATATTTTTCCATCAAAATAGGGTTTCTTATTTATTCGAATGTTATCCAATTTTCAGGTTTCTTATAAAACGAATATTGGAAGTCGTCGTAGGATGCCAAGTGGTGATGTCACTTTTCCAACAATGGATGATACCATCTGTAAAGAATTCTTTAATACCCTTCAGCGTGAGTACTTTTCACATTATTACGATATTACGACATTTCAAGAAACTCGATGTTTGATGCTTAAATTCAAGACAGTAAACCGTTTAATCTCGTAAAGAATGCTTTTTATACCTTTAAAACGCCCCTAATAAATCAATTTCGTCCGAAGCGTAATAGATCGTCCATCCTCTTACCACGCTTTATTCTCGCGAACAATGCGAGTAATGATCCATTGAGCGATATCACGTGCTTTATTACAAGAACTAATTATTTATCGCGCTAGTCATAAATAAGTCCGACTAACCGCGAGAACGAAACAGCTGGTAAGATAGGGCCGGGAGACGAGCAGAACTGTAATTTGGTTTCGGCAAATAGGTACGATCAATCTCCCGAGTAATTTTCCCACCCAGAAATTCGATACACACAAATATACGACAAATTGTGCGCTACAGCGAACAAATACGTCCGCGCGCCACCGAATTTTCTCGCGATAAAATACGCGCAGAGAAAAAAGGGAGCTGTCGTGCAACCGCCACGGTAATAGTAGAGTAGTCGCGGTAATATTGTTGCAACTTACACCTTAGGAAATATATCCGTCCGCGATGTAACGTTGCATAATATCGCGAGCACGATGTAAATTGCGTTTCTTAAAATGCTAAACAGAATGCGGAAGGAAGGAAACTAAGAGTTTCGGGGACACGTACAAAGTATATTTTTTATCGCTCATGTTCGCCCGAAAGTGTTCCGGCTGGTACATGCATATTTCACGATGTTAATAACTTCGTCGCGGAAATTCGCGGTGTCTCCATATTCGTCGCGGCTACGAAACATTTACAGCGGAAACGGTATATAACCAATTTATTTTCGCGGTGGGTACGGTGTGGTCTTGATAAAAGTAAGCGAAAGTGAGAAGAAACGAAGGAACGTCGGTGGCACGTCGTTTTTCCCATTCGCGTCGCAATGACGCTCGAGGCGCGGCATCAGTTTTCATCTCGCACGAAGTTAAATCCTCCGCCTTGATTTTCTAGTTATATTTAATGTCGCAAAAGAATGACACAGGCGATATTTTCGCTGTAAATATCCCGCGCTGTCCACTGGCTGCAACCGGGCGATGTCTCGTTGGTGCGATAAAGGTTAAATACGTTCGCGAAATCTAAAATTGTCACCGACCGTTTATTGCCGACGTCAGTTTTGCAAATTTTTCAACACTATAATGTTCCTCTTAAATCTCAAATTTTATCTTGACACGTCGGCGCGCACACACACAATCGCATCTGCTGGCTATAATTATCTTTTTCTCAATAAGAAACGCAAAAAACATAGATAAATGTTTTTTCGTCTTTCATTTTGTAAAATATGAAAATTTTAAACAGATAAAATATTAAAAAAGAAAAATATTTAAAAATTGATCAAATCAAATATATTATAATTAAATATATTAGTACATTATGTTATGTGTATATTCTCTTTCGTTCCTTTTCGTTTTTAATGTAGTTTGATGTAATAAATTCCATTTTTTTATCGAAATCAATATAATAAAGCTGTCAAAACTTTTAAATTAGTTTAAAAGAGAATATTGACACGCGTGTGAAAAGATGGTTAATTAACAAATTATCAATCGTTCCCGATGAGGTGTAATAAGCGAAGCGCTTAATTAAATAAGCCGTATCAACGATAGAATGAGGGCGAAAGGATGGGGGTAATTTAAAGCGCTAATTAGAGGAGTACGAAGAGCGCGTAATTTTATATTTGTACGTACTTTTTAGTCTCCTGGCGCGCGCTTGTTCGGGGTCGCGTAGCTTTGATCGCGCGGTAACGAACGCGATGCATCGATACACGTCATAACGACGAGAATTTTCCATTGCGCGAGAGGGCCATGGATTTAAATGGGACCTTTTACATGGTCGAGCTTAACCGCAACTCCGCGGCCGGCGTTTGCGGTTCGCCAGCTACGCCCATATTTCGTACGTAATGCTGTCGAAAATCCGGATCCCGCCATCGATCCGCTAGAGCTACTGATAATTTAGCCATTTATATTAATGCCAACTGCAGAAGGTTTCAGTAAATTTGCGAAAAAATGCTTCTCTACGTATGTAGGTCGTCGCCGAACGGAACGGAATCCAATATTTGCCGTACTCACTTTAGAATAAGTTATCTAATTTGATACAGAGAAGCTGGGAGACAAATGATAATATAATTAATTTTTAATCAATAGGTCCAGTGCGGTTTCTGATTCGCAATTATTTATGTATTTATGTAATGTAACAAAACAAGTTAGCAAAACACGAATCGTAAACATAACGTTTAAAGCGTACTCAGACCAGAAATCAAATTTCAGCTTGCAACATGATTAAAAATTAATTACGGTGTTTGATGTGTATCCAATATAATCGAAATAACTATAATGAGGCAAATAAACCGGTACAAATATGATATAATAATACAAGCTTGTATTTCTGCGAAATTTGTTCGTGAATAAATAACATATTTTTCCTGTAATTAATATATCCAGTTTTTGTGAAACTTGCATTATTATTGAAAAGCGCTCTCTTCGTAGCAGCATGTATCTATTGGCCTTGTTCTGCCCGTTCCTATGTTACAGTCGAATGCATTGTTGAATTTCACCCGAGAGGTAACTGCTCCTTTCCATAACGGCGCTAGTCGGAACTTCCGCATTTACGATTAGGCAGTTCAGCGGCGTGTTCCCATCCTACCACCCTACCTACCGTTCGGGACCGTCCCGCAGGATTATTAAGCGTTTCCATCGCCTCGAATCGGAACCGACACGAGCCACTCAGCGAGGAACCCCGCTTTGGGAATCCCGCCGCATGATTTCGCGCCGCGGACAAATTGCTTCTGCAAATCGTTCGACGCCTCCCCGCACACCTCCTTTCGCCACCTTCCATTTCCCAAAGAGACTCGAAGGAAACGCTTCGACGGGGCGCGCGCTGAAAATGCCGTGGTGACGCCAGCGTCTCTCCGCTCCCTCGTTTCCTCTCCCCGCGATGCTTGAACCCGAAATCGCGATATCGACCGAACGCAAAGTAATTGCCAACTACTGCTGGTTGCAGGAGAGTTAATGCCAGAGCAGAGCGAACGGGCAAACCATCCCCCATTTCTGCGCGTTTCGCCCCGAGTCACCCCTATCGTTTTCGCGCTCGTTTCGTTGCACTATTCTTTCTCGGCTCGGCGACAAATTGGATCTGATAATTGCAAGTCGCGATTACGACAGTCACGTTCTCGATCGAGCGTCCAGCTGACGCTGAGAGACGAGGTCCGCTTCTTCCTCGGCTTCTTCCTCAGCTTCTTCCTTAGCTCGGCGTGGTCTATCACTGTCACCTGGCGTGCGAATGTCACGATGGCAACGAGGATGAGAGTTGGGGGAAAAGGGAGGAAGAAGAAGGGCGAGAGATCGTAAGATTAAGAAATCTAGGATATTGCTTCCGCCGGGTCGCGCGAGTCGCGGGGGAGAAAATTGATAACTGCGGATGATGCTTGTCGGAGGGTAATCACTTTTTACCGGTGTGCTCCAGTCTCGTTATTCTTACAGGACAGAATGAATGGATAAGAAGGTCGGCACGGACCGCGCCGCGTGCGACCGGAAATCCTCGCGATTTCCTCCAGCAAATGGACGATTAACCTTTCCAGCATTGAGAAATCTGCCACCCTGCATCTGCTTGCGCACGATGTGCGTTTCTGCAGGAAAAATTTCTTCACGTGCGGGGCGTGCGAACAGATCTGCTTGTGCTTTGATTATGCTAAATATACTGTCTACCTTCTTCCGTCTGTTTTTATCGTCTTGCTTCCATATTAATTTTTACTTTTCGCCATTTTTTAATTTTCTACTACAAATTTGTTTAACATATATCGCAGAGTCAATAAGTTTAACAATTGTTAAGCAGTATGAATGATTCTTACATCGAATTCTTACATTATACTTACTTACGAAAGTGCAGGACTAACTGTCTTTTCTGTGGCTTTCTGTTACGAAATTGCGCGGCGTTTCGCCTTGCAAATCGATTGAACGATCGCGGAGTAGTAGAGTGCACCGAGTTTTGGCTTATCGGCTCACGGCACACTTCAGCTTAAAGAGATGAGCGTTTAAAGGATTTTCGGAAGTATGTTAGGGTAGTTACTGCCTAGAAGCATGCAGCTTTCGACAGAAAGTGGTGGTTATCGACAGAACACATGGAAATCTTACGCTTGCTTTTTGAGGGCACAGAACTTTATGAAATTATTATATATTAATGCTCATAAAGTAAAATCTAATTCTATAAAGTAAAATCTAATTCTATAACTAAGCACAGAAAAAAATTCTTTAAAACAAACATAAAAGAGATTTTTACCGTAAAGTTTATTCAATTGCTTCTTCTTGTAAGATCGTCGTTATTTGTATTTCAATTTAAGGTTTCTTTACCTCTTTCTACCTTGCTTGCGTGTCGAATCTCGCCAAGTGTAAGCTTCAAGAAGGGTGGCAAAGCAGGAAAAGCTGCGCGATATGCACGATGTTCGTCTATTGCTCGTTTTCCCTTGTGTCGGCAAGATTCCAGACACTTGACCAACGTTTTCGAGACAGAATTCGTGGGATGCCGGAAGCCGATCGCACTTTTCTGTATCGAAGTCGCCGATATGCGTTCGTCGACCGGGCGGAAGTTACGCGCCGAGTTATGACGCTGCAAAAATTCTTCCGATCCGCCGTGATAAGGGAGAAAAAAGAGAACTTTGTCGAGGAGACAGCTAACAAGTGAAATCGCTGGTGAGACTGCACGTGACTTGCTAAGAATCGGACTCTTGCGAAAAACTGTTCCGTTGCCTTTTCTAGTAAATTTTTTTTCTAGAACTTGAGGAGATAAACTTGTGTTGAGCGTACTTTAGTTTTAATACCTTTTGCTGACATTGCGGTATGTACATATATATTGATTCCATGTGCAACTTTTTTAAATTTATTTTTTAATTTAAGTTATAATTTTATTTATATTATATTTTTTTTAATTTATACTTTTCTCAAATTTTTCTTGATATTTGTTTCTGCAAGGAAACGCTTGAATTTTAATGCAATATAATCTATTTTTGACTAGTCATCTCGTCGAATCTTAACTTCAGCGTTGTTCTAAAATAGTTTGGAGATCCGTTCATCGATTGCAATCGGCCATTTAACATTTAACGGTGGAACTGGATCACTAAAAGGCTGAAAGTAGAATTTTGACAGCGGATCTTTGTCGATACGATTCTTGCCGTACTTTTCTGACTTATAATTAACGATAAGAGACGTTTCAGAGAGCGCGAATTACGTTCCAGAACTGCTGTCGAACACGCTGCAGAAATATTTGAATCTTATGGCATCCAAAAAGACAAGATTAAATTTTTGCAAAGAAGTAATTATTCACCTTCGGACTTTTGCAAACATTATAGCGATCTCATAGAGGAATTATTGTTCTCTTTTTCTCGGCCTGTTTGCGGCGCGCATCGAGGAGAATGCAGGCAGTATTTATTCTGAATGATATCAGAAGACGTTGGTGAGTGGAGAACGGCGAGGGTAGTTGAACCCCCTTTTTGTCGGCGTTCCGGCACGAAACACTTAAGACCGCGTCGAGTGCCTTTTAATCCTATTTGTCTTCCGTTGCGCTCCAGTAGCGTAGTCTGGAAGTGCGACTCTGGAAGTTGTCAGATCGGAGTAAATATTTTGGTTGCCTCCGGAAAGGAACTGAGTTGAATTCTAGGGGTAACTTTGGACGTTAATTCTCCGAAAAATACGTTTCTTGCGTAATGGAGACAAGAACTTGAACGGGTGGGAAACGCGCGCTTGATGACGCTAAAAAGCATCGTTTAAGCTATTTTTCGCGTTACGCTTTAATGGATAATGCGAAAATTCTGGTCGCACTTGTAGTGCGACTAGTTTAATTAAATAGAAAATGTTACCTTCTATAAAAAGAAAATGTATATATGTGTTTCTGCAGATGCGCACATCTTTACTTTATTCGCTACTTTTATAAATACTATTTTTATGATACTTCAACTAGTATAATGATAAATAATTTTTGCTAACGCTGCACGCTGTCCTAAGCGTTACAGTGATTTCACTCCAATGTCAGTAAAGGCTTTCCTCCGACAACTTATCAATTTAGATAAACTCCAAGAATCTCCTATCGGCAAATCAATCCCCGCTCGTAAAACCACCCTTAAACATCTACTGGCGTGCATGCGCGATGAAGGATCGGCGACGAAAGGGCGCGAGGTCTACATAAGTACTTCTCGTTCGCCATTGTCGACCAGCCGGGATTCAATTCGACTGGAGCGAATTCTCGGTATCTCGAGGACTCTTCTCAGCAGCAGAGCAAGGTGTTCCTGGATGCAAAGCCGTAAATCTCTTGGCGCTAATTGAAACGACGGCGGACGAAGAAAACGGCCGTCGACGACAGAGGGGGTCGGATGGGGTCTTCCCGTTTCCTCGACGGCGCGACAACGAGGAAACCTTTTCTTACCTCCTCCCCCCCCCCTTCTTCACGTTTCTTCTTTGCGTTTATCTTTTCTTTTTCTCGTTTTTTCTCGCATTTGGCGTTCCGCAATGTGTATATTCTTACGGAGTGCCACGAACAGTGCTCGCTTTCACGCCGCCGCGAGAAGAGTGACATTCTCTTAGTTGCACTACCGTTAAATAAAAATGACACAACAAAGGAGCGAAGTTGTTGCGCGAAAAAGTTTTTGAAGAATATTAATGCGCGGCTTTCACGCAGATATCTTGTATTTTCTTGCGTTGACATTTTTCTGTATGTAAGACATGTCGTTTATGTTTAATTTAACTAACATCTTGCCGGTTATTGGTCTTATTGCACGGTCACGATGTGTTTTTAATTATATTATCCATTAATTATGTTACATCTGTACATCCGTAAATTGATAAAAAATTATTGGCGCATTTATGACGCATTTATGAATTTCCTTCTCGCGGATTTCTAGTTCTCGGCTGGAAACTAACCACCTTCGAATGCAACGGCAACAAGACGGATAGACGGAAGAGGCGAAAGAAAAACGGGAAATGGAAAGAAATGAGAGAAATGACCTAAGGCTAGGCTAGCTACGTGAGATTTTTCGGACGCGATCTTCCGAGGGGAAAATCCGCTCTGCTTTTATTTTCGATCCTTTGAACGTCCTCCACTTTCCCCTTCTTTCGTTCGCTCGTCTCGAGTGCCGCTATTCATTCGCGGAGGTCCTCTCGAGCCACCGAGTAACCTCGCAGCTCCTGGCAGAATGTGATCATTTGGAATGCTATGATTTCAGAGGAATACAAACTCAACTTGCTCGCTTCTCCGTGTGAAACAACTAGATAAACAGCGATAGACTTAACATGCGGCACGATTATAACTTGTATCGTAAAAGTTTTGAATCAAGCTTTTATCAAGTTTTTTCCTGCTTGTACTATGTTCTCTAGATCGTTTTCAACGCCGTGTTCCCTTAAGAGGCTTCTTTTAATCGTTCAATTACACACAGGAAAGCCGCGTTTTATAGTAGATGCGTAGCGAGCGCAAGCCGAGCTCGCCATTTGTCTCAGGTCGTAATTATCAGGCCGCGTAAAGTATCGTGCCTCATTAAGCTGGGCTATAAAGTTGATGCTAAGGAAACATGAAATTCTCGTTGGGACAACTTGTTGCTGTCATAAAAAAATCATTTTCTTTGAAACGTAAGCGTTTGTTTACGATACAGTCTTTAAGCTTTAGTGCCACTTGCGTGAATTGCGTCCCTTTAAACCGGCAATTTACCGCAATTAGTTTCCAAGCTTCCACGTATAATAGCGAGACCATTACGATAATCAGTTGTATCGTCTATCGAAGATGCACAGACAGAATACGCGATTCATTATTCGTTTCGTACGTTACATATTAACTTGCGGATCACCAGATAATAGCGTTATTCTCTATTTCATACTTATCGTTTTTCTATTTAACTCATTGCAACGGCGAGTATAAATGCGAGTGATTTAATTAACTATTATTGTAATGCATGTATTGCAGAATAATAATTGTAATAATACTATGTCAAGTTAATTAGCAATTAGCGTGATTTGGTTATGTTATGTTGTCACTAAATCTATAATTTTGTTATGTTTATCATCATATCACATTAATTAAAAGTCAGAAAGCAATATTGTATTTAGAGACATTTTCAGAGATTGAGATATTTTCATTACAGTATTTTATGAAAATCACATCAGAGTTTAAGCGTGTCAAAAAGAGTTTACACATTACGCACATATTGCGTTACAATATGTATAGTTTGTTACGAGAATTATTAATATTTCTCAGAGAGTCGTGATTTTTCATTCAACAAAGGGAAACTATCTGTCAAAGATGAAGTGCAGCTATTAGCGCGTACATACATGCGCACAGTAATGATTGTTGAAGTTGCGGGGAAGCGCTAAAGAGGTATTTACTTGCAAGTGTAGCGTATGGCTGGTTGTTGTAGCATTCGGAGGGACCTCTCGACAAGTGTCACTCTGACGGAACGCCAAAGGGATGATTTCCTTCCCCCATGTACAATTAGCACCGCGCACGGTGAAATATCAATTCCATCGGCGAAAAGCTCGTTCGACGTACACCGAATGTAAATCCGAGATTCGGGGAAAGAAAACGGATATCTTTATCCGATAGCAGAGATTAAATCAAGTTAAAAATTTCTCCCTAAATAATTTAATAACGGGCTTTAAATGCAATAACGAATGTGTCGTGAACTCCGCTGATTAATTTAATTATACTGGATTGAAATATTAAATTTAATTACATCCAAAATATATGAAATTCCGGTTTTGGAAAACGTATTTCACATAAATGCGGATATCGATAATATAATTAAGTTATGTCAATAAATTAAATGCTTGCACTAAAACGTAAATGGATTGCATCTTTAAAATAATATTATTCCAAGATTAGCTTGTGGTACAGTAAAATGTCACATGGTTAAATTTTAAATTTACTTTAGTTCAAATTCGCTAATTAAATAATTTAAAATTATATGTGAATTTCTCGTATGTCAGGCATAATAAAATGGTGGAAATTAAATTAAAAAACGTTTACTTTAAATGGCTATAGTGGCTGTATATTTTTTTATTTATATATTTTTCCGTTCATTGACAATATATTTTTATAACGAGAATAGGTTTTAATACTAAAAAAGAAGTGTGGAGGATCCTTTTAACAGTTACTGCAGTTAAATAAAAATGTTTTAAGATTATAACTTTACGTCTCGAGAAACAATTAATACTGATTATACACATTCAGATATTGAATACTTAATTAAAATACTTAATAAGTAGATGTATAATGATTACTTATATGTATTATATATAATAAGAGATGGAGAGAGAGATTTTTAATGATTGATTATCCTTGCAACGATATTAGAATTAATCACTTGTTTCAAATATAAATTATAAAATAGTTTCTTAGGAACATTATCTGAGAACTGCTTTTCAGTTAGACACGAATACATCATTTCTCGAAGAGATATACATATAAAATACAAATATAAAATTTCTCTTAAATCGAGGTACAAACGATATCGCAAAACCGTGCATTTCGACACGCGGATTAAACATTGCGGTTTGCTTTCCCGATGGTGACGTTAATCTAATTTGGCATGGGCGTTCATACGAAAATAAACCTCCAATTGTACTGCTGCGAACTACAGTGCGTTGTGTAAAGCTGCAAATATATACTGCAGCTTTTCAAGAGAAAATTGACGACTCGTTGATTCGATTTATCTTTAACGCGCAACTCGAAACTTTCATCACGATTACGATCTTTTTCGCGGATTCTCCGAATCGCGCAATTTGCATGTGACGTGCAAAATAATTCAGCCCCGGCGATCTGATGGTTTATCGTATTCACGATCACAAATCCAATTAGAAAGTTACGTTTTGTAGTCGGTAACGCGTTTCGCCTTCTCACACCCGCATCCCCTTACCCCGTTTAACTTGCATTTGTTTTGCGTTCAGCTTGAGGGCATATCTGCCTCATTCCCGCCCCCTCTTTCTCTTAACACACCCCTTCCGCACGTTTCCCACGTATTTACCTTCTACATTAATAATCTCGTGCCTCTCTCGTTTGCGTTGCAGAATATGGACGTAGCCAAGGCCTCTGAACGTCTTCTCAAGCTGGCGGTGAGTACGTGTAGATATATCTATGTATATACGTGTGTAAATTTATAAGCGTACCGGGTGTATCCAAAATACGCTATTTTACGCTTCAAATTGATATTTTCTACAATCTCATCATGAAACAAACAAGTATTCTATAGCTAAAAAATTTAATATTTTTTATTAGCATAAATACCATTAGTATATATACCAAATACCACATTAAAATTACATTGAAATATATTGTTTTATTAATCCATTATATATGTTATTCTACACATGTTCTTTTAAAAGATAGGTATAACGGTACACCGAATTTATTTTAGCAGCTAAATCTTTCCTGACGATAAACTCGTCGTTATGCTAACACTGTCTATGCAGTCATATTTGCACAAGAGCGTAGATATTTTCCAATTTTCCATACCAGATTTTCTTTCTTTTTCTCTAACACATCTCTTAGGAGAAAAGCCTCCAGGCAATATTTGTGAATTCAATCTCTCCCCTCCTGCAGCAGAACGCACTTTTCGCTTGAACTTTGTCACAACTACCAACGTGGCTCGAAACGCAGGACAGAGAAAACTCGTATCGAACTACGTGTCGTCGATAAATGCCGCGCTTAATATAAAGCATTGTAAATCCGTTCAATGCATAAGTGCGCAATCACAGGCAGGTGACTGAGCGAGAACGTAATTCAGTGTGTCTAAGAATTCTCACGATGGCTAACGTTAAATATTTAGGACTCTTAATATTAAGTAGCGCAGTTTTATTTCAGATATCGCAGAATTCATTTATCATTTTATTCACTTGCCATCTACTTCTGCATAAGATTTTTAGATTTCTGAAAGAGAATGGTATATACAAGAGACACATTTAGCTTCAATATTTTTGGTTACAGCTTTTTACTTTACGATAAGTTGGATCTGCTAGCTATCCACGAGAATATGAAATAGAAAAATGTTGTGTTTCTTCGCAAGGAAGAGCGAATCTCTGGAAGGAGTACAGAGACGTTGCGAGGGCTTGAGGGCGTTCGCGGAAAGTACGCTGGAATCTATGAATTCCTGATTTAAGTTTCCTCGTGCGTCGGCCGTATTCCCGTGACGCTTCCGGGTGAAATATGCACGCTCGACGATGGAAAAAGGTCGTTTGTCGCCAAGTCCGCAGGGAGATCGATGCACGGCGATACACGGCGAAGATGTTGTTTTGATACTTCCGATTCGCCGGTTTTTTCTTTCCACTGTAAAAGCAGTTGCTAGAAAGTATATGTCGAGACAGTAAATCTATCTGAAGAAACATACTTTTTCCAGTAACTGGATATTTACAAAATCCACAGAGGAGCTTAAATATAAAGATAGCTTTCTTATTAGATTTATGGCCGATTGTTTTCTTCTTTTAAATAGGAGTAATTTTCGAAAGAAATTTTCATCTCCAAAAGGAATTTTATCTAATATTAGCTTGATATTACACGAGATTAATTCATTTTTTCTGATATGCAAACAATCTGCAACTAATTTTCGCAGTTTAAACTCCGGTAACAATAATTGTAAGAACGCACGGTTGTTTTAGAACATCCTGCGCATCGGGAACGTATGTAACGCGAAAAAAGGCGAAAATGGAAAAAGAAAGGAGAGAAATGAATCGATATGCGTGATGCAAAGGTTCGTTCATGCGAGCGCTATAGCGCTCATCGAGTCTTTTTATTCGTGTTCTCCTTGCATCGCGCGTCGACACGCTCTGCTACTCTTCGACGTTCAGACCGGTCCGAGCGATTCCGCGTCCGTTCGTTCGCCGTTGCTCGTTATTCTCTCGTTAGCTCGGATGCTCCGGATCGAAACTAGCCGGCCGTAGTGTTTCGAGTGCTGAGCGGAGTCCAGTGAACCGAATTCAATTATACGAATTCGTCCCAAAGCGACTGTCCTCGGGAGCGTGTATAACGGAGCGCGCGCTCGCGGACCTTCCCGTCGCGTCCGACTGTTCGGTAGACGTCGATTATTCACGATTAAAACAGCAGACCAACCGGTCGTGCATGACCGGTCTTGTTATGGAACTTTCGTCCCACGTTAATTGAGCTGGCTCTACTGTTAATTATCGGCACTCGTCGACTCGCAAGTTTTCCCGACTTTTTCCGCCGAGGCGCCCGGACGAGGCGCGGCTCTGACAATTGCGACATGCGGCAAATGGAATATTGTTTATGGAAAATTCAAATATCGCCGTGCATATTGCGTACTATTATCTCGGCGTATGACATAATCTGATTGTGCTTATTGATTCATCCGTTTTATCTGACTTGATACCGGCGTCAAAAGCGAACCGATCAAATACGAGGGAAATTAGATACTAGGTCAGCTGCAATATCAAAATAAATTCACACGCGAAACGCGATATACAATTGTATCTGAAAAGAGATTTCTTCTCAGTTAGACTCTTTCAGACTAGAGTAAAATATTTTCTCGTCGGCAATAGAAAACGTTGGTCGTTGAAACAGAAAAGGAATCCCTTGCTGTGTTCTTTAATAAGGGAAGGGAAAAGGGGGAGGAAGCACTAACCCGGGGGCAAAATAAATTCCGCGCCGTGCGGGCAAACGTGCCCTAAGGTGAACCTATGTCTGGAAGGAAGATTTCTTTCCAGTAAGGCCTGGCAAAGGGTTGCTCATTCACGGCGACCGCGACATTCTGTTTACTTTTACGCGCACCGAGGAAAAATAATTGTTTGCCGATCGCCGAACCAAGACCATCCCTCGATCTTTCGCACGCCCTTACTTTTCGTTTACACCGCAAATAACCGCGGGGGTACCGTGGACCCCGAGATCCGTCGAGGGTTAATTGCGGTTTTTATGTACGAAGTCCAGTGCGAGGGTGGCACCGAAGAAACAGGATGGGACTGCAATGCGGAACGGGACTTTAATCTCATCGTAATGGGGAAACGCAATTTTCCCGCAGTCTGCTTCGCCAACGAGGCTCAGCCTTCTCTCTCGGTCTCTCTCTTTCCCTCTCTTGGCTCGATGTCGCCTTTTACACACACGCGCACGACCTTCACACGCGTTACTGCCTAGTTCCGAAATCTCTTTGACTTTGAAAATTGCTCGACGACGATGTGCAAAACGACGGCTACAACGTCATCCGGTCACAGCCGCTTTTATCCATCGATTGCAAGAGTTGCACGTACCAATGAGTGAGATCGAATTTCTGATGTAACTCTCTACGGCGCGGGCGTGGAGAACGTTCGCACATCGATAAATATAAGATAATGGATGCTGTTCCTGGTATGGATCGTCGCAATATTCGTGCTGATTCTGTTATTCTTGAGCTATCTTTGAATAATAGTGAGAGTAGTCAAATACTCTTTCATCGATCAATATCTAAGTATGACTCTTTCAGAACAGCCTTAAGCGGCAAAGCCTCGATTATTCAGCATTTGCATACTTATTCGTGAAATGTAGCCCCACTCCTTGTACTCGCGAGCCAATAACCGGCTTCGATAAAGTTAAAAAATTCAATCCGACCATATTTACATTCTCTATCCCGAACGTTATTACTGGGTTATACCTTTCACATGTTAATGTCCCTCTAGATCCAACGAGCGTGAACGTCTCCGATAGACGGGTACACGCCATGCACCCCCGGGACATGAAGAGAGAATGGCAGTAGAAATGATAGTGACCGAGGAGGGAGAACGTCAGCGATCGGGAAGAAAATGGAAAATATCGATTAGCGACGGTAATGCGATGCGTAGTTAGGCACGCCGACTTACTGCTCCTTCGTACTTTTTCTTCGCAATGACTAATAATGACGCGAATACGTCGATCTGTATCAAGTACGTATCGATACGCGCATGTAGAAAATCCCGCGGATCGCCCACCGGCGCCTCGTAATCCGATATTCCTGCATTATCGATGAAAATCGACTGCCGGATGGTGCACGTAAGCCAAGCAAGCATTAATGTTATGCGGCCGGCGATGGGATCAAACACGAATCGGATGGTATTGCTGGTTTCTTGCGCCGGGTATCGATGTTTGAATTGTGCATCAATATGAATGAGAGTTTTGCTGCTCGCGCAACTCGTGCGAACAATGTCTCGTGGATCCTTTGCTGGTCCCGATATTAAAACCCCTCAGGAAATTCTCTATTAATCAATACTCTTTGTATATGATTAAATGAAGAAAAAAAGTAACTATCTGATTTCCAGAGGTTTTTGTAAAGAAAAGAAATATGTTGCATTATACATTACGATATGGCATATAAATTCCCAGACATTTGGGTATTCAGTATTAATGCGTATGTAAATATCTGACAAACAAGAAAATCTCAAAGTTCGGAGAGAATATCAAGAAATGAAGTTTGCGGAATTCGAAATACGCGGATATGGATGAGAATATATAAAGACGCTCGAACATCTCGAAATCAACATCCTTCCGCGCTTTCAACATTCCCTCAACTTCCCCAGTACCGATGAAACGCACATGCACGTATCCTTTGGTCATGTTTGACCGGCAAGATTTTACATCTTCCATATATCCTTGAAGCGAAGGCGCTTCCTTTTCAGATAGCCTCTAGCCACAGAGGCAGCTTAAACTTTACCGCTTTTTCCTTTGTGGTATCGTCGACGTGTCTCAAACGATTCACTGGCTTCTACTCTGCCCCCGCTCCTCTCTGAAACTGATCTTTTCCTACTCTCTTCGCAGATCCCTCTCTGTCTTCCTTTTTTCTCCCTCGGTAGCATCCCCGGGTAAACGAAATTAAAACGCCGAGGTAAGTTTTCCCGGACTACGCCGGACGCCGGAAGAGGCTGCGAGAAACTGGGAGTAAGTGCTGAAGGGCTCTCTGTCCTTTTTTCGCGAAAGTGCCGCGGATGCCTCGCGGCGCAAGAGACTTGACCTTTGTGCTTGGCAACATTATTAAGTCCTTTGCCTCGCGTGAAAGAGCCCGGATGGGAGCCGTGGAAGCACGTGGATGATACCGCGACTCAGCGGCCCCGAAATGGCATCCGAAACGAAATAACTTTGAAATTCTTTGCCATGAAAGCGAGCGGTCCGTTGAGAAATTTTTGCGAAAGTATTCGTCTGATGTCAGGTCAAGCTCATGCCCGCTTTTTTCTCCCTCATCGCTACTTCTTTGATGCGGCAACATTTATTTCGATATTGTCGTTTCGACATCAATATTATATAGAAGGAAACAATTAGTCTTGAAATTAAGATAGATAATAAAAAAGTCGAGAAATAGTGATAATTTATAGCGATGCATTTATTGCAACATAATGCGTTACTTGTTTCTTAATTCTTTGATAATACCAAGAAAAGAAGGATTAACAAGGAAATATGGTTGCGATTAAATAGACAAAGACTTTTGATGCAGCATTTTATTATGTACGCGATAAATGATCAAAGAGTTGATCTACGTTACTTACTACCATTAAAGTGTAATTAAAGGCATAGATGGGATAATTTATACGTTCATTATGTAATCACCTCACTTTCATCTGCAGATGCGTAAATAGTACTGCAATACGCCTGTCTCTATGCGCAGATTATCCTCATCTAAGTTAACTTTTTCTGGCATCATTAGGAAGCATCGTATTTTATTTAGTCCATTAGGAACGTGACATATAACGAGAGAAAGCTTTGATGTTTTTCTTCTACTTTTCCGTAATTGCAGTTCCTTTCTGCGCTATTCGCGTTTTGGCCGCGCTCTTTACCGCTTTTACATGTGCTACGCAAATTATGTACATAGGAGATTATTACGTAAACTTTCTAATAACTGTAATAAAATATAAAGGTGCAAAATTTGTATTTCCTATTCCTTTTTCTATAGCATATATATTTTCTAATTTTATAATTTAGAGATTTTAAATATACCTTGAAAAAGAAAATGTGTCGTCTTGCATGGTACCAAATTAAAAAATATTTACTGAAGAAGTCAGTTATTTAAAACATATAATTTAAAATATTGAATAAGTTGTTAAATTGATATTTAAAGATTTATCTCTGCAGTGATAACATTTATATTTATAATAATATATTTATATAAAATATTTCTTTACAAGTATACCAGACATTAAGAATGATGGCTGACAAAATAATCTAATTTTTGTCATTTTTATGTACTATAAACAATTCCGTGTTAGAAATAAAAATATAGATATTTATTTCATATGGAATTGCATTTTTGATAGAGATATATCAAAGCAATATATCAAAAATTACTACTTTTCAATTAAAACTTGAAGCGTTATTTATTATGAAGTTTCGGGCTTATAAAGTTTAATAAATTAAATTTATTTATGCCAAGCAAACTATTTTTATTCTCTTCTTTTTGGCACACACGTACATTCAAATTTTTAATATTAAAGTATTTTTCCTGACTAAATTAGAAGCGAAACAATTATTGTAAGATTTTGTCGGTTTTTATGCAATTGTTTATATGTGTGTCATCTTTATTTTTCCAGATACCAAATCATTTAGTTTGGCTTTGTTTCTTCTATTTAATATTCCACTCTTTCTTAAACTTGATGGGCGAGTTGCTACATTTTGCGGATCGGAATTTCTATTGTGATTGGTGGAACGCAAACAACATTGACATATTCTGGAGAACTTGGAACATGCCAGTGCATCGATGGGCTGTACGGTAAGTAAATCGAGTTTTATCCATGTATTTGTTGAATATAAAAATCTTTTTCCCAAATTTTGTTTGCTATAAGATGAAGATTGAAATAATGTCCTGATCGCAGTACAATTATTGCATATCTCCATCTTATAGAATATTAAATAAATTAAGTAATGTAAAAAATTCATAACGTTCAATCTGCGATTTGAGATTTATTACTGACCATGAGCTGTCATTCAAGCTAACAACTGTCAAATTTAAAATGTCGAAAATCAGCCAGGAAATATTCATATATTTATTCGAAAAATTAAGAATTGTCATTTATTGATTGATGGGAATATAGATGGAAAATATTGGCTCACTGCATTTTTAAATAATATTCTAATTATGACACCTTTAATATCTTATTTTGGAGACATCGATATTACGTGAACTCTGGGTCACTAAGGGACTCATTAAAAAGAAGTCTTATAGTAATAGCCGAGCAATACTTAAAATGTGCTTCATCGGGTGAAGTTTAACGCGGTCAATCGCGAAGTGATCAGGAACAATGCACAGCAGCTGCATGCGGCTAGGTGCTTCTGATTCACGGAAATTCCTTTTTGTTCTCGTAGAACCAGGTGGGGACATCAGGCACTCGCAAAAAATGTAATTAAATCTCCTTAAAGCGGGGCATACTCGTTAACGAAGTTTAGCCTCGGTTAGATGGAACAGAGAAAGTCGATCAAAGGTCCGGCATGTAGCGAGACGTGACGGTCTCATCTCTTCTACTTCTTTAGCTCCTCTGCCTGCAACTCTTCCCCTTCCCCTCTCTCTTTTCTCGCTCCTTCTCTTTTGCGCAAGCTGCTCTCTTGCGCTATTTATCCTCGCCATTTCTTCCCTCCGTAATACTCAGCCTCCCGCATATCTTCCGCCCCATAGAAAGAAAAACTCTTCCGGCGCTTTACTCCGGCGCTTTACTCCGGCGCACTTTGCACCTTTGACTCGTCTATAGGAGTAACATGATTATATAATAATGCAATACGCGTCTCGCTGAGGTTATTTCACAGCTATGGCTGTCATTCCGACGTGAAACACTCGTGTATTACCTCGGTAACGCCGGCGCGCACCGTACCAATTACATACAAACATCAGGCGAGCAAGGAAAATGATATCACTCGTTGCTGGCTGTCTCTAGTATTTTGCGCTTTGGCTGTCGACCGTGCGCGAACGATTATTGTTCTCTGTAAAATTACAAAAATCCTATTAATCCAATAAGCTTAATCAAATTTTGTTACATGAAAAATATTTACATTCCGTATTATCTATTCTTATCATATTTGTTATTATTTGTTATATGTTAAACAAGAAAGAGAGAGAGAAATTCTGTCTAAATTACAAGCACAAATCAAATTTACATGTATACATTTTCGAGCAGTTATAATACATGAAAAGATATTAGTATATAATGCGTTATTTGAGAGACAACATCTCATCTTACAAGAATGAGTTTCTGTGTGAGAAGCTTTTATTCCACCTAAAATGTCTCCTTCATCCCATACATCTCGGCTGTCTCTCGCCGCCACATTAGATTATACATCCCCCGCTCAATACAATCAGCGAACTTCCGAAAGACTTTTCCGGCGGGCCTTCCATCTTCCACGGTTACCCATCGCACGTGCACCTAACAACTCGAGCCCATAGTGACGACCTCCTTTCAAGAACCCGCTCAGGGTTCTTTGTACTTCGAAAGTAGCCCAAAAGAAACTTTAAATCCCTGTAAAAGTGGCCGTACGAAGTTCTTATTATGTGACCGAGAGAAAAGGGAATGCCGCCGAAATTGCCACGTGCAAACTGCGCGTTTACCATGAATGTCACATAAAAATCTATTATAATTCACTATTCTTCATGCCGGATATTTCACGACAATTTATAATAGTTTGCGCATCTAATTGTTTTTAGTGTCACGTAACGAGATACCGCTATTTATACGAATGATATTGTGACAGAGTCACTTATGTCACTCTGCGGCAGAGTTACTTTTATCGCGCTGAGAAACAGCGCGCTGCTCCGAATTAGTTCTGACAGATGGTAATATTATAACGTGAAGCGGTAGCTAACGTCGCGCAACCAAAGTGAGGCCATCTCATAACACATCCTTATAAAACGCGACACGTACCGTGAAAATGACTGGCCATGCTCCCTTTATAAATGACATAAAAGTAAAGGAAAATAAGGCTCGCGCGCTGAGGAGACGCCGGATGGAGACTCCAAGATACGAATTTCAAAGTCTCACCCCATCCTCGTGTTCCTTTTTTACCCCAGCGACGCACCTGCGCGCCTTACGGTTGCGCGTTTCTTTTTTTCCACCCCGACCGAGATACGCAGCTGCAATTGCAAACTGCAACTCTGCGACTGGCACGCAGCCATAGTATGCGCGGGGAGGAAGGACGGCAGGGGCGGTCGAGGTGAAAATGAAAATGCTCCCTAGACGATGGCGGACGACGTAGACGCACGGGGATGCGACGTCGTTGACGACAGCGTCAAGGCAGCCCCGACGACGCCTTTTCAGGTTTGTAATGGGAAAAGCCGATACGCATCGCGATGCACACTTAAGGCTGTTTATTCCCCGCGGCACTTATAATACTTCCATAACTGGAGATATTTTCCCGGGCACTCCTTGCGCGAGGAAAATGCCGACGGTTTGGTCGGGGGAGAAGAAGGGGGTGGAGGTTCGCAGGGGTGGAATCTGGCGGTGGGCAAAACGTGCATGGTCTAAAGTTCTCAGAACTGTCGTCGGCAACGTCCCATCTTTGAATTTTCTTTCCTTCCTTCCGCCGCTTCCCGGCGCTCCTGTTTCCGCCTTCTCTCCCGGGATACCATCGTTTTTGCTTTCTTTCCGATGCATCCCGTCACCGATAACCAGCCGGCTAACGATCCTTTTCCAACGAGTCGCCCGTTTCTGCTTGTCTCGCGTACAAACGCAAACTGCAACGGCAGAGTGTTGCCAATCTGCGACGAAACTCTCCAGAATGTTACTTTAATTTTCCCGAACAGCTTCACGCTTTTTGTTTGTCGCCGCCACGCTTTTTATTCGTTTTATTGGCTCAACAGTTTCCGCGTGTATTCACAACCGTCCAGGAGCACCGAAATTGTACAAATGCGTGTTCCTTTGTGATACCGATAACAGCATTGTCGGCATAATAGACGGACGTGTTCCAAATGCCTTTCTTTGTCAGGCTTAGAATAAGAAGTTTTAATAGATTGAGCTGTTTAGAGCGTTTTCTGTTGAATCGAATGCGCAGTTTAGCCGGCGTACCATGTCGACCGATCCTCTTATAAAAGTCACTGAAAAGGAACGCGGAATTCACGTAGTTTTGATACAAAAAGGCGTATTTTTCCTTTTCAAGCACTTTTAAGCTTTAAGGAAATCTACAAACGAAGAATTTATGTATTGTATTATCTGTGTAACATAATCTTATCTTATATATAATATTTTTATATGTTGCAGGCATCTTTATATTCCGATTATAGAAATGGGCTATGGTAAAAATACGGCATCGATAACCGTTTTTTTCATCAGTGCTTTCTTCCATGAGTATCTTGTCAGCGTACCTCTAAGAACGTTCAAGATATGGGCGTTTATGGGCATGATGGGGCAGGTAAGAACTCCGCATGTTTACGTCACATGTATTGTTGACTGTGCAAATATTGACTGTAGCGCCAGGAAATTCTTGTTGATCCGCCGAAGACCGTGTGGCTTCAGACAGTTTCAATAACATTCAGAATCGTTCGAGATCACAACATCTGATCTTGAAAAATGGATTAAAATTCAGTTAACTAAAATTCTATTAAATAATAAGTGTATAAATTAATTCGGTTTTTTTAAAGAAATTGAGTCTTTATAAAAAGATAATAAACAACGTAAATCTTCGCTGTTATTTTATAACACTTCTCTCCGTATATTGGGTACCAACTCCTCTCGAAAAAAAAGATCAATAAAGGCTCGATTTCTCTGAATTAATTTGTACCTAATTGCAAGATTACACGTATGATTAAAAAACTACGTGTGCGATGTTGCATTACAGTAATTTGTATCGAATATGTCTTTAACTGTCGTATAAATCTCACGTAGATTCCGGGATTCCAGGCATCGCAGCATAATTTGCTGTGCATCTTTACGTGAAATTACCCCTGCGCATTATAATGTATCTTGCATACATGTACAAGATCCACCCTGTCCGCTCGCAAGTACGGAAATTCCGGTCGTGCAACCGGTAATTGTTCATTCCAGATACCACTGTCGGTGTTGAGCAAGATGGCGGAGCGATACGGCGGCGCCAGATGGGGCAACATTGTCGTATGGGCGAGTCTCATCATCGGGCAGCCACTTTGTATAATGATGTATTACCACGATTACGTTGTAACTCATTTCGGCAAGACTCTGATCGAAGACTATTCCGTGGTGTAAGGGTGGTAAAAGGATGAAAGCGCGGCAGTGACGAAGAAACCCGCGATTGATCTTATTGCTTCCTCCCCCCACCTTCATCGATCGCGGGTTTTCGTAGCTCCCCGCTTGCGTTTCAAGCGTGAATAGGTTTCCCAATTCATCGCTTCGTTAATTGTTGTGCGATGATTTACATTACGTTGGAAAATTTGATAATATAAATGTGCCTTTGCATCACGTGCGTCGCGTACGAAATCGAGATTACTCCGGACTCGTTTGCAGATACACATGTATACCACGCGCGCGCGTTCCGTGAAAATGGTCCTAATTGTTAATACATATACATTATTATCCGTGCGCTAATATCAGGCGTGCAGTGAAATTTAACACTTAATTTTTGTACAACTTCTTATTCGTGCTTCCGCCACAAAGGCAGGACTGTTGTTCAATAAATGAGATATTTTGTATGAATCTTGCTGAATTTCGTCCCACACCTCTGAATGATTGCAGGGTCAATCGGATATTATCCTCTCAGCCGGAAACTGGGGGGTTGTCACGTGGATTGTTGAAAAGACAGCTTTTTAAGGGCACTACCCAACACGTCCTTTTTCCTCATCAATGAGGCGGAAATTATATGTTGGGCTTTACGTGTGCTTGGTACACGTACGCCTCGCTTTCAAATATCGACGGATAATATCCTCGCTGAATCTGCGAAAACAAGATTAAACGAAAGACTAGAGTAATCACACTAACTAGACCTTCAAATAAAAATTTCATGATAAAACATGAAATTAATATTAAAAGTGTTAAAAATTATTTTGTTAATTAACTATCAGCATTTATACTTTCTAAATTTTGTACGATTAATTTATACACTTATTTGTACACTTTCTTCAAAATTTTTTTATCTTAGAAGGAAAAATAATTTGCTTACGTTGTACTAATGCTACGAAATCTTTTTAAATAATGATTAAATTTTTTATTCTTTCGCTCAAAGATCTTACGTTGCATATTTTACAAACTATCAGTAAAAGAAAGCAAAAAAATGTCCAGGTACAGCGTAGTTAGATGACCTATGGGTTAAGCCTTGCCAGGGATAGTTAGGGTCACGTCACGAACGAAGAAGCCTAGCCCTTCAAAGAAACACTTCTTTGAGCTCTGACCCTTGGTTTTTCTTCCGCTTGATGAGTCTGGATACCATGATACGTGTCCCTACGATGGATAAATTAATCATGGTGAAGACCGACGGTCGAAAATACGTCTGTGTTAGAATGATGGATACAGGTGTTTATAAAAAGTATAAGTTAGCAAAGAAATATCGCTTTTGAGGTAAGTTGTAATTAATTCTTTTGCAGCAGGTACGTGCAATATTTTAAAATGCTTGCTTGTAGAGCTAAACTAAGATATATTGTACGAGCGTATAACCACGTTAGAAAAGACACTCTACGCTATCTTCAACATTACTCCACCATACATATCTTCATCTTCTGGGGTATTAAGTAGATAAGAGTTTTATAGACCCCCTACGTAAGGTGAATACGATGCGTGTCGACCTTACTCAGGATCGCAATCTTCCAGGGCGACAGCACGTGTCGTACAAGTATACGTCTCGTCGTAAAAGAAAGTTGAATGTAACATTGGCTGTACAATGTTATCATAAGTTGTAGCTCATTTATCATGAAACATTAAGCTCCAGTTTGAAGAAACATAAAATATCTTTTCTCAAAGGAAGGTTTTACAAAGTCTATCTTTAATAAAGATATCTCTGTAAATTAATTAAATACTTAAATATATTTTACACACTGCGCGTACATACACACACACACACACACACACACACACACACACACACACACACACACACACACACACACATACATACACAATTTTTCTAACTTATATCAAATCCTAACATTTTTAGGAAACTGAAAAGTTCGAAATAGATACGAAATTTGACAAACATAAAATGGGAATATTGTTTTAAACGAGTATAACAGAGTATTTTTGTTTCAACCTGTGTCTGTATATTAATTATTTAAATTTTTCTTGTCACATGCTTGTATTCGCACGTTCATCGGCTGAACATTGACATCATTCAATTATGCATTGAACTAGAAACTGGGGAACTACGAAGAGAAGAAGAGAGACAATTTCTGACAACAGAATTTTACGATATCGAGTAAAAACTTAAACCATTATTGACGACTCAGTTTATCAATTTTCTCTTAATTCGCGGCGATCAAAAAAATTAATCGCAAACGTTATTTTTCCATTTGGAGAATTATTGGATTCATCGCTATCAGAAAATCAGCACTTAGCCGATTGAGGACGACGTGAATGTAAATGTGAGAATTAACTCGCCAACATCTGAAAATACTGCGAACCATTCTCGAAGTTAAAGTTAGTTGTTGCGCAAAAAGTATTTTCTCGCTGGCAAGAGCACAATATCTGTCGCGCCACTCAACAAGTTAAATCTTATCAGTCTGCTGGTTTGACTTTAGCATCATTATAGCGGTTATCTCTTAAATTGGCATTTGCGTGGCATCTAACGCGGTAAATAACTTTGTTAGCGCCGAAACTCCGCGGTAGGGGCACTTTTGTCCCTTCCCAGCAGCTGCATTGTTCAGTAAACTGATACGCACGAGTCCGCTTGAACGTGCCGTAAAAGCAGGAATTACTCCCCTTGATACGTGGGACTTTTAATTTAATTGCCTCCATGGGGCGGGAGCGTTATACGTCTGCGCGTTCTTAAATTGACCCTATATAAAAATAATGAAAAAAACACTCGCGCACGAATATCTCGGCCATTTCTAAGGCACGTGGCTGACGTGTGCCGCGTTACAATATTGCCGGAAGTGCTTTATGACGAACGGCTCGGTCATTTGCGAGAGTAAAGCGTGAAATTCATAAGTACCTTATATTGCCACGTTAATGTTAATTTAGTTGAGTGTCGAGTAAACGAAACAGAGAGCGAAATAAAGAAAGGTCTCGTATTTTTCCGTTTCTGCATTTATCTATGGTGGGTTGCTTCTTTGTTCACCGATTTGCCAATTTCCATGTTATACGCAAAGGATCAGGCCACAAAGTCTTGGTTGGACCTTTGATACGCATATCCTTAAGGCGTATCGCCTGCACGGCGATAGGACGACGATAAACGGGCGTATCACGGGCACAGGATACGATGAAGCGTATTTTTCCGCTTTAATGCAATTGCAAACAAAGGATTGAGTAACCGAAGGAGCAAGGAGCAGCCCATTTCCCTACTACTACCGTAGCGTTTGCACCAGGCGACGAAGCATCCCCGAAGAATGCATCAGTCGGTCTCTCGAACGAGCGCTCGCGTTATCTCGTAAGGTGGACCATGAGGGGGTTGGGGGTTGCGCGAGGAAGCGAACGTCGGAGAGGGGAACGTAGTGAGGGCGCCGGGGTTGGGGTGGCGGACTAGGAAGGTGGAAGGGTGGCCAGAGGGCACAGGGGGCGCAGTGCGAGCGCAACACGATGCTATAAGGGCGGGTACGCGACGTAGTCTCCGCAGTGAGCGTCGCGACGCCTCCGCGGAGAGTGTTGCATGGATTGCACGATCGGTGGTCGCCGGTGCACGAGGCGTCCCGCTCTCGTCGCGAATTACGCCGACGGTGTGCAGTGTCGGAGGGGTTGTTTCGCTTCTATCGAGCCACCGGCCACCACGACGGGAAGAAGGGCGGCGGGTCGGTGTCCCGCACCATAGAGGCTGCAGCTGCGTTTCGATCCGCCCGGAAGAGCTCTCCGGATGACCCAGAACGGACCCCGCGCCGGGTGCAACCAGGTTGGTTTTTACGGGATTCTGCGAGACACAGAAAGATAAAGAGAGAGAGAAAGAGAAAGGCACGGGAAGCGCAGGAACGAGGCGTTTGTATAACGAGCGAGCGACATTGCGTTCTACGCGTGAGCTATGAGTTTCTACCCTTTGCAAAATAGTATATGTAGTTAGTCAGGAAATCTCTCGCGCTAGTATGTTGAATGTTCGCCGGCGCGAATACAAGTGGAGTTTGCGTTCCGTTTAGATTTAGAAATGATAATGGGAACTGCGAGATACGCAAAGCGGAACAGACGTAAGATGTGTTACATAATGATAAAAATATTTAAGTTGCGCACTTTCTCATTCTTAAAAAATATGAAAAAAGGTTCTTCGTTTAGACCTGATCGGTTAACCATGTAGAGCAATCATTATTCCGTCTTATTTCATCTTGATCTTAACGCGGTTTACGAAATCTCGATAATGGATTAAAGCTGATAAAGAAGTAATCATTAAAATTGTTATAATCTATTTATATAACGGACTAATAATTATAACAGTGGCACATCAGGGAAATGGTCTCCGTGTGTGCACACGGTGATTATGACTTGAAGATTGCGATTATTCACTATGTATTGAATATGAATGGATGTATGAGAATGAATGCCAGATTTACACGAGTGAAATATTCAATATAATTCTGATATATTCATTATAATTCCGATAACACATAACCGATAGCAACTGGCTGAGATAACTACCGAGTTAAATGTTGTGTATGCTTGCCCAACAAATGAAAATGCCCAATGAAAATTCACAAGGTTCTGTTTATCATAAACGTATGTAACTGAACGAATAAATTAGACTCCCCTTCACTCGATATTTACTTGGTACGAATGCTTTTACTTGGTGAATAAATTGACTCGCGGATGGTTAACAAAAGTCGGATATCCGAGAGCGTTCTCGACAAGCGATCATACAATAGATCCTTTTTGCTTCTATTCTTACAGATATGACATCTTTCCGTATTTCTTTTGTGATTTTAATCATGATGCTGTGACGCAGCAATGCCTACCGCTAAACAAACGCAGCGAAGAATGTATCACTAGTTAAATACCAAATTAATTAAATATATTGAGCCACGTTGTATGTACGTGTGTGTGTGCATTAGATTGTGATTTTTATGTCTTTCACGTTATTTATTATATATGTTTTCTGTACAAAATGTCTATATTTTAAATGCAGAGTATTAATTTAGTTCTTCATGTACGATTAAACATTCATTATGAATTACTTAATGGTTTTATCTGACACTGCATGACTAATATTTAGATGAGGAGTATAAGTAAATTGTTTTTAATAAATTTTTCATTGTACGATTGAATATTTTACCATATATTCTGAAATAAAAATACTTTCATGTCTTAATCATGAAAATTTTCATTGAGTCTTCTTCATGTAGCTGATATAAATGGAATCTCAATGACATAAAATAACGATTTTATATTATTCTCATGTATTTAATAATTTGTATTAATTCATGTGTTTCGTAAGAGTACTAAAAATATGTGATATAAGTACGATTCATTATTAATATCTACCATTACTGTAATTTTTCCGGAAAACTTTCTTGGTAAGCTATAGAGTCCACTTAAAAATTAATTACTTAACGCCCAAGTTTATCTGCAGCGCTAAATGGTGGCGGTTAGTTCGTCCTAATGCGCTTCGTTTATAAACCCCCATCGAAAGTAGTCTGAGATCGATCAGCTCTGCCTCGACTCATCGGTTTTCCTTCTGTCGTTTCTTTCTCGTCCTAGGAAAGCGTCCCCTTATTCCGGACGTCCGATAACAATGACTCGACGTTTGTTAAGAGCCACGTGCAGCAATCTCACGTGCAAGAAAAATGGTACTGCTCGTCCGAAAACGGAGTTCACGTCCGCAACCGGCACATGGAAAATTGAAACGATCGTCACCGAATTATCACTCCAACGATCGACGATACCAGGTGAATGGTGAACGTGACCTGATGGTTTTTGCGGGAAAAGCGCAGACGAATGGGATAAATGAGGACGAGTGCGATTATTTTTCTAAGATAAAATTCGAATGATGATAAATATTGAAATGTGTACACAGCTTTATCGGAATCCGCAATGTAAATTATAATTGATTAATTGAATATCTTGATGTATTTTTGGAGGAATATCTCGATGTATTTCTATAATATTTATGCGTTTTTGTATATAGAAAATTTGTTTCTTTCTATTGAAGTGACCTTTTAAAAAAATCTATCTATGGTATCAAATTTATCTATAAAGTACATTACGCAGTTATAAATATTATACAGTTATGCACACATAACTGTAATAATTGTAATGTACAATTTCTTAATTTTAAATAAAATTGAATTTGATAAAAGAGCAGATAAAATATCAATATAAATTCTTTGTATTAAATTGAGAAATACATGCTTGTCAGAAAATAAATCATAAAATTATTTAAGAAATAACCAGAATTGTTTAAATCTCAATTAATCGTTATGGAAAAAAATACAAACTGGAAATTCAATATTTTTGCATAATCTTCTTGACATCATTTCTTTCGAGATTATAATACGAGCAACTTTAGTTATATCGGGTCGGTGAATGCCCCGAAACCATCTACGTCACGACGGGTCAGATTATGCAAAATTTCAATCGATTAGCCCGTTCTCCGCGTGTCTCGTGAATACTGTCGCTCCATGATTCGCAAGTCGACGAAGATTACAACCTGTAATTTGCCTTACGTCCATTACTGCTAATAGTCGTAGTAACGCAATGTTGTAACCGTAATGAAATGCACAGCATGACTCAAAGTTTCGAAAGCGCAAACCATTGTCGTTTTTCAATTAACCGATTTTCGCGCAATCCTTTGATATCGTAGAGTCGACAAAGTAGAATGTGCGACTGTCGGAGTTGGCCATGCTGCGCGTTTAATACAGCCGTAACGTTCAACTTCGTAGTGCACATGCGAAAATAAAGGCCGATTTCACGCGTAGGAGCGCGTGCTGCGGATTGCATTTCCGTGCACGGAATCATTACAAAATCGGCGCTGCGCGAATGTGAGTGGAAATAGTTATTTGCTGTTCGATTGCCGAATGATCGCCCGACTAGGCTTTTGACCCAATTCCCGACGGTCGTTACTGATTCAGGATTATCCGATGTATAGATAGTCTCGTTAATGGCGGCCTATTAAACGTGGCACCGTTCCGTTTACGAAACGAAAAGCGGTACCGCACAAAACGAACGCAAACAGTTCCAGTAAGACAAAGTTGCCCACACCTCATTTAAAAATCTCATCGCACAATAGAATCTTTTCTAGTTAAAATGTAGAGAAACTCATGCAATATTAAAGGATGTAGGAGCTTTCTCTTTATAAAAGTAATTAAACATAAAGATAAAAAATACTATATAAAAAGCTATTAAAATGGAGATATATTTTATTAAATGTGTAATAGTCTTCATACGCATAAAGTAAATGTAGAAAGGTAACATTTTAATCAAAAGTTTTGATGACTTACCATTGAAAAATGTGATTGCTTTTAATTAAAACAGTAGGCAAATATAAAGTTTATTTCTGTGTTTAATGATATAAAAATTTTTGTATTCATTGAAAAGATCTTGTCAAAATTTCCACTGAGTCATGATTCTCTCTTGCTCTCAATATATTGTTCTCATTATCTAATTACTATTCAGTTTCACAGTAGGAAGCCAATTAGTCAAGTTAGATAACTACGGACATTCGACAATCTCAAAGTTCGAGGGTGATGTAAAGGTTCGTCACCTCGATTTCAACAATTTACTTCGTCCATTGACTTGTTCTCTTGACAAAATTAGACAAAATTAGTTGAATTATTATGTCAAAATATCCTACAGTGAATTTCTTTTCATACATCCAAATTCAATTAATTTGACAATTATTTCAATTTTCATGATACCAGAGTTATCATGTTGTTACAAAACAGCTTTTATAATAACTATCTTATTACTTTCTCTGAAAAACTTTTAAATTAAAAATAAAAATTTGTCTTTAAAAGCATTTATCAATTGGAAGTGTAAGTTTTTAAGAGATATCTTTTCGATTATCGTTTTTCTGCATGACTTTTCGATGTCGACGAAAATTTCTCGAGAGAGGAAGTTGAACGGGGTAGAACTGAGATATGAGATTGAGGAAGTGAGTGCGGGGTGTGAAAAAGCGATATGAGCGGGCGTGAGCTTATATATCGAGAGAAGATAGAGATAATGATGAAGGTTGGAAGCGAGTGGTTGGGAGAAGTGAGAAAGCGTGCTCAATACGTGTTTCCTTTATCGCGTTTTACCGCCAAGTCGTGAGCTGAACAAAGCACATCTGACATTTTGAAGCACAGAGATCGATCTGCGATATCTTTTCGTATGATAGTTTTATTTTATTGTCAATGCATACACATGTACACAGATATGGTACATGTCTACATATCATGGTCTACATATCATGGTACATTTTTTAAAAGTTTTTAACGATTTTTTAAAGTTTTTCTCCTTTTTATTATTAATGTAAAATTATACTCTTTTTTTCAACTTAACTTGGAATTTTTGTTATATTATTTTGCATCATGCTTTGTCGCGACACTTCGGTCCAACCTTCATTACCGTTTTACGGTAAAATGTTACTTTCCGCGGCGTTAATTTCCGCGCACAAACATCTCTCGCGCATCGCCAAAATAAACTCGCATTGTAACGCTCGAACGTAAAGTCAACCGACTGTGATAAAATTTTAATCACGAAATCACGGGGTTGCCGTTGCGGCGCTGTGAATTCCTGTGAATCCTCCCTTCGTTAAACTCGTCAAACAGTCTTGCCGGGGAATACTTTATCAAGGGCTCGGCTTCTCAACACACACACCGACTGTGGACGAGAAGAGAGCCTCTCACATCGGCAATGACGAGGGGAAATAAAATCGCGTGTAGATGGACAAATCAAGAAAAAAGAGAACCGAGAGATCGAACGAGAAAGAAGGGTCATCGGAAAAGGCGATGAATCTCATCGCTCGCCGGCGTCTGATCGTAAATAAAAATGAATCGTCGTCGACGTGTTGGAAGCAATAGATCAAAAGGTAGCCGCGATCGAGCGACGAGGAAAATAAAAGAGAATTATTGAGAAACGAAATAAATCAATACTTCCATCCCTTGCCTCTATCCTGCAGGACACTTGGCGACACGGTAAAGGGCGAGCGTGTGGTAATGACGAATGTCACGTCGGCATTAGAGTGACTGCATTCCGTGGTTCAAAATGATAAGGGAAACACGTGTTGAGCACGCTCCTCACCCTCTCAGGGTACCTATCTCTTGATTTCCTTCCCTCTCTCTCTCTCTCTCTCTCTCTCTCTTTCTCTTTCTCTCTTATCTCTTATCTCATCGCCGTGCTTATTTGTCACCGATATATTATCACGCCACATCATTTTCATCTTTCTTCATGGGATGCAATTAAACTGATATTTCTCAACAACTGTTACGGAAATAGTTTTGTCAAACACGCACTACTAAACAAAAATTATTTAATACGATGTTGTACTGAATAGCTTACGAGTAGCAGAAATGGTGAAAAGTTTGACACTCTTTCGACGATGGACTTGCTTTTAGCACGAATTTAATTTGGGGCAAAATTAATGAGGAAATACTAGGGATTAATGGAAATATAACAAGCAGAAATGTAACGTTAAACTTTTCCGGAGAAGTTTAAATTTGAGGAAAATAACTGAAGCGCTGTCCAGAACATCCACGAGTTTTTACCCGGATTTGAGAGCTCGTTACAGTTACGCATTCATTTGTATCTTTGATAATTGAGATATAATAAACTTAAGCACATAATCTTGTACTTTATTTTTGTGGTTTTGTAAACGTGATATTTTCAAAGTTGCCATAGGAAACAGTCAATAGAGAATCATCGATATCGCAACATTTGGAGAATAATTCCGCGATTTACCGAGCGGTCTTGCAATTTCATCCGCAAACGACAAGCGCTAAATTTACATACAATTCTCGTTAGTATCGATGATAGATTCTCACCAATCCTGATAACAATGCGAATAATCGCGCAACTTCGATCTGAAATATATCGTCTAATTTTCAGACGATTCGCTCTCCCGAATACTCTTAAGGATGCAAGTGCAACCGATGAAGAAGAGAATAACGAAGCTTTTTTAAAACCATATTCGTGGTTGGCGAATATGATTTTTCTCGCGAAAAATGTTTTTAAAAATTCGATCGTTCAAATTTCATTAATCCTTCTCAGGTAATATTTATTTATGTACTCCCCAGCATGCGATGCGAATATATTAATCTTTATTCACGGCACGCATTCGAATTAACAAACTTTGCTTGCATATTTCAGACCCGCAAATAACAAAGGTTCGTATTATTTACAACGAGGAAAATGGCAATTCATATGTGCAGCTCAATTCAACGAGAAAATATTCACATCGCAGTGTACATAAACAATGAAAACATGAGAACAGACCGAAATATGAAAAGTCCCTAGTCATTACAAATCAGATTTTTAACGGAATTGGAAGAGAATGATATATCGAAAAGATTGTCACAATATCACTTATTTAATACAATGCAATACAATATTAAAACAAATCGCCGGAAAACACGCGTCGTGACTGTTCTCGTTCAATTCTGTTTTGTATGCTGAGTTTACTTTATTATTTTCGTCAAACATTAGGTAGTTTTGTGCGAGCAGTCGCATCAGCACATTTCTGACACTTGGCATAAAGAACGAAAACTTTCCAAAGAAAGCGCGTGCAGAGGAACGAAAAGGGATGTCCTTACGGATGATCGCATCAAAGAGAAAGACTATATCAAAGGCCAGACACATTCAATTTTTCATCTCGATAGACTTGCACTAGTATATTGTCTCCCAAAGGGTCTACCGTACTCGGCAATAGGTGTACAAAATTTGAGCAATACATAACAATAACAAGGAAATAACTACACAATATTGGGAAATAAGTGGCAATATTGGGCAAAAAAGCAATAGTAGGCAATAGACAGAAATAAAAAATAATAGTGTATAATAAAGCAGCAATAGAGGAAATAAACAGGAAATAAATAAGCAATACAACAGAAATAGCTAAACAAGCACGAGCCGGCGCGCAAATATCCTCACTATCATTTCTGTGCTTACTACAGTTCGCAACTGTGCTTAATAATTTCTTGATAAATTGAGTTCAAATAAGTGAGTTGAGTTCAGTTCTAGTAAGAGTTTGGTGTTCTCTCTTGTCAAAATGGGTAAATAATCAGATATTATTTTAATATTTAATATTTAACCATATTTTACTTATATAATATAACTGTCACAGTAAAAAAGGTGATCTCCATGAATGTATACATAAAACTTGATTCCTACAAAAGATTCAGGATTCTACGACACATTCTGTCGCGACTGGCACATTTCTGCAGTTATTACCTTTGTTTCCTATATTGCCCAAATATTGCTTTTATTACCGTTATTAATTAAGTATTACCGTTACATTGCCGTTATTGCCAAATATTGTGCATATATTTCCTTATTTCTGAAGCTATTGCTTTCTATTTTCAAGAAAAAGGGAGTTAGAAGAGTATGAAAATTTGCATTTTAAATATGAAAGAATCAAAATTTAAAAATTTATTAGTCCTTAGAATGGAGAAAACACAAAATAACATAAAATAAAATATTATAATAACATATATAATAACATAACATATTTTATGTTATTATATATGTATGTTATTATAATATTTTATTTTATGTTATTTTGTGTTTGCTCCATTCTAAGGACTAATAAATTTTTTAATTTTGATTCTTTCATATTTAAAATGCAAATTTTCATACTTTTCTAACTCTCTTTTTCTTGAAAATAGAAAGCAATAGCTTCAGAAATAAGGAAATATATGCACAATATTTGGCAATAACGGCAATGTAACGGTAATACTTAATTAATAATGGTAATAAAAGCAATGTTTGGGCAATATAGGAAACAAAGGTAATAACTGCAGAAATGCGGAACTTATTACTGTTTTCGGCAATAGGTGTACACTTTTTTGAAGTGTGGTAGACCCCCTGTTGTCTCCGTATATTTCTCCGTCGGAATATTTATATAAAATTTCCGCAATAATATTAATTGATTTAAATGAGATATAAAATACACCAAACTCATATATTTAAATTCTGTTAAATTAATTTATTATTTGATTAATTTCTCTCGCGTGATTTAAGAGGTATGTAAATATTATAGATTCGTATTTCCATTTAAAACATTCATCTAAATATATGCCTGTATCGCGGGAAAGTATTATATTTGTAGCAATATTTCATTGATTAAGGGGTTTATTGCTTGTGAGTTGTTGCACATCGCTCGGAGCGGAGAGACGCGGACGCGAACGTAACGAGTCATATCGTTTTACGACTTTATCCTTTCCCGTGCTCACCGATGTCAATTTCGCTTCTGCACGTGCCCAAAGTAACCCGAGTTGTCACGTATCCAATAATTTCTCGAGGCTTTCGAAACATACGGTCCATCGCTCGAAACTTCTGTCCCTCCTGTAAATCACATTAAGCCCGGCAAGTCCGCCGAGTACGTGTAACTGGACGATATATCAAGCCATAACTGAGCGAGACCCGACAATCTCTCTCGTTCTCTCTTCCTTTTCCCCTACCCCCGGATGTCTTTAATTTTGCATCGGAATTTTTCGCAATGAAAAGATCGATTGTCTATAACTAAATGAACTCGCGCTTCGGCGACTACAATGGAAACGAGCATAAATCCTGAATTCCGTAAAATTCGAAGCGCAGCCAGGTTCGCTATAAATTTGAGATTGAATTAAATTTGCTGATAATAATAGATTAAAAAGTTTGCGACGGAACTTGCTCTCTGTTTTTATAAGTCATGTAGTAAATATTACATCTTTATTCGAACGTCGAAATTTTAAATTAGAGTTACTCACTCTTTTGGTACACTATAATAATTCTTGCACGTTTCGTTAATGCGTTTAATTCAATTTCATCAAGTTTTTAATATCCAATGCTGTAACCTGATATTTCAGCCAAAAATATTTCCACCTTTCGCTGCCAATGCCATTTAAATTACCGTTCCAAATACGATTCAATACAACATCTTCTATTTCGCCTCTATTTTTGTGCTGTGTCTGAGATCGAACGCTCGATAGCACCCCGATAAATTACTGAGGGAGATAGCATCGGGGGCTGTTTTATTTATTCATCCGAGCGACTCTGCAGCTCTACCTTCGAGACGCGCAGCTCGGAGCAGGTCGACCAATGAGGGTATAACCGCTTTAGCAATGTTACTTTGAAGGTATTAAATATGCTTTTTAATAAATTAGTTAATAAATTACTAATATTAAAAAATAAGATTTTTCTCATAATTTTGCCAGAACGTTGCTAGACCATATTTTGCACACCAATTAAACGAATTTTACATGTCAGGAAGAAAATTAATTATTCCGCGAATATTAAATCAGTATCAGATCGTTATGTAAATATTTTAATAATGATCGCTTGAATAACGACGCTTGTTACTCTTATTTTAGTCTGCAATCGTCTTTATAAATAAATATACGACATTTTAATACATTCTCATGTGAGAAAACTATATTGAACGTTTAAAAAATAAAAAAAACATTAGTATTAATAGAATGTTATATGTTGGTACACGTTTCGCGTTTATAATTATCCGCATCGTACGGTCTCTTTGAATATGACATGTTCAAACATTCATAGAAGCTTGGTACATCACCTAGTAATCAGCACAAATCATATCTGTCATTTAATGCCTCAACCATTTAATGCCACCATTGCTAGCGGCGTCAGCGTCGATTTCCAGCGGATTCAGGCCTGCGACGTTTATCTGTCTGAAATTTCGAGGGGAGAATTCGCGGCTCGAATCCTGTGTGACATCTCTGCTGGAAATAAATGGGAACCTTAAGCATCGCATCGACGCAAGACGGCGGCGCGAGAGCTCTCTCTCTCCCTCACTCGCTGAAGCTATCGGTATTCTAATTACTCGCAGCGCGAAAATAGCAAGGAGCTTGGAGCGCGTAATTACACCGGAGGACGCCGCCTTATTAAGCTATCTCATTTTCTTCGGCGAGCAGCAGGCCGGTCGATGGCATCGTCGCGCGGCCGTATTTCTTCCTCGAGTTTTATCCGATAAAGAACGCCGCGATCTACGAGCCGAGGAGCATGCAGAGGACCTCGAGACGGAAGATCGGACGATGTTGAGTGCGAGGGGTTGGAAGCTCAATGGTCAACGTCGACGATTACCGCACGGGAGTGAAAAAAGAAAAAAAGAAAGAAACGCCGTCATCCTTTCCAGGTTTATTTAACTTCCCGAAGGGGTCTACCGAGCATAAACTCGAAACTTTGCCTGCCTTCGAGACGCGCCTCTAAGTATAAGTTTGAAAGAACGGCGCGGTTCGAAGTTTGGACCCTGACGACGTTAATAACAACGCAGCCGCCTTTGTTTCTTCGTTTAGTCAGTCGCGAGGACCGCCGCGAATCTGGAATTAATCGCCGAGAGTTCGCGAGGACATTGCCCTCTGCCATTACACATTCACCTCTGGGAAATTAGGTTTCGTCTAGACAATTCGTGCTTGTTATATTCAATATTTATCGAGTTAAGCCACGTATATCTGCCAAACCGACAAAAATAATTAATGCAGCACCAAAAACGTTAGCTCCTGCAAAGAATTGCAGATTCATGCAACCGCTAAGATCTTATTATAAATCTTAATATATTATTGTCAGTGTCGGATCAGTACTGGCAATTAAGTACGGCATGGCGTTACACTCCTGTGTCGAATCTGTACTGGCACAATACTATGGCGGCCAGTTACTGCCACGATGGCAAACGGTACAGTCCCAATATTAGACCGTTTTGAAATTTCTACGTGGGGAGATACATAATAAAAAAGGTGATCTGCATTCTACGGCTTTTTATATCTTACGATGTAAAAAACAACTGCAAGCAGTTAATTTTTCTTCTACAATGACATCTAATATGTATCGTGTTGTGCACGGGTTTTTACACTTGCCGGGTTCTTCCAGGTCATGGAGAGTAATTTTCGTGTGTGTGCCAACCCAGACGGCAATGCTTCACGCGACACATTCACGCACCGATACTATCGCGAACGACTGCGCGCAGAGCAACTCCGCGCAGAGTTCGTCACACGAACCATTCCGCGAAACTTGTTCTGCACGGTTGTCGCCGTTCGCCCACACTTAGCAACTTTTCCACGGCGGCCCGGTCCGTATCTAAATCACTTCCCGCTAACGATAATCTCGGCCTTAGAGGGCATAAGCTTAATCGTGCCGCGCTAATTCCCGCTCGAAACTCTCCAGACTGCAATAGTCGTAACATTCGCATGAGAGCCCGCGTATGAGAACGTGCCAAGAACCTCACCATTTTGAGGGCTCGTTTTCGCTCCCTCTCTGCCTCCCTCTCTCTTGTCTTTCTTCCCTTTCTCTCTCTGCCAGTCTGCTTAGGGTAGCTTTTATCGTGAACTTACGTAACGCGAACGCGGTGCTTAAGGTCATGCACGATCTGTGAAACCAAAGTCCTAACGCGACGGTTACCTGTATCCTTCGACCATTGCATTGAGCTAATTAGCGTGGTCTAATGCAGAGCCGACAAGGCGATTTCGGTCAGTATATATCCCCGTTTAATTCTAATGACCGGGTCCCTGCTAATCTCCCGAAATTAATCACCGCTGATGTAAGCCAGAAACGCCCCGCGGACCGCGCACGACGTAATTTCCGTCGGCCGGGCTTCATTCTCCTCGTTTCTATCCGCCGCTGGGATTTTCAATAGATACCGCACTCGGGAACGTTTTGAAATCGCTCTCTGTGTCGCTCTGTTATCTCATAAATAGCATTTCTTTCCAAACGCCACTTGTTTCTTTGAGAACCTTACATTTTGTATTGATATTGCATGCTTTTCCTCAGACTCGATAACATTTATTTAACATTTTTGATAATTATATTTTATTCTGCGCTGCTGAAATTAATTTGAATGATGCCAAAGGTAGATAAACTACATTCCTGTAATTTTGTGCTATGAAGGGAAAGATTTGTAAAGCTTCATCTGGATACGTGTATAATATGTAACGATGATTCATCAAACAGCTATTGTAATCGATAAAATTTTGGCTCATTAGCACGTGCATAAAAACGATGTACAATTCCTACCATATTTCTATTCTTGTAACTCTCAAGGAAACTTTCCCTGAGGAACGGCTAGAGATATTGGAAAAAACAATGAAACCGCGTTTGTGGGAACGATATATTCGTACGTGACCGCTGTGAGAAGGAGCTCGCTTTCCCTCAGACGTATAATAACGCAATTACCAGCGGATTCGAGATTAAGCGGGAAAGAGTTACGGAAAAGAAGGAGCCGGCATCCAGCCGTCCGGCGCGTATACGCGGGCCAACGGGATGAAGCGGATGGAATTCGAGAAACGGAATCCAGGATAATTCTCACTTAATCCTCGGACACAGCCCTTGTGACGAGCCATTCGTTACGTCCCGCAACGGCGACGAGTATTTTCATCGTGGTATCGCCGCCTGCGCGCAGATAATCCCATCTCCGATATTGCTTCCATCTTTAATGCACTCGAAATCCATCCACTTCGAGACACGCTACGATCGTCGAGCAGGATCGAATCGCGACCGTCGATCGCAGTTTGGGAAACTTGCCGAACGATCGGACCACCTTCGTTCCTCGTTCACCGAACTATCTGAATTTTATCGCGGCGGAAGTACGTCCCAGATTATTTATTTATTGCGCTGTCACTGGCACGCTTTTGGTACTCATGTGATTTCGTGGATGCAAAAATCAGCGGAGTGTTCTTTCTCTTCCTTTTTTGCTCATAATATTTATCTTTCTTTTCCTCCATCAAGCGAATTAAAAATAAGTTTATTCGTATTAATTATAATTAATTAAAATCTTATTTATTAATAGGATCAAGCTTGATAATCGGGTTATTTCAAAAATTCTGCACACGTTTTAATGCTGGTTACCATAAGAAATTTTATGAAACTCAATTCGCGAGTCTCGCAGTAGGTGAATACAAAGGAGCCAAGAAACTGTAGAACGTTTAATTAAAGTATTTAATGGAATATTTGATGATTTATTCTCTATAAAA
Organism: Ooceraea biroi; assembly: GCF_003672135.1. NCBI lineage: Eukaryota > Metazoa > Arthropoda > Insecta > Hymenoptera > Formicidae > Ooceraea > Ooceraea biroi. The sequence goes on from NC_039512.1 coordinate 6,668,091, forward strand.
TGGCAGTCTATAAGTTGCTATTAACCATTTGCAATTCTTCCACAGATATCAGACGCAGAAACTGAAGAAAGTGTAAGACGCGCAGTATCGCTTGGTCATTGCGGAATTATCTTTGGTCATAAAAGGAGTCTGGTGGATAAACCGTGAAAGTGCCAATACCTCGCAAATAAAAGTACGTCAGCCATACGCGACGTTATACAGAAAAGGATGGGTTAGCGCGCGTCGAACGGTAAAATCGGAACAAAATTGAACGAGCATCTTCTTGGAAGAATATGAGGTCGTGTGAGTGCCTACTCGGTCGAGGAGAATCAATTTCCCTTCCGGTCATCGGGTCGCGGTGAAATGACCAAGTTGCCGAGATTAATCGTGTCTTCATGAGAGCGCCGATCTCCCGTTAGTCGCTTGATGAGCGAACAACAAATGACCCAGCTCGATCCATGAACAGGCGCAAGAAACACGCCAGCGTGAGAAGGCAAGGCATATCCGGCGAAATTCTCTTCGGGTCAATCCAGAAGACGAGGACGGAGACGAGCAGATAGACCGATCCAGCTAATTTCGAACTCTTCGCATCAGTTTTCCTGAAAGATCATTTAACAGATTAGCCTTACTCGACAAGAGCAGCGGGCACGTTGCTAAGATAACATTCCCCGTAACATTCCATAAAATTTCAACGTGCGAAAAATTTCGTCGCGGTGCCAAAAGCCCGGATTAAGGTGACAGGGCATAAGTTGCGAGTACGAAGTCCGGGGAAACGGTGAGATCCGGAGAGGTAGCATCAGCTAACCCCTCGGCGACTTTCTCTATTTGACCGGCGATTCTCGTCACTCTTGCTCTCTCTCCCTCGGATTCTCATTCGAGCGTCGCCACTTTGCCATTCCGCGTCCCCACCACGTCGCGAGCATAAAAATATAACGACTTGGGACGCGTTACGTTCGCGGCTTACGGGGTGAGGGTGCGAACAGAACCCCGCGATAGCGAGGGGATCGTCCGGTATAATCTCGTAAAACCCGCGGGAGAGTCCACGCGAGAAACCGACGAAGACGACAACGACGACGACGTTTGGAATTGCAACCCCAATAGCCAGGAAAGTGCGGTGCCATCGTCTCTCTCGATACAGATAAAGCGATCTCGGAGCATCGCGAAGGTGATTGCAATTTACACATTAAAACAGGACGGTGAGGTGTCCGGAATTCAAGCCGATCGAGAATTAGATTCATAAGAGGGCAATAACAATGAGTCATACTTTTTTATGTAACTCCTCGATTCTGGCGTTCAAAGTGCGCGCGACGTGAAAGTGATAAAACGCAGTGCGGTGAACCATAAAGTTTTCCCGGCAAGTTCCTAAGGGACCTCTAGGCACGCTGACCGACGTGTTCAGCACGTGGGAATTCAATCGCGAAATGGACCGTACGATATTTGAATACCCGCGTAGATTGTAGCGCCGGTGAATTCAGTGAATACCAGGCCTCGAAGTGGGCATCGTGATCGGAGAGTCTATTTCCGGACACCACCGATATCTCGTCTGATGTCCGTTCGCGCATCGTTCGGAACACGGACGGCTTGCAAGTAGCTGGAGGGTTTCAGAATCTCTTTTTTGCAAAGGGCGAATTAACGCGTGTAACTTGTTTCGAAAACGCGGACAAAAGACGAGGACAATCCCCAGGATGGATCATGTACATGTGAAGTCGAGGTCGGCCTCGAAGAGCAATCCGACGAAGATGGGCTGCGAGAAAGCGTCGAGGCGCCTTAGGACGATCCTCGTGAAGGCGTCCCGTCTTGGTGTCTCCACGACGGAGGTCGCCAGGTTACCAGCGGCCAAGAAGCTTATTCCGCAAAGGGATCACGGTTGGAAATTGGCGGTGTTTCTCCTGCTTATGTTCGGAGGTGGAGTTATCGTCGCCTTAGTCTGCACCGCCAGAAAAGGATGCTCAAAACTGGAAGATATCGTAAGTTGAAATTATATCTTTATTATGCATTATACTTGAATCTTGAAAAAACGTATTTTTAAATAGCGTAGGATATGACGAAATAATAAGATATATAAATTAGGTGTTTGCAGTGGTTATAAAAGCTAATTTAAGTTAATTTCAAATGACTCTTCCAAATTTAATTAATTTTTATATACCTTTATTATATATATGTGTATGTGCGTATGACCATTGCAAATTTTGATCAATAAGCAAGATCGTATATTTAAACGAAAGCTTAAAATATGAATGATTGCGACATTGAAAACTTAAACAGATGAATTACTGTGAATTCACTTCGACGACCGCGCATACGTGACTTTCTAAAGAATTTCATGAACCTAAGAGAGAAGTGGATGTGAAGTATACGTCGTATGTAACATGCGGTTGACTTGAGTAAAAGTCGCACGTCGTACACATTTTCCAATGAAAGGGACGAGGGTGAAGTTCCCCGTGTACTACGAGAAACTATTTCCGTCAGAAAGAATTTGATGTCACGCTCTGGTCGGACAGGAACTGTCAGATCTTCGCTGGAAAAATATATTTCATCGAAATTCGTCTAAATTCCAGACCACCTGTAGCATAAATTTCTCTGCTAGAAATATATTCTCTCTCTCTCTCTCTCTCTCTCACTGTTTTATTTTAAAAAAGAATCCAAATAAAGAGGATGTGTGATAATAGAAAGTTGTAACTCAAATTTCAGTATCACATTTTATATGATATTATTTATATAATATACTCGAATTTTATTAAATATTTACCGCTACATTGTGTTATCGTAATAATCCGATTTCAAAAAACATTTTTATAATCTTTTAATATTTTATTTTACAGGATGTATTTTTAAAAGTAATAATATATATTATGTCAAAAAATATATAAATAACTATGTAAAATTTTTAAGTGTTTTAGAATCATTTGTCATTCAAAATAAAAGAAAAGTTACGTGACAGTTTTTCCGCAATTACAAATGTAAAATTTTATCACAAAAGTTGGTACAATGTAATCGATGAAAAACTTCTCTCGCTAGATTCTTCGCTTCTCGTATTCTGCCATTGTCACTTATGCGAAATTCTCGACCGCGGGCCATTTCTCTCTGGGCGCACCGTAACCGATTCCTCGCATACCTCGTTCAATCTCGCGAAACAAACCCTCTTAGAGCGGAGTGTACGAACTACGCGTTATGCACGCGTGAGAGCTATCAAGCAGATGCGCGTCCGATGAAACGGGAGAGAGAGATAGAGATTGTATACGGCGATGGCAAGGCAGTGGGATCGCGTTAACGATGTTTCGCGCGCCAAGCGAGGATGGTCGGACGCGCTGAAATTACAGATCAAGGGGTTTCTAAACAATTACGCTGTCGACGGGAGGTCAAGCCTGGAGTAGCGTGACGTTAGAGGCTACGGCTCGCAGGAGCTTGCGGCCTGCGGCTGGTTGCGGGCGAGGGTCGAGACTAACAGGAAGTGCTCTCTCACGGGTGGCCAATGGGTGGTGGTGGGTTACAACGTCGACCGATGGTGGAGGAGCGCGGGTTCCTCTTCTCTGATATTCCCCCGGGAACCAGCGCACCGCTCCATTGTGCCCCGGGCAAAGCGGCATAGACGCGCATAGGATTGGCGGATACTCGCCTACACCCCCTACTGCCATTACCTCGAACGCAGCAACCGCAACGCGGAAAGTTCGCCTTTGAATCGCTACCGGGATTGACAGCGATTTTAACTGACGGCCGAGCCGCGATTATCGCCCGCCGGCTGATTGGTGGTCAGAAGCATCCCTCGAGTCCTCGCTGCGCAGGCACTGCTTTACGCTGAGAGGGTGAGAGAGTGAAAGAGAAGCGCAGAGCGCAGAGGTTCTTGAGTATTGCTTGGTGGATATTGAGTGGGACAGCCTGGAGGGTCATTGCTGATGGGTTCGTTGGAAAATCACAGATGTTCTTTGATCCCACTAACGGTAATCAATTGCTGGCGTTTTGCTTATGCAATGCTTGTTAATGCGAATAGCTTGATGCCTCAAAGGGTAGTGTTGTGCTAAGTGCAGAATATGATATATCCGATGAAACATAGAAGCGTATTACCAACAGCGTATTTGCTTACCAGTTCATAAGCTGTTTGTAGATCTGTTGTAAGCAAAGGATATTCACTGATAACAGCAAACATTCTTGTTTTATATAAAGTAATTAATTAGAAACAGAACAGTCTTCAAATGAAATATATCAAAAACATTAAAGATTTTTTAAATCTTATTACTGACGGAAAAATTTTAAAAACTTATAGTAAATGTTTTTTATTCTTCATCTATCGCCGAATATTTTATTCGTTTTTGATATTACAGTTTTTCAAGCAATAAAACTCTCTCTCTCTCTCACTCACTCTCTCAGTTACTTTTATTTATATTATTTAAGTAGCAAGAAAGAAACTCAATATTCAATGTCATAATGTTAGCGTAGTTCTTCGATGTTCCTTTATTGGCTAGCTCGTTACATGGGTTGTTCTACTGACGATGGATCGACTCACGAAGGGTGAGAGCACGGATTCTCTTTGATCGTCGCCGTGGTTGGTAGTTGCTTGCGCCGTTGCTTATGTAAAGCTAGTTAACACCTTACCTAACCAGAACCGGGTACCGTCGATTACACGAGAACAACTACGGCAACGGCTAAAAGGAATACTTCATGCGAATAACATCAACGAATTCAAAGCATGAAAATTGTAAAATATGAAGTTAGAAAGAAAACTGTTCCTTTAAACAAGAATCTTAGTTTAATAATATTAAACGATTCAACAACATACATTCTCCAGATATTTTTGAGTGATAAAATATATCTTGCACAATTTTTGAATTTTATGTTTTTTTTCTCACTCAATTTTTCTCATTATATTAACAAAATTGAAATATGTTGCAGTTGAGCATTTTTAACTATAATATTTTATATTTTTCTATTTTTCAAGATACAAACGAAACAAAGAACGATGCAAACAGGGACAAAGCAAGTACAGGGACAGAAGCGACGTTCAAAATTCTTGTTTTCTTTATAGTCAGCTGCCAGATTCACATCGGTTCACGTCGAAAAAGGCGAGTGACGTAGAGTGCATCACGTCGCTGTTTATCCTAGGCAGCAAGCCACGCCGTGTAAAATCTACAGCAACGCCGTCAAATCCCATTACGAAGCCGACTGCGAATTTCGCTGTCGCCGTTACATTCTATTTACCTAGCCGAGACACGTAAACCTACGATTATCTTCTAAACACGGCGCGTTCCTATCGTGGTCGCTTGTGGTCGCCTCAAAGCGCGTATCGGACATTCATGGGTCCTCCCGAGCGTAACCCGAGTCTGGTTGTACGCAATATGCGAGCAAGAGCGAATACACGAAGACGCATCGCATCGAACGTGCGTAGCGGCCACCTGCAATGAAGATACGCACGCACGGAGATCGAGACGGTTGCCAGTCGATCCACGGCAATTTCGAATTTCATTTACGTTCTTAATGCCGAGGCAACTAAAAAAATCGTCCAGACGGGAATTCCTTGCTTCCGAATGAGGCCGAATCTGATAGAACGCGCGAGACCGACAGGAATAATATTTACCCAGCGGGACGAGATTGACTACCGCCACTGAATACAGAGCATTTTTACGAGTGAAATTCGCGAATTCTGCTAGAGTCGCGCGGGTAAACGATAGCACTATAGGATTACGTCGATGGGATACGCAATGTTTATTCAATGGAATCAGTTCGGTTGTCGGTTTTCGATATACAAAGTTCCTTTATGACAAATCTCTCTCCGCAAGCACAAATCGAAAGTACACGCGGAAAGTACATGTGCGGAAAGAGTATTATTCTCATAGATCAACATCAGTACTGATTCTCTCTCGTTTTTTGAATCATGCTTGCAAAGAGATAACCCCGTATTAATTCCAGTAATGACTCAACTCATGCTGAATTAGATAATCCTGATTGTCGGAACTTAAGGACAATATAAGTCAATTTAATATCGGGGGATGATTTTCTTTCGCGGAGACTACTCTTCCAAACTCGCGGCCAATCATCGATCCAACAACGAAGCTACTCGGCTCAACGCTCGCAACATCCATTCGAGGGACGTTTCGCAGGTACGTTGTTGCGAGCACGAATCGGACATTCATGGTTTCATCCATTCTTCATCGCCAGCGGGGGTGGCGGCGGCAAGTGCATATTCGTCCAGAACGATGTGTGCGAACACGCATCGGCGCACGTGTGCAACGACTATTGTGCATCGGTGAGCGGGACACGTTGGCGACACGAGACAGTTGCTATCTACGTCGACGTGCCACGCACGCGAACCGACTGGAGACCTCTATTCGCGGACAGGTTCACGCAGGCCAGCATAATTCCGGGATAACCTGGACAGCTGCGTGTGATGCCCGTCAACCGTATCAGGGATAGGGTGCCCGTCGGGCACGTCGCATCCCTCGTCCGCCGGCTTGCAATTAATTAATGCATTAATTTATCAGCTCTCGTTCCGCGCTCGGTACGAGGACCCGAGTCCTCGGCGCCAGAACCGCGCCCGGTGCGCTTCGCAGAGCGTGTTGCGATGGTAAACAGGATGTAAACCGAACGCTGATCGATATTGACTCATGTCATCAAGGTCCTGTTTGTCGCGCTTGTTTGCTCTCCTGCGATATCCCGCTGATATGTGTGCGATCTCTAATTTTTGAAAAGAAACTCGATCATCCGCGCCTCTTCGTGATTTGCAAGATACAACATGTAGCACGAGCGTTATCAGTTTCTTCGTGTGCTTTTGAATTAAGGTGTGACCCAGTTTGCGTCGCAGTCACGTAATGTCTCTTGCTACGTTTCAAGTGTTTGCACAGCGCGTGAATCAGCAAACGACAGAAGGATCATTATTTTTGATTGTTGAGACGTGGACGAGATCAATTGACGTAGCGATGTCTTTCGACTTCGTAGGAAAAATGAATACAAATGGGATCACCTTCGAATGCCGATCCGATTACCCGCACAAGAAACGAACGAGTGTCACCGACCATTAGCGGGACCTCGAATTTCAAATCTCGTTTCCGTGATTACCGTGGCGGAAACGAAGCGAAGGAGAAGAAGAGAAAGAGAAACTAACGGGAAAGCTCGGCTCTGCGGCAGCTGGTGGGCGTTTTAGATCAGATCCCTTCCCAGAAAGTCGGCTTTCGAATGTCAATTTCGGCCGCTGATGCTGAATCTCCGACATTTACGGCTACGTGCCGTCCTGACTTACATCGATAGCCACCGTGAATTTCACAGATTTTTCCATTTGAGCATTCTCCGCGAGATTATCTGATAGTCGGCTGCATGAAAATGGTTTTATTCGTTGAAAGATGTTTCTTCTTTATCATTTTTTTATCTTGATTTGTCGGAATTTTGTCAGTGATCTGTAACATTTTATGGCACTCGAGTAAAGCAAATATAAACATTTGCATCGTATATCATCGTTTTTTTGCGTTTTATCGCAATTTATCGCAATGTAACTAAAATGTAACTATAATATATTTTATAGAAGCTTTGATTCATACTTTTATGCATAAATGCATATATTAATATAGATGTAATAATTTATGCATTAATTTGTGATCTTGACATTCCGTGCCTTGAAATTTCACAACTGTTCTCACAGGATCATTGCACGATCATTTCCAGAAATAAATTCTTATATAAATTCCCTGTTATTCCACCGTAAGATTGCAAATTTTGCGTTCGTGTTAGCTAAACTGGACAAGCGACCATGAAACACCGGTGGCCAATGTACTTCGAAAACGTCGTTCGTTCGATATAAAATAGGGGAGAGTAGTGGGAGTGAAAAATGGAGGGTGGACGGAACGAGAAGCTGGAGAGAGTCGTGGTGAGAGATCCGAAGGGTTGGCGGATAGATAGGCGCCGAAGCGTAACTCGATATAGCTGCCAGCAAGCTGCCGGTATCGCGTCCCTCCTTTCCGCCTTCCGTTTCCTCCTGTATCCCATCCCGTGTGCCATCTCCGCCGACCCGTCAACCCTCTCGCTCGCTCGCGTCCCGCGGATGCACGGTTACCCAGGAATATTCTCCACGTAAATGCAGCATCGATGTTTTCTCAACGACGAGGCCTCTCGATGGCACTCTCCGTTTCTCGCGCCACGCGCTCTTCCTTTCTCGCGCCTTCAGCGTTTTATTCCTCGATCTTGGAATACTGCAGCTGTTACACCGTCGCTGCTACTGATAGGGGACAACTGCTCGATATTCCTCGACAGATGGTCTTGGTGCATCGACCTTGAGCTTAGATGGCGACGAAGCCGAGGGACTGCAGAGTCGATATCAGTGTCAGCGGAAAACTGGGCAAAAGTTTCGCTCTCTCGAACGATTCGACGCCGATGTTCCAGCACATGAATTTTGGCTTCGAATTTGTACCGCGTATAAAGGCGCTCGCACGACGAGACTGTTTCACGTGTGTGTCGTATTTCGTGAACGTTCAAGTTTGGATCAAAAACGAGATTTGGATGGGAACCAAACGGTCGTTGATTTCGACTAAGGATGTAGGAATGTTGTTGGAATCATACATTAAAATTCGATAGAACGGAGAAGAGATCACGCTCTACGTCTTCCGAGAAACATTCCGAGCACATCAAGTCAGGGCACGTACATGATCTTAACTATGTGATGTTGTAATAATCGGCGATGCGAGCGTCAAAGTTGGAATTCGATTCGGCGACGGTAGCGTCGTGCGTTGCATTAAACTTAAGTTCGCGAGTTCGACATTCGAGTTCGACATTCGAATCGACCAGATCGCATCTCAGTAAGACATTAATATGTAAGACGTAAGAGCCAATTAGCGGCGGTTCGGTTTATAGCGGTAGTTATTACTTCACCATCGTAATGGCGGCTTTGACGCGATACGCATTCACCAAAGTTTCCGAGACGGCTTTGTCCCATCGTTTGCGAGAACTCGAGAACTCCATTAGCCTTGCGTTGCGCCACGAGCATTCCCGAAAATGGGAGCCACCCCATTGACCGAGATCCTTCGGGAAACTCCGCAGGAATGCGCTGGGAAATGGCCTTGAACTTGATTAGGTCTTAGCACGTCTTGAAATTCTTTTTTCTTCTCAACTGGCGCCTTCGAGGAACCATCAAACGAATTCTTTGCTTTTTAGGGGAGAGTTGCCAAATATCGTATTATTTAAATGCGCGAATTTATATTAAAAATTATAAACTGTAATATTTAAAACACTTACTATTACATGTGTAATATTATTTAACATTGCCAAAAGTAAATTAATTCGTTATACCCGTCTCCTAAATAGTATGGCGTAAATCTGAGTGCTGACAGCAGATGAATATAACTGCATTTAACTTTTGACTCTCGCGCAATATCACATAGGGCACCACACACTGTCGAAGCTTTACTACAGCTATGTGCAATGTCGGCATTCAAAATATCATTCATTCAACTGCCCACCCACTAGATACGAGCACAATTTCGACGTGAAATGGCCAACGTGCGCGTCGTTCCGAATGCATGCGCGGGAACGTCACGATATCCCGATGCGACGGTTTATAATAAATTCCGGTGGCAAACACGTTGCGTGCGATATTTAGACGCACCTATATCGTGCGTCATGCTCGCGCCAATATTGCGGCCATCCCGCATCCCGGACACGTACCAATGAAATTACGAAATTTGCAAACAGACGAGATGCAACGGTGGATGCGGCGGCCGAGCGTGTTTTCCAGCATGCCCTCTCGTACCGGCGAGGAATCCTTCCAGACGCCAGAAATCGAAGTGGCCTCGATTAGACGGCGACTCCACGTCGAAAACACGTAGGCGAATTAGTCGCGCATCCCCGTGGGAATTCGGTTGCGTCGTGATTTTCGTTAAATTGTCTTGCCTCCAGCTGCTGTTCCTCGAGAAAAGGCTGCTGGAGATGAAGTTAGTATCGATCCAAACGGTGTTCGACTAATTGCTTTGATACGCGTTTAATCGTGTTCAACCACACCCTACCGGGACTACCGTTACGTGCAAATTACGAGATCAAACGGTTTGTTATTCACTCTCTTGAAGTACTACTTCAAATAGTAAATATTAAATAATAATCACATTTTTAAGCACTTTTTATCATTGCGTGATTAACAGAAAAGGAAAAAATATTGTCCGACATCTTTTGCTCTCGATAACTTATATTAACGTGTTGTACAAAATACAAGATTAAATTACAATTAATGATACATCAACCATTGAATATATCTTAGTATCGTTTTTTTTCGTGTACACGAAACTTATGTACTCGTGCAAGCAGACCTCTCCAATCCAAAAATAATTTGCGATTCAACGTTGAATGAATTAATGTTCGCCTAATTGATGCGTTTGCACGATGGCAGTCTTGTGCAAGATTGTAAACGCGCAACGCATAATTTTCTCGTATAATCATATCAGATGCACGGCGTTCAAGTCAGCGTCGTTAAGCGCTCTGTAAAATACTGTAGTCTCATTAAAATCGCATTGCAACCCGAATTCATAACGCCGCGCGCGGATTCCTATTCCGGCAACTCGGCTTTAAGTGGATACGACCGAAGTTGGACGGCCGATGCAAGCTCGCTTTGCGAAAGTTACGCCTCGACACGTGCAGCAAGAAATCCGTTGATCCATGCTGCACACTCATCCATTAATTGCCCCCGTGCGAGAAATTTCCCGTTAAGCGCTTTTCGTCCTAGTAAAAGTTTCGCGAAATATCGCCGATCGCCTTCCACCCTGCTAATCTCGTTATCACTGATTGCAATCCGATTGCAATTCGACGCGCGGAGTAACTGCTCGAAGTACTCGAACGTTGATTGCAACTTATAATAGACACGGTATTTTGGAAGGTATTGAAGGATGAATGAAAGATCTTCCATTTGACAAACGATGTAGAATGTATAGATATAACGGGTGTATAAAACGCGGTTCTCTTAACGTTTCTCTACGTTTAATAGCACCAGGATGATGAACAGAGTTTAAAGACCGTATAAAAGCGCCCTAGTTGCAGCTATCACGACTTTAACGTCTTTTGCTAGGGCGGAGGTTGCCCCATGCGAACGTAAACGATAAAATGACGAGACCGGGGTCAGCGGACAATTTCGTTCTCGCCTGACGAGAGTTTCAAACGAACCGAGCAACAGCAACGCCGACGTTCTTGGCAGCAGCTGCAGCGCGGGCGATGACTGCAGCTACATCAGGAGACGGGGGGAGGAAGGCGGCCGGATTCGCGCTTCCGGTGGGGTGCCGGTGCTGACGTAGAGGGCTGTACGCGTACTGCGAAATAACAGGCACGGGTAAACTGAAAGACCGAGACAGAATAGAGACGCTGCCTGGCTCCCTGCTACGTGCCTATTTAAATCCGAATTTGTGAACACGTGATTACATCTGATTTATTAATTTTTATTGCAATTTTTATCATATTAATTATACGCGATAGTTCAGGATTTTCTGTACAGATGAATTAAAAAATATTGTTTCGTGTAATTAAGTATTTACAAAGTAGATTTCGCTTTACCTTTTGTCTATGTATTCGTTGGTCAATTTGAGATGGACCGTTTTGAAAATACTATTTTTATATAGATACGTACCTATTCTTAATTTCAGTAGCATCGAGATCGACAAATGAATATTGCATCAGTGGATTACGCGTCTATTGCAAAACGTTGTTTGTATGGAGTACGACAGCCAATCGGCGAAATTGCGACGGACTATGAAACTAGTTGAACGAAGCGTAATTACGTGTGCGACAGTACCCCTCCGTCTTCCGCTACCACGTCTGTTCATCGCAACAGACGCAAGCTAGGTTCGTTTCGGCGTGTGTAATCGGCCGAAAATTCGTGGTGTGTCGATACACATCGCGAATCGTCGAATCTTGCTTGCACCGCGTGATGCGGTTAATAATTCGCCAGATCTATAACGAAATGTCGGAGGCGAGACGGTAAACTTATCCATGAACTTTGAGGCGCGGTTTCGTATGCATGGAAATTGGCACGCGAATTTACTGGGATCATGTCTGTAGACTACAGCGATAGTTCAGTGTTAGTTAGAATTGATATTGCATCCGAATTTCGCGCTTAAATCTCCCATAAAAAATTGATCTCTTATTATTCCTTTTTTTTATCACTTGAATTTAATCTCACGTGGAAATACATTTGATCTTTGCGAATCCAATTGCATTCATCAATTGAAATAAATAAACTTTGGGGAGACAACGTCGATATTTGGGGTTTCCCTGTATTTCTTTGCAAAAGTCTATACGCGCGCAAAATATTGCATAACAAAAACAAGATACGAGAACATAATAAGATCCGGAACTTATAAGCTATCTCTTTTGTCATTGCGAACCCTCAGAAGTATCGATATCGGCAAAAGATGAAATCAGACCAGAAATAATACGAAAAAAGGAGCAAGCTCGTTCTGGAGCGCCATGGGCGATGTTGGGAGTAAATGGCGGTCGTGGGTAATAACTTGAAGACGCCCACGTGGATACCAGGCACAATCGGGAAATACGACACGAAGGGTTGCAGCCGTAGAGTCAGTGCCGGCCCAGAAGGTTATGGGAAATGTGCCCAGGGTTGTAGGGAGAAAGTCCTGAGGAGAGGAATGGTTATGGCAACAATCCACGGCCACGGAAGACAAAGAGGAAGCACACTCTCACCAGAAAGGGAGAAGGAGGGATGGCAGCGGGCGAAATGGATAGTGCCGGGACAGAAATCAGCCGACGGAAATATTTTAGTGCCACAGGCGAATCCCTTGATGACAATTCCAGAGCGTGCTACCAATGCCGGCAATGGCGGTTCTCAGCGCCGATGCTTTTTGCCACGTTGCCGCCGCGTTTTCCGCCTGCCTCTTAGCCGGAAGCGAAATTTCCGTATGTGTGCCTCGTGCTTCGATACCTCGCGGACACAACTGTTGAGGTTGCTTTGATCAACTGACTCTCGGGGGGAGAAAGTACATCGCGTTGCGGAGCGTTCTGTGCATGCGAGGCGAGACACTGTAAAAGGCTCATTGAATCGAAATGCGTATCCCCCCCTTTGCTCTTTCCGGATTTCATCTTATCAGCTTACAATTCAGATAGTGCGTAGGACGCGAAGCTAATATGAGAGGAAGAACGTTTCTATTTATAAATAGCGGAAAGATAATTTCGATTTTTTAAATGCCTTTGCATTTTTGCGCGCGTACAACTTTTAGAGACTGTAAAATATTTTTTTCCCCGTTTATTAAAATTTTTTATAATAAAAGAAAAAGTATCTGCGTTCTAAATAAATAGAGTAATTCTTTTCCTGTCGCAATGTCGGCATCAAAAGCCCTATTTGTACTCGCATGAACATCCGGATTTAATCAATAGCTTTTAAGCCCGTTACATCTGGACTAATGAATAAATAGTCTCTTTCCGAGTATCTCTCCATGAGCACTATAATATGAATATTTGATAGCTGCGAAACCGGAACGCAGATTGCGCGGGCGGTATATTTCGTTGCGTCCGACATTTACCGGTGGAAGAGGTCAGGTTTATAGGATGGGCGGCCTCCAATGCGGAATCGAGTGTGGTTGGTAAACTCGCACGGTGGTGAAAGCCGTGGCACAAAGGCTCCCGTAATACCGATGTCGTTTACTCGAGGGCATCGATCAAAGCGTCCAACCGGTCAGTCAAAGATACCGAGACATGCATCGTTAAGCGTAACACAGAAATTTGGCTTGCGCGATGACAGAGCTTGTTTATTATTGAAGAGCTCGCTTTTGCAATGTACTTCCTTTGCGAATACTTCCTCTGCTGAATGAAAACTTTATGTGTCATTTATCTTTTTCCTTGGTGAACTCTGTGAGATACGTGAAATTCTTTTGCGCTTTGCGTCGGTACTTTTTTATGTCATTGATATTGATATGATGTCATTGATATTGATTTGTAATTTTACTTTACAATTTATTAGTAACGACACTTCTGGAAATGATACTCAATCAATTCTGTTAGAATCTATTGTTACGTGAACATACTGTTAAATCTCGAGCGCTTGTTATTGATAGACAGAATTTGACTTCTTGCGAAAAATAGATGGCTCGTGTGCCTAACATTCAGCCATTTATCAAACTGAGTTCGAAGAGGTGTGTTACAACTGTGATAAATCGCATTGCTCCGAACTGCAGCTATTACTCTTTGTTTCAGCCGGCGAATATGGAAATTTATAGGTTGATTTGTTTGTTTCCCCTGGCGTTAATAAACTTATGCGTTAAATAATTTAGGGTGTTGTGTATTGATTTTTATTATTGCATAAACGGACAGTTTTATTGTCTATCCAGTATATCTGGATATACGGTCTCATTGAATTAATATAAACGAGCATCGTAAATAAGTTGCACGATATAAAATCGGAAAGAACAGATTGCGCAGCGTTATCC